>NW_027472581.1:23359689-25759689 GCF_030347505.1 Rhynchophorus ferrugineus | reverse complement strand
ATCCACTGTTCATAGTAGAAATTTAAATTATTTTGCAAATAAATGAATAAAAACCTCGATAAAAACACACTTGAAACTAAAACATAACTTCAAGGAAACCCCGTGGCTTGAGAAGAAATAATAACGAGTTCGGAGCAGTATTTGAAGATGATCAAGCGTAATAAACCCAAGTATTTTGGGATGCGCATAGAAAAATTTTGATTGTACTACCTTAAAAAAGGAATGACCATCAACAGCGACTGTTACATAGCGATATTGGACCGTTTGAAGGACTATATCGCCGAAAAACGGCCATTTCAAGAAAAATAAAATGCTGCTTCACCAAAACAATACACCGTGTCACAAGTCAGTGAAAACGATGGCAAAAATCCATGCATTGGGCTTCGAATTCCTTCTTCATCCACCGTATTCTCCAGATCTGGCCCCCAGCGACCATTTTCCTGTTCTCAGATCTCAAAAAAATTCTCACTGGGAAGAAATTTTCGTCGAATGGGGTGATCGCCGAAACTGAGGCTTATTTTGAAGCAAAGGGTAAATCGTACTACAAAAATGATATCAAATGATATATTGCAGGATCGCTATAATCAGTGTATGACCCTTAAACCAAATAATATTGAATAAAAAAAACTACTTAAAAAAAATGTGCTTTACTATGGTATGCCAGCGACTTTTCAATTGACCTGTTATTTACAACAAAGTGAATTAGTCTTTCTAATACTTAAATGTGAATGTTTCATGCATACAACACCCTCTCAGAAAATATTATATTTTTCAAGAAACTTGCCCCTTCAACGTGTTTACAAATGCTCTTAGTAAATACGCATAAACTCTTAGAAGTATTTTATGTATTATTTTCTATTCAACATCTGAGCTTATGTGCATTTTATAACAAAACGCGCGAACTTTTTATTATTATTTAATTTTTTATTGATTTATTAATTTAATAAAACCAATGAAAGTTCATCCCACTGGTAAATTTGTTAAAAGCCAAATAAATAATACTCTAAAAACAAAATTACCGTAGGTTTGTTGACATAGTAAAATATGTATTTATTATTTAATTATTACATTGTTACTGGTCGTTTCCGTCTAACCTACAATTTGTCTTTATGGTAACTTAAATCTAGGTATATAACTAAGAGGACCCATCGGCCCTATCTCAGTCTCTGGTGAAATAATGTTCATACATGTCACTGCTGTATATTTTATTATATGCACCGCACTACACAACACTACTCAAGATCAGCTGGTTTGATCCTTTTGAGTCTGTGTCCTATTCTGGTGGTATCCAAAAACTGCAATATTTCTATATTATCATGAGAATGGAGTCTTTTCTCATACTCCCTTGCAATTCTCTTGATTTCTTGACTGGCTGTGGGTATCTGAAGGTCTCGGTATAGGTAATCAGTCCTATAGTATTTGGGTGCGCCCACAATACCTCTCAGGACTTTGTTCTGAAAAATTTTTATTTTATTTACATTACTCTTTGCAGAAGGTCCCTATAATTGAACTCCGTATGTTCATATAAGTTTCAGTATTTGCTTATATAATACCATTTTTTTATATATTGATAATTCTGATTTTTTTTTAATTAGCCAGTATATTTTTCCATATTTCAATTCCAGTTCTTTTCTTTTTTTCTTTATATGTTTCTTCCAGCGAAGTTTTGCATCTAGATTCATTCCAAGATATTTAGCGTTGTTGCTATATAGAATGACAGTATTTTTAATGGTATTTGTGCTTGTACGGTCTGTTTATAGGTGAACTGCACGTGTACATATTTACTTTCATTAATTCTTATTTTCCAAGCTTGTGTCAAATTATTTATATTGTCACTTGCCTGTTGTAATTTTCGTGAGGCTTCTTCACTATTATCTCCGACAGCTATAATTGCAGTATCATCAGCAAATGTAGCCATCGTAATATTCACCATTTGTGGTATATCACAATTGTAGAGTAGATAAAGCATTGATCCCAGTACACTTCCTTGTGGTACACCTGGTGGTGCTTTAGCTTCTTTTATTGTAGAGTAAGCTTCTTCTTGTTTAACTCTAAACATTCTGGTTGTAATGTATGATGGTAATAGTTCGGTGTGTTGTTTTGTTAACATTTTCTGTAGTTTATGAACAAGGCCTTCATGTCAAATCTTATCAAAGGCTTGTGCAATATCTAAGAATTGATAGATCATACTTTTTTACTTAGGTTTACGTAGGCTTTTTCAATAACATCTGTTATTCTGTGGACCTGGTCATTTGTTAGGTGCTTGTTAGTAAACCTAAACTGGTGTGTTGTATAGTATTAGGTTTTTTCTCTCTATGATCGGTCAGCAATGATATAGGTCTATAGTTTCGTTTGGTTTGAAAATTTTTTCCAGATATTTAGCAAATGACATAGGTCTCTTATAGGTGGACTGTGTAGCATGGGGTATAGTAAAATATTGATTAACGTTATTGATATAATAAAAATTGACAAGTTGATGAATAAAAGGGCTCGCTTCTACATTTCAATTTTCTCCTAAACCAGTGTTGATATCTAGCCAGTGATATTTATATTGTCGATTTCATATATTACCTGTAAGCATATCGATAATAAAGAAAGTATTATAATTATGTACTTTATCAACCGCTTACTGATAATCTAAATAACTACAAAGTTTACAGAAATATAGGGTTTCTGGACTTAGTATATGTCGGTTCGGTTCCATATGTCTAGGAATAAGAATGATATTTGCCAAGGAAACTCAAACTTATCATCTGTTTCTATGAAAATAACAACAGAGAACTGATCAATTTATAGGGTGCACTCATATGATTTTATGTATTGAATATAACATGATTCAAATGTCTGCTAAAACTTCTCAGGATATCTAATTTTCAATGATTCTGCAACATGGATTATGAATATATGCTGAATTTTAACGTTGACCGATTATGTTGACTTGCAATGCATCAGCCAATGGAGGTTATTAGCATAGACCTGCAACTCCAGAAAACCATACAAGAATAAGTCTAACTAAAGCAATAAAATTATATTTGTGGCCAGTTCATGTCACCTCTACTAGATATAACCACCCTTTCAAATCATGCCCTGCTGCATAAAAATAAGTATAATAAAGCAAGAACTAAATACATAGCCCAGTGATGAATACAATTTTGCCTTAAAATGTTCCCCAAATTGTAGGAGGATAAGTCAACAACGTCAATTATTAGCCAATGTTGATAACATTCCAATAGAAGGCCTAGTGCCGGGAGCCTTAAGTCCAAACCCAGTCCAAATAAACCCCAGTTTCTAAAAAGAACAGTTTAACAGAAATAAATTGTATAGGATTATCAAATAACGAATATAAAAAGCAATAGTACTTTCCTTATATTTTATTCAGCATAAACTAATTCAACTAAAACTAATATTTGACATAAACAATAATTTCGTAACATATTATGCGATCGTAAATTTTTACTATATTACATGACTAGTAAAAGGAATCCCAAGGATCTTTTTCCAGCTGAATCACTGATTCTGAGAAAATAAATAATATCAGATCTGCGTTACGTTAATTTAAGTCTTTGTTTATTGACTTTAATAAATTTCCATTTATAAATTAAATGCAATTTTACTATCTGATAATCTTTTAGATGCATCTTTGAACGAATACGTGATAGCCAAAGAAGTTATAACCATGGTTAGAGACCATATGGGACCGGTAGCTTCATTCAGATTAGCGGCGGCTGTCAGGGGTCTTCCCACTACACGTTCTGGAAAAATATGCAGAAGGTCCATATCAGATTTGGCACGAAGTAAACTAAAAAAGGTATTAAAATAAATTTTAGCATTGCACATCACTTAATGGCCTTGATCTAGCACCTTCACCGTAATATCATCATTTATTATAGTATTTAAAAACAATGTTAACTGATCTGTTGATGTTAATCAAACAATTAATGACAATGTTACTATCTCAAAAAGTAAATATGATCAGTAAATCATAATAAACTATGTTATTTTATACAATTCTTAAATTTTTCTTAGGTGAAATAGGTCCACTTCCACGAGAGCAGTACTTTTCTAATTCTTGGTCTAGAATACCCCCTTAAATTGCTAAGCTCCCTTAAGCCACCTTAAGTTCCAGTTTCAGAATTCTCATCGAATAATTAATAACCGAAACTAGAACCAAATATTAATACTGCAAGATAATATGTTGGGATGAGAAAAGATCCTCTCTTTTGAGCCACTGAAATCCAATAAAATTATAACAGTAGACTATTATATAAAATATTTAATTGCACCACAATGAAGATTGATTCATTAGAGCTCTAAATATGCCAAAAGATATATAGTTTATCAGAGGTAGCAGTAAACATTGATGATATTATATTTTT
This sequence comes from Rhynchophorus ferrugineus, assembly GCF_030347505.1. NCBI lineage: Eukaryota > Metazoa > Arthropoda > Insecta > Coleoptera > Curculionidae > Rhynchophorus > Rhynchophorus ferrugineus. Next base: position 25,755,313 of record NW_027472581.1, on the reverse strand, counting down.
TAACATGTCTGTTTCAGTATTTTATTTGCATTGGAATGTTGTAATATATAAATGCTAAAACGAAGTAAAAGTCAAAGATAATGCGGCAACATTGCGACGTCTTGACGTCTTAAATTGAGATGACTTGAGTTCACTGCCACTTTACATAGACTAACTACAGTAATATCTGTTGTGTATGTCGGATTAGCCTATAAGCAAATCAAGCAAGTACTTGGAGCATCATGTGTTGAATAGTACCAGAAACAGTATGAAAAAACGTGTATTTTCCATAATTTCTTATATTTCTTTCATCCTTTCATATTTTCTTTTCTGTTCCAATTATTTTCATCATTATACATATGCTAAGGTACATAATTACGTATGACACTATCTTTTTTATTTCCAGTTAATATCATTTAAGATTAAGCACCGTAACTATTAATATTTATTAAGCCAATAATGTTAGCATCGTCATTCTTTATGTTTATCTTCAAATTTTAGATTCCAGGAACAGTTTTGGATCCCACTGTTTACAAGGAAATCGAGGAAGTGTTAAGGAAATTGGGATTTTGCACATAACAGCTGTAACATGAGGAAACAACCGTTATGACAAAAATAACTTAATTATGTATTTGATGATTAAATGTATCATAGAAATTACCAGTGTTGTTAGATTTCATAAAGTACAATATGACCCAAATAAAATTATTTTAAACAAACATTTAGTTAATATAGACGTATTTGATATAACGCAACTATCAGTAGGTTTAATTTAAAACAACGCATAGATGATAGTTTTAGTGGATATTTAAATAAACAATAACGTTAACATTTTAAAACTTCTTTTATTTAAGTGTATTAAGAAATAGTAAGTCCAGCAAAATTTTAAATATTCTTGCGATATATATTATTTATAATGATATATCATTGTAAATTGTAATTGAAGAAAATTTGAATGGTAGTTATATAAACAGTAACATTAACATTTTAAAACTTCTTTTATTTAAACAGATTAGAAAAATATTCTGTAGTTTATAAGTCGAGCGATATATATATATATATATATATATATATATATATATATATATATATATATATATATATTAATCAAAATGCGAAGGTCATTGTAAACAACAATTGTGAATTCGATGGTTCTGTGGAACTCTCAAAATTTTACTTTCGACACTGATCACCTTTGTCGTTTATGACTGGTGTTGAAAAGAGGATCCATTGTTATAGTGAAAAAGTGAGAAAAGTCATCGGTTAGTCCAGGCAAGTCACCCAATCAACACCGAAGCGGAACATTCATAAAAATGTATCGAATAGTAACACAACTTTGACATGTGATCTACGATTATTAGCTGTATCTAAAAATAATGCGAAGATTGCTTACACATTTTCATAACTTGAAAAACTCCTCAAGTTATTCGTATACAAACCAGACGCAAACATAAAAAACAATGTGTCCTAAAGCATTTCAATCTAATCAAACAGTACATCTTATTTTTACAACCAAACACTTGAAGTGTATCCAAAATAACAATGAATTCTCGTCATTACAATGTCAAATTGAAATGGGCCTATCGCAATTTATAATGCCAAATAAGACAGTATTTTTCCTTCTCATATTATTTTAGCTAAAAAGAGATTTCTGTACTTTTAAAATATTAATGATGATAATTAGAGGTTATAAAGCGGTAAACGTTGTTTTGGCACTTTTCTTATTTGTGATTGATTTTATTTGATTATGTTTATTGAAAATTCCGAAGTTAATAAATAAAGTCAGTCAAACACGTCTCTAATCAGTAACTTCGAACAGGAATGAGATAATGGTAGCCTTTACCCTTCTTACCCTCTTTACAAGTATCTATAGAAATCTTATTGAACTATTTAACTTTATATATGAAGGGATATATGTATGTAGTCATGCTTTCAAGCAGATCAAATGGCTAAACAATATAACCACAGATTATTATGTCTTCCTCTCTATCACTTCATATTCAATCCAATCGAATTGATAAGGGGTGTGGCAAAGAATTGCTAAAATGGTACAATGGAGAAGAATATACAAACAAGAACTATTTGGATATCTAGAAAGAAGCACTATCTGCAAGAACACCTTTAGTTTGGTTGAACGGCATCAGAGACACAGAGCAAATTGACAAATAGTGACTGAAGTGTTAGATAGTTTGAAAATTGACTTGAACAATGACTCAGAGAGTGACAAAATGAAACTTTCGGTATGTTGTATTATAATCTAATGCTCACAATTATCAAGATAGGTAGATAGGAATTAAAAATGAACTAAAGGTGGGTATAAAATTAATATAAAATAACTGTTGAAAGCCGTAGTACAGAGTGTGAAAGTTTGTGTGTATAGAGCATTTAGTAAGAATGAACGAAGAGAGACTGAACACTAACTGTTTTGCAGATATGGCAACTGCATTAGAGAGAATGCAAAAATACACACGCTACTAGCAGGAGAAACTGAGGAGAAATATAATGATATCAAAATGACTTGACAACGAAACCTCATAGACGGTGTGGAAAACAGTTCAAACTAAATATAATAAAATAGCTCTGTTGCTGTTTAATTAACATAACTGTAATAAATATAATATAACTATATTTTAAGGCTTTCGATAATATATGCATTAGATATACTATGATATTAAAGATAATTATATCTGATAACATTATTTTTAATTCATTAATTTATTCATCTTAAAATGTTGTAAAGTCGAAGCAAAAATAAATAAAGGTAACAACACAATGTTTTGACATCTGATAAATCTGACGTTAATAAATCGTCTGACGTTTTTGATAAATTTTGATGACTTAAGGTTACTGTTATTGGACGTACTATATTTTGTTCAAAAAGTTTGCGGAAATTTCTTCTAAAATATAAAACCTTATAAAAGTATTTATATTATTCTTATCAGTATTAGGTGTGATGAGTAAAATGTTTAGAATTAAAGTTTCATTTATATTAAAGTCGTGTTGAAGTGCCAGTGCAAGTTTATGCAATCGATTCAACAAATCGTCACTTCTTTCCGTTAAAATAAAAAGATTTTGTTTGCTTTTTGATGCCATTCAGTTAACTGTAACCGCAATTGTCAATCGTCGCGCAGTTACTCGAAATATTCCTTGACATAGCTTACTGGGATTTGGACAACGTATCGCAGTTTAACCTGTAAAGTAACCAAAGGTGAATTCAATATGTCTAAAGTGTCCTAACCATGTTCTCTAGTTGATGGCCATGAATAGCGGAAACATTTTCACATTCTATACAAGTACATGGATATTTGGCTAAAGGCTATGGAATACAAATCATCAAAGGCAAACTGATGGCCAAAGTTACCACGATACTCACAAATAACTTTACTACAACTGAACATTGAAAGTAGTATCAATAACCTTACTTTTCAATAGAATTTGGCCAATAAAAATTGTTGTAAAAATTATTTTTTAGGCGTGAAGAAAGCCACAAGTTATAGGAAGCTAAGTCTGGCAAATATGCTGTTGTCAAAACAAGTCGTAAGTTAATTAACTGATGTTAACGTTAATTTTGAGCTCTTACTCGATTATACTTATATACGATATACTTACTTATTCGATCGCCGTTGTTGAAAAGGCACATCAATTTTAAATAATTTATAAACAAAGAGTAAAATAATAGATGGAATGGAATCTTGGCTGATTATTTTTTAATGAACAATGAAATGGCGTCCAATTATTAGCTTTTTATCGACGAATAGATATGCTTAATTAACTTCGTCAAAAGTCTGTCGAAACATTTAAGTCGAGGTTAAACCACATTTTCAAATACCACAATAAATATGCATTAATTAATAAGTTAAACTTCCCTGCAATATCGTATCACTTAACTCAAACTGCAAGTTGTATTAATGGTAAACCATATCCGTTAATCAATAACACAAAACAAAAAAGCACCACATAAATCAGCCGGCGCCAGGTCAGGACTATAATGTGTTCGCAAAGAATGCGTGAAACATTAATCAAATGTGGAGTTAACATTTTATTAAATTATTCATAATTAATACGAAACCATATTATAATATCCTTTTTTAATATTTGCTTATACTAAAACCTATTTCTCAATTCCATTGTTAACTCATTTTAAAATCAAATCCCAAATATTAACTACTATAAACTGAAAAATTTAGATAAATCCATTTAATGTCTATGAGAAATCTAAATATATATATATTATACTTTATTTATATAGTTAGGCTTTATAGATATTTAAAACATTTTTACAAAAGGAATTGAAAATATATAGTCGATTTCAAGGAAAAATAAAGTTTCTGGGCATTCTAAAGTCCTACTTACATAAATTTAAAAATGCAAGACAACTTTTGAACCAGAACAGATGAGAACGATTCTTAACGTTATTTGATAATATCAATGCGTGTGTCTAGATTGGTTTCAGTCTCCGAGTTCGCGCACGGTGGCAGCACTGCTACTATAACGGCTGTCAGCTGAATGTCGTCAGCATTAAACATCGAAAAATGTGAAAATGCAGATGTAACATTTTAAAATCGAATAAATGTGTCTTTATTACGTTTGTATATTTTATATGCTCGGTAAACTTGGAAATATGACAAATCAATCAAATCCATCAAACAAAATCATGTAGATGATTGCTACTTTTGAATGTTGTCATGATACAAAACTAAAAAACAGCACAGCTTGACATGTACGTACGGGTAGTGATCCATTGCCAATTTAACCAATTAGAAATAAAACTGTCATTCACAAAAACAAAGAAGGAATATTTATTGGCTCTAATATAAGAAAACAAGTCAACAACACCGGATTACAAGCACGTAATCGACAATTTATTGGTTGCAAAAGTCACCACAAGATTTGGAGCTCGAATGTCTCTCAAAATACATTTTCTGCATTCACATATTGATTTTTACCAAACTTTTACGACACAAGCGACGAGCAAGAACGGCAACTACACAAAAATATAATGAAAATCGAAAAGCTATATTAAGCATTTTGAATAATAATGCGTGAAAGCGATCCTAAGCAGTGTGAAAGATTCAGTTCAACCTTTGTTCATTTCTGATTTATACTTTATAATTTTTACCTTTTAATTCAATATATGGCCGTTAATGATCAAAAGTAATAAAATAATAAATTTATTAAGTATTTTGAAATCTAGAACCAATTTTAAAAAACGGGCTGCTGACTTGATTTCAGCACCCAGTTTACCTTATAATCAGCTTTTGGTTGATCAGATCCAAAACTGTGTATAGTTGTGAATATTTCGTGTAATGCTTCATCAAATAATTAAAATAATCTAACTGAAATAAATATAAATAAAATTGGTAATTTTAGTTTATTTAACGATGGCAACAGATCCGAAAAAGATGATTCAAACCATGACCTATATAATTACGTTTCCACATTCACAGAGAATTAATAAACAAAAAGGTTCTTCTAAGTGACTCATAAATATCGCAAACGGTAATATTGTCCCCATACTATTCCGATACAAACCTGTTAGATCAAAGGAAGCAAGTGAATCACTACCAATGATTCAATTAACTCGTTATTCCGAAATTATTGAGAATATATTATTTTGGTTAAAGGGATGACTCAGATGTCTATCAAAAGTTAATAATTTTCCAGGATTCTGTTATTATCAGGTGTCTGCATGTATTTTGATCAGTGATATCTATGGGAATTAATTAAGAATTAATGTAAACAACCTCACCTGGCTTTTAAATTAGATGGTCTTGGCATTTCTCTATATTAAATAACAGTATTATTGAATTATTCAGTGTATATTGATGCTCATGGAACACTCAAAATTAAATTTTCGACAGTGATCATTTTAATTTTTTGATTTGATAGTATTAAAAATAATACTAAAAACTTATGATAATACTAGGCCGTTGATTCCAATTATAGATTTTAATTTCAATGATTTAAAAGTAGTGCTATTGATGTCAGTGACAAAGAACGGCTTGGAAGATCTGAAAGTTCGAAGATAATGAATTGGAAGGCTTGTTGGCCAAAACTCCAACTAAAATTTTCACAGAGCTTTCATATAACTTTTTTCAGATATCTACATACGGTAGGAAAAGGATATTATTGGTTGGCAGAAGAAGCGCGAAAATTTAAAAAAAAACTTTATAAAAATACTAAATAATAAAACAGGACCCATTTAAACCATGAATTTTCGGAATACACATAAATAACGATTTTTTTTATTTATTAGAACTACTATACAACTAACAATCAACTACAACTAAGATTTTTTACGCTGAATCACTTAGTGTTCAAACATTTGCAAGATCAGAAGGATTCTTCCGTTTGGGACGTCTAATGATATTATGCACGTTTAGAAGCCTAAACGCTTCCGTATTGACATGATTCTGGTAACTTCTTTGATGAGATTGGTACATACCAAGACACATTCACAATACACTTCAGTACCTTAATTTGAAACCTCTGAATAACTTGGACATCGGAGTCATTGGCGCAAACTCGCAGCTCGCGTTTATATTATATGCTCCTTCCATCAGAGCTAGACATCCAGGGCCATGCCAAGAGATTTTGCTGTATTGGGACTTCCTGGCGTGCTCAGGGGGGATTTGGGAATTCAATATATATAGATTTTGTTTCAATTAATTTGATTTAATGCAGATAGCAACTTTATCAAGAGAAGATGGGAGTTTCTGAGTTGAGCTCTCAACAGTCCCTGTTACTGCTAACATTGATGTATCACCAGCAAACGTAGAAGTTTTGCAATACAACGTTGTGGGAAGATCATTGATAAAATGGAGATAAAGCACTGACCTCAACGCACTTTCTTGGTGCACGCCAGCCCTTGAAATCAAAGTAGTGTGTTCCCAAAATATTTAACACGAAAGTATCGATTAATCAACTAAGGTTTTAATAGTAGATAGAAATACTTAGGGATAAGTGACTTTAATTTATATAGAAGGCTTTCTATATAAATTAAAGCATACTCTGTCAAAAGACTGTGCAACCTCGAGAAAGATAGCAGAGCACACACCTTCATTTTCTAGAGATTTTTTAATTACATCTATAATTCGATATAACGGTGGGGCAAACGTACTGCTACCATTTTGATTAGGCGCCATCTTGATCATGTGACATTTTTCTTTAACCATTGTATTGTGTAGATGTCCAAATTTTATTATGGATAAATATATGCCACAAGAACAAGCAGAAATAGAGACAATATTTATTGAAAATAATCGTTCCATTATTGCCACTTAGCGAAAATTGCGTCAAAAATATCCTAATCGTCCAGTGCCTCACGAAACCACAATTTACCGTTTACATGCAAATTTTCGACAGTACGGTAGGACAGCAGACAGGCCTCGTTCTGGAAGACAACGGACAAGGTAAACAAGAAAAAATAGCCACAAAGCAAAGTACCAGCTAATAAAACTAAAGCATAAAATTATTGCAAAGAATTAAATACAATTATGTATTCTCAATTTCTAACGAAGTTAACAGATGATTAGCAAGTATTCATTACATTACTCTTTGAAAGACGGTTAAGAAATTAAACGGACCAAATCAAATTGCTAAAACTCGCCAACTCAAAAAGAAATAAAAGTTAAAAGAATATTCCGAGTTTAGCGCATGCGTATATACAGCTTTAGTTACTTATTTTTTTATCGTGATTGTTAGATTTCTAATAATTTAAGCAGGTAAGTAGGTTCAAAGGTTCAATAGGTTCATAAATAGGTTTTAAATAAAAATGGTGAAATTTTAGAAATAACACATTTTATTTAAAAAAGTATTGAATAAGACGAAATAATAAAAATATAATTAATATATGTCCAACTCTCTCTCTAAACACATCATATTACACATTATCTTTTTTTCTAATAAAAAACACAAATATAATAAATAATTGATTTAATGTTGAAACTATATATATATATAAGGGGAGAAATAAACATTTCATTTAAAAGATTATTGGTTAAAATGAAATAATAAAGATAATTTCTATATGCCTTTCTATTTTTATAAAAACACCATATTTAAAAAAAAATACATATTTAAACAAATAACAAGAACTCCAAGAATCATATAAATAAATATTACCATAAAAAAAGTCCAAAACAGTTTAGATCAAACACAGCCAGTATAGTTAAAAACAAACGAAAAAGTCCCCACTATATATGAAAGCAGTAATTTTTTTTAAATCTCCAAATATTATCACTACTCTTCTTGATCCAAGAACCCCAGTAATGAATTAACTGCCTCGAGGTCTACTTTTGTTAGCAAATTTAATTATTTCACAGTATCACTGTGCACTCTTCTTATATTTTAGCAAAATGCTGTCTAATTTATTCTTCTCTGATTGTCTCAATTTCACATTCTTCGACTTTTACTCTCAACAAATTCTAGCTACAACTTAGCAATAAAATAAAATTTAAATCATTACTAAAATATATTATGTTTAAAATATCTAGTTACTACCAGTTACTATTGTTTTTGCTACTATTCTTGATGGACAAACCTCATTGATGACTTGACTACTTCCAACACAACAAGAATCATTTTCTTCTTTGTTTTTTTATCATTAAAATTTAGCATATGTTGATACCTATTCCAGGTCATTGAAAATGATGTGTTATAAATTTGGCAGCAAAATTCCCACTACAAATAAAATTGATGCTATTTGGATTTTTGTAACTTTTAAAAATTTAACCTCACATTCTGCAAGAGTTGTTCTTCCATATTTTAAAACCGATGTATATTAGACCACCAAGAATAACACAAAAATTTAATTATTATTAGGATAGAATAATTAATTTAATGAAAAATTAAAATATGCTAGATTTTTTTGCTATTTTGAATGAATGAGAAGAATGGACCGCCATTAGAAAAGGAAGACAACATAGTTTCATATAGTTTATTCTTTTCAATGGTTTATTCTATGCAGGAGATTGTGCGTGAGCCAAATCCAGAGATGTCGAGCAATGTATCCTAAGGAGTTTTCAATCGAAACAACAGAAAACCAGTCACCTCACAAGTTTGGATTTAGAATTAATAACTTGATAGTCGATCAAGTACATCGTATTAGTGATATAATTGAGAAAAACATTTAAAAAAATACATTTTTCACATATATTTTTAGACTTAGCTCAATCTTTTAATGAAGTATGATACGAAGACATCGAAAACAAGTTAGCCTTATTAAACAAAAAAAACCTTATTAAAAACCTTATACGTAACGTATTTTATACAAGCAGTGTTTTTAAATGTGATGGAATAACAAGTTCACATTGTCTTGAACACAAAACAAATTCTTGTGCTACGAATATAATTATGAGGTTGCACAAAGTAAACCAATATTAATATGACCCAAACTTAGAATAACAAAGTTTTTTCGCAGAATTGTTAATATATACTAACTACTTGACAACAGTGACCCTACCCAGAGGTTCAAGAAACAAAAACTGTTTGAATTTACATAGTTAAGCTGTCTGTAAAAACCGTGAAGTGTTTTGAATTTATGTACTGCATATCTAATTAATATTGAGTCTGACATATTAGATCTAGAATTTAAAAACAGTATTAATTAAAAATTACTAGATACTCAATAAAGAGTAATGCTTTTAAAGAAATACTAAAGAAAATAGTTCACCATGTTGTGTTGAATAAAACACGCTTTAGTTTAACTATGAACAATGTTTCTTTACAAACGTTCAGAAAAACACAACGTATATAAACAGTAAAAGTATTAAACAGTAATACTCATTCGTTACTCAGACAATTCCTGTTTATGATTAATGACGTTCGGGGTAACTTTCGCAATTTATTAATAAAACTAGAATTCCCTATGTCGGTAATCTTACAAAAACGCAGCTTCTTTAAAACCCATTCAAGGATATTTTCAGTTAGTGGTCAGTGTCGTTCAGAGGTTATTAGACTAGACTCAGTTAGTTAGTTGGTCAAGCAATGGTGCTAAAAGAACTGGTTATTCTCTGTTGTCTGACAACGTGCTATACGTGCTTACCTGTGCCTGGGAAACCGGTGCCTATTACTAAAGCGGTAAATAATATATTTTAACCTAAAAATGTGTATAAAAAGCGAAGTATCATCTTAAAAATATATTATTTAAAATAAATTAGTTACTGTTAGATATTTGCTAATAATTCTTATATATTTACTTATATATTCTATTCAAATAATTTGATTTGAGGCTAATTAATTAAACAATAAACAATATATAAAGTAATATGTGATATTTTTAATATTTCTACTTAACAAGTAAAATGTATAGTATAGCTTTTAACATTAAATATGTTATTTTATAATCTTTCGATTACAGTATGATTTCATAGGATCTAATACATTTGGCAATTCATAACTTTGTTATTTTAATTTACTTTATTACAGTGCTATTTCATGTACATTGTGTGTGGTGAACAAACTGTGTCAATTGTGTTTGTTTGATGCATCTACATGAATAAAAGTAAATTAAAATTATTAATACAGCAAAAGAGGGTCATGAATGAAAATTAATAATTCATTTCTCAAAAAGATTCTCTTTCACAGAGAGTGCTCTAGGCGCCATTTTTCAAAATCTAACATGTATAGTTTTTAACACTAAATATGTTATTTTATAATGTTTTTATTACAGTATGACTTCATAGGATCTAATGCATTTGGATAATTCATAACTTTGTTATTTTAATTTACTTTATTACAGTGATATTTCAAGTACATTGTGTGTTGTGAACAAACTGTGTCAGTTGCGTTTGTTTGATGCATCTACATGAATAAAAATAAATTAAAATTATTACTACAGGGAAAAAGGGTCATGAATGAAAATTAAAATTCATATCCCAAAAAGGTTCTCTTTTTTTTAAAGGCGCCCTTTTTAAAATCTGTAATGATTATCTGAAACATTAAATTGCCTTTTCCGTAGAAAATTCTGAAGATGTCGTCCATTCCTCAATCAATAAGCTTGTTCAAGCTATTTTAACGTATGTCTTTCAATCTCCTCACCGATTGTGCATTAATTAAATATCTTCGTTTTTAATACAATTCTATAGAGAAAAACATATTTTGTTTGTACTTTTCTGTTGGCAGTAAATTGACAGTAAATATCATGACCGGAGGTTATTTATTAACATATTATTACTTGCCAACTAACTTACAATTTGTCTCTACAGTAAATTAAAATCCTTGCTTAGTCTCTAATGAACTAAAATTAAATAGCTATACAACAACAGGTCTGCGTCCTAGTTCAGTGTTTTCCAAGAGTTGCAGCACTTCAGTTATTACATAGGAGTGAAGTCTTTCCTCATGTCTTGTTGCGAACCTCTTAATTTCCTCTACAAGAGTTAGACGCGTATAATTTAATATTTCTTCTGAATAACTAAGTTCCAGTCCCTTTCATTCCTTTCTTGTCAACTCCTTCCGATAGAATTTTGCATTAAATTTAATCATATGATCCTTAGCATTGTTACTGCATGGGATGACAGCAGTGAATATGTTAATTTCATTGTAAAATCGTACATTCAAAACTTCGTATTTTAGTACACGCTTTATATTGAATATAGTAGTATATGCCGTACTAAATTTTACTTAATTATATTACACATTTCTTTACCTCAGTATTATATTTAAAATAAGACATATATTTCCAAATAGATTTTCCGGTGTTTTGTTTTTTGCCAAACAATAAATCCATCTGTAAGTTGCATAACCTGCCAGAATAGCAAACTTTACAATGCACAACTTCGCAACGGAAAATTAGTGAATTCCAACAATTTCCACTCCAACAAAAAGAAAATGTTTACATATTACGTATTACGCACCACTCTTGGTGCCATGTGAAATGTACCATATGCATTTATGAAACGTAACTATTGATACAGAATATTAAAATATTGACAAACATATTATCATGAAACAAACAAAATTTGGACTTTTATTAAAAGACAATTCAGGAATGCCAAATACACAGTAAGAAAAAGTGAACAGTCGTAATATGGTGAAAAAAAATGACATTTTTTTTACATTGAACGAGACTTTTACTACGAGAGAATGATCACACCAAATTTCAAGTAAATAAGTTCAGTAGAACATCAAAATCGATTTTTTAAATCAAATTTCTAGACTAGAATACACCCTTATATAACCTGGAAAAAATGAAGATACAAACAGAAACAGGAAGCTCCCTTGGATGAAACTAGAGAATGAAGAGCAATTACAAACGGCTATTCTCCAGCTTTCCGCCTATGTTGACCAAACTCAACTTGGGACAATGTTTCCTTCTTTTTTGCAATATTAAGTATATAATTATCAAAATATTCAAAAAAAAATTATCAATATCATGCCTACATGTTAACCATAATATTTTAAGCAAAACATTTCATGTTAACAGATTTATAAATAGATATTATTTAAAAAAATTTAAAAGAAACTCTAGAAAAAATATACTATGATGTAATATGCTATTAGTGAATTATTTTACGAATCAGATATACACTAACAGCTACTAAGCGTTAACATATTATAATTTATTAACTAACTAGCTGACCCGACAGACTTCGTCCTGTCAAAAAGATTTGTAATGTGGCAGTTTTTGTGCCTACGTATTTTAAAAAATTCTCCTGAACAGAACCATCACCCTGGTGATAGGGCGTTGTGAATAAAAAATAATTAAATAAAACATATATAAGGATTGAAAAGTAAGTAATCGCTTTATTGTTAATCATGTGAATCATAATTATTATTATTATTATCATTATATTGCTTTGTGGTATACGATGTTTTTTGTTTGATTACCTGGCGCATAGATAAACAAATCTGATGGTTTTCCAACACGGGAACAGGCAACATACAATTGACCATGTGAGAAACATGGGTTTTCTAGATTAATACCACAAACACTTAATGATTGCCCCTGGGACTTGTTTATAGTCATAGCAAAAGCAAGCCGTCAACATGTCTATAGGAAATTTGCCATTACCAATGTCAATGAGTTGTTTAGAGAATATGTTTCCAGATTGGTCATTTTGCAACTCGACACGCATATTCTTGCTTAAATGAAGTACTTTGACATGTTTCCACAAATTGGAGGACTTTAGACATGCATTGAGTTCATCAGCTGGCGTTGATCGTGGAATCACTGGCAATGTTTGACGAAAATCTCCTGCTAATAAAATCATTGCACCACCAAATCGGTTATTATTGCTACGTAGATCTTTTAAGGTTCTGTCTAAAGCCTCCAAAGATTTTTTATGTGCCATCGTGCATTCATCCCAAACAATCAATTTACATTGCTGCAAAACCTTTGCCATTGCAGAGTTCTTCGAAACGTTGCAGGTTGGAGTTTCATTGCTTTGCATATTTAATGGCAATTTTAGTGCTGAATGGGCTGTTCGACCACCTTCAAGCAAAGTTGCTGCGATTCCCGACGAAGCGAGTGCAAGTGCAATTTTATTTTGTGAGCGAATTGTTGCTAATATTAATGAAATAAAAAAAGTTTTTCCTGTACCACCAGGTGCATCTAAGAAATAAATCCCTCCAGTTTCATCATTTGTTACTTTCATAAGAGTTTCAAATACATACTTCTGTTGTTCATTTAACAGTGGAAGATTTGTTTGAATTAATTCTTTCAAAGCGTTGAGATCATACAGTCTTTCTCGATGCAACTCTTGGTTAAAAGCGTCATGCATTGGACGATTGGGCGCGGTCAGGCCTAATTGAATTAATAGTTTGTTTGACATTATCAAGCACATGTCCTCAATTGAAATCAATGCTTCATTATAAATTTCTTCACTGATTTGTATATTTGGATTACCCATTCTATTCCGTATTTGATACAAAATATCATCACACATATAATCTTTGTACTTCATCCACAAATCAATTGGGTTTGATGAGAAGTTTGATGAAATTGGGTTTGTAGATATGATTATAGAAAACAATGTTCGTATTTGATGAGTGTGTGATGATATTACAGCATCATTGAGAGTTTGATCCCAATGAGCGTCATTTTCAAGCAATTGCAAACGTTGACAGGCTTCTCTGTAGGATCCACACAATTCACCATCAACAGTTCGTAACTGTTGGAATGATGTTGGGCCACGTACATTGACTAATAGCAGTCGTAAATAAAAACATTCATCATTGCTTGGATGTACTGAATAAATCCGGCCAATCGCATCGGTGGAATATACATCTGTATATCCTGGAACTGGTTTTCCTTGTTTCCGTCGTATAAATCTCCTTGAGGATTGATTCCAGGTATAATATTTTGGCATTTCAGAATATAGCAATGTTTGTGCGAAATCATCGTTTTGGCATGTCTCAAAAAAACTGGTTAATGTAGTAGATGGTGGCTGAGCAGCTCTTTGTACTGCGTTCTGTGCTGTAAAATACACTCTTTGTCCATTTTCTAAATGCACAGCTAAGTGAACAACAGAAGGGTGTCTCTCATGAATAGGAAAAGAAAATATTCGCCAAACTGCTTCATTACTACTGACATAGCGGCCCATTTGGTATTGGGTAACTTCATCATTAGAATTCTCTGCACCAATTCCAATCACAGCCATATCACTCCCTTTGGTTACATATTTGCAAATGTATTTAATCGATTTCACTGAATGGCAAGATTCAACGTTGATGTGTGCTTTGAATGCCTTTGATAAAATGGGTGAATATGGAACAATCCAACGATTATCTATTTCAATATCTTGTTAATTTAATTTGACAATTGTTGATTTTCCATTGTCTGCTGTCGATCTGCGACGATACAATGGATAACCGTCATTACCAGTAATTGTTTCCGATATTAATGTCCGTGGATATCGTTTTGAACATTTACCATCCATCATACACGGTGAATTTTGATTAAGAGTTCCACAGGGACCATGTATCATGTTTTTGATAACTACCTCATGCAATCCAGGATCTACTTGTACATTAGGGATTTCAGCTGATATCACTGCATCAACTTCATTTGGCCTTATCTTTTCAACCAACCAAATCAAAATGTGTGCATGTGGCAATCCTCGTTTCTGCCACTCCACAGAATACATCCAGCAGCGTGTCTCACCAAACACATTATGTTTTACGATGAAATTCATTAAAGATTTCAACTTTTGTCTAAAGACTCTGGCTGTAATATCATGACGATCAATGGATGATTTCCCAGGTAATAACTCCTGCTTAATTTCTATCCATTGCGGATTGAATGTAAATGTGATGAACAAATCTGCTGTACCATAATGACGAACATACGACATGGCATCTTGAGCATATTCGTGCATATGCCGAGGGCTTCCGATGTATGTTGCTGGAAGAATAGTCATCCGACCGACATTCTGTGCATTTCCATCAGTATTAATCGCATCTCGAAGGTGAATATACTCTTCAGATCGGAGTTTGGTTTGATTCAACCTGATGAATGTTAATCTCTCCGTTTCAATTTTAACATACATGTCATCAACATATTTGTGATATAATCGCCGACATTTCAATATGTGATTATCTGCATTTTCCCGAATCATTAGGCGGTATGAATAATAGTTCATTGAACTGACTTTTTTGTTGGTTTCAGAACCTGTAAACAGATTTTGTTTTAATAACATTCAAATATAAAATTAAAATACATAATATAGTGACTGAGATATTATCGCCATAGCTAAACTAATATTTTAGTTACCTGTAATGGGATTTATCATTTTTATTGATAAATCGTAGCCATCTTCACCTTGCCAAAATATAATGGGATATTGCAGTGCATCATATGAGCGGTGTGTTTCCTTTATAGGTTGTAATTGAAAATTCCGACGATGTAAAACAATATCACGGGATTCCAAGTTTTCTCCAACTACAACGATAGCAACTTCATCAATAGTTGGTGCATTAAAACGTCTTGTATGTTGACCTGCAGGTGTTTTATCAGCTCTGATTACAATTTTGTGATTATCGGATGGCATCAGATCCAGGGCAGTTTTAAACAATATAATCAATTGATTGTGTTGATGAAATAAAGTTTGTAATTGTTCTACAATAGACCTTTTTACTAAATTGTTATGTGCACAACGCAGATCAATTTCTTGTGGTGAATTGCCCATAAAATAAATTTGCAGGAATTTGTTGTCGCTATCTGACACTGGTAACAGTGAACCTGCTCTGTGATATATTTGCCCTTGTATCTGTAAATAAAAAAAATATTATGGTGTGGTATAAATTAATGGATTGTCAATGATCAAACTTAAATAATATTTGATCTTAAAAAGTATATATTTAGTTTTAACTAATATCTATCAAATATAAAATATAATAAAAGTGTCACTGAAACTGAATCACCATATAATATGATGACTAAGTGATATATTTCGTAATGATTAAGAAATTGAAGATTAGTAACACATCTTAACTTTGGTGACAGAAAATTTTGTTCGCTAAAATAATTATGAGTAACTGCTATAATACATACCTTGAAAGTTGGCATAAAATTTTCCCGAACTGCATTTGTTGCCCCAAATGAAGTCATTTGAAAGCAATTGTTATATTGTTGAATATGTGTAAAAAGTGTATAGAATCTGTTCCTATTCCTGAAACCAATGAGTACAATGGTTCTGGTGGTGGATCCAATTGTATCAATTTCACTTTACCATTTGCGCAACACAATCCATTGGCATCGTTTTTGTATTTTAATGCCTTACAGTGTGAGCAAACCAAGTTCATAGAACCAATAACAACACATTGGTAGTTACTGTAGTCAATTGACACATCGTAACTGAAAGCAGCTGGATTCAAACTTGCGCGATTATTAGTTGAATGTCGCGCTCGCGCTTCACGCGTTTGTGATATCCGAATTCTTTCACGTTCATTTCCGTCGTCACGTTCTTGTGCAGTACGATTAGATCGGTAATTAGCTTGGTTTATAGCATTTCTGGTTCTTCTACCTAAATTGCTTCGTCTTATAGGAGGCATATCAAATATAAATTATTTTTTCACTAATCACGAACTAAACAAACACTAACTAACTAAACACTCTGCACAAAACACGATATACGAATTTGTTTCGTGTATCACTTGACAATTCATCTGTCATCTGTCAAAAGTCATCTGTAACAGACAACTTTTTTTTTAAATTTGATATGACTTGAACTCAAATCCTTTTAAGCCGTACGAATTGTTTTATTTATTTAAAATTTGAATTAAATTTTAAACAAATAAAAAATTTTAAATAAATAAAACAATTCGTACGGATTAAAAGGATTTGAGTTCAAGTCATATCAAATTTAAAAAAAAAAAGTTGTCTGTTACAGATGACTTTTGACAGATGACAGATGAATTGTCAACTGATACACGAAACAAATTCAAACAAAAAGGGCTATTTTTAGGGTTTTTCCAGCAATAATTCTAATTTTTCTCGCCGTAAAAACCATCCCTGAACTTCAACGAACATTTTAAAAAAAGATTTGGCCAAATTGGTCCAGGCGTTGTTGAGTTATGCGCTTAGGAACATATTTTGCGATTCATTTTTATATATAAGATATCAATAGAAATTCATTCAGTTGTTAGAAACATTATCTCGTAAATTATTCAGTACAGAAATTATAGACAGTAATTAAAGGAATTTTAACTAAAAACTCTACTAAGTTGTTACAAATATAAATGTATTTCTTGTATTCTAGAAATTAGTACTTATATTTTTGTCAGTAATGGTGAATCCGTTAATCAGTAGTACCATCACTTCCTTGCTTCAAAACAATTCTTAAATATTTTGTAGTAAAAATCATCCATCAGGACTTTCAGAACTTTAAATTCGGTAAAACTATTATGTTAGAACATATTGAGTAAACGAGAAATACAATGCAATTTAATACAATAAATAAAAATAATATATAGTAAAAAAATATATTAAATGAAAGATAACTCATCAATAAACAATAATATATTTTTAAGATGAATTTTAAAAGAACTATTAACCACAGCCACAAGATTACCTTAATATAAAGAGGATCTGCAGGAAATGACCAGCAAAATTTTACAGTTCAACATGACTCAGTAATCGAGTTCAGTGATCTATAGTATAAAAGATTAAATATTGCTAATTCATCCTAAATTTTTAATTATATATGCTATTTAATATTTAGATATATACATCACTCTATTAATAGTGTAGGTATAAAAAACTGTTAAAAATAGTTTGATAATACTATCTCAAAATTCATTGAAATTGTAACAGTCAGAAATAACACTAATATTTCTAACAATAAATGACTAATAAAGAAGATTTTACCAGAATACCAGAAATTAAAATACAAAATTTAAAATTTCGCCATGTTCAATCAAAAGAAAGAAAGGGTAAACAAAAAAATTAAACTGGGAGTTATCAAGGCAAATAACCTAATTTGCACAGAATCGATAGGGACTATAGTCTATTAAAAGTTTTTTTAGTAACGCGTCGTGGATATTTGTGACCTCGAAACATTACAATGTTGCCGCATCAATTCTGAGTTTTAGTTCAATTTGGCTTCGACATACAAGAAAATTCTAATCTAAATAAAACAACTGAACAAAAATGTTATCAAATATAATTTATTTTAACATTATAGTACATCTAAAACATATATTATCGAAGGACTTAAAACTATAATTAAGAACACAAGTACAAAAGTTTATAGGTTAGATTTGTTTTGTTTACATTGAACTCTTCCACACCATCCATGAGGTAGAGTTTCTAGGCGCGTTTGTTTATGTAGTGTTATTACCCTGGAGGCCTAATCCACCATTAACAATTGTATATCTAAAAAACGTATTTTAAATTCATTCGAGAGCATATTTACGTTTAGTTCTTGTTTCCTTCGATGGTGTGTTTACTTGGCAAGTCATTTTGGTATCACTGTATTTTAATTTCTTCTGCTACTACCTGTGCACACCATTCTTGATAAAATTAATCACTGAATTCTGTCTACTGCATTTATCATATCTACAAAACTGTTAGTATTCATTCTCTCCTCATATGTTCTCCTAACCTAATGCTTATGTTTAATTTTGATCAATCACAAACATATCGACGCACGCAAATCTTTCACGCCCTACAATACCATTTTCTACAGTTATATTCAATTAATTGTGTGCATACCTTTAGTTGTTTCCTCTCTCATCACTCCCTCTCACTTGAATTGCATTGCACAGCAGTATCACATATTGCCAGCATTATCGCAGATCCTGAAAGTTTCCTTCAGTCACTTTCACTTTACGACTCACTGTCCAATTCAATCACTAAACTATCAATTTCTAATCTGTCTAAAACATGTTCACGATTTCACCATTTATCAATTACTTTCTTCGAATGTCCTATCGAGATCATCTAAACGAAGATTTTATGGTTGACAATGCTTCCTTTCACATATCCAAATGGCTTTTGATCGAATATCCTTCTCAACCAGCAATATGTCTGCAATTAACTATTAATAAATATAATGACCTTTTTCCATCAATTTTTATTGACTTTTTTACACATTTAACACTTTTTTTGTTACTGCCTTGCCAAGAGTGCCACAATGAACCATTTTGAAATATCAAGTGCAAGGTTCTTGAAAGCAACAATGATAAGAGGTTTTAACTCTTACCTATAAATTTTCGTGGCTGTCTAATTAACTGTAGAATTTAGATATAGTATAATGTTAAAATAAATTATATTTGGTAACATTTTTTTTTCAATTATTTTATTTAGATTAGAATTTTTTTTATGTGAAAGTCAAACTGAATTAAAACTTTTTTCAAAAGTTTCAGAGACATCACAAATATCGACAACGCGTTACTAAAATACTTTGAAAACTATGTGTGGCTGTATTTGAAATAATAATTGAAATAATCTAATTGAAATGAGTGAGTATTCCAGACAGAGTAACAATGAAAATGTATAAATACAGGTAATAATTCTAAAGAATAACCAATAAAAACATAATAGCCAATTGGAAACTGTGAGAATAGTACTATTGAACTCTAATGTCCTATATTTACTAAGATTTCTTTTTATAACATCTTTATTAGATACGCTTAGTACGATCTTAATTTACTATTAATTTATTACTACTTTTCCTATGTACTTGGATTAATGAACAAGCAAGACGAGTGCAAGAAAATACATCAGTATGTATTCCTCAATTCAGTTCATCAGTAACAATATTAGGGTTCATAAGTCATCTGTACATAAGTACTTTTCGGAAGATTTGAAAGTTCTTTTTGCCATAACGTATACATAATTACCCTTAATCTGGTGAAGTATAGCCCATAGTGCTATTTGACGTACAAGAAACCATTATATTAAATGGCTTTTGGTAATCTAACGATGACGGGATTTGATTGACAATTGTTGAATGCTTGAAGTTAATTTATATTTTTCTTTGTAGAAAATATGGTCGTTCAGTGAATGTTCAGAGTTCAGTTAGAAGCCTATTTTCCTCTGGTTGCCATTCCAAGCTTGTAAAAATATATACTGAGTTCTTGCATACTTGTATGACTAAACCCAACACATTATATTAAATTCTGGCCTCAACCTTATTTAACTATTCTTCGACGACACCAACCTTATTTAACTAGACTTCACGGCCTCCAGGCCCGAGGTTGCTATTCATGAATGTCTACAGAAGCAACGCAATCACGCAATCAAGTAGTTCAAATTCTGGAGGTTGCAAATAAACTCCCTGAAAACGCAGGCTATCATTTTCCATACAAAAGCGTTACGCACTGCGCGTCTAGCGACTTAAGGTCGACAACGCAACAATTCCATGGCTGGATAATGTCACGTACCTAGGTCTCCACTTCGGCCGGCGGTTCGTTTGGCATGCCCAAATCCAGAAAGCAATCCAGAAAAGTTCGGGGATAACAAACCTGCTATCTTCTATGATCTGCGTGATCAGGTATGCGTCATGCATTCCACCGCTTGGTTTTAGATCGTAATAAAAAAAATTATATTAAATATAAGTTTTCGCTGCTACCTGCAATATCAAAACTATTTGAGAAACTAATATTTAAACGTATTAAAAATTTTGTAATAATACCAGATTTCCGGTTTGGTTTTTGAAATCACCATTCAACAATCGATCAACTGCACAGAGTAACTGCGGCTATTGAAAAAGCGTTTGACGAAAACAAATACTGCCCTGCAATATTCCTGGATGTCTCCTACTTGATCTAAAATCAAAGAGGTTGACTCATAAGACAATTATAAAGACAATTTGGACATATGGGGTTGCACTAAAAATTCAAATCAACTAGTCATCCAACGCTGTCAAAACAAGGTTCTTCGATTGATTACCAATGCTTATCGCTACGTAACCAACGAAGAACTGCACGATGACCTGAAAATCAAATGGATTTGCGAAGTTATCCAAGATTTCGCCTTGAAACACGAAAGAAGATTACTAAATCATACTAACGTGGAAGCAATACAACTGCTGGACAGCGCGCAGGATGTCAGGAGATTGAAGCGAACCAAACCATGCGAACTTATATAAAGTATATACCTTTAGTGTAAACTATAGCTATAAGTTATTATAACTTTATAATTGAGGAATACATCTTGATGTATTTTCTCGCAGTCTTCTTGCTTATGAATCAATCCAAGTACAAATTAAATGTAGTAATAAATTAATTTATAATTAAGATAGTTCTAAGCGTATATAATAAAGATGTTATAAACAAATATAAGTTTCTATTTCTCCAGCTGAAAGAAAAACTGTTATTCATCTCGATATTGCGTAAATTACACCATCGACAAAATTAAAGGCACTTAAAATAATTAAGTACTTAACTAGAATTTAATCACATTTCTTAACATTTTTCTGCCTTGGAATAAAAGTACACAACTTATTTTAGAATTTTTACTGATGTATAATTACTTTAGGGATTCTCACACCACCTAAAATAAGTTATAAATAAAACCTGTACACATACAAACCGTCCAGTGCGACCAAAACAATAACGTCACACGCAGATTTTAAGCTTTTTAGCGCGCACTTAACATTTCAAACCATTTTTTTGCATAAATAACTAGCATTCCGTGTAAAGTAAATACATACAATTGTCATGAAATAGTTTTTCAAAAATAGTCAATGACATTCTAAATGACCAATTGAAAAGATATTTACTGTAATGTAAAAACATATGAATGGAATGATGTAAATTTTATATTGAAATGTGTCCTAGTTTCGCTAAATTTATGTATCGCAATAAATTGTATGCAGATTTAAACGATTCCAAAGTAAAACCGAAAGTCCAAAAATGTTCCATATTTATAAGCCAATAAAGCTCGATATTTATAAACGAGCAACCTTTCAATCCAAAAGTATTAATTATTCATTAGCGATGGCACGAAATAGCAAAAAAGACTTTCTGTTTTCCCGACAATGTCAAATATGCGGTACGTGTTGGCTTTTGCCGTTTTCTCGTGCTGTATATTTCGCTCAAACTTTTTACCAACGAGCGGTGAACGTAAAAGTTCCAGCGATGTGGTAAAACTTCCATAAATATAAATTCTGAATGATCGGTGATAAAATACGATTTATTATTTCAGTTGGATTTTATGAAAAAGTTCGGCTATGTAGTGGATGAAGGAGGTGAAGCTGAGGCCCTTTACACCGAAGAAGGTCTCAAAAGCTCTATTATGACCATGCAAAAATTCGGAGGAATAGAACAGACAGGAATAATAGATAATGCCACTTTAAAGGTATGTAACCATTAACATAATTTTATTTAGAAAAGTAGACGATATTATGATGCATTGTCTCGAAAGTGCTTCATCAAACTTAAAGAGCTAATTAATTGAACTGTTAAGTTCGATGATTTTGACATTTATCTACATGGAATAATAGTGCTTGACTTGAATTATTGAATTATTGAATTATTGAGTTCTTCATTCTATATAGACTCTAATAATGGAAACAATAATTTCGATATTCATTTATTTCTTTATTTAATTTAAATAAACCTGCTGTCGAAGATCATCAATCACTCTTAGAAAAATATGATGATCTTGCTCCATCGTATTCTAATTGTTGGTTTTGTTTTATCGATTTAAAAGTAATTATTTTGATAATAATTATTCTAAGAAAATAAATTGGACGAAACCTTAAAGCTCAAAGTTCCAAAGAACCTTCTTTGAGACAACTTAACAGTTGATAAATATTTGTATTCACAATATTCACAAGCTGAAAAAACGGCTACCACATGAATTGACTGATTTTTTACCATTGCGATTTCAAACTCCGTCAAACTCTAATTATCGGTTTTGGTTCTATCGTTTTGAAAGTGTTCATTTTGATGATAATGACAAAGAACGACATGGAGGACCAACAATATTCTAAGAGAATAAAATGCAAGACATATCGCACGAAAATTCAGGTCAAATACCTTTTTCCGTTTAATTTCTTTCGAGAAAAAAACGACTTTTCTGTAGCGATGAAAAGTGATCTACTACAATAATCCATAAGAGCATAAAATAATAGGAGAGCTATCGACATCGACAATGAATCGAATATTCATGATATTACGGGCTACTAAAATCAAATGAAAGTCTTACGAAGTATGTCTACTAAGGTCAATTCAGTAAATTAAACCACTTATTGTTACAAAAATAGGTAACCAACTTACATGACAACGCTCGATCATACCTTACAATATTTGTGAAAAATACACTGACGAACCTTAAATGGGAAGTTCTACTACAATCAGAGAACTCACAAGATATAGCGCCTTCTGATGTGCCTATCTGATGACACTGTGTAGTGCAAAAATTATTTATTGGATAGTTACCAAACCAATATCGTTCTTTCAACATTGAATGTTTTACCAATTTTTCTCAATAAATCCCTTTTTAAAATTAAAATATGATTAGAATACATGCAAGCATTTTGTATTAAAAATTAATAAATTCATCTTTTGTTTAAATTTTCCAGCAGATACCAGAGGTTAATCTATTCAAATTTCAATATTCATTTATTCTTTTATATAACCAAAGCTACAGTAGCTGTTTTTGTATTTGATAAGTTGTGCCAATTGTGTTTAGACCGAACTTCAATCAGTTAGTCGCAGACCTAGACGGATTTCTAATTCTAAAAAATGATATGTCCCTATAAATCAATGTAACTTGTTAGTACATGTTGAACCCTTATTCACAGACAGTGAATAGTATCGACGTTTTAAAAGCGGTGCTTTCCACACTGAAGACAACGAGCATTCTGGACAGCCAACAAAATTTGAACACGAGGAATTGGGGACATTATTCGATGACACCATCGTTTTCAATTGATGAGCCCGAGCACTGGTGAAAATGACCAGAATACGAGCAAAGATAACATTATTGTGTTATTCTTCAGCATGACAACGTTCGACCACATGCTGCCAAACCGGTGAAAACATACCCCGAAACATGAAAATGGGAAGTACTACCCCACCCGCAGTATTCTCCAAACCTTACTCCTTCTGAGTACCTATTCCGACATATAAGTCATGACCTACTTGAGCAGAGCCTCACTTTTCATGAACAGATCAAAACATAGGTCGACTCATCCGGACTATCAGTTACTAAAACCGTATCTCACTGATATACATTTAATTGTAAATCAAGGAGATAAACATACCGAATTAAATCCCATATATTCAGGAGTTCCGCAAGGTAGTGTACTGGGTCCAGTACTGTATCTTCTGTATACGGCCGATCTGCCCACTACAAAAATAACTACTGTGGCAACATACGCAGACGACACAGCAATCTTGGCATCCCATGAAGATCCAGTCACAGCATCACTAAACCTACAAACCCACCTGGATCAAATAAAATTATGGTTGAAGACATAGCGCATTAAAGTCAATGAAACAAAATCCACCCATGTAACGTTTACCCTGCGTAGAAGAACATGTCCACCAGTGAATATCAATCATCGTCAACTCCCCCAAGCAGAGCAAGTTAAATATCTTGGTTTGTGCTTAGATCGACGCCTAACCTAGAAAAAGCACATACTCTATAAACGAAAACAACTTCGACTGAAATTATATCAAATATATTGGCTCATCGGGCGAAAATCCAAGTTATCATTAGATAACAAGGTGTTGCTGTATGAGTCTATACTCAAGCCTATTTTGTCATATGGAATCCAACTATGGGGTACCGCTAGCAAATCTAATATATCCATCATTCAACGGTTCCAAAATAAAGTGTTGCGTGCCATTGTTGATGCTCCGTACTATATTTCAAATAAAGTGATACAACGCGATATTCCTCTACAACCTATAACGAGTGTAATTCAACGTGTTTGTGTGAAGTACTTCGAAAGAGTGTCAGTGCATCCCAATGTACTCGCTAATCAGCTAAATATGCGACGTGTTAGTGAAGTGCGTAGACTAAAACGTTTAACACCACCTGATCTGATTACTGAACATGTATAAACTTTAGAATAAGCTTTAGAATAAGACTAATTAATTAAGATAATATTTTATACAGAAGATCGCTTAATGAAGTGATTTTCTGTATGCCATGTAAATATGATATAGACATAAGAAATACTTATTACCTATAGCGCAGATTGTGTCACAAATTGAATCACAAAGAGTAAAAAAAGCAGTATTCAATAAAATGCATAATAAAACATGTAGTAAAAATAAATCCATTATTTTTCCATATAATTGGAAGCGAATTTTACCCCAGGAACCATGGTAATCACTTGATTCTAAATCCATGCTACACGCATACGAACCTACTAACAAAGCTTTCACAGCCTCTAGCAAAAGGCTATCGACATATTGGGCCTGGCGTTGTCCTGATAAAACACAATTTCTTTCTTCGCTTTTTTCTTTTCAAAAAAAAAACACAGTTTTAGAAGGTCCAATTGTTCAAAGCGCAGATTCCAATTAAGAGATGCAAAAATACAACTTATAGCATATCATATTTTCGCTTCAATCATATTACATCGTTTCACAGATGGAAATGAAGTGCTTGAAGTTGTTTTTATTTAACTCGTATGACACACATACATTCAGCTTCTTCTTGATATCCAGCCTTTTCCAAAGGATTCGAAATAATTTTTTCTACAATGTTTAGCAACTAACCAATAGAAATATCTCGGAGGGAATGTTAAGGTGTCAAGGTTTCTCAACTAACATGCTTCTGTTGATGCCGAAGGACTTACAATACTGTTTTTACAGTCATCTATTAGAAAAATAATGGATTTCTTTTTGCTAAAATTAACTATTTTCTCTCTCTAATATTTGATATTTTTTGCAATCGTAGCTCATTACATCACCAAGGTGTGGGGTCCCGGATATCATAGCCAATAATCGTAAAAAAAGGTTTGCTTTGATCGGAGGTTGGAACAAAAGAAATATAACTTATTTGTAAGTAAAGAGAGCGTGTTCGTATATAGAAAATAAATGCTTAAATCTTGTTTCAGTATATCTAATTATTCGCCTAAACTGGGTGAAGAAGTCGTCGCAAATAACATTCAAAAAGCTCTAGATCTCTGGGGCTCTTACGGAAGATTGACTTTCACTCGAGTATATAATCAATACGCAGATATAATTGTTGCGTTTGCTACAGGAGATCATGGAGATGGGTAAGCGTAAAAAATGAATCACCTTCATCCATCTTGAAATAACTTAATTGTTAGTGTACCACCTTCATTTAAATTGTCGTTTGAATTGGCTTTTAATTTTTGATCAGTGACTAATATCTTGTGTGAAATATGAAAAATCATTGGTCATTGATTTTAATAGAATATCTAAAATGTAATATTAGACGTGGAAGTAACAATATTAAATAACATAAATTAGGTGTTAAATTGAAGGTTTATGACATTTCCCTACATAAAATAATTGTTTATATGTAATACTGATGAGCTAACAGGTTAATTGAAAAGTCCCAGGCCTAACAAACCGTAGTAAAACTCATTTTTTTGGCAAAATTAGTTTTTTTTGTTCAACATAATTCCCTTCAAGGGTGATACGCTGATTATAACGACCCTCCAATATTTTGATACCATTTTTGTAGTATGATTTGTGCTTTGCTTCAAAATATGCCTCGTTTTTCGGCCATTTCGTCCTTCAAACAGTCCAATAACGCTGTGTAATAGTCGATGTTGGTGGTCCTTCGTTTTTCAAGGTAGTCAATGAAAATTATTCCATGCGCATCCCAAAATACAAGCGCCATGACCTTGCAAGCAGACTGTTGCGTTTTCCCACGCATTGGAGCGGGTTCATCATGTGCAGTCCACTCGGATGACTGTCGACTGGACTTGGGAGTGAAATGATGGAGCCATGTTTCATCCATTGTCACATGTCGACCAAAAACTCGGGTTTATTACGCTTGATCATCTTCAAACACTGCTCCGAATCATCAACTCGTCGTTTACCCACTTTGCTTTCTCATATCCAAATATTCGTGAATAATATGATGTATACGTTCAGTTGCTATCTTTAGAGTGGCTATTTCATTAAAATTCAATGTATGGTCATTCGAAATTATTTTGCGGATTGTTTAAATGTCTTCGTCGGTAACAACCTCTTTTGGGCGTTCACTGCGTTGACCGTCTTCGGATTCCACCACGTCTAAACGTAGCATACCAATCCTTGATGGTTGATTTTCCTGGGATAGTATCCGAAAACTCAGCATCAAGCCAAGTTTTTGCTTCAACCGTATTTTTTTTCCTTCAAAAAACAATATTTTATAAACATGCGAAATTCCCTTTTATCCATTTTTTTCACAATAACAAAAGTTTCTTCAATCAAAATGCTATAATTCATAAACTAATGATCCGACCGCTGTCAAATTTATATATGCATGTTTGGAGGGTTAGAGCTAACTAAAAGACATATGGATTTAATTCTAGTAGCATCATCTATGTGTCAGGTCGGGGACTTTTCAATTGACCTGTTATTAAGTGTATACAAACAGTAATTATTGAACCGTCTGCCAAAATCCATCACAAAATTTTTAGAAGTTTATAGCAAGCTTCATAACAAAATTATCGATTTTGGTTACAACGTTTTAAAACAGGTTATTGACGTTGACGTTAAGCCATAACGATAAAAAACGGTATGGAAGACCAAGAAATTCAGAGACAATGATTTGCAAGACTTATCGGACGAAAACCCGGCTCATACTCTGAGAGAAATTTCAGAGAGCTCAAGAAGAACAACCAAAATGAAGCAATTCCAAGTAGGTTTCTGTGACATGTGTGATGAAGGGCGCAAAAAGCGTTTTTAAAGGCGAATGAAACTGCTACTACGGATGTCTACAAACATAAATCGAATTGTTACAAAGAAAGCAAGCAAGCAATAGCAAGTAACAGAAGTAAAGTAAAGTAAGTCATCCTGTTGACAACGTTCGGCAAATGTTGTAAGGATACAGTGTTGTATCTCGAATGAAATGGAAAACCAGACATCGCGTTTTCTAATTACGACTTGTTCAGATCGATGTAGTATGCTTGGCTGACACCGAAATGCTAAAGATACACGAAGGAACACATCGGAAAATTTTGTATCAATACATATTGTACTAAGAAAAAATAATCAGAGTAAAATAGATGATAATTTAAGACAGTGCATGTGAAGGAGAGGAAACAGTACAATCGAGACTAAAATCAACTTCCTCCGATTACTTATTCTACCAAATCTTACGTTCCTCAGAAATAATTAAGTTATTCACACAATATACATCAAAATCGGTTCACAATAAAGGAACAAATACAGATACACGGGCTGTAATGGCTTATATATATATATATATATATATATATATATATATATATATATAAAAGTACACTTAATTCTCACCAGACTGATCACCTATAATTATTAACAGCTTCCGCTTAGAATAAGTGTCAACGTTCAAGCATTTGTAAAATAATAATACAGAAAGTGAAAGGGGCATGAGCAGCTAAGGTAACGAGTCAAATCGGTGACGCTAGAGGAAAAATGCCCTCAAAACAAAACCTTACCAAATACTTTGAATGACGACAAATTAATATTTGAAAGTTGAAATATATTCCAAATGTAAGACTTGATTGAAGATGCTACAATCAATCATTGTGAAAGAACGGATTCAAAAATGGAAATTGTAATAGTTTGGAAATGTTTCTTGAATGAACAATTAATGACTTTTTAAATAGCACAACAAAAGATATTTTTTGACATAGAATAACCTACAATTTGTCTCTACAATAAATTAAATCTAGGTACCCATGGATCCTATCTTAGTCTCTGTTGTAATAACGTTTGTGTAGTGCTGTTTTTCTATTAAATGCACCTCACTATACTAAACCACGCAAGATAAAATGGTTTAATTCTTTATAGTGCGTTCTGGTGTTATCCAAGAGTTGTATTACCTTGATATTGACGTGATAATGGAGTTTGTCATCATGTCTCCATGCAATTAGCTTAATTTAATTAAAAAGAGTCGGTAGAGTAAGTAAGAGTCGGTACCTGAAGGTCTCGGTGTGAGTAATCAGTACTGTAGTGGTTGCGTGTATTTTCTTCCCGATTGTAAAGGAAAAAAACCTTGCAAGTGCTTAAAATGACATTATTTACTACATATTTAAGCTACAATGAATAGACGTACAGTGATAAGTAGTGACAACCTTCACACTAACAATGTGGCACCAACTATGCGTGAAGTTTAATTATATGAAGACTGTATGAAGATTGTATGAAGTGTGTTTAATTACACGGATACATCGCTTTTCATTGCCCCAATGCTCCTTCCTTGGGTACCTCGTAGGAAGAAATTGGCTGGCTTTGCTGTTCCCGCCACCAGATTACCAGTTATTTCTAGAGTGTGAAAGACCTATCCAATAATGATTCTCTCGTTTCAGTGGAAAATATACACCCAAAATAGTCTCTGAAGTGGAGTTTTCACCGTCGGATGTCATTCAAGGGGATGAAATATAAACGTATTCCGTCTGAATCTTGGCCCCTGCATTCTCCTTATCTTAATAGTTATGCCGTTCTAAATATACTTAATTTTCCACCTAATTTTTCACACTTATAAAAATCGAAATCTTTAGAATAGAATCTTTTAGAAACTAGCTTATCTGAATGTTCCGAACTAATGTATATGTGTGAGTAATTTTTGTTGTCGCAAAATAATTCACAAATGGATAAAGTTCACACAAACAGACACCAGACCCAAATACATTGGATGACTAAACTAATCTCTACAGTAGTATCTGGATGCACTTACAATACTTCTCAGAGCTTTTTTCGGGAAAACTTGTATTTATATTACTTTTCACGGAACAACTTAATTGAATTCCGTAAGTCCATATAAGTTTCAACAATTACTTGTATAAGACCAATTTATTATGAACTGTTAATTGTAATTTTCTTCCAATTAACCGATATATTTTCCTATATTTTGAAATAAAAGACATGAAGTGCGATCATATTGATTCTAAAGGTCCATCTCAAATATTGCATTTTAGGTAATTTTAGCAAGACAAAATTAATTAATATAATCAAACATATTAACTAAAATTTTAGAAATCCATTCGATGGGCCTGGGTTAATCCTGGCTCATGCCTTCTTTCCTCAAAATTCCGAAAGCACCGGCATAGGGGGCGACATACACTTCGATAACGACGAAGACTGGGCAGATATTCCCAATCACGTAGGTAACAAGGAGGGAACCGACTTCTTCAGCGTGGCATTGCATGAGTTAGGACACTCACTCGGCCTCTCGCATTCATCCATTGAAAGCTCCATTATGTTCCCATACTACACAGCATACGATCCCGATAAACCAATCGCTCTGGATTACGATGACATCATGGGGATGTACCATTTATACAGTAAGTTTTAGTAAATATTATAGAAAATTTGAAAATAAAATATCATATACGAAAAAATAGAATATACACCCTTAAGAGATCACAAACTCATTGTTTTATAATGTATATTATATAGTCCTTCCAATAAAACAGCCAATGCACGTAAAAGATGACATCGAATGTACTTCTAAAGGCAGTTTCTAAAAATATAGAATTCATTTTAGACTCAAAGAGGATTTTTCCTTCTCATTTTACCCTCGCTTACTCGATTCTTCGGAACATGTAAACGAACCAGTCAATAAAATTCGATTTTTATTGATACTGACGACACTATTGTCAAAATTCTTCAAAACATTAGCGATAATAATTAGAGGTTACAGGCCGACAAGCATTGTAAACGAAATTCTAAGTTAATGCTGCAAGATTGCGACGTTATGGCGTCATAAGTTTTGATGACGTGCTTTGGCTGTTTTATTAGATGAAAATGTAGTCGAAAATACGAAATTTATCAAAACATTTTCGCAGATTTCTGGATATTAGTACTAATCGAAGATTTTCCTGTTATGACAGACCTGGCCTTGGAATTACTCGTATCAATATATGTTTTTGAAAATGTTTTCTCAGATCTAAATCACTGAACAGAAAACTAAACAGCAAATTGATAACTTATTCTTACTGTAAACATTTGATTTGACTGCTAATATAAAAATATATTACAACACAAGCACAATTACACAATCACTAAAATATTAAAATGATAATATCAAAACAATGATAATATCAATAATAATAACAATTAATTTTTATTTAGATCTTAATTTGAGATACATACATGCAATTACAGACTTTCTACTTCCAATTCAGATCAATCAAATATATCTTTATAAAATGCAAAAGACATGGCGTATTAAAACAAATAAAACAAAAGCTAGCTATTCAGACTACTACTACGATTCAGACTGCATAGAAGAATATACCCACCATCAAATATTAATAATTGTCAACTCTCCATGCCGAGAATGCGGATAGATATATTGGTCGCCAACAACAACTTGGATTTCAACTACATCAAATACATTAGCTTATCGGACGTAAATCTAAGTTATAATTAGATTTCAAGGTATTGCTATACGAATCACTGCTTAAGGTTATTGGGTCATATGGAATCCAACTATGGGGTACCACTAGCAAGTATAATATAGCCATCATTCAACGATCTCAAAACAAAGTATTGTCGATGCTTCATACTATATCTCTAATGAAGTGATAAAATGCGATATCGCTCTACAACCATAACGAGTGAAATTTAAAATGTTAAATACTTAAGAATGTTCGTGTACCTCAATGTCCTCGCTAATCAGCCAAATGTGCGATGTCATATTGACATACCTAGACTAAAATGTTTAACACCGTCCAATATATTTATAGGACATATATAGATTTTAAAATAAAATTCAGAATAGGGCTAAATTAATTAATATAATATTTTACACAGGACGAAAAACTTAATGAAGTAATTTTGTACAAGTCTGTACAAGTATACAAAAGGATAATAAAAAATGATGATTGCTCACTGGAGATATTAATGAGCAACTAAGAGCAATATTAGAAAAGTTTTACAAAAAATAGAAACAAGAGACAACTTATACAACGGCGATACAAAACGACATTGACGGTTTTTCTATCACAAAACTTTGAGTGCATTGGCTGTTTTATTGGCATCATATTCATAACTTGTCAATTGAAAAGTCCCCGGCCTGCCACATAAGGTGGCGCTACTAGAATTAAATCCATATGTTTTTAGTTAGCCCTAGCCCTTAAAAGATGCCTGTATAAATTTGACAGCTGTCGGATCATTACTGTGTGAATTATAACATTTTGAGTGAAGCAGAGTGAGCTTTTGTTATTGTGAAAAAATAGATAAAGAAGAATTTCGCATGTTGATAATATATTGCTTTTTGAAGAGAAAAATACAGTTGAAGCAAAAACTTTGCTTGATACCGAGTTTTCAGACACTGCCCCAATCAACCATCAAGGATATGCTAAGTTTAGACGTGGTGAAATGAGCACCCAAGACGGTGAACGCAGAGGACACCCAAAAGAGGTTGTTACTGACGAAAATATTTAAAAAATCCACAAAATGATTTTGACTGACTGTAAATTGAAATTGGATGAAATAGCAGACACTCTAAAGATATCAAACATAATATCATTCACGAATATTTGGGTATGAGAAAGCTCTGTGCAAAGTGAGTGCAGCGCGAGCTAACTTTTGACGAAAAACAACGAGGTGATGATTCGGAGCAGTGTTTGAAGATGATCAAGCGTAATAAACCCAAGTTTTTGCGTTAATATGTGACAGTGGATGAAACATGGCCCCATCATTTCAATCCGAAGTCCAATCGACAGTCATCGACAGCACACGATGAACCCGCTCCAAAGCGTGTGAAAACGCAACAGTCGGCTGGCAAGGTTATGGCGTTTGTATTTTGGTATACGCATGGAATAATTTTCATTGACTACCTTGAAAAAAGAAGAACCATCAACAGCGACTATTACAAAGCCTTATTGGGCCGTTTGGAGGACGAAATCGCCGAAGAACGGCTGCATTTGAAGGAAAAAAAGTGCTGCTTCACCAAGACAATGCACCGTGTCACAAGTCAGTGAAAACGATGGCAAAAATCCATGAATTGGGATTCGAATTGCTTGCTCACCCACCGTATTCTGCAAATCTAGCCCCCAACGACTATTTCTTGTTCTCAGATCTCAAAAGAATACGCACCGCGAAGAAATTTTCTCGTCGAACAAGGAGGTGATCGCTAAAATAAGCAATTTTGGAACATATTTCAGCTATCTGTTTTGAGGCAAAGGACAAATCGTACTACAAAAATGGTATCGAAAAGTTGGAGGGTCGCTATAATCAGTGTATCACCCTTGAAGAGAATTATGTTAAATAAAAAAAAATATTTTGCCAAAGAATGTGTTTTACTATGGTAGGCCAGAGACTTTTCAATTCACCTGTTAGACGTATTTGTTAGCAAAGCTCGCTTCAAGCGCCTGTCATATGATCTATACATTAACTATCCTCTTCTATTACTAACGTTTACTTTATTTACAATTTTATCAATCCGAATTTTTGTATCAATTTGATTTTGTATTACAATTATAATCTTGTTTCCTCAATTCCGTTAATGGTAATTTGTAGTTTCTAAAATGGTACCAGATGACAAATACAATCAGAATTCGCCGACGGAAGGATATTATCCAACACCAGGTACTGAATCAACCACAAAATCAGATCACCCAACATATTGGCCGACAACGACTAACAGAGTAACAGTATCCTATGATGGGGATGTAGAAACTGTTGATGTTCATAAAGAACATGAGTGGCAGCACCTCACGCCAAGAACTAAACCTTCCAGCATAGGGCACATATGTAATGGACACTTTGATGCTGTGGCAACTTTAAGAGGCGAATTATTCATCTTTAAAGACAAGGTATTTATACTACCTACTGTAAAGCGTAAACTAACTAAAACAACTTAGTATGCTTTAGTATTTTTAGTATTCTGTTTATGAAGCAATTTAAATGTCTCTATAACTGTTGAATCTATAGTTAAATAATATGTTAAGTATTAAGAAACGGCAAAGTAAATAATTACAGAACTGTACAAGGTCTTCAACTTGAGCAACCAAATACCATATATAAGACAAATTGTTTTTGATTTACATTACAACAAATTGTCAATTGCGTACTTATGATCTGGTGATTTGTGGTTACCGAGAACAACACTTTGAAACGATGTCAATATTCATCGCCTGATAAAGCAGATTGAAAGCAAGCAAACAGGTGATAAAGGCAAAGTTCTTAAGGCATTTTTTCCATTTGTAGCTGGAAAGATAGACAGTGAATCACTGTCCATATGTGGAACTGACTTCGACACTGATGATACCTCAGGATATTTATTATGCCCTACGTCTTTTGCACTTATTGTAAGAAATACTTTTATTTCTTGGTAAATTAAATACGAGTATTCAGCAAAACATTATATTGGTCACTATCTTGATAATATACTATACAAGGTATTACAATGGTGATTACAATAACATTCGGTTATTAATTACGTCAACAACACACTCTTCGAGAGACTCTTAGAAACTATATCCCTTCTAGTCAAGGCGCCGGCCTTCATTTCTGTACAAAAGTGTACATCTCGCATTCCCATCCCGGTCCCGAATGAGTCATCAGGTACCCTCTACGTAATTCGTCAACAATGTTGTTCTATATTTTCTTACATTATATATAACGATGACATTCCTCGAGTAAAAATAGCAATCATCTACATAATTTTTATGTTATCTCCATATCGTTGGTACAGAAATTAAAAAGAAATTTTCAATAAGTAATCAATTGTATAGTTTTATTCTGCGCGCGTTACAAAAGAATTTCGGTACCTTTTTTCGGCAAAATCAAAAAAATCAAAGTACTGCAAATAAGTAAGTAAAGCATATAACATATAGTTTTCTATATAATATTCAGAATATAATATTGTTGATTAAGTATATAAAAAGCGTTACTTTTCTTGCTTGATTTGATGAAATATTCCGAAGCTCATCCGACACTTTTGGTCATAAACCTCCGCCAGACCTGTCAATTTTGTTCTGTTATGAACGATTTAAAAGTGCTGTGGAGAATTAAAAAATTATCGAGGACAATGAATTCAAGACTAAATGAGCGATATCCCAACATTAAACCTCAAATAACCTATATACAGCTTAGCAGTTAATTGATCAACTATATCCAGACATTTATATGCTATGGTAAAGGTACAGGAGGGGAGAAAATGGCACGAATCACACGAATTGACTAAAAATAGCATCAACATACCGTTCTATTGCTGCAAGGAAAAAAAAGAGCACTTCTATGATGTAGGGTGCCTGCTTTGGGAGTGAATGTCTACAAGTTTTTCGATTTTAGGGTAAATGATGTGGCTCGGTGAATGGAAGTAAAACGAAATGAAACAGTGGTGTTTACATTATGTAACCGTTATTTATTGGCTTTATAAAAAATATGAAAAATACAATTAGATAAAACGGATGGCAGCGGTGTTACCTGGAGACGAGGCTTGGGCAGTCGATGGTGGCACGTCTAAACCAAACGATGGTTGAGCACTGAATGAATCGAAATACCCTTCAATAACATCCCAGATAAAAGTCTCGGGGTTGCCGCCAGCTATTCGTTATCGGGTTCTAGTTGGCGCTGCTGGCACCCCGCCCGTTTTCAACATCTGGGATTATATTTCTGAGTATTCTGTAGACCGTTATTCCACGATGTAAAATTCGACATGCCTCAAGGTCGCTACACGATCATAATTATTTACCTTCACAGATTATTTACCAATCTATAGGAAGGTTAATCCAGAAATAAGTCTACTATCAGTTTTATAAATAGACAACATTGTTTATTCCCAATCTTTTTCTACGCATTTTTTAGGCGGTGGTATAACTCTGTAACTGAGTGTCGTAAAACTCTGCCGCCAACCTGTTGAGAAAGTGTTTTACCTCTTCTTCCTCTTCATAATAATAAATATTTAATTGTTAATAAATAATTAATGACTAAGTATTATCATTAAAAAATAAAGCATTATACTCTTACAGTATATCTGGAGATTAAGAGAAAGAGGTCAGATCCTACGAGGATATCCAACCAAAATAAGGGATATGTTCCCATTTTTACCCAAAGATGTTAATAAAATTGATGCAGCATACGAGAGGGGAGACGGAAACATAATTTTCTTCGCTGGAAAACAATTCTGGGTCTCAGACGGTACCAGATTATTAGAGAACAGCCCAAGACCCTTAACAGATTATGGCTTGCCCGATAATCTGGAGAATATTGATGCAGTTCAGCTCTGGGGACTAAATCGTAAGTATTGTGAATATTTTGAAATTAATTTTCGACAATATGTATGTTAAACCAGTGGTTCTTTAACTAATTTTATTTTATGGAACCCTATGTTAAATAATCACGATGATCTATAATGTGAATCAGAACAAAAACTGGGATAAAAAACTTTTACTTTTAAAATTTTCTGGGACATAAATATGGAACATCTTCATTGTTTATTATAACTTTTGGCGTGAACAAATAATGTGGCATTTTTGGCATTTTTTTCATAGTTAAATACATTTAATGATTTTCTCTTCAAAAGTGGATTCTATATTACTATACATACCATACACTGTCCTATTATATAACACATTTGCTGAAAAGTCTCGGACGTAACA
The DNA here is from genome assembly GCF_030347505.1 of Rhynchophorus ferrugineus. Taxonomy (NCBI): domain Eukaryota; kingdom Metazoa; phylum Arthropoda; class Insecta; order Coleoptera; family Curculionidae; genus Rhynchophorus; species Rhynchophorus ferrugineus. The sequence continues at coordinate 25,718,210 of NW_027472581.1, read as the reverse complement.
AAAAAGTGTGTTTTTTTTGTTCAAAATTGGCTTTATTTGTCAACGTAATTTACATCAAGAGCCACACAATCATACAGCATATATCAGCGCCGCTCTAACATTTCAATACCACTATTGTAGACCGATTTATCTATTTCCTCTAAATAGACCTAAGTTTCAGCGATATAATTTTCATTCGAGCAAAATTTCTTAGCGGTGAGCATTTGTTTCAGGTCTGTGAATAGCCACTAATCGCTGGGAGCGAAATCTGGCGATTACGGTGGATGTGGGATCAATTCGAAATTCAATTCATGTAGTTTTGTCACTGTTTTGATTGATTTGTTACACGGTGTGCTATCTTGATGAAACATTTTTTTTGTCATGTGCGGTCATTTCTTTGCAATTTCGGCCTTCGCTCCAAAATTTGTGGTATATCACAAGTGTAGAGTAGATAAAAAAAAGCAATGGCCCCAGTACACTTCCTTGTGCTACACCTGCTTTAGCTTCTTTTATTGTACAGTAAGCTTCTTCTTGTTTGACTCTAAACATTCTAGTTGCAATTACGAGTAATAGTTAGGTGTATTGTTTTGGTAACATTTTCTGTAGTTTATGAACAAGGCCTTCTTGCCAAACCTTATCGAAGGTTTGTGCTAAGAATATAGCTGAGCATACTTTTTTTAGGGGTTTTCTAGGATTGGTTTTATTCTTTTCAACAGGAGATTTTCAAAAACCTTAGATATTACCGACAGCAATGATATAGGTCTATAGGCTTTTATTTCGTTTGGTGACATCCCAGGTTTTGGGATCATTATAATTTCAGCCATCTTCCAAATGCCTAGGACATGTTTTAATCTAAATGCTGTATTGACCAAGTTTGTTAGTTTTATAATTCCCTTTCTTGGTAGTTATTGTAGTAATTCTCCTGTTATTAAATCGTAACCTGGTAATTTCCTGGGTTTAATGTCAGTTTTAATAACTTTGGTTAGCTATTTCGGCATGACTAATCCATGCATGGAATTTTCAGCTTCTATGTCCGGCAGTTATATTCAATATTAGTTTCGTTTGGTTTTAAAGTTTTTTTCTGGATATTCAGTAAATGCTACTGCTATTTGGTGATTATCACTCATAAGTGGACTGTGTAAACATGAGCGCTTTAGATCTTTCATGGCTTTCCAGAGTGAATAATCAGTTTCTTTATCATGTGTTAAATTTCTCAGATTTTTTTATGGATTTGTTTTTAAATTCCAGTATTTTCCTTTTCAGTCCTCTTTTGGTTGTATAGTCTAAAGTATTTTTATTTTCAGGTTTTCTGTTTTGTTTCCATTTTTTTTTTTCGTAATTTTCGTTTTTTAACTACCATTTCCTTCACTTCTTTTGGATAATTAATTCCTTTAATTGTACTCTTAATTTCTGGAGTATTATTCCAAGTAGCTTGTTGAATACCTACTACCAATTTTTCTGCTTCAAAATTTAATTGTTCAGTTGTCTTGAGGGGTACATTTAGTTGGATTCGTTTGTTCAATTCTTCAGCAAATCCTTCCCAGTCTGTTCTCTTGTTTGTTAATTTTGGGTTTATTTCTTTTCTTATATATATATCTGAACTTAACTCAAAATTTTCTTCGACTTTTATATAGTTAGATGTTATGTTACTTACTATTCTAACAAATGTATGTTACAGATAAAGTATATATCTACAAAAACGATCGTTTCTGGAGATATAACGAGACCAGCAAAACCATGGACCAGGGATACCCCATGCATATGGATAGATGGCCTGGGGTACCACACAACTTGGATGCTGCTACCACATGGATAGACGGTTAGAGACTTGAGAAAAATTTATTTAATTTCAACATAACTAATAGCACTTTCTTTTCGTTTATATAGGTATAACATATTTCTTTAAAGATGAACTATTCTGGAAATTCGACAACGAATGGATCAGAGCCTCCGGTAGTTCGCCACTACCAGTCGGTCCTCTTTGGTTGGGATGTAAAGAAGATCCGGACGAAATTGTTCGATTATTTGGTTCGGACTGAAACAACGATCGATTGTTAATGTTATTTTTATTGAGTTGTTACTAAAAAGAATATACGACACTTAGAGAATAGACGGCAGCTACAGATTAACAATCGATGCCTTATTTATTTTTGGAACGGATACTTTTCAGAAAAAAAAAACAGTTTAATGTTGCGGTACACATACTTTGAATACTTATACATGGATCAGTTCCCGAAATAAATGTATATCTAATTTAAAATAGATGTATCAACAGGCTAAATATAACTTGCGTTTTATTCTTGAGTATAGTTTGGTGTGTGATTAAAAAACAAATGCAGCAAATTGTATTAGATTGTATTATTTTTATTCGAAACCTACTATCTACCCTTATTTAATGAATGTTTAAACTTGGCAAGATACTATTTTTGGTGTTCGATTATACAAATTATTAGTTATACACATGGCATAAAATTTAATAAATCGTGTATATTTAAAACGTATATTACTGAAATAAGTTTGTTGTCGTTTCGATTTATTCTTCTTGTTATATAGATGTCATAGATTTTTAGCTTACGTCACTCGAATAATATGCCGTATGAATGTGCGAGTTACTTTCCATAGTGAACATATTCTTCGAGGCAATTCTGTACATACTCGTTATATATAATCTCTCGAATTTCTGGTTACTGGGGTAGCTTCTTTTGCAGTTGACTTAATATCTTGTGTTATATCTTATAGTCGTTGCTCAAGATCATCTATGATTTTAAATTGTCCTTATAAAAACAGTAAACACATAAATTAAAATGTCTACAATATAACTTTAGAAACAAAAAAAATATCTGTAATAGATTACCAAGAATATCTGAAATATTTATTGAATATAAAAGTTATTATTTATCTCCATAACTGAGAATAACTATCGTTCACGCTTCAGAAAACGACATATATCTTCATATGTCAGTATGTACATATATTAGTCATCAAATAAGATTTGAAGTTCTTGTAGCTGTGAAGTATCACTATCCATTTTTAGCGACGAATAAAGCACACGGATTCCGTTTTGAAAATTCGTGAGGTGATCCAAAAACTAATCCAATATTTGACTTCATAAGTCAATGAACCTGGATATTAATCATTGATCCAAATAGTCGCTATCTCCAGTGGTAATACTTCAAGTCTAAGTATGCATAATGATAGACCGTATAAATTTTAATTTATGGTAATCTACAAGGCTCTATATTTGACAAATTATTTCACTTAATTCAGCTTTACCATGTGCATTTGGAAAAAAATCGATGTGCCTAATTTGTAGGTTTATTAAAATTAAAGAAAAAAATAAAAATTCGGTCTAAATAACGTTTACTCTTTCCAAAGGTCGAATATAAGGGAAAACAAAAATAGATGATACTAATCCCAATCGCTAACTCTTAAATGTTATGTTTTTAACAGATCTCCAAGAGACTTATTTGTGTCGTCATGATTGTACCATATTTATGCATTATTATACAGCTGCAATAACAAATAACTTGAAGCTTTCACCTGAACACAGTTTCTAAATTAGAGTCAAAATAATATTCAATTAATGTAAACACTTCAACGAGTTTTAATTTAACCTCAAACAATATTTTAATTGATATTTACGAGAATTAAATATCTACAACTTGAATAAATAAACAGTAATGGACTAATATACCATTTAAATTAAGATTTTGTTAATTTTGCATATTTCAAAAAAACATAGAAAACCCAATATACAATGGCTAAAAATATTTGAATTTAATCTACAGATGGCACTTGACTGATAAAAAATCAAATACTTCATGATCACAGATAGTCGAAGATACAGAAGCTATGTATTACATTTTCATATTTCGATCATTTTACGACTAAATTGACAGACAATTGACAATTGTGACCAAACGATAATGTTTCTATGGGGAAATAATATTGTAATAGTTCAGTTAAAAAACTAGATTGAAAAATAATATGGTGGATTTGCTACAGAAAAGTTAAAAAGATTGTCACTGACTTTCAATGTTACCTGTGGCTTACTCAGAAACTTTTAAGCCAATTAATATTACATATATACGAAGTTACAGGAAATGATTCACAGTGGTGTATCATGCCACTTAAGTAATGTCAAGAGAATACTGGCAATATGTGCGATAAAGATTTAGTTCTACAGATAACAAGTTATTAGGTGACACATATTTCAAATTTATCAGCACATGTTGAGACAAATTTTGAATGGGACGCTCCAGTATTCATATGGATAACTCTCCTGGACTAACACATGATCTATTTTCGTTTGATAATACGCCACAGAACATTATTCGTTTTTTCGGTTTAAAATGGCTTTTTCAGTCGGCTCGTGTGATAGTCCTTTTCGATTCTTTTGGATCCTTTCCATTGCATTTAAACTTGTAGAAACAGTCGATTAATCAACTCTTAACCTGCCCGAAACTACTTTGAGAATTTCAGCTGGATTTTCTTCCAATAAGTCTTACAACTCAATGGTTAAAACGTTTGGTCCTCTAGGCCGTTCTTGGCCTTGGAAACCAGAACCGACATTTGGTATATGACAGAGTGTTTGATTGATTTGGGTAGAATATTTCTTCAAATCAAACAAAAGGAATGAATGCCGAAAATTTAATCTTGAACATTACATACTTAGCGTTTGTATACATCATCATTTTATGTAGAAATAGGTCTGAATCATCAAGTTTAATAGTTAGGTTAGGTTGCTTATTCTTCGTTTTCACCAATAGATTACGCTGATCAAAACACATGCAATAAATAGATGCAAAAAGCCAAACAATACGATAAAAATAACCAAAATTGTCGTCCGAATTTTGGAGGTCACAACCTCCGAATTTTGGTATGCATATATAATATTACTAGTCGGCAGTTTTTAAAAATTATGAATAGTCATCAAAATAAATAGCTTATATTTAAAAACTTTACTGTGTTTAATGAACACCAAAACGATTATTTTCTTCATTCGTTTTCAATTGAAATCAATGAGAAAGTTACATGGAAGGGTCTTCTGTAACTATTAGTCTTTTTGATACAGCACTATAGGAACCATGTTCCACCGACTTTGAAAAAGAACGTTTAATTTGTCTCAATAAATACAGCTATATGCATCATTAGAGCGTTAATGGTTGAGAGCATAAACGATACAGAAAATTTACGTAAGTTACTTAAACTAAGGATGCCGAATTTTCGATATTTAAAAAATATGTTTTTAAACATTACAAAAAATAATTTAATTAGATTTAATAAACCCTTTAAATTGGTACTTAATTTACAAAAATTTACAAAAACTATCGGTATTTTTCCGCGATATATCGATATATCAATATTTTTTCAATAATATCGAAAACTATATATCGATATTTTTTAAAATTAACACCCGTAACTTAAACTGATGTCTTTAATGTGTCATCTATCTCATACATAACTTTACTGTTAAACTAAGTGCTCTGTCGACTTTTTTAAAATAGGAAACTGGAACAGCTGTTGATCTTGAACGACCAGATAAGGGATGTCAGCCGAGTAAAAAAATATCGATATATCAACGTCGATATTTTCAACATATCGATGTATGTCGATATTTATTTTTTACAACATCGATATTTCTTCCCTCCAACCCTGTTTTTCTATGCAAAATCAAGATTTAAGGAGAGAGAAATCTCAAATCCTCATTCACAAATATGGATAGTTGGCATCAGTCGGCATCCCTAGACCTGATCATTCACTGTTATCAGTATTTGTAGGAATGCGGCATTTAAATCTTGCATACCAGTCAATAACAGTGGATTATCCTGCTGCAGAGTCTCCGTAACTCTTATCAAACCACAGTTTTGTTTCAAAAGTACCTTTTAATTTTTTTTTTCACTTATATTCTGCCCAACAAAGGCATGTGGAAAATAACCCCGGTAAGTTAAATTCAAGTTAAGTCCACGTTGTTTGCATTTAGTAAGTATGTGATTCTTATGTGATTGAAGTTAAAGATCGGTCCAAACCAAGCCTTAGTTAGCATCATCCCTTTAGGGGGGTTAGAATGTCACGAAATGCTTATGCTTTGAATATTACCTAAAATATTTATGTATAAAACCAAAGGCTTATTAAATGATGTTTATATGGTCGTAAATTATTCGACTATAACCTCTTGATATATTCATCTGATTCAAAATGAACCGCACGTACATGGTATAAATGAAACATCAATAAAACAAACATAAAATTATTAGAAAAATACTATTACTATACATTAATATTTACCCATATATCTTTTAGTAAAAAAATTAAAATACCAGATCTATAAAAAATTCATCTTTATTAACATAAAAAACTAAGTTTTTGCTTACTACTACTAAATATTAGTATTAAAACAATAGAACGTTTACCACTGCAACTCTTGACCGTCATACTGGAAGAATTTCCCGTGATGCTTTTCCTCCAAACTTTTCACCAACGATGCTATTCCCGAACAGCTCGTGTCGACGGAAAGTGGTGCTTTCGAGCCGCCCATGTCAGTCTGTACCCATCCAGGATGAATGCACGTCACCAAAATCCCCTGATCCTTCAGATCTACGCTTAACGACTTCGTAGCCATATTAATTGCAGCCTGAAAATCATAGTCACATCGTTATATCACTTAACAGGACATTAGTTCTATATCCGGTGTGCGTCTCGACGCTTCAGGATATATGTATATTGTATCGTGAGTTATGACCTTACTTCAAACTAACATAACTTGTTTGATATATATTCAACGCATGTTAGAGTAGAATTATAATATAAATAAGGAATAATGGGGAATTTCATCATATTTATAATTTTATCAGATAATATATTTATTGAAATATAGAATACGTTTTCGCTGTTATCGAATAATGAACGCTATAAGGGCTGTAACAGGTCAATTGAAAAGTCCACGGCCTACCATAGTAAAACACATTTTTTTGGCAAAATTAGTTTTTTTATTTCAACATAATTCCCTTCAAGGGTGATATACTAATTATAGCGACCCTCCAACTTTTCGATACCAATTTTGTAGTACGATTTGTCCTTTGCTTCAAAATAGGCCTCCGTTTCGGCGATCACTTCTTCATTCGATGAAAATTTCTTCCCAGCGAGCATTCTTTTGAGATCTGAGAACAGGAAACGGTCGCTGAGAGGCAGATCTGGAGAATAGGGTTGAAGGAAGCAATTTGAAGCCAAATTCATGGATTTTTCACTGACTTGCCATCGTTTTCACTGACTTGTGACACGGTGCATCGTATTGATGAAACACCACTTTCTTTTTCTTCAAATACGGTCGATTTTCGGCATACGAAAATGTTTCAAACCTATTATATGGTCGTCATTTAGATACATAGCCATAGCTACCTTGATAGGTTCAGGAATATGATGGACTTTTTCAAACACTCATTATTCCCTTTTCAAAAGTGAAGTAAGCTGATCGATATGTTTTGGACCAATATATCCATATTTTAAAAAATATATTTTTTAAGCTTTAAAAGAAAGTACCAATTTCATTAAGTGCATTTTGAAATTTAACTTTAAAAGTTTATTATGTCTATCGCTACTTTTTAAAATGTTTAGAAAATATCGATATTTTTTTCTGGATGTTTCTGATTTTTTTTTGCAATACATCGATATCGATATTTAAAAAAAATATCGAAATCGAAATATTTATATTCTTCTCAAACACCGACATCCCTAGCTGGAAGCATCAACGGAAATATAATAGCTAATATTTTTTTTGTAAAACGAATTGATTGCAACAAAAAAAAAGTTTGCAAAAAGTGTACAGTCTGTAACTGTTTTAAATGTTCTGCAGCGGAAACTGATAATTATTTTGGTTAAATATTAAACGACCTTGATGTGTAAACTGTTCAGGTAGTCTATTATGAGTTCCGAAAACTGAACTAAACAATAAGGATCAATATCACTGATATGTTTGAACCAAGCATTTAAGAAAAACTACCGCTAAATAATATTGTAATATGACAAGTTACAAAGTCAGAAAAATTAATTAGAATCGCTTAAATCAGAAATTCTATTCAACCAACCATATTCACCAGATACTGGTCCTGGCTATTTTTATTTATTCCTATCGATGGCTCTTTCGTAGCCTGGCAAGTATAGTTTATCCAAAGTAGTAGTAAACTTATGTCATCAATATGTATAATTTATGGCGTATTGTAATTTGTAAATTAGTTTTAAGGTCAGACAATATTTTTCCCTCTCATTTTATTCTAGTTAAAAAGAGATACAACGCTATCCGATCAGTTGGAATATGTAACCTTTGCTTATTTTGATAAGTTTCAAAGAACTGCTAATTATTGATCTGGTTGAAAGTGCCGAAACCCAAACCGAAGATAATCAATAACAGACTACGTTCTTCTTAACAGTAAAATGAGTTAGAAAGGTAAGTATTGATACTATTAAATATTAAGTTGGTGGGGTTTTTACTGGGGAATATTAGTATGGACACTATGATTAAAATCTCTCACAAATAGAAACACAATATAATTTTGGATTCACCGAAAAAAATGGGTATACATACAGTGATGTTACGTAGGATTTAAATAGTGTAAAGATAATCTACGAAGACGTATAAAGCAACTTCCAAGCATTGTTTTTAAAAGCATACAAGAGAACAAAAGTTGATGGAAAAAGGTAAGAGTAAAAGTAACATTTGATAAGGTTTTGTAAATATAATATGTTGTAATAATTAATTGTAAATATATTGTTCCTCATGTTAGACACAGGAATTCAATAAAGAAATCTCAACAACTGACCTACAAAGGCTGCAATTATAGTATAATGAGGTAATGCCTTCCTCTCCCTATCACTGCATATCTATTCAAATCAAATTGTCATTGGATATGGCAAAGAATTATTACAATAGACGTGCAGGTTATGAAAAATATACAAGCAAAAACTGTTTAGATATGTGGAAAGGATTGTCTACAATAAAACTCTTCGATTTGGATGAACTCCATCAGACACATAAGAAGAAACTGACAAGTAGTGGAATTGTGAACAACTCTTAGATTGGATATTAACAGCTTGAATAGTGGCTCATAATGTGACAGCAACTGAATGAGAATTTCTGGTTGTGGAATTGTGATTAAATGCTGACATTACCAGGGTGATGAGAGTAGAAATAACTTTAAGAACTGTGTATATAATTAATATAAGATAATTGTAGAAGATCGTATTTTAGAGTGTGAAAGATTTATTGGAGAGGATGCGTACCAACTGTTTAGTAGATATGGCAAATGCATTACGGAGAATACAGTGGTTAAATCTAATTTTATGAAGAAAAATTTACCGAGGTATTAACAGAAGAAACTAATGAGAAATACAGTGATATAACAGCACTAATGAAACAAGAACTAAACATATAAGGTAAATATGTTCTCTAATGAAAATAAAATACATGACTGCTCCTTTGGATTGAACTATATCTGCAAATGAATCCTAATGACACATGGATAGCATTAAAAAATGTGTTGTTTTCCGTTATAAATTTCAAATTCTTCCAGAAAGACTGTAAAAAGAATTTCCTTGACAATATTTTCAACGGTATAATTTTTACTTTTTTAATGAAGCATTCAATACTTCAAAAAGTGAAAGCTTCAAGGTCCCCGACGATACAAAAAACTATCTGTTTAAGTACAACGTTAAACCTGATACCGAAAAAACTATTTCTGGTCTTGCAAAAACATTTTTCTTTTACCGATACCCTTGTCAACTTAACGAACCAAAAAGGAATTTTTGAATACAATGAGAATATGCATCTAAAGCGATATTAAAAATTCGAACGCCAATTTATTTTTAAAAGCGAGTGTTTTGATTTGGATTATTGTGCTCGCAGCGGTCAAGGTCAGCGTGAAGAATCGATGACGAAACCATGACCACATCTCAAAACAAGAATTCGTCGATTAAAAGAAAAAAAAAGATAGGAATTTTAGAAAATGGTGTCGGCTTTTTTTAGAGGAATATATTTAGAGTTTTGAAGAATCAGTAACAAATATTACATTTAAAAATTAATTAATCTCAACATTTCACTGAAAACGTCTTTGTTTGTTTATTGTGTTTAACAAAATCTTTATCATGTTGAGTTATGAAGGAATACATGTAGTTTTGTAGTTAAACATATTGAAATCCCTTAGTATTTGTCACCCAGAATCACTTTGAATTGTTATTAATCTACAGTAGAGCCCATTAAATAATATTAATAATAATATTCTAGATACAATTTCATGATGGAGGAAAGCAATTTTCAACACGCTACTCTTTCATAACAGTTTAAAAAAGGATATTTTTTAAGTTCAAGTTGATAGAAAGCTTATATGTATTGTTTCTAATTATAATTCATTGACACTAGATTTAGGCAGGTGAATCTAAATTAAGAACTTCTGAAGATAATCTCCTCCATTCACGTTAAATTTCAACTGATCATTGACAATTATCGGTCAAAAATGTGGCACCCAACTCAATTTACCAATATATGATGCCAACGAGTGCACCATTTAAAACAGTCATGTTTATAAAATTAACAAACATGTTTTTAGATTTTTTGCAAATGTCCTGTTCAAGTCTTGACTTTACCATGGTTTTTGACATATTGAAGATATTTATGAGCTTCAAAGCTCAGTTCAATTGCATCATACACAAAAAAAGTTTTTATAGGCTACTCTTTCATAATAGTTTATTTCAAATAGATATGTTTTCAAGTTCACAAATAAAACGATTAATGATAAAAACAAACTGTCAATGAGATCTGTTTGATGTTGGTAGAAAGCTTAATTATCTTTTATTATTATTCAGTGATAGTAAATTTGGACACGTGACACTTACCTAAGTTAATTCATTTTTAATTGATAATTAAATTTTCATAGAATATCAACAAAAAATATTAGTCTCTGTTGAGTTAGGATAACAGTAGATGACGTGAACAGGATGCGCTATGTTTAAAAGTTCTGTTTATAAACTAAAAAAAATAACTTTTTTGAAACTGTCCTATTGAAAGTTGTACCATTTTCCAGTAATGAAGTAGCTGATAAATCAACTGTTTCAGAGATTTACATGCGATAGAAAAGATTTGAAAGGAGGGAAAATGACAGCAATCCGTAGTGACTGATAATATTGTTTTGAACCGTGTCAACATCGCAGTTTCATTACTTGGCAGGTAAAAACTAGAGCTTTCTGTAGTGTATTGTGAACTGGCTATGAAAGGTATCAAGTCCAGGAGAGTTATCCATATCGAAAGCGAAGCGGAATATTTATGGCCATAAAGTTTTGCTTTACATATAATGGGAATGCAAGGGCTCTTTCTGCAAGGGGGAGACTAATCTCAACCTCACCTGCGAGCAGTGCATCCTGCGAGAAATTATGTCAAGCAGTGACTCTGTTAACGAAGCTCTGGCGACGGATCAAGAGCGGAATAAGCCGATGGAAAGGGTATCAGGCATACATTCTTAGTACCGCAGGCCAGGAACGGTTCTGCCTTCAGTAGAAGCGCTTGAAAAACTTCAAAAACTGAAAAAATTTAAACCGAAACGCTCGACAGCAGGGGAACAGTCATTTTGGAAAACGGGTTTTGAAAATTAGAGGTAAAAAGAATAGAGGTTGTAGGAATGTTCGTCTTGTCGGTCGGAAAGTGCGACTGTCGATTCGTGTTCTTTATCATCGGTGTCAAAATAGTTTTGAAGTTTCAGAACCAGTACTGACACTTTCTACTGTTGCGTTTATTGCTGTACCATTTTTTCTGTATGCCTCACACAGCTATTTATGTCCAAAAGCAACAATTTTCTTGAAAAAGTATTGACCTTTGATTCTATACGTCTTGCCTAAACTTTAGGAAATTTATGGATGCCATCCCAAAAAAACTGTTTAACCTTTGAGCAAAACCATTCATCGAGCCATTTTCTAACTTTTTGGAAATTGGCGAAGTTCTGTTCTGCAAGTGGGTGTCCCATAAAAGCGTAAAGTTAATAATCGGATGAGACAAGATCTGGAGAGAACGGCAGGTACGAAAATATGTCCCACTCAAGTGCTTTCAACATTCAATTTATCATTTCTTCGTTCGTTCAAATTGATTTATTTATTGACGGTCACCGTTAACTGTTTCACCACGCCACTCTGGTCCCACCAAAAATCGTCTTGTGACCAAAACGATTTGGATTGGCCGGCTTCGCCAAGTGATGACCATGATTTTTTGCTCTTCAAAGAACATTCTTTCTCTTGTACATTCAGATCATCACTTTTGAATCTTCGAAACCACGCCTGACGTGTTTTTAAGGTTGGAGCTTCATCATCGGAAGTTCCTGAACTAAGTACACGATGACTCTCAGGGGCTTTTTTATTTTGCATTTGGCTTTTTGACACGTTTTCAGTCATGAAACTTGACATTTTTAAAGAGATATAAATCTATGACGGTGTTATTTTCGCACAATATAACATGTACAGCTTTGAAGCTTGATGTCAGTAGAATAATATGACATATGTTTAAAATCATAACATTACATACTTAAGCCTAGCGACATGTGTTAGAAAAACCGTAATGACTTTCCAGTAAATATTAATTATATCATAGTTTGTAAATCCTTCAAAACAAATATTTACATCTTATTGATTTAGAACTCACCATTCATTAACCAATGAACCATTTTACTTTTTTTATTTTTTAATAATAATAAGTAACAAAAAGTTGGATATTATTATTAAAAATAAATCGTTAACATATCAGGCCAAAATAATTTTGAGACAATCTATTTATATCCTAATTTGTAGCAGTACAATAATAAAAAAACAATAATTGCAACTGCGATATTTCATGCTAATGATTACTCGGTATTGTCAAGGTCAGTATCTGTTAGATGAGTCAGCATGATCTCTCCGTATATGTTCATAATTAAAAAACTGGTTATGATTCCTGCTAATAATTATGAAAATGAATTAAACATATGTTCGTTTTATATAAGGTTAGGGGATAAACTAATTTCGGTATTTCCTACAGGGTGGTTTTAAAGTCACTTATCTCCAATAATACTTTCACTAATTATATTCAATATATTTAATGAAAACCGTAAATTATACAAAAATTCAATTAAATTATTAAAGATATCAAAGGAGGTCGACATATTTTAACTCGCAACATTGGATTCCACTTGAGTTCAACACGCAGAAACAATAATTACTGTAACGTAATCGAGCTATTTTTGATAGGTACAAATAGATTCACGAAAATTATCATAGCCGTAGTCTAGAGAAGCTGCACAAATAATTGCAGGGCTCGGAATGACGCCAGGAAATGTAATGCTAAGTCTTTGATGGGAATGAAAATTAATTGATTCTAGCCAAATCATTAATCCTAGTCTGTAAGAAGGTCAGTTGAAAAGTCCCCAGCCTGACACATAGATGGCGCTACTAGCTTTAAATCCATATATTTTTAAGTTAGCCCTAACTCTCAATAGATGCGCGTATAAATTTGACAGCTGTTGGATCATTAGTTTGTGAATTATAGCATTTTGAGTGAAGCAACTTTTGTTACTGAACAAAATGGATAAAAATAAATTTCGCGTGTTGATAAAATATTGCTATTTGAAGGGACAAAATACAGTTGAAGCAAAAACTTGGCTTGATGCCGAGTTTCCAGACACTGCTCCAGGAAAATCAAACATCAAGGATTGGTATGCTAAGTTTAGACGTGGTGAAATGAGCACCGAAGACGGTAAATGCAGTGGACGCCCAAAAGAGGTTGTTACGGATGAAAACGTTAAAAAATCCACAAGATGATTTTGAACGGCAGTAAAATTGAAATTGAATGAAATAGCAGACACTCTAAAGATATAAACTGAACGTGTACATCATATCATTCACGAATATTTCGGTATGAGAAAGCTCTGTGCAAAGTGGGTGCCGCGCGGGCTCACTTTTGACCAAAAACAACGACGAGTTAATGATTCGGAGCAGTGTTTGAAGATGATCAAGCGTAATAAACCCGAGTTTTGCATCAATAAGTGACAGATCCATCATTTCACTCCGAAGTCCGATGGACAGTCATCCGAGTGGACTGTACACGATGAACCTGCTCCAAAGCGTCAGCTGACAAGGTTATGGCGTCTGTATTTTGGGATGCATATGGAATAATTTTCATTGACTACCTTGGAAAAGGAAGGACCATCAACAGTGACTATTACATAGCGTTATTGAACCGTTTGAAGGACGAAATCACCGAAAAAGGGTCGCATTTGAAGAAAAATAAAGTGCTGCTTCACCAAGTCAATGCACCGTGTCACAAGTCAGTGAAAACGATGATAAAAATCCATCCACCCACCGTATTCTCCAGATCTGGCCCCCAGCGACTATTTCCTGTTCTTAGATCTCAAAAGAATGCTCGCTAGGAAGAAATTTTCGTCGAATGAAGGGGTGATCGCCAAAACTGAGACCTATTTTGAAGCAAAGGACAAATTGTACTACAAAAATGGTTTCGAAAAGTTCGCTATAATCAGTGTATCATCCTTGAAGGGAATTATGTTGAATAAAAAAACTAATTTTGGCAAAAAAATGTTGTTGTATATGCTTCCGCTTTAAAATTCGAAATCGCAACTTTTAACGTTCTAAATATTTAGCAGATAGATTAATGGGTCTAAAACTACCGCCAATATTAGAAGAAAATGTTGTCATTCAATAAAATATTAGGGACACTGCAAAAAATTAAAACGTAAAAAAAAATATCCTAAAGGTGCGAACAAACACTGCCGACCAATTAAAAAATCAAGAACAAATAGTATCATGTAAACTTCATCTAAAATATCATGTAAAATCACCTCAGCTATATGCATGCTTTATACAAATTTCTTGTATAAGAAAGAACGGTGTCATCATGAGTTTCAATGGTTTCCACTCGTGGTCTTTTGATCAAACAAAAGCAGAATTCGTATCGTAAATACACTTAACTTGGATTTTAAAAAATCCATAAATACATTATGGGCTTAGATAAAAAATGTTGCCCAATTATTAATAAAATAAAGACAAATAGATCTAATTTCTGATCTAATTCATAGCTGATGATTATTTCAGGAAAAAAAGTGTATAAACTAATTCAAACGCTCATGATAATATCTGATCAATTTCTAGAACCAAGGCTGTAATTATTACTTGTTATTATCCTCGAACAATAAGATAATTATCCTATCATTGACACAATATTGCGCAAAGTAACGACATAAAACGAATTATCCGTTATCCTTTAAATTACCGATATATATTATAAATATGTTATTTCCTAGCAGTGGCATAGATAAGGGATAAAAACAGATAGATATCTCTGAACTTGATTAACTTTGGATTTTATCATTAAATGATCATGAATGAAAATAAAAATGAAACCTTAACCAAAATTTGTTCATTAAGAATTCAAAAATGTTGAATACGAATGACTACGTGTTCGAAAGGGTTAATTTGATAGAACCAAGTCTGGCAGTTTTACTCCGATAAAGTTATTTGTTTAGATTTTATTGAAAATATAACAACAATAAAGTTTGCCATGTGACGTTAGGGCTTCGGAAACAGCAAATGCTATAAACCGTTTTAATAGATCAATTGAGAAGTCCCCGGCCTACCATAGTAAAACACATGCTTTGGGCAAAATTAGTTTTTTTGTTATTCAACATAATTCCCTTCAAGGGTGATACATTGATTATAGCGACCCTCCAACTTTTCCATACCATTTTTGTAATACGGTTTATCCTTTGCTTCAAAATAGGCCTCAGTTTCGGCGATCACCGAAAATTTCTTCCCAGCGAGCATTCCTTTGAGATGTGAGGACAGGAAATAGTCGCTGGTGGCCAAATCTGGAGAATACGGTGGATGAGGAAGCAATTCGATGCCCAATTCATGGATTTTTGCCATCGTTTTCACTGACTTGTGACATGGTTTTTTTTTTTTGGCCTGGAACCGGGTAGGGGAATCCTGTTACGGATACCTGGTCGGGAAGACCCGCAAGAATAAGCAAGTTGGACTGGTTATGTGGAGGCTGCCTCTGGGCTACCCACTAAACCCCACCCTATCAGCTGATCCAATGACCCTAACTGATACTTCTTACTGTTAGTAAGGAGGGTGCCCGTAACCGGTAACACCGTTAAGAGGCACAAGGGCCAGGCAAGGACGTGGCGTCGTTATAACACCACGCAGCTTGCGGTACATGAGTTAATCGCTCGCCGGAGAAGGTCGAGACAATTAGGAGTTAGAGCACGACGGGGTAGTGTCGGCTGTGATAGAATAAGGCTACGAAGAGCTGAATGAGTTATTGGCCTGAAATATCGGCCAGCTCGGTAATACATCTATTGTCCGAGAGACGAAGAGTGGAGAAATATCTCGAATAAACCTCGGATATAAAATCGTGAACTTGGAGGACATCTGTTTCTCTATGAATTTGATTGTTCCTGACGAACCATGGGGCATTAATAATTCTCCTGAGAATTTTGTTTTGAAACACTTGGAGACGTTCCACCTGGCTAGGGGAGACGTATTTTAGATAGACACTGGAGCCGTATAGAACGACTGATCGAACCAGCATCTTGTACAGGAGAGATTTTATAGATAGAGGAAGCCTGCTGGCTCTGTTGATAAGCGGGAACAGCAAATTTACAATACCTTGACCTTTATGGAGGGACTTTTGAATGTGGGAATTCCACCTAAATTTGCGATCGAAGACAAGACCGAGATAGGTGGCTTCTTCTGACCATGGGATTTCTGTGTTCTCGATTTTAAGACGCGAAATGCTCGGTGCAAAACGCTTCTTGTGGAAGAAGATGGCCTGGGTTTTCTGTGGGTTGACCTGCAACCTCCAGAAGTGTAACCACTGGACCGTCTCATCGAGTTGTTTTTGGAGTCTGCTTCGGATGTGCGGTGCTACTCTTGAAGAAGCAAAGTAAGCAGTGTCGTCTGCGTAAAAAGCAGCCTCAACTTGTGGTCTCCTAGGGATATCTGAAAGAAAGATATTAAATAGAGCGGGTGCCAGTGGGGAGCCTTGTGGAACTCCTGCGTCGATGGTTTTCCGGCTAGAGAGAATATCTTTAATCTTCACCTGGAACGATCTTCCTGACAGAAATGATTTGATGAGAGCTGTTAGGTCATCAGGTAGACCTAATCGGATGCATTTCGCCACTAAGCCTTCGTGCCAAACCTTGTCAAAGGCTTTGGTTAGGTCCAAGAAGACCGCTCCAAGTCTTTCAATTGTGACATGGTGCATTGTCTTGGTGAAGCAGCACTTTCTGTTCCTTCAAATGCGGCCGTTTTTCGGTTCAATAACGCTATGTAATAGTCGCTATAGATGGTCCTTCCTTTTTCAAGTAAGTGAAATGCCAGCCGACTGTTGCGTCTTCCCACGCTTTGGAGCGTGTTCATCACCAGTGTGCAGTCCACTCAGATGACTGTCAATTGGACTTAGGAGTGAAATGATGGGGCGATGTTTCATCCATTGTCACATATCGACGCAAAAACTCCGGTTTATTACGCTTGATCATCTTCAAACACTGCTCCAAATAATCAATTCGTCGTTGTTTTTGGTCAAAAGCGGGCTTGCACAGAACCCACATAATAGTTTTATGGCTGCGACTGTAAATATATATTATAAGTACTTTATAAACCAGAAACTAACGCCAAAGTAGTCCAAGTTTCTGATCTGTAGTTATGATTTATGGATAATTTGAAGCATATTTAAACGCCACCAGAAGTGGTTGTTGCTGACTTTTGATGGCTGAGTATTTATCAAGTGGCCGTTGGCTTTTTCCTTTGTGCACATTGTACGTTCATCATAGCAAGAGCTAGAGAAGTGAGTGCATAATAACAACAGTATTGTTTATTTATTTATTTGGGAATTTAGTTTGATCCTAGCGAGGCCTACTAACTTGAGATCATGGCACGTCCTTTAATGTTAATATTAGGATTTAGGCTAGTACGTCGTGCGTTACCTTCCCGTCGTACAGTATGCAGATGTCATACTTCATCCTAATATAGTTTAGATTGGCCTTATTTATCTGTATCATCACCGTTATTATTCAACCTAACCAATAATTCTCTTAATAATTATACGGCTAATTTAATGTTCTATATATTCTACCCTTATTCTCGAAAATTGGTACTTTATCAAATCTATTTCTGAACTGTCGCCCCACTATTTCTACATTCGACATTTTCTTGTTTAATTTAAGTTTAATCAATATATTGTCATTTATAAATACTTTCTTTTTCTTGAAATATGAATATATTGAAATTCGCTCTACAAGTAATAGAAAATGATGGAAAGCATCTTAATTAATACGTTGTACACCTTTGTACATATTTCTTTCAATAAATTGCTTTTTAAAGTGAAAAAGTCATTAAAGTACATGCTAATGGCTAATAAACTCCGTTCTTTCACGATGAATAATTATTTTATTTAATATTATAAAGATAAAAAGGGAAAAACAACACCGGAATATTCGCGAAGAAAATCAAAAATGAGTAGCACAATCATTCAGCCCCGTCACGCCGCTATCGCATTCTTTCCGCGAACCGATAAACGATACACTAGATTAAAATAGACTCCACGCCACACATCGGCGCACTTTCGCAAGTCAGGATCCTTAAACAACGTAATTATCCTGCCGCTTGTGACGCAACGCTTCGAGAACGAACGAACGAATCAACACGCACCAGTCACGAGTTATCCTTTATCCTTTTAAATTATCCTTGAGTTATAAATATGCCGTGTTGCTAGAGGCGAGATTGTATTGCGCGGGTGGACGCGAATCGCAGGGGGGAGGGCGGTACTGACCTTGGAACAGCGGTAAGGATACAGACCGCCGTCTGTATTGAGCGCTATTGATCCTAGGATGGACGACATGTTTACAACTGCTGCTTTCGCGCTGGACAACGGCAGGGACTCATTGACGGCTGCCGCTTGTTTCAGCGTCGGTAATAAAGCCTAGAAATGAAAGAAACATATTTTAGATATAAATAACTGGGACGTTATCTAAAGGAAAAACGACTAAAAGTTAAAATAAAAAAACAGTGGAAATGATGATGGGAACCGAGTAATAGTAAAAGTAATACGTGAATGATGTATAAATATTGTTGTATAAATCGGATTGGATATTTTAATGTACATTATTAGTAGACATAACTATAGCCCGTTCAAATCCACGGAGAAAAAAACCGCTCCGAATTTTACATTTTTACAAACTGCATTTGGCAGTATATCCGACATCAACTATGACACGCTCGCTCAATATACCAGTGAACTCACGTCATCTAAATTTATGACGTCAAAATGTTACAGTGTTGCCGCATCAACTTTGAGTTTTAGTGCATTTTGGCTTGATAACAAAATTCTAATCCAAATAAAATAATGAAACAAAAATAATGTTATAAAATATAATGTATTTTAACATTATTATATACCTAATGCGTATATTATCTTGTTCAAAACAAGCAAAGCGCCAAAACAATTTATATAATTACAGATTTATTACCTGTAATTTTTGGCACTATGTTTTGAAGAATTTTGCACACGTTTGACAACCAGGCGAATTTGGTAGGCTGATACGGTTACGTGTTCGAACGTATTAGACAACATTGTATCTTTTTTTTTAAGAATAAAATAATAAGGAAAATATTGTCTGATTTTGAAACGAATTTACAAATTGCGATAGGGAATACTTTCGACATCGTGATAACGTAAGTTCACTGTTATCTTAAATAGAATATAAAATTCCAATTGAGTTGGTACTGTTACGTCAGGTAGACAAATGTCTGCAAAATTCTTTGAAACGTTTGTAATAATAATTAGAGCTTATAAACGGCCAGCGTTCTAAACCAACTATCAAATTTGATGTGGCAACATTACGATGCGATGACGTCAAAAATTGATGAAGTGCGTTGGGTGGTTTATTGGACGATCTATACACTAACTTTATCCTAATAACAATTATTAACATAATTAAATACGCCACCTTCTAAACTCCCTAACCTAACATTCGAAAGTCATCTGTCAAACTTTTGTTTTTTTATTTATATTTATATTAGAATGTTGTTGTATATTAAAGGTAAAATGTGTAAAATATTAAAGTTAAATGCGGCAATATTGCGACGTTTTGACGTCATGAATTGAGATGACATTTGTTCACTGCTACTTTGGATGAACTATATTTTAGTTGTTGTATACTATGGTAATTTTTCAACAAATGCCTTTTTATCAATACTTCTTTTAATATCCATATTTTTATCGATATTTTTGTTGATCCATCTAGTTTTGGAAAAACATAAAAATATTATCGAATTATAGAGGTATCGATCTTTTTATTTTATTAATATATTGATATTTTTTTAAATATCGAAATTGATATATCGATATTTTTCTCCCCAGTCAACATCCCTATTACAAAACCATACTAAAAAAACCATATTAGAATTGAGTCACGCTGAGGTTTAGCGGTAGGAAAAGTTTAATTTGAGGTCGAAAATCGCTAAATAATACTGCACTGATACAGGAAATATATTATTTTCAAGAAAAAAAAGGAAACAGAAATGTAATCAGTCTATAAAATTCAATTTGTGTCGACTAGTCGACCCTGTTGTTAAATATCGACAAAATTCTTCAAAACGTTGGTGATAATAATTAGAGATTACAAATCGTCAAATGTTATACACAAAAATTCTAAGTTAATGCGACAACATTGCATCGTATTGACGACATAAATTTTAATGACGTGCATTGGCTGTTCTATTCCATATACCATACAAAAAATCTGTAAAAAATCCACACAACCGGATATCTTCCTATTCAGCAGGATTATTTCATAGACATGAATTCTCTATGTTACCCAACCCCACCGAATCCCATCAAAATCCCAACCGAAAAATCCTTCAACGTACGCAGTTATGTATATATAGCACTACATGTTGGTTTGCAGAGCCCTAAATGGAAGAGTTCTGTCCCAAAGATAAAAATGAGCGTCAATCCAAAGAATGTTGATTTTCAGTTATTCAAACTAAAGCAATATAATTCTCAACAGGGGACATATTTATTGCATCAATAAATAACATACTCATAACCATTATTGTTCATTATGTTTATATTTTAAGCCTCTATGATAAAATATTAAAATGTTTTATAAATATATTTTAATAATAGCTATATTAAATTTTAAATACATCGGTTACGATAATTTTTTACCAAGATAATTAAACAATTACATTAAATAATTCATCAAAAACAGTGTCATTATATATTTAAAATAATTACCACATGAATCGATACTTATAATGCCACCATTTGTCACATTGTAGCATTATAAGTATCGCCTTATTATTGCAATAAATAATTTAAATCAAAATAATGAATTGTCAACATAAATCTAAATATGCTAAAAGCAGATTAAAAAACAGTAGATGACACAATTTCGCATTATTAGAATAAATAATAGCATAGAAAACAAATGGCATTTTAATAACTACAAAATCACTATTTTAATATTCGAATATTTTAACTCCAAAAGAGCTCATTTCATGAATGAAAAGAAAACACCAAAATATATTTTAAATAAATGTTGTTAAATATAAAACATGATTTCGCTGCATCATGCCGAAATTTATATAAAAACTAATAATTATAAGGCATGATTAATACGAGTATATAACAAGATAGTAACCACATAAATAAACATCGATTGCAATATGTTTAATCAAAACAAACATGACTAATTAGATCTAAAACTGCATAACTCTATTTAATTTTGATTTTAAGAAAACTAGTACTGTCTATTGATTGTCTTATAATTTTTTAATGCATTTTGTTTAATTTTTTTTATATTAAAATGACAATTTGAACAATCAAAACAAAACAATAGTTTTTTCAAAAAAGTGCCTTACCTTAGTTAACATTATAGGTCCCACGGTATTTATAGAAAATGTATCCAACAATTGTTCAGGCCTAACCGCTGATATTCTGGTGGATTTGGGAGAATAACCGGCATTATTAAATAAGACGTTCAGTCCAGAGTCTCCTACGATGGACTGTACATCTTTGGAAAAAGCGTCAAATGTCTCGATTCGAGTGACATCTGTCGAAAAGTACCCACGAAATTACATTGAATGATTGATTAATTGTAATTCTTACCTAGAGTCAATATACGAAGAGTTTTGTTGGATTCTGCAAGCTGCCTTAGTTCCTAAATTAACAAAAAACTGATAAATCAGTGAATGTCACAAGGTTCGTCCATCGATCGATGGACGAACCTCCTGTTCCGAAATAAACAAGACTTTAAAAACACCGCTTGGTATTATTGTCTCAGTTGAAAACTACATCATTCGCGGGCATTGAGTCAGAACTGTATGACCAGACAAAGAAGACCAGACACCATACCATCCGTATTGAACAGATCTAATACTAAGTGATTTTTACTTATTCAGAACCTTTGCAAATAAATAGAAATAGTAAAGAAATATGACGTGACATTCTAAAAGTTTGCAAAATCACTTATGGAGTTTCAAGGAGACCAATTTTGTTATATTTAAAAAGTCTTGTTTACTTTAGTACACACCTCCTATATATAATAACGGACATTATAAGAGTCACGTAAATTAAAAATTTAACTTCCTTATACATTCCCAATATTTTGCAGTTAATGAATTATAATGTCCATTACAATGCATTAAATCGCAAGAATCTCTCTGATTATGTGTGCCTTCCACAAGATCGTCTATTTTATGATATAAAACGCTCTGTATATAAGCACAATAAATTACATTAAAATTGCCTTTGTTTGTACGTAATAAAATACTCAAGCATCGATTATAACGAAATGTTTAAAATAACTAGATATATCAACGACTAGCCCAGTTTTTATTGGATCTGTAAATCAACATAATTATATATAGGATAAAATTCCGGACACTTGAAAGGAATACGTTGACAAAACTTATACTGCTATATATATGTATATATATATATATATATATATATATATATATATATATATATATATATATATATATATATATATATATAAATAGTTCCTATTTATTGCTTATAATCATGATTACTCTCCCCACATCTACCATGCCATCCACTAAAAATTTCAAATAAGATTAAAAATGATTTATACATCAATTAATAGGAAGTGTATATCTTTGTGGTGGTTCTATTTATCACCCATGATGTAATTTTCACAGGCTTGACTAACATATTATTATTTCAACTTTGAGTCAGTCGTGTTTTAAAACGTATACGGACATAACGTGTTAAAATGCCGTTCTGGAACCGAACGCGATCTTATAATACCAATTCAGCATCAAAACCAAAAACGGAAAAAAGTAATGCAGCTAACAATGTAACAGCACAAAAGAATCCAGGTAAATTTATTAATGTTTCCAATGCTATTTGTTACAGAAATTACATTCAAAAATTCAAAGACACTATATAAAATGTAATGAAACTAATTCCCTTCAAAACGAAACAAGATTTCAAAAAATATTTGTATACATCAACTAACAATTGAATTGCATGACAAGGCAGGTTTCAGTGAGTAGCCTCGATGTCGAGCGCAACCGCGATATAAATTTGTGACGTAACCCACGAACCGAAAATTTCCCTCTTCATTTGACGTTTTATAAGCGGGCGAATACCATCGAGGTTTTCTTGTTAATCTTGATTTTTTTACAGTATTTTAAAATTTGTGTGTAGGTTAATTATTTATTTTAAAACATGGCGCCTACTGGTAAGTTCAATTTTATTTAATGTTGTAGTATTGTTTTATTTATATTCTCTTAACCTAAAACGCCGAAAGTTTACATACCGTCGCCTTCTCGATGTTCCGGCAAGTTGCTATGACGTTTTTTGGTGGATTTCTGTCATTTAACAGATGTTTTACGATACCCAGTCCGAGTCCTCGATTACAACCGGTGATCAGTATTGACTTCATTCTAGTCCAATACATTAACTAATTGAGAAATTTACTGAATTTCATATAGTCAAAATTTTCAAGGACAACCGCGGTCCAAGTTCGTAAAGATACTGGCAATCCTGTCATTGTCATTGTAATGGCGTCAGTTTTTTGTTTGAAAAATGTCATGTTTGCTGGTGTATGTAAGTTTAATAGTACAAATTTCGCTATTTTGAAAAATTGTTCCCAAAAAGCTGTTAGATATGCGAGCTCGGTGTCTCAAATCTGTAAGTAAAAGTACGACATTGATCTAAAAAATATTCTAGATCTAAATGTGATGCAATCTTAATTTAACCTTCAATTTCAATAAAATTTTAAAAAACCAGATCACAGTCCGGCTCTAAATATTGATATATCTGTAAAATACGCTTAAAGATAACTATATGAACATTACAACGCGCACATCACATACACTCCAATGTAAAGATTAGCATTAGGATTTTAAAATAAATAGTTTTTATTATATAAGGTAACCTTTACTTTTGTAGAGTATATTTATTTTTACGATTTATTTTAGTACAATTTTTTTCCTATAGTCCATTAAAATTAACGAATATTAGGTAATTATTAAGCGTTAAAATAATATAAGTACAATAAAATTGCAGTTTTTTCCCTTGACATTAAAATATTAAAAACGCAATTAGCTTTTGACTAGTTCTTGAACTGTTTTTGAGTTTGAATAGTCTTGAAGGTTTTTCTAATTATGATTTCTATTGAAATTTTTAGTAACTGTCAATTTGATTGGCAGTTAATTTCTTATTAAATCAAGGTTCAAGTATAATGGCGGATGGATACATTAATAAAAAGCCTTTCGCATCAAAACAATCTATTTCATGTAATAAATTGTGCAATTCACCATTTTGTACCTATTGTAAATCGAGTAGACAATTTAAAACATAAAGTATAAAATATTTGTTTTAGCGACAGAATTCGATTATGACCTAGTGGTTATTGGCGGTGGTTCGGGAGGACTAGCAGCAGCAAAAGAAGCTACTTCTTTGGGCGCTAAGGTAGCAGTACTAGATTTTGTCACACCGAGCCCGCTAGGAACAAAATGGGGTTTAGGTGGTACTTGCGTGAATGTTGGATGTATTCCAAAAAAACTTATGCATCAAGCAGCATTATTAGGTGAATCTATTCATGTAAGTTTTTACCATCATTTTAAATGTATCTATATTGAATAAATCAACCTAAAATATATTGCTTATATTTTGTGTCAAGTGTTAATACATTGATTGCTTTTTATGAGTAAATCGCGTGCCCCATACTACAAATTAAAAAACATAGATTTAGGTCAGATAGTATTGAGGAATTTTCTCTTATCGCGGTATATGATCAGATTTCTCGATTGTTCTATTGTCATATATCCATAATATTTATGCTAATGCATATGGGGTATTACCTAAATATTATTTTAATTACAGAAACTGTTTATATACTAGATGTATTACTTATCTATTGTAAATTATCAGTAATTATCAGTTTCATACTAATATATCTGGAAATTAATGAAATGAGCAAAAAATATGTGTAAAATTTACAGGACGCCAAAAGCTATGGTTGGCAAATAGGTGACAATGTCAGTCATAGTTGGGAAACACTAAAAGATGCTGTACAGGCTCACATTAAATCTGTAAATTGGGTGACCAGGGTAGAACTTAGAGATAAGTAAGTTAATAGAATGTTATTATTATTCAAAATGCAATGCTATAATGTTTATTTATAGGAAAGTTGAATATATCAATGGTTTGGGTTCATTTAAAGATGCTCACACTGTCAAGGCCGTGACAAAACAAGGCGAACGTCTTTTGACTGCTAAATATTTCTTGATTGCTGTTGGAGGAAGACCAAGATATCCTAACATTCCCGGTGCTGTAGAGTATGGAATTACTAGTGATGATATCTTCAGTTTGAATAGAGAACCTGGCAAAACTGTAATTATTGGTGCAGGATGTATCCTTTTGCATTAATTATTAAAGTTTTA
The DNA here is from genome assembly GCF_030347505.1 of Rhynchophorus ferrugineus. Lineage (NCBI taxonomy): Eukaryota > Metazoa > Arthropoda > Insecta > Coleoptera > Curculionidae > Rhynchophorus > Rhynchophorus ferrugineus. The sequence goes on along the minus strand of NW_027472581.1, from coordinate 25,692,230 downwards.
TTTAATGATAATGATTACAAATATAATGCCCTTATTTTACACTAACAGATATTGGGCTAGAATGTGCTGGATTCTTAAAAGGTTTAGGATATGATGCTACTGTGATGATCCGTTCTGTGCCTTTGAGAGGTTTCGATCAACAGATGGCCAATATTATTGTAGCTGAGATGCAAGATAAAGGAGTTAAATTTTTACACAAGTATGTATATGTAAATTATCACTAGAGTTGATGGCTCATGCAATATTTTTATAGATGTTTACCAAAATCTGTGGAAAAACTGGATTCTGGTAAATTGAAAGTTACTTGGGTGGATGAAAAAAATCAAGAGTTCACTGATGAATTCGACACAATTTTGTTCGCTATTGGTCGACGAGCTTTGACCAAGGAACTGAATCTGGAATCCACAGGTGTTAAAGTAGCACCAGATAATGAAAAGATTGATGCGGTAAATGAACAAACAAATGTTCCGCACATATTTGCTGTAGGAGATGTTCTATATGTATGTATATCATTAAGTCTAAACAAAACCTTTTGATATTTTTGAGTACGACATATTTGAACTATGTTTATGGTCATTGTTATTTTCTTCTTCTAGCAAAAGCCAGAGTTAACTCCTGTAGCTATACATGCTGGTAGGTTGTTAGCCAGAAGGCTTTTTGGTAACAGCACTGTAAACATGGACTATGATAATGTCGCCACTACAGTGTTCACGCCATTGGAATATGGATGTGTAGGTGAGTAAATCCCTTATAACTAGTTATGCATCTTATGGCAAAAAATTGCTTTGTTCATTCAAGTTTAGATTTATGTATAGTGTATTTTTTGAAATTTAAGATAATATAAAAATGCTCACTGGATCGAATGGAAAAATGCTCATTTGTTTGGTATCCAAAAACACCATCATAATCATCAATCCATGGGTAGTGTTTCGGGAGTGTATCTAATTAATCAATACACTGCTGTTGGTGCAGCAAAACTTCTTCACCACCGCTGGTGAAGGTTGCGGCCCACCTTTCTGTGTTCGGAAAATGTTAGTCTCCTATTTTGCAAATCGATTGAGACATACAATAGCAATAAGTGATCCATCGGTTGTCATTAATTCCCAAGCCATATAACTCTGCAATACGAACTTTAACATGAAGAAGCGTCATGATCAGCCAAATTCAGAATTGTCAAGAAGTGTATCGTCATATTTGAAATCCATTTCTCTTTTTGAAGTCTTCAATATTATTGCATCCACTATTAAGTTGAGGATCAATGGAGAGATGATATCTTCTTGGCCAGTATCGACTCGGATCTCAAATGAATTTGACATATCATTTTATACACAGTTAATTTAGCTATATTAAGATACTTGAAGTTTACAAAGAAAATCATTTGTTCTAAACCCCACTTGCTCTTCGCGATATCTTTGTTATAATTAAATATTTTTTTGACAATTAATAGAAGACCAGACTTTTATTCCCAGATAGTTTTACTTTTTTGTTGTTTTTTTTATCCGATATTTTTACTATTACCTTTTTTCGATGTGCTTTCTTCCATGGTGACAGTACTCTCTCCTATCGCTAAATTTACGTAATCAAAACGTGTAGCTAATGAAATAATGTTTCCAACCGGACTTGATCAGTTCTGTTATAAGTTGGTCTACTCCAACGCTCGTCATTTAATGACGGAGCTTCTAAACCCTACGGTGGGTCGTGATTGTAGAGCCATATCGTTCTAGTAGGCTTCTTTATAGTTTTCGTATTATATTTCTGTAAATGTTTTTACATTAATGGTATTTCTCCAGACCGATGAGTTCTGCTCGGTTTCGTTGTACTATTCGTCGTATATTCAAGGCTGTGTTTATATCGAGCTATAGATATTTGCTTTTCTCTTACTTCAATATTTTTATCAATCAGCTTTTCTAGTGCATGAAATTTATTTGTCGTATGTATTGCAATATATTGTTACCTACAAAGTTATTTAATGAAGCAAAGGACAATAAATGTAAAGCATTCTCGTTCATTTCTCCATAGCTGAAATACCACCCGGGAGCTTCTTTTTTTTTTCATAATACTTGCTACAATTACATATGTAGATTCAGTCAATGTCCATTATAATGTCATCTAACATTCTACTACACTGATTCAGCATGTTGTTAAATATTTCTTTTTTCGTAATCGACACATTTGAAGTCTTAAAAATAATTAATTTTAACCAACCTATTTTGAATGCTATAGATTTTCGGTATCGCAAAATCATTTTGAAAACATCTTCATGCATAGGCTAAAAGTTTGTCGCACTGCCAACAGCACCAAGAAGAAAATTTGTTGACCTATAAGATCCTATATAATAAGATATAAGATCGGCCAAATATTATATCACATAGCTCATAAGAATTTTTTTTCATTGTCATTAGGCCAGTAAAAAAAATTGAAAAATAATTCACTCAGATATGACCCCTGAAATGATCAAATCATTACATTATTATCAAATAGAAATAATTTTCACCAAATAGCCGATTACTTATTTAATATTCCTTTCTTAGGTATTAGTGAAGAGACTGCTGTTAAACGTTATGGTGAAGACAAAATTGAAATTTATCATGGGTATTATAAACCAACAGAGTTCTTCATTCCTCAAAGAAGTATAGTACACTGTTATCTAAAAGTTATTGCTCTGAGGGAAGGTGACCAAAAGGTACTTGGTTTGCATTTCATTGGACCACAAGCCGGTGAAGTCATACAAGGTTTCGCAGCTGCTATAAAGTGAGTATTTTGAATAATGACTTATCTCAATTAATATGCTGACATTCACTTTATTTTTTCAGATGCAACCTTACCGTCTCTGCGTTGATGAGTACTGTCGGTATCCATCCAACAATCGCAGAAGAATTTACGAGAATAAACATCACAAAGAGATCTGGTAAAGATCCCAACCCAGCTTCGTGCTGCAGTTAAAACTAATGCATATCAACATTTTGTATCTACACACTTGTACTTCACTCATACCTTTGTAAAATGATATCCAATTTTCAAAACTGAAATAGATAAACGTGCAACTTTATACTGATTTATTACACTACACGTCGATGTGCAATCATCATTTTTCAAGATTTTGTTCCAAAAACATAAGGGGGTGATACAAATGAAGTATGCAAGACAACTCACTATTATATTTTTATTATTAACTTATCTGTCAATGTGCTTATTTACAATATTGGTTTTATATTCAAAGAGAAAACACCTTGTGAGTATACTAAAATCAAAATCCATTAAGTTTGAATTGAAAAAATAAATTTTACTTTTTTATTATTTTTGTAGTTTGCTTTTTTTGAAAATCTTATACTACAAGTGGTCTTACTTAGTCAAAGTCTTTGTACTTTTGTTTCAAAAACTGTTTATTATTTATTGTTAAAAAATCCTTTAAAATTAACCTGATATCAAATCAAGTTCACTAAGCGTGAACAAAAATTGTTTTGAAAAATATGAAAAGTCTAATGGCTAAAGAGATTTTTAAGGACACTTTCTATCAATTTGGCTTTTGCCTGATTCTTGGTACTCCTGCATTGACATCCACATTTGCTGGAAAGTACCAATTGAAGCTAAAATTGAACCTCCTACCCAAGCGCCGAATCTCCTTTCGACGGTCCCGTTAGCCGCAATCATTTTCAATCTAGCTGAACTGGGAGTTCTTAAAGACAAATCCCTGTTGAGTCTCTCACTAAAACCCTGAAACATTTATTCTATATCACTTAAATGAATTAAAGACAATTGCATTTATTAAACAATAAAGTATTATATAATAGAACACTATCAAACAATATTAAATCAGTTTCAGTACCTGTACTAAGGAATTTCCTCCTGTTAACACAACAGAGCTATATAAGGCTGGTCTGATGTCAACATCGCACATTCCTGCACTAGTGGCAGCTAAAATATAAAAAATAGTTAAATAATACATACCTATAAATAGTTAATTAATAGAACATAAAATTTACAAACCTATATATCCAGCACCAAGCATAGCATGATCAAAAAGACCTTCAGCCAACTTAAATCTCTCCGAACTAAAATCCTGATGATATCCTGTTGGAAATTCATAATGAACAGATGGAATATTACTAACTATCCTCTCATCATATGGACTTTCTGAAACCTATCAATAAAATTAGTAATCATTCTGCATTTTATGAAAAATGCTTACTTGAAGAACTGATTGTTGAAAATCTTGTACTGTTTTCTTAACCATATAGGTCATCCAAGAATTGGAAGGTTGGAAAGACAACTTCTTTTTGGTAAACTTGGGTTTATCTTTATCTCGAACCACATCTTTACTTGCAATCAATGCAGATGGGGTTAAATCTATACCAATTTGTTCCAGCATTTCCCTTGCCCTATAGAAGTTTAAAGGCTTACAATATATTTTTTACTTAATTTGTACAACAAACCTTAAAATCAAATAATCCCCTCCTAGAGGAGATTTCACAAGCGCATTTGATATAACATAACCGTCTAAAACAGGCACAGCACTAGTATGGGTAGCACCACTGTCTATTACTAAAGCCGTTGCTCTTCCATTAGCAAAAGCAGCTAATGCTGCATTTTTAACTAAGAAAAAAGCAGGCACTTTGTACTTTTCAAACATTATTTCTGTTAATTGCTCTCTCTTTTGTCGGTGATTCCAAGGTGACTCAGAAAAAAGGACTGGATGATACTGAGATTCTGACTGTATGATCTAAAATAAAAATGTTTAATCAGTTAGTGGAATAATACACAAGTTTACTGATCTTACCTTATCATACGAATAGTCTAAAATTTTCTCAAACATATCCCAATTTTCTATCATACCATCTTTCATATAACTATGTAGTTCCATATTTGGGCGAGGTGTATGTAAAAATGTTGTATCAATATAATACTTGTTTTCTATAAAAAAAAATCAGTAACTAAATGCTCTTGATAATAACTTATTAAAAAGTCAATATTATACCAAATAATGTAAAAAATAATTAAATTGCTAAAAGCAATACTTACGAGGCGTAGATGAGACATTACTTTCTTCAGGCTTAACTTCTGGTTCAAGTTTGATAGTCTCATCCGGAGCAACTCCAACCACAGCCGGTATTTCAGCTTTAGGAGTATCTTCTTGAGCGTAACCGACGCGCAACGAATGATGACCTGGATCAAAAACCAGGGCTCCGATTTCATCACCACCATACAACATACCACCCGACATGACTTACAATTAAAATGTTAACGAAAAACCAGCCAAACCACAAAACAAAATCAAACCAAGCTTTTACAAAATTGGGTTATGTTTATTTGATTTTTGACACCTCGATGAGCGTAAAATGTTTGACAGTCATTAGATGTAATCAACATCGATATTTTTGGGAAAGTTCGATATACTTAATAATATTTTTCTTCCACTATAATTAATATATTTATCATTTATAACAAAAAAAAAAGAAAGGAGGAGAAAAATGAGAAAATTACTTGATGGTATTGTATTTCAAATTATATGTATCATGAATACCCATTTGAATTTATATTAGCATTGGACATATCGATATTTTTCAGAAACAAAATAATCATTACAAATAGTTTAATTTGGAAATTGTATATTATATATTGGATAATGTACCTAAAAGGTACTAAAATATCATATAGCAATTAGAAAGCAATTATTACGATTTCTAGTTTGAAAAAAGTATTCTTAATAGTCTCTCTTATTTACTAACTGAAATAAAAAATTTTGAATACCTTCAACAAAGTAATCAATTATTTTATCATAATCGATATGTTTCGATAACAGTTGTACAGCATCTTCTAATAAAAATAGTGTTAAATCATATAATTATTTAAGGTTAGTGCCTCTATCCAACAAAAAATTTGAAGACAATAATGAGGCATATTCTAATAACAGGAGTTCCAGGTAATTTATTTGTTTTTTAATTATCAAATAAGAAAGAAAATCCATATCATTCAGTTTAATTAGTAGCGCCATTACTGGTTGTTCTTAATACTAAGAGTGTATTATATGTTGCATACCGTTTTTAGGTATTGGAAAAACCACTTTGATTCAAAACATAATAAAAAAACTCAAAGACATAGATGTAGAACTAGATGGCTTTTATACTCAAGAATATAGAAACGAAAGGAATCAAAGACTAGGTTTTGAAATTGTGGTAATACAAAACAATAAACGAGGAATACTGGCAGATAAAAGGTATTTAAAATACATTAAATTATTTAACTGGTGTATGAGAAATTTTCTTTTAGTAATGCTGCTTCAACTAATGACGTTCGAAAATTAGGACAATACACTGTATACGTGAAAAATTTTGAAGAATTGGTATTTCCTATTATTTCAACGTTTGTAAGGATTCTTAAGGTATAACTGACATTTAAATATTCTAACAATGTTTTCGTTTTCATGTAGAACAAAAAGTTATTGGTAATAGACGAAATTGGTAAAATGGAACTATTCAGTAAAAAATTTGAACATATAATTGGGGTGGCATTTACTTCGAATAAATTTCTTATAGTTGCTACAGTTCCAGCTAAAGGTCCCCCTTTTGTGGAGAAATTGAAACGTAATACAAGCAACCAGTTATTCACCGTAAGAAAATTATTGTTATTAGAATTACTCACACTAAATATTTTATTTTAGGTATACGAGAACAATAGAGAAGGCCTTGCTAATGACATTTTATCGACTGTTAAAGCCGAACTTCGTTTGTAATGTGTATATTACTCTTTAATTCATTTTATGTCAATATAAAATAAATAGGCAGTGTATTATTCTTTTTTTTTGTTACTTTGTTAGCAAAAGTTAGTTATTGGTTAACTTATTATATGTGGTTTATGAGTGAAATTATAAAGTTAATGCTTTATATAAAAACATAAAATATAGAAATATTCTGTCTATTTTGACCCAACAAAAATACCTAGGTTTGAATATACAATATTAATACTATTCAACATTATAGATAGTTATGAATAAATGAAAATATTTTGGATTAGTTATTAGTCCACAGTAAGGCCAAAAATAAATAAAAAACGTTACAAAATCGACGTCATTAACCTGACGTCCAAATGATGGATAATGTACGAGTTAAAGTTAACGTCTCCCCATCCGATATAATGGAAGCGGCATTTTTCCTGACTGTACGTCTATTATCGTAATGTTTTAATGCACGCCTGATTACTACAGATTACTAAACGATAGGGTTGTCCCCCATTTCTAATAGACTAATGCAACAGCAGCGCGACAATGGCACAAAATGGGGTGTAAAGCTTGCGATTTACATTACGGGTCTCCCCCCTCCGGTCCTTGCTATTCTATGAGGTTCGGTAATTGGGAAAAGTATTTAAAGGTTTTTCGTTTAGGATGTTCGGATTTATTTAACTTGAAAAATATTGCTTTTTTAACGGATACGGAGATTTGAAAGGGATTTGTTTTGAAATTTTAGCGATTGTGGGATATTTGGAGAGGAACACGACAAACTGCAGGTCATTATTAAAATGATTATTTGTTTAAGTGGCGTACGACAAGTAACCCACGCTTTGAACGTTAAAATATAGATCATCATAATTTTATAACATTCATTGAACAAAATAAACATCATTGAAAAGAACAACTTCTTGTCAGTGTTGTAAAGAATCGTTCTTATAAAAAATATTAATCTCAATTTTAATCATAGATGATCAAGTAAATATTAATAAGCACAATAAAAATTATCGTCACCGTGTGTGTCACAAGGATTTTTGCAAGGAATTCAGAATTACCCTTCTTTGACGGATAGGTTTTAGGGTAAATGCTTATCCAACATGTTTTTACCATGCATATAACAGGTCAATTGAAAAGTCTTCGGCCTACCATAGTAAAACACTTTTTTTAGCAAAATTAGTTTTTTTTATTCAACATAATTCCCTTCAAGGGTGATACACTGAGTATAGGAACCAACTTTTCGATACCATTTTTGTACTACGATTTGTCCATTCTCTTGAGATCTGAGAACAGAAAATAGTCGCTGGGGGTTAGATCTGGAGAATACGGTGGATGAGGAAGCAATTCGAAACTCAATTCATGGATTTTTGCCATCGTTTTCACTGACTTGTGACACGTGCATTGTCTTGGTGAAGCAGCACTTTTTTGTTCTTCAAATGCGGCCGTTTTTCAACGATTTCGTCCTTCAAATGGTCCAATAACGCTATGTAATAGTCGCTGTTGATGGTCCTTCCTTTTTCAAGGTAGGCAATGAAAATTATTCCATGCGTATCCCAAAATACAGACGCCATAACATTGCCAGTCGACCGTTGCGCTTTCACACGCTTTGGAGCCAGTTTATCATGTGCAGCCCACTCGGATGACTGTTGATTGGACTTCAGAGTGAAATGATAGAGCCATGTCTCATCCATTGTCATATGTCGACGCAAAAACTCGGGTTTATTACGCTTAATCATCTTCAAACACTTCTCAGAATCATCAACTCGTCGTTGTTTTTGATCAAAAGTAAGCTCGCGCGGCACCCACTTTGCATCATACCCAAATGTTCGCGAATAATATGATGTACACGTTCAGTTGATATCTTTAGAGTGTCTGCTATTTCATTCAGTTTCAATTTACGGTCATTCAAAATCATTTTGTGGATTTTTTAAAATGTTTTCGTCGGTAACGACCTCTTTTGGGTGTCCACTGCTTTTACCGTCTTCGGTGCTCATTTAACCACGTCTAAACTTAACATACCAATACCTGATTGTTGATTTTCCTGAGGCAGTGTCCGGAAACTCGGCATCAAGTCAAGTTTTTGCTTCAACTGTATTTTTTCCCTTCAAACAGCAATATTTTATCAACACCCGAAATTCCTTTTTATCAATTATTTTCACAATAACAAAACTTCACTCAAAATTCTATAATTCACAAACTAATGATCCGACAGCTGTCAAATTTATACACGCATCTTTTGAGGGTTTGGGCTAACTAAAAACATATGTATTTAATTCTAGTAACGCCATCTATGTATCAGGCTGTTAACTTTTCAATTGACCTGTTATACCAGATGTTATTTTATTCTATAGTCATCATAGAGTAATATAATACTCTATGGTTGTGATTAGATGGCGCTTCTGACAGGAAAACAGTGATGTGTCTATAAGGTTTTGAGAAAAAACGATTTGTTAAAGTATGTCACAATGTTTAGTCATAGAGAAATAGATATTTAACTTTATAAGAAATTTTGGGGAAATGTTTCGCGACGTCCAACATGTAGATGTCGCTACTTTTAACTTAACGCCGCAACGGGATCCGATTGGTTCACTTCGTCTCTATAGCGCCTATATTGTTTATTTGTTTCTGGCGCCATTTTCATTGTGCCTAACCGAAGGAGTAGTGCATTTAGATTTTTATAATGTTTAGAGACGGTAGTATAATAAGTATAGTGAATTTTCGATCGAGAAAGTGTTGTATAACCGGATGCACAGATACTAAAGAAATGCAGAATGGTTTTACTTCGAATAAGTATTTAGATGTTTTTTAAAAATTGTTGATAATGTTGAAAAACAAAAACTGACTGGATTAACCACCAAAGAAATTTATAATATTTACAGCGTGTTTTGTTGCAAGTTGAGGTACATTTGTTCATATTAATAATCATATAAAAATCTCAAATATTTATATTTTAATTTTAGAAAATAATTCCTTTTCGATGAATCTACAAAAACGGCCATGTACGTGTATTCTTAGATCAATTATTTGATAGTTGAAATTCCACTAAAATAATAGCTCCTGAACGCAAACCTTTTAACAGAGAATTAACCAAAATTCACTACACTAGGGATTTTGATGCAAAACTATTCAGGAATTAAAAGTGCTTAAATTTTATTGCCCAAGTAAGAAGTAATTTTTTAATGTGAATTAAAAATTTTATAGTCACCTTGAGGGGCTTCATTTCATTCAAGAAAAAAAGTGTAATTATCCGAATAGATATATTGGCTTAAGGCTACTTAAACAAGATAATTCGGAACTTTTTTTGGGTCTATTAGAGCTCATGGATTGAAGAATATACATCCTTTGGCTAGTATGTTTGAAAAATCATTTAAAGCGCTCATAGGTTAATTTTTTCATGGCATTTGCCTTTAGGAAATTGAAAAGATGATTAAATCCATAGTAACGGTGGATCTATTACCAGGAGTTGAGAAATTACAACCTCACTTTATACCTTCAGCTGGAGATTTTCCTATATGAACAAAGGATGCACGGTAATATCACATGCCACAGAAAATTGTCTTATTATATTCTTAGTAGTTCTTTGAGCTATCTATTTTATATTATCTCACGACATTGCCATTGGTTTAGAGTCAACAGTGTGTTATTATCTATAAAGTCCAACTCAGTTTCTTGTGGCTTTCAGCTCTATTAATAAGATGATACAAACACCATGATCAGTTAAGCCAGATTCTTTTACGAAGATGTCTCGATTCTCTTCCATGGGCGGCAGGAAATGTATTTTGTCCTAGCAAAATCAACTAGTGTATTCTTTTAGAGGAGAATAAATTATAGCGGGTGAGTACATTATCCAAGAAAAAAAGAAAAAAGTTTTGACACCATCATATTAATTATATCAAACTAAAAAATGTAACACCAAGTTAAAAATTCATAAATTTTTGTAAATACTAAAATATCTTCCCTGACCAATACAGTCGCTAAACCTTAACATAATTGAACCATTATGGGGAGTTTTATAGCAGAGATTAGATTACCATCACCATTTTTAATAATTTAAGTTATTGGCGGACGTTTTATTGCAAATATAGGACATTTTGCCATTGAAAATTATTCAGACACTCCACAAATATATGTTGCGAAGAAGTACAGATGCTTTAAAAGCAAATGGTGCCTCAACAGCTTATTAATAAACAAATATTGTGTATGGCATATTAACAGGTTAATTAAAAAGTCCCCGGCCTAACACATGGATGGCGCTACTAGAACTAAATCTTTTCAAAATCTTTAAAATTTTTTAGTTACCCATAACCCTCAAGATGCGTGTATAAATTTGACAGCTGTCAGATCATTAGTTTGTGAATTATAGCATTTTGAGTGAAGCAACTTTTGTTATTGTGAAAAAAATTGATAAAAAGGAATTTCGCGTGTTGATAAAATATTGCTTTTTGAAGGGAAAAAATACAGTTGAAGCAAAAACTTGGCTTGATGCCGAGTTTCCGGACACTGCCCAAGGAAAATCAACCATCGAGGATTGGTATGCTAAGTTTACACGTGGTGAAATGAGCACAGAAGACGGTGAACGCAGCGGTCGCCAAAAAGAGGTTGTTACCGACGAAAACATTAAAAAAGTCCACAAAATGATTTTGAATGACCGTAAGTTGAAATTAAATGAAATAATAGACACTCTAAAGATATCAACTGAACATGTACATCATATCATTCACGTATATTTGGGTATGAAAAAGCTCTGTGCAAAGTGGGTGCTGCGCGAGCTCACTTTTGACCAAAAACAACGACGAGTTGATGATTCGGAGCAGTGCTTGAAGATGATCAAGCGTAATAAACCCGATTTATTGCGTCGATATGTGACAATGGATGAAACATGGCTCCATCATTTCACTCCAGTCCAATCGACAGTCATCCGAGTAGACGGCACACGATGAACCCGCTCCAAAGCGTGGGACGCAACGTCGGCTGGCGAAATTATAAATTCTGTATTTTGGGATGCGCATGGAATAGTTTTCATTGACTACCTTCAAACAGGAAGGACCATCAACAGCGACTATTACATAGCGTTATTGGACCGTTTGAAGGACGAAATCGCCGAGAAATGGTCGCATTTGAAGAAAAATAAAGTGCTGCTTCACCAAGACAATGCACCGTGTAAAAAATCCATGAATTAGGCTTTGAATTGCTTCTTCATCAACCGTACTTTCCAGATCTGCCCCCCAGCGTCTATTTCCTGTTCTCAGATCTCAAAACAATGCTTGCTGAATCACAGGTGATCGCCGAAAATGAGGCCTATTTTGAAGCAAAGGAAAAATCGTACTATAAACCTGTGTATCACCCTTAAAAGGAATTATATTGAATAATAAACACTAATTTTGCCAAAAAAACGTGTTTAACTATGGTAGACCGGGAACTTTTCAATTGACCTGTTATTTTGTTTATGACCTATATGTGCAATTAAGCACACAGTTTGACAAAATATACCAGGAATTCCATGAATGGAATGACATATAAACAATTATTAATGCGTTGTATAATGTACATTGTACATAATTTTTACGACACTACAAAATAGAGCGGAAAAATTGGCAAACACAGACTAATTTTCTAACTTACACACCTACTAGAGACGCCCAAGACCCAAATCCAAATAAATCCAAGACACGTTCGAAAAAATAAAAGAAAAACCACCCCCCAAACTAAACACTGTAACACCTAATAAAAACACGGAGTAAATAAAGTTAAAAATCCATTAATTTCAGCAGATTTCATCCCCAAGTCGACGCAGCCGCCCCTCAGGCGGTGTGGGGGCGGTCGCTCGGGGGCGCCGCCCACGCACTCCCGCCCCTTTTCTCCCGGGCCGCCACGCACCAGGAGCGGCAGTGCCGTAAACGAGCCCGTCACGCTCGTCCAGCCAACGTTTCGAGCAGCCTCCATCGTCTGCTATGTAACATCATCAGTAGGGCCAGTGATCTTCTCGTTAGAATTGCCAACGTTAAAGACGCGAATGTTGGTCGCGAGTTATTTCTTTGACTGGTGAACTCGTGACAATCGTTTTTTGGATTTAGCGACATGTTCAAGTTTATTGTCGGGATATCCATCTTAGTTCATATAGGTGAGTAAAAGTCCAATGTCCGCATGATTAATAAAACTGATGAATCTTCATATGTAAAACGTTAATGCTTTTTGATATCAACTCAGGTATGCTAATTATCATTCACATTTTCCACTTATATAGGTATCAGTATCTTTTTTATTTTCTCATTTTACATCCTCATGAAGAAATAAAGATATGTACAAAGGTTAGACAATATAATTGAACATCATGCAATATAGTACGTCCTATTGCCTATTGGCAACACTGCTTCCGTGTAAATAATGCGACGCGTAATTGTTTAGTTTACATGCCAAATCTTGTAGGTTATATTTCACTATATTATTCGCTATGTTCTGTGACAATTAATACAAGCGATTGGTGAATTGTGTGATCTCTCAAATGTTGTTTAAAGTTTTATAAGCAACAGCATCCACGGTAATAGCAGTATATACAAAGCATGGTAAAACATCATCGGCAATGAAAAATAGATGGGAGCCGAGACAATAAAATATTAGCGGGGCAAAAGAGATAGCAGAACTCAACACTCACTTGACTGATTGGATTTTTTCCTTATAAATTGCTGGGTTTATATATAGTAAACTCCAAAATAAGTCTACAATCAAGCATATGGAAAATTTCGGGCGACAATATCGTGGTATTTGGCTGGCGCTTTCAATCACATCACTGGCCGGATATCTGCAAATAAATATCTTAACATCCTCGATGATGGTGGTTCATGTTCAAGTTCTGACTATGACCAACATATTGGTATTAAAAACTAATCACTAAACACCCTCCCTGATCAGAGCAATTGCCAGACCTCAACATAATTGAACATCATTGAAGAAATTGGCGGATGTTTTGGTAGAAGAATAACACAACTTTCCATGATGACATTGGCTGGAAAGTTCCGGGCGTAACAAAGAAAACGCGTTATTTTTCAAAATTGGCTTTATTCAACAACATAATCTCCATCGTGAGCGACAGAATCATTCCAGAGCCTCTCTAACTTTTCAATGCCACTTTTGTGGAAATATTTATCTTCTGCCTCAAAGTAGGCCTCAGTTTTAGTGATAATTTTTTGCTTCATTCGAGCAAATTCGATTCATTCAAATTTCTTTCTTGCCGGTGAGTATTTTTTGAAGTCTGCGAACAGTTAGTAGTCGCGTAGAGTCAAATCTGGCTAATATGGTGGATGTGGTTGTAATTCGAAGTTCAATTTATGTATGACATTGTTTTGATTGACTAGTAACAAGGTGCGTTGTCTTGATGAAACATTTTTTTCTTTCACTTCAAAAAGCTCCAATAATGCTATAAAATATTTACTGTTGATGATATTTTCCTTTTTAAAATAGTCAATGAATATTATACCATGTACACCCCAAAATACCGAAGCCAAAAATGCCGAAAAACCTTTCCAGCCGATTGTTAAGCTTTCGGGCGAGGTTCACCAGTTGTTGTCCACTTATATGGCGATCGTTTTAATTCTGGAGTCAAGCGATGGATCTATGTTTCATCCATTGTCACATATCGATGCAAAAATTCCTATTTGTTACGTTTAAACATGGCCAAACACTGCTCAGAATCATCAACACGTTTTTGTTTTTGGTCAACAATGAGCAAACGCGGCACACACTTTAAACAGAGCTTTCTAATAGTCAAATGCTCAAGCAATACAAAAACCAAGACATTCTTTTGATATATTCACGATGTTAACTCATGCAACTTCACTTCTTAATCATTAAAAATGATTTTGTGTATTATTTTTGTGATGTTTTCTGGTGTTGCCACCTCAATTGGATGTCCACTGTGTTCTGCATCATCGGTGTCTCTACGACCACTTTTGATGTCAGCAAACCAACGTTTTATTGTTGTCTCTGAAGGAACGGAGACCTTATAACAATTTTAAAGCCATTTTTTCCCTTGGTCGGTATTTTTTCCCACCAAGAAACATTGTAAAATTAATATATGAAATTGGCTTTGAAAATAACAAAAGTAGTGTCACTCTTAGCACAATAATTCACAAACGTATGAGTAGAATATCATGATATTTGAATAGCTTTCTTTTGAAGATTAGTGGTAACTGAAAAATCGGTGAATATAATAAAACTACAACCATTGATGTGTTAGACCCGGGATTTTTCAACCCATGTGTTATTTTCTATGAACATCACAATATTTGACCCTATAAAATGATAACATTGAAGTGATATGATGATATGAAGAGATATCTTGAAGGAATTTTAAATCTCACCTTTGGTTTCCATGTCACAAAATTAGTAGTAAAATAAATAATAAAAAGTCATTTTAAATTTGACGTGTAAATTTCATTCAACTTTAGACTCCCAATTGCAAAATTCTCGTGTTCGATCAAAATTCTCAGTTAAAATAGGCAAACAATCATGGCTTTTGTATGTCCAACGAAAGAAGAGACGCAAAATCTCGCTCATATGGCCGCCAATATCAAAAAAACCCTCCAAGACGTAGAGAAAAGCCTGACGGTTTCGGTTAAACCTATCTGCGTTCCATGCTGCGTCCCATTATGCGAATATCCTCAAGAAATAACGAACGGTAACGGTAAAAACCCGCCGAAAAACAGTTTCGATCCACCTAAAGTTATGGTAAGCGTCTCGGAAGGTCTCTCTTCATGGACGGTTGCCTATAAATTGTGATTTAGGTTTGTTATAGAGAACCTTTGAGCAAATCAAAGGCCAAAGAGGGGAAGGCGGAGAAGGAAGAGGGGATTATACGATTACAACAATCGAAATCTCGCGAATTGAGGGCTAGCATTTTGTATACAGGGTGTCAATGTGAAAAACGAGATGGTTTGCAGGTAAATAATGTTTATAAATAAACGACAATTAAATTAAATCAACTCAAAATTTAAAATACAATTAATTAAACTATAATAATAGATACTGAGTCGTTTTATGTCAAAGTAATAGTAAAAAAATAATAAATATTTCTAAATGTCTAAATGTCTAAATGTTGTAAATGAGTGTTGCCACCCAAATCTTCCTTCCCCTCTGCCTCTGTCCCCTTGAGTTATTGCTCTCCAATTGTGCTTAAACAACCTTGACGGTTCAAAAGGTATTTACGCTTCATTCGCTACTTGCTTTGTTCGCCACTCAGTGTTTTGCCTGATATGGGATGTCCTGATGTTGCTACCCTCGTGCCTGTCCGAAAAGGATAGGTCTTTTCCCTCGAACGAGCTAAGCTCGTGTTTGCAGTTAAATGGGACCTGAGGTTTGCCTCGTCGTGTACGATCGCATGTAGTAGATGCTCTTTTCCGATCCACTCGACTCCTTTAGGCTATTTCTCCCTATTATTACCACTATTGAGTGAATTATCACTGATATTTCGATTCCACTATGCTTCTTACCCCAATAAATCAAACTCCATTTAACTAAATGACTGTTCCCCTTAATTTGCAATGTCGACCATTTTGGTCAGATCCTACTGAAGGCAGGACGCTTCCGGGCCTGCGATACCAGGGATTTAGGCTTTTTACTCCCCTTTTACCCTTGCACCCCTACATAGACAATAGTGGAAAATCCGACTGGGAATAACTATCCCAGTCATACCAGTAACCAGGCTGGGTAGGGTGGAAAGTTTTTTGGTATGGTCACGGCCGAGGACCGTGGTTTAAAGACCACGTTAAACAGTAGATCTATCCAGATAAAAGCTCGTTGGTATAAATAAGACTCTAAAACATAACTAAAAAATAGCGTTTTCCATTTGTAAGAAGCATGCCCTGGTGATGACAATTTATAAGCCATTAAATACGGATATAGAACAATTTCTATCCTGGAACAATTTAAAACAAAATAATAGCAATGATAAGCACTAATACGTGTATACTACAAAATCAATTTAATATTTTGATCAACGATATCTATTAGTGAATATGCGAAGTATCACTGTAAACAACTGTTCGATGGAATTCGATGGTATTGAAATTTCTCGACATAAAATAAGTTTTCGGTATACAGACGCTAATCATGTAACGTTTACCATTTACCATCATGTGAACCATTTCAACATTGTGGTTTCAATCTTTTCCAGTTAAAAAGGAAATATTTCTCCATGGCATATTATGTCTGGTGAGGGAAAATGGATTTATCAATTACTAATACCGATCGCAATATTTATGGTTTAGTCTAAGAATGCCATCCACATCCATACTGAAACAAATCGCCAAAATGTAGATCAGCATAATATGGAGAGATCAGAAAGGAACAGTATATTGTGAGCTGTTAAAACTGAATGAAAATGTTGCTGTAAATGTTTACCAACGGCAAAGTCATCTGCTTGTGTATCAACTATGACAATGCTCGTAACACTTTCAGTCCTTCGCAACTGTTGCAGCTCGAATCTTATCTAAGATATCTGTCTTGTCTAGCATAGTTATTAGACATAACGTCTTCTAATAACCACTTGTTTTAAAACATGTTTTTTATTTTAAAATTTAGTTAACATGACTAATATACCCTTAACAGTATGGCCTTTACATATTTCGAAATTTTTGAAAATATATATTTAGATTTATCATGATATTATAATCCAAATCTGTTCGTGTTGATTTTGTGTTGCGGCAAAGTGACAAAAAGATGCCCGATTCTCCAAGCAGAGCAGATTAAACTCAAAGTCAAGTAACCGTGCTAGTTAGTCGGAAGGTACTCTCAACTTGACCTAAAATAAAAGAGATCGGTTTATCAGTCAATTATAAAACCATTTTGGACCTATGAGGTGTAAATATAGGGACATCAAAAGTATACACGATGTGATTTCGCCTTAAAGCATGAAATAAAGTTGCAAAATCACAGAAACACGGAAGCAATAGAGCTACTGGACAATACGCAGGAAATCATAAAATTGAAGCGAACCAATGTACACGAACTTGTACTGTGTATAAGCGTATTCTTACTCGCTTTGTCTATTAATGGAAGTAGAGTAATAGTAAATTAATTTATAAATTAAGATTTACTAAGCATATCTAATGTAAGATGTAATTAATTAAAAAAATATTATAAAGGAAAATCAATAACTAATAAAATTATAGGATGATTGCCCTCGGACAGGCTGTCACGGTTCTCCGGAGTGTTTGACCAGTCCACCGACATGTGGTCCAAGCGAGTTTTGCGACGGCAAGCACCTGTTGAAGAAAAACAAGTACCATGATCGTAACGGCTCGAAAAGCAAGAAAGAATCTGATAAAGCTGGAAGTGGAAAAAATGAAAGCGCCCAGCCCAAAGCAAGATACAAATGTTTTGCTGCAACCGTTGATCCTCCAATTGTATGTTGCCCCCCATGCGTCCCCACTCTATAACGTTTATGTCTAACTAACAATATTTATTTAACTGTGGGTAGTATTAAGCGACAACATGTTATGTGCCAAATTAAGAATTTCAAATAGTCTAAAAATCAAAAATGTCAAATGTCAAAAAGTTATGGAACAAGAAACCTGTAAACTGTATTTGTTGATAAACTTTTTTATTAATTACAATATTATTTCAGATCAATATAGTATTTAAAAATGAATGCTGACTAATTTGTTCTTGATCTATGCTAAAACCGTTGATCCAATTGTTATGAAACTTTGGTTAGATTTATTGCCTACGCCCACGAAAGCTCTTTACACCAAAAAAATTAATATATAGTCTATTCAAAGTTTATTTGTATATGCGTCATCGAAATTTGAGACGTCAAAACGTCGCAATGTTGCCGCATCAACTCTGAGTGTTAGTTCAGTTTGGCTTTGACGCGCAGCAAAATTCTAATCTAAATAAAATAACTGAACAAAAATGTTGTCAAATATAATTTAATTTAACATTATAGTACATCTAGAAACTACAGTGAATTATACAGCCACTATAGTTTATAGGTTAGAATTATAACCTCTTATTACTATTGCTTTCAAGAATTTTGCATACGTCTGACAAATGGAGGACTTTGACAGGCTTTTAACTAGAATAAAATGAGAAGAAAAATATTGTCTGATTCTAAAACGAATTTACAAATTACGGCAAGCAATACATTAAACATCTTGATGACGCATTTACAAATAAACTTTGAATAGACTATATTGATATTTTCTCTAGTGAATTCAATTAATCAATCGGAATCAAATTCCTTATCAAGTAAAAGAAGACATGTTGACGTTGGATTGGCCATCGTCTCATAGTTACTTGAAATATTCCTTGGTGTACTTAAGAGGAATTAATACGCTAGCCATGCCATGTATGCTGTGGATTTTTGGGTAAAAACAGTGCTATTTAGAATAAGGAATGATTAGCTTCGACAGCAGTTTTCGTCAAATATACAACAGTAAGCTGTCCAGATGGGACAATGACCACGTATAACTCTTTGGTTGTTTATTCAGTATGTTGTATCCTGCGACTGATACCTTGATTATTAAAAAAAATTATGTATGCCACACTGGGAGACTGGACTGGACTTCGTTTACATTAAGTTATCGAAATTATAGTCACAGAGTAATAGAGATGTAACTCAATAGGGGACTCTGGCGCAAAGTTTTGCTTTGCCCAACATCCAGAGGGCACCATAATTGGCCGTCCAAGTAATTTGATTGGTCAATTTAAATCTCCATTATAGGCACCTGTAAGAGAAATATTTTACTGTGAAGAAATTTGATTGGCTCATTAGTAATGTTTGGCACGTGACAGCCTTGACGTTATATTTAATTGATCAATGAAATTTAAATAGAAAACAATATTTTCAGAAATAAATTTATTAAATAAAATAAAAATAAAAATAAATGTATCTATAAAATTAACAAAAAACGTTGGTACATTGCAAATCAAAATTATCTCTTCCGTCTTTTCCCTTTTACATATTTGTTTAGTACCATCAATTTAATAGGATCTACCAGGCATGGCAATATCGCTGAATAAAATAAAAGACATAGCTCGAAGACCTACTGACAGTATTTTCATTTCATCCCCGGTTATTATAGAAATATTTAGATAATATAATATATAATAATATAAGATATATAATATATAATATAATAATAATATAAGATAATTAATATAAAAAATAATAATAACAAATAATAAATATAAATATAATTAATAATAAATATTTAGAGCCCTCATGTTCATCCTCTTCACAATTACCTAAAGGCCAATGGGATGAAAAAAATTAACTTATGTTCAGCGCTTCAAATGATTTCTAAAACATACTAGCCGAGGATGTATATTCCTGAATCCATGGGCTAGATCCGAAACAAACTATCTTGGTTACAAGCTTAAGGCTACAAGCAAATATATTTATTTGAATAATTACACTTAATTTTCTTTAATGAAATGAACTCCTCAAGATATTTATTAAATTGATGACATTTTAACAAATTTGTTCTTACTTGGGTAGTAAATTTTACACCAAAATTCCTCGTGTATTGAATATCGGTCAATCCCCTTTTAATAGGTTTGCATTCAGAAGCCATTATTTTATTTGAGCTGCAACTCTTGATCCAAGAAGAAAAATATATAGCCATTTGCATAGCGTTTTTCTGAAGGGTATTAATTTCTAAAATAAAAAAAAATATTTCATATTTATATATATGAATAAACTACCCCAACTTACTACAACAAAACATACTGTAACGACCATAATTTTTCTTTAATACTTAATATAATCGGTTTGAGATTTTAAACGTTATCAACCATTTTTTAATGAGAGCCCAATACTTCTTTGAACGAAACCGATTCTGCATTTATTTACTATCTGTACATCCGGGTACACAACACTTCTAATTCACTTTACTGTTTGAACTACCGACTTATATATACTAATGAACTAATAATTCTTTACACACTATTCCATATGTAAGTTAAATCTATATTTAGAAACGAAGTGAGCCAATCAGATCCCCTCTATGATTATAGTATGGCTTTAGATGTTGCACGTCGCGAAATATTTCACCAATATTTCCTTTCAAGTTAAATCTCTATTTCTCTATGATTATAGTAACGCTTTTGTTTCCGGTGCTTTTTAAGTAGTTTTAAAGTAAATTATTTTTTTTACTTTTAAATCCTATACGTTTCATAAATATTTTCAATACCCTGAGCAAACTGGTGCTGAATAATTGGCATGTGAATTATAGGTAATACAGTAATTGAAAAGTCCTCGCTGCCTGACACATAGATGGCGCTACTAGAATTAGATCCATATGTTTTTTAGTTAGCCCTAACCCTCAAAATGCGTGTATAAATTTGACAGCTGTCGGATTATTTGTTTGTGAATTATAGCATTTTGAGAGAAGCAACTTTTGTTATTGTGAAAAAATGGATAAAAAGGAATTTCGCGTGTTGATAAAATATTGCTCTTTGAAGGGAAAAAGACAGTTGCAGCAAAAACTTGGCTTGATGCCGAGTTTCCGGACACTGCCCCAGGAAAATCAACCATCAAGGATTGGTATGCTAAGTTTAGACTTGGCGAACGCAGTGGACGCCCAAAAGAGGTTGTTACCGACGAAAACATTTAAAAAATCCACAAAATGATTTTGAATGACCGTAAATTGAAATTGAATGAAATAAAACAACGACGAGTTGATAATTCGGAGGAGTGTTTGAAGATGATCAAGCGGAATAAACCCGATTTTTGCATCGATATGTAACAATGGATGAAACATGTCTCCATCATTTCATTCTGAATTCTAATCGATAGTTATCCGAGTGGACTGCACACAATGAACCCGCTCCAAAGGGTGGGAAAACGCAACAGTCGGCTGGCATGATTATGGAGTCTGTATTTTGGGATGCGCGTGGAAGAATTTTTATTGACTACCTTGAAAAAAGAAAGACCATCAATAGCGACTATTATTTAGATAATTGAACAGTTTAAAGGATGATATCGCCGAAAAACGGCCGCATTTGAAGATAAAAAGACAATGATTCTCATCTACAGTACTCTCCAGATTTGGCCATCAGCGACTATTTCCTGTTCACAGATCTCGAAAGAATGCTCGCTGGGAAGAATTTTCGTCGAATGAAGAGGTAATCGCCGAAATTGAGGTCTATTTTGAAGCAAAGGACAAATCGTACTAAAAAAATGGTATCGAAAATTTGGAGGGTCGCTATAATCAGTGTATCATCCTTGAAGGGAATTATGTTGAATAAAAAAGACTAATTTTGCCAAAAAAATGTGTTTTACTATGATAGGGCTGGTACTTTTCAACTGAGCCGTTAAATATAGCAGCATCTTTAATAATGCGTAGAATCAACCAAAAAGTCAATATTCTGAAGGACACACTTTTTGATGCCAGAAAGGGGGTTATTGTTACTTATCACCTCTAAAATGCAAATTTTCTTCAGCAATAATAACAACCATTTTGTCGATTGTCGGTGAATTAAGCCTCTTTGCGTGCACACTGGCAAATGTTTTGACAAGTCTGATGACGATGTTATGGCTGTCAGATGGCATCCCAACCAATGAAATTCGACAACATTTTGACTAAATATGTCCTGAAGAAACGTTTGTAGTTCTTGGACGAGTGTGAGAACAACACCTATAAATTTCATTACCCGGAATGCCCATAAATAAATGTATAAGAACTAATAATTTGCATTTGGTATTAGTAACAGCGCTCCTAGTAGTTATGAATCTATCCCTTAATGTAATGTAATGTAACCCCCTTAAAGTGGGTATGAAACTGTTCTGTACATTATGAATTGTGCCAAACGACGTTTTTTTAGAAACAATTATTATATTTTTGGTTGGTCCTATTATCTGGTTGTAGAACCTATTGTGGCAATTTTACTTTTCTACAACCCAGTATATTTACCGTTGTATTTTAATGTTTTACATTATTGAAAATGATTGTCATTTTCCCAATTTGAATTAACTTTTTGGCGCTATCTATTTCCACCTGAGGAATCGCTCAGTTTCTTTGTATCATGTTCGCTTTTATTGTGTTTGATATACAGGCACTCGTTATATTCTAATCCTATCCGCATCATTCCCAGTCACTCTCGAACGCAATTATAATATATCAATACAACTAACATTTTCTGTTTCTTGTTAGTCATCAGTACGGTTAGAACGTGAGGTACTCCAACTTCCAAGATTTTAGTCAGGTCGTCTTCTATTTAACATTGATAACAATAAATGTAAAGAAAGTGTTTTGGTGGAATTTTGGTGCAAAGCAATTCTGGATTTAAATAGCGTTTAATGCACAAGTAAGGATACATTTGGTAAAGTGCCTTCAATTAAAAATTTAGTAACTACCTCGAACCTCCTCATAGCATTAAAGAAAAAAAATTGGTGTAATTATCCGAATAAATATACTGGTTTAAGACTACTTAACTATGATAGTTCGAAATTTTTTTGGTAATAGATCCAGAGCTCCTGGATTCAGGAATATAGATCCTTCAGATAGTATGTTTGAGAAATAATTTTTGAGAATTTAAAGTGCTCGTCATCAGTACATTTAATACTAATGTGAGATATATTACCAAGAGTTGAGAAATTACAACTTGACTCTATACTTTCAATTTCAAATGTTCCTATATGAACAAACGAGGCAAGACAATATCTCATGTCCCAGATAATTGTTTTATTATACTGTTAGTAGATCACGTCGTATTGCCACGTCGATAATGTAGATAACATATTGCTTGTCAAAGGTCTTTAAAAAATGTAAATTTAAAACCTTTTAACTCTAAACTATATAATGATAGTCCAAATAGAATCTAATAGAATAGAATACTTAAAAATAATAAGGTGCGCCATACAGTTTTGGACAAAACAGGTAAACAGAATTATAATAGGGAAAGACTTGTAGTTTGCTTTCAATATAAGAAATTGATGGTACTAAACAAATATGAAAAAGGGATAAGACGGAAGAGATAATTTTGATTTGTCCCAAAGTTCACCAAAATTCTTCGTTTATATTTAAATTAAATTGTTTTTTATTGAAATTTTATTGGTCAATAACTTCTTTTATCAAAGAACAATCAATCAAATGTCTTCACAGCAAAATGTTTCTCTTAGAGATGTTTATAATGGAGATTTAAATTGAACAAGTAAAATTACTTGAATGGCCGATATAACTTCATCTGCATGTTGGGCAAAGCTAAACTTTTCTCTAGAGACTTCTATTGAGCTTTCTGTCTATTACTCTATGGTGTGCTTTACCATAAATAGTCATAAATAGCTTAACTGTTTTATTAATAATTGTTTACTAGTTAATTACTCTTAATAATAATTGAATACAATTCGAAATTACCTTTAGCACATAGTTATATCATATTACAAGTATATGTCAATATTCTCGACTTAATTGTCATGTTAACCTACATTTGTACACACACACACACAAACACACACACACACACACACACATATATATATATATATATATATATATATATATATATATATATATATATATATATATTTATATATATATATATATATATATCACCCACCACCTAACACGTTAGTCATAATTAGCGTTGGGAACTATCGACTGTCAAAAGCACAGTTCGACTGGTTTTTTCAATTCGTGTTGTTAGACGAAGAGTTACGAACCCTTTCCTGTATAAATTGTGATAGAGAATAGGACGGAGATAATTTCTTGGAGCAGTTAATATTATATGTACTTATTTTTACCAACGATAGTATAAGAGAGACGGGAATGTTCATATTCCTTCATGTAATAACTTTAAAAAAGAATAGAAAAAAATTACTGAATACTATTTATATGCAATTAATATTTTCATTTTGAACGAAGTAGAATTACTTTCATATTTGAATGTTCCGTGGATATGTAAAAAGGAATGGAATTTTTCTTTGGAATGGAGTAATACCCCACAAATGTCTTATCGTATATGTTAATTGATATATTTAAATAATATATTATATATAAAAATGAATCGCAAAATATGTTCCTAAGCGCATAACTCAACAACGCCTGGACCAATTTGGCCAAATCTTTTTTTAAAATGTTCGTTGAAGTTCAGGGATGGTTTTTACGGCGAGAAAAATTAGAATTATTGCTGGAAAAACCCTAAAAATAGCCCTTTTTGTTTGAATTTGTTTCGTGTATCAGTTGACAATTCATCTGTCATCTGTCAAAAGTCATCTGTAACAGACAACTTTTTTTTTTAAATTTGATATGACTTGAACTCAAATCCTTTTAATCCGTACGAATTGTTTTATTTATTTAAAATTTTTTATTTGTTTAAAATTTAATTCAAATTTTAAATAAATAAAACAATTTGTACGGCTTAAAAGGATTTGAGTTCAAGTCATATCAAATTTAAAAAAAAAAGTTGTCTGTTACAGATGACTTTTGACAGATGACAGATGAATTGTCAAGTGATACACGAAACAAATTCGTATATCGTGTTTTGTGCAGAGTGTTTAGTTAGTTAGTGTTTGTTTAGTTCGTGATTAGTGAAAAAATAATTTATATTTGATTCGCGTGAAGCGCGAGCGCGACATTCAACTAATAATCGCGCAAGTTTGAATCCAGCTGCTTTCAGTTACGATGTGTCAATTGACTACAGTAACTACCAATGTGTTGTTATTGGTTCTATGAACTTGGTTTGCTCACACTGTAAGGCATTAAAATACAAAAACGAAGCCAATGGATTGTGTTGCGCAAATGGTAAAGTGAAATTGATACAATTGGATCCACCACCAGAACCATTGTACTCATTGGTTTCAGGAATAGGAACAGATTCTATACACTTTTTGACACATATTCAACAATATAACAATTGCTTTCAAATGACTTCATTTGGGGCAACAAATGCAGTTCGGGAAAATTTTATGCCAACTTTCAAGGTATGTATTATAGCAGTTACTCATAATTATTTTAGCGAACAAAATTTTCTGTCACCAAAGTTAAGATGTGTTACTAATCTTCAATTTCTTAATCATTACGAAATATATCACTTAGTCATCATATTATATGGTGATTCAGTTTCAGTGACACTTTTATTATATTTTATATTTGATAGATATTAGTTAAAACTAAATATATACTTTTTAAGATCAAATATTATTTAAGTTTGATCATTGACAATCCATTAATTTATACCACACCATAATATTTTTTTTATTTACAGATACAAGGGCAAATATATCACAGAGCAGGTTCACTGTTACCAGTGTCAGATAGCGACAACAAATTCCTGCAAATTTATTTTATGGGCAATTCACCACAAGAAATTGATCTGCGTTGTGCACATAACAATTTAGTAAAAAGGTCTATTGTAGAACAATTACAAACTTTATTTCATCAACACAATCAATTGATTATATTGTTTAAAACTGCCCTGGATCTGATGCCATCCGATAATCACAAAATTGTAATCAGAGCTGATAAAACACCTGCAGGTCAACATACAAGACGTTTTAATGCACCAACTATTGATGAAGTTGCTATCGTTGTAGTTGGAGAAAACTTGGAATCCCGTGATATTGTTTTACATCGTCGGAATTTTCAATTACAACCTATAAAGGAAACACACCGCTCATATGATGCACTGCAATATCCCATTATATTTTGGCAAGGTGAAGATGGCTACGATTTATCAATAAAAATGATAAATCCCATTACAGGTAACTAAAATATTAGTTTAGCTATGGCGATAATATCTCAGTCACTATATTATGTATTTTAATTTTATATTTGAATGTTATTAAAACAAAATCTGTTTACAGGTTCTGAAACCAACAAAAAAGTCAGTTCAATGAACTATTATTCATACCGCCTAATGATTCGGGAAAATGCAGATAATCGCATATTGAAATGTCGGCGATTATATCACAAATATGTTGATGACATGTATGTTAAAATTGAAACGGAGAGATTAACATTCATCAGGTTGAATCAAACCAAACTCCGATCTGAAGAGTATATTCACCTTCGAGATGCGATTAATACTGATGGAAATGCACAGAATGTCGGTCGGATGACTATTCTTCCAGCAACATACATCGGAAGCCCTCGGCATATGCACGAATATGCTCAAGATGCCATGTCGTATGTTCGTCATTATGGTACAGCAGATTTGTTCATCACATTTACATGCAATCCGCAATGGATAGAAATTAAGCAGGAGTTATTACCTGGGAAATCATCCATTGATCGTCATGATATTACAGCCAGAGTCTTTAGACAAAAGTTGAAATCTTTAATGAATTTCATCGTAAAACATAATGTGTTTGGTGAGACACGCTGCTGGATGTATTCTGTGGAGTGGCAGAAACGAGTATTGCCACATGCACACATTTTGATTTGGTTGGTTGAAAAGATAAGGCCAAATGAAGTTGATGCAGTGATATCAGCTGAAATCCCTAATGTACAAGTAGATCCTGGATTGCATGAGGTAGTTATCAAAAACATGATACATGGTCCCTGTGGAACTCTTAATCAAAATTCACCGTGTATGATGGATGGTAAATGTTCAAAACGATATCCACGGACATTAATATCGGAAACAATTACTGGTAATGACGGTTATCCATTGTATCGTCGCAGATCGACAGCAGACAATGGAAAATCAACAATTGTCAAATTAAATCAACAAGATATTGAAATAGATAATCGTTGGATTGTTCCATATTCACCCATTTTATCAAAGACATTCAAAGCACACATCAACGTTGAATCTTGCCATTCAGTGAAATCGATTAAATACATTTGCAAATATGTAAGCAAAGGGAGTGATATGGCTGTGATTGAAATTGGTGCAGAGAATTCTAATGATGAAGTTACCCAATACCAAATGGGCCGCTATGTCAGTAGTAATGAAGCAGTTTGGCGAATATTTTCTTTTCCTATTCATGAGAGACACCCTTCTGTTGTTCACTTAGCTGTGCATTTAGAAAATGGACAAAGAGTGTATTTTACAGCACAGAACGCAGTACAAAGAGCTGCTCAGCCACCATCTACTACATTAACCAGTTTTTTTGAGACATGCCAAAACGATGATTTCGCACAAACATTGCTATATTCTGAAATGCCAAAATATTATACCTGGAATCAATCCTCAAGGAGATTTATACGACGGAAACAAGGAAAACCAGTTCCAGGATATACAGATGTATATTCCACCGATGCGATTGGCCGGATTTATTCAGTACATCCAAGCAATGATGAATGTTTTTATTTACGACTGCTATTAGTCAATGTACGTGGCCCAACATCATTCCAACAGTTACGAACTGTTGATGGTGAATTGTGTGGATCCTACAGAGAAGCCTGTCAACGTTTGCAATTGCTTGAAAATGACGCTCATTGGGATCAAACTCTCAATGATGCTGTAATATCATCACACACTCATCAAATACGAACATTGTTTTCTATAATCATATCTACATGCTTCCCATCAAACCCAATTGATTTGTGGATGAAGTACAAAGATTATATGTGTGATGATATTTTGTATCAAATACGGAATAGAATGGGAAATCCAAATATACAAATCAGTGAAGAAATTTACAATGAAGCATTGATTTCAATTGAGGACATGTGCTTGATAATGTCAAACAAACTATTAATTCAATTAGGCCTGACCGCGCCCAATCGTCCAATGCATGACGCTTTTAACCAAGAGTTGCATCGAGAAAGACTGTATGATCTCAACGCTTTGAAAGAATAAATTCAAACAAATCTTCCACTGTTAAATGAACAACAGAAGTATGTATTTGAAACTCTTATGAAAGTAACAAATGATGAAACTGGAGGGATTTATTTCTTAGATGCACCTGGTGGTACAGGAAAAACTTTTTTTATTTCATTAATATTAGCAACAATTCGCTCACAAAATAAAATTGCACTTGCACTCGCTTCGTCGGGAATCGCAGCAACTTTGCTTGAAGGTGGTCGAACAGCCCATTCAGCACTAAAATTGCCATTAAATATGCAAAGCAATGAAACTCCAACCTGCAACGTTTCGAAAAACTCTGCAATGGCAAAGGTTTTGCAGCAATGTAAATTGATTGTTTGGGATGAATGCACGATGGCACATAAAAAATCTTTGGAGGCTTTAGACAGAACCTTAAAAGATCTACGTAGCAATAATAACCGATTTGGTGGTGCAATGATTTTATTAGCAGGAGATTTTCGTCAAACATTGCCAGTGATTCCACGATCAACGCCAGCTGATGAACTCAATGCATGTCTAAAGTCCTCCAATTTGTGGAAACATGTTAAAGTACTTCATTTAAGCAAGAATATGCGTGTCGAGTTGCAAAATGACCAATCTGGAAACATATTCTCTAAACAACTCATTGACATTGGTAATGGCAAATTTCCTATAGACATGTTGACGGCTTGCTTTTGCTATGACTATAAACAAGTCCCAGGGGCAATCATTAAGTGTTTGTGGTATTAATCTAGAAAACCCATGTTTCTCACATGGTCAATTGTATGTTGCCTGTTCCCGTGTTGGAAAACCATCAGATTTGTTTATCTATGCGCCAGGTAATCAAACAAAAAACATCGTATACCACAAAGCAATATAATGATAATAATAATAATAATTATGATTCACATGATTAACAATAAAGCGATTACTTACTTTTCAATCCTTATATATGTTTTATTTAATTATTTTTTATTCACAACGCCCTATCACCAGGGTGATGGTTCTGTTCAGGAGAATTTTTTAAAATACGTAGGCACAAAAACTGCCACATTACAAATCTTTTTGACAGGACGAAGTCTGTCGGGTCAGCTAGTACTATAATAAATATAGACAATACAATAGATCTTAAACAAAAACTAAAAATACTAAATAAGATTTAAACACATATAATTTAAAATGATCGCATATAACAACTAGAGCTTTTTTAAATAAAGTAAATGCTTTATTTACTATTGAACGGAAATATTTTTTAACAATAAACAGTCATTAAAACAGTCAGGTATTTTACTGTTTACCATTCACAATTTTAATCTTTCTACCCTATTACGTTAACAATCTTGAAAAATATCATTTCAAAATGCTGCTATATTTATATACAATATATTGTTATTTACAAGCAAGCTATCAAAAAAAATCAAAAAAATATATATATTACATATAAATCTATGTAAGCATAAATTGGGCACATTTTTGTCAAGGTCACGACTAGGACGACAGAGCCAGACAGAGAAGAAATCAGTGGAACACAAAACACAGAGGAATTCTCAATATTTTGTGTCAGTTGAATGAAACTAATAGAACCAAATATAGTAACTAAATGTACACGATTGAGACAGTCGATAATAAATAGTAACAAAATCAGTCGGATCGAAAAAAGCGACGGAAACAGTCGATAGTAAAAAGTAGTTAATAACTAAACAGTTGATAGTTCAATAGTTAGTTGAAAAGCAATAAAATTGTCGATTTTTTGTGACAATGAAATTATTGATCATAATGACAGTGATAATTGTGTTATAAAATCAAAATTATTGTTTTTACTATTTTCTCCATTTGTTCTGACCATATAAACCTTCTCTAGACTTCCACAAATATTTCAAAACCCAAATTAGTTAAATTGGTCCATCTCTTCTCGAGTTTTAGGGGAACTAACAAACGGCAACTCATTTTTATAATCTATAGATTTTATAACTGATAATTCTGATTAATATTTACTATTGCGAATCCAACAAGAAGAAATACATAAAACGACCGCATTTTTGTCAATGTTGGGGTGGCGGTCTCTCACAATGATGAAGTAATTCATGTGAGAAGGCGATAAGAAGCACAGAACCGATCGATAGTTACACTTCGGCTCCAGAATGCGTCCAACTGGAATGTTTGGAATAGTTGAAGAGAAACATCCTCGCTTTGCCGTTTCTATGCCCGTCGGAGTTTAGTAACAAACAAATTAGATAATTCTTATGTATTACCGTGCTTAAGACGAAAATAAGTTTTGTTACAATAGGAGAACTATAAATATATGCCCCAAATAATAAATAGTTTGAACTGAGCAATGGCTTATAGTACTGAGGGCGCCAGGTGTTACAATAAATTATAATGATATTCTGTAAATATTTGGATACTTCCATATTTTGAAATCAGAGAATAGAATAGAGAATAGAATAATTGTAGAAATTCGTGAGTATTTTCAGAAGTTACGCGATATTATCATAATGTTCCGATTATTCTTCACAATTGCGAGAAACAATGCCAAATAACGGAGAAGTTTTTCAAAACTGAAATTAATGAAACAACAATTAAGATCAACAATGAGAACTGCAAGGCTTACCATGATGATTACTTACTATTACGTGATCTTATTGAGGGTAAAATAAAAGAATTTTCTCTTAAAAAATTTAGACAAATAAAGTTTTAGTTGTAGACATGTTATAGTTTTTTTTATTATTTATAACCTGTACAGTGCACAATATTGATGACTATTATTACCGCAAAGATCTTTAGAATTACTGTACTAAATCATGGTTTATTCATTAAAACAGTCACTACATGTTATCAAAATTTATGACGTCAGTATGTAGCAATGTTACCGCATCAACTTTGACTTTTAGTTTACAACGTCTGCCGATTTATAACTTTTAATTACTATCAATAATGCTTGAAAGAATTTTGTAGACATTTGACAACAGTATCGACAAATGTTGTTAGAAACCGAATTTTATAGACTGATTCGGTATGTCACCAGTAACATGTGTTCCGACGCATCAGACCGCATTTTATCTCATTTTAACTAGAATTATTTAACTAGTAAAATGAGAAGGAATAATACAAACTGCATTTGGTGGTATATTCGACGTTATCTATGATATGCATTGGCTGCTTTATTGGAAGGATTATATTACATTTCAAATTAAAAAATCCAAATAAGAAGGCGGCAAAATAATTTTCCACCCACAGTACACCACTGGAACAAAGAAAAAATAATTAGGTATATTAATTATATTAATTATATTGTTGTAATTTCATAAAGATAGAAAAATGAACAAATTATTGTTTCATATCAATTGAATGCTTCTATCTAAGTAACCAACTTATCCTTCGGTACATATCGTTCTCATACAATTTCAGTAAATTTCCTTTACACATATACATTTAATATATTAGTATCAATTGAACAATGATTATAAATTTTAAATCGTAGCACATATTATATACATAAGTTCATAAGTATGATATCAACACCTTATAAAGAGATTTGGATACCTGCTTTATATTATTTCTATTAAAGTTATATTGTTTACCTTTTATTAATTATTTTATTCCACCGGGAGTAACTAATCGTGATATTGAAGATATTTAAATAGGAATCATTTTTAGACTATGGTGTCATGAACATGAATTAATGATTACTCTGAAATCAGTTGAATACTTCCGGTTAACCAACTAATCATTCGGTACTCATATTTCCGGAAATTCCCTTTGAACATCTGATTTTGATATATTAGCAGTAATTCCACAATTATTATAAATTTTAAATCATTTAGTTAGTAAAATTTACTATATATCACTAATATATGCTGATTTAATATAGTTAAAATGTCATAAGTATTGTTAACACATAAAAAGAGTTGAGTATTTGGTCCGGATGAGTCCTTTGGAAGTCATATTGTTTACTTTTTACTTAATTACTTTATTGCCCTAGAAAGCATCTGTGCGTGTAAAATTTAGTTTATAGAATTATCATGATTTCTAAACCAGGTATTAAGTGAATTGATGGATGTGTACGGGAAATTTATCAGAAAGTATCCATGGCTAACTCATAGATGCAGTCGTGAAACCATCGAATCGCTAATGAAGGATTACAACTTTACATTAACAGAATCAGATTAACAAACAAGTGACCGAAACTTGCATAAGAAATAAAAACGACGCGTTATGGAAGAGCGATCTAAGAAGATTTTACCCAGGTTTCCTTACAAAGAATAAGCTCCCTCCCATGAATCTATTCTATCTAATTAACACTAAAATAGATGAAGAATTGTCAAAAACAAATCCTATCAAGCCAATGAGAGATAACGAGGGATGCGCCAATAGAGTGGAAGGTGGTTCAAATTCCAATCGGTAAAGAGATTTAAATAACCTTATGCTGCGGAACACTTGAAAATGTATTAATGATTATGAACAACATTTGATCACTGATAATTCTCACTTAAACATTTGATCACTAAATATCATTGAAAATTTATAAATAAAGATTTATATTATTATATGAAATTATTTAAACTTGTATATAATATAAATTATATATATATATATATATATATATATATATATATATATATAAATATGTATAAATATATATAAATATATAATAATAAATATATATAAATGAATCATTGTTCGTTAGTCTCGCTAAAACTCAAGAACGGCTGGACCGATTTGGATAATTTTGAAAATATATGTAATATATGTGAATATATATGATAATTTTAAAAGTTTAAAAGGAATAAATATGGAAATGCTCAAAATTAAATAGCAACAACAATTTGGTTTTTTCTTTGATATATCCCCCGCCGTTCAGAAATCAAATAGAATGAATAGTTTAAAATGAACTCTGAGGACTGAGGTGAAAAATAAACTTAATTTTAGCTAACTACACTTGTTAACTATCAGATTATTTTTATGTCGATTAACTAACAGTTGTTAACTATATATCATATTATTTTTATATAGATTGATAAATCTTAAGTTTTGTCACAAATTAAATTTCTGACCGCAACCGTAATATTTGACATTTAACAATCAACTAATATGTCTTTTGCTTACAAATTACATTTCTAACCGCTATTATAATATTGGACATTTGAAAACCAACTAATATTTCGATCCATCTTCTATGTCGATCGATACCCCAGAAAAATAGTGCATCCTTCTATCTTTTTGAATGACGATTACCGCTACGTGCGCGAGAACTTTCTCAACCTCATAACCTAAATTATGTGCTCTTTTTCTTGATTTTTTTGTGATAGTGACACTTTACTGCTAAGTGTGCGAGAACTTTTCTCACTTTGATTAATTACTATTTACGATGCCGAGGAGAAGACCACCTGACTTAGTTAGTCGCAGTCAATCAAATATGTGAAGAGCTACCTCACGTGCTAACCGCACTGATGACCGGAGAGAGACAGATCAAGAAACTAGTCGTATTGCTATGTCAGAATTGCGTTCTTTAGAAAGTGACAATGAAGTAGATAGGTTTAGAATGCAACGAGTTCGTGCACATCAAACACAACAGCAGCGAGAACGACATAATGAAATTGAGCGACAGTGCCCCTGTGGTCCTGGAACGAGCTGCATTCCACTATGATGCGGCAATAGATTATTGTGCCGACAAATCGGTAACAATTGGGGAAAT
The DNA here is from genome assembly GCF_030347505.1 of Rhynchophorus ferrugineus. Taxonomy (NCBI): domain Eukaryota; kingdom Metazoa; phylum Arthropoda; class Insecta; order Coleoptera; family Curculionidae; genus Rhynchophorus; species Rhynchophorus ferrugineus. Next base: position 25,658,088 of record NW_027472581.1, on the reverse strand, counting down.
GACAATAATTTGTAAATATTGCAGGGCGTTAAAATACAGTGGTGAATCTACTGGAGTATGTTGTGCTGGCAAAGTAAAATTACCACAATTGGTCCCACCACCAGATCCTTTCCTCTCTTTAGTTTCTGGGATTGGAAATAATTCTAAGCACTACTTGGCCAACATTCAGAAATATAACAACTGTTTCCAGATGACATCATTTGGTGCTGCACATATTATACAGGACAATTTCAAGGCCCACTTTCAAGGTATACCATAACAGTTTATCTTATTTCCTATGTTTCTTCATATCTTTGTTACTTATTGATGTACAATAAAGTATTACAAACATAATACATTTTTTATAATATTCAAGTTTGTATTAAAATATATATCAGAAATAATTATTGGACAAATCTTTAAAAATTACGGATACAGGGACAAATTTATCACTTATTGGGGGCGCTGTTACCACTACCAAATGCAGATCATCAATTTTTACAAATTTATTTTATGGGCAATTCAGATGCGGAAGTTGATAAGCGTTGTGCTCATAATCCAACAGTGAAGAGAACCATTGTCCAAGAATTACAAATGTTTCTTCATCGGAACAACAATTTAGTAAACATGATCAAAATAGCATTGGATCGGATGCCATCTGACAGCCATAATATCGCCATTCGAGCTGATCGAGCACCTTCCGGTGAACAGACAAGGAGTTTCAATTCACCCACAATTGACGAAGTGGCTGTTGTCATGGTGGGAGAAAATTTACAATCTAGAGATATTGTGCTTCATCGTCGGAGTAATGATTTAAAACGTGTATCTGAAACACACAGGACTTATGATGCGTTACAATATCCCTTGATCTTCTGGCAAGACGAAGATAGATACTATTTTAATATAAAAATGGTAAATCAAGTAACAGGTAACTAGATTGAACAAGATTAAATAATATTTTTAAATTCAATTCATCTAAGTAACAAATAAAAAAAATATCATCTTTGATTGCAGGTGCTGAAACCAACAAAAAAGTTATAGCTATGAATTTCTATTCACACAGACTCATTATCCGTGAAGGTGAAGTAAATCATATCTTGATGTGTCCACAACTTTTTCATCAGTTTGCAGTTGACATGTATGTCAAAATTGAGACTGAACGATTAACATACATCCGTTTGAACCTAGCTTCGATCACAGGAATACATTCATCTCCGCGATGCTATAAATGCAGATGGCAATGTGAATAATGTGGGAAGAATGACCATTTTGCCAGCTACCTACATAGGAAGCCCGTGCCGCATGCACGAATATGCTAATCATGCTATGTCAATACCAAGTCTTTTATTTATCGACTGAGGCAGTACGAAGTCTGCCGGGTTGTTGCTAGCTAGTTGTTATATAAGTATTAATAGAACGATGATTACAACTTTTATATTGTAAAACCTATACTCATACTTGTAATAATATATCTATAATAGTCTTTAGATTCTTAGCCTATGAAAATGAATTAACGATTAAGATGAATATTTGAAAATATATTCATCATTAAGGTATTTGATTACTATATATTATTATAAATTCACTATATAAAAATACAATAAATAAGAAAACAAAATATCATATTTTTGTCTCAAATCTGATAGCCTGTATCTATAGATAGATTTCTATAAAATATAAAAATAGAGAATATTTTAAATACCAACAATATTTGATTCCTAAATATTGCCTTTTATCAAATATTCCTTGCAAGTTTACACAAAACATATAGAGGGAAACTTGATATCTACCCATTTAAAAAAGACGATCCCACTAAGAGTTGTCGTAAAAGCATCCGTTCTTGAAGCCGCCAAGTGACCTATCGGACATAACCGTACTTAATGTCCCATTACTCACCGATATGCCACTTCAGATGCATTGAGAGATTGCTGAATAGTTTTCGTAGTGTATTATTAGAGAGTATGCATTATAAAATATTTTTACGAAAAAAATTGAACCGACTTCAAAAAATAAATAAGGAGCTTACTAAAAATGTAAAAATAATCAAACTTATATTTTTAACACAAAAAAAAAATTTTAATATAAAATATGTACATCATAATCGTTGTAATAGCTATATAAAAATAAACAAAAACCTTATTAAACCTCTATAGTGCACATATTTTATATTCTATTATATACACACAATTTAGCTTAATACCTACCTATATCTATTTATCTATCTACAATATTATTTTAACTACCACCAACTGATCACTATGAAGTCGGTGCCAGCACAGTTATATTAATTTAGATTTGTTGAGTTGGTAATTTAATTTTTTGTATATGTTACAAAATTGTATTATTATTTTTGTATAGGTTAGTGAACATACGTTAAAAAAATATACGAAATGAATATACTTTTTCGAAGTCGGTTAATAATAGAGCTGTCGCTAAAATGGTTACATAAAAGAACGATAGATTGAAATATTCAGTAAGTTCTAAAAATTCGACTAAAAAAAAAAGAACTAAAGTTACTTAATTAACATCCCGTAATGCTAATAATGGAAGTAAAACACATTCAACGACGTGGTACGTTATTAATATTAAAAGAATCCTAGCGGCTAGCCGTGCGGGCTAAGAGTTTAGCTCGTTTCAATAACAATAACGTATTAGTATCAAATCTCGCTGGCGCTAAAGGTCGTTTAAAAAAGTTTAAGTTCGCAAACATTAAGTGAGTGTACTGAAAGTCACTAAATAACGCAACGGTGTTGAAGGTGTCTGTAAATTAAAAAATATATTTAAAAAATTGTGTGCATTCGTTTTCCACTACGGATGAGACAATTCAATTTACTGCCACGGCCCTAAATCGAAACAAGAGACTAAAGCATGATCGTAGGTTCACAGGTTATGCAATTCCAAAGCATTAATCTGACATTATTATACTAATATTTTGTATTTATTTTTTGGAACACCTCAAAACACAAACGAAGATATAAATGTTAACAAAACTGCCATTACGATAATAATTATTTAGTATATTGAAGTTGAGGAAGAAGTGTTTCCTAAATATATAATAAATTTAGTTCTTCTAGTAAAGAAATTTAAAAATATTCTTTTTTTTAAATATATTCATAGCTCAACTATAACTTAAAAAAGTCAAACATTTTAGATCAGAATTTTATAAAAATAGTAAAAATGCAAATCTTGTTAGTTTTAACTTTTTTTCACTTTAGTGCGTGAGAAAAAGAAGACTTATAGAAATAACAGAAAACCGTGTTCGTTTTTAGATGCCGCGTCACTAAAACTAAAACTTTGCAAAATCGTCTTAAGAGCATATTGTTAAAGGTTTGAGTTCGGGAAAACTAAAATAATAGATTTTTTCAAATTTCTATACCAGAGTACCCCCTGTACTTTTTTAATGTATAAACTTTAATCATTTAATCTTATAAACATATAAATTTAATATTGCTTGTATATATTTTAATAACTATGAGTTTTCGCCATAAAGGTATTTATTGAGAGAAAATGATATTGATTGATATAACATTTATTATTCAATATATTTTCGATCTTTTTTACAGTTTCTTATCATTTTATAATATATATAAGGTCATACCATTTCGAACAAACTATGTAGGTTTGGCAGTGATCTATTCATTTTTGCACTTCTTCAGTATTCCGAAACCAAATGAGGATGCGATAAACCTTTCAATTTAAGCCGCATGGGAGTTCGCTTCCATTCCCACAGTTCCGCGATTGTATTGAAATGGGTCTCTTTTTGGCTAAACAAAAACCTTTTAGTCACATTATTCGCTCGGGTTCTTGGTGGTGGCTAGGAAGACTGGTTCAAGAAATCCTTTTCTGCGTCTCAGTTCTTTCATATTTCTGGTGAGGAAAAATCTTTCCCAGATAGAACCCTCACCCTCATGCTGATGGAACACGTGCGCATCACATAGAATCCGTAATTTTAAAAATGCTCGGGTGTTCAACTGTATCGTACCTTTTTGAGTTTTATGGTTATAGCGATAATAAAGGATCTTCCACCAGGTCTAACACGCAGGAAATCAGAAGATTGAAGCGAACCATATCATACGAACTTGTACTGTGTATAACTGTATTCTTAACTTTATTATTTTAAGTAGTTTTGTTTTATTTTAATTTGTTAGAATCTTTGACTGTCAGAATTTTACATATAATTCGTAACAAGAATTATACAAAAAGGTATGAAAAAAAAATTAAATACAATATAAAGATATATAAAAAAAGTATGTTGTATAGAAAGAGCTTTAAAACATTTGGATATGATTTAACAAAACTGATTTGTACGGTGGTTGTGCGCTAGTACGGCTGTTGATACCTTTCGGTCCTACAGATACCGTTACTTCATCGTTGCTTTGGCACTTGAACGTGGTCTATCAACGACGTTGAAAACAAGCTATTTTTTTAAACGGGGCTCCCGTAATCGACACTGAGGGAGGTCCACGATGGTTCCACGACGTGGTAACTTATTTTCTTCGATGACGAGACGCTGGAAATTCTGGTTCCGCGACGAAGACATGACGAATCTACGGTGACTGCAATCGGTATCTAGATTCTGGGGTTACTGACATTTTGATTTAAACATAGCACCGAAAGAAATGTTTAGTCGAAGTGCTGATGAGTAGATAGTAACAGTTAGTGATGTCAAAAGTTCTAAGAATTCAAAAGATTGTCAAATAAAATTCGGAAAAAGAAATTTAAAAAATGAAATGCAAATAATTAAATGAATTATATTGGCTAAATGAAACAGTTCTGTTTATATTATGTGACCGTTATTTATTAACGATATAAAATATTAAGGGAATACAAATGAATAAAAGCTATCGACGTTGGGTTTACCTGTTGACGAGGCTAGAGCAGTCGCTGGTGGCATCTCTCAACTCAACGCTGGTCAGATTTTGAGTGATCCAAAGTACCCTTTAATAATCTTCCAGATAAACGTCTCGGGGTTGCCAACTATTTGTTATGTGTTCTAGTTGGCGCTGTTAGCACCCTGCCCCACGATGTAAACATAACAAACAACAAGGTCGCTACATCATTAATAAAAAAATTGTTTTCTATGTCCTGTGGTGCCTTAACAATTAGATGTTGTATATTATCTCAAGTCATAATTATTTTCCCAAGTCACAGATATTATAAACAGTACCCCCAATAAATTATATGCCTAAACTATACAAAAAACGTTACAATTTTCTTAAATCTAATATATAATTCAAATCTAATTGCATCGCAACATAAGAGATTTTAGAATAACATAGGATAGTAATTAAATTAAGTATTAGTTTATAAGTTTGTACATGAGATCATATACTGAAGCCACTACATGTAGTTTTATGATATAAATCCCATCAAATACCCATTGCGCAGATTGTGGAATGTTAAGAGAGTTAAAAAATATTAAAACCGAGTCATAACAGCATGTGATTGATGTACCAAAACTATTAATTTATTTAAAAATTTACAAAATATATACACTATAAAATCGAAATTAATTTGTATAATTGATTTGGGAAGGATCAATAATATCCAAAATCAAAACGTTTGTCTTGACTCCGGCCGATATATCGCCATAGTAGGTCTATTTCCTCGGTGTCACTGGCGCGGAAGTTACGCTTTCCCATTTGGGAACGTATCGATCGTCGTCGCCGATCATGTTATTATTCCAGTTTCGGTTACGAATCTGCAGGGATTCGGATTCGGGATTTGCCCTAATCCACCCCGCGGGACGCGCGAAGCCCCTCCAACTATCCAATCGTTGCTCGTCGTTATTGTCTCCTTATTTTACTCTGGTCGTTTCTCGAGTTTACAGCCTTAAGAAATTGTTTTTTTCTCCTCTAACTCGGTAACCGGTCGCACGAGGGAGATGGAGGAAGATTAGATTTGTTCGACACCAGCAAGATATTCTTCCTTTAGCCATTATACGTTCCGGCAAATCAAATTTGAAACCGAAGCTCTCTATATCTTTGCTATAAAAATAATGATATGAAAACTCGGCTCGAGAGTTTTTGTTTAATTTTAAATATTGTATTTTCAGATCAAAGATATTTTTTATATATATTTTAAAGTCTCTTTTTTACCAACGAGGGTTTTTCTAGACTGGACCTACAGTTTAACGTGAGCTCCGAACCACAGTCCTCAGCATTAAGCTTATCGACTGGCCAGTATCCAACTTAGAGACCATCCGAGAAGACAGCCGGTTTTACCCAGCCTGGTTACCGGCATGACTGGGATGGCCATTACTTTTCGGCACTCTTGCCTAGGACAAATCACAAATAATAAACATTCACAAACATAAATTTACGACCATGCCCCCGCAGGATTCGAACCTGCGACTATCGCAACACTAGGAGGACCGTCCTGTCTACAACGAAACCAGCTCTAGGATATTTATTAATTAAAATAAAAATCAAAATAAACGATTGTTAAGCAACCTAACCAAACTCTGGTATTCAATGTTTTTGGTATTTCTGCACATAAAATAGTAATTTTCTAATTTAAAGTTATTTTCAAACTTGTATTATCAGTATTCATCACTTATGTTGCCTGATCTGAACAAATTTGCTGCCAAAGTGTATCACACACTTTTAAAAACTGCTGCTCAGCTATATCCCAAATGAACGTCGTCATTTCATTTCGATGATTTAAAAGTGTTAGTTTTAATATGACTTAAAAAGAATAAGCTGGAAGACCAAAAAAGTCGAAAGACATTGAACTCGCAGACTTACTGAACGACAATCACGCTGACGAGCTGAAATTCTCCAAAAATTTTCAGATAGTTTTACAGTTAATGAATCAAGTATTTCCAGATTTTTACATACGATGAGAAAAATCTAAAAGGAGGGAAAATGAAGCACACATTATGAATCGACCCAAGACGCAATTTCGAAACGTTTCAGCAATGCCGTTTCATAGTTTACTTAATACCAATAAGCAGAAGCATTTGCTGAATACATAGAGAGAGTTTTCAAACCAAACGAAACTAATATTGAATATAATTTGCCGGAGTTAGAAGCTGAAAATTCGATGATTGAATTAGTCACGCCGAAAGAGCTAACTAAAGTTATTAAAACTGACATTAATCCCATGAAATCACCAGGACATGATTTAATAACGGGAGAGTTACTGTGAAAACTACCTAGAAAGGGAATTACAAAATTAAGCAATTTGATCAATACAGCATTTATATTAAAACATGTTCTAGGCATTTGGAAGATGGCGGAAATTATAATGATTCCAACACCCGGAACATAAAAGGAAATAAAAGCTTATAGACCTATATCACTGCTGCCAGTAATATCAAAGGTGTTTGAAAAATTCCTGCTGAAAAGAATAAAACCGATCATAGGGCCTTAAAGGCCTTGTCCATAGACTACAGTAAATGCTGAGAAGTAAAAAGCTGAGCTGTAAAGCCCTGATAAGTATTGCAGGGGCACCCAAATACTACAGGACTGACTACATACATCGAGACCTTCATATACCCACAGCAAGTCAAGAAATCAAGAGAATTGCAAGGAGGCATGAGGAAAGATTCCATTCTGATGAGAATATTATTGTAAATTAGTATTTAGTATTTCAACTTTTGGATACCACCAGAGCAGGAGACAGACATAAGTGAGGTGCATATAATAAAAAATACAGCAGTGACATGTATAAACAATATTTCACCAGAGACTAAGATAGGGCCGATGGGTCCTCCTAGTTATGTACCTAGATTTAAGTTATCATAAAGACACATTATAGGTTAGCCGGAAACGACTAGTAATGTAATAATTAAATAATAAAAAGAATGGTTTACTTAGCAAAATAAGAGTTTTCTGTAGGGTACTGTTCCTAGCGGAGAAGAGTGGAGCTATTGTAAAAATCTCAAATGCAGAACAAATTCTGGATCAATCCAGGATGGTCATTCACATCGTCTTCTAAACTATTATATATTATAGAATATTCATGGCCAAAAAGCCTTGCTATATATATGATGAGATTAGCAAGGTGCACAGTATTACGAGCTACTAAACCGAATAAAACTGATATTGCAGGTGTCTAGTGACGTCATCTGAAGAAAATAAAGGACATATTGTTGTAGAAAAATCAGCAATAACAAGTAATAGGTACTATATTCGACCATAGCCACAATGCTCGGCCATACGTTGCAGGAGTTGTGAAGGATACACTTTCGAAGCTCAAAATGATTTTGATAATTGAGTCGCTGTCAAAAAATTGAGTTCTTTCAACACGTTGTCGTCATGATGCCAGAAAGATGGGACAAAGTTATTTTCATCGCTTTCTTCTGTCTGCATTTTTAAAGTCAGACAGATGATCAAAGTATATGCAAGTACCTAATATTAAAATCAACAGAATAATAAGTACATATAGTTAGTATATTATGCCTATAGTACCTTTAAGTACATATGGTTATAATCACAATTTCATGATTTGTTAGACTAGAGTTCATTATTGAATTCAAACTGGAAACTGAAAAAAAGAATGTCCAAGTCAGCAATAAGTGATTCCGCACTATTTTCTTTTAAATATATTGTACATCTATTAGGCCATTTAACAAATATACATCATCAAGATACTCTCAATTGAAAATTAATTTAGGATGTAAATTTTCGTCATTTTTCGAAACGTTTAATGTTTTGTTTCAATATAAAGAAACTTGACACCTCAAATACTATTTGATTATTCCACCATCAACAAATAATGCTCAGAAGGACAAACAGCCATCAAAGAAAGAGAAAAGTGACCACACCATTTTTGACACACTACAGTATGTACTACTATTATTTTCTACCCCTTATACTGATCAATGGCACTCGGCTTGACTTAGATCGTTACTCCATAAGAGAAAGTAGTTGCTAGCGATGAATGTTAGCTCTTTTTGCAACATATCCTGTAATTTCGACAAAATAGTGAAAGTTAATTATTATGTCTATTAGATGCAATGCAATACTGATAAAGTTTCGCTGTCTACTTAAAAAAATATAAGGAATGTGAATTAATTTTGCATAATTTACATGTTACATCGGATCAAATACTTTTGAAACATCAATCTTCATGTGAAAGTTTATTATTAGGCTTTTAACTTCTGTTACATTGTTTTTTCTTATTGCGGTTTAAAAATTAAGCTCATCAGATTGTCAGAGTGGTAGCAGTACAGTATATGTTACATAACGTGACTATTACGACACTGGCTATGGACTTCACTGTATTCGAGGAAACGCAGCCATCTACAACTGCATGTATTAAAACTGAATGGTGAAACGGTTTTGCATCGCAGCCCAATAAGTCGCCTCATTTTTCCATAAAAAAGCTAGTAGGAGTTTAGTATTTTTCAAGTAGAATAAAAAATTTTTTGCTTTCATATTTCATAACAGGCGCAATCAGTAGGATTCCGGGGAGATCATAAGGCTATTATTTCTTGAATGCCTTCAATTAACCGGAACCAAATTCACTATCAAGAAGAGAAGACAAGTTTACATTGGATTTGCAATCGTTCCTTAGTATCTCGAAACATTCATTGGTGTCGTTAACTGGAGTTCGATCAAAAGTATAGCAGTTGAAGCTATAAGGTCACAAATGGTGGATTGAGAGTGCACAGTGACACTATCTATAAAATATTGCAGTATCCATGCTGGTAAAAATACATCTGGTCTTTGGTCTATGGAACCCTGACACATACATCGCAGTTCAGGATGTAAGGCAAACCAAATGTGAACTGAAGTTATGTACTAATATATTTTACTGACATTTCAACAGAAACTTACAGTTCAGGGTGTATGCACACCAAAGGTTAATGAATTTGTTCAGTTGCTGAGCCGCAGACTACTGGAATCTGAACTCAACAATATTTGCGAAACCATTACATTCAGAATATACCACGGAAATTTGGGTCAAACAGCGCTATCCAGGAGATAACTGGCAAACTAACGTAGAGGTAATACGCATAAATAATTTCTTTTTTACCACGTATAACCCTTTGGTCGTTTCTTTACGAAAGAATTGTTATTTTTAAAAGAGATGTTATATTTTAAAATAGTTTCAAAGTGAAATATTTTTCTTCTTTTAAATCTTTTACCTTTCTTAACTCATATATGTTTTATATATATATATCAAATAATGTTTAATTCAAGTCAACACTAATATTAATATGACAAAAAGGGGAATTAATTAAAATTATTTAATACAAAAGACACGTTTAATTTTTGGTATAACATTGTACATATATGCAACCCAGGACGCCTAAAGGGTGTTTCGCATGATTGATACTGAATCACACGAAAACAGTGGTGAGAACTCGACATAGTAGGCTTTTAAATTCACCCCTCCTAAAGAGTTGCCGGACCGAAACGCGCGAGCAGGACGTTGGAGGAATCTACGGCAGGGTCTCAGGAAGCAGGAAATTGCCTTTTTACATAAAAAGCGCCACTAACAATAGATCACTTAGGCTTGACACGTCATTTAGCCTTATTGTTCAACTTCGCTCTGAGTTGTTACTTACAGTTTTCATGCCGGAGACATTTCTGACGTGGCTGACGCCTTGTAAGGTCAGTTGATGCTATCAATACGCGCGATTTTAAAACAGATTCTTTATTAAAGCTTTAAATCATCTAGTTCTAAAATTCTTAAATATACATTTTAAATTGATTTGATGATCAGCGAAAGACGTCAGTCTAGAAAAGGTAAGTTTTATATGTTTATAAGAAGAAGTGAATAACATCTTGTAACAAACTAAAAGAAAATATAAAAACTTGTGCAAAAGAATACAGCAGATGTAGCTCAGGGAAGTGTGCTGGGGCCAATTATTTACCTAATTTACATATGTGATATACTACAAATATATTTGCAAATGATTGGAGACTGCCATTGGAGATAACTGCGAAAAGGCAAACAGAAAATTTTAATAGGCTAGTAACAGTATAAATAAATTGAACAAGGTATGAAAAATATAACAGGTCAATTGAAAAGTCCCCGGCCTGATACATAGGTGGCGCTACAAGAATTAAATCCATATGTCATTTAGTTAGCCCCAACCCTCAAATGACGCGCGTATAAATTTGACAGCTCTTGGACTGTTGGCTAAATTGAAATTGAATGAAATAGCAGACACTCTAAAGATATCAACTGAACGTGTACATTATATCATTCACGAATATTTGTGTATGAGAAAGCTCTGTGCAAAGGGGTGCCGCACGAGCTCACTTTTGACCAAAAACAACGACGAGTTGATGATTCAGAGCAGTGTTTGAAAATGATTAAGCGTAATAATCCCGAATTTTTGCGTCGATATTTGACAATGGATGAAACATGGCTCCATCATTTCACTCTAAAGTCCAATCGACAGTCATCCGAGTGGACTGCACACGATGAACCCGCTCCAAAGCGTGGGAAAACGCAACAGTCGGCTGGCAAGGTTATTGCGTCTGTATTTTGGGATGCGCATGGAATAAATTTCATTGACTACCTTGAAAAGGAAGGACCATCAACAGCGACTATTACATAGTATTACTGAACTGTTTTAAGAACGAAATCGTCGAGAAACTGCCGTATTTCAAGAAGAAGAAAGTGCTACTTCACCAAGGCAATGCACCGTGTCACAAATTCATTCCATTCACAAAGTTATTTACATGTAATCAAAGTACATACACAACAATAAGGACGATAATACTATCATCACATATAGTCATACTAATCGAGTAATCTACAATTTGTTTTTACAATATCTTAAATGTAGGCATATATTTAAGAGGCTCTACCTAATTCCTTAGTTTAATAATATTTATGTTTTAACAGTGCTGTTTTCAATTAAATCCACCTAACTACATTATACTACGCAAGATCAAATGGTTTGTTGATTAAACTATTGTAATACTTCAATATTAACATGAGAATGAAGTCTCTCCATATGTACTGGCGATTCTGTTGATTTCCTGAGTGACAATCGGTATCTAAAGGTCTCATTGTTAAATTCTATAATCTTCAAAATTAAAAAATAAAATCTTAATGTGCAAGTAATGAGTCCTGTAGTATCTGGGTGCATCTATAATACTTCTCAAAACTATTCTTGAAAACTTGTATTATATTTATGTTATTTTTCGCGGAACGTCCACGTAATCCATTTCGATATGCCCATATAGTTTCTATACTTGATTGTATAAAAGCAATTTATTATATACTCATAAGTATAATTTCCTTCCAACAAACCAATACATTTAATTATATACTCACCTTTAGTTGTTTCCACTCTCATCACTCTGCCTCAGAAATTGGCAGCATTGTATCATATCATATTCAGAAAGTTTTATTCAAGTGAATAACTAAGCTGTTAATTACCAAACTATCTAACATTTCTAATCGAGATCATCCAAACCGAAGGTATTATTAACATTCCTGTTTCCGTCATGAAGTAAAATATATCCGCAATGAATTGTAAATAAATGTTATGACTAATAAAACCTAATCAGTTGTTATTCCAACCTTGTTTACCTTCTTCCATCAACTTTTGCTATCATAACACTATTTCTATTATCATCTTGCTTAAGTGACCATTATGTATATTGATCCAATTCTGTTAAATCCATGTCTCTTCTAAATACATAAATTTAAATAATAAGTCTTCCTTCATTTTGTTTTATATGCTTTTAAAAATTGAATTATTTAAAAAGCAATATGCAGGACTTCCTTTATACCTCTTCGATATTTTTCAAACTAACAGCTTCCTCTGAAATAATTGTATTAAATTATGTTTGTATTGAAAAACTACTCACTGTTGTTATACATTTCGTATATATAATCTCTGATAGAACCAACATTAAGCTGATTTTGATTTGTCACCCGCTTCGTATGAGGACGTTTGTTTTGTGGTGAATTCAAGATTATATTTTTAATTTTTTGAGATATTTCAGTGACCTTATTTATACTAATATTCAGTGTAGCTGCAACGTACTAAAAATATTTTCAAAAAAAATTGCAGCAAATTAATATTTAACAGTAAAAATGCTTACCTCTCTAACGAATTTTACTGGCAAAGTAAGTAACTAATTAGAGATGTATTCTGTTCTGTCTGGCTTCGGAATTTTCAATGAGAGTAATAATAAGCAGAGATTTGAAATTTATCAAAACAAGCAAAGCATTAAAGCATCATTTTCCAGTTAATAACATCTTATTACAATTGTTTTGGAGAATTTTGTATACGTTTGACGACCGAACGGCTTTAGCAGGCTTGTTCGGTTGAACGTTAGAACTTATCAGACAGCATTAACATATGTCTCTTTTTAACTAGAATAGATCGAGAAGGAAAATATTATCTGATTCTAAAACGAATTTACAAATTGCGGGAGGCAATACATTAAACATCTTGATGACGTATGTATAAAACTTCTTTAGATATATTATAGATTCATTCCGAGATACTTGGCGTTGTTGTTATATGGAATGACAGCATTATTTATTAATATACACGTCACTTACGTTATAATAATAATATATTAATAATAAATACTTAATATACCTACTTTAGATTCTATTATTTTATAGTACAAGCTTTATCTCGTTTAACTCTAAACATTCTGGCTCCAATGTAGCATATCGGTAACATTTTCGGTAGCTTATGGACAAAGACATCATTATCACTTTTTAAAAGAGATCTAAACGCTCAATAAATAAAATAACCATTTATTCTTTGAGTTGTTACTCCTGTCGTATCTAATGAGCTGTTAAGAGACACTAAAAACTATCATAAATATTTTAATACCGAGGAAGAATTTCTTCTTAAATAAGTTACCACTGTTCATATTTCATACAAATGTAGGTATTACAGCGGGCTTCAAAATCGAGCGATTCCGTAGGCCCTGTGTTCCTGTGATCCAAGAACGAGCCAACAAATGATAAATTGGAGAAATGTATCAATTGGAGAAATGACAATAACTTGGTTATATTAAGCCGATGGAAAAGTAAATTTGCTACAGTTGCTCACACCACCAAATCCATTGCGCTCATTAGTTTCTGTAACTGTAAGTGATTCTACCCACTTCTTGGCCAACATTAAAATATTATAATAGTTGTTTCCATATGAAGTCGCTTGGTGGAACGCATATTCATGCCAACTTTCAGGGTATTATACCGTAAACACTTTTTGATTTTATTTTATGGCCAAAAAACAAATATTTTTAACAACGATTTAATCAATATAATCCATTAATAAATTGACTACCTCGAGCTTTTGATTAAGAGAATGTACATTTACTAGTTTAAAACGAATGGATGATCGTTCTTTTAAGCTGAAAGAAATCTCACCCCATACATCGTTAGTTACAATAATTTATTTACCAGTACTCTTATATAATAATTTTTTTATTATTTAACTAATACATTGTTACTAGTCGTTTCCGTCTAACCTACAATTTGTCTTTATGATAAGTTATATCTAGGTATATAACTAGGAGGGCCCATTGGTCCTCTGTTTAGATATCTCAGTCTCTGGTGAAATAATGTTTATACATGTCACTGCTGTATTTTTTATGAAAATGGAGTCTTTCCTTATGCCCCCTTGCAATTATCTTGATTTCTTGACTGCCTGTGACTATCTGAAGGTCTCGATATAGGTAATCAGTCCTATATTATTTGGGTGCGCCCACAATACCTCTCAGGACTTTGTTCTGAAAAATTTGTATTTTATTTATGTTACTCAGCAGAATATTCCCATAATTGAACTCCGTATGTTCATATAGGTTTAAGTATTTGCTTATATAATAGCAATTTATTATGTACTGATAATTGTGATTTTCTTCCAATTAGCCAGTACATTTTCCTATATTTCAATTGCAGTTCTTTTCTGTTCTTCTTTATGTGTTCCTTTCAGCGAAGTTTTGCATCAAGATTCATTCCAAGATATTTAGCGTTGCTATATGGAATGATAGTATTATTTAATGTTATTGGTGTTTGTACGGTCTGTTTATAGGTGAACTACACATGTACAGATTTACTTTCATTAATTCTTGCCTGTTTTAATTTTCTTGAGGCTTCTTCACTATTGTCTCCGACAGCTATAATCGCAGTATCATCAGCAAATGTAGCCATCGTAATATTATCCAACTCTGGTACTAGTATAGAGTAGATAAAGCATTGGTCCCAGTACACTTCTTTGTGGTAGACCTATTTTAGCTTCTTTTATTGTAGAGTAAGCTTCTTCTTATTTGACTCTAAACATTCTGGTTGTAATGTACGATTTTAATAGTTAGGTGTGTTGTTTTGGTAGCATTCTCTGTAGTTTATGAATAAGGCCTTCATGCCAAACCTTATCAAAGGCTTGTGCTACATCTAAGAATATAGCTGAGCATATATCTTTTACTTTCGTAGGTTTTTCCAATAACATCTGTTATTCTGTGCACCTGGTCAATTGTTGAATGCTTGTTAATAAACCCAAACTGGTGTGTTGGTATTAGGTTTTTTCTCTCTATGATCGGTTTTATTCTTTTCAACAGGAGAATTTCAAAAACCTTAGACATTATTGGAAGCAATGATATAGGTCTATACGCTTTTATTTCGTTTGGTGACTTCCCAGGTTTTGGGATCATTATTATTTCCGCTATCTTCCAAATGCCTGGGACATGTTTTAATCTAAATATTGTATTGATCAAGTTAGTGAGTTTTATAATTCAGTTTCTTGGTAATTTTTGCAGTAATTCTCCTGTTATTAAATCGTAGCTCGGTGATTTGCTGGGGTTAATGACAGTTTCAATAACATTGATTAGCTCTTCCGGCGTGACTAATTCAATCATCGAATTTTTAGCTTCTATGTCCGGCAGGTTATGTTCAATATTAGTTTCGTTTGTTTTGAAAGTTTTTTTTTATATATTCAGCAAATGCTCCTGCTTTTTGGCAATTTCACGTGCCCAATTCCCACATAGTCCTCTTATAGGTGGACTGTATTGATATGATGAGCGCTTTAGATATTTGGTGTCTTTCCAGAGTAGGTAATCAGTTATTTTAATATCTGTTAAATTTCTCAGATAGTTATTTATGGTTTTGTTTTTAATTTCCAGTATTTCCCTTTTTAGTCTTTAGGTTATATTGTTTAAACTATTTTTATTTTCAGGTGTTCTGTTTTGTTGCCATTTTTTTCGAAATTTTCGTTTTTCAGCTACCATTTCCTTCTCTTCTTTTAGATAATTAATTCTTTTAATTTTACTCTTAATTTCTGGAATATTATTCCAAGCAGCTTGTTGAATATCTACTACGAATTTTTCTGCTTCAAAATTTAATTGTTCAGTTTTCTTGAGGGGTACATTTAGTTCAATTCGTTTGTTCAATTCTTCAGCAAATCCTTCCCAGTCTGTCCTCTTGTTCGTTAACGTAGGGTTTCTTTCTTTTCTTATTGTATTTTTAGATATTTAGGTCAATACATACTTTTATATAATAATGAATTGTATTTTCCTTGTCATTAGATCGTTAGTACTGTACACTGTTCTTACATCTTAGCAAAGTGCTGCCTAATGTCTTCTTCTCTGATTCTCTGAATTTCACATTCTTCGACTTTCACTCTTAACAAGTTTTAGCTACATCTTAGCTATAAAACAAAATTTAAATCTTTATTAAAATATATTATGTTTAAAATAAATGTCTAATTACTACCGGTTACTGCTATTTTTGCTACTGTTGTTGATGGACAAACCTCATTAATGACTTGACTATATTAGACTAAATACTATATAATTTATGATTAGCTTATTATGTTCTGTGGTGTAATCAATTCAGGAGAGTGCGCATGCGCCAAACGCGGAGATAGTTGTGATGACGTGAGTTGACTGTTAACTTGAATAGACTAAATGATACCTTTATTAGAGCTTGTTCTATGTATCGCATTAATCATAAAATTGTAGGTTAAATCTTATTCCTTAAATATGAAAACCTAATATGCGGCTTGACCTTACCAAATTCATTCCGTTCACCGCATCTAAATAAAACAAAACGAGGAAAATTCTAATTAAACCTGAAACTTTTTAGTAATTCCGTCGCCGCCCGATATACACGATAAAAGCTTTTTGCCGGTACAACAGAAACGGAATTAATCAAAAAAAATCATATCTCATCGTCTCCGACCGGGAGAATTCCTCCCACGTTAACCACCCCCACCCCAGCCCAAACGCCCCGGTTTTCGATTAAGCCGGCGGGCAGAGCGGGAGAGAAAAAAAAGCGTAAAAGCCGTATTCGTCAGGCTTTATTTGACGAACTGTCATTCGGGTTGTCAATTAAGGCCGCGGACATCGGACCTCGAAGACGGGCTCTAGATGGTGCTGCCCGATCGGCGCTACCTCTCTCTCTCTCTCTTTGTCGATCTCTGTCGTTTCCGTCTCCTTTGAAGTGGTTCGTGCTGGTCGACGGTTTGACTGGTTTAATAAAATCCGGCTTTGGAAAGAAACTGGGGGTGATAGAAAAGGATTTTGTTTGGAAAGGAGTCGATAAAAACGACATATTTTCATTTCGCGTCGAATGGAACTGTTTGCGTTTCTATTGTTTTGTTTGTTACCTGATCAGTATTGGATTGGATACGGATAATTTATCGAAATCGACCAAAAAACCGGAGTATACTTTGGTAATATTTTGGACTGGAAATATCATAATAATTTTGTTCAGATAATGGAGAAAATAATATGAACACCATGTAATATAGTATAACTTATTGAATAAACACTGCTTCCATGTAAATACTAGGGTCACTATTTATATTTCGGGAATTAGTAACACTGTTGTCATGTGAGTCCATCTGACGGTTGCATCGTAAAGTTTGACATTTTTGACGATATACGTAGTCTTTATATTTAGTTGAAAGTTTCGTCTCGGCAAAAAATGGAACTGAATCGTGAACATTTTCATGCGATAATTTTTTACGATTTCCGACGTGGATTATCACAACAAGGATGCATCAATTAACTTAATTTGACTTTTGGCCACCGTGTATCGTTGGTTTAGTGAATTCAATCGTGGTCGCCCAAAATCGGCTGTTGTGCCATAAAAACATCGATGTTGTGTGCGAAATGATTAAGCAAGATCGTCATGTCACCTATTGTGAGATTGAGGCATCCCTAAGCCTTAGTTCCACCAGCATATATGCGATTTTACATGAACACTTAGCTGTGCGAAAGTTATGTTCGCGTTGGATTTGGCAATCACAATTTGACAACTGCTCAAAAAAGGCTCATGTCGATTGGTGCAAAGAAATGGTTAAGAAAATCAATCACGGAGTTTCGAAAGACGTTTATAAAATCGTGACAAGTAACGAATCATGCATATATTCGTATGAGCCCGAAAGTAAGCAGCAGTCGACTGTATGGGTGTTCCAAGAAGAACTAAATCCAATAAAAGTTGTTCGTGCATGAAGCACTTCAAAGAAAAATGATGGCCTGTTTCTTCGGGAAAACTGGTCATATTGCAACAGTGCCTCTAGAGGATCGTGGAATAGTAAATTCTGATTGATACACAACCATTTGTTTGCCAGAAATTTTCGGTGAAATAAGTAAAACAAACAAGAAACGCCGGATTGTTCTTCCACATGACAATTCGAGCTCTCACACATCGGCTCAAACAAGAGATTATTTGAGCACTCAGAACATGGAATTGATTAGTCATCCACCGTACAGCCCCGATTTGACACCCAATGACTTATTTTTGTTCCCATCCGCGAAGAATAAACTGCCTGGTCAACGATTTTCATCGCCCGAAGAAACTATTGAAGCGTTCAAAAATAATGTTTTGAAGATACCTCATTCGGAACGGAATGGAATAGATGCCTTGAAACTTGGTTTAAGCGTATGCAAAAGTATATCGATCATCGTGGCGAGAACTTTGGAAAAACAATAAAAATATATTCGCAGCTTAACTATTTGTTTTTTTCCTATTCCCGAAATATAAATAGTGATTCTCGTAATGCGACATGTATGCATTGCTCAGTTTACATACCAAGGTTTATAAGTTACCGTTAGCTTTGTTCTGCGACGGTTAAAACAAGCGAACAGTTACATTACGCAAGCGACAGTAGCCACGGTCACTATAGCATACAGAAAACAAGATAAAATATCATGGCGAAGAGGAATAACGCCATTTACAATATTATTTTAACTGCTATAAACTAACTACTTTGAAGTCGGTGCCGAACCAAAACAGTTTAGATTTGATTTGTTGGTAATTTAATTTTTTGTATATGTCACAAAATTATATTATTATTTTTGTATTGTTTGGGCTCGGTACCGATTTCAAAGTGTTTTATAGTTTCAGTGTTAGTTATAGTTGAAATAATATTGTAAATGGATAAATAGGTTTAGGTAGGTATTAACCAAATTGTATGCATATAGTAGAATATAAAATACGTATAGTAGAGAGGTTAAATAAGGTTTTTCTTTTATTTTTATATAGCTATTACGTCGGTTCATTTTTCTTGTTAAAAAATATTCTATATTTCTCTTTTTAGTGTTAGGTATATATTCCACAAATTATGCAGTTATTTTACTTAATATTACAAGTAAATGTGCACCCCGATAGACAATAAGGAGCGCTTAAGACCACCGAGTCAAAATCATTTAACTAAACAACAAAAAGTTATCGTTCCCCTCAGGAATCGAATTCGAAACCGCTGTTTGGGAGCCAAACGCCTTAACCTATACACCATAGAAGTAGTTGCTTGCAATATTCCAACGAGGTCTTATATGCTATAGTTAGTGCTTAAAAAATAAAGTGCTTTATAGCTTTTGCACTGAAATCAGCTCAGCAATAACATTATACACATATATCTGATTGATTTAGATAAAAAATATGTGAAAACTTTGTACGCGCCTTTGAAATTTGAGCGTTTTCCTCGATTTCCCCCCTTCCACCCATCAGATCCTGATTTGGTTCCAAACCACCATTTTAATTTATATAGTGTATATATAGTGTATAGTGTACTTTGTATATACAAATATTTTTACATCCTTCAAAATGAAACTGATTTTTGCCACACCGAATTCAGCAATGATCTATTTCCATGGAATGGATGCATAACAGGTCACTGGAAAAGTCCCCGGTCTGATATACAAATGGTGCTATTAGAATTAAATCTATATGTTTTTTAGTTAGCCCTAACCCTCAAAAGATGCATCTATAAATTTAAGAGCTGTCGGATCATTTGTGAATAATAGCATTTTGAGTGAAGCAACTTTTGTTATTGTGAAAAAAACGGATAAAAAGGAATTTTGCGTTGATTGAATTTTTTGAATTTTGATTGTGTTGATAAAATATTGCTTTTTGAAAGGAAAAAATACAGTTGAAGCAAAAACTTGGCTTCATGCTGAGCTTCCGGATACTGACCCAGGAAAATCAACCATCATGGATGGGTATACTAAGTACGGACGTGGTGAAATGAGCACTGAAAACGATGAACGCAGTGGACGCCCAAAAGAGGTTGTTACCGACATGTTGTTACCGTTAACATTAAAAAAAAACATTGATTTTGAATGGCCGTAAATTGAAATTGAATGAAATAGCAGATACTAAAGATATCAACTGAACGTGTACATCACATCATTCACGAATATTTGGGTAAGAGAAAGCTCTTGCGCAATGTTGGTGACGCGCGAGCTCACTTTTGACCAAAAACAACTACGAGTTGATGACTCGGACCAGTGTTTGAAGATGATCAAGCGTAATAGACTTGGCTCCATCATTTCACTCTGAAGTCCAATCAACAGTCATCCGAGTGGGCTGCACACGATAAACCGACTCCAAAGCGTGTGAAAGAGCAACGGTCGACTGGCAAAGTTATGGCGGCTGTATTTTGGGAAGCGCATGGAATAATTTTCATTGACTATCTTGAAAAAGGAAGGACCATCAACAGCGACTATTACATAGCGTTATTGGAACGTTTGAAGGACGAAATCGCCGAAAAAACAGCTACATTTGAAGAAAAAGAAAGTGCTGCTTCACGAAGACAATGCACCGTGTCACAAATCAGTGAAAACGATGGGAATAATCCATGAATTGGATTTCGAGTTGCTTCCTCATCCATCGTATTCTTTAGATCTGGCCCCCAGCGACTATTTCCTGTTCTCAGATTTCAAAGGGATGTTCGCTGGAAAAAAATTTTCGTGAAATGAATGAATAGGTGATCGCTGAAACTGAGGCCTATTTTCAAGCAAAGAACAAATCGTACTACAAAAATGGTATCGAAAAGTTGGAGTGTCGCTATAATCACTGTATCACCCTTGAAGGGAATTATGTTGAATAAAAAAAATTTACCAAAAAAATGTGTTTTACTATGGTAGGCCGGGGACTTTTCAATTGATCTGATATATAGATAACCGAATTAGAACTACATATATACCTTAATAAAATAAACTGGTTTTGAATGGAAACTAGCAATCGATGTTCACAATTAAAGGGGTAGTTCTTATATTCCCATTATAACGGATCTGGAATATAAATGACAGTTAATTTTAAAACTGATTTGTGCACCTTTTATATCCCCATAAAAGACGCAATAAACACCAGCCCGATTGTTTCCGGTTTCCTACGTCTTTCAATCGCCGATCATAAATCCGATCGTAGTCGTCATCATCACCCCCCAAAACCGGCGATAACCGAATCAATTTACCGGTCTTAACGACGATTACCGACAACACCCGAGTGCAACCTAATAAAAGTCCCGATAATATATCGAGTTAGATGAAGGTCCCCCGGTGACCTCACCTCTCTCTCTCCCGCGCGCTATCATCGACCATGCGGCCGGGTTCCTGCGACCGGTCGTCCCCCGATGCGAAGGGGACGACCGCGCGCGATATTTTATGACTTCTTGTTGTCGGCGTCGCAGCCACCGTTGATAATAAAATATCTTTATAACGACAAATTCAAAAGCAATGATCCATTCATGAGGCGGCGGTAACCGTTAACGTTTTGCTTCGGATTAATGGGCTAGCGCGACGACGAGGGCGATGAAAACAACTCCATAATAGAGTTGCAGTTATTCTTTTATAAACTCGGGGGGAATGTTATGGAGAGCTTTCGTTATAAACGAGTGAGAATTATTTTTAGATGAGCGCATTATTTTATTTCTATTTGTGTGTTGTGGTGATTTATTTTCATGAAGCTGTTCCAGTAAGATACATTGAATATTTGTTATATTAAGCCTTGTACTAGTCCTCTAAATTAGTTTTAAAAATGTTTCCATTTCGAAGCTTTATTATGAAGAATCGGTGCAATGTATTTTATTTAATAAGTATTGTTCATCGGTGGCCGCTATTTTTCCTATATTTCAGATAATTTACGGATTCCATCTGGGAATGATAGTGTGTCTTCTAAGGCTATAGAGGAAATGGCCAATTTTTCGGTATCTCTTTATCATAAGAACTGAAGCGATGCTCAAACAAGCCACAATGAATATGTTGGAACAAGTAACAGGTCAAAAAAGTCCCCGGTCTGACACATGGATGGCGCTACAATAATTAAATCCATATGTTTTTTAGTTAGCCCTAAGCCTCCAAAGATGTGTGCATAAATTTGACAGCTGTCGGATCATTAGTTTGTGGATTATAGCACTTTGAGTGAAGCAACTTTTGTTATTGAGAAACGAAAATGGATAAAAAGGAATTTCGCGTGTTGATAAAATATTGCTTTTTGAAGGGAAAAAATACAGTTGAAGCAAAAACTTGGCTTGATGCTGAGTTTCTGGACACTGGCCTAGGAAAATCAACCGTCAAGGATAATTTCAGACGTGATGAAATGAGCAATGAAGACGGTGTGGAGAGGAGAACAATGTGGACGGCCAAAAGAGGTTGATACCGACGAAAACATTTAAAAACCCACAAAATGATTTTGAATGACTGTAAATTGAAATTGAATGAAATAGCAGAAACTTTAAAGATATCAATTGAACGTGGATATCATATCATTCACGAATATTTATGTATGAGAAAGCTCTGTGAAAAGTGGGTGCTCACATTTGACCAAAAACAACAACAAGTTGATGATTCGGACCACTATTTGAAGATAATCAAGCTTAATAATCCTGAGATTTTGCGTGGATATGTGAGAAACATGGTTCCATCATTTCACTCCGAAGTCCAATCGAAAGTCATCCGAGGGGACTGCACACAATGAATCCGCTCCAAAGCATGGAAAACGCAACAGTCGGCTGGCAAATTTATGGCGCCTCTATTTTGAGATGCACATGGAATAATTTTCATTGACTACCTTGTAAAAGAACATAGCGTTATTGGATCGTTTAACGGAGGAAATCGCTGAAAACGGCCGCATTTAAAGAAATAAAAAGTGCTGCTTCACCAAGACAATGTACCGTACCACAAGTCAGTGAAAACCATAGCAAAAATGCATGAATTGGGCTTCGAATTGCTTCATCCACCTTATTCTCCAGATCGGACCCCCAGCGACAATTTCCTGTTCTCAGATCTCAAAAGAATGCTCACTGGGAAGAAACTTTCGTCGAATGAAGAGGTGATCGCCGAAACCGAGGCCCATTTTGAAGCAAAGGATAAATCGTACTACAAAAATGGTATCAAAAAGTTGGAGGGTTGCTATAATTAGTGTATCACCCTTGAAGGGTATTATGTAGAATAAAAAAAACTAATTTTGACAAAAACATGCGTTTTACCATGGTAGGCCGGGAATTTTCAATTAACCTTGAATTTGTTTTTAAGGTCTGTAAAATTCGGTGGGTGGGATAACACTTCCCATTTTAATCTTTTTACCGATTTGGCAACATTTGGTTGTCATTCTGAAGAATAACATTGTAGTGTCTTTGAATGTATTCTACAATGCGATTTATTCGGTATAAATTCGCATATTTTTAACTCACTAAAAGTGTTTTGGTCTCTCATACCGAAAATAAATAAATAGTGAATAATGAAAAGAAAATATAAATAGTAAATAGTGAAATTACAAATGCACCCAATTCGATTTAATATACATTAATACCATCAGTTTTTTTATATATATTTTAAAGTCTCCTTTTACGAAAGGATTTATCTGGACTGGACCTTCAGTTTAACGTGGGCTCCGAACCACGGTCCTCAGCATTAAGCCTACCGACCTACCAACGATCTACCGAACCAAAATATGTGTACTCAGATATTACAAATATCCCTGTTAAAGACCATAGAAAATATTATACTTAAAAGTCTCCATTCCAGTTTTAAGGAAAATGATACTTTCAAAGATCAAAAAATGCAAGGATACTGGATGAAGTTTGATTAAAAAGCCTACTTCGGTTCTTCTAAAAAGCAGTTTACTTAATCTAAAACGAAATCCATTTATTAAAGGATTTCGGTGTAGAAACGATCAAAAAAATATGAAATTAAAAAAAAACTAGCTATAAACCTGGATACTCCATTTATATAAAATCCAAAGCCACTTTAAAGCTGTTAAAATGAAAACAAACAATTGGGATATTAGCGAACACCACTACTATACGTTTCTAAAACTGTTTGCTAGGCGTTAACAGTAAATGTCTGCCAATCAAACAACATATTATGTTAAAAATCTAATTTTAACCTTTCAATGATTAGCATCTGTTTACCTGTGTTAGTTTGTTTTGCGTTGTTTGGTATAACTCAGTAATTCTAAATGAAAAAACTAATTTTATATACAGAAATGTCAGAACAATTGTTTGCATCAATACATCGCATTTTCACTGATCGCTGATGAAAATACGTGCAAGGACCTTATAATTTATAAAAATATAAACAATGATAAATAAAGATTGTAAGCATTAAGAATTTTTTTTCTAGAAATGCGTAAAATATTTCAACAATTAACCGACTTTGATATTTCTTGCCGACGCTTTACATACATCTTTATGTGGTTAATTTATTATTTAATAGTCAAAATAATATTTCATCAAGTAAAAAATTAACTTTGAATTGTATTTTGGATCAAAAATATTAACAAAAACCACCAAAAATGGGCAACTATACAAATAAAAGCAACATAAAGAAATGGGCCGCTTTTCAACACTATTTATCTATTTAATTCACTGTTTTACGCATGGTAAAATGACGCTCATTAAAAAAATAACACAACAAACAGCTGACCTTGAGTTTTTTTTTTTAATGTTCCGGAAAGGAAATCTGCCAAAGCCTACTTCGTTACAGTTTATTACTGCCGGGCTAGCCCGCGAGACAGGTTCTCTCTCGTCAAGTCCAACCGCTGTTTCGTGCAAGTTTTTCAGGCCGTGTTTGCTCGGGCTAGGAAGTCTGAAGTCTATATTGGTGTTTGCAGAAGCCGGGGATATATGTTGACTCTTTACTCGACGAAATTTCCCTCCCCTAATAAGAGGCCTGGAAGTTGGCTCGCTGAAATCCGTTTGAATGCAGTCATCTGGCCTTTTGAAAAGTTATTACTTTGTCTGGTTTCGTGGCGTTTACCGTCAACAAAACAGTTTTAACGTATATTTTTGTTTTGCTTTAGGATGTT
This sequence comes from Rhynchophorus ferrugineus, assembly GCF_030347505.1. Taxonomy (NCBI): domain Eukaryota; kingdom Metazoa; phylum Arthropoda; class Insecta; order Coleoptera; family Curculionidae; genus Rhynchophorus; species Rhynchophorus ferrugineus. Next base: position 25,632,636 of record NW_027472581.1, on the reverse strand, counting down.
CAGGCTGTGACATATTAGAGCAGTTATTATTAAAAAGCTATAAGGAGAACTATTTAAATATTAATATAGAATTAAATTATCAAATAATTATCATTTTCTCCTTTGGGCAAATATTTTTAATTTAAAGGATTGAAAAAATTCATATTAAGATTCATATTAAATTTCTAACAAGATGCCTATAATATGTTCTAAAACCTGTTCCATTTTAGTTGTACATTATTGACTCCACCTAATGGTTGCGATTTATATTGTAGTTTTTTCACATTTCTATGATTGATCCTCACTAATGGACAAGCAAGCCACAATATCGAAAATATGTCTAAAGTATTTTATACGAATTGATTTTAATAATTATGTCATTTCTAGTATAACTTTCCCAATCTCTATTGACTCAATATGAGTTCTTATTTATTTACAATATTTATATATTTTTGAGAAATATTTATGTTAAAAAATGCTTTTAATTCGTCGTCTTCGTATTTCGCGCCTATCGAGGGCAGTATTTGCAATGTACATCAGAATAACCATTTTAGCCGGCTTGGTGGCGAAGTGGTAAAGGAGATGGGACGGTCCTCCTATTGTTGCGATAGCCGCGGGTTAGAATCCTGCTGGGGCATGGTCGTAAATGTATGTTTGTGATTGTTTAAAATTTGTGAATGTTCTAGGCAAGAGTGTAAAATCCGACAAGAAAAATGATCCCAGTCACGCCAGTAACCAGGCAGGGTAAGACCGGATGTCTTCTGTGATGATTCCTAAAGCTGGTCACTCGCCAGTCGGTAGGTTTAATGCTGAGGACCGTGGTTCGGAGCCCACGTTAAACTGTAGGTCCAGTCCAGATAAACCTATAGTTGGCAAAAGGAGACTTTAAAATATATTTAAACTTATTTAAACACCATTTTTGTTATTATAGAAACACAATTTTTGAAATGATATTCGCGAAGTGGATACTGCCAGGCTTTTCAAAATTGTTTATTTTGAACAGTAACAGAACTAAAATTCTGAATCTATGTACGCAATTTAAGCACATTGTAATTGCATTTTAACAAATTTTAAACGTCTCTATTAGAAGTTTGCCACCGTATGAACTTAATTATTGTTTATACGTATTTTCATATTATCTTATCATCTATCAAACGCCTTATGATACGATAATCTTGCTTTACCTTTTGCTACCTTCAAAATTAAAAAAGTTGTTCTTACCTCTAGATCTCAGAGATATTCGACTATATTTATTAATCTATATCTGAAACTATTAATCTAAATTTTGAAGCTTATGACTAAAAATATTTAAAACTTGAGTTTATGTTATCACAATTAGTGCAGATATGAATATCCAATAGTAATTGCCAATTCAATAATCTACTAAGAGTAAAGTGGATTACATACTATCCACTTCTTTAATCTCGCATTCTCGCACTGCAGATCAAAAACTTAAATCATTATAGTAAGCCCACCCTACTCACATGATTTAACTCCCTCTAATTTATTTCTAATCCCTAAACACAAAAATTCGTACTAAAGATTCGTAGATTCGTGATTATCTAACAAATTGAAAGAATCTAATGAGACTGCAACTAATTATGATTGACGTTGGTATACAGTGAAGATTCGAGTGAAACTAACTATAATATGCATACAATGCAATAATTAACAAATTTATAGATTTGTATATGATGGAATTATTAAGAGAGTATTCGAGAGGTAAAATAAAAAGCAAGCAATATTTTTACTATCCAGTCCTACTAGATATTCATTATTAATGTTTGAAAAATACATAATAGAAAATAAGGGAATATTCTTAACGAGCTAAGTTTAGGAAATATGAAAAAATCTATTTTTCTAATTTCTAGACTAGGGTACCCTCTTAATTGAAATTCGAAATTATACTGCGGCAATATTGCTAAATGTTACTTTCCTCGAGTTATATAATATATTAATATGTTAATATATTACAATATATAATATATTTTTATTCGTTACATATAAAGTATATATAAACATATTTTTAACAAATAAATAGAACCGACTTCAAAAAATAAATAAGGAACTCACTAAAAATAAAAAAATCAAACCTAGAATTCTAACACAAAAAAAACATTTCAGAATAAAATATGTACATAATAATAGTTGTAAAAACAATATAAAAATAAACAAAAGCCTTATCTAACCTTTCTACTACACATATTTTATATTCTACTATATACAAACAATTTAGCTTAATACCTATCTAAACCTATTTATTTGTTTGCAATATTATGCAATTACTACCAACTGATTATTTTGAAGTCGGTACCGAATGTTATATTGGTTAAAGTTGTTGACCGCCCTTGTTAATCTTCTAATGATTTATTATATTTACTTTATTGTAGGAGGTATGAAGTATGTAACAGGTCAACTGAAAAGTCCTCGGCCTACCATAGTAAAACACATCTTTTGGCAATTTTTTTTTATTCAACATAATTGCCTTCAACGGTGATACACTGGTTAGAGCAATCCTCCAACTTTTCGATACCATTTTTGCAGTACGATTTGTTCTTTGCTTCAAAATAGGCCTCAGTTTCGGCGATCACCTCTTTATTCGACGAAAATTTTTTCTCAGCGAGCATTATTTTGAGATCTGAGAACAGGAAATAGTCGCTGGTGGCCAGACATGGAGAATACGGTGGATGAAGAGGCAATTCAAAGCCCAATTCATGGATTTTTGCCCTTGTTTACACTGACTTGTGACATGGTGCATTGTCTTGGTGAAGCAGCACTTCCTTTTTCTTCAAATGCGGCCGTCTATCGGCGATTTCGTCCTTCAAGCGGTCCAATAACGCTAAGTAATAGTCGCTGTTGATGGTCCTTCCTTTTTCAAGGAAGTGAATGAAAATTCTTCCATACACATTCATTCGAAATCATTTTGTGGATTTTTTAATGTTTTTGTCGGTAATTGTCTTTTGGGCGTCCACTGTGTTCACCGTCTTCGGTGCTCATTTCAGTACGTCTAAACTTAATATACCAATCCTTGATGGTTGATTTTCCTGGGGTATTGTCCGGAAACTCGGCATCAAGCCAAGTTTTTGCTTCAACTGCATTTTTTCTCTTCAAAAAGAAATATTTCATCAACACACGAAATTCCTTTTTATCCATTTTTTTCACAATAACAAAAGTTGCTTCCCTCAAAATGCTATAATTCACAAACTAATGATCCGACAGCTGGAAAATTTCTACACGCATTTTTTGAGAGTTATCGCTAACTAAAAATATTTGGATTTTATTCTACTAGCGCCATTTATGTGTACGGTCGGGGATTTTTCAATTGACCTGTTATATGTATAAACCCCATAAAGTGTTACCGAAGCAATACGTTGAACTCTTAAACTCCTGCATCTTAGCCAGCATATTTTGAGAAAAATAAGAAGAAGTTTACTCAATAGTAGTCCTTTATCTACACTAAACACGTGTATCACAGAAAATAGAAAATGTTACAATAGCTACATTTGCTGATGATACAGCGATGCTTATTATTAGTGACAAATAAAACCGTCTAGACTAGAAAATAGGGAAGATAATAGAAAATAAAAGTCAACAACAGTAAATCAGTGCCTATTGGATTCACCTTAATCAAACTGTTTATATATTAAAGAATATGAATACTACTTTTATGTGATCTTGTGTAGTTGTGTAGTGATCAACTTTACTAACTTTTATTTTATTAGAAACTAATATTATTACTAATTATTAGAAATAATGCCAATGGGTGACAACAAACAGATTCGCAATAAGACATGACGAAGGGAGTGTAGTATATGTTTTATATCTGATATATTTGGTGCATGATATTTATACGTGTGTTTTATTACGTGATAATATATTAATAAATAATCAAAAAAAATATATTTTCTTAATTATATATTAACAAATATGTCGAAAAGCCTCTATCGACGTAAGAAGGATATTATTTTAATTCTATTAAAATACCATCAAGGGAGACTTAAAAGGCAATTCAAGTAATCATATCGAACGAATGATTCAAAGATGGAAAAACGTTGCCATTATATAAAAAGATAGTTACTTTAGGGAACCAACTATATTTAGAAAATATAATAAACCATTTTGCTCTTTTTTTTGGTAATCCCACAACTTTTCGATCGCAGTATTACATTAATCATCCATGCACAAATAGGCCACGGAGTTTATTTCTCCACCCTGTATATATCTCAAATCAATCGATATCCGACTTTACAGAAGCAAATCCCCGCAGCGGCACGGGAATCCGTTTATAAAAATCTTTATATTAAGGAATCATTAGACCGAAAAATCATACTGTTTCGCCGAGAAGAAAGGAATCGCGTAAAAATAAGAGAGCGACCGGGGATGAGAAGGAAAGAAAGAAAGAAGGAGCGTTAAAGCCGCACTACACTCCTGAACAACAACAATACAATATGAGCGATCGATCGACCGAATGTCGTATTCATTTGTCTTCTGCCTCATTGCAGTCGGGCCGTGAGCCGATCGCGGTCCCCTACGACTGACTACACGCCACGATATCATTTCATATTTTATTGATTCTCCGTTGGCTCGTATCGGTTTAATATCGTTAAAATAATCGCTATACCGTATCGGTGTTGTGAATTTGTTATCCGCTGTTCCATTGTTTTAAAACAAATATCATATTTAAAACAAACTAAAACTCTCTAGGCTTACTAATAAAAAACATTTATTGAAATGGCTTTTTCTAAACAAATATTAATTTGCTAGATCGTTCGTAGAGCATTATCTATGCGTTAACACTAGTTCAAAAAATGCAACGCCAATGTTAAACATTGACTTTTGACATCGTTTTCACTGACTTGTGACACGGTGCATTGTCTTGGTGAAGCAGCACTTTCTTTTTCTTCAAGTGCGGCCGTTTTTCGGCGATTTCGTCCTTTAAACGGTCCAATAACGCTATGTAATAGTCGCTGTTGATGGTCCTTCCTTTTCTAAGGTAGTCAATGAAAATTACTCCATGCGCATCACAAAATACAGACACCATAACCTTGCAGCCGACTGATTGTCACCTATCGACGCAAAAACTCGGGTTTATTACGCTTGATCATCTTCAAACACTGCTCCGAATCATCAACTCGTCGTTATTTTTGGTCAAAAGTGAGCTCGCGCGGCACCCACTTTGCACAGAGCTTTCTTATACCCAAATATTCGTAAATGATATGATATACACGTTCAGTTGATATCTTTAGAGTGTCTGCTATTTCATTCAATTTCAATTTACGGTCATTCAAAATTATTTTGTGGATTTTTTTAATGTTTTCACCCGTAACAACCTCTTTTGGGCGTCCACTGCTTTCACCGTCTTGGGTGCTCATTTCACCACGTCTAAACTTAGCATACCAATCCTTAATGGTTGATTTTCCTGGGGCAGCGTCCGGAAACTTGGCATCAAACCAAGTTTTTGGTTCAACTGTATTTTTTCGCTTCAAAAAGTAATATTTTATCAACACGTGAAATTCCTTTCTATCCATTTTTTTCACAATAACAAAAGTTGCTTCACTCAAAATGCTATTGTTCACAAACTAATGATCCGACATTTGTCAAATTTATACACGCATCTTTTGAGAGTTAGGGCTAACTAAAAAACATATGGATTTAATTCTTGTAGTGCCATCTATGTGTCAGGCCGGGGACTATTTAATTGACCTGTTACAGTTATAAAAAATTCCTCGTAAAAAGGTTTAAAAGCAAGTCCTTCAGTAGCAATGGCTATTCAGTAGCGACTTGAAGGACGTCTAGAAAAACTAAAAACCTTAGAAATCGACGCACAAATACGGTATATCGTTTTAGTAGATTGATTCAACAAGATATATTTATTAGACGCCTTGAACACTTCACTAATAAGTAAAATTTTAAGTTCAGAATTTTAAAAAGCTGTACTCACAATGACGCATTCACTAACACTAAGGTTAACAAGCTGGTTAGTCTACCAATTAGAAAATAATATGTTATATAACATACAGAATAATATTAGAGGAATTTTGTTCGTGTATTACATCTATACTGACAACAGTTACTTTTTAATTAATTATTTCATTTCCATGAACATATAGGATACATGGCATGTAGAAAATCACTTCGTTAAGCAATCTTCTGTATAAAATATTATCTTAATTAATTAGTCTTATTCTGAAGCTTATTATAAAGTCTACATATAACCAGTAATCAGATCAGGTGGTGTTAAACGTTTTAGTCTACGCACTTCGCTATCACGTCGCCTATTTAGCTGATTAGCAAGTACATTGGGACGCACTGACATTCTTTCAAAGTACTTCACACAAACACGTTGAATTACAGTCGTTATAGGTTCTAGAGGAATGTCGCGTTGTATCACTTTATTTGAAATATAGTACGGAGCATCAATAATGGCACGCAACACCTTGTTTTGGAACCGTTGAATGATGGATATATTTGATTTGCTAGCGGTACTCTATAGTTGGATCCCATATGACCAAAAATTTTTAATTACTAACAAATAAAAAAAAATAAAGAATTTTGCAGCAGAATATCTGAAGTTTCAATAAAGTGTTTACTCTAATATTGACGCCTACATACATATGCTTTGTTTTTGTACAAACATCACACAGACCATCTAAAATGATTTAGTATTCTTTAGTGGCCATTATTTCTGAGTGTTTTGTTCTGAAACCGCTGAACTATATTCAAATGTTTCTTCTTGACACAACCCCATATCTGGATATCATATGCCCTTACGGGCTTCAGAATTTGTTTATACAGAAATACTATGTCGTATTTTGATACGGTAGAATTTTTCTTCATCGCATGCTTGTCAGCAAAGAATCGTATCTTTTTCAATTATTTTATTGTATTTGCATATTACACCTGAATATTATGTATGTTATAGGAAAAGCGACATGTTGTTTTATTTTATTCGTGAAATTTACGAAATTAACATATTTAGTCAATTTGATTCGGCATTGCTTGATCCAAATATTAATTTTATTTACTAACGCTTGCAAATTTCTTGCTGCTTTTTCATCATATTTACCTTGAAATACTTGTTTCAGTCAACTTTTATATAGTTATAGTTTTTGTATATTTAATCATCCGCCATTTTAATTCCGACATGTTGCAACTTCTAATTTATTAAATTATAACACATAACAATAGCGCAAAGTAATCCCTAACATCAAAAAATCAAAGATATATCGAGGAAAATAGTATATTGTATATTAAATATACTACGACATAAAAGAGCGCTTTTTCCATTAAGTTAAAACATAAATATTTCACTACACGTTACAAAACTCAAATTATTTTTTAAATTATTGGTCAGGCACTATAATCTATAAATAGCACATCTTAATTACTAAATAAAACTACATCCAAATATTCCAAAACATTAAAGCCTTTCAAGTAGATAATGAATCAATAATGAAATAATGAAAATTTATAATCTCAAACACTTATATATTATAAACAACGAAACTTGAATAACAATGAAATTGAAAGCTTTCAACAATATTCAATTCAACTATCTGTGCATATTTTCACAACAACTAGAAGATAACCATCTCCTTACAATAAAGATTGCTGATTAAAACTAAAGAAGGAAATATGTTTCCTTGTTTACTTCCAAAATAGTTCCACAGTTATTAAGAAACAAGAACTTGGGATCTACAAGGGATAGACACTATAATATGAACACCATGCAATATAGTACATCTTAATAAACGAAACCATTACAGTTAACTGACAGAGACCGACGAACATTAAAGAGGATTGTGGTCAGACAACATTGTTTATATTTTTCCTTACAAACAGTAATATTTACATAAAATATATAGAGCACCAAAATAAATCTACCATCCAGACTGTGAGCTTTTTACAGTGACACATGGTGGAGGTTTTTTTTATAATTTGAACAGCAATATCGTGGTATTCAGCCGGCCATCTGATTCGCAACATCGGTGGGATTGTTGCGAATGAATGTCTCGAAATCCACAAGAATAAAGTTCTTATTATGGTTAGAATATTTCTTCCCAACACTATTTTATTATATAATAATACACTCATACACAGAGCCAAAAAGGCTGAGTCTTGGTTTGGGCAGCATGATAGTATAATCGAACATAATTGAATTGTTATGGTGAGTTTTCAAGCACATATTAGCTTTTTCTTCATTGAACTAATTGGCGGATGTTTTGATACAAGAATGGAATAACAGTCCGTAAGAAAAAGCTGTTTTAAAAGCAAATGCTCAATATCTTACTAAAAATGCATATAAATAAGCATATGTCAGGCATTCATATCATTTTATTCATTCCCTATAACTATGAAAGTAGGAGGAGATACAAAAAATCAAAAGTAGTAATAATAAATATTGCTATACTATTTCTATATTAATATTATCTAGGCGATGCGAAAATTTCGTTTTTATTGACATACTAAGTTATCCTTTAACTTTTAACGTTGGCCCACGCTAGCTGTTAAAAAAACCTCTCTAACAATATGATTTTCCATCGCGTGGGTTGTGTCTATTTCCAGACTGGCCATAATGTGAAAATTTGAGTGGGACGACAGAAAAAAGATATAATTACATTAAACTTGAATGATTGGTTTTAAAATGCTGTGAAAGGCTTTGTGTACGGCTTTAAATAAATGCTCCAAAAATAATAAAGTCGCTTTTCGTATTTATTATATTAAATTTAAATATGAACATAATTTTTTAAAGTGTTTTTGTAAATAATATACAGCCGATTTTTCATAGATGAATTAAACCTAGCAAAAAATAGCGATATAGTCATATTAATCTAGTATGTAGCTAGATATTATTTAATAAGATAACATTTTTATTTCAAATCATTCGTAAAATAAAAAATACAGTGTTTCAACAACACTAAAAATGTTCATAGACATCAATAATTTCGTTTTTTTTTTCATAACTCAAAAAAAAATTTATTTAGATTAGACTACAATACCAAAAAAAATCGTAGCATTTGATTTCTATCATAAAAAAACAACATATTTCAGGCTATTCAAGAGTCATATTTCATGAACAAGAGTTGCAATTTGTCAAATAGCATCGTTAGGTGTTAAATCAAGTAGTAATGTTTGGTAAGTATGGCTTATTATTTGTAAATGTTCAATGATTTCGGGCATTCTTGTATTGTACAATCATTTAGCCACATTTCTGCTTGTATAACGACTAACTTATTCCATTGCTCGGCATAGATATACCAATATCAGTTTGTTGCGATTTGCCAGTATGATTCCGATCAGTTAAAGCGTTTAATTCGAAACGTCGAATACTTCGTAGACCCTAATTATATTGTCTCCAATATATGTAAAAATTATCATATGTATTTGAGCGCATTTGATGATACTTTGCTGCAGATTCAAGTATATTATGTAACGCCTATTATATATTTCAATATCCAATTTCTTATAATTTTGAATTCTGAAATTCTGCTATTTTCTATCACTTAATGGCTCTTTATATAATTAGAATATTAGAGATCGTAGTACAATATTTTACATCTAGTATATAGTACACTAGTACTATAAAATTATTAACTTAATTTACTTTAAAACTATTTTATTTTAACGGAATAATGTGACAGTTTGTTGGAATAAATATTCGTACAATAGTGCCGATCCAAACCTGTTTTAATATACCCTTAAAATAAAAATCCTTAATTTCATTTTACTTAAGACATCCTAGAGATGGATATAAACAGCGTGTTAGTCAAACAACCAGGACTCTATAACTTACGTTATATAATACCCCCTCCTGAAGAAACCGGCCAATGGAATATGTTGGTCGTATATTTGGTTTTTGTCTCATCTAAACGGCTTGCACTTGCAGCAAAATTACTTGCGAACATAAATTATACCTTTGCCCCCCAGTTTTCCTTTAATTATATTCTGAATTCCACTGATTCTACCCAAATATTTGTGATGTAGCCCGCCTAGAATAATTTAATATTTTCGTATCCTTAAATTTCAATATTCAACAGCTAAGGAAATAAAGAATACTACAATCCGATTTTGGTAGCCATATACTCTGAAATACAAGTTTCTGCTTGAATTATAGTAGACTAGATTAGTTTACAACAACTTCAATATGCATTCGTTGGTCTAACGTCCTAACTGCAAGACTTTTGTTAGGAATTCACAAACTAGGGGTATTCTTTAAAGTTTCTTAAGGTTTCAACCCTCTTATGGTAATTTTATTGCCAACATTCCAGTAAACTGTGACAAGGATCACCTCAAGTAGCTACGGAACGGTTGCTAATGTAACATCAACTTGTCTTCTTAATAAATCAGTTTCAATTAAAAAATAAAAGAAATCATGATCTCCACGATATACTAAAAAGCATATTAAAAGCATTTAAAATATTTTTTTAACGAGAAGAAGTAGCGAGAAGTGCTGAGATAATTGTACACGCAATACTGCCGACCCAACTCTATTATAATATAAATGAACCCCTTAAATCTAAATGTTTCCCTCAACACAGATTACAATATATAGAACACACTATTTTTCGGAAAACCACAGCTCAGTATCAGTCGCACTATTTTGTCTGTCTTAGAGCAATAAGCTACTGTGTTGTCCAACTTCTAAATATCTTTTGCTTCATTTGATATTGCCCCCTTTACTCCACTCATCGCTAGTACTAGCTCATTTCTGTGTTATGTTAGTCTTTTTTAATGTCCTAGGCGATGCTGAGTTTATTTATTATTATTGGACTTATTAGACTTATTTCTTGCCTTGTTGTTAACAGGTCAATAGAAAAGTCCCCGGCTTAATGTAAAACACATTTTTTGGCAAAATTATTTTTTGTTTTATTCAACATAAATCCCTTCAAGGGTACACTGATTATAGCGACCCTCCAACTTTTCGATACCATTTTTGTTGTACCATTTGTCCTTTGCTTCAAAATAGGCCTCAGTTTCGGCGATCACCTCTTCATTTGACGAAAATTTCTCTTCATTTGACGAAAATTTCTTCCCAATAAGCATTCTTTTGAGATGCGAGAACAGGAAATAGTCGCTGGGGTTAGATCTGGAGAATACGGTGGATGAGGACGCAATTCAAAGCCCAATTAATGGACTTTTACCATCGTTTTCACTGACTTGTGACACGGTGCATTGTGTTAGTGAAGCAGCACTTTTTTTTTCTTCAAATGCGGTTTTTCGGCGATTTCGTCCTTCAAACGGTCCAATAACGCTATGTAATAGTCTCTGTTGATGGTCCTTCTTTTTTAAAGGTAGTCAATGAAAATTATTCCATTCGCATCCCAAAATACAGACGCCATAACCTTGTTCGCCAACCCAACTGTTGCGATTTCCCACGCTTTGGAGCGGGTTCATCGTGTGCAGTCCTCTCGGATGACTGTCAATTGGACTTCGGAGTGAAATGATGGAGCCATGTTCCATACATTGTCAAAAACTCGGGTTTATTACGCCTGATCATCTTTTGAGTGTCTGTTATTTCATTCAATTTCAATTTACGGTCATTCAAAATCATTTTGTGGATTGTTTTTGTTTTGGTCGGAACTTTTGGACGTCCACTGCGTTCACCATCTTCGGTGCTCATTTCGCCACCATCTACGTGTCTAAACCTAGCATACCAATCCTTGATGATTGATCTTCCCGGGGTTGTGTCCGGAAACATGGCATCAAGCCAAGTTTTTGCTTCAACTCTATTTTCTCCCTTTAAAAAACAATATTTTATCAACACGCGAAATTCCTTTTTATCCATATTTTTCACACTTGCTTCACTCAAAATTCACAAACTAATGATCCAACAGCTGTCAAATTTATTCGCACATCTTTTGAGTGTTAGGGCTAACTAAAAAAACATTTGTATTTAGTTCTAGTAGCGCCATCTATGTGTCAAGCCGGGGACTTTTCAATTGACCTGTTATATATTGAATTCTAAGTACATGCGTTTATTGATTCTGCTTTGGAACTTGTTCATTAAAAATTTATTCTGAAAACTTTCTAAAATATTGTTGCTGATATTGTTTACAGTATTTTATGATGGAATGCCATATGTCCAGATTGACTTAATTATGGCTTTGTATACCATCAGTTTGCTCTCATTACTTAGGTGATAGTGGTAAGCCGTTTCCCAATGCTATCTGCGGATTTTTTTATCAAGTTATTTATGTTTGATCCAGATGTGTTTCTGCCAAATTAAGACTCAAGTATTTAATGTGTTTTTATGTCCTCGTTGTATAATTTTACTAGAAAAAGAAAATATCAAAAAAATAAGGCTGTAATATAAAGAACTGTATGGTTTAATTTAAAATAAATTGTTTAATATAAAAATAATACCTAGAATGGCTAGAAATGCACACCTAGTGAATATTTTAATAAATTACATTTTAAGACCTTTAGAGAAATACCAAGCGAATAATACAGAACACGTAAATCCAAAGGATTTCTAGTAAAGCCAATGCGTGACAAACAACACGAGAAAAGAAATCAGTCACCTCATCCTCGCCGTATTTATTAGAATACCAAACGCCGTACCGAAGAGTCCCAATTCCGCCTAAATCGACAGTTGATGTCTCAATAGCCGTCTCTCGATCCGCAAAAGTTCGAGTGTATTACCGAGCGGCTTCCAGGAATGTATTCGGGGAATTTTTTGGAGTATCCCTTTCGACGCCCCCGCCACCGCCCGCTCCCCTCCCCCCTCAATCCTGCGAGCGATCGTTTGGCGTTTGAGCCGACACGGCACACACAACAAGGGTTTCTCGCTTATTCATGGATATAAATCGACTATCTTGATATACAAAAAGGGAGATACCGCCGTAAATTTTGTCTCGATTTTATTTTCGAACGATGAATTTTATTATGGCGATCGATTTTTGTGAGGTAAAGGATCACTGACTGTTTGCTGGTTTATATAACTTTCTTTTCTTTGTCTCTATTTTTGGGTTTAGTTAAGTTTTACAATGTTGATGCGAAATGAATCCGAAATATTTTGTACCTTAAAAATGTTAAATATCGTTAACGTTAGTTAACGTTAAGTATATAAAGATATATACTAAAATTTACGAACTAATTTCTATTCATCTATTCAGTTTCAAGTCTCTTTACTTTATCTCTATCTCTATCTTTATCTCTTTCAATTAACACGTGCATCAAGCTAGAAGGACCAATTTTCTTTTAAATAAATAATGCTAATAAAAAATGATAAAAAATGATAGAGTGCCTATTCAAAATTATTTTGATATGGCATGTATATGAAAAATAATATTCCTTAGGCCTCCTCATTTAATAGGCATTTTCGACTAAGATTTCATATATTTTGCAACAATTTTTAATAATAATGTAATATTTTCAAGCAGTATTTCTTCTACTAAATACAAAAACTTCAATTTCCCACAAATATTCAATTGAATACCCCACAATTTCTGAAATATGAGATAAATACGTCACATTTCTTTACAATAACTATAATTCAGTTTTAAATTAAATTTTTATTGTTCAAAATTGATATTTATAGACAAATGATAATTATCATAAGCATAATTAATTAAATCATAATTGAAAATCGCCGGCTTGGCTGGCGCAATCCTCAAGGCAACAGGAGGATCCTCCTATTGTTGCGACAGTCGTGGGATTGAATCTTGCTGGGGCATGGATGTACTTTATGTTTCTGGTTATAATTGTAGATATCTTTATAAGCAACCGTGGAAGTCTGTCAAGAAACAACCATCCCAGTCACCCCAGAAACCAAGCTGGGTAAGACCACTGGATCACTTGGTCATTGGCTAGTCGATAGGCCAAATGCCGAGTAGTAGGTCCTAAAATTTACGAATTAATTTCTATTCATCTGTTCACTTTTAAGTCTCTTTAAGACTGATCTTAACAAAGCGCGATTTCGGTTTACCAAATATTTAACTATACAGAAATAAACACGTGCATGAAGCACGAAGGTACAATTTTCTTTTAAAGCTTTATTTAGTTTTACGAAATAATAATTAATGTTTTTAACTGTTTATTGACTTTATTCGCCATGATTAATTCTACATATTATGCTAGATGACTTTTTTATATTGTAAACATACTACTTGTTTCTTTTAACACATTTCTTAATACCCCTTTTAACATCATTTCTCTTTACACATATGTCAAACGTTCGACTAATTATGTCGAGGACATCTGAACTAATTCCAAACCATAGAATAAACAAATAAATATAAAGACGAATCAAATGGCAAAAAATCTACATTTACGAATTGCAATCAAGTTTCTCTAATATTAAACCTCTATATCTATTTTTGTAATAATAAAAACAAAACTCTAGCTAAAATATATTAAGTGGTTTCATTATTTCTGATCATTGTTTCGCTCTTAAAAATCATTTATTAATCGGTCTATTATATATTAATTAAAATAATTCCCGTCATTTTCTATCACTTTTCCCATTTTTCTGGTAGCTAGGTTATACCATGTTTGTCGAAAAACATTATTATCGCAGTAATCCAATCATCGCACAATCTTCGTACTTCTTCAACATGTGCTACATATGCAAAACCGTGTGCCAGTAAACTATGCTGCATCGATCTAAACTAATAGTAATCAGAAGTCGCTAGGTCTGGTAAAAGTGCTGGATGCAGTAGAACTTTGGGTGATAAATTTATTCAATTTACGTCAGTAGATATATGTACTAACAGTTTAATTCAGTTTTAGCAGCTCATAATACACTACACCATGCATCATATGCATAGCAAGATTTTATAGCCCTGAATATTCAACTTAGATGTCGATGTGAATAACTGTACTGATTGTCTCTCCTGAAATAATCCATGACCGTTTATACTATGCAACAGATCTCTTTTTTGCGTGCAAGCAATGAAACCGCGATGTTGGAATGGAATGGAATGTTAAAATAGCCGGCTTGGTTGGCATAGTAATTAAGGAAATAGGACGGTCCTCCTACTGTTACGATAGTCGCGGGTTCGAATCCCGCTGGGGCATGGTCCTAAATTTATGTTTGTGATTGTTTAATATTTGTCATTGTCCTAGGCAAGAGCGCAAAAACCGACAAGGAAAATGATCCCAGTCACGCCAGTAACCAGGCTGGGTAAGATCGGAGCTAAATGCCGAGGACCGTAGTTCGGAGCCACGGTTACCCATTTTAAACCACTTTAAAACCTTTAAACCACTTTAAACTGTAGGTCCAGTCCATAAAAATCCTCGTTGGTAAAAAGGTGACTTTAATATATCTATTTCAAAAGTAATAAACTGTTCTTAAATAATTCTATTTGTCAAGGAACTCGAATTTATGTAGCATAGTATATATATACGTAGTTAATATAGATAGAATAATACATACGTATATATAAAAAGATAGATATAGATAAGAAAAATTGTTAAAAGGAACAACAAATAATGAATTATTTCTCGTAATATTTTTATTAAGTACTATTAGATCAGCACCACTATTATATTATGACGCAATTACATTAGAGAAGCGGAATTAAAAGATATTTAACTAATAACTTTTTTCAATGTTATCATTGCCCATACAGCAACAGATATTCTTCAGTACCTTAACTAAAAGTTCAGTGTTCGCCGCACGGTTATAGCTACTCCTAATAATAGTCCTGTTTAATGAGGAACTAAATTTAGTAATTACAATATAAAACAAAAGAAGTTATGAAATGTTAAAACAACAAAACATTTTTTATTGTATTTTATTTAAAACCATTTTATTTTACGGAAAGAAGAAGCGATTTGTTGAACGGTTAATAAAAATGATACTGCCCATTGAAAATTATTTATATGTAAATAAAAAGTTATGTCACACGGCATGACCTAAAGAAATAACAAATCTCAAGCCTCCTCATATAGGCAATTTCGAGTAAGTTTTTACAAAGTTTGCAATATTACGAGTATTCGAAAATTTGTATAGATTTTTATCATGACCTCATAATTTCAAGCAGTATTTTTTCTTCTACTGAATACAGAAACTGCAATTTAAATGTTCAATTGATTACACCACATCTTCTGAAATATGAGATACGATAAATACGTCACATCTCTTTAAAATTAATGTCATTTAGTTTTAAATTAAATTTTTACAGTTTCAAATTAACAAGAGATAAGAAATACTTATTATAAGCATAATTAATTAAATTATAATTGAAAATCATCGGCTTGGTTAGCACAATGGTGAAGTCAACACAACGGTCCTACTACTGTTGCGATAGTCGCGGGTTCGAATCCTGCTGGGGTGTCGATGAACTTTATGTTTGTGATTGTAATTGTAAATGTATTTATAGGCAACAGTGTAAAATCCGACGAGGAATAACCACCCCAGACACGCCAGCAACCAGGCTGGGTAAGACCGGATGCCTTCTGGGATGGTCTCTAAGTTGATCACTGGCCAGTCAGTACGCTTAATGCCGAGTACCGTGGTTCGGAGTTAAGTGGTTCACATTAAACAGTCAAATATAAAAAAGAATAATAGAAAATCAGCAAATAAATAATATTCCATTAAAATTTTTTTAATTGTGTGATTTTTGTCACGTTATATATTCCGAAGACTATACAATTTCATTAAATTAATAATAGGCGACTTTTCACATAACAATTAATTTGTTCCAGGTTTATCTAAGAGACATCCAGAACCCTACTATGGAACAATAATCGGACCCCTTCAACAATTCGCCCATGGCATCAAGGGAATGGTGTACGCAGTTGACGAGACTACGATCTTCATAAATGGTTTCTCCTACGACGGCACCGGACCAGACGCTTTTTTCTGGATCGGAAATTCCCCCAGGCCCAGTCCAGAGGGTATAATCATACCCTATCCAGAGGATTACCGTGGCAGGTAACAGATTAAATTATTGTTTTAGGTCCGACCATTACACCGATAAAATACATTCATTGATATTGGAAAGATATAGTTAACCATACCAAAAAATTAGTTGTTCGCTGTTTACGCAAAAATAAATTATTTTATATATAAATGTCAATTTAGTGTGAAAATGGAGTAAGACTGCATATAAATTAATATAGAGACAGCTCAATAACGATCTTTAGAGAGTCATTCGAGTGTTTAAATTTTTAATTTAGTTTTAATTTTGATCATAGGCAGCTGTAACGAAAGTATTATGTACTGAAGGCATTTAGTTGGTTCTTAAGCAAAGTCTATAATGCAGACTCAGCACATAACTCAGCAATATCACGTTACTAATCTCTAATATAACATTTTATTAACCAATAAATATATTTTAATAACAAACTAAATTTAATTTTGGGAACACATTAATTTAAAAAAACAACATTTTTGTTTATCAATAAAAACATAAAATATTTATAAACCTATAAAAAATATATATTATAAAAATTATGTAAAACTGTAATAATGTAAAAATAAATATAAGTATACTATACAAAAAAAAATCAAAATAAATATAAAAAATCAACTTCCTAAAGGTATACATAAAGTTCGATTTCTTTATTTTCTTATAGACAAGGCAAACTCTTTTGAAACGTCTCAAAAACGTTTTTCCTTGTTAATTAACATATTTTACTTAATTTATTTGTTAAAAAGCAATCTTGTTCATCCTATCATTAATTTAAAGTTTTTTTCTGAAAATCGTTATATATTACACATTATACATATACATAAAACTATTAACAGTACAATAAAATAATCTTGACGGTGTTGTTAGTTAGAGCATGCCTTGCTCATAATCTAATATAAATAAATAATTGTAATTACTCGTAATATAATTGTTTATATATTTTTGCATACATACTTGCTGAACGATGTGTATTCTTAGTTCCAACCGCTCTAATAGATCTAAAAATTTCCCAAATATCTTATGTTATTTTAGGTTATGTAGCTTTAAGTTAATAGAAGTTATAAAATATAAAAGGGTTTTAAACATCAAAACTATTAACTTATTTTGTTAAAAAACTCTTTATTCAAAGAAAGAAGAGGCCATTTTTTTGGACGACGATACAAAACGAGGCTTTTATTTTTATTAGGTTGAATCAGCCCAAATATATGTTTTTAAGTATATTAAGTCCTTAAAAATTATTTTAACGAACAGAATTTGCGAAATATTGAACAGATTGTATAAGGAATACTGTTATTTTAATCCTGTCTTAATATAAACCCTTAATTAACAAAAAACAATTAGAAACCCCATACAATACAGGGGCTGAAAAGTCCCGGGCGTAACAACAAAAACGCGGTTTTTATTCAGAATTGGCTTTATTCATTTACGTAATCTCCATCAAGAGCCACGCAATCGCTCGTCGTCAGAAGCGTCGCTCTAATATTTCACAACTTCACTTTTCGATCATTCAAAACGATTTTGTGAATTTTTTAATGTTTCCTGGTGTTACCACCTCATTTGGACGTCCACTGCATTTTTCTTCATCGGTGTCTCTACGACAATGTTTGAAGTCAGCAAATCAACGTTTTATTGTTGTTTCTGATGGAGCGGAGGTCTTTCAAGCCACTGCTTTGCTTGAACAATGTTTTACTCATCAAGAATCAGTGTAAAATTAAAACACGAAATTGTTTTAAATCCATTATTATGAAAATAATAAAAGTGTCTCTATTAGCATAATAACTCACAAACTTATGGGTAGAATATCATAAAATATTAACAGCTTTCTTTCGAAGGTTAGTACTAACTAAAAAAATGGTTAATGCTATAAAACTAGCGCCATGTTAATCCCGGTACTTTTCAGCCCAAGTGTTATTGTTTTTTTTTTGAAAAACAATGAACAAAGGCGGACATTTCTTCCATGGAAAATAATATTTATTTTCTTTGGCTTCAGTACAGCCAGATAAAAATACTTCTTCTATTACTTAGATCGAGGATGGATTATAGTATAAACTAATACAGATTATAATTTAGCCATAAAAACATAAAAAACATTAAAAAAATATAGCATGTAAATTACATTAACATTAAAATTGCAGTCCAGAACAAACAAATAATTTGCTCTATGGTTATAGCGTATGAGATATATAACATTATGAAGTTAAATAAAGTTTTACGAGGGAACTTGTTGATGATGATTTGTTATCCTATTAAAAAAATTACAGTGTAGTAAAGGTATAGAAAAGCTTGATTGAACGAGTTCCCCTTTATTGAGTACTGCTTATAGATTGTTTATATTCTTTAATTTCTCTTAATCTACAAAACTTTACATGAAACATTAACATGCAGAAGATTATTCCTACCATGATTAAGCCCAACTGGGCTATTGGAATCACTCAAGTTACATTTGCATTCATTAATCGACAATATATATCAAATATAAATAAGTAGAACACGTTAAAAAATGAGCAATAAAAACATTTATGTATGCAAAATTTTTAGGAGTTCATGTACAGTGGTCGTAAATATCAAAAAAACAGGTACCGTTAAGTGGTACTTTCTTTAATAACACCTATTTAGTCAAGCCCTACTAGCATGTTTGAAAAGTAATAAAGTAAGAACACATTTTAAATATAAAAAAGTAAATGGACCATAACCGAACCATAATATAGCCACAAAAAGTTATTTGGACTTCAACACTTATATTCAACATCATTTAATGGTGAAAAATTGAATGGATTGATTGAAGTTTCCAGTTGCAAATCGCTGGGGAATGAAACTTAATTTTTAAGTCCGACATGTGGTGATAGCAAGGAAGGTGATACTAAGCATTTGGTAGTATTTAAGAGCAATTCTTCCTTGAATGGAGGAATAGAATTCTCTTAAATATTGTTTGAAACATAAAAAAGATAAAGTTGATGAATTAATCTATGAATTTTAGTGAATAGCCTAATTTATAAATAATATCCATTTATAAGTGTTACTACTATGACTGTTTATAGTTTTCAAAACAGGTGTTAAATTCTACGTCTACAATAATAATTTATTTAGCACAATAAAGGTTATTGTATACTATTTTAATTAACTTTTTTGGTGAGTTAATAGACACCAGGACTTGAAACACTTGCTCACAATGATTGGAAAGCACAAAAAAACATCTTTAAAACTATTAAATCTGTAACTTTTAAACTCATTCATGTTAAAAATAAAAATAATCAAATTTTATAGCCTTAAATCTTGATATAGATAACAATTAAAGTTCCACCAAAGTGACGAAAGGGAATGCGATCCAAGAATACCAAGTTAAATTTGAAAATCTTACTTTTTCTTGATCACAGTAGTATATATAATCATTCTAAATTTGATACAACTTCATTTAGTAACTTCCACTAATATTTTTTAAACGAATCGAAAGGTATAATAAAACGAAACAAAATAAAAACACTCAAATATACTCGCATTTCCGGCCGAATATGCCTCGCAGGCCCAAATAAAGTCTCCCTTTCGAAACGCGTCACCTACACCCCGCCTCCTCGCGCCTCTCCTTCCCCTCGCCTCCCCGATTCCCAAGTTGCCATGTCATCAGTTGCGGGTTGATTATATGGGATGTTTCAAACTTTCAATATCATTTATTACGTTGAGAATTTAATCTGCTTTAATGACCGTCCACCCCTCCATTCATTCTACCTTTTGCCGAGATCTGTGATGGGGATGTTAAAAGAATCGACGCCGGTAGCTTCCCGAGCCAAGGGGGAGAGCTAAAAAACCAAGGAGACGTCCGGGCTGCACGGGAAAAAATCGGTCGATTTGGAAAAAGCTCTTGGGGTGGAATATTTAATGGAAACATGTAAAAGTCCGTAGTTGTTTATACGGTAAGTTGGCGAAGGATGATTAAAAATTGTTTGAACTTAAAACATTTTTTACATTTAAAAAAGTCAAGAATAATTTAAAATGAGTAATACCTGTAAGTGTTAAAGGTTAGCAATGTCTCCCTTTTCTCTACCCCCTTGTAACAGTACCACTTCCATAGCGCTTCCTTACTTCTTTAACCTAATCTAGTATCCTGTCCATTCTTACGTCGAATACAAGTAGTATTTAACACCTGAAATAAACAAGTTTTTACTCAGCGGATAAAATAGTAGTGAGTGTTCGGACAAACAATCACGTCGACAGCCACACATTTCGACCGACTAGACGATCATTCTTACAATTGGTGACCCCGACATAATCGAAGTGCCTACCGGATCAAAAGACCAACCTGATCCACGTGCTCGATACGTTCATGAAGGGATACCACGAGAAATCCATCAATATCACATGGTCGATGTTTTTTATGAGACCAGCGCCATGGACGAATACCATAGAAACCCATCATGCATAACTTCAACGCATGAACATCCTTGCAACACGAAACGGGACACTTGTAGGTACCCTAGAACAAATTGTAACGCCCCAAGACGAACTACGTCCTGGTACTCCTTCTATGGCAGCTGATACCGAAAAATTACTGAAGTTTTCATTCTGCCGGTGTTTTCTGTTCCCGTGCGAATTCCTTCCACAAAAACAGTAGTGAGTGTTCGGACAAACAATCGCGTCGACAGCCACACATATCGACCGACTAAATGAATATTCCTACAATAAATCTTGATGAGCGACATCTATTGGTGATAGTGGCAAGTATCGACATAAATAACTGTTAAATTTGATTAGATTTTATTTAATTAATCTATACAAAATAACAATTTATTATTTAGAAATATGAAGCTAAATACACCACTCAAAACAACTGAATACTCTGAAATTGAAAGAAAACAAACAAAGGAACCAATTATCACAAAGAAATTATGTAAGAGAAAACTAGGAAAAAATTGCAACAACACGGAACAGCTGAAAATAAGACCTAACAGATAACAAGAAAAGAAACTGTTTAATCTGGAAGACCTCTAAAAACTTAATGGAGTCAAATTTGCACTATCTACCTATAAGAGACCTAGGGAGAAATTGGGCACGCAACAATCAACAAAAAGCTGAAGCATTTGGCGATTATTTAGAACAAGCCTTTAAACTAAATGAAACTGAGTTTGAACATATTCTACCGATTAGCGAGTATGGAAATATTCCGATTAAAATTGTTACACCAAAAGAAAACTACTACTTGAACTACTCAAACCCTACGATCTTGCGTAGTTGTGTGATGAAAGGTAAACACTGAAAAATTCTATTAACTTTTATATTATTAGAAACACAAAACTTTCTAGATAAATACCTAGTTTTAAGTCACTTTAGAACCAAGTTGTAAATTAATCAGCAACAAGAATAATATATTATAAACAGCAATATTTTAAAGAATAGAATAAAAAATTTAAAGTGAAAAATGATGAACATACATGCAACCACCTAATGTTACATATGTTGTTGTGACATTTTTTCCCAACAACCCACCCCAAAAATTAAAAAAAAAAAATTTCATGACTGATCGTTACTTATCAAAACAACCTACCATATGTTCGAATTACATTTTAATTAGTAATATTTAATTGTAAGAACAACTCATTTTATTTTCGTATTTACATGATTAAATAATAAAAATGTTCCTTTTAATAGCACTATAATGAAAATGAAAATTGTTATTTTATTTATTAATAATATTTATTTTATGATTAATTTATTATAATAAGTTGTACCAATACAATTTGGCCCCAATATTTACAAAACTAGAAAAAAACTGACAAGCAATACATTTTCTATAGCCTATAGTTTTTAAAATTACATTTCAGTAACCTTTACTATTTATTCTACTTGCTTGTTCGCTACATATATATACTGCATTATTTACACTCATTCAAAAATTTCATTCAATTTTCAAACATGGACTAAAATTTAATTACAGTTTGAATAAATATATAAGATATATCAAAACGTTTAAATTTATAAACATTCTAAATATTCAGTTATTAAACATTATAAAAATTCTTTCTGCATTCATCAAAAAATATTAAAGTATTTAGTTTAATATAATAGCATAAATTAAGAAAAATACAATGTTGACTAATCTCCCAGACAGTTTAATAGTGACACTTAAAATTCTGTGTTCGGACGGTAAAAGATAATCGTGCTATTGCTACTGATTTGTAAGATTCATATGAAACCCACATTTCATTTTACACGAATTCAAATCATTTTGTCACTTTAAAAAGGCATTTAGTGAGAAAAATTGGTATAATATACATTGCAACATTAATCCATTTTCGAATTTTTTCAGCATTTCGAAACCCTTTACAATCCAAGCTATACTGCATCGAACTGAACAAGTATTAACTAGAAGTTGTAATTCAATTGACGCTCGTAAATACTTACAGTAAGTTTTTTATTAGGTTTTTAGGTCGCAATTTTATGTAGATAATTTGACAGTTAGATCAGGTTGTTTACAGTGCTATTGCTCCAAATGGTTATTTAAAATCATGAGGATTATTGTCGAAAGAGTTAACCAAAGTTATTAAAACTGACATTAACCCCAGGAAATCACCATGCTACGATTTAATTAATAACAGGAGAATTACTGCAAAAACTACCAAGAAAGGGAATTATAAAACTCACCAACTTGATCACTACAGTATTTAGATTAAAATATGTCACAGACATTTGGAAGGAATTTATAATTGGAATGGAAATTATAATGATCCCAAAACTTGGGAAGTCACCAAACGAAATAAAATCCTATAGATCTATATCACTGCCAGTAATATCTAAGGTTTTTGAAAAACTCCTGCTAAAAATAATAAAACCGATCATACAGAGAAAAAACCTAATACCAACACACCAGTTTGGGTTTATTAACAAGCACTCAATAATTGACCAGGTCCACAGAATAACAGTTATTGAAAAAGCCTACGAAAGTCAAAAAGTATGGTCAGCTATATTCTTAGATGTAGCACAAGCCTTCGATAAGGTTTGGCATGAAGGCTTTGTTCATAAACTACAGAAAATGCTACCAAAACAACACACCGAACTATTAAAATCATAGATTACAACCAGAATGCTTAGAGTCAAACAAGAAGAAGCCTACTCTACAATAAAAGAAGCTAAAGCAGGTGTACCACAAGGAAGTGTACTAGGACCAATGCTTTATCTATTTTACACTTGTGATATACCACAAATGGCAAATATCACGAAGGCTACATTTGCTGATGATACTGCGATTATAGCTGTGGGACACAATAGTGAAGAAGCCTCACGAAAATTACAACAGGCAAGTGACAATATAAATAATTGGACACAAGCTTGGAAAATAAGAATTAATGAAAGTAAATCTGTACATGTACAGTTCACCTATAAACAGACCCTACAAGCACCAATAACATTACATAACACTATCATTCCATATAGCAACAACGCTAAATATCTCGGAACGAATCTCGATGCAAAACTTCGCTGGAAGAAACATATAAAGAAGAAAAGAAAAGAACTGGAATTGAAATATAGGAAAATGTACTGGCTAATTGGAAGAAAATCACAATTATCAGAAATATTGAAACCTATATGAACATACTGAGTTCAATTATGGGGATGTTCTGCATCTGCAATAAAAAATAAATCTTTCAAAACAAAGTCTTGAAAGGTATTGTGGGTGCACCCAAATACTATAGAATTGATTACCTACATCGAGACCTTCAGATACCCATAGTCAGACAAGAAATCAAGAGAATTGCAAGGGGGAATGAGGAAAGACTCCATTCTCATACGAATACTGAAATATTGCAACTTTTGGATACCACCAGAACAGAACACAGACTCAAAAGTATCAAACCATCTGATCTTGTGCATATATTTAAAAAATTCAGCAGTAACATGTATAAACATTATTTCACCAAAGACTGAGTTAGGGCCTATCGGTCCTCCTAGTTATATACCTAAATTTAAGTTAGCATAAAGACAAATTGTAGGTTAGACGGAAACGACTAGTAACAATGAATTAATTAAGTAATAAAATAAAGAGGATCATAAATATTTAATATTCTTTAAGTATAAAAACACATGTACCAGAAGCGATAAGATGACAAATATTCTTATTATAATCTATGAAGCCTCCTCAGACACCAGCACTGCAATTAAGATTAAATATTTTCAATTCCTTTTCATTTTTTCAGTGTTAAAACACTTCTATAAAAAGAGAATATTTTAATTTAACAGAAAATTTCGAAAATCATCCAAATAATTTCGATTTATGTCCTAGTTTTATGTTTTTATCCTTTAACGTTTTTAATTAACTCCATTTTTGATGCCTGTGGTTTCCAGCTGTCTATTGGTTAAACCTACAAAATCATACCCTTCTTTACTAATATTGTTACTTCTGTTACTACCAGGTATAATTTAATGTTTTTTGTAATTTTCCTCTAAGGTATGAATCGCAAAATATAGAATTATCTGCCTCCCATCTGTTGTTATGTTAGCATGACGCCAATATGACTAGATTTATTTAAGGTAACAATTTTAAAAAAATATTAAATAATTATCTATCTTTTAGTAATGATGCAATAACAGGAAACTGCTTCAAATTGCTATCCTGCGAACATCTTAACCTAGTTCTTACAGGCATTAAAATTTGCTGTAATAACAATTGTTGCTCTGAATGTATGGTTTTCTATACCTAATACTTTAGTTCTGAGACCGAGAATGTTAGACTTACCCAATTTATCAAACAAGTCATCCTATTGTGATTTATTTCTCATTACTTCAGTTTTTTTGACCAGTGGGATGCAAATACACGTGAAAAAAAACTCTGTTTACAGAAAATTTAGAATAACTGCTTTACAGTTTTAACATAAGAAAATTAATTTATGATCCGTAAAATAAACGGAAAGCATCCAAACGATTTAGTCCTGGTCTCTCGCTGTGGGCAAATGTTTTTTTCATGGATCCTCAATGAAAACCGTTCCATTCAAGTATTTTTCCGACAAAGGCCGCCTATTTCCATGGTATATTAAGTCCCCTAGCTCCCCTCTTTTCCTTCATTAAAGGGATTGCAGTATCAATGCTGCTGCCGTAAGCTGATTATACGCTAGCTGGTTGCTACAGCTACATAACCCCTTTGCAGCGGTTTGAGACCTAGTACAATGGATGGACAAAAAGCGGCCTGGTCCACGGGGCTACTTTAAATAAAAGACGGGATTATATAAAACAAAAATTAAGCGCTTATACTGCTTTCTTCGTGGAAGAATTTTATCGGAATGGAAATAATACTACGTCGAGATTAATTCTTCTTATGATTGAAATCTCAAATTATTTTGCATCTAATGTCTGTAAGATTTTGAAGAACTTATTCGACAAAGTTTGATTTAACGTTTTAATTGAGAACTAAATGTAATAATTTCTGATAGAATTTATATTATTTAACCGATGATGGAAATCAGTTTGTTTTAAAATATCTATGGAATAATTTATATTTATAAAAAAAAATCTAAACCTACCTCCTTGTTATAAAAAAAATTGAATTAATTTGTGTGAATTACAACCATTTGTCAGTTTAAATCACAACAAATGTATTCTACACTAAGAAATATCATTGCAATATAATACTTAAAATACTTTATAGATAGCTATATTGTTAACTAAAACTAATAGTCAGTTCAATCGTTGAGATAGGGCATTCCAAAGACACACCCTCAATGTATATTTAATAAATCAAAAAATGTTAAAACAGGAGAAAAACAAGTTCGCTATTTTTTTAACATACTCACGATGATTACTTAAATTGTCGATGTAAAAGCTTACGTATGTATACAATAATATTGCATATTATAGAATAAATATTTATAATGATTTCAAAATCGCTCTCACAGGACTTACATATTTAGATATATCCTTCTCCCAATTTATTCACACGCACTGAAAATTGTTTTTTATATCACTCATTGTAAATTTCAACGAACAAACATTTTATTTTTCATAACATTTAATACACAAGGAACTTATTACTTTTAAGATGGTTATATTGTTTAATGTTGATTATAATATGAAAACAATTCATACCATATACCCACTTCTTTTAGTCTAAATGGTCCACCAAATTCTTACGTTATTAAAAATATCGTCTAGCGATTATGAGTGCACCCATTATAGATACTCAAAACATAAACTTTAAAATGTTATACTTTGTATAGATATTTCACGCAAACTGGGTAAGTCCAGATGTCTTCTGAGATAGTTTCCAGATATATCCTTAGTTAATAAAAAGGAAGCTTTAAAATATAA
Source organism: Rhynchophorus ferrugineus (assembly GCF_030347505.1). Taxonomy (NCBI): domain Eukaryota; kingdom Metazoa; phylum Arthropoda; class Insecta; order Coleoptera; family Curculionidae; genus Rhynchophorus; species Rhynchophorus ferrugineus. Next base: position 25,605,511 of record NW_027472581.1, on the reverse strand, counting down.
CAAAAAATCTAAAACAAGAACTTTAAATAGTCATTGGAACGCCACCTACTAATAATTATTAAGTGTAGTGTAAGTATTAAAGATTTATCTATATTAATAATAATATACCATTGGGAAATAAAAGTAAGTTTTATAGTTATAGCAAAAGAATAATCATATATAGTATATACAAAGTTTATTTATATATACGTCATCAAAATATGTGACGTCAAAACGTCGCAATGTTGCCGCATCAACTCTGAGTTTTAGTTCAGTTTGGCTTTAATATACAAAAAAATTCTAATATAATTAATATAATTGAATTCAAATAATTGAATTTGATTGAAAAGTTATCCAATATAATTTATTTTAACATTATAGTATATCTAAGAACTATAGTTAATTATACAGCCACAATACTTTATAGGTTTGAGTTAAAACCTCTTATCACTATGCTTTCAAGAATTTTGCAAGAATTGGTTGTCAGGTGTACAAAAAGTTATTTAAAATATTCGTTATAATTACAGATTATAAACAGGCGAACGTTATTTTAGCGCTTTGATTATTTTAATAAGTTTAAAATCGTTACGTAATATATCATATCTCTTTGAAATTTCTGAAAACAATAGATATTCAGGGTCACAAATTGATTGCGGCTTTAATAAGTTATTTCGAAAAGGAACGAGATAATGAAGGCCCCCTTTTGGCCGTAAATTCCGTTAGAGAGATAATTATTGATAATATAAAATACTATAAGTTGCTGCAATTTTATTGAAAATGTTTTTAGCGTATTGATGCTGCGCTGAATATTAGAGTATGTACTGTGAATAACATCACTTACAAAATGAAGAACAGTACGTTAGATTCAACCAAGAAAATTTGACCATCTTGATATTGGCTCTATTCGAGATCAAATATACGAAATGTAATATATCGATAAGACATACAGACGAAGTAACTGATAAATGGTGGATCGTGAACATGTTTTAGATAGATTAGAAATTAATAGTTTAGTTATTGACTTGGCCAGTGACTCGGAAAGTGAAAATGCCTAAAGGAAACTTTCAGGATATGTGATAATGCTGGAAATTCCTGAGACAGAGTGATGAGAGTGGAAACAATTAAAGGTATGCACATAATTAATAGAATATAAATTCTTTGTAAAAAGATGTGTGTGCACAGATATGATTGTGATTGTTCAGAATTAAACCTGATTAAACATGATGATTAAAAATTAAAAGAATTAAACAACATTAGGTTAAAATGTATGAGGAGAGAATGATTACCAACTGTATTGTAGATATGATAAATGCATTAGGTAAAATTCAGTGATTAATTTTATCAAGAATTGTGTACACAGGTAAAAATCAAAGAGATTGGTCTATCGGTCAATCATAAAGCCAATTTGAACCCATAGTGTACAAATATGGAGTTACACAAAAGATCAACCCATCTAGTAATCCAACGTACGCAAAACAAAGTTCCATAATTAATTACCAATGCTTACCACTATGTAACCAACGAAGGATATAAGAAGTGATCCAAAATTTCGCCTTAAAAGATAAAATAAGGTATAAATAAGGCATAAACACGCAGAAAATCAAATGATTGAAGCTAACCAAACCACACGAATTTGTTTAGTGTATGAGTTTATTCTTAACTTTAGCTTAAGTAGTTTAGTTTTATTTTAATTTGCGAGATATATATCAATGTATTAATACCGTGCCAACAGTAGTAATAAATTATTTATAAATTAAGATTGCATTATGCATATCTAATTTAAGATGTAATTAACTTTTTTTAAACATATGAAACACTTATATCTGTACTGGTATAAACGAAAACGATACAAATCGTTCGTGAGCCAACCAACACAATCCCCACAACGTATTATTCCCCGCTCTACGCTAAAACGTCATCGTCATCCACATGACGGACAAACAAATTTCAATTAACGCAATCAGATAACCGACTCGTTATCCTCCGGTTAATGTTGTCGTTAAAATAATCGGTCGTCGTTTACCGGCACCCCACCACCGCCCCACAGCCGAGCAAAGGGGTCGGCACAATCGCCTCTCGCCGTCGGCGCAATCGGCATCTGTATTACCGGCCCGCAGTTCGGCGCGTCCATTTAAATGCAAATGAGGCGCCGGCTCAGCCGGCGGATATCGGGCTGGCGTTTTGATTAAATATGCCGAGGGCCGAGGGGAGGGCGCGGCGGTGCCCGGAGACCGTTGCCACCCTTTCGGACGGATACGCAATGGGCGGCAGACGCCTAAATCATCCAGAGGATACGGATATTACCATTAGGATAATTGGAGTGTTGGGCTCCTTCGGAATATTTGCGGGGTGGACCGGCCGCTGGGGTTCGTCGGGACTGCTGGTGCAGTTCATTAGTCAACGTGGGGATAACTGTTGCGTCTTGGTCGTTTTATTGTTTTTGTGTTGGTTATTAGTATGAGTTTAAAGTATTTCATTACGTACAATAAATAGTAGAATTTTGGGAATGTTGAAAATAGTTAAAGAGTATTTGAAGAGATTGAATTTCATTTAACGTAGACAAAATAAAAAATAATTTATGAGTATAAGAGTTTTGGTAACTAGAGCCCGCGTTCAAACCATCGCAATATTGCCGCACCAACTTTTAATTTTTTTACACACGCACAACATATTAATTAATTTTTTCTTTGGCATATAATAATGTTCTAATCTAAATAAAACTATGAATCAAATATAATTTTATCAACTATATATCTAATGCATATATTATCGAAGGATTTAAACCTCAGTTTATTATAAAATCATAATATTTTGTAGGTTAGTGTTATTTTATTGACATTATCATTTCTCTAAACCACCTATGGTATCTCCTGGAGAATTAGTCCACCTAATTAGTAATTATACATCCAAGTAATATATTTTATTATCATTAGAGCACGTATTTACTTTTCAACCGACTTCGAAAAAGGAGGAGCTATATATTTTTAGAGATATTGTAGATAACGGCTTCTGTGATGTAATGGTTAAAGCGTTGAACTCGCAAACGGAGATCACGGGGTCGATTCCCTGCGGGAACAATAAGTTTCTGTTCTAGTTTAGTTAGATCATTTGTCAAATTACCTAGTCTAGGTACCGGACCCTGGGGCCTAGAGGGCTCCTTATTTTCAATCATTATTTCTTTATTCCTATTTTTCCTCATACAGGCTGCGCCATTACTTGGCCTACCCATTCTAATATTAAATATCTCCCTGTGCATATTTTTCTTCCTAAAATCAGATATAATCGCTACATTCTCCCTAATGAATTTGTTAAATCTGCAAAACAGTTAGTATTGATCATCTCCACATATATTTTATCCCAACGCTTGAATATATTCCGAACAATTACACACATATCTATACACATAAATCTTTCACACTCTACAATACTATTTTCTACAATTATCCTCTATTAAATATATGTTCACCTTTAGTTATTTCCACTCTCGTTGGTATTATTAGCATAAAATCTTAACCCTTAACTAGGAACCTGCATATCTACTGTAGTATTTCTTTGTCAAATCTCATAACAACTCGGCTTGATCGAATATGCAGTGATAGGTAGGAAGACGTTACACTATGTGGTCATATTACTTAGCCATGTGATCTACTGTGTGTGTTTTTTTCAGGCTCATATATAAATTTCATAAAATGCAATTAAACATTTCATGATATTTTCAAAATTTAATTTATGTTTTGCAAGCCTATCCTTAATTACAGCCTTTGCCCACCACTTGCTGAGATTTTTTGGTTGAATCTCGATTTTTAGCACGAAGAACAATATATCGGCAATGAATTACTAAAAAATATTATTACTTACAAAACCTAACCTATTTTAGCGTCTTGCCAAGGCTGGCCCGTTGAATTTTGAAGTGCCTATGTTTGTACAAAAATTTAAAAAACTCTAAAAATATTTTATTATATGCTCTTAAAAGTAGTATTTGCGTAGCACTATAGCGTTTGCCGATTTATAACCTCTTATTATCACTAATGTTTTGAAGAATTTTGCAGACATTTGACAACCGATCAAATTTTACCTGCTCATTCAGTTACATGTTTGAACATATCAGACAGCATTATATCTCTTTTTAACTGGATTAATATAAGAAGGAAAATATTGTCTGATTCTAAAACGAATTTAAAAATTACGACAGGCAATACATTAAACCTCTTGATGGTGTGAATTTACTGGTACTTTGGATAGACTGTACATTTTTCTATTCTCAACAATAGTCCCTTAATCCATGTATAACGATTTTGACACTGCATTTCTAACGAATTTTATCTTAACCGAATATTCCAAAGGTACAACGCATAAAGATCATAATCTTTATTTTTGCTCTTTATTATAATTACAGCAAAAGAGGATCCTATATGCCCTATATCAGGGCCTGCAAGATATACAGCATTCAACGGTAAAGATACTGAATGACTTAAAGATTTCTAAAAGACGAATAGGCCCCATCCGGTAACTCAATTTATATTACCTATTATTATAAGTGTAATAACAGTACGTAACATTTTATATAGTAGGAACACCACATCTCCTACAACTCTTGATAATTAAAAATTGAAATGGTATATATGGTAACTGCTTTATTTACCAAACATAACTCCATTGGATATCTGACTGTTCCTTAAACTATAAAGTAATGATATATATCAAGTAAGGAGATTGAAGAAGACTTAAAGACATATTCAATCTACATTAACCAACTGTTACAAGAACTGGTAAAAACGTCGGTATAAATACATTATATTAAAGAGATCTTACTCCAAGATACATAATTTTACTATTTTTTACTCGTAAAAATATATTACATTTATAATAATTGCTTGAAATATTTTCGTTCAGACAAATGATCCTTATTAATTAGACTTGATGTTTTTAATGTTTCATCCAATTTGTTTTTTTTTTCCTAAAATAATTAAACTAATGATAACAATGAAATCAAAAGTAGGTCAAAACTAAGCCATTACATATTATTTGAAAAGATTTAAAATCGGTGAATCGTAAGATATTAAATTATGAAAAAAAATTTTCGATTTCGTCATCTTTCTGATCAAGTCATCCAGGCATTTTCGCACATCGTCAACATTTTGAAACATTAATAGGAAGGTAATATATCTGATGGATATAGTTAAATTATCAACTGTTCGGCTGTCTGAAAACTTCATATTGTGTAGATAATGCTACAGGGTCTTTTTAAAATAAGCCGAATGGATAAGTGTAATAATAAAAATACTTCAAGTTTAGTGATATTATATTAATAGCGTTCTTTAATATCAATCATACACTTTTAACAAAATTGCAGATTTCTCGAAGGTTTAAAATATTTATCAGAAATTCATTACTATAAGAAATATTATAATATATGTATCACAAAATATCTGATCAATTAATTCCATATTTGTTTGTGTAATTATTCTTATTCTTATCTATGAAACTAAAATATATATGTACGAATTATTTCTGAATTTTTATCTATTTTGTCAACATAATTACCAATATAACAATGTATAATTTTCTAGATTAAAATCTCCTTGCAAGGTTAACACGAGGGTAAAGCAACAGATGCTGTCAAGTTCCATAATGTATTCGAAAAATATTCAAAAGGGAGGGAGTACACCCTTATCTGCAGTATATTAACCATCCATCATAGTAGTTCGTTATAAGATTATTATCGTGAATGGTACATAATAACTTTATAGATATTGGAAAAGATTTCGCACATTCGGTTAAAAAATCATTGATCTGATCTATGAATGATATGTATCTCTAATTAAAAATAAGAATGTCGGAGTTTTAAGAATTCTCCGGAATATATCAAAGAAACGTGATGGAAGGGTATAAAAATGAAGGCTCAAAGATGAAATGAACAAATATGATGTGCCAGAAAATTATTAAAATGTAGAGTCACCAAAATTTGGAAAACCATTCCATATGCGTTATGCCATAGCTATTTGAGTAAAAACAGTTCTATTCAAAAGATCATCAAAGGCAAACCGATGGTTGAAGGTACAGGTGATAAATAATTTTTCTATAACTATAAGCTGTAAAGACGAGACAACAACCACGTGCATTCCTTTGGTAGTTTCTTTAACAGGAAGGCGTTCTGTTAGACGGAACATATGCTGAGACACAGAAGTGAGCCGTCTAGAGGCATTTGTATAAATTAAAATAGTTTTAAAATAAAATAAAATATTTCATTATTCTAAACTTGTCATATTTCATAATTTATATTTGTATATAAATATTAATAATACATAAACGAATAACAAATTAAATAGTGATAATACATACATCCAGAGAAACCAGGGTAATCCCAAATGAAGAGATAATAGAAACACACTACGTTTTAGTAAAAGAAGTCTTGCTCTATAAAAGTCAGCAAAAAGTGTATGGCATGAGATTTTCATCATAGATAAAGTAAATTCTAAAAAATAAATTAAGTATATGTCGATATTTGCATTAAAAACTAGATTCATTGAATAAATCTGTGTAGAAACAAAATTTACTAAATCAAACTAGTACTAGCTTGTCATTAGTGTATTAAGGTAATAAGTTATTACTAGGCCATTTTGGTCAGGATTTGCCTGATAATATTTTTATCTAACCGTTTTCCACTTAATGTGATTCAGTTTTTGTGTTTAGAACAGTTTAAATATTGTCATAGTAACTCGCGTTGGCAACTTTCGACTGAAATTGACTATCGACTGTTTAGTAATTGACTACTTTTTACTAACGACTGTTTCAGTCGCTATTTTTGGTTCGACTGATTTTACTACTTTTAACTAGCGAATGTTTTCAGTCGCTATTTTCGGTCCGACTGATTTTGTTACTATTTGCTATCGACTGTTTTAATCGTGTACTTTTAATTACTCTTTTTGGTTCTACTAGTTTCATTGGACTTATTTTTAACGTCCTAACGTCCTGGCTCGGTCGTCCGAGCCGCGACCCTGACAAAAATGTACCCTATTCATGCTTACATAGATTTATATGTAATATATACAGTTTCATGACTTTTTTAGTAGTTTGCTTGTAAATAACAATATATTGTAAATTAATATAGCAGCATTTTTGAATAATATTTTTCAAGATTGTTAATGTAATAGGGTAAAATGATCAAAGTTGTGAATGATAAATAATATAATACTTTTGACTGTTTTATGGCAATAATAGGTAATATTTCGATTACTCTCTCGATTTTCGTTAAAAAATATTAACTTTATATAACAAATAAAGCTCTAGTAGTTATTGTGCGATCATTTTTAATTATGTCATGGATTAGTTTTTTTTTCTATGATTGGGTATATTTTTAATTTTTATTTAGTATTTTGGTTATTAGATTCACAGAGCATTCCAATATAAAAGGAATTCTACTTCCTTCAAAATGAAATTATTAATTACATGTTAATAGAATTCAGTAATTTTTTCCTTTCCTTTTTTAAAGTTAGTACGTGAATGAATATATACATCTCTGTCCCGCTTATACTACCGTTAGAAAATATAAGCACAAATAAAATTAACTGCTCCAAGCAATCTCTGCCCTTTCCTCTCTCACAATTTATACTGTAAAGGATTCGTACATCTTCCTTTGAGATCACGAATTGAAAAAAATAGTCGAACTATGCATTTGACTTTTTGTTACATAGTAATTACTATTTTCAGTCGCTAGTTTTTTGACTATCGACTCTTTCGGCTGTTTTGTGACCATCGACTGTTCGCATCGATAGTTTCCAACGCTAATAGTAACTGTTGTTTTCCTTTAATTCACGATTCTATAAAAGCGTTCAGTGTATGTAATAAAAATTGTAGTTTTGGTTATTGGGTGTCCTGATCGTCATCTAGGAACCTTTTTGGAACAGTGTTCCTAAGAACCAATTTCAACTAGCGCCAGACATGTACTTAAAAATTAATTTATTTCTTTTTCATTTCTCCTAATTCTATTGAGTAAAAAAGATTAAAAATCTTTTTCTAGATGGCTCGTTAACAAAGCTTTGTCTCAGCGATTTGCCCTATCATCCGCATTGCGTACTAATGAATTAATTAGTTACTTGTGCGAATCATTGGGCCTCATATTTTTAATTATAATTTTCTTTATTTATTGGGAAACTGTGTAAAAATATGTTGAAATATAAATAAATTAAAACTAATTTTTTAAGATGAAATTATACACTTTACGTGGTAAAAAATAGTTTGCATAAATATGTTTATTTTGTAGTATCAATCACTAATAACTACTGTCATTTTTCTGCTAGCAGTTGAGTTCCACATTGTAGAATCGATCTATTTTCAAGTATGTTCATAACAATGAAAGTGCTGTTAAGCGAAGTAAAGTATACATTGCAATAAATGATAAAGAGAAGCTACAATAACTGTAAAGTTAAAGCAGCAGGTTTGAAGTGCACTGATTATTAAATAGATTTTCACAAATTTTACAAAAATGATTTTTCAACGGCCGAACATATTTCAAAAGATACCTTTTCAAACATTTTTATAGTAATAGTATTCCATCATATTCCAGTTATCACAATACTATGAATGAATTATTTTTATAGCGCTTGGAAAGTACTAAAAATAATAATGACCCTCAAATACCAAGAAAAATACCAGAAGATGTAACCTCTTAGAGGCCTATCTAAGTTTAAGTTTATTACCAATAGTCTCATAATGTAACAATAACCAAAGATTTTGAAAGATTATACACAAAGAAGCTTAATAATATAATGCTATATACATCACCAAGATCCAATAATGATAACAAAACACCTCCAAATACACCTTAATAAAATACAACTGTGGCTAAAGATATAGCCAATTAAAATAAAAAAAATACTAAACCAACCATGTAACATTCATTTTAACTAGAAGAATATGCTCACCAGTAAATATCAATAATTTTCATCTCTCCTAAAAGAAGCGCATACTTGCTAAATAAAAATAACTTGAATTACAGTACTCAAATCCAAGTTATCATTAGATAAAAAGGTATAGCTTTATAAAACAATATTTAAGCCTATTTATTAATATGGAATCCAACACTGGAATACTTCTAGCAAGTCAAATATAGCCATCATATAACGGTTCTAAAATAAAGTGTTGCATACCATTATCTCCGTACTAAAAGTCTAATGAAGTGATACAAAACGATATTCCTCTAGAACCCTTTAAAAGTGTAATTCAAAATGTTTGTGTTGAATATTTTAAAACAGTGTTAGTGCACAGTGCTAACTAATCATTTAAATAAGGAACGTGATAGTGAAGTGAGTCTACTAAAACGTTTAGCACAATCTGATGTGATAATAGGTTTTCATACCAATGACAAAAATCAACCTGAATGCAGAAAAAAGTTCAAAGACGATGAAGGGCAATTAGTTATTCTTACACTTCGGACCGTTTCAACATAGCAGTTTCACTGCTTAGCGCGTAAACAGAAGAATTATCTATGACGTATTGTGACTGACGATTAAAACTGGATCTATTATGACGAGTATACATGATAAAGTGTTCCTTTGCATTTGGCGGGATAAGCAAAGTGTAATGGATTATGAGCTATTAAAACCGAATCAAACTGTTAGTACAAATATCTACCGACGTCGAGCGAATAAATCTAATGACGTATTGTTGCCAAAAAGACCTGTAGTAGGCTACATGTTTCAAGAGTTGTGAAGTATACATTGTTGCAAGTTCAAAGCATCAAATATAAATATACATGGACTTTACTATTATGTTATAAACCTAAATAATCCATGATTAAATAGTAAAAATAATTGATACAAAGTTCGAAAAAAATATGTCATATAGTCACATGTCTTATAACACTAGTCGTTATACATCTTAGTATTTATCGATGTTTAAAATATTCTATTTGTCTTATGTGTTCCATCTATGCAAATTATGAAGTTAGTTTCCTTTTAACTGCTGCATAATTTGCTTCATTTATGTATTCAAAGAGTCTTTATATTCTATCCATATTTCTAACCTAAAATATATATTAAACAATAAATACACTAGTCTGATAAGAAGAATAATTTATTTACCTAAATTTTCAAATAAAATTGTATCGTTCTTCACTTATTTATTTCACTACTCGCCTTTGCAATTAAATTATTTTAATTATTTAATTTTCTTCTATGGCTTTCATTTATTTACAGTTTTTTAATTTGTCTTATGTCCCATATGGGGACTAACAACTCACCAACAAATGAGAAATTAAAAATCGATGAAGCTACTACTATTCTTAATATTCTATTCTAATGAATTTTAACTCTTACACTAATTAACAAATTTATTACATGCAATGTTAAACGAACATGATATTGATCTTGTTGAAAAATACATTTACTAAAGATATCTGAAATGAATCAGAAGTTAATACGACTAATCTAGCAGTATGTGTTGCTATCGCACCAAACATAATGTTGCGTTGGCGCAATGTTTGGAGTTTCCTGATAAAAAGTAAGAAATTTTTGATATTTCGATCTCATGCTTTTATTTGCTCAGAATGTACAAATCTGTTGATTATATGAAAAAACTGACCAAAGTTGATTGCATTACTCATGAAATTTGGAAAAGCACTATGTGTGAAAGTGAACCTGACATTTCTTGCATATGTGGATCGTCTGGCTTTTGCAAATCTTGCATCCCTTCTGTTCCTGCTGGTGCATCCAAGATTAGTATTTTTTCTCTAATGTTGGTGGTTTCCCTCCAGTTCAGGTTCTTCTTCAGTTTTCAATAGACTTAATGCAATCTGGGATGTTAAATCGATTTGACCAATAGTAGAACCTGTTGCTAATTGGCACATTTTCCAGGCATTGACAATAGCACTGTCAATTCCATTGGAGAATAATTCAAATATTTGTATTGGTATCAAATTCCTAATCTTATTCTTTATTTCTTCGACACATTTGACTTAGGGTTCCTTCTAGGTTTCTTTTTTTTTCTGTTTTGTTTTTTCAGTAGTATTTTGTGTAGTTTCAGGTACTGTTTTGTCATCTATACTAGCTTGAGTTTCAAATGTGCCCACCACTTCTACTGGTAATTCATCACCCCCATCATTTGTAATCATACGTCCATCTTCTTCATCAGTAAATTCGTCTACTTTAGGAGGTATGATAACTATATAAATGGCATCTTCTGTCTTTAATTCCTTAGGAACAGCTACAATTTCGTTCTTTTTGTTGAAAGCCATTTCTATGTTCTATAATCCGAATATAGGACAAGGACTAAAATAATGATAAAATGAAATATGAAAGTCACAGTAGAATATTATAATACAATGTACTTACAATGAACGGAGGTCCGATCATTCAAACGTGACACTAACCTATATCTCAGTTCTTCTTTCTTACGATTCTTACGATTCTTACGATGCCTTTTAACTAGAGAACACTTAATTAACATCAAAAATAAGGTTGTAGTTCTTATATTTGAGAGCACAGGTCACGGCTCGAGGTAAACAACTCCAACGTTGCGTCAGCACAACAGATAATGAATATTCGGTATAAATCATTCGCTGCACTGTCATCGGTCAAATATGTTCGAGAAAAAATATATACATGTGTATTCCACATATAAAGTTGAAATATAAATTTTGATGCTTGAAATAAATTATTGAAAAATATTGAAAAAAATATGTTTTCAGTGATTTATTTTTTTGTGAAAGTGTTGTGAAATATAAACACATAGAAGGAGAGCTTGTGGATGCCGTTTAATGCGTACCCAATTAGGAATGCATACACGCAACACTGAGAAGGAGTGGGTTAATAGTTCCAGTAATATGGGGAATAACCGAAAGTAACACAGAATCATAAATATCACCGCTAAAAATTAAATAACTTCGGTTAGTAATGTTTTAGCACACACACTTTCAGTTTTTAAATTATTTCAAATATAAAGTTTAGGGATTTATTATTTTCTGTCAACATTTTACGGTACAACGTTGCCAGATTTTAATTTTATAAACTACGCGTGCAGATTTATCTGCATAAAGGAATTAAATATGATACCATTTAATTCATAAATTACTCGAATACTATTCCTAATGGGAAATAAATATCGACTAAACGCAACGAAAATCCGAAAATCCATCCCGGCACTGAAAATAAAACTTCGGGGGACGACCCGATCGAGAAACAAAAACGGGCGAGTCAAACTTGTACGAGCCTGTCCGGGGTATTAGCGTTATAGTTTGGCGGATTTATCCGGATGAAATTCGACGGCAATTGATGGGCTTTGTTTCAGGGATCCGCCGGTGCTGAAAGCTCACAACAACACCGATATAATCCTGCGATTGCCGATGGGAAAGCGAATTAGAGATATACGGTGGCTGTCCGTATGGTGTCGACGATTCACGGTAAGATATTTCTATATTTATTTTTAACGCTAATCACAAAAGAGTATTGTTACGAGAATTATATTATAACAAATGTGTTTATCATACATTTTGCTTTTTAACATTGCCTTTTCTTTCGATACTGTCAGTATCGTTTTTGTTTTATTCATAGAGCAATAGAGAGAAAACTCAATTGGTGTCTCTGGAGAAAAATATTCTTTGCCCAACAACCAGACGGGGATATAATCGGCCATTCGAGTAATTTGATTGACTCCATTATAAAGTTTGGCACATAGGTGCAGCGCAATGAAACTTAAATTTAAAAAAAATTCTGAAGTAAATTTATTAAATAAAATTCAATTAAATATGAGAATAAATATAATCTCTAAAAATAAATATATCCATAAAATATAAAAATAAATAATTTTGGTGAATGCCAAATCAAAATTATCTTCTCCGTCTTATCCCTTTTTCAGATTTGTTTAGTGCCATCAATTTAATCCATTAGAGATATATTAGAGTTCTGTCTTTTTGTTTTTCTATACTGAAATCAAACTCTGAGACTTTCCTGTTAAAATTTTATTTACCTGTCTTCTCCAAAAATATATAGAGCACCTTATTATTTCAAATATTCTATCTGAAAGATTATTATGTAGTGTACAATTTAAAAGGTTTTAAATTTACATTTTTTAAGAATACATGACAAAAAATAGGTTACATCATCGACGTAGCAATATCGCTTGATAAAATCAAAGAGATACCTCAAAGACCTACTGACAGTATAATACAAACATTTTTTGAGCGCTTTAAATGATTTCTCCAACAGGCAAGCTAAAGAATATATATTCCTGAATCCGTGAGCTCTAATAGATCCAAAAAAAATCCAAACTATCTTAGTTAAGTAGCCTTAAGCCAATATATTATTTCGGATAATTACACTTTTTTTTATTTAATGCATTTACTCAAGGTAGTTGTTAAATTTTTAATTGATGGCACTTTAACAAATTTGTTCTTACTTGGGCAATATATTTTAAGTCTTGAATCGCTTTGCACCAAAATTTCTTAAAGGTGGACTTGCAACTATCAAATAATTGATCCAAGAATAAAATTATATCGCCGTTTGCATATATTATTTTGGAAGATGATTAATTTATAAAATAAAAAATAAATATTTGATGTTTTATATGATTATTAATATGAATACACTTATCCCAAGTTACAACACTAAAGCACACTATAATGATCATAAATTTTGTTGATACTTAATTCAGCTCGTTTGAGATTTTTAACATTATCAATAAATTTTAATAGACAGCCTATCTGTGCAACCGGGTACACAACACTTCCTAGATCGGAACTTAATATGTAAGCGTTATAAAAATCTATACGCACTATTCCACACTGACACTGAAAATAACGCCTGAAACAAATAAATAATAAACGCACCATAGAAAGGAAGTGAACCAATCACATGACGTCGCTGCAATTAGCTTAGCGATTAAAACAAGTAATAAGTTAAAAGTAACGATTTCGAGATGTTAGACGTCGCGAAACATTTCCCCGAAATTTCCTATAAATTTAAATCCCTGTGTCTCTGTGATTATATCCCAAAAAATTATGTTATTAACGTTATAAATACTAGTGATCGACCACGATGTGTTAAATTAATTAATGTTTCTCTCATTACATAGTTAAAAGTCTTATTACTTACAAAGTTAAAACAATGTCTGTATATTAAAACATATTAAAATATATGCAAACTAACTAAAGAACTAAAATTCACTAACATTTTTTAGACTGCATTTAATCAAATATAATTTCCATTAACTTTGAATAACCAATAAATTAGTAATAAGTGTAAATTACTACACCACTGAATATTATAACAAAGTATCATAAGTAAGATGAATTTCAGAACTGTAAGAACTTTGGAGCATCAAATATAAGTATACATGATCTGTCTTTACTTTTATGTTATAACCAGAAATATAGAATAATAAATGTAGTAATACATGTTTGTATATTTAAAAAGAGACAATATGAAAAAAACTTGAAAAATTTTGAAAATTTCAAATTATGAAATTGACATTTGACTTTAGCATGCATATTATAATAATAACGAATACAATTAGATAATTTTTTATAATTTAGAAATGTATATTAAAGCAATGTATTTACTATCACTAAATTAACTACTGATTTTCCAAAACTTAGGTCTATAAAGAAATAATCAAAATAATTAATACAAGGTTCAAAGAATAAAATGTTCCTATCCTATTGAATTAATCATTTAACACCTTAATATGTATTTATCAATGCATTAAAATGTTTACAAATATAGTGTTAATAATTCAAAATTTCTTCTATTTGTGCTGTGTGTTCTTCTTGCTTCTATTACTTCATTTATATATATTCATATTCATCACCTAAAATATAAAAGAATAGTTTATTTATCTAAATCTTGAAATAAAATTGCAGTGTTTTTTGCTTATTTATTTCACTCTTGAAGAGCAGATAGTTCAACTATAGTTTGTCTTCTATAGCTTTCGTTTATCTATTGCTTTCTAATTTGTCTTATGTCTCATGTGTCCCAATTAAACTTCTATGAAACTATTTTATAATTGTTAATATTCTATGCAATATTCATTTTAACCCTTAACGCACAAATTAATGTAGTTATTACCTGCAATATTCTTCTCCTCGAAATTTGTTAATCGATGTTGGGTAGAAATTTTCGCGTATGTTGGGTTTTTCTTTCACAGTTGTGATAACGCGGATTGTTCATTAATTAATTTGTTTTCCTTGCTAAAGAAATTAAAATATAGCTTTACATGGCCATACTGTTCGTAATCGTTTTTTATCCAAACTTGCCATAACTATTGAATAAACCCAACAATACGGGAATAACCGAATATTCCATGCAATATTCATTTTAACCCTTAATACACAAATTAATGTAGTTATTACCTGCAATATTCGGTTAGTGTTTTGGTAGGAAATGCATTTACTAATAAAACCTGAAATTAATCCGAAGACAATGCCACCAAAATTTACAGAAAAATATTAAAAACATTAAAATTATCTTTAGTGCAATGATACACTATGTCTCCACATTCCTATCAATTAATAGCAGTCCTTAAGAAAACAGTCGTTTCATGCTCTTCTCGAATTTTGTTAATCGATGTTGGGTAGAAATTTTCGCATATGTTGGGTTTTTCTTTCACAGTTGTGATAACGCGGATTGTTCATTAATTAATTTGCTTTCCTTGCTAAAGAAATTAAAATATAGCTTTACATGGCCATACTGTTCGTAATCCAAACTTGCCATAACTATTGAATAATCCCAACAATACGGGAATAACCGAATATTCCATGCAATAACCGAAAGTAACCCAAAACACTGCTTGAAATTGAATAACTTTGTTTAATAATGTTTTAATCACTCACTTTCAGTTCGAATATCTTTTTGAATGTAAAAACCAAACATTCACTTAATTTTAACGAACACTACCCTTTATATTATTTTATAAACTTAAAAAAGAAGCCTTACTCCAGCGAGATTAGATCCTAGTACGTTATTGTCGGCAAGCTAACTCTTATATTTTTATACATTTTGTGTCACCGATCGGACGGCTATTCCAGGTTAACTACTTGATTTTGTCGTTGTTTGGTTTATTGGAATATCTTTATTTGTAACATTCCTCCTCGATATAAGCTTTAAACTGTGCCAAATTTCACGCCCACAGATAGGCCAATTAATATATAGACTTCCGATTCGATGTGCACAGTGATCAAGACAACGAGACGATTATCCTGCTCCTGCAGAAGGCAGAGTAGTTTCTAATTGTAATAGCCCTTAGGCCACAACTATTCCGGTCATGCCAGTCACGAAGCTAGGTAAGACTAGATATTTTCCAAGATGGTCCCTATGTTCTGTTACTTGCTAGTCGGTAATGGCGATTATCGTGGTTCTGAATTCACATTATCCTATATGACCAATCGATATAAACGCTAGTTACTAAAAAAAACACGCAATAAATATAACAAAACGTATAAATGTTAGCAGAAATCATATGCCTTAAAAACAATCTACTAGGTAATATGTGGTAGTAATTAAAACTCAGTTATATATTGCAAAGCAGACCCGTTATCTAGAAGAATAAAATGACATGGTCCCAGTTTTTCTGCATTAGATTTTCAGCTAATTTATTGACATCTCAGGTTATATCCTCCATGTTAGTATTCACTTAGAATATGATTAACTGTTATAGTCTTTATTTCATTTTGGTCACCCTTGAGGAGATGTTCACGAGCTATTCTGGCAGTCAATGAAATAATGAATATTATGTTCTAAGGGTATTGGATAAATGTGGCTTTTGAAAAAATGATTTTTTAGATCCCACTGTTTTTCAGCAAATCCTATTCCAATTCTGATTAAATAGCTTTTTAGTGTAACTATCTAAAACTAATGAAATTTGAAATTGTTTATTATATACACTTGAAAATGACGATGTAGTAGCCTTATACTATTTTTATATATTTACATTTACATTATACTATTTATATTTTGGCCAGCCATATAGGTAGTTCACACTTGCATTGTTATGATAAAGAGTGATTCCGTGTTGCCGTTTTTTATTTCGTATTTCACGAACACTTCTGGTTTACAGATGGTTGTGTACTTCCGAATTCACCGCTCTACATTACTCTAATCGACTACCGACTACCGACCGACTTAGAAATCATCGAAGAAGACGTTCGGTCTTACCCTGCCTGGTTACTGGCGTGACTGGGATCATTTTCCTTATAGTATTTTTCACTCTTGTTTAGGAGAATCACAAATATTAAACAATTACAAACATATATTTACGATCAAGCCTCAGCAGGCTTCGAATCCGAGACTATCGCAACAGTAGGTGGAACGTGCTATCGCCTTTATCACTGCACCAACAAAGCCGGCTTTATATTGTTATACTTGAAGATACAGATAGTTCACATGCCCTTCCACAGATGAACTTCGATTGTAAATATTTAGTGGTAGATTTTTTATGTGGAACATTTTTGTGGTTTAATTTATTTTATAAACGTGCTTAATATACTGTAGTAGGTGTTTTAATTTTCATCTAAAATTAAGTATAAAAACTATTTTAAAAATTAATTTGGATTTTGTAACTTGAAAATTAAAGTGACACCTTGACACCAGTATTTCAAAATAGTTTCAGACATCAGACGAAAAACATAACAGAAGAACTTGTTTTCTTTATAAAAACACATCACATCATGCCCAATGCTTTTTCAATTAAAAAAAACATTTGGAACGTGGATCTCCCACTGGAATATCTCAAGGAAAGAGAGGGGAAATCGAGGGAAACTCTCGAATTTCAAAGGCACCTACAAAGTTTTCTCATATATTTTTTATCTAGAAATAATCAGATATTTGTGTGTATTGTTATTGATGATGTGACGGAAAGTTTGTTTGCTTTTTTAAGCACTAACCATAAGGCCTCGTAGATATATTGTAAACAACTGCTTCTATGGTATGATAAAGGATTTAGCTCAAAAACGGAGGTTGCGCGTTCAATTCTCAGCAGGAACAATAACTTCTTATTCTAGTTTAATTAAAACATTTGTCAAATTACCTAGGCTAGGTAGCGGACCCCGGGGCCTAAAGCGCTCCTTATTTTCAATCATTGTTTCTTTATCTCTGTTTCCTCATACGGGCCGCATCTTTACTTAGCCTATCCATAAAATAACTGCGTAATTCATTGAGTAAATATCTAAGACCAAAATGAGAAAAATAAAATATTTAAAAAAAATTAACGGGCTTGAATAGTAATATAATTTTGTGACATATTCCATAAAATTAATTACCAACAAAACAAATCTAAATTAATATAACTGCTTGGGTTCGGCACCGACTTCAAAGTAATCAGTTGGTAGTAATTAAAATAATATTGTAAATAGATAAATAGGCTTAGGTAAACATTAAGCTAAATTTCGTGCATACAGTAGAATATACAGTAAAATACGTGTACTAGATAGGTTAAATAAGGTTTTCGTTTATTTTTATTTAATTATTACAACAATTATTATGTACATATTTTATTTTAAAATGTTTTTTTTTGCGTTAAAAATCTAAGTTTGATTATTTTTTGATTTTTAGTGAATTCCCTATTTATTTTTTGAAGTCGGTTTTTTTTTTGTTAAAAGTTAGTTAGTTAAAAGTAGCAATGAAGTGTTTGGTGAAACTGTATTGCCCCTTTCAACGCAAAGTATTAATATCATACTAAACAAATTCTTCCTATGAGCGCACCTTGTATTGATAGACAGTAAAAATCTTAATTTTCGTTTCATTTCTTTCAGTTTTCATGTTAAAAGACAGTTGTACTAACAAAGGTGCAAAGTGATCGACATCCCTTGGGGTATACTATAATTTCATAAGTTAATGAGCATGATGGAGGAAAACCTCTTGCAACAGGTTTTTTTTATATCACGACAGCATTCCTTATCAGTGTATTTAACAATTTGTAAAACGTATTTTTGTGATCTTTCGTAAGAACTATCAAAACCCCCCTTGAAAGGAAAAATAAGACACTAATAGTCTTACGTAATTAATAAATAATACCTAAAATAAATCACTTAATCAAATGGGATAGCATATAATTCTAGGATCAAACCTGGGCTAGATAGTATTTAATGACAACGAATGATACAAAACCGAACTATTTCCATCCAAACTAGCAAAAACAAGAAAAAAACAAGTCATGAACGATATCATTCGCGCTTCGATCATACACACTTTAAGGGACTAAGAGTCAACTTGCCACCCCGCCAGTCGCCTTACTCAAAACCACCCCATCACCCTCGCATTCCCGACCTATTTCGGTTGTTCCAATCGGGTGACTTCGCACGGGAACCGAAGCCGTCTTGGAGGCGAGCGTCCGTTCCGCTATACTGGTCTCGTTGTGCGGGGGAGCCGACGGGCGGTAAATCATTGCGTCGCTGGCTCGCCACCGCTGCCGCTACGCTTCCCCGCCCGGCCCCCGTCTTCCTCTGACGCTTTCAACTCCCTGCTATTTATTGCATATTAGATAAAATGCTAATTTCTGATTCTATACGGAGGTGGTCATTTGTAAAACTCGCGCTTCCCCTTTTTTGGGGGCTGTCAGTTTTGATGTAGTGCCCTATCTGAACGTTTTGATGGTACAATTAGTTGTAGTGAGCATTACCGTGAAAGCCTTCTTCGATGATAATTATGACACGTTCGCTATATTAGAACGATATCTCTTGGAACAAATGTTCCCGTGAAATATAGACGACAGTAAAAAACCTACACATCCATGCCTATACAAGTTTCGATTGGCTAGAACTACACATGCGCACTTGTTCTAATCTAGCCTGAGAGTTTTGTTGTTTACCACAGTTGTGGTTAGAAGTCATTTTTAGGTGAATTTTGAATTTACATTTTGTTGAGGTAATATAATTATTTCATAAGCAAAATTAGCAGCAGATAATGTGAAAATAAGTTTATAAGGTATGAATTATTTGTAAAATATTATAAGTCTATAACACTGATTTTGGAGATTTCTATGGAACAAAGGATATATTTTTATGTTAAATAATATGAAAACAGAAATAATTTGAAGATTATAATAAAGCTAAGAATGAATATGGTCATGTTTGTATACGTTTTCTGTCTATTTGTTATTATACTTATTCTTTCTGATTTTACAGTTATTTCTAAAGTTGGAAAAAGCTAAATTTTTACATGAAGTGTCCTGAATTTTCAACATAGTGTAAATATAAATGTAAATTGATAACATAGGATTTGAAGCTTCGTGATTTATTACTTCTTTCAGTTTATATATCTCGGAGAAGATAAATAATGACGAAATATTACAAAAGGAAGAATACATATAAAATAAACTACAATAAAAAAAAACAGCAGGTTATTCGTTTGTATACTTCCTTAATATATTTAGATTAAACTTTTCACACCACCTATGAGGAAGAGTTCCAGGCGCGTTTCGTTTTTTTATTTTCTAACTCATATTTGCTCCAAAAATAAGTAACAATGAAGTGATATATTACACTTTTGGTAAAACATATTTATTTTTTAACGTGTGGGTACTGGAAAATATTGCTGTGTTTCCATCTTTCGTTTTCCTTTTAAATCACTCTTTTGTTGAAATGTGTGAAGGATAACCTCTAGGTTCTTAACTATTTCGATTTTTTATTGTTGATCGATTGCAAATCGATATTGCAAAGCGTTAAGTACACTAACTAATATGTTGTCTAATTCATTTTCTGTATTTGGGTCTTTCGCTTTTCCCTGTATATATTTTTCTTGTAAGATTGTAATAAATTGTTAACGGAAAGTATTTACAATCATTAAATGAGCTGTTAGATTTTCAAAGTATAGGTGTATAATCGATTCAATCCACCTGTGTATAAAGTTGGCAGCTGTCGGATCATTAGTTTGCGAATTATAGCATTTTGAGTCAAACAACTTTTGTTATGGTGAAAAAAAAATGGATAAAAAGGAATTTCGCGTGTTGATAAAATATTGGTTTTTGAAGGGAAAAATACAGTTGAAGTAATAACTTGGCTTGATGCCGAGTTTCCGGATGCAGCCTCAGGAAAATCAACCATCAAGAATTGGTATGCTAAGTTTAGACATGGTGAAATGAGCACCGAAGACGGTGAAAAGAGGTTGTTACCGACGAAAATATTTAAAAAATCCACAAAATGATTATGAATGATCGTAAATTGAAATTGAGTGAAATAACAGACACTCTAAAGATATCAACTGAACGTGTAGATCATATCATCCACGAATATTTGGGTATGAGAAAGCTCTGTGCAAAGTGGGTGCCGCGCGAGCTCACTTTTGACCAAAAACAACGACGAATTGATAATTCGGAGCAGTGTTTGAGGATGATCAAGCGTAATAAACCCGAGTTTTTGCGTCGATATGTGACAATGGATAAAACATGGCTCCATAATTTCACTCCGAAGTCCAATCGACAGTCATCCGAGTGGACTGCAGACGATGAACCCGCTCCAAAGCGTGGGAAAACGCAACAGTCGGCTGGCAAGGTTATGCGACTACCTTGAAAAAAGAAGGACCATCAACCGCGACTGTTACATAGTGTTATTGGACCGTTTGAAGGATAAAATCGCCAAAAAAACGGCCGCATTTGAAGAAAAAGAAAGTGCTGCTTCACCAAGACCGTGTCATAAGTCAGTGAAAACGATGACAAAAATCCATGAATTGGGCCTCAAATTGCTTCCTCATCCACCGTATTCTCCAGATCTGGCCCCCGGCGACTATTTCGTTTTCTCAGGTCTCAAAACCGATGCCCACTGGGAAGAAATTTTCGCCGAATGAAGAGGTGATCGCCGAAACCGACGATTATTTTGAAGCAAAGGACAAATCGTACCATAAAAATGGTATCGAAAAGTTGGAGAGTCACTATAATCACCTTTGAAGGGAATTATGTTGAATAAAAAAAACTAATTTTGCCAAGAAAATGTGTTTTACTATAAACTAGTGAAAGGTAGGCCGGGAACTTTTCAATTGACCTGTTACATAATGGAATGGATAGATATCGCCTGACAATAAAAACAAAATATAGTTGTAATGTAGTTTATTTTCAAAAACTTATTGAAATCTGGTATTTGTACTCATCGTATCAGCACGTTATTCGTAAAAATACATTATGACTACGTACCACCACCTAATAATTGAAACACCAAAATCTCCATAAACGGGACACAGTAAAATGCTATAAAATCCAATAACAAATTTGCAAATATCAATCAGGCCGAAACTATATTATTAAAACCCCATTAGCCTCTCGTTCAAACTAAACCGAGACGCAGAACAAATCCCTTTTTAATTGGAACCGAAACCTCATTACACCACCATCACCACCACCGGAACTAACCGCCCCCTCGTGCATCTATTTTTCCTGCAACAGTTACCCGGTCCCCCGCTCCGTCGCCGTGCTACGTCATTAATTAACATCCAAACCATCGAGCCCGTTTTGTTCGTAATTATTCATGATCGGTCATCAGCGCCAGACGCGGCACACACTGACACTTGCATTGTCAACGGTTCCGCTCGTCTTTTGTTTCGGCGGCCGATCTAATTTGCCTCGAGTGCATCCGCAATTGGCCGACGGAGCGGGACGGGACGGAGAGAGAGGCCCAGCCGCCTTAGTAATTGTACGACGGGCCTTAGGAAAATTGGTCCAGAGCGTTGTTCTTTATTATATTTTTGCATAGCATATTTTAAAAATAAAATATGACATTCGACTGTGGACATTCTAGTGCAATTAACATGAGAGATATGAATAAGCTCACAGTTAGAACTAACATTTTTATTTGATAAAATGGACATAACATATATAGAGTTGAGCAGTGGCGGCTCCTGATAGAAATTTTAAGGTATTTTGCAATTTTTGCTAAAAAACTTACCTTTTTCTTATAAATAAAGTCCATTTTAAGTTATTTTCTGTTCGCAAGTTTGGTAATAACTTTGTCATTAAATTTGTCTATTACGGAGATAAATTGTTTTTCAATAGATAGCACGGAAAGAGCTGTTAAACGATCTTCAGCCATTGCAATTCTAAGAAACGTTTTGATGTGCTTTAGTGTTGAGAAACACCTTCGGTTGATGTTGTCATGGGTGTTAGCACAATTTGTAACAATTATCTAGTCTCCTTCAACGTGTCTCGTAGATTATTTACTCTTAAAAATTTTAGAAGAGGTAGTGCTTCATTTAATGTTCTGGAATTATTTCTTAAATAAATAACTGATAGTTCAGTTCGTAATCGTTCTTTATCAATGGAATAATACGGAACATACGGAAGTCAGTTTATCCTGAAATTTACCGCAATACTCTCCAAAGTATTCCGAAAAGAAAAGTGATACAACTACTAGATGCTCTTTAAAATGACATCGATCTTTTGCACAATTCATTATAACAGCATACACCTCTAATGCAGAAAATCGGTGATCAAATATACTGTTCCCTGGACGGTTGCGTTTATTTTCTGGTGGCCCATGACTTATTATATCTAATATAATATCTTGCTTCACTAATGATGTTATCAATATTATTTCAAACTTGAATAATATTGCGTTCAAAATTATCGATAGCGTCTCTTATTCCAATAGGTTCGATTTTCCTTTGCTATAGTTGGTTATAAAGAATATCTGAGGGCATTACACCATGGAAAAAAATTGAAGATCGGATCATTTAATGTACGGATAATAGAGGCGGCTGCACTACAGATTGTGTTGCTGGAGAATTAATGTCCTATTTCATCCGCATACTCGATGAGATTGTTTCTATTTCTGTACATATTAATAGTCCGTATATTAAAATTCCAACATAGTTTGCCTTTCATATCCTAGAGAAAAATAAAAAAACGTGAAATTATACCGGGTATTAACAGGGATCGCAGTACTAGTAAATAAGATGATGATTTTATTGTTTTTGCGAACAGGGACAGTGTTCAATCACATGCATCTAAAATTGGGTTACCAACCTTGAACGCTGTTCAAATATGTTCATACAATATAAACAACTTTGTGCTCATTAGGACCTGTAGAAAGTTTTTTTAGCAGGTTCTATTAATTCCTCAACGAGAGACGCTTTTGTCTGATAGACTAATAGTATATTTAAAAATCTAAAGTCCATGAAAGGAAATTCTTCTTTTACTGATTAAGAGGCTGAACCTGATTAGTTCTATTCTATTTACATAACCTGACTGTGTTTTGTATTTTAAATAAAAACAGTTAAAATACTGTATTTTATGCGTCCTAGATACTATTTTGTATTTCATGTATTTTGCCTAATTCAGTAGCTTTCTAGATCTTTTTCACTCACGTACGAAAATAGTTGATTCATCCACTCCTAAGCTGTGTGAAAGTCCTTTGAGAGTTTGAGCTAGATTTTCAAATAAATCTTACATTTCATTGTATTCAAACTTTGTTGGTCGCCCCAGCCATTATTTGTCAATGTCCTTGGACCCAAAACTGACAATTGACATGTAATAAATTGGAAGTATTTTGCCCAGCTTTAATGGCGGTTAGTGTACAAGCGCTGCAGTGCTGCAGAGCTCCCCAAAAAACCTAAAGAAACTCCTAAAATATACTTACGTAATCTCACTAACATATTTTTTATTACTTACCAAAAAGCAAATCCCACTTAACATTCGTAAATTATTGTTGTAATAAATGATAAAAACTGCAATGGAAATGCGAGCTATGGAAGTAACGTGGACCAGCTTAATAATCTACCATTGGTAGGCTACCGACAGAATATATTACTCCACAATATCTCCGGGTTTGGCGCATGCGCACTCTCCTGCATAGAATGAACCATAGAAAAGTATAAACTATATTGTCTTCCTTTTCTAATGGCGGTCCATTCTTTTCGAGTCGATCGGTACGCTCGATCAGATCACAACAACAAAAAAATATAGAATATTTAGATTTTGTGTTACATTCATAATTCTATAGTAATAATAATTAAATTGCTGTGTTGTTCTTAGTGTTCTAATATACGATAGCTTTAAAATATGTAAGAACAAGGCTAAGTGCAGAATGTAATGTTAAATTTTTAAAAGTTAAAAAATCCAAACAGCATCAATTTTATTTATAGTGGTAATTTTAGCTGCCAAATTTATAACACATTATTTTCAACGACCTGGAATAGGTATCAACATATGCATGCAACATATATGAAAATGATTCTTATTGTGTTGGAAGTAGTCAAGTCATTAATGAGGTTTGTCCATCAAGAAGAGTAGCAAAAACTGTAGTAACTGTAGTAATAATTAGACATTTATTTTAAATATAATATATTTTAGTAATGATTTAAATTTTATTTTATCGCTATGTTAAGATGTAGCTAGAATTTGTTGAGAATAACAAGTCGAAAAATGCGAAATTCAGAGAAACAGAGAAGAAATTATACAGCATTTTGCTAAGATATAAGAACAGTGTACAGTGATACTTTGAAATAATTAAATTTACTAACAAAAGTAGATGTAAAACCATCAACGACACCCTAATGAACTAATGACAATGAAAATACAATAGACTATTATATAAGGGTATAAGTAAATAAACTATTATTTTGTAAAAATAATAATGTATTGACTGAGATGTCTTTCAACTTTAACATATAATGATCCATTCGTATTAGGCTAGTAAATGTACAATATGTTAATCTAAAGCTCGAGGTAGTCAATTCATTAATAGGATTTGTGGATCAAGAATAGTAATAGCGATAATATTTGGGGATACTTAGGAACATTTTACTGCTTTCATGTATAGTGGTGGCTTTTTCGTTTGGTTTTAATTATATTGGCTGTATTTGATCTAAACGATTTTGGTCTTTTTTATGGTAATGTCTATTAATTTGGTTCTCAATAATTTTTTAAATAAAACGTGTTATTTCAAAAAATTTTCAATGTTTATTTCCCTCCTTATATATAGTTTCAACATTAAATCAATTATTTGGCATATTTGGGTATTTTTATTTATAAGAAATAATGATGATGTGTAATATGATTTTTTATAAAAATAAAATAGCTGGACATATGTTAATTATATTTTTATTATTTCGTTTTATTTAATACTTTTTAAAATAAAATGTCTTATTTCCAAAATTTTACCATTTTTATTTACTTCCTGAACCTTTTTACCTGCATATTATATTTGACATTAAATCTAATAATCTAATAAAACTCGGATTATTCTGTTTTAAAATTAAATGAAGCCAATATGCGCATGCGCCAAATCCGTAGATGTGGAGTAATGTATCCTGCTACCGACTCACGCTATTGCTATTATATACCTGGGCTACACGAGCGAGCTCCTTCGAGAAAGGGTCCAAAACAAGGCTGATATTTAAGTGGAGATTTCGCTGCATTTAGTCCAGCGCTGTATGTGCTATAGGTTATCTGTATCGGAATTTTACGCGACTTTCTACGAGTTAATAATAACAATGTTAACAACTGTGACTATGGAAGTGGTCTTTAATTTAATTTATAGAAGACATTTTTTAAATATTCTTACGAAGAAAATTAGTAATTTAAATACAAATCTAGTCCATCACCAGATATTATTATTACTGAGAAATCTGATGCAAGTCGAGGGAAAAGTTACACCCGTAAATTTAAGAGACATTTATTGAAAAAAAAAAGTTGTACATAACAAAAAAGTGCATTGTGCTTTCCCTGTTTACATTTTAACAGATATAAAGCTTGGGTAGAAATAGGGGTTACACCGATTTAGAGCAATTACGTTTAAAAATAAAAAGACTTGAAAACTCTAAAATCTATCTTCATAATTGAAAGGAATTCGCATTACTAGGGTCAACTAATATTATGGCTCAATTATTTCTGCCTATTGGATAAATATATAGAGACATAAAGAGAATCCATGAAAGATAGGTATATTTTATCAAAAATTATAAATTGCATTATATTTTGTGGAGCGTTTGAATTGGCTCATCGGGGACATGATGAAAGCGATACTTCCAGAATACGGGGATATTTCGTGGACTTAAGGAAAATTTTCAGCTAAACTGAGTTGCATTTAACTCTAAGTGGACACCTAAAGAATGCTTCAATATTTAAAAGCACTTCCAAAGAACAAATAATTCAGGAAATTCGTTATTATTGGCGATTATGGCAGACAAAACAACTGCAATGTTGTTGCAAAATATCAACTCGTAGTTATTTTTCGATATATTTGCAATAGTGAACCAATTGAGCGTTTTTGGAAGTACTCAATTTCTGAAAAATGTAATACAAAAATACTTAGTAAAACAATTTTAAGCGTTACAGATCCTTTATTTAAATATTCACCCAACAATTTTTTTAAATGTATTTTAAAGTCTCCTTTTACCACCTATGGGTTTATCTGGAGTGGGCCTAAATTTTAACGTGGGCTCCGAACCACGATTCCCCTCATTAAGCCTACCGACCGGCGAGTGACCAACTTTAGAAATCATCCCAGAAGATATGCGGTCTTACCCAGTCTGGTTACTGGCGTGACTGGGATCATTTTCCTTGTCGGATTTTACACTCTTGCCTAGAATGTTCACAAATTTTAAACAATCACACACATATAAATTTACGGCCATGTCCCAGCAGGATTCGAACCCGCAGCTATCGCAACAGTAGGAGGACCGTTCCATCACCTTTACAACTGCGCCACCAAGCCGGTACCCAAAAAATTGATCGCACAGCTATGATGGAGCTGTAATTAAAGAAGTATCGCTTTGTCGCTGTGTACACTGTTATGCGCACCAATGAAATTTGATTATGGCTAAAGTTGCTTCCATAATAAGCACATCCATGTATTTTTTTGACAATCGACAAAACATTCCTGGCTTTTTAATAATTCATCCCAACCAGTAGAAGTGTGAAACAGAATTTTGAAGAGGTGGATCCTCCATGACGCTCCGATCCATTGGAACTTTAATATACGGATTATTAATGCTGTGTACGAAAATAGAAAACATCTCATTGAGTGATTAATTCTTTATCAACACAGTCTGTAGTGAAGCAGCCTCTATTCACCGTACATTAAATGATGCGATCTTCAATTTTTGGCTAACTTTTATCCATCATGCGATACCCCGCGTAGATATCCTTTTTAACCAGCACCAGCAAAGAAAAATCGAACCTACTGGAATAAGAGACGCTATCGGTATTTTGAACTCAGTATTATTCAAGATAATATTGAAAACATCATTGGTGAATCATCAGACATAATAATTCATGATCCTTCAAAAAACAACACAACCATTTCATTTTAGATAACATCTAGTAGTTGCAGTACTTTCCTTTTCGGAATATTTAGGAGTATATTGCTTGAGGTAAATATCCTGAGGATAAACCCACTTCTGTATGTTCCTTTTGTCCCACACACAATAAAGAACCATTACCAATTAAACTGTTAGTTATTTATTTAAGAAATGGTTGCAGAACATCAAATGGTGCATTACCTCTTCTAAAAATTTTAATAGCAAACAATTTAGATGATACGTTAATAGATAACGTTGAAGATACATTTGAGACTAGACAATTATTGGAAATCGTGGTAACAACTTCCATGACAACAGAATTCGAAAGGTGTTTCTCAACACTAAAAAAAGCATCAGAACGTTTCTCAGAAATTCACTGGCCGAAAATCTTTTAACCGCTCTTGCCATGCCATCTATTAAAAAAAATAAAAAGTTTATCTCATAATAGAGAATTTCAATTTCAAAGTGATTACCAATTTTGTGATTAGAAAATAACGTAGCACGGACTTTTTTTTATCAGGAACTAGAATCCTCAACATGGAGGCTAG
Source organism: Rhynchophorus ferrugineus (assembly GCF_030347505.1). Taxonomy (NCBI): domain Eukaryota; kingdom Metazoa; phylum Arthropoda; class Insecta; order Coleoptera; family Curculionidae; genus Rhynchophorus; species Rhynchophorus ferrugineus. The sequence continues at coordinate 25,576,773 of NW_027472581.1, read as the reverse complement.
TCTAAGTTAGATTCAAGATTTATAACTGCACTGACTGTCAATGACAATGTCAAGTAAAGGTTTTAAAGATATCCAAGTATTACTATTAAAAAGAAAACTTATGTTATTTGGTATAGAGAAAAACTGTATAAAACTTGGAGACATGCCAGAAAAAAATTCTATTAGTTTTAATTCACTGGACGCTTAAAACAAATTGTTTATGTCTCATCCGCCAAAACACCGAAAAAAAAACAGGTGCATAAACGGTCCGGAGCCGAGACCCAGACCGAAAAATGACATAATCCACTTTGCTAAAGCTACAATTTAAATTACGCTCCCGCACTGTCGCGGCGCTATAATAAATTTTATAATAACGTCGCCCCGTAGTACGGGGACACGTCGTCGAACGCCGAGGCACACACACAACCCGTAGTAACACGGTGGTGGGGATAACTGTCGAGGGGGCGACGCCACGGGGGGAGCGGTGGCCATTTTAACGAACCCGGTCCTGACGATCCACGATCTGCGCTGGCGCCCCCTGCACGCAGGTCGATAAAACGAAACTGTTATTTCGCGTACAGCCTTCTGGTCCGCCGTGGAAATCCCGTCCTTATGCGCCGCGTACGTTGGGTCCGCCGCCCCATCGCAGGGCGGGGGGCGAATTGCGATTGCACGGTCGCCGGGAGGAAGAGGTGGAGGTTAGGAAGAGTGGAGGGGGAGCCGTGCAGAATTTCACGACGTTTCGTTAAGGATGTCCGTTTTTATAAATAATATTAGGTAATTAACGGGAGATGGCCGTCGTTTGCCGGCATTAGAGCGGCTCTATCAAATGATACAGTTTGAGAATTTTCGTTTAAGTCTTTCGGGCGGCTTTGGAATAATGAAAGATGGCGGAAAGCCGGGAATTTTGCATATATATTACCCGCTATAATACAAAATGTAATTCGCTGTTGCTAATTCGATATTTTAAGAATTATTTTAGACTGATTCTTCCATATACTTTTAGAGTATGCTGTTGAAAATTCAAACAGACATATAATGTACATCTATTATCAGTAATTTCTCTGTTAACAGGTTAGCTACCAACTACAACATAATTCATAATATGCGTTTTTGCCAAATACGAGATACCCACTCACACAAAACGACTGGCAGTGACATGTTACATTCTACCATAAATCTTCACTCAACAAATGTTCTCGTATACTTCATTCGCATCTTAATCTATAGTTGTATACCATTCGTGTATGTATACGTCTCGTAAAATGTTTCACATAATAGGCCAATATCACTATAGTCTATCCAAAATAGCAGGGAACTCACGTCATCTCAATCAATGACGTCGAAAGTTCGCAATGTTGCCGCGTTTAACTTTCACTTAATGTACGTTTTTAAAAATAATATTAAGTCATTTACGGAAGATGGTTTTATGAAATGATACAGTCCAAGAATATTCGTTTAAGTTTTTCGGGCTATGATGGTTCTTCTATACATGTTTAAAGAATGCTGTTGAAAACTCAAACAGACATATAATGTACATCATTATCAGTAATTTCTCTGTTAACTGGTTAGCTACTAACTACAACATAACTCATTGTTCAAGTTCTTGCCAGCTACAAGATAACCACTCACACAAAACGACTGACACTTTCATGTTACATTCCTCTATCAATCTCTACTCAACAAATGTTCTCGTATACTTCGCATTGTCATCTTCATCTGTATTTGTATACCTTTCAATATATTGCACATAAATAGGTCAACATCACTATAGTCTATGCAAAATAGCAGTGAACTCACGTCATCTCAATTAATGACGCCAAAGCGTCGCAATTTTGCCGCGTTTAACTTTGACTTAGAATTTATTTTAACTTTGATATATAACAACTTTCTAATATAAATGAAATAATCAAACAATAATATTATAAAATGTAATTTATTTTAATATTATAGTACATCTCACGTATATATAATCGAAGGACCTAAACTACAGTTGAACTGCTACAATATTTTCTAGGTTAGAGTAATTTTATTATTTTATGTTACATTAAACTATTCTAAACCACCTATGTTCAAGTGACGTATTTTATATTCATTATGTCTAATATTTACCTTTTTAGTTTTAATTCTTGTTTCCCTCGCTGTTGCATTTTGTTGTCAAGTCATTTTGGTATAACTTTATTTCTTCTTAGTTTCTTTTTCTGTTACTACCTGTGTACATTTTTCTTGATAAAATTAGATTTAATTCTGATTTAATTAGGCCGCATTCTGCCAAATAATTAGTATTCATTCTCTCGTCGTATATTTTACCCAAATGCACATTCTGAAGTATTACACACATATCTATGCACATAAATCGTTCACACTCTAAAATAAGATGTTCTACAATTAGCATATATTAAAAATATACGCACCTTTAATTGTCTCGACTCTCACCATCTTCTCTTGGTATTGTCAACATTGAGTCATAATCCCATATGCAGAAGGTTTCGTTCAGTCACTCTCACTTTCTGAGCCACTATTCAATTTAACAACTTAGTTGTTAATTTCCAATCTTACACTATTTCAAAATTGGACCATTTGATGTATGTACAAAAAAACTTTGAATAGACTATAGCTACAAATTTATTTGTTTTCTGTTTGTAGATATGTTGATGATATTGCTAACTTTATTAAAGCACAATTAGCTCTTTTAAAATATGTAAACGCTCCATTTTTCATGTTGATATCATTACTAATTCGTACACTCATGCTAGTTTTTTATATATTATATTTTATAGAGTATATTCTATTATAATAAATAAGATATTCTTATATTCTCTAACACATCCCTAGACTGATTTGGGACTTCAAAAAATTTTAATTCGTTACTTCTTTCGAAAAACTGATTTAGATCAATAGCTTTAAAAATATCTACCAGGAAATATACAAAAACAACAACTACAAGAGCTAGCCAATAAACAATTATTATGCTATAGATTTCATAGAAACCGAAGGATATATACTACTGTCTCTTTTTATTTTACTCTTACTGTCTCTTATTATTTTAGATAAAATGAGCAATAATATCCGCCCCGTGTTTAAGTAAAAATGTAAAACAGATTTTACATTATTACAAAATACAGTTGTTAATATATTCAATGTATTCAAGGACGGGAATTAGCTGTTTTCATTTATTTAATATATAGTTATTCAAATTGTTTAATATTTATTTAAAAATATCGATATAACGTTATACTTTATTATCAATAATTTATTATAAATTAGTAATAGTATCAGAAATGGATGAAATTATATGAATTTTGTTAAACAAAGGAACATATTGTTCGATATTATATAATATAGTAACCAATATATCAGTTCTATTTATAAAAAAATCTGATTTCTGCCTACATCCCAATTCCGATGTAACATTAAATCAATATCGATATAATTGTATTACATCGTGAAAGTTTTTCAAGGTAGAGCTCATTAATAATTTCTTATATAAATGTAATAAACGTATATAAATGTGTAAAAAACAAATATACTTAGCTAATCTATATAAATAAAACTAAAAACATTTTTATCACATTTGATGACAGATATATAAAAATAATTTTTAGTTTGTTTGTCCTCTAATTTTTTAGTTTCTAATTTTTTCATTTGATTGTAATGAAATTGGTAGGTTATTCCTTGTACAACGAAGGTTCCTAACAAAAAATCTGTACAAATAAAAATATATATTTTTAGTCTGTATTTTTATTATGAAAGGAGAAAAAAATAAAATATAATTTGACATTTGTCATCTCAATACATTAAAATGAAACATCTAACTGTAACGGGCATGTGTTTCATAGCTACATAAAAAAGTGGTCACGTGTTTGGCGATAAACGATAAAACATGAGAAAGCTTGAAAAAATTGTAAGTGTTATTCGTTATATTCTTTAACAATAACTAATTCAAAGTATATCTGACTGTCTAGAACTTCATGGCCTAAGTTATAAATAATAATGGTAGAAAGTGATAAACGGAACTGTCCTGTCCTAAAATGTCCCTGGACAAGGATCCTCCTTTTTTGTCAATGATATCAACATTGCAGCCTGCAGTCATCATATATTTTGCATTGACTGTTTCATTGGATAGACTATATAATGAGTTTCAGCATAATAAAAAGAATTTTTTTTATTAGAGGAATTGGCTTTAAGTAATTATAATTTTGGTTGCAGGTTGATTTTGGTGAAGTATTTATCCCCCCAAATCTCGAGGTACCGAAACCGCGCGTCCTTCCTGAATTCAAACGCTTGGCCCACGGACTCCGCTCTGACAACATCAGCATATTGGACGCGAAAACCTTCTACATACCCAATCTTCACTACGACGGAGGAGGTCCGGATGCATATTTCTGGGTCGGAAACGGTTCAGAACCCACCGCTTTTGGAATTAAGGTTAGTCTGAACTATAAGAAGAAGAATTCTGTTGAGGTTTAAAATTAATATAAAAAACGAATTATAAAAGGGAGTAAAATTAATTAAAATTGGGATTATTTTCGAGAAGTTAGTTCCAGTAAGTACCAAAATAATTCCAATGTCCTACTAAAAATGATAATAGCAATTACTTATGAAGTATCTAGTATTACTCATAAAGGAAAAAATTTTAAAAAGCTATAAGAAAAGAAGATGTAAGGTTGGGTTCAAAAATGCAATAGAAATACAGTGTAATCTTAATATAACTAAACTGAGGGGATTTAGAAAATATTCGTTATACTAAGTTATTCGTTACAATAGAGTTTGTTATATTGGACTACGACTCAATTTAACAAGGTAAGAAAACCTATTCATTAACCTTAACATTAAGTAGGTACTCATTTGCTTACACTGTTAAATGAAGGAGTTTCACTAATAAATGAAAACAGAGGCAAAATAAAAATCATAATATTTGTATATAAGCATAAAATATGATCAATGTAATTATGGTAACTTAGTTTTCATTTTGTTTCTCCTGATGAAAAATTGATAAACTGTGGTCTGTTTACAAACGGTGTCACACAACACAAACCAACTCACTTTTTTCAGAAAACTATTTTATTACATCTAGAGCGCTATGAGCATCTTTAAACTTTAAAATTGCCTTCTTTTACTTATTCATTACTAACCTGCCAATATACTTGTGGGAATCCCTCTACGTCCATGTATTCTAACTTTTAGCAATATCTATTTTTTTCTTTATACTATTTTCCTCTACAGACTTAATACATTTTTGTTTCTCTGTGACAGTTAAAAAACAACTTTACCATTTCTCAACCAATGCAACTTTACCACAATTACAAACAGAATTGCTTACATTACTTAGCATCAAACAACAATAACTTTCTTACGAAGAATTTAGTGTATCCGAACTTATTGACATATTATTTATTGTAAAAATGGATGAAGTTATAAGTTGAATATTACTCTGTATTTAATTTAATGACCTTTTTAGTTAAGTTTAATGTATTATAGAGGTAATTAAGGTGATACTTTTGGGTAAAAAAATACAACGATACACTTTTAAAAAATAGATATATATATTCGACTATCTAAAAAATTTAATATAATGTAACAGAAAAATTTGGCGAATAAAGTACAAACTGTCACTAAAAGTATACAACAATAACAACTTTTTAGTTGGGAAATATGTCAAACACTAACAAGAGCAATCTCTAATTTCTTTAATATGGTCTAGAATATATAATCAGTTTTTAGTTTATTTGAATCACAAAGACTTATTTCAGCAAATTATGAATGATTAAACTATGAATATATCGTAAATAAAACAAAAAACGTATTCTTGTATTTAGCACTTGACACTTAATTTAATATTGACTTCATTCGTTAACAAAAATAACTATAGCTCGTTCTAAAACACTGAACTTATATCATCTAAATTTATTACGTCAAAACGTCCCAATGTTGCCGCATTAACTTTGAATTGTAGTTCATTTTGGCTTTACATATAACGAAATTATAATTTAAATAAAATAATGGAATAAAAATAATATTATCAAATATAATTTATACTTAAACTACAATTAATTATACAGCTCCAATAGTTTATAGGTTAGGGTTGAGTTTTATTATATGATTCAATAAACTGTTTTCCACATATTAGAGGCATAATTTATCTAATTAACAACTGTATATCCAAGTAATATATTTTACTTTCATTAGAGAGCATATTTACCTTTAATGGTTGGTTGATTCCTTCATTACATTGTTCTCTTTTCAAGTCATTTTGACTCCTTAGTTTCTACCTGTATACATATTTCTTGATAAAACTAAATTTAATCACTGAACAATCATACAGTTATCCTATATTAATTATATACTTATTTTTAGTTACTTCCAGTCTCATCCCCTTGGTTCAGTAATTGTCAAACTAGGTTGACAATTTCCAATATAGCTAACAGAGTTCACGATCATTTGTCAATTTTTCTTCTGGGTGTGTGATGTATAGAGTTCACCCAAACCGATGGTGTTTGTTATTCTTTCATGTATATTCTACTAGACCTGCATGTCTATTGCAATAATTCCTTGCCACGCCCCATGTCAATTCGATTGGGTTGAATATGTACTTATAGGAAGGAAGACGTAAAATTATGTGGCCATATTGTTCAGCCATCTAATCTACCATGTCTCTTTCTTTATCATATTCAGATATCTTTTATCCCTATTTTTAAAAAAGTTTATATTATTAATTTAAAAAAAGCAACTTAATACCACTCACCATAAGTGCAAGCAAAAGAACATTTGTCGGTTTATAACCTGTAATTATTATCATTAATGTTTTGAAAAATTTTGCAAACAACCAGACGACTTTTGTAGGCTGATTCGGTTACATGTTCGAACATACAAGGCAGCATTGTAACGCTTTTTAGCTAGAATAAAATAGGAAGGAAAAATTTATAAATTGCAATAAGAAACACATTCAACATTGTGATGACGTGAGTTCACTGTTATTTTGAATAGACTATAATGGTATTTTAAGAAGAAGAAACTAGTGACATTCAATTTTTAGTTTTAACATATTTCTTTGAATGCCATAAGAAGAAATATATTTTAGCAATACAACCGTTCAGATAGAATTAATATGATAATATAAATAATTAACACTGGATTTGATTAGGTACCAAACGAAATGGGATCCCTGGATCCGCTAAGGGGCTACCTAGGCGAAGACATTGAAATCCAACTTCCCGGATCGTTAACCGTTTACGACATTGATTGGTTGGCAGTATGGTGCGTACAGTACCGGCACAATTTCGGTCACGTCATGATACCCAAGGATTTAGACGTACCACCCGCCCTAGGTCAAACGAAAATATCTGTAAGTACAAGTACCACTCATTCCTTCACCGATTGATAAAATGATTTTCAATGTTTCTCTCAGCCTCCGTGGTGGTATAACCCAGTAAGTACTACAGTTGAACCTACATCTACAGTAGAAACATAGACGAATTATGATGATACTTATATTGTGCTTATATATCATTTAATATATGGGCTTGGCATATATGATTTTAGTTTTTTTCTTGGCCCTTTTTTTCATAACAGTAGAAAGTTTTTGATTCCTAAAATATATTGGTCATCTTTATCTACTATGTACAATAATTTTTCTTAGATACTGCAACTGTTCAGATCAAAATATATTATAGTCTTTTTTATATCTTCAGAATTAAAATCAAGTAAGTAATATATTTTAGTACGTCTGTTCATTTGCAAGATTGGACCTTACTTTCACTACATAAAATAAATACACATATATAGAAGTCACTAATTCATTTCACACGTTCTGCGCTAAAACTAATCACCAGAATTATTTATAGCGGCTAAATGAAAAAGGATTTTAATGAAATAATTTATTTAAATGTTACTTAATACGTGAAAGAAATACAAAAAAAAACATTATATGGTCTGAGAATAATAATTTTCAACAAGAAATAAATTAAACCCAATATATTATAATTTTAAATGGGAATATACTGAAACGTTTTTTCTTTAAGATCTTAAATAAAATATATATAAATTTTCCCTTTCATTCAACATTAATGAAAAATATTCCATTTTATATTTAGTTAGAAACCAACATGATATAGATAAATATGAGAACATAAAAAACCAATTTTCTAACGTCTCTTAATTATTATTCCAGTCCAGTCCTGTTAAATAACAGAGTAATAAGAAAATATGCAAAAAATTTTTCTTGTTATATTACCATATATTGTCATGGTACCACGGTGTGGTAGGATCTGATTCTTAAAGTTAAAGAGGAACATATTCGTCTGTTCCAAAGGATCTGCGGAAAAAAACATACTATAATTCTCACACTTTAATAGTTTAGTTTTCAAACGTCTCAACTTACTTCCCTTGAAAAAAAATTGTACTCCCTTTTCTTTTTGGAGATTCTAATATGGACTGAAAGAATTCTCTTGAATATAATATCGAATTTGTGACCAAACTTTCCTTTTCGTTTGGTTAAAGCTGTAAATATACACATATTATATATTTCAGTTCAATTATCAAAATAAGTCATAATGAGATAAGTTTTATCATTGTTTACTTTAAAAAAACTATTTCTGGGCTAGAGTAGAATCGTTTGAAAAAGAACACTCTTGTTCCGTTTTTATAGTTAAAGAAATCATTTTTACCTTAAAACAAAAAAAGAAAAATATATAACCTAAGATGTCCTATAATAATTCAGGCAGATCAATGCATAACAACAAGAAACAAATATATCAGTTCATATTGCTTTTGTACCTCGCTCCCTCTGGTGACCGAGACGCATGGTAAGAACACAGCTACGATAGCACCTTTTTAACTTCTGATTTTATGTATTTTATTACATATTTAAATATTAACTGAACTATCGAATAACGTCATTTCCAAGATAATTTTGGAAATAAACACCAAAATTTGCTTTTACCTTTATGCCCTTGCTATCCATATAACAAAAATATAGAGAATTACTATAAAATTTCGTCTCATCGCAAGACGAACCACCAAATTAACAAATGACTAAGTTAGCAAGCAATTTTGCCGGCTAAGAACAAAGATATGAACCAAGACGAAGCCACCAACCGTCCAACTGAATTTTTAAATTCCTTGGATATTAGCATTGGTGACAAGCATTTGCTAATAAGAAAATGTGAATAGCAAATAGGAATCCAATGTTTCCGACCGCTAAGTCCTTTTAGTTTAAACTAATTTTAATTCCGATTTGTATTGTATTCGCCATGACGATTAAAAAATTGTAAGGCGAATCCTTGAGGGTTTGTAGTCCAAATCTAGAAAATGATTTTCTAGATTTCTTAATTGTACGCAATATGTTCACGTATCGGCAAAACATCCGCTTTTTGTTCTTGAGTCTGACAACAAAACTAAAAATGACGCATATCAAAAGATGCTTCACCGAAAAAAATCAACCTATACAAAAATGCATAGCTTCAATAAAGCCATTAGGTAATCGATTGATACTTTTGCTGATATGTATATAAACTAGCGAATCCAATATACATTATCCGACCGGAACATTGGTCTTTTGTTTGGATGGAATAATTTATTTCGATAATAGAACAAGTACTAATAGATGATGACAGTAACATCCAAATAGTGATATTGTTGTGATATGTTCTCATTATCAAAAATTGTTTAATGTAATAAACAGAGCTAAAACGCTGTCGCAGCCCTACCTACCGGGTTCGGTTATGAAGTTAAACCATTCTTGAATCCACATAAACACACACAAAACATTAACAGGAATGTAGACGAAATTTGTCTTATATATAACTAAACACGTGTGTGGTTATAAAACTGACAAAGAAAATTTTTCAAAATACAATATGTAAGACCAGATGAATACATCAGTGTTACGTTCAGTTTAGGTGGATCTGTCGAAAACAGATTTAACTTTTAACATTACAAAAACTATATTAATATAATATAATATTTAATTTGTTGTGCATACAACAATCACCATTATAACGGCGGATACCATGAAAGTGCCTCTTTGCCCAATAAACACCAGTTGAAATAAGAGGTATTAAAAAAACTAACAGAACTTCATCACAGTCACCTACCGTAACTAATCAAATCCACATATACACACCAACCAACCGTTTAGGAGTACAAAGTTCGCCAGGTGCGCTAGTAGATTAATAAAAACCGCAATATATTCTGAAAATAACACTTAGAGTGACTAAATTATAATTAATAAGTTTAATAATTTAATGATTTTGATCTGAACAGATTCGCAAGAAAATCAAGATATATCAGAATATTTTAGGAGAAACACCGAATATCTTTAAACGATTTCGTTTTCCACACGTACTAGATCATTTCCCAAATCGGTATTATGAGTAGTTGAACAGAACAAAAAAACAAAACAATAATCTGCAAGTCTCTCATTGCTGTAAATGCTCGTACTTTGAACAAGTTTGTGTTGACTGTGCTCGTGTGAGATGTGTTTTCTTTGTTTGTTGGTCTTGTCTGCACCACCCCCCGTTGTTGTTCTTATTCTGTTTTTTTCTCTCTCTCCTCTTAAGACGACCACAACACCCGTTCCCGCCCCCACCAATTGCCGAGAATTTTTAGATAAACGACTGCAGGTGCGCTGGCTCATGAGAGGCGATCACGTCGAAATAACGTTAACGGCCAATATAAGGGAGGATAATTACATGGCTTTCGGGTTGTCTGGTGTGAACAACAAAGCTCAGATGGTAAGTTAATCCATGCCAACGTTTTTTTTATTACTTATATCTTACATTAGATATGCTTAGTACAATCTTAATTTACAATTAATTTATTACCACGTAAGTAAGGCGAGTACGGGATTATTACATCAGTATGTGTTTCCAAAATTAAAATAAAACTAATCTACTTAAGCTAATGTTAAGAATACACTTACACACTAAACAACTTCGTGTGGTTTGGTTCGCTTCAATCTTCTGATTTCGTGCCTGTTGTCCAGTAGCTGTGTAACTTCCACGTTTCTGTGGTTTAACAAACTTATTTGATATTTTAAGACGAAATGTTGGATCACTTTGCATATCCATGTGATTTCGAGGTCATCATTTTCTTGGTCTTCGTTGGATATGTAGCAATAAGCATTGACACTCAATCGTAGAATTACTAGTTGAATTGATGTCTAAATGAGCCCCATATTTGTACATCATAAGTCAAAATTGGCTTTATTATTGAATGATAAACAATAAACGAGTCTATAATTTTAGGTCAATTTGAGAATATCTTGCCATGAACCAGCACATTTGCCTACTTCTACCATCGAGATATATTCCGAGGTATTTAGCTGATGAAACTGCTTGAGGAATCGAGCATCCGTCAAGTGATATAGTTAGGTTTTTATCATTTCGCCGCATCGCAAAATTAATATGCACAGATTTGGAGCTATTAAGCTGTATTTTCCAGTCTCTAGTCCATTTGTAGATCTTGTTTAACCGCTACTTGTACTTCTTCTACAGCGTTAGACAGAGATACATCTTTTGTCATGTCAAATGTTTGTATCATCGGCAAATGTTCTAAGAATTGTTTCTTTTGTTCTTGGGACATCAGCACTATAGAGCAGATATAGAAGTGGTACCTAGACAGTACCCTATAGAACTCTAGCTGAAGTGTTAACAATGCCCATTCATGCGAGATTCTAAATTTTCTTTCGTAAAGATATAATTCCAGCAATCGACAGTAATTCTCCACTTTGCTCATTTTGTAGATTAATCTTAAATTCCATACCCGGTCAAAAGCTTGTGAGGTGTCCAGCAATATATTTTTTCTTCGAATGCCTTTTCAAAAACCGCTGTTACTCTGTATACTTGATCGATTGTCGAGTGGTGATTTCGAAATGATTTTATACATTTTAACAGCAGCTTCTGAAATAACTTTAATATCGCAGGTGCCAGCCTAAAAGAAAACAGTAGAAATAGGCCTATAAGATCCAACTTGTTCTGCCTGTTTGTAAGGATTTAGGATTAAGCATAATTATTCGAGCAACCTTAAGACATGGCAGAACATGCTTCAGTCACAAATAAACATTGAATATATATGTCAACATGATTTTTACTTTTCGTGGCAGCCCTTTAAATAACCCAAAGTGAAATATAAAAAAGTCTAGAGGCCTTTTTAAAATTGAAGTTGTTGTCAATTTCTGTGGCAACTTCCATTGGAGAAATCAGATTTACAGCTACATCGAACTGATAAACATAATTTGTATCTATTGTAGATTCAATATCATTCAGTTGGAATACGTTAGCTAAATGCTCTACGAATAATTCATCTTTTTCATCATTGCGTCGAACCCATTCATTTTGATCATTTTAATCTAATAATAGGCGAAACTCTAATAATTGGTCTTTTGAATCTCCGAGTTGCCTTCCATATCGAGTAATCTTTGTCTGCTTCCGGGCTTAATTAATTTACAAATTTTTCGAAGCAAATCTGTTTATGTTCTTTAATCTTTTGAATTGTCTGATTACTAATTCTATTAAATATTGTTTTGTCTACAGTATGTCTGCTTCTATGTCATACTTTTCCAGCTTTTCGTCTTTCTTTTATCAATAATAATAATATCAATCTAACATTATGATATTTAATTTCAAAGGAACTTTCAAAATATTTATAATTTTATTTTTAGTTATTGCTGTAAGTTATCCCTATATATAATACGTTTTATACAACTGGTTTTCACCAGATACAATCTTACGCATTAATATCACTATTTTTCCCTTACTTTCTAAACTTGTGGTCATAAATTTATGACATCACAACACACTTTACATCAAGTGGATTAAACATAGGTTTCAACCATAAGTTCATATATAAGCAATAATTTTCAATGGGTCTTTTCTTTTAATTATAAAAATAAGTAATATCGTAAAAGCTGCTCAATGCTTTTTTACATCTAACACAACTGTTAAAGGAAGAAACAATAGTGAATTGTTAAATAAATTAACTATTTTTTTGCTTGAAGTTATAAGGTGGGAAAGAGTTTTAATCGCAAAAACTTTTAAACTTTATAGGCGACTGGTTGAACGGCGATACAAAGCGGCACTAAAGGTTTTTATCTATTAGAAAACAGACCAATCAGTCTCACTCGTTCACCATTCATGTAGTTTTAAAACAGATATACGTAGATGGATATGTAACCAGCATTACATAGTAACTTCGTTTCAATTTCAATTTCGCACTTGTTCAGCATTTCATCGATCTGAATAAGTGATCTGATTAGAAGATGCTGTGTAGAGCTTCCAATTCGAGTTGCTGCAGTATACCCTTTACAACTATTGCCATGTATTACCAAGAGCGGTTTGATTCTAAATAACTTTGCCTTTGTTAGTCACTATTGCTAGTCTTTTTTACAATAGTACATCTTTAATTTCGTTCAATTGACATGGGCAGACATCTGCACTAACAATTTTTTTTGGTTTTAGCAGCTCATAATATACTACGCCTCATAAAAAATAAATATCACATCAATGTAGATAAATTTCCTTGACTAACCCATGAGTTTTTGTTTGCCCGCAAGGATTCTTGTAGTAACACTACTTTTTATCGCCAGTAACAATACCAGAAAAATCTTTCCCTATTTACCTGACGAGGAATAAACCTCCAAATTCTTGTGGTAGCCATTTTTCTTCCTTTTTGATCTTTTTAGGATTCCTTTATTTAGATCTTTCCCATCGCATTTAAATGTTTAGAAACAGTTGATTCATCATTAGACATTCCCTGGAGCGTTTTTTTGCATTTTCGTCCAATATTATTACAATTTTTGCCTTCGAACATTTTTGTCATTGACATCAAAATCGTCATTTTCAATTTGCTGAAACTAAGACAGACAACTGGGATATGACGGAGCAGCATCACCAAAGGTTTTCAAAAGTATTTTATGGAATTCGACAGCACATTTTTTCAAATCAAACAACAAGAGTAATGATTATCAAAAAAATTTTTCTTTACATTCCATGATTAGTGTCTGTATACGCTGACTCAATTTTACTAAATGTACGGTAAATAACGGTGATTTTATGTACAGAAATGTCAAAACTATCGAATATAATAGTTGCTTGGATTAACCGTCCGGTCAATGACCGGACACCCGGGTATCCATTTCAATCCGCAGGTAAAATAATAATTTTTCCTTATAAACATTTTATGGTCGTCTAGATCCTCAAAATTGAAGTAAATTAAAACCCATTTTTCGCCAAATTTTTTAACATTCAATTAATTAATAAAAGTTATTAACTATCAAACTTGATACCCCGCCCGTTCAATATCCAGGTCCCACTAAGATTAATGACGGGTTTATACACACTTCAGAGACTGCTTATTAAAGTAATTAGGTAATTCGACTTTTAAATTGGAAATAAACAACATAGTTTGTAATTTTTTTTATTTAAACAATAATTCTAATTATAAACAATAACAAATATAGTAATGTAGAAATACATAACTCCGTTTTATTTTATTTTATTAATATCGTTTTCCATTATTTTACTACTTATTTATTTACATTATTTTATTTATTATGATACAGTGCCATATAAAAATTGAAGTATATTAAATTATTTCGTACATCCTTCACATGTCGTGGTTGTAATACAGTGTACGTCACAAATAGGGTTCTCATATACCGAACATATTTTTGTAGTTTTCAGACGTTTTTTAAATTCACTTTGGAGACATTCATAGCAAACACCAGTAATCTTTTTCCTCCCAGTTGAATCGAGTTGCGTCTGAGGTGTCAATGATACAGATGATGTTTGCTGATCCGCATTCGGATTAATAGCTCGACCAAGAAGAGATTCAATCGCCACTTTCGTTGAGAAATGCTTCATAATTTGTGCATTATTCGAACGACGACTGCACGACTTTCAACGAATGGAGTATATAGCTCTCTGTCCAATTGCCGATAAAATAATCGTCGTTCATACGATTTTTTAACAATCATTCTATTATTCTCATAATACAGAATATATGATGCAAGGCAGGCAATATCGAGAATATTGTAAAAAAATGCTAGAGGCCACCTTTGAGTTGATCTTTTTATAGTATATCTACCAAGCATTTTATCCATCGTGTCTACTCAATAATTTCGGGTTTTTTCTTTACACTATCACTAATTTTAGCTTCATGATGCATTGATTGAACACGTTTCCTTCTTTTCGTACAACATGAGGAGGGGAAAGGGACATCTCAGGTACCTCAATATCGATTGACTTGGCATTCCGCTATTGTTATTTCTCTGAGGACTATAAACTGTGTTCCTATAGCTATTTTATATGCCACATAGCCAGTTTACACAGCTACAGCAGCTGCCACGCTATAGGTGGGTACGCGGGTACCCTGTAATTAAACGAATGACGAGTTCGGTCAGTGACCGGACGGTTAATACATCACATTTTCACCAATATATACAGATGGTCAAAATACATGCAAAATAAGTTAATAATACATCAAATAATAATCTAAATGGAATTCAACAAATTGTACCTTAAAAAGGATTATTAATGTTGTTATCATATAAAGCAGACTTGATTAAAAATATGGATAAATAATATACAAAAGTTATTGTTTAAGCTGGAAAACTACTATAAAAATGTAACATAATATATTTAAAATCATGTGTTACATGTATTTTTATAAGAAATATCTAAGGACCAAAATGCAAAGTACGAAGAACTATTAAACAAATTAACTTAACTATTAAATCCATATTTTAATGTGGTAATTTTAATGTCAATGACAACTGCCAGAGAAAGTTGGAAAATAAGGAAATACAAAATTTTTTTAATATAAACCAAAAAACTGTCAGAGAACATTCACTTTCACTCTTTCAGCTTAGCTTTATTGATGAATCAAATGTTTTCATACGTTTACCATTACTCGCATCACTAGCAAACCAACATAGTTCTTTCCAAAAAGATGGCAAAAGTCGTAGAAAATTAAAAAATATTACTATTAATATATATTGTACCATTTTTTTCTCAATTAATTTAAGTAGTGAAAAAATTAGTAGAATATATGCAAGCATCTAATAATTGCGATAAACATAAACTAAACATATAGTCTATTTTTTAAAAGTTTTTCGTACATAAGTCATCAAGATGTTTAATGTAGTGGCTGCTGCAATTTGTAAAATCGTTTTAGAATCAGACAATATTTTCCTTCTCATTTTATTTTGGTTAAAAAGAGACACATTGCTGTCTGATTAGTTCGAATGCGTTAACGAATGAGCCTATCAAAGTCGTCCAGTTGTCAGATGTATGCAAAATTATTGAAAGCAATAGTGATAAGAGGTCTCTGGCTCTAACCTATAAACTATTGTGGCTGTATAATTAAATGTAGTTTTTAGATGCACTACAATGGTAAAAAAAATATATTTTTTAAAATGTTTGTTCAATTATTTTATTTAGATTAGAATTTTGTTGTACGTCAAAGCCAAACTGAACTAAAATTCAGAGTTGATGCGGCAACATTGCGACATTTTGATGTCACAAATTTAGATGACGTATGTACAAAATAACTTAGAATAGACTATAAAAATGGTATTCAATGTCGACCCTTAAAGAAGAAAATTAGTTATTTTTTCATAAAGCAAACTTGGCTTAAAATATAAAAAAGGCGTATGCTAAAATTATTTAATCAGAAAAACTAGAAAGACAACAGAATAAACTTTTGAACAATAAGAAGATATTTATTTCCAAAAAATGCGAATTTCAAGAAATATATATATTATATAATATTTTTTAATGTTTATATGTAATGTTTTAAGACCACCTTGTAGAATCATGAAAGATAATCATAGAAAACATTTAAAATAAAATTAATCAAAACGTTTTATCAAAAATACACACTGTTCTGAAAAAGCAAAAAACAGATACCAAATATACATTTAAAGTTTACAATATCTTTGAATAAATTGCTGTTTCCAGATTGGCGCTGATATTACCGTCGCTTACTTTGATAAGAATTCAAGAACCTTCCACGCAGATGACTATTACATATCTCACGCCTCGCAGTGCGATGGAAAATCCGGAGTTTGTCCTGATGAACGCATCGGAGGTCGCAACGACGTTCTAGTTTTACATGGTGAACGAATCAATGGAACCACAATAATTAAATATTCCAAGTAAGAATATTTCCTCACAAATATTCCCCAAATTTACAGAACAAAATTGATATAGATAATTTTGTTAGCAATTAAAAAGTTCTTACCAAGTTTATTTTTACTGTACGCATATATCAAATGTTCTATAATAAATAAATGCAAAAATTTAGGCCTCTGCATACAAACGAAGCAATAAATGACAGACCGATACCCGAAGATGATCCAGTCAGTGTTATCGCAGCATTTGGGCCCTTAAATAATCGGATGGAAGCCAACGTCCACCTCGCCAAAGACAAAACGGTTGAAGATCAACAAATAAACTTCGGCGATTTGTACGACAGCCGGTGCACTTTATCCGTGGATCAAATACCTGAAGCCGATGGAATAAATGCCTGGCCACCAGCCAAAATAATCGGTATGAAATACAATAAAATCGAGACAATTAATTTTTATTAACGAATTCCCTAATATCTAAAATCTATAATACTGTATAAAATGTTGCCTACATTAACGGGTTAACATAAATCAATCTTATAATTTCCATTTTTCCTCTTCAATTTCGAGTTCTTTTAAAACAATATTAATGTTCTCGATTTCCTTCACCCTCATATTTTGATAATTCTCGTAAATTTTCAAAGCCTCCACTTCAGCTTCCAAACGGTACATTTCATTTTTCAATTCCTTCTCATTCGGAATAACCTGTTTATTTTTTGAATTATCTATTAATTGGATTCCTTGAGATGTCAGATTTAAACTATCCATAAGCTCATTCATTTCTTGTTTAAACTTCAACTATAACCCCACTTTTAGTTTATGTAAAATATTGTAAATAAATATTACCTTTAATCGTTTCAAATCTTCTTCCTTAGTCGCTATACCTATCAACTTTGTTTTTATATATTGATCCGTTTCTTTCTGATGAATCTCTAATACTGTCACCTCGTAATCTTGTTTAAATATTTCAATTTCAAAATCGGTTAAACGACTGTTCATCGATGTCAGTTTCTGGATGTTTTCGGTAATCTTATCCTTCAAATCCAAAGCTTTCTTTTGTAATTTTAACGATTCGTTAAATAGTTTATTTTCTTTGTCATCTTCGTACTCTATAGCTTGTATTTTTTTATTTAGATCCATAATCTTTTTGGTACCTAAAATCTCTAAAACCAAATGTCACAATAAAACTTTTGTTTTTAGGGGAAAGCGTGTTTCATGTCAAAATTGGACCGACAGGTGGGGATAGGGGATATTCTAAAATTACTGGCCGAAGTTCGCTGGGGATATGTTACTATATTAATGATAAATTAATACCAGAAATAACTGTGGAACGTGGACAAACCTATATATTTGTTGTGGAGACCGGAGAATACACATCAAATCCAGCAAGGTATTTCAATATATTTAATGTATTGAGTATTTCCCTTGGTTGTTGACACTGACAATGACAGTGACAGTGACATAAGTTATGTTTACGTTCAACATAATAAATTTTACGAATAAGAATGAGAAAATGTTTATTATTCTTAAGTCTTTCTAGATTATAAAATATTGTTAACAAGCCAAATATTGTTCAATCTAAACAAATTGCGGTTACGAGGGGTACTCTTTATATTTCGAACTTCGATAACATGTTCAATGTTAGGTTAAGTTATCTCTGACGTTCTTTTAAGTAAATACAACTTAAGTAAATACAACATTCAGTTAGAATTTCGATTTAGTTCAGTTTTTGTTTTAGTTTTAGTTGTCGGTTTGTAACCTCTAATTATTATGACTAGTGTTTTGAAGAATTTTTAAATAGCCAAAACATTTGACAAAGTGATCGACCAGTACCAACACAAACCAAATTTTATTAGCTGTTTCGGTTAAATATTGGGACGCTTCGGACAGTATTCTGTCTCTTTTCAACTGGGGTGAAATGAAAGGAAGAATCCGATCCCAGTTATAAAACCAATTTTACATTTTTACAAACGGTATTTGACAGTATATTGGAAGAACTATAGAATAGTAAAACATAGAAGGCGATCTCTGATACAATATATTGTGACTAAATTATAAATTAAAGAGCCACAGAGGGCGCCACAAGCAGTAATATTTTTAGCGGGAAATTTAAAACATATATTTTAATCAAAATTTTTTATTCAAAAAAATATATACATAATAAAAACAATATAAATACTATTTAACATTTGAATACTAAAAAAAATCAAGAAACAATATCTAATCTGATAACTGACCTTTAACAAATATAGAAAATGTTTCATTATGCTAATAATATAATTTTTAAAGGGAATATACAGGAAATATAATACAATTATGATTTTTCCCTTAATTTTATTACATATTTCACTATATTAAAATATAGTTATAAATCAATTCTAAGAAGTGTAATAAGAAGTTTTGTTGTTTGTTTCTTATTGTTATTTATAATTCGTTTTAATTTTAATCCACAAGATATATTATACATATTTTTGTTAATACTTTTAAATATTGTAATTTAAGGATATATATTATATTATTTAATTTCTTAAAAAAATATATTTGTACTTCTAATTATTTTTAAATACTCCAATGTATTCAAAACAACTGCTGATTCCAATAATAGGTCAATTGAAAAGTACCCGGTCTAATATATGGCGCTATTAGAATTAAATCCTTATGTTTTTTAGTTAGCCCTAACCCTCAAAAGATCCGTGTATAAATTTGACAGCTGTCGGATCATTAGTTTGTGAACTATAGTATTTTGAGTGAAGCAACTTTTGTTATTGTGAAGAAAATGGATAAAAAGGAATTACGCGTGTTTATAAAATATTGATTTTTGAAAAAAATAATACAATTGAAGCACAAACTTGACTTGACGCCGAGTTTCCGGACACTGTCAGAGGAAAATCAACAATCAAGGATTGGTATGCTAAGTTTAGACGTGGTGAAATAAGCACCGACGACGGTGAACGTAGTGGACGCCCAAAAGAGGTTGTTACCGACGAAAACTCCACAAAATCATTTTGAAGGACGTAAATTGAAATTGAATGAAATAGCACACACCCCAAAGATATCAACTGAACGTGTACATCATATCATTCACGAATATTTGGGTATGAAAAAGCTCTGTGCAAAGTGGAGTTGATGATTCCCAGCAGTGTTTGAAGATGATCAAGCGTAATAAGCTCCAGTTTTTGCGTCGGTATGGACAATGGATGAAACATGGCTCCATCATTTCACTCCAATCATTTCAGGTCCAATCGACAGTCATCCGAGTGGACTGCGCACGGTGAACCTGCTCCAAAGCGTGGGAAAAGGTAACTGTCGAATCATGGAATCATTTTTATTACCTACTTTGAAAAAGGAAGGAACATCAACAGCGACTATGACATAGCATTAATGGACCATTTGAAGGGCGAAATCGCAGAAAAACGGCTGCATTTGATGAAAAATAAAATGCTGTTTCACCAAGACAATGCACCGTGTCACAAGTCAATGAAAACTATAGCAGAAATCCATGAATTCGGCTTCGAATTGCTTCCTCTTCCACCGTATTCTCAAGAACTCGCCCCCAACGACAATTTCCTGTTCTCAGATCTCAATGGAATGCTCGCTGTGAAGAAATTTTCGTCGAATAAAGAGGTGATAGCCGAAACTGAGGCCTATTTTGAAACAAAGGACAAATCGTACAACAAAAATGTATGTGTATCACCTTTGAAGGTAATTATGTTGAATGAAAAAACTAATTTTGCCAAAAAAAATTGTTTTACTATGGTAGGCCGGGGACTTTTCAATTGACCTGTTATTAAACTTATGATATAATCTGTGAATATACACATATTATATATTTCAATTCAATTATCGATGTAGATTTTAATTAAAGACGTACTATTAATATTACAATTAGGAATTCCATCTTTGTTAAACAATGGTATTCCACATTTGGCTCCATAATCATCTGGTCAGTCTGAAATGCAAAGAATAAACTTTCCTGTACTAAAACTTAATGTTTGAGATTGTAAGAAGTTTCCTGAAGTTTAACATTATTTACTTTTAAAACCCATTTCTGCGCTACAGCAGAATCCTTCGGAGAATATTTAATTTTATTTGAACCTTCACATCAACATGTCACAAACAAAGTTCAAATCGAAAGAAATAAAATAAATCTGTAAAATCTTCGGACTTTCTAATGATTCTATGTTTTATGAGTACACTTTGTTTCTCACATAACTACAACATGTGTTCTAGATATTATCCATTATATATCACGGATTCGTATAAAGGAGGCTATGGACAGATAAACGAAGAACTCAGGCGTGATCAAGAGATTTACGCCGGTGTAGGTTTTGATGATCAAGGTCATCCGTTTCCAACAGCTGCCGGTCGTTACTGCGAGTGGGCCCATAAAAGCATCGATAAGTCCATGGAATCTGAAACATTCGACGACTATCTACGTACCTTAAGGTTAGAGTGCGACGAAGGGGATGCCGCTTATTTGAACTGGACTGTACCAATGGATGCTCCAGAATTATTATATTATCAGGTATTTATTATTTATTCTTACTCCATATATATGTCAACGACGTGATTCTAAAAACATTTTAGTGTTACGCTCAAACCAACATGGGTTGGAAAATCCACATTGTAGATCCGGGGTATATATCGGAACAAAATGGAGAACAAACAAGCATAGCGTCACCCAAACCGACAATAAACTTTATATACATCTTGACAATACTAGCAACTAAGACGATAACTAGTTATTTAGGTAGGAATTTGTAACAAGTTTAACAACAATCTTTTTTAAACAAATACGTTGTCACATTTTTTTATTTAAAGCGCACAAATAACATAAGGTATGGTTTGCGAATAAATGTTACCAATAAAAACAAGAACGATCATACGACTTTAACCTATACTACTTCGGACAATAAACAAGTTATTTTTTAACAAAATTAAGAGAAAAGTGTCACTTGTCAAATAGAATATGTTCGACGTTATTTTAAAAACAGTACTCCTAACAAAATATTGTCAAACGTTGACATATCTTAACCTGAACTGAAAGTGTAGTGCATAATAGTTATCTATATATATAAATAATTTTTAAACAAAACAGTATCGATATAACGTCGAACGTATGTATACTTTTATTATAAACAATTTTCTAACTGTTTAATATAATATAACTATGATTTTTTCCGTTAAATATCGTTACATATCACACTATATTAAAATATAGTTATGAATTAATTCTAAGATTTGTAATAAGACGTCAATTTTTATATTTAAATTTTTACTCTAGAAGTAACATTGTTGTTTTTAAGAGGTGTCACTCTCATCTTTCATGCGTTTTGTTCTTTGTTTCTGATTGTTTTTATAAGTCGTTTTAATTTTAATCCACAAGATATATTATACATATTTTTGTTAATACTTTTAAATATTGTAATTTAAGGATATATCGCTTTTCTATTATGACAATAAATACTAATTGTATAAAAACTTGACAATAACGAGGATAATAATAGATTTACTTATGAAAATAATAGTATTAGTGCGTACTTTATTTTATATTTATTATATAAATTCAATGATAAATATATATACAAATATTTACATGTTATTTCTAAAAATATAAAAATTTATTTCAGTATTAAATGAAAGAAGAATAATTTTATTAGGTAGTGTAAGAAATAACCTGTGGTGGTGTAAAAGTCACCTACTTTGATTATATATTAAAATATTAAATGAAAAACTTTTAGTGACAAAAAGAATAAAAGAAATTTCACTATTCCTTACACAGCCTAAACTAATCGAAACCTTTGTTGAATGGAATAAATAATAAAATAAAAAATATTTAGAGATCTAATTAGATAATTACTTTTTAATGTTAATGACTGTTGTATGAATGTATTTAAATTATCTGTGATAAGAAAATGCATATGTATATGTTAGATAACCTATAATACACTCTAACTTACAGGCTTCAAATTAGATGTCAAAAAAAATTTAATTGAATTTTAGTTCTTTGTTAGACTCTTTACAACAATTTATAACACAGGAGTATTTCAACCATATCATCATCAGATATTGTAACCATATCAAAAAAAAATTAAATAAATCCAATAAAAACACTAAGTCAAAATCAGTTCATTCTATGTGACCTACAATATTAACGTTCTCTAAAATATATAAATGCGTTTTTCAATACTAGGCTACAAAATAGATTAAATAAAAACCAAATAAAGTAACTATTGTAGTCAACACAATGATTCGCAAGGAACACATTGTTGTTGACTATGGTAACAGTTATAAAGAGATCTTCTTAACCAACAACGGCAAATTAATCAGTTTAATATAATAATGTATTAAGTGATTAAGTTGATGTGTTGCAATCATGAATATCATGGGAGACATATCAAAGGGATAATATTTAGGTCAGTAGAAATAGGTTGGTAACCAAATCAGTGTAAAAAATTAAATAACCATTATAAATGTAGTTATAAATGTTAAAATTAATTTTTGAATTGAATAATTTTTATTCTTAGTTAACAAAAAGACAAGTTATTATATCATGAAGCCAATATTATATTATTCTAAATATCTGACGCATAAAGTCTTTATAAAATCTGTCAATGTCAAATCATTTTGACGTGTTATGGTGATCATTTTTATATTAGATTAATAGTAAGGTATAATTTTACTTCTGACTTATTTTTTACATAAATGAAATATATTTTCTCGCTTATCAATAAGTCATTTCAAATTTGGCATAAATTATATATATCAAAAGATATTAAAATAATATAGAAAATTTAAAAATAGTTATTTTAACGTATATTAGATATAATAGTGTGCATGGAAGTTTGATGTTGTTTTCCATATTTATATGATGGTTTTATTGTTTTTGTTCCTAATAATGCCGGAACTCTTGATGGCGCGGATGAGATGTTAGAGAGCTCGCCTAAACCAATCAAAAACGCGTGAGCGGTTTCAAAAACATTTCTGATCAAACATATTTGTAATTCTTATAGGCAAAACTTAAATATAACAGTCAAATATCATCTCAGTTATGTCATCCATCAAGCTAGGTAAGGCCGGATATCGTTAAATCCACATTAAACAATAGGTCCAGTCATTCAAAAAGGTTGGCATGATTAAAAGCCATTTATATATAAACCTTGAAAATATTATACTAACATATTCAAGTATAAATATTGTTTTTTATTATGTATCAATTAGATCTGCTAATATATTATTTGTTAGTATTTACTTTTCAAACAACAAAAGTTTCGCGTTTTACTACATTAAAACTTTATAAACAATAATATTTTATAGGATCAATACAAAAAAAACGTTCAAGTTGTATATGCGATATGAAACTTTTACTGTGTATGTATCTTAATATATTACCATTACAATTTTTCATGGACATTTCAGAATCTTCTCTTTGTATAACATTTATATTCGAACATATATACTTACAATTAGACAATAAAATTTTGGTGAAATTAAAAGATAATGACAAAAGTCAATTAAGATCTTGATACCACATGTTAAACAAATGACAATAACTTGTGATTGTTAAAAATAGGTAAAATAAATCACTAACAGACACGTTTTGTTTTCGCCAGCATATCTTCGTTCGATAAAGTTGCACCAATGAAACTATAATTCTTCATTAAAACATAAACTATGTGATATTCACTATAGTTGGTCATAAAAGTGCGTTTTTAAATATTGGTGTAAAATTATGGTAGCGTAAACTAAGCAAAAGTGCTTTGGTGTTGAATTTAATTTTGTTTTTCGGTTTATATTGTTCGTATGCATTGGAAGAACAAAAAATCTAAGGCGACATGTATAATCTTAGGGATTGTTTATTTATAACTTTTTGTTGGATATAAAAAACATTTAATTGTAATGTATATTTATGAGCTCTTGATGTACGAGGTATTCCTGTGTAAATAAAACTTTCTTTTATGTATAGGTGTTTTTTATTGTTGTAGTTAGATCTCGTGAACGCCAAACTTATATTATTTTATAAAAGCCAAAATGAATGACATATCTACCTATGACTACTCTTGACGACAATAACATATCAAGTGTAGTCACAATACGCCACAAAAAATTATGTTTTTTATTGGACAAGCAATGAAACCGTAACGTTAAAACGGCTTGAAATGGAATTCTCATTCAATACATGTGAAAGCCATTTTCCCTCTTTTAGATATTTCCCATCAAATATAAATTTCCAGAAACAGTTGATAATTTGAACTGGTTTTTTGTCTCTCCAAACCTCTTACTGACTTCAAAATCATCACTGTTAAATCGTTGAAATCAAAACCAGAAATTGTGATATGATGTAGCAACATCACTATAAATTTCTAAAAGTGTTTAAAGGGGTTCGGCAGCAGATTGCTTTTGAACGTTCAATAATTATCTGTATACACTGAGTAACTTAATAATAGTAAATGTAACACTGCTATCTTATGTAGGGAAATGTTAAAAGCATTTAATTTAACAATTATTATAGGTCAGGTTATTTGACCGTTATTTTCATTGATAGTATGCATTTTCACCAATAGATATCACATTAACGTACATGTAGGCACCTATTTTGGCAAATATTTGAAGCTATTTCCCAAACAATTATAGAGTTTCAAAGGTTCCAACTCCTATTATAATCTAAATACACGTTGATTCAGTTTAGTATAATATTAAAGAACAAAATGAATATTAAGTTAGTAGAATAATTTTAGATAAACATGAAACATAACTATAAATGATCTAAAGTACGTAATAAAGATGCGTACACTCTTAGGCAACTTACCCCAACATGATAACAACCAATTTTAACATTACGAAACATAAAAAAAATAATTTCCGTATATTGCGTTGTTTGTAAGCTTCAGTCCACTGACCTAGACAAGTCATCACTTTTAAGTATTCCAGATTTCAGATGAGAATTTTCTTATTAATCCATAAAAATAATATGTATCATTCAATGATCAATTTAAGGGTAATATCAAAAATTATTTTTTGTACTCTACACTTAATAATATTCATTAGGAATAAACAGTGATGCATCTTACCAAAGAAAAGATTAATTATTTGTAATACATAATAGGAAAATAATCCTGGATTTAATAAGAGCTTACTGGAAAAACAAATTACAATATTTCTCAACCAAAACAATGTCAAAGCCTCAATTTTCATTTTAAGTATTGTTTAATTGTTGCAGGTTATTAGATAAAAATAGAAAATGATTTCTTCAAGATTTTTTATGGACAAAATATAAACTAATAGAAACTGGGAATATACTAGTGCCACAGTTTGATACAACACATCATCTTAATAGCATAACACAGATGCAATGTAGGTAATATTATAAGAGTATTATCTTAGCCAGTAGTATAAAATTTACTTTATGGTGTCCCTGAGGGCAATATCAATAGATTGGACATTTTACCATCAGCTTCAAATGTAATATATCTAATTGAAAAATAAAACAAATCAAAACATTTTAAACTTCTTTATTATAATATCCACACTAATTTTTGGAATTCTTGTTTCAATACAATCAGTTTGAAGCTCAATAATTGATACCTCTGGAATAACCTACTTGATAACAAGCACTTCAAGCTAACAAAAAATAAATGAAACTTCCAAGATATAATTTTTTTAAAGTATTATCATGAAGCTCTTGATACATTTCACAAATATACATACAATATTGTTCTACTAATATACCTTAATTATTTATATTACCTTTTCTTGATGAATAAAAATAATTGTCTTTTGACAAAGTTACGAAAATAATATAAACACAATTTTTCTTGCTAGGCTTATGCTAAAATCATAATTTAAAATATGTTTCATTATTCAGATATATTCAAATATATCTAAACAATACACAATTGGGTATCAAGTTTCTTCTTTTTGTTCATTTAGGTAGTAGATAATACATAACAGTTTATTTGTCACTCAACAAGCTTATACATAACTACTTGGTTCAAAGCAATACAATGTTTTTAATTTTGAGAAAAAAGATTCCAAATTAGATTTTTGTAATTTATATCACTCTATTAGTGGAGTATTGTTTGTTAAGATGAAATTATTAATTACACCAATGGTTTTATTATAACATTACAAATATGTCAAGATTAACAAAAAATTGTAGTGTGAATAAGACTGATGATATTTTCCTGATTTTGCTCATTGTAGAATAAACATTAAAGTATAACTTCCATAATAGAATAAAAATTCTCAATATTTCAACCAAATTATCAGAATTAGGCGATGGAAGAATGTAAAAAAAAGTAATGAATTTATCATGCCTAATCTTCATACAATATTCGAGTTCAACATCTGGTTTCATATAGTCCACTCCTTCCGATATATCTCACCCATTTAATAACATCATGGTCCGAGTAGTTGAGCTTGGATTCAAAAACCTTCAAGTATCTTACTTTGAAACCTGAAGGGGCAAATGGTACTTCAAAATTCATGGAAATCGGAGGTCTGGTCCATTTCTTCTTTGTATCAGTTTCCAGTAATTCAATTTCAGCGGAGAGCTGAGTTTCCTTCATACCAGCCATACGTTTGATCCTACATCAAATCAAAAAAAATTTCATTTAGAAAACTAACTAACTACTAAATGCTTACTTCCAGACAATTGCATTTTCAGAAGCCTTATATTTTGCTTTTCCTTTTAAACAAATCAACTGCACTCCTGATGTGTTTAGCGGAGTAGGGATCTTAACCTCAATCTTCTGTCCAAGCAAGGATGGTTTGAAGTTGCTTTTCAGTACCACTTTAACTTCCATTTTTGTACGGCCCACTTCACGAACCAATGGTATAACTCTAAATGGTAGGGATATGTCTTTTGTTGTTCGGTATCTATATATAGAATAAAAATATTAAAATATATATAATATATATATATATATATAAAAGTATATTAAATTGTCAGAAACTATTAACCTCATAAGCTCAAATTCACCATCAGGTGGAATAAAACTAATGGAATGTTCTGTCTCAAACTTGCTTAATTTTACACACTGATGAAATTGGCAATCATCAATGACCACTACTGGTTTGCCAGACCTAGCAGGATCTGAATCAGTGGTTGAACCTAAGCCACCTTTTCCTTTAGCTTCCATAACAATTTTATCATTAATACCAAACTTGCATTCTGGCATCCCGGAGAGATATGATTTCATCACTACCTTACCAGCAACATGAGCAGAAAGCACTTGACCTTCAAACAAAACAATTAGCTATAAAAATGTGTTCATGAGTTTTAGAAAAAGTACCTTGAGGTGACATTAATAAATTCACATATTCTAGGACATCCAAGAAAAGCTCATTTCTGCGATATTTGATACCTTCTCTCCTCCACCCTATTTGTCCAGTAACTTGAGAAGTAATTTGAGCTTGTTCCTCTTTGGTGGCTGATTTTATACCTTGCTGAGTAATAAATGTCTTAAGAACACCAGTATCTGTGTTTTGTGGATATCCAAAATCAAGGATCTCTAAATTGTAAAAAAATACATACTATTAGATAACACTAAATAATAATTACAATTAAATCACAATTTACCATCTAAGAGTTCATAAATCAACACAAAGTTATTTTTGATGTTCTCTTCCGATATCTTTCCAAAATAAGACTGCATTACGTCAATAATCTTAAGAAGAAATTCAAATACCATTGCTGCATTAACATTTTGTTTGGTAACGGCAGCAATCCATATATTAGCCCTCTAAAAGGGTGATTTTTTAAGTTTAATTGTTAGAATGTTAAAAGTCACAACTAAAATAAATGTTCTTTACCTTAATATGGAAGAATGATGTACGGGCAATATTGGTTACAGGGGATCTCACTTGCTGCCTGGCATGTATTACATTAACTCTAAAGGCATCAACTGCATTTCTTCCTATATCATCTCGATATACTCGAGATATCAACACCTCACCCTTGTGATTATATACAAACAGACCTCCTATCATAGTTACTTTTCAACACCTACTGGTGCCCAAATTGCTAGAATGAAAAAATGTATTGATAAAGCAAACATCCATTTCAGTAATAAATATTATATATGATTTAATTTTTACTCTAACAAACTTACTTCAGAAATTATACCTCCATCAATTGTTTTATGCCCCTTTGGAACTTATTGTTCCACTTTGCAATTATTAAAATTAACAGGTCAATAAAATTTGCCACTACTACCGGATTTCCACCCACTTTCTAGTTGTCAAAGTAAAATCAGCCGTCAATTGTGAGAAACGTCATCGGCTTTCTTCTTCGTTTATATATAGTGGCCTATATACAGAATCGTAATAAATTAATATATTTTGATAGTAATTATTTTAATCTATTCACTATATTATTATTATTTTTATAAATGTATTAAATCATTTTATTTGGTATTGCTACGAGTCAGCTGGTAACTTAAACATGAAACATGGAACATGTAAATCAAAAAAGAATAAGAAATATCAATAATTTGTAGTAATAAATTGATACTTATTGTCAATTATTGATCTATTGGTCTGTTTATGTATAATGACCTAGGATGACCTACTTGATTAATTCATCTTTCAATCAACCCTTTAATGTAATGAATAGTGCCTAGATTTAATCAAACTGTTAGAGAATATTGATAATTGTAGAGTTGACAGTTTCTGTTATTACATGTTTTAATGAAAAAATATGTATAAAAATAATGACCACTGTAATACAAAGTCTAATAATAAATTTTAAACAAGGTTAATATCAAAGGGAAATGTGATTTTAGTACAAACTTGAATAAATAGAAGCGTACATAAATTTGTCCTACGGTTGGGTAAGTTGTTTTTCCGATGTCAAATATTTCATAAAGTAATAAGGGAGGTACAAATATTGACATTATTCCCATCTGACTTAATAACACACATCTTACAGTAGGGTTTTCCTTTTTTTATTCTTTCCAATTACAGTCAGAACTCACAAAGTTCATATTTACTCGGACTTGCGTTTACATAATTCCAATTTCTCGTTTTTATTCTTCCATTTGGCCTTTGAGCCCATCTACCAGTGTATAAAAATAAGTTATATTTGTTTAACGTCAATCTAGACACTATTTAGTAATATTATGTGATATAGTATAGCGCTTTTTACAAATTCAGTTGATCCTTGATCTGGTTAGTCAAGCGAAAAAAGAGGATTTTTTTATTTAATCAACCTAATATCCTTTCTTTAATTTGCACTTAACATAATTGACAATCAGTATTCAGTTTACAAATCGGATTCATTAATAATTCGAAAAATTGTTAATTATTAAAATTTACTTATAACATTATATATTAATATTATGTATCTGTTATAAAGTTACTATAACAAATAAATAAGTCTATGGGTATGCGAAATATTTTTAACGCAAAATACTTGTTTTAAATTACCGTTAAACGGTTGACAATTGACTACAAAATAGAGAAAAATCTCTCGATTTTTTGTGTAACCGATAATATTTTATTTTATCCATAGAATAAGAGTGAGTAACCATAGAGTATTTTATGGCTATATCATCGAAAAGTGGCATTATATCTAAAGCAAATGTTTGACAGTAGTTATTGCAAATAAGTGTGTCTAAATGATAGAAAATTGGTGTATGTAGTTCTGTAGTTTCATTAAAATATAATCAAGAATCAGTTTAATATTAGATGTAGTTGACATATAAGTACATATTTGACGGAAACGTTTTTTTTTAGGTCTGGGAATTAAAATGTTCGGATCGGTACCGTCACCCCCGTATACGAAAACGAATTTCCTTTTGACTGGTCGAATTCTCCCCCGTTCGGGAAAATCCGTACCTCCTGGACGAGGAGCGCCGACTTACAGGTGGTTTAAATCGCGACGCTTTCGACGGCACACGGCCTCTAGTTCCTGCACAGCCCAGCAGAAGTGAAGCAGTTATCGATTTCGGGGGGGCATTTTCCAAGTTCCACATTCCTTGGCACGAGTGTGACCGCCGTTTAACCTATAAAACGCTGGAATTTGGTCGACTGGGTCTTGGCGATTGCGAAGTCCCGAGGAAGGTCAGTAAATTATACTTTTAATGTCACTTCCTTCGGGAAGAGCGCCATGCGATTTAGGTTAGATTTCGTTTCTTTTTGTTTAGATGCTCGATATGTTTATAAGATTATATTCCGGTTCATTGTTCGCTTTTCATATTTTTTTTATATTTTAGGGTATTCATAATTTTATTAAGATCAAATATAATTTATATATCAGGAAGTTTATCTTAAAATAAAATACGATATTTTTATAAATTAAAATCATATTATAAATATTTTAATAAAACAATACATTTACAACATAAACCACATATACAAAATTATGCTAATTTTGTATAGTTAAATTTAATATGACAATTATTTTAGTAATTCACTTATTTTAATATTTAATTGGCTTACATTAATTATATATAATATTATATATATATATATATATATATATATATATATATATATATATATATATATATATATATATATATATATAGATATTTTTTTTTTTCACCTGGACCTAGAAGATGAGTTACCAGCATATAGCATATATTACGATTTCTGTTAAGGAAAAACTAAAAGTGCCTTTCTTTACTAGAATATTCAAAATAACTATCATAAAACCATTCTTGATGGAGATAAGATAAATTTAATCTAATATATTAACCTTTTTAAGATGAATAATAGTAGCAAATGAATGTTTGAATTGTTCACATAATTATGAAGATTGAGCATAAGCCCTCTTGGTGATAGTAGGAACACAAATTTAGTTAAGAATTTTAATTTTTTAACTGAGTGTCCTAGTACAGGGGCCTACATTTTAGGCATTTTTTTCAAATAAGTTAAATAAATTACTTTATTAAAACCAACAAAAAGTTACTATCCATTTTTTATAAAATGTTTATTATGTAGGTTATTGGGAATATGACAAATGATATGCACTTGTATGAACAATGTTACTTAGGGAAACTATACACTACATAAGGCAAGGCACCAAACAAGTTTACTTAAATTAGTTTTCTTTTAAGTTGTCGCGTTAATACCGTTTTATATTACATCCAATAATTATTGTGGACTAATTCTTACATGTTGCAATTTCAAAATTTTTTTTAGGTTTACCAGGGTAAATCCTGATCTAAATATTTACAGTAATAGTTTTAATGTTATATTATTTTTTATGGTTTCAAACAAGCTTATCTTTTTACCAATCCTCTTACAGTTTATGTAGTGATAAAACAAAGCGACATCATTTTTGGATGATTTTACATTTATCATCGATTTTCCTAAACATCTTTAATAATTTAATAGATATAGAAAAGCGCTTCTCACTTAACTATTTTCTACTTATATTGATAATTTAACCTTTTATATTAGTTTGCTTATTATTATTTATACGTTAGTACTATTTATTAGTTATAATCATTAAATAGAATTAACTAGTACAATGAAACTATGAAGCAATAAAGAAACATTTCATTGTTCATCGAATTGAATAGAAAAATACTTTCACGTTGAATTTAACAGTCGATATTAGCTTGTTTTTTAAAATGACTTCTAAATCTAGTAAGCCAATAGAAGAGCGTTTGCGACCAATGTAAATTTGATGGGTATCAATTTTCGAATATTATTTTTAAAAAATATTACATTTTTTTAATTCATCATGGAATCGTTGTTTTCTTCATTGCTCTATTTTACTAGTCGACGTTTCGTAATCATTATAAACCGCATCCTCAGGTTGGGAGCTCTGACTTTTCCACTGTTTTGTTTGTTGAGCTGTTGTTATTAATTACTTGTATTTTCAGTAAAAACCATGTTAATGTTTTCTTTCAAGATAGTGTTCTAGTTCTAATAGATATATAATGGCCAGTGTTCTATCAAAGCTAACTGTGTGTACATATTTGTTTGATTCATATTTTACACATTGTTGATATTCTTTGATCTGTATATATATATATATATATATATATATATATATATATATATATATATATATATATATATATATATATATATATATCATTCTACCAATTTCTCTGAAACATGGGACCTCTTCCCAAGATTCGAAGATGACTTTGATGTTGAGGAAACTGCTAGGAAAATCTTTTTCCGTCATTCTTTCTGTAGAATCTGAACACTGGATATTATTGTTCCTTTAGTAGACCTTAATAGACCTTTCTATTTAATACATTAAGCTATATCTGTTCTAAAAAAGGGCCTTTTTGATCCATTGTCGAAGGCAAGTTATCGATGAGTTGGACAAAAATATTCTCCAGTAGATTCTTCAATTCCCTACCTTCAAACTTTTTTACTGCTCCGGAATGCTTTCTTACGACAAAATTATCTGATTTGAACCTTTGCAACCAATTTGAGCGTGGACGCAGAAAAGAATCCGACTACCTATATCTCGGAAACTATAAGAGATAAATTGAAATACTTGCCGAATTCGTAAATAGCGAGTCTTATATCCTACAGGAACCTATTTAGACAGGTCCTCTGTTTAGTTTTACAGATTTTGTATTTGGAGTATGGAAGAAATTAGAGATAAATCGGAAACTACAAGAGATAAATTGAAATGCTTGCCAAATTCGTAAATAGCTGATCTTATATGCTATAGGGAACCTATTCTGAGTCTTCTATTTACTTCTGCATATCTTGTAATTGGGGAGTGGAAGAAATCGGCGGCAAAACAGAGTAAATTTTAAAGTCATTATAATTCCTTCAAAATGCATCATAATGCATAGTTGAAAAAAATAATGTATTGAAATAATCATTACTTGAAGGGTTTTCTCACAATAACAGTCCCTTTCAGGTAGAGCATTAGATTGTGTGCATAATTGTGTTCAATTCAAGCAGTGTTTACAGACTTTGTATTCTTGTGATTAATATGGTGCGATAGGAAGGACATTATTCAGAGCAAGCACATCATTTTGAGATATAAACATAAACGATTTGAGACCAATACTATTGTTAGTATTTGAACCAACTACGTATATGTAACATGTTGAATAACTTCAAGCTGTGAAGGGGCATTTCCAGCGTTTTCCAGCTTTAATTATTTTATTAAATGCACATATCTTATAGCACGACAATTTTATGTCTATTATTTGGTCCCGTTCTCTTGTCGATATTTTTTTCTTTTTGCATGTCACCTCAGTTTTTATTCAAACCTAGGTTCATTTTGTAATAATTCAGTACGGAAATGGCAAGCTGACAGGGAAAATAAATATTTGCTGGGAAAAGGAAGGAATTTATCTGAAAGAAGTTTCGGTAGGAAATGAGAAAAACGGCAAAAAAACGGTGCATCAAATGAAGGCAACACTGTCCGAGGATTCTTCAATTCAACGGAAAAACTATCAGGAATTATCCGATTGAGCTTAGAGTTGCTAAAAAGAGTACGAACAATTTTGCGACCGTTATCCTCATAAAATAAAATGAATGTGACTGTTGTTCTATGCCTGATAGTGTCTACAAAGTTCTTGTATATGGAGCCGACATTATTAACGTGCTGTCCTGCATATTGGTCGACTTTCGGAAAAGGCTCAAGAGTTTTGGAAGCCTATAGAGTATGCTATACTAGAAAAGTATTCACAGAAGCCACAAATGGCAGTTGTCTTCAAAGCTTCTTCACTACCGTTTATTTAATGTTTTTAGTTCAGATGATCCATACGTAAGTAGTTAAATGGCCCATGGTTGGATCGTTAGATGACCCACGAATCCTTCTATATTAGAACTTCTTTGCGATATTAATGTTTATTATGACATTTTTACAGATTTTCCCGCAACATCGACTTCGAGGTTTATCTGTGATATTTTTCCATTAATTGGGACTATACTGTCGTTTGATTTGGAATGTAATGGTTTCTTAAATAAAGTTAAAGTGTTTTCATTGAAAATGTTTCAATTCGTATTCTTCATCATTAATTGTCAAAACAAGCATAAATTATGAATGAATGAGATGAAAGCTTGAATATATTTATAGTCTATCCAATAAAAGATCTGATACATGTCATCAAAATGTATGACGTCACCACGTCGCAATAATATCGCATCAAATTTGACGTTTGGTTAACAACGTTTGCCTGTCTATAACCTCAAATTATTATCACTAATATTTAGAAGAATTTTGCAGACATTTGACAACATGGCCCACCACTACCAATCCCAATCGAATTTCATAGACTTATTTGGTTATATATTTCGACCCATCAGACACCATTCTCTTTTAACATCTTTCTTTTTCATCTTTCACATGTATCGGCTATTGTTATTCAACAGGCTATATGTTCAGGTCTTTAAATTATTTTAAAAATATTTACGATAGGTGTTACTGCGTATTAAATCGTATCGGATAGATCTGGATACATGTTGAGGCCTCACCAATAGATTTCACTTTTCTGTATGTGTGAACAACAATTTCAGTGCGTTAAAAATGTTTGAATATGTACCAATTAAATCGCATTTTGCGGGAAGTTTTACTTTTTTACTCCAATTTGGAGAAAAAGTCAGCTGAAGCTGGTCTGTCGAATGCCGTGTAAAGCTTATGATAACCATGCTCCATCGATTTCAACATGTGAATACTGGTTTCGATGTTTTAAAAATGGCACCAATGACAAAAAGCGTTCTAACAAAAAAAAAACAATCAAAAAAATGCGGAGACGAGAATTTAAAGGCACTGCCCGATGAAACCATCAATTGGGGATCGCTATCGATTACACTTGATTCATTTGAACCGAGCACCGGACGAAAAATGACCAGAATACGAGCTAAGACATAAAAATGTCATTTTTCAGCGTGACAACGCTCAATCACATGTTGGAAAACTGGTGAAAACATACATGGGAATATTAAAATCCGAAGTGCTACCCCACCCGCCGTATTCTACAGACCTCTCTCCTTCATCAACAAATAGCAGCTATACACTATACGGAGCTTCAAATAAAAAAAAAACGTTTAAAACTAATTCATAGGCCTAATATGTTGTTCCGAATATAAACGAGTTGTTTTATTAATATACACCTTAACAATTTTTTAAATATAATATTTTATTAATTAATAATCAATTTAGATTCCTAGGTATAAAATTATGTGTTAAGAGGGCCATTTTAGGTTTATTAAATTTACTGAGACAGGCGCAAATAAACTTCGAAAACATTACCACCTAATTTAATTAAAAAACAAGTCAATTAACAGACACAATCGTCTAATTCGGTTATATTTTGCCCGTTAATGGAACCGATATTAAATTTCAGTACATTTCTGATATTGATTAATTGCCTTTATCGATAAAGAACATCGTAAAACTATAAATCAAATTATTGATCATTCCATAACAAATATAGCCGTAATAAACAGGGATATTTATCGTTTATGGTTATGGCTCATTATCCAGCATAAATAAAAGGGCATAAAACAAATATGTTTTTTATTATTTTATCATTTATTTTGCAGTATTTTTCAAATTTCAAAATAAAACATCGTTGGAAAAAGAATATTGAATAGTTTCAACTTGGATTCTAATTTGCAAGGTTAATGGTTTACCAGACTAAATCAGTGGTTGTCTCTCTCAAAGCTTTCCTCAATTAGTTTTTAATATCCTCAGTCAACTGTTCCTTGCGTTTAGGGAATTCATCAATATTCGCAATAAAACAGAGAGAACCCTTCTTTATTTGCTTATCAAGCAGTGAAACTCATTTTTGGAACTTTCCCATTGCATGTGAACTTTTAACAAGATTTAAATTGTAGTGACCTTAAACCATGTCGAACTTTACATCTTAGAATGGCAGTCTACAAAATACGCAGAAGGTAGACGTTGAATACGTTCTAATAAACAAAGTAAAATAACAAAGACCTGACAACCCCGAGACGTTGATCTCGAATATCATTGAAGTGTACTTTGGATGGATCATTTCAGTTACTGACAATCCTTCAGTTCAGATGTGCCACCATCAACTTCCCAAGCGTCTTCAAGTAACACAGCGCTCCCTTTTTCTCTTTGTATTTTCACCTTCGTAACCAATGTAACCATTACTGCTTTATTTTCGTTCTACTACCATTCACCGAGCCGTATACCCCCACAGTTTCAACAACTTAAGTTGTCTGAAAGTTCTTTGAGAGTTAACCGACAATTGAAATAAGGTTTCATGATTAGTGTCAGTATACACTCTACCACTCAACAGTATAAAATGTAATACTGTGATTTTATATAGAGGAATGTTAAAACCATCGAATTTAACACTTAGGTTAGATTGTTTAATAATTATTTATATTGATAATTCATATTTTCACCAATAGATATCGCTGGTCAAAATACATTTAACCACCTAATATCAGACTTAATTAATACTTTTTATTGCCAGTCTATTTCGGGGGATTATCACGATTATTACATCTTACTATATTCCAATCATACTAGTCGATCCAATTTTCACCACCGGTGAAAATCCAGCAATTTTTTTTTATACGTGAGTCACAAATCAAAAATGCGTTTTATAATGCGACCAATTGAAAAGACCCGGCTTGACACATAGATGGCGCTACTAGAATTAATACGAAATAAAAACAGTATACGTTTATACATAATGATAGAAAGAAACTAATCCATGACATAACTAAAAATGATCGCACAATAACTACCAGACCCATTTTGAATAAACTAAAAGTTTCATTTATTTTTGAACGGAAATATATTCAAATTACTATTCAAAAATAAAATAAATGTTTAGCTTTTCTCCTGTGAGGCGATTTCTTCGATCGTTAATAATTTGGCCAGATTTTGAAAAAAATCGTTCCGATGGGATGGATGTTGCAGGTAACAGGTCAAGTGAAAAGGCTCCGGCCTGACACATCGATGGCGCTACTAGAATTAAATCCATATATATATATATATATATATATATATATATATTTAGTTAGCTGTAACCCTCAAAAGATGCGTGTATAAATTTGACAGCTGTCGGATCATTAGTTTGTGAATTATAGCATTTTGAGTGAAGCAACTTTTGTTATTGTGAAAAAAATGGATAAAAAGGAATTTCGCGTGTTTTTATGAAATATTCCATTTTAAAGAGAAAATATACAATTGAAGCAAAAACTTGGCTTGATGCCTATTTTCCGGAC
Source organism: Rhynchophorus ferrugineus (assembly GCF_030347505.1). Taxonomy (NCBI): domain Eukaryota; kingdom Metazoa; phylum Arthropoda; class Insecta; order Coleoptera; family Curculionidae; genus Rhynchophorus; species Rhynchophorus ferrugineus. The sequence continues at coordinate 25,538,516 of NW_027472581.1, read as the reverse complement.
ACGGCCCTAGGAAAATCAACCATTAAGGATTGGTATGCTAAATTTGGACATGGTGAAATGAGCACCGAAGACGGTAAACGCAGTGGACGCCCAAAGGAATTGGAGGTGGAAACACAAAATAATTTTGAATGACCATAAATTGAAATTGAATGAAATAACAGACACTCTAAAGATATCAACTGAACGTGTACATCATATCATTCACGAATATTTGGGTATTTTGACTAAAGGCAACGACAAGTTGATGATTCGAAGCAGTGTTTGAGGATGATGAATTGTGGATGAGCAAGCGTAATAAACCCGAGTTTTTGCATCGATATGTGACAATGGATGAAAGATGGCTCTATCATTTCACTCCGAAGTCCAATCGACAGTCATCCGAGTGGACTGCACACGACGAACCGGCTCCAAAACGTGAGAAAACGCAACAGTCGACTGATAAGGTTATGGCGTCTGTATTTTGGGATGCGCATGGAATACTTTTCATTGACTACCTTGAAAAAGGAAGGACCATCAACAGCGACTATTACATAGCGTTATTGGACCGTTCGAAGGACGAAATGGCCGCATTTGAAGAAAAAAAAGTGCTGCTTCACCAACACAATGCACCGTGTCACAAGTCAGTGGCAAAACGATGGCAAAAATCCATGAATTGGGCTTCGAATTGCTTTCTCCGAAATCAACCGTATTCTTCAGATCTGACCCCCAGCGACTATTTCCTGTTCTCAGATCTCAAAAGAATGCTCGCTGGGAAGAAATTTTCGTCAAATGAACAGGTGATCGCCGAATCTGAGGCCTATTTTGAAGCAAACAACAAATCGTACTACAAAAATGGTATTGAAAGTTGGAGGGTCGCTATAATCAGTGTATCACCCTTGAAGGGATTTATGTTGAATAAGAAAAACTAATTTTGCCAAAAAATGTGTTTTACTATGGTAGGTCGGGCACTTTCCAATTGACCTGTTATGTTAGTTTAATTGGCGACATCAATCATTCTCAAAATATTTTAACAACTCATAATTATTTAGATAATGCGTGATAGGAGTCTTCATTGAGCTTTTGAATAGTAGTTCTTCATCACTAAACTTTAGTTATCAACCATGGTCTCCTCTCTTCTCACAAAACAAAATCACCAAGCACCAATTCTCTAGCTGAACACGACTCGCTAAAATATGATAGTTTTTGGCTTTATTATATTAGTAGAAACAGTTGAACGAAGAAAACTTTCCTGAAAAAACTTTGTTCTGTACAAATTTCGACTTATATTATTATTGTTATTTTATTTGTTATTGTTATTATCATTGTTCTTTATTCAAATAAAATAAAATTAATACTTAATATAATACTTGTAAGGAATATATTGTTGGAGAAACCAATGGAATGTAACATTTTGTAAAACGTAATAACAAATAATTTCTACACGCTAAAAATTGTGCACTACTTTTTTAGTTTCGTTTTCGAGCACCATTATCATTAATATGACCATTATATTCTAAATAGGTTTAGTTTCAAAGGTCAAACGCGATGATTTTGATCGGCGACCGTAAAGTTCAATAACCCTGAATTGCAAGCATAATTGACCCAAAAACTGACATTGCTCTATTGATATAACATCACTGCATAAAACTTTTCATTGAATTTAACTTTCCACTATTTGTGGAAATTTTTACAATTCAGGGCTAGAAAGCCTTCAGAAGCTCCAATTATGTTATATAGTATTCACTGTTGATGGTATCAAGATAATCGATAAATATTACACCACGCACATCCCAAAATACCGATACCGATTGTTGTGCTTTCGGGCGCCTTGGACGAGGTTCACCAATGCTGTCCACTCAGGTTGAAGTGATGGATCCATATTTCATCCATTGTCACATATCGGCGTAAAAATGTTCAGAATTATGAACACGTTCTTGTTTTTGGTCAACAGAGGCGATGTTGCGTGTTTTGTGTTACAGTATTAGCTAACTCACGCATCTTCACTTTTCGGTCATTTAAAACGATTTTGTGGATTTTCTTAAATGTTTGCTGGCGTTACCATCTCATTTAGACTTCCACTGCGTTCTGCATTATCGGTGTCTACGACCACGAAAGAAGCAGTATAAAATTGAAACACGAAATTGTTGTTGATCCATTGTTCTGAAATTAACAAAAGTAGTGTCACTCTTAACAAAATAACTCACAAACTTATGAGTACAATATCATGAAATTTTAACAACTTTCTTTTGAAGGTTAGTACTCACTGAAAAAGTGAATGCAATAAAACTACCTCCATCTAAGTGTTATCAAGACGTAACATGATTCCCTTTCATATCCCACCATTTTAGCATCTGTTTACTGTATTTCTACTTTAATCTTTTTTAATGCTAACTTCTCACTGCTATCCTCATTGCTTACTTCTTATCCTTATCGACGTTTCTTAAGTTTCATATCCTATTCATATTTGAGTATTCTTGACACATTTAAAGTTTGATGACAAATTCCAATACGTGAAATACAAACCAAGTTATATTTTGTACATTAATTTATTAAAACTAGTATACAATTTAAATTTAGTATGACTAACAAGCAACTACAACTAAGCTATTTTCAACTAAATCACTTACTGTTGAAACATTTGCAACATCAGAATTTTTTTTCTGTATGAGACGTCTTTATTCCTGAAACCAAACTGGTGAGTTGGTATCAGCTTTCTTTGCTCGAGAAGAGGACAAACCAACATATATTTTTAAAATATAAATTCAATGAAGATTCATTATTTAATATTGTTATAGTTCTTTAGTGACAATTGCATTTTTATACAACAGATGTTTATTGAATGAGTTCATTCTAAAATACTGTTCACTCGAACTTCATAAAATAATACAACTAACATAGACATAAAAATTATACTACATATTTTTTTGCATGGATAACTTGATTTCTCTATGTTCAATATTTGTAGCTTAACTTTTATATATTTTATATTGTTTATGAATATAGATTTTCCTAGAAATACTTCGATAAAATAATTGTATAAACCGTCTTCATAAACCAAACAGATATGTATTAAGGTTATAGATGCCGTCATGGTATAGAAATAGTTACATCAATCAGTGTTATCTTATCACTTATACGACTTGATCATTGTTACAGATGTAACAGTCGCTTAGCAGTGGACCCTAAATGCACAACTCGACCGATCCAGACTTAGCAGCATCCATTGACATGGAGGTCGACAAAAACTGGAAATGCACCGATGCTAAAAATGGATATCTTAAGGTAACGTATTATTATATTTCTCGCTTTAATATTATTACTTTTTTTAAATTATTTGCTTTACAAATTTATTTTTCTTCATATATCATTCTTGGTATATTTTCTAAATGTAGTATTAACATAGCAAGACTTTAAAATTAAGCGCAAACGAATTATTTATATTTCCAAATTTACTTCGTCCCCTTCAAAATAATCCCTGGATCCCATCTTAATCAAATTAAAGGTTTTTTAATCTCACGAATAAGCTAAAAGCAATGTTCTCGAAATAGTTTTTTGATTATATATTAGAAGCCTGACGAAATTAAATCTGGCTTATGGGGGATTTGTAGAAATGAAATGGAAATTCAAAAAAACTAACCCTTTTCAATCGCTTGAGGCGTGAGAAGAGGTTGAGGGAGCTAAATCTGGCGAATAAGCTAATAATTTAATTGATTCAGTTTTTTTGATCAGGTTGTTTCAGTTTCAATGATCCTATATTGTTATATTATTTGTTTTGATAAGTGTCTGATTTAAAGTTCAATATCGCAATAAAAACGCAATTATCAACCTGATGCCGGAGATAGAATTATAAAATATAGAGAGATACGAGAAAATTCGCTACCTCCATTGAAAACTGGCCAATTAATAAACAAGTGTTCATTATTGTCTGGGTTCAAATTTTAATATGCCAACTAAGGCTATTACCAATACTAGGCAATGCCATTTCAAAAATAAACTACAAATACTATTTAACGATATAAGGGTTGCCTTTATAGTTTGGAAATTGAAATCGAAAATAATCTAAATATATTTGGCATTGCTATTATTTTTTGAAGAGCTTTTTCCTTTTATATTATAGTACATTTGAAGAACATGAATATTGAACCAAAACAGTTTTTCAGCCAAAACATCTTTCAAATGTACGATATTAAAGGGAAATAATTAAATGAGCTTACGGCATTTTAAATTAATTTGTAAGAACTCCTATTCATGTAGCGAATAATTATTTGTTTTGGTGATAAAATGATTATAAAGCTAAGGAATCTAGCTCCATTAATGTTATGTGATGATACCGAAAGAGCAAGAAATACTAATTGATATTCATTAAATTCGTCTTAATGTTAAAGCATATAAACCGTCAAAATTATCAAGTATATGTTATTTATATGTTTAAGAAATTAGTTGGCAGGTGGTAATACACTATATTAGATAATGCAGTATGCACTATGTAAAAATTAATATTAAACAAAACTCTCAATGCACTTTTGGTAATTATTACCACTCAAGGTTTCATTAAAAATATTGCACTCTGAATCTAGTGATAAAAGTCCCCACCCTGACACATAGATGGCGCTACTAAAATTAAATCCATATGCTTCTTAGTTAGTCCTAACCCTTCAAAGATGCGTGTATAAATTTGATAGCTGTCGGATCATTAGTTTGTGAATTATAGCATTTTGAGTGAAGCAACTTTTGTTATTGTGAAAAAAATGGATAAAAAGGAAATTTGCGTGTTGATAAAATATTGCTTTTTGAAAGGAAAAAATACAGTTGAAACAAAAAATTGGCTAGATGCCGAGTTTCCGGACACTGCCCCAGGAAAATCAACCATCAAGGATTGGTATACTAAGTTTAGACGTGGTGAAATGAGCACCCAAGGCAGTATACGCAGTGGACGCCCAAAAGAGGTTGTTACCGAAGAAAACTGATTTTAAAGAATGATTTTGAATGACCGTAATTGACGTAAATTGAAACTGAATGAATAGCAGACACCCTAAAGATATCAACTGAACGTGCACATCATATCATTCACGAATATTTGGGTATAAGAACGCTCTGTGTAAAGTGCGTACCGCACGAGCTCACTTTTGACCAAAAACAACGACAAGTTGATGATTCGGAGCAGTATTTGAAGATGATCAAGCGCAATAAACCCGAGTTTTTGCGTCGATATGTGACAATGGATGAAACGTGGCTCCATCATTTCACTCCGAAGTCCAATCGACAGTCATTCTAGTGTACTACACACGATGAACCCGCTCCATAGCGTGGGAAAACTCAATGGTTATGGCGTCTATATTTTGGGATGTGCACGGAATAATTTTCATTGGCTACATTGAAAAGGAAGGACGTTATTGGGCCGTTTGAAGTACAAAATTGCCGAAAACGGCCGCATTTGAATAAAAAGAAAGAGCCACTTCACCAAGACAATGCACCGTGTCATAAGACAGTGAAAACAAAAATGCAATGATGGCAAAAATCCATAAATTCGGCTTCGAATTGCTTCCTCATCCACCGTATTCTCCAGATCTGGCCCCCAGCGACTATTTTCTGTTCTCAGGACTCAAAAAAATGCTCGCTGGAAAGAAATTTTCGTCAAATGAAGAGTTGATCGCCGAAACTGAGCCCTATTTTGAAGCAAAGGGCAAATAGTACTACAAAAATGGTATCGAAAAGTTGGAGGGTCGCTGTAATCAGTATATCACCCTTGAAGGGAATTATGTTGAATAAAAAAACTAATTTTGCTAAAAAAATGTGTTTTACTATGGTAGTATATGTATTTCTATAAAAATAATTCGTTACAAAAATATTAGTTTCTTGCATGTATCTTAATCAGTAATATACTTTAGCGAAAATGCCTAGCGTAAATACAAACAACTGTTAAGCAACCTAACTTAATTGTTAGATTCGATGGTTTTGACATTCGTCTGACATTGCTATTGAGCGCCAACAAATATGTTTATAAACTTATCACTGTATGGTGATACTACTCCACCATATCTCATTTGTCAGTTTTGCTTTCCACGTTTTAAAAATGGTGATTTTGTTAAAAATATCGAATCAATGATAAAAAAAAACGGTCTAGAAAGTGTAAAAAGCTCCCAGGCAATTAATCGCAAGACTTATTCGAAGAAACCCCAGCTCAAACTCTCAAGCAGCTTAGTTATTGATGAAAAAGTTTTCGAAAATGATTGAATGTATTACGTATTGAACGTATGTATGTATTTTTATTATAATGTATTGTAGGAATTTTTATTTTTTTATTTAAGAATCATATTTTTATAGAAACCGCAAAGTCTGCCAAAAAGAGAGGATAAGCAATAATTTGAAAAATAATAATGTTAATAATTTTTCATCAAAATGCCTCGAATCCGCAAATAAATCCTTCAAAACTAATTCACAATGCTTATACAATAATTACGATGATAACGGGAATTTATAAAGGGAAGAAGTGCGGGATTAGATTAGAAAAATATTTTGATTCCGTGCCGCCAAGCGCAAATCTGTTTAAAATTGATTTTCCATTACTGGAATTTATTTTCATTTTGGCGGCGTTTATTATCTTGGAAATGGGCGCCTTCTCTCGATCTCCTCCATTTTTTCTCCTTGTCCGGAGGTTAAATGGCTTAAGGAATCTGGTTGAAAATTCGCTATTAATAAAGCCATTTTATCCAACGCAAAAAGAAAGATGTGCTATTCTTTTTTGAGCAAGCTCATTCGAATGATGATTGTTTTTATCCAGTATATCGGTGTGAATTAAAAATTCGTTAAAGATTTATTATATATATATATATATATATATATATATATATATATATATATATATATATATACGATTATATAATATAATGCTTTCTTTTGAAGGCATATTATGTTTAGTTTTTGTTTCCTTTGTTGCAGCGCTTCCTTGTCAAATCAATTTGATATCACTGTATTTCTCCTTCCTTGCTATAACTAGATATTACATCTGTATTCTCCCTAATACATTTACAATATCTGCAAAACAGTTACTATTACATTTTAATCAATTTTCTGAATTTTCTCAATTTCTTATTCTTCTTCTTTTCAATTTCAATTTTCTTATTCAATTTCTTATTTCTTAATTCTTATTTTTTCTCTCAATCACCCTGCCTCAGTAATTGTCAGCATTAAATCATAATCTCATACCTGGAAAGTTTCACTCAGTTACTGTATGGGTCGCTAATCCAGTTAACAATTAAGTTGCTAATTTGAAATATATTTAACATTTGTTGTCCAATATATGTAACATAAATCCGCCACTTGTCAATTTCTTCTTTAGCATGTCTCACAAAGTTAATCCAAACCAAAAGTGTTATTGTAGACAATGCACCTTTCGAAGACAATGTTTTGAGTTGGTTGAGAAGATAAAAATCAAACCGAAAGAGGCTTTAAAATCCATTCAAATAAATAATTTAGATAATCAACATATCTATTCCAGAAATTCTATTATGTTATTATTAAAAATTAAAAATTTTAGTTCTGTTCAGCGTCTGTGTTCCTTCATTCGCCATTTTACGTATGAATACTCTCGGTCTGAAACAGAGATGGTATTTTAACTAGCAAAAATGTATGTTTCTTGTCTTAAGCGACTGTGTCATGAGTTGGTATGACAAGTTTCAACTTTTTCTCTCGAGTGGTTTCTTTACACGAATTTTTGCAGTAGAGGTTTTATGTATTTTTTTGTTAAAATGTTTGGAATATAGAGCTGTCATGAAATTCTTCGTTTTGGATGGATTAAACCCCAGGGAAATTCATCCGAAGTTGATAAAAGTGTACGAGGACTCCTTCCCGGTAAAAGAGATCGAAGATTAGATGGATGGATTTTAACATGAATCTTAACAGTAGTCGAAACCGCAAATCTCATAGCTCATAGCGTATTTCGGGATGCGTTACACATACTGTTAATTGGCTTTGAAAACATACATTGACACTGGACAAAGTATGATCAAATGTACAAAGATCCATGGGGATTATGTATAAAACATAATTTTTTTAATAACTGGAAATCATAGTCTTATAATATGGTTTAAGGATAAACAAGTATAAACAACAAAAGCCAAATACCATGTTTTAATTAATAATTAATAAAATTTTTATACCGATTGTGCCACATCAACTTTGACTTTTCCTTTATTTTGACTTTGATATATAACAAAATTCTAATGTGACTAAATTAGTGAAACAAAAATAATTATAATACATCTAATGCATATATAATTTCATTCAATCACACTGACTTGACTTGACTTTTACTATCTGAGTCACTGTTGAAGTCAACTACTAAAGTGTTAATTCGTAATCTACCAAACGCTTGTTCACGATTCCAACATTTGTGAATGTCTTCTTCCGTGTGCCTGATGGAGTTGATGCAATCTAAAGGTCCAAATAATCTTAGTACACTTAATAGACCTCCATGTCCATTGTAGAAAGAAATTCTTTTCCACGCCCTATATATATATATATATATATATATATATATATATATATATATATATATATATATATATATATATATATATAAATATATATTGGTTAATTTCATCATGGTAGTCAAAAAAATAACTTGGCTGCAGGAATAAAACCATTTCTGTTTCCAGCATGAAGAATGATATATCTGTAATAAGAATCATAATCATATATTATGACTAACAAAACCCAATCAAAGGTTATTATTACTGCCTTGCCATGGTTGACCCAATGTTCCATTTTGGAATATGCATGCGTCATTTAAATAATTTAAGTTAAATAAGAAATCTTTCTTAATTTGGTGATATACTTTTAGAAAATGTATTACAATTTCTCAATATTATATTACCTCCCTTTCTAGCAATGCTTCCCAGAATAACAATTTTCTTTGAAATATTGTTTTTATATTAATTTATGGAGACACACTTTTTCATGCATTGCATAAAATTAAATTCCATTAAGGCGATCTTGGTGCATCTAACATCTATATAATGTTCACTTTTCATCTACATAATGTACACTATTTTATTTTTAACAAAAATTTTTAAATAAAAAATACGTGAAAACTGTGAAATTTAAGGGTTTCCCTCGATTTCCGCCCATTCCCCCCAACAAATCCTGACTTGGTTCCAATGGGACCACCTCAGAAGTGCACTCTTTCGAATAAAAAAATTATTTTGAAAATCGATCCATAATTGACGGAGAAATCGGAAAAATTCATTAAAAAAATACAGGCGAACATAAAACCTCCTTTTATAAGTCGGTTAAAAAACGAGTTTTACTATTTTTAGAACCTGTATCCCTACGTAAGAATTAATATAATATTTATTGGCTCATTAGTCTCTTGGGCTTTTTAGGGACTAGTAATTCTATTTAATATAAAGTGGCTTTTACAATTGTAAAACATGTATAAAATCAAAATAACAAGATACCAAATTATAAGAATGAAACAACTAAGTTAAGCCAATTGTATGTTTAATTACTACTGTGTCATTTATATATATTTAATTATATATTATTTATAATTCTTCAAGTTTATATATATATATATATATATATATATATATATATATTGGTTAATTTCTTCCTGGTAGTCGCCATTGGAGAAAAATAACTTGGCGCAATGAGACCACCTCAGAAGTGTACTCTTTCGAATAAAAAAATTATTTTGAAAATCGATCCATAATTGATGGAGAAATCGGAAAAAATCATTAAAATAATACAGGCGAACATAAAACCTTCTTTTATAAGTCAGTTAAAAAAACGAGTTTTTTACTGACACATGCATATTCCAATATACTGTATATATATATATATATATATTGGTTAATTTCTTCCTGGTAGTCGCCATTGGAGAAAAATAACTTGACACTCATAAAATGACTAGACACACTTTTTCATGCATTGCATAAAATTAAATTCCATTAAGGCGATCTTGGTGCATCTAACATCTATGTAATGTTCACTTTTCATCTACATAATGTACACTCTTCACTTCTTAAAAGATTTTAATAACAGAACTTATATTAATATTCAATTCAACTGCAAAACGCTAAAATATTTCCATTTAAAGCCCCACTAACTTATGTTAATATTTAATAGTATCAATACTTACCCCTCTAACGCATTACGCTGACAAGAGGGTCTCCTATTATCTCATTCCATTTCGAAGTACAAGACTATTTATACTGTATAAATTACTAGAACAATTTATAGGCTTTGGCATTTTAAATCAGAGTAGATGAAAATATTAAACAGCGATTATCAATTTATCAAAACAAGCAAAACGCCAAAACAACGTTTGCCGGTTAATAACCTCTAATTATTACCTCTAATGTTTTGAAGAATTTTGGACTTATTTGGCAACCAGGTAAATTTTATAGGGTGATACAGTTACATGTTCCGACACATCAGACAAAATTGTAAGTTTTTAACTAGAATTAAATGAGAAAGAAAATAATGTCTGATTTTAAAAAAATTTGCAAACTGCGATAAGCAACAAATTCGACGCTATCATGACGTGAACTCATTGCAAAAGAAAAGAACTCATCTAAAATATTCTATTCATCAGAATTTTGTTTTCAGTTTTGTTTAAAGATCACTCGACGTTAACATTGTAGTAAAATTATTCTGAGTTGTGAAGAAAGAGGAAAACTATCAATTTTTAATTTAAAAAGTAGTAATTCTTCTTCTTAGTAGTAATTCTTTCTTCTTATTACAGACGAAAAATCCCAGCCAGGAACCTCTACCAGTAACCACAGTGGTTCAAATGTCTGGAAGCGGCGCGAAGACCATAGTAGTGCCTAATGCCAAGCCATCCAAGGAGAAATGTTTATTTGCGACTGTTCTGGCTCTGATTATATTTTGCGGGATCTTGCTACTCATGCTCTTAAGCAGTAAAGGAAAGAGTTGTCAAGGTAAATCTGAATTTATTTTTTATTTTGGTTTAATGTATTCATCACTGATTCACCTTTCATCATTGATGTATTTAACATGTGTATTTGGAAGTGTTATAAAAGTAGGTAAAAAGGTCCACTATATATTATTATTATTATTATTAATATTAGATTTGGTTCTTATAAAAGGTGTATGCCTCATATTCATATTATAAGGTTAGGTAAATTTTAACGAAATTCCACTAAGAAGAACACAAATCCATATAACTAAAATTCTTTTGGTAGCTAGGAAAAATATTCTTAAGTATTTTAATAGGCCAATTATTTATTGCGCAGAAAATATGTTTAACAAAAAATTGAGCCGACTTCAGAAAATAAATAAAGAACTTACTATAGGGCAAAAAATTATCAAACTTAGATCTTTAACACACAAAAAATAGTTTTAAAATAAAATATGTATATTATAATCGTTGTAATAAGTAAATAGAAATTATCAAGAACCTTATTTAACCTACCTACAACATGTCTTTTATATTCTACTATATACACACAATTTAACGTAATGCATATCTAAACCTATTTATCTATTTAAAATGTTATTTTAACTACTACCAACTGAAAACTTTGAAGTCGGTGCAGAGCAACAAATTAGATTTGTTTTGTTCGTAATTTCATTTTAATGAAAAATAGAGAAAAATAGGTATAAAGAAACAATAAATGAAAATAAGGCACGCTTCAGGCCCCTGGGTCCGAGGGCCAAAAAGTTGTTCTCGCAGTGAATCGAACCCGCGACCATATGATATGAACTGAACATAATGCATATGAGCTGAACGCTCTAACCGTTACCCCGTAGAAACAGTTGACTAGGATAATTCTAGGACTTCTTATATGATATGGTTACTGCTTAAAAAGTAAACAATTACTTTTTCACTGAACGACTATTTTCCGTCACATCAGCTTAGCGATAACATTATACCCAAATATCTGATTATTTTAAATAAAATATACGTGAAGACTTTGAAATTTGAGGGTTTCCCTCGATTTCCGCCCATTCCTCCAACGGATCCTGACTAGGTTTAGGACCCCCTAGGAAATGCACTCTTTCGAATAAAAAATAATTTTGAAAATGGATCCATAATTGATGGAGAAATCGGCGAACATTCATTATAAAAATACAGGTGAACATAAAACGTCCTTTTTTACGTCGGTTAAAAATGAGTTTTACTGTTTTTAGAACCTGTATCCCTATCTAAGAATTAATATAATATTTATTGGCCCATCAGTCTCTTGGGCTTTTTAGGGACTAGTAATTCTATTTAATATGAAGTGGCTTTTACAATTGTAAAACATCTATAAAATCAAAATAACCAGATACCAAATTATAAGAATGAAGCAACTAAGTTAAGCCAATTGTATGTTTAATGACTACTGTGTCATTTATATATATTTAATTATATATTATTTATAATTCTTGAAGTTTAAATATAAAACATACGTAACAAAACATAAGAATAGTTAAAAATATATAAACATAGGTTCTCAAGAAATCTCCTGTTCAAGTGAAAATATTATAAGAATCAAATTCTGAACTAAAAATTATTACTTTTTTAATTTTTTATGAACTGAAGTGCTTTTTAACCTGTTTGTTCATTATACAAATCTAAAAAAGTGACCAAAACATATGATTGGATTGGACAAACCAGACATCAAAACCTCGCATAAAAGCAATGAGAACTCCTTTCAAAAATAGCCATTTTTGTTGATGTTGCCATCGATTTTATATTTCCGTTTATAGCTTATCGTAATATGAAATATAAACTTGGTTGACATAGATGTACTCCATATCATTATGGGAATTTTTATAATAATAACACGGTAATAAGTATATGTTTTTTATGGGATTTCTCAACATTCTAACAGTTCTGCCAGAGTAATAGAACTCGTTATATGACAGGTTACAATGATGTTTATGTATTACAGAAATCTATATACAAAGGAATGCATATAGAGAACAATCGTCCATCATGGCAGTATATCCGCCGAACTATTAGTAAATCTCGAACATTTTACTCAGTAGACATTGCTGTTGGAAACTTATTTATTCCTGCCATATAAAACTTTACACCATCGTAAGATTTAGCTTGATAGCTATTAAGAATAAAATCCAAATCCCAATAAAATCAACAATTTTTCTTGAAATATTATATTTCACGATAGGGCCTTTTATTTAGTTCCAATTTTTCATGATGTTTCGTTAGCTCATAATTTAATATTCTTGAACATTTTGACAACAAAATACACTTAATATTTTTATATTCTACATAAAAATTGAACTACTAGAAGAACCATTAGTTTATTTATAACTATCTTAGAAGTAGTACCTATCTACGGTTATTCATCTGATAATCTGCTGTAGTTTTTTTCAAATTTTTCATGGATTTGATGTTACTTTGGAGTGGACTTTTAAAATAATGTCATTCTGAATATGTAGCTGTATTGATCTTATAGTATTTATTTTATTGTTGAATTAAATTATTCCATCCAAACAAAAAGGCAAATTTCGGACAGGACAATATCTATCGGGTCCGCTAGTTTTACCTTGCTGTTTGCACTATTAAAACGATTAGAATCTTATATTTATAGATCTTATTTTTTATATTTTTATTCTAAGAAACACTCCCTTTTTAATAACTTTCTATTTAGATTTAACATTTACTATAATTTCAAATAATTAGACCTCCTTTCATGTGATATAGTGATGGTTTCTCTTTCTTTTTGTGAAAAAAATGGTGACGAAATGTGAACAGACTTTATTCTTATTGAGTTTTATTCTTCATTGTTCGCAAGTTTCCCTTGATGCTTCTTGGTACTTGTTTATTGCTAAAAGTGTATTATACACGAATGTAGTTATTGTCATTTGTATTAATTTAGGCATATCACTGGTACGGGGTAGATAAACTGTAAGTCCTAGAGCATCAGAGAGTATCTATTTAAGTTCTATCTCTGTATACTACTTCGGAAGGTCTTAGGAAGGTTTTTTTTGCTATGGTATCTCTTCACATTCTCTTCTATCACTGCATTCTCCCTAATGCATTTGCCAAATCTGCAAAACAGTTAGTATACTTTTTTTTCTTGTACCTTTTAACCAAATAGATTATTTTAAATAATTATGAACATGCACATACATATTTGACACTTTGTAATACGATTTTCTACAATTATTCTATATTAATTATATACTCACTTTTAGTTGTTTCCACTGTTATTACTCTATCTTGGTATTATCAGCATAGAATCGTAATCCCACATTCAGAAAGTTTCATTCACTCCCTGTCACTTTTTGAGCCACTAACATATTCAAATCAATAACTAAGCTATTAATTTCCAGTCTAATACTAGTTCACAATTCCACTATTTTCATCAATCCAACCAAACAGAAAATCTAAACTGAAGGGCGTTTTTGTAGATAATCCTTTCCACACATCCAAACAGTTCTTCCCTATATATCTTTCTCGATCTGCATGTCTACTGTAGTAAGTCTTTATCACATCCCATAACAATTCGATTTGATCGAATGTACAGATATAGGGAGGAAGCCATATTTGCATATTTCAGGCTTGTTTCTAAAAACGTAAATTACATAAAACACAATTAAACATTTCATTTATATTTACCAAGTGTCAATTTAAAACATCTTACTCTTTTACATAGTATCATCAAAACATTAAATTTTGTTTTGTTAGGGACTCTGTAATTATGGCCTTTGCCAACCACTTGTTGGGATCTTTTTGTTGGGTTTCTGATTCTAGCATGAAGAACAATATGTCTGCCATAAATTATTAAACAATATTATGATATACAAAACCTAATCAAATGTTATTCTGATTTTACATTTTTCTATTAACTTTTGTTGCCTTTACATTCTTTTCATTATCATCTTGCCAAGGTCCACTTTGACGGTCCACTTTAAAATATCCATTTCTGCCCAGAAATTGAAATAACAGTTCTCCCTTAACTTAATTATATGCTTTTGAAATTTGTATTCTTTTAAAAACAATTTCTGGAAATTGCATTGGACCTCTTCGCGGGTTATTTTTATACTATTTATAAATCCTATAGAGAACACAGCGTTTGAAGTGATAATTTATATCCCTCGAAGAACTGCACATTCCTAAGTTTTCTATGGATACTCTCCATACTAACAGTTATCTCTGAAATAATTGCATTAAATTATGTATGTATTAGAAAAACTATTAACTGTCTTGTATACTTTTCATACATTTATTTCATTCATTGAATAGAACTAAAACAGATACGAGTATAAAAACATAAAGATACGTAAATATTTTATTTTCGGTGAACCCAACATTATATTGTTTTTGTTCAATTTAATGGATTTTAGTTGGCCATACTAATATTCAGTGCAAGTGCAAAATAATAAAAATATTTCCAATAAAAACCCCGTAGCTTAATATTTAATAGTATCAATACTAATAATAATCAATACTAACGCATTGCATACTAACGGACTCCCATTACCTCCTTCCTATTCGAAGTTATCTATTAGAGACGTAATCGATTGCTTGCTGGCCATATATTTGGCATCGGCATTTTCAACCAGAATTATCAAAAATATTAAGCAGCGTTTTAAAATTTTTCGAAACAGGCAAAACGCCAAAACAACGTTTGCAGGTTTGCCTCTTATTATCACTAATGTATTTAAGAATTTTGCGGACATTTGACAACCGACCGACTTTTGCAGGCTGATTCGGTTTTATGTTTATGTTAACTTATTAAACTGCATTTATCTCTTTATTAACTAGAATAAAATGGGAAGAAAAATATTTTAAAACAAATTTACACATTGCACTAGGCAATATGTTATACATCTTGATGAGGTAAGTTCACTGCTACTTTGTATTGACAGGATACGTTACTCCATAATCATCCATAAGCATATTGAGCTCCATTTAATTTTAGAACAGAGAATAATCAGAGTTTGGCGCATGCAGCTTTATTTACTTATATTTTTTATCATGATTATTAGATTTAATCTCGTATATATATGTATATATATATATATATATATATATAAAACAAAATATATATATCCAAAAACCATATAAATAAACACTACCATAAAAAAGACCAAAATCGTTTAGATCAAACGCAGCCAATATAGTTAAAACCAAATGAAAAAGCCACCACTATATATGAAAGCAGTGAATTCTTGTTCCACAAATCCCTTTAAAGAATTAACTACCTCGAGCTTTCGACTAACGTATTATACATTTGCTAGCCCAAAATGAATGCGTTATCGTATTTTCAAATTGAAAGAAATCTCAGTTAATACATCATTATTTTTACAAAACAATAATTTTTTTACTTATGCTCTTACATAATAATGCATTGTATTTTTCTTGTCATTAGATCATTAGAGTGTCATTGATAGATTTATATTTTGTTTATTTGATCCAGGTCTACTTTTACAACCTAACAAAATACGAAGATAACACTATTTTTTTAGGCCTATAATGTTCAAACAGTTTTCGTTTCTGCCCCCGTGTGCTGTCACGGCACAATATAAGTACCAATAAAAATTTCACTGAGGTCAGATGCGTTGTTACGAATCGATAGGCGACGATACATTTTTCCCTGCCTATTTTCCGAACGGTCGCATCGCGGAAGATTTAAAAATAAACACGTAAAAGTGATGGCAGCTTTACGACCGCCGTAAAAGTTGTAGATTTTGCACGACATTGTACAAGATCGGGTATAAAGTGTGAGTGTAAAATCGAGAAAAAATATCGACCTATAAGGTCAGGCATCAGATTAAATTTCGTTTTATGATGCGAGGGTGTAGTATCTTATGTTTGCCTATTATTTTTCAATTGACAAACCGGGAGATAAATTCGGATCATACAGAACTATAGTCATTCGAATAAAACAGCCAATGCACGTCATATATTACGTCGAATGTACCGCTAAGTGTAGATTCTAAAAATGTAACAGGTTAATTGAAAAGTTCCCGGCCTGACACAAAGATTGCGTTACTAGAATTATACCCATATGTTCCATATGTGTAGCCCTAACCCTCAAAAGATGCTTGTATAAATTTAACAGCTGTCGGATCATTAGTTTGCGAATTATAGCATTTTGAGTGACACAACTTTTGTTATTGTGAAAAAAATTAATAAAAAAGAATTTCGCGTGTTGATAAAATATTGCTTTTTGAAGAGAATAAATACAGTAAAAGCAAAAACTTGGCTTCCTGGATGTTTCCGGACACTGCCCCAGGAAAATCAAGGCGGTGAACGCAGTGGACGCCCAGAACAGGTTGTTACCGGCGAAAACATTAGAAAAATCGGCAAAATGATTTTGATTGACTGTTAATTGTAATTGAATGAAATAGCAGACATTATAAAGATATCAACTGAATGAGTACATCATATCATTTACGAATATTTGGGTATGAGAAAGCTTTGTGCGAAAGTGGATGCCTCGCGAGGTCACTTTTGACCAAAAACAACGACGTGCTGATGATTCGGAGCAGTGTTTGAAGATGATCAAGCATAATAAACCCGAATTTTTGCATCAATATGAGACAATGGATGAAAAATGGCTCCATCATTTCACTCCGAAGTCCAATCGACAGTCATCTGAGTGGACTGTACACGATGAATCCGCTCCAAAGCGTGGAAAAAGGCAACAGTGGGCTGGCAAGGTTATGGCGTCTGTATTTTGGGATGTGCATTGAATAATTTTCTTTGACTACCTTGAAAAAGGAAGGACCATCAACAGCGTTATCATGGCGTTATTGGACCGTTTGAAGGACGAAATAAGAGAAAGTACTGCTTCACCAAGACAATGCACCGTCACAAGTCAGGAAAAACGATGGCAAACATCCATTAATTCGGCTTCGAATTGCTTCTTCATCCACCGTATTCTCCAGATCTAGCTCCCAGCGACTATTTCCTTATTCAAAAAATGCTCGTTGGAGAGGTGATCGCCGAAACTGAGGCCTATTTTGAAGCAAAGAACAAATCGTACTACAAAAATGGTATCGGAAAGTTGGAGGGTCGCTATAATCATTGTATCGCCCTTGAAGGGATTATGTTGAATAAAAAACACTAATTTTACCAAAAAAATGTATTTTACTATGGTAGGCCGGGGAGTTTTCAATTGACCTGTTAACGTCGTTTTTAACTCGAAGCGTATTTTTCCTTGCCATTCTATCCTAACTTAAAAGAGATAGAATGTTGCCTGAAGCGTCGGAACACGTAACCGAATCACTTTATAATATTTGATTTAGTACTGGTGAGCCATGTTGACAACAAAATTCTTCAAAATACTAGTGATAATAATTAGAGTAATACATCGGAAAACGTTGTTTTAGCACTATGCTTGTTCTGATTGTATATATTTCGCAACATTGTGACGTGTTGACTATACCTACCCTATAACCTAACACTGTATTTTTAAACGTATTCAATATATTTAAAAAGCCTAACGAGTTTATGATTAATAGATTTTTCATAATATATTCCATAGATTGGTTCTACTTAATATATCGAAAATGTGATCTGTCAAAAAGTTTCTTTATATTGCACACTTTTTAATGTTGAACTTTAAATACCGCTGTGATAGCTGCGGGTTCGAATCCCTCCAAACCCTGAATATTTATAACAAACAATTGCAATAGTTCATAGGTGATGATGTTAAGAAATAATTGTCCTAGACACAGAAGTAAACAGGCTAGGTAAGACCGGAAGTCTTCAAATCAGTAGGCTTACTGAGCGTGTTTCGTATCTCATGTTAAACAATGCTCCGCTCCAGATAAAACCTAATTGAAAAAATGTGACACTAAAGTATAACAAAAATAAATTAAATAAAATAATTTTTTTGTTGATAAAATATAGTGATTATATAATTAATCTCCTAGAACTTCAACAATATGCCCGTGGGCAATAAGTATTATTTTATGATTTTCGTTATACAATATAACTATACTGGCATGCTGAAGATCGCTTCAGTAAGTGATCTGCTGAAGAAACTTATAATTTAAATCTTATTCTATAGACTATTCTAACATTTTCGAAAGTCTACTCTAACTTATTCTAAAGGATATTCTAACTTGTTCTAGACATTATTATATCTCACTCTATTTGTCTATTAATGAGTTCTTATGGTAGTTTGCATGTAAGCCTACGCACTTCACTGTCATAGCGCACATTTATATTGGGATTGCACTAACAATCTTTCAGAGTACTTTGTACTAACACTTCGAATCACACGCGTTATGGTTTCTAAGGGGATATCGCGTTGAATTAGCTTGTTGGAGACGTAACATGGGGCATCGACGATGACTCGCGACACTTTATTCCGGAACCTCTGAAGGATAACTATGTTAGATTTGTTAATAGTATCCCACACTTCAGTACCATAGGTCTAAGTGGGCTCAAGTATTGCCTCATACAGCAAAACCTTATCTAGAATAATTTAGATGGTTGCCCTGTCAGCCAACACATTTGTTTAGTTTAAGACCAAGCTGTTTGCGTTTTGTCACTATATGTTTTTTCAAGTCAAACGTCGATCAAAATGCATTCCCAAATATTTAACTTTGTCTGCTTGCCGGAGTTTATAATTATTCATTTTTACTGAGGGATAAGTTGTTCTACAAAGGGTGAATGTCACATGGGTATATTTTGTCTCATTTGGTTTGATACGCCATTTTTTCAACCATAATTCGACTTTGTTAAAATGAAGTTGCATGTTTCTTGTGACTGATATAGGAAACAGTAATATAAATAGTAAGAACATATTAGAAACAAAACTTTAAATAAAAAAAATTGGCAACGCCTTATTCAAGTTCTTAATAAATGATAATAAATATTGATTGAATCAACAACGAAAAATTACGACAAAATTAGAAACAGCATATAGAGAAATTGATTGCACTGCTTTATAAAAAAGATCTTGTCAGTAAAATTGCTTTCTATTGAAATTATTTTTGCACAAAAAAAACAGGGTAACTTTCATATGAATAAATAAATAGGGCATGTCGCATGGCACTTCTCCCCAAACGACGGAAACGTACACCTTCATCCCTTCTCACCTTTCAAATTTAATGTAATTTAAAGATACGTACGGCACAACTAAGCTTGAGTGTTTTTAATAATAAATTACATCAAAAATGAAACGTCAATTATACTTAACGTCCTGTTTCTTTCCATATTATTTTGGTTTGCGATTAGCAATTTTCGCTTCAGTGAAAGTAAATTTATTAATCGATAATTTTTACCCTACATCGTTAATAAGCTCTTCTACGTCTCACGTTACCAGTTTTCAATTAAAATCACTTTCGGCTGAAATTGATATGCAAATTTAATATCACGCACCGCTCTGGTACGATGTCGAATTATTATGTGATGAGATAGGTAATAAGATAAAACATAATTTTCTAATGGATTGAGTAATCCATTTATCTTAAAGCCTGTTTCATTAGCTAATACAGGTAGTCGATTATATTGCAGGAAGTTAAAACAAATCAATTAGAATTATATTACAACCAGGTATATAAACATTATGTGATGAATTGTTTAATAATATACACAATTTTTATTAGGTTACATCTTCACTTCCTCCGCTTGGCTATAGATAGCGTTACCAAATAAATATCATTCTTGAGTTATTAGCCCATATACATTTATCAATTGATCGTTATATCATAGGGTTATTTTTAGCGTTGGGAACTATCGACTGAAAATAGTCGAAACAGTCGATAGTCGCAACAGAGTCGAAACAGTCGATAGTCAAAAAACTAGCGACTGAAAATAGTAATTACCAGGCATAATATAATAAATGTAATTGTTTATTATATTTTATTCGTATGCTTATTCCAACCGTACTATAAGTGAAACGAAGATGTGCATATTCCTTCTCGTACTAATTTTAAAAAATAAAAGGAAAGAAATATTTTTTTTATATTTTAAAGTCTCCTTTTTTACCAACGAGGGTTTATCTGGACTGGGCTTACTGTTTAACGTGGGCTCGGAACCACGGGTCTTGGCATTACGCCTACCAACTAGCGAGTGAACAACTTAGATATCTTCCCAGAAGACATCCAGTCTTACCCAGCCTGATTACTGGCGTGACTGGGATCATTTTCCTTGTCGGATTTTACACTCTTGGCTAGGACAATCACAAATATTAAACAAACACAAACACAAATTTAGGACCATACCCCAGCAGGATTCGGACCCACTGTCACCTTTACCACTGCGCCAACCAAGCCGGCGAAATGAATAATTGCTCAAGGCTATTACGCTGCAATTATTAATTTCATTTTAAATGAAATAAAATTATTTTTATATTTGAATGTTTTGTGGATATCTAATGGAAAAGGAATGAAATAATTACCCCCAAATAATTTGTCGTATTTTAATAATATGTTAATTACTATTTTTAAATAACATACTATAATAAATATAGATAATAGAATAAAAATAGAACTTAAACAAAACCTAAAATCTGAAGATGTACGATAACCATAAATACTAAATAAAAATGGTATACGTTTATATCTACTGATAAAAAAACTAATCTAAACTAACTAAAAATGATCGCACAATAACTATCAGACCCATTTTAAATAAAATAAAAGCTTCATTTATTATTGAACGGAAATATTTTTAAATTACTATTGAAAAATATAGTCATGTTAGCTTTTCTCCGGTTAGGCGATTTCTTCGATTGTTAATAATTTGGTCAGATTTTGGAAAAAAGCGTTCCGATGGGATGGATGTTACAGGTATAGCAGAATATTTAAATGTAATTGATAAAATTGAGGTTCAATGGGTTTTATAAACTCTAATAAGTGGCATTTTCAAATACTGCTTAATTTGTAAAGGTGTTGTAGTACCTGGTGCAATTATTTCTTTCATTCTAGCTACTTTTTTATCAAAATATCTCCAGATGTGAATACCATTTTTCGTCAATAGTTGTGTCTTGAATTATGAATTGCGGAACTGTATTTGTATATTTTGAAGTTAGAATGGAACATGTGTCTTTTGTGATCATTTTTTGTATCGCCTCGGCATGATTTCTAATACCACATTCTGCTCTTTTAAATCTAGGACCTAAAAATAGGGATTTTCGGCATATCGTATTAATTTCTAAAATTGTCAGTCCTTTATTGATGACATCTAATAGCAGATAGCAGAAGTTGAGGGGTCTCTTTCAAAATATTTCCAAACCATAGAAGGTTTCGTTAAACGCATCATTCTACCGAAAAAATGTAAAATAATAAAAATATATTATAAAAAGATTTCTCTGCCTTACCTGCTGATAAAAAAAGTCTTAATCAAGAAGTGTCGCCACCATCAAAATATTCTTGTATTTTTAATAGCCATAAAAATAAATTGTTCAATGTCGAAGAAGAGTTTTCCTATCAGAAAATGTATTTATTTATATATATATATATATATATATATATATATATATATATATACGTATATTTATTGTATAAACACAATGCTCTATGATTAGTTCAAACACGTAAACGAATGCGCCTGTCAAAGTCGTCCACTTGTCAGACGTATGCAAAATTCTTAATAAGTAATAAGAGGTTATAACTCTAACCTATAAACTATTGTGACTGTATAATTAACTGTAGTTTTTAGATGTACTATAATGTTAAAATAAATTATATTTGATAACATTTTTGTTCAACTATTTTATTTACATTAGAATTTTGTAGTATGTCAAAGCCAAACTGAACTAAATCTCAGAGACATTGCAACGTTTTGACGTAACGTACGTAAATTTCGATGACGCATATATAAATAAACTTTGAATAGACTATAGTTTATCACCTCATTACGTTAGATAACGATTTACAAAATTTAACCACTGCTACTGTAAAAACATCTTCAATCAAATCGTTTAATCGATCCAATTTCTGGAACCTTTCGAATCTAAATTTAGTTTTCATCATTTTAGGAAAAAAGTTTTGGCAATCAAAAGGCTCGAACAAAAATCAAGAGAGTTAGATCGAAATGAAAAGTCTATCAAAAATAATATTACCTATTATTGTCATAAAAACTGTCAAAAGTATTTTATTATTTATCATTCCCTATTACATTAATAATCTTGAAAAATAGTGTTCCGAAATGCTGCTATAGTAATGTACAATATATTATTATTTACAAGTAAACTATAAAAGCATAAAAGCCTATATATTACATATAAATCTATGTAAGCATAAATTCGATACATTACACTCCAGGTTACAGCTAGTAAAAAGTAGTAAAATCAGTCGGATCGGAAAAAGCGACTGAAACAATCGATAGTCGTTTTCAGTCGATAGTTCCCAACGCCAGTCATTTTCTATTAAAAAATATAACATTATACTGTCATTGTCGGAAAATTATTTATGGAAGTCATGCAGCCGAACAGAGCTTAAAAAATATAAGAGGTTAGGAAATCATAGAAATGGTAATCAACAAAAGGTTGACACATTACAATGTCAATTAATTCATAAAAAAATGCAAACATTTAAAGTGTACCAAACACTTCAATGTAGAAATAACAAGCCATTAACCATACTGTAAGGTATTTAATCAAAAATATCTTTGATATGACACCTGAATTATACAGTTAAACCCATTAATAGCAGCAGTTTTCGATAAAAGAGTCATTAAATTACCTGTGTTATTCTTTACCCTTAAAAGTAGGTAGGTTATCGAGACCTCCTTAATTTTTTCCAATATATCTTTCATTGCACTTATTATAGTTTTATTTCTTCCAGCTAAACTATCTTATCCTTATAAGCTTTTATTATACTTGTTAGGCTATTGCGTGAGAAATAATTTCAACCCATTTAACAAACATTTCAGCTTCTAAACAATAATCAAATACCAATCAATTTATGAATTTGTTACGCCCAAATAGAAATAAAATTTTTAATTTATTTCTTTTTCTATACACCTTTTTCCTCGAGGCTGAATATATCTTCTGATTTTAATTATTTTGTAGGAATTACGTTAGTTGTCAATGTTTGAACTCAAAAATCTACAAATATAATGCTAAAGTGATACAAACATAAAAGTTTTATGAGATACTCTTACTACTCTAACCTTCGAGTAAAATTTAACGAGTTAAATTTCAACATTATTGTTATTTTGTTCTGTATCATGGCTTTGTTTTATGTTACTGGCTATACCATACTACTGAGGAAACGCATATGGTTCATATTATTAACAATAAACGTTTCTCTTCACGAAAAGAGCACTGCCGTCGATAAGCGATACACAAGACATTTTATTTTGTTAAGTGATTGTGAAAATCGTGGAAAGCATGCGATTATCGTTTTTATTGATTTTCGTTCTGCTTTCGACTGTGTACACTTTGACTGGCAAACTATAGGCAGTTCTTGAAGCTGAAATTATTTCCCTAAAAATTATTAAACATCTTCAGGTATCTTGTGATAATTCTATTAGCTGCGTACAAAAATGATTTGTTAAATTGAAATTACTTTGAAATTCATACCGGTATTCGCCAAAGGGATGTCTTCGCATCACTAGTTTTCGACATAGTAGTGGTTGTAATAATGCTACAAATATCTTGACTAATCTAATGTTCGCTGATGATAGCGCTGATGCGGATGTTGAAGATTCAAACATTCTTTATGATATAGTTCATGTTGCAATGCCATATGGTTTCAGAATTAATGAAGAAAAAACGAAAATATTTACATCTGACGGATCGCCTATTATTTATTCTAAATCTTAACAGAACGAGCTAGAGTATTTGGCACCAGCTAAAGCACTTGGAATAAGTAATAGAGAAGAAGAAACTGACATATACTGATGAAGTAATAATCCGAATTTGTAATTATTTAAGTTGGTACCTGTCGAACATCGAAAATGTAATCAAAACTAAAATCTCGCTCAAGCAAATGCTTATCTTGCCAATTTTTCTGTATGGCTTCTGGACTTTCACAGTCTTACGCTGTGACGGCTAAGTTTAAGCAAATTATACATGTATCTCTCCGAATTGATATTAGAATAAAGTCATTTATTTATGATAAATAGCGAACACAAAGTTGTATTATTGTTGTATTCCTGTTATTTCATGTTTATCATCAATATCACATGAAGCCACGTATCATTTTCCTTTATCTAGTTAAATATTCTTATTTGTCCTTAATATTTTAATCCATAATGCCGCGTCGTCAATAAAAGGGAAAAATTTCAAAGAACCTCAGCGATGTGTGAGATATCTCAGTCAGTCAGTATATCAGTACCAGAGTCTTGCTTAAAAACTGAATGGATGTTGTGGCTAGCTTGATATAGTTCAGGTTCCAGTCATTTCATAAGACTATATATGAAAGATGACATCTAGAAGGTTTTAAGATTCATTGACTCCAAAACAGTTTCAATCACATTAAAGACAAGGTCTATAAAGGAAGTACTATCAGACACACCGTCTTCCCTGTTTATGGCTCAGGCATGACAGGTATTTGCTTAAATAAGGCAACCTGATAGTGAAAAGTATTTTCAGTATTTCAGTTTTCGCCTTGCAGATACAATCTTGAGCAATTGAAAAACGTTAAGATGTTTTTGACAACTCAAATTCGAAGATCAGTAATTAAAAACCTACGAAATCTATATATAAGAAACGACAAAAATAGCTCCTTTGTTTCTGGCCAAAACAAATTTAATTCTGATCATCAAAGAGATGGATCTGCTATGATATGAGAATTTATAGTCGAGTGTCTAAAGATAATTAGAATTCTAGTTAAATGTCGCTAAATGTCAAAAGTTACTACAATTTGTTGCCTCAAACGATATAATCATCGGTTTCTTACTCTAAATTATGGTCTATCTACTGCACTAAATAAATTGATTCATCCTTAAAATGTATTATCAAACCATTGCACCAATTATGAAATTTGTAGGGGTTATAAAGAACTATCATTTCGCTTTACATTACATCTTTCAGTGTAACATAACAGACCGTTTTAAGATGTTCTGACCTCCGACAATGTTTCATATCGTTTTCAATGATCTTGATCCATGTCTTTTTCGGAGCTGTTCGCTGAGTCTTTCACACAAAAGTCCGTTTTTGTCACAGAAGTATGTGAGGAATTCATGTACCTTTAATTCGACAGACATCTCTAAACTATTGCAATCTGAGTTTCTGAATTTATTCCTCAACTGTGCTCTGATTATCGTATCTTGAACGCATTACTTAATTTTTAATATGATATCATATGCCCAACTGTAACATAATCTAAGTTTAAGAGCCATATTGAGGTATTAGTAAGGTGAGCGTTCGAATGTGGTGTATTTTAGTTTTAGATGCCACTTTTTCACTTTTTCGTCTGTATTATTCATCCCAACTTCTACACATGCTCCAACTTGTTGAAATTTACAATAACAAGCGATAAATCAGTTTTTCAAGACTTTGGTCTTTCCTTCCAGCAGCGACATAATTCTGCTGTGTGAACAATATCAATGTCTTGTTTTGCATACATAAGTAGTGCTTTTATACGCAGCTATATATTTTTTCAGCTCTATATGCAGTATAACTATATAAAAAATAGAATTATAAAAAAGTACTTAAGCCAATAATTAATCATTACGGGTCATTAAAGCTCCATACTATATGATGAAACACTTAAATTAACAAACAATAAACAAACAGGCTTGGTGGCGCAGTGGTAAAGCCAACTGGACGATCCTCCTACTGTTGCGATAGCGTGATTTGTGATTTGTGATTGCCCTAGGCAAGAGTGTAAAATTATAAAAATAAGTGTTAAAGGAAAATGATCCCAGTCACGCCAGTAACCAGGCTGGGTAAGACCGGATGTCTTCTGGGATGATTTCTAAGTTGGTCATTCGCCAGTCGGTAGGCCTACGTTAAATAGTAGGTCCAGTTGGCAAAAGGAGACTATAGGAGACTATAAACCCATAGTTGGTAAAAGGAGACTTTAAAATATGTAAAAAAAAAACAATAAACAAGAATACAAAAAAACAAAGAATAAACTTTACTCAATCGAAAAAAATTAAATATTAAATTATATTTTCTGCACATAGACCTTTTTAATATCAATATAGACTTGCTGAATCACTTTTATTTTTTTGGATATATATTATAATTTTCGATTACTTGTCCGATGTTTAAAACGAAATTCTGTTTAAATTATTCTATTTTCAGGATATGTCTGTTTTCCGTATTCGATATCTAACTGTTTTGCTAATGTTCGTTTTGTTTGCGAAGGTAATAAATTTTCTTTTTACGTCCCGGCAAACTTTACGAGCTCATTAATTAATGCCGATATTTATCTTACCGCGTTTTAGATCGAAATATTGCATTAAAAACAAAGAAAAAAGTGTTTTGTGACTTGTCTATTTAAAGTAACACTTAACATTTTTATTGTTCCGTACATATACAAATATCATAATAGTACTATTAGTAGATATTGTGAAGGTCAAACTGTATAATTCCTAAAACTAATAATCAAAACTAAAAGTCAAACTAATAATTCCTCCAATAATTTTCGTCAGGGTCACGACTTGCCTGTTTGACATAATTTCATTATCTTTTGTGGCCCATATTTATATTTTCTTGAAAGTTGTTGACTTTTTTTTATTTACTTTTTTTTGCTTCATTTTAAAGATTAATCTTAATATATTCTCGTTTACCTACCAATCGATGTTTTAGTTTATCTGTTATATATATGTTAGGAAAGGAACTGCATCTTACTACATTTATACACACATTTAAATAAATAAAAAGTCACCCTATATAAATTATTTGCATTTCTATAAATATTAAGTGCCTTCATGTGTTTTGTTTCAACAAAGAACGAGTGGTAGTTTTGATGCCAATGACAAACAGCGGTCTAGGTGGACCAACAATGTTCCAAGATAATGAATTGCAAAACTTATTGGACGAAACATCAACTCAAACTTTCAAAGAAATTTTAGATTGCTTCAGAACGTTTACATGCGATTGGAAAGGTCCTAATGAAGGGAAAATACCACATGGATTCATTAAAAATTCCACATCAGTATCTTCCAAAATCCCAGTTTAATTGCTTACCTGGTGTTGTGACTGGCGATGAAAAACGGATGTGCTGCTATCAGTTAATGTCTCAGTATGAATAAAATTATCAGTTTATTATGTTTGTGTATTATACTTTTATATAATACGAATACCGAAAAACTCGAAATAAAGTTGCATAGCATTCGTTTATAATTACTGTATATATATCTACATTCTATTTTTTTTATATACGCGTTTCAGAGTTTCAGCTCTTTTACTACTTTTACTACTCATTGCTACAGAAAGTTTTTAGCTGGAGCTGGCAGTTTGAGAGTGGCGCTCGGTAATTAAACCGAATTTATCAAAAAACTTCCTTTCTAGACTATCGTTTTTACTTCGATAAAATATATGCCAGGGTTCTTATATTTGGAATTTGAGATTTAAAAAAATATATATCATCATCAATTATTTTGTGTGTCTTTATTGTTTAAAATATTTTCATGAAGATCAATTCATATTGCTTGTATGTCTTATTATCCATGTATTTTATATTACGAGAAATCAGATGTCATATTTAACTTATTATGTGCTTGTATTAGTTTGTATTATTTTCATTAGCGATACCTATTGGTGAAAAGGCAGAGTATCATTGCAAACAACCATAACCTAAAGGTTAAATTCAATAGCTGTGATACATAAAGTAGCAATTTTTTATATAACATTATTGAGTTATTCTAACTAATTATGAAACAAGAAAATTGCGTTTCCGACACTAATTAATGTGGTGTTTAATTTGAAGAAATCTGCTGCTGAAGCCCATCAAACAGTTTAAGAAATATATGGTGATACTGCTCCGTCTTATCCAAATTATCGTTTTTGGTTTTAACGATTTAAGAGTGATCCATTTGTGGAATAAAATATTCGAAAACATTGAATTGAAAAAACGTATTGAAAAAGCCCCATCTCAAACTCTTCGAGAGGTTTCAGACAATTTTAGCAGTTATTCTAGGCGTTTATCTGGCCCAAAAAGGGCTAGATATATATATATATATATATATATATATATATATATATATATATATATATATATATATATATATATATGTATATATATATATATATATATATATATATATATATATTGACATAGTAACATTGAATGAAGTTGTTATTGCAGATCGATCCACGTTACGTGAATAAATTAAATTACACATTAATGCCAAAAAGTCTAGTAATAACTAGTAACCAGTGTGCTGACCAGACATAGAATCTTCTTATTACTACTCGTATCCATACAGAATGGCTTTGCTGGAACACAGTTTTGCAATGCTGAAGTAACGCTAAAATTGATCGATGATGGGATCGCTCTCAAAACCAATATCATTCTTTTAACATGCTATCCCCAAGTTAGTAGAAAAATGAGAAAAATGTATAGAAAATTATGGAAGATATTTTGATTAATATATACTGTACTAATTATGCTCTATAGATTTTTAAAATAAAAAAATAACAATACATGCAAGTACCTAATACTTAATCAAACATAATTACTTTTAATTTAAATATAAGCTTTTGGTAAAAATCATTTTGTAAGTCTGTTATAATTTCATTATAAACAAAAAATATTGTTGGAACATAATAATACCTTTTGTTCCTTGTGAAAAAGTCACTAAATTAATCAATCCATTAATATCAGTAGAATTTTCACCTTATCCGATTATAGAACGAGTTTTTCGTATCTGAATTAAAATTTGAGAAAAATATTTGTCTAATAAAATATTTTTTTTCTGTGCTGTTTGCATTATGTTCAAAACCAAATTAAAGTTTTTATTGATATATTATCTATTTCATAACGACCAAATCTTTATTTAATTCAATCGACGAGACAAGCTCCAATATTGAAATTAATTAATTATTTACTTGTTATCATAAAAAGAATTAAAATTTTTATTTTTACACTATATAATTATACCAGAAATAATAAATTGTCACAAATAAATTATAAAACCTTTATAAATAGCGACAAAATAAGGAAATTTAGAAAATGGGTCACTGATTTTTTATTCATCAATATCGTACACGTACATTTTGAGGAAACGTAGAAAATCAATTTTATATTTTTATGAAGCAGACAGTTTAAAAATAAATCAGGAATTTTATTAAAACACGACATGTATCAGATTGCTCTATTTCTTTCTTTTATTTTATCATGCATATATATACTTCGATTTTATTACTATTATTGCTCAAGGAGTTCGGAGACTTTGTAATTTAAAATTCCCATCCTGATTATTTTTGAATAATTTTTTCTTTGCATAATTATCAAACAATCAAATTTATGGAACGTAAAGTCCTTTTTTAGCACCGCATTATACATCTAGTAAGTCGGTTTCATTTAATAAAACATTTAAACGTCATGTGATGTTAAGAGAAATATCTCAAAATCTTTAGATCTTCCACTAACTCATTTTAGTTGGGACAGCCCTATAAAATGTAAGTTACGCTAATTGTAGAATTCTTTCGATTCTATTGTTAGAGGGTCTAATTTATTAGACCTTTGAAGTTTTTAATATATATGACATGAAAAAGAATTATGACCTGTTAAAGAACATAACATTCGCAGTATATTGAAACTCTGGTAAATATAGACAGGCACAAAGATACCAAGTAAACAGAACAGACGTGTTCAACAAGGATGATTCCCATCAGCTCGTTGTCGAGTATTTCGGATAACGAGGGTTCAGGTACCGAGGCTAGACGAAACGTGTCGGATGTTAGACCTGGTAGAGGACTCTTTATGGTGCGTATCTATGGTGAGAAGTTCCTAGCTGGAAGAGTGTTTCGCACCCAGATATTCTCAGCGAATTGGGATACAGAGAAGGGTTTCTTGTACCAGCCTTGTCCACCACCAAGAACCCGAGGGATGAGCTTCAGCGATAAAACACTGTGCATCCACAACGAGAAGACAGTCTGACAGTAATTTGAATGAAGACCAAGGAAAAGAGTATTATTGAAAATGAGAAGAATAATATATATATATATATATATATATATATATATATATATATATATAATGCCAAAAAGACTAGTAATAGCTAGTAATCAGTGTGCTGGCCAGGCAGAGAATCTTCTTATTACTACTCGTATCAACACAGCATGCTCAAGTAGCGCTAAAATTAATCGATGAAAGGATCACTGTCAAAACCAATATCATTCTTTTAACATGCTATCCCCAAGTTAGTAGAAAAATGAGGAAAATGTATAGAAAATTATAATAAGGAGTACCTAATACCTAATCAAACATAATTACTTTTAATTTAAATATAAGCTTTTGGTAAAAATCATTTTGTAAGTCTTTTATAGTTTCATTACAAACAACAAATATTGTTGGAACATAATAATACCTTTTGTTTCGTGTGAAAAAGTCACTAAATGAATCAATCCATTAATATCAGTAGAATTTTCACCTTATCCGATTATAGAATCAGTTCTTCGTATCTGAATTTATTAAGTGTATTAAGTGTCAGTAACTCGTCTTTGGGTATTAATTTACTCAAGGAAGAGAGAAAATTGTATTTAATTTACAACTCTGTTTTCTCTTCCGCATCTCAACAATTATTTTATGAATATTATTTCATCATAGCAGTATCGGCAGTAGCCTACTACATAAATGCTATACATAACTATCCAAACTTTAAAAAGAATAGATATCTAGTTAACCACAATGGAAATTCCAAACATAGCATAGATACTACAATAAAATAATGGCGTGGAGACTATTTATTTATATATTTACATTTTACTACACATATTTTTTAGTTAAAAATTTCGTGTTAAAATTACTTCCAGCAATAAATATTTGTTCAGATTAGTCCCTAAAATTCCCTATATCATTTCTCTCGGGTTACCCTAAACATGAAAACAAAATATTGTGGCATCAACTTTCGGGAAAAAAAAGTCTTCTAACAGAATATAAGACATTTTTTGCTGCCACAGCCCTTAAGATGAATTATTTATTATGATATAGCACAATATATTTCAAACAAAAGCCAGTATATTACACGCATTTGTTAGAACACGTAATGTTCATTATTGGAGATATTTTTATTCGTTTTCATAATTAATTTGATTTAATTTCCTAGTATGTTATTGCGTTTTTTTTTATTTTTATGAAATGTTTTAGTTTCTAATAAATGATAATTTATTATACTAATAATAATATTATTCTTAGTATAACAATACTTACTAATATTTAATTATATTCCACTAAAATTTAATTCAAGGTTAACATTAATTGTTAAAAATGCCACCATCACTCACTTCTTGGCACTTGAGATTTCTAAACAAGAATAATATTCAAATATTAAGTGTCAATCATTACAGGAAAGTGTTAAAAATGCCACATCACGTACTTGTTGACACTTGGGATTTGTACACAAGAACAATGTTCCAATCAATATAGGGTAACGTCAAAATAAAATGTATCAAGATATTGGAAGAAATGCATCATAACGACTGATAAAAAACTCAAAATGCATCTAAGGTAAAAGATGTGAAAAGATATTCAAACAGAAAAAATAATTAATTTACTTAAAAATATGACTTTATTTAATGGAAAGAAGGAGGGGCCTATTATCGGGCGCCCATACAAAGCGACATTAACGGTGAAAACAGACCATTTGATCTCACTCGTTTGCCATTTAGGTAGTCAAAAAAACTGATGGTCACAGGGATGTGGTTGCTATTCCCTCTGGACAGCTTATTATAGTTGTTGGAAAATTATGTTCGAGTATCGCCTGTACCTCCATTAATTTCCATGGTATTCAATCCGCCTTTTGTGACCTTACAGCTTCAACTGCGGTACTGTTGCACGAACTCCGCTTAACTACACCAAGAAACGCTTCGTGTAACTGTAGAACAATTACGATTCTGACCTCTGCCTGTCTTCTTTTCTTGAAAATTAATTTGATTCCGGTTAAATGATTGAATTCAAAAGCGTTATGTGAAATAATATGTGAAAGGCGATACAAAGCCAGACTGAGGGTAAACATACATAACATCTAACAGGTCAATTGAAAAGTTCCCGGCCTGATACGCGCCTGATACATGGCGCTATTAGTATTATAAAATTCATATGTTTTTTAGTTACCCCTAACCCTCAAAAGATGCGTGTATAAAATTAACAGCTATCGGTCATTATTTTGTGAATTATAGCATTTTGAGTGAAACAACTTGTTATTGTGAAAAAATGGATAAATAGGAATTTCGCGTGTTGATAAAATATTGCTTCTTGAAGGGAAAACATACAGGTGAAGCAAAAACTTGGCTTGATGCCGAGTTTTCGGACACTGCCCCAGGAAAATCAACTATCAAGGATTGATATGCTAAGTTTAGATGTGGTGAAATGAGCACCAAAGACCGTGGACGCCCAAAAGAGATTGTTACCGACAAAAACATTTAAAAAATCCACAAAATGATTTTGAATGACCGTAAATTGAAATTGAATGAAATAGCAGACACCCTAAATATATCAACTGAACATGTACATCATATCATTCACGAGTATTCTCCTTATTCATCCACCTTATTATTTCCTGCTCTCAGATCTTAAAAGAATGTTCGCTGGGAAGAAATTTTCGTCGAATGAAGAGGTGATCTTGTAGCAAAGTACAAATCGTACCATAAAATGATATAAAGTTGGAGGGTCGCTATAATCAGTATATCACCCTTGAAGAGAATTATGTTGAATAAAAAAACTAATTTTGCCAAAAAAAAAAAGTGTTTTACTATGGTAGGTTGGGAACTTCTATTGATAAAATCTTTTGCCTACAAATATTTGCTAACTAATAACCAAATTACACAGGCAACAAAATGTATTATAAACACTTTTTAAACCAATTTACCTAAACCTTATGTATGTTTAAGTATTCTTCAGCATACTAACTACGAAATCGTTAACCAAATTGAATTATCTCTTATAGTTTCCAAACTGTAGGTTATCGAACATTTACATTTTTCAACTGTTCGCTGCGTTTATCCTTTTTCGGCAAAATCAAAAATTGGCGTTATGAACTACGGATTTTGTTCAAATTCAATTAAGTGTTCGTCAGCATGCTGATTAGGAAATCGTTCACGAAATTCAATTATTTTTAATAGTTTCTCAGTTATAGGCTATTGAATTTTTACTTTTTCGAACTGTCCGCTGATTTCTTTCAATCAAAAACCAATGGTATTTGAGAAAGTATGTTAAAATTATGAATTATTTGTTATTATTATTGGAAAAAAAGTCACGATTTTTATGTCCGACTATTTTTTGATAGTAGTGGTATAAAGAGGAAGCAATAAACGAATCGAGTCTTTCCAAAAGGCATCAAAAAAAATCAACAATAAATACATACTAAACAATTAATCGCCAAACACGATTATTTGATATACATATTGATTATTTTAACTAAGGATTATAAAATATTTTACAAACAAATATTTGCTAACTAAAAACTAAATTACACAGGCCAACAAAAATTATTATAAACACTTTTTAAACCAATTTACCTAAATCTTATGTATGTTTAACTGCTCTTCAGTATACTGACTACGAAATCGTTAACCAAATTGAATTATCTCTTTTAGTTTCCAAACTATAGGTTATCGAATATTTGCATTTTTTACTGTTCGCTGCGTTTATCCTTTTTCGACGAAATTAAGTACTCGTCAGCATGTTGATTAAGAAATCGTTCGCGAAGTTATTATCTTTAATAGTTTTCCAGTTATAAGCCATTGAATTGTTACTTTTTCGAACTGTCCGCTGAGTTCTTTCAATAAAAAACCAATGGTATATGAGAAAGTATAGTAGTTAAAATTGCGAAAGAATTCATTGAAAAAAAGTAATGATTTTTACGTCCAACAATTTTTTGATAACATTGGTATAAAGAGGAAACAATAAATGAATCGGGCCATTCCAAAAGGCATCACGAAATATAAGAATTATTTCGAATCATAAACGTTGTCTTATCGTTAACCAAAAACACAATTATAATCCCCTTATTCTCAAAATAGGCGTCGTGGTTGAATGTGGGTGTATTTTTTCCAAGGCCCAACCCCAGGTATTTGAATTATTTAATATAAGGGGGTGATAAATTTAGAAAAACAAAGGCTGGCGGTTTATTATTTTGGGAAAAGGTAAAATATGAGATTCCTAAATATTCAATCTTTTTTTATTATTTACAAAGGTATGACACGCAAAACACAGTCCCAAAATAGCCGACGGCCAGAAATAATTAAAAGGCTGTTATTTATTCTCTTCCTCCAAATTCTGGAATTAACTTAATATAATTCGAAAACATTTATCTACTTTACCAGAAATAGAATTTCGACAGTTTTGTTAATAAAAAAAACGTTGAATATGCTGAGAAATAACAGTAATGTTCAACTGAAAGCTTTCAATTTCAGCTTAAATATTCTATTATGTGAAATAACCTGTTATTAACTCTAACAACTACAATACCTTACCAATAATAGGAATTAGAGTATGCTTTATTTTAAATTCAATTCAGTTTTACGTGTTTGCACGAGTTCATGAATAGTGTAATTTGATTGAGAAAAAGGTCACATGTTTGGTATATGTTTTTACAATTAGTAGAATTTACAAATTAATTTATTACTACTATTCTGTTGTATTTTGCATTAATAAACAAACAAGGCGAGTACGGGATTAATACATCAGTATATATTTAATTATTAATATAAAGTTAAGAATACGCTTATACACTACGCTTATGTATAATATAAGTTTGTGTCATTTGTTTCAATCTTCAGATTTCCTGCCTGTCTTCCAGTAGCTGTATTGCTTCCACGTTGCTGTGATTTAGCAAGATATGTTACTCCTCATTCCGGTCATCTCCAGATTTGGAGCATTCGGAGCGTATTGAGCTCTATTTAATTTTAAAACAGAATAATCCGAGTTTGCATACGTACATACAGCTTTATTTACTTACATTTTTTTATCATGATTATTAGATTTAATGTCGAATATATATAAGCGGGTAAATAGGTTCGGGAGGTAAATAAAAATGGAACATTTTGGAAATAACACATTTTCTTTAAAAAAGTATTGAATAAACCAAAATAATAAAAATATAATTAATATATGTCCAGCCATTCTATTTTTATAAAGCATCATATTACGCATCATTATTTTTTATACATAAATATACACAAATTTGATAAATAATTGATTTAATGTTAAACTATATATATCTCTCCTTATGAGAGAAATAAACATTGAACATTTTTGTAAAACACATTTTCTTTTAAAATGACTGAGGAATAATGTATCCTCTGTTATCACGAATAGAAAACTATTCGAAACGTGCATTTCAGTAAAATAGTAATTACTATTTTCATCACTAGTTTTTTTGATTTTTTTTTTTTTTTGACCGACAAGATCGACTATTTTCAGTAGATATTTCCGCTAGTTATTAGGTATTTTAATTACCCGACTTTTTATATTTCCTATGTATTAAAACAATGAACAAAGTAACAAATATCCTTATTATAATTGTCACGCGATTCTTTAACTATTAACAGAATATATATGTTAATATATAAAAAAAAACGAAAACGTTATATCCGGTATTAAAATCCACGGAATTGAGATTTGAACATGACATCAACATTTGAAAATGATTGATACAATTTCGTAAAGTTGGTTTTAAGCACAAATCGACATAGAACTTTGAATTTTATATTTTATTAATCTCATATACAAGTTTGTAATAAATGAGTAAATTAGAAAGTTGCTAGTTGATAACATGTAACATTTAAATTTACAAATGAGGTAGGTAGGGTAGATAATTCTTCATTTTTAACAATAATATTTATAATCTTGAATTATAAACATTTTCAATTTAATTCAGCACTATTCGCTGCACAATATTCTTGGTTAACCACGTGAGCATGCAACATAATAACGCTAGTTATTAGATATTTTAATTACCCGACTTTTTATATTTCCTATGTATTAAAACAATGAACAAAGTAACAAATATCCTTATTATAATTGTCACGCGATTCTTTAACTATTAACAGAATATATATGTTAATATATAAAAAAAAACGAAAACGTTATATCCGGTATTAAAATCCACGGAATTGAGATTTGAACATGACATCAACATTTGAAAATGATTGATACAATTTCGTAAAGTTGGTTTTAAGCACAAATCGACATAGAACTTTGAATTTTATATTTTATTAATCTCATATACAAGTTTGTAATAAATGAGTAAATTAGAAAGTTGCTAGTTGATAACATGTAACATTTAAATTTATAAATGAGGTAGGTAGGGTAGATAATTCTTCATTTTTAACAATAATATTTATAATCTTGAATTATAAACATTTTCAATTTAATTCAGCACTATTCGCTGCACAATATTCTTGGTTAACCACGTGAGCATGCAACATAATAACGCTAGTTATTAGATATTTTAATTATCCGACTTTTTATATTTCCTATGTATTAAAACAATGAACAAAGTAACAAATATCCTTATTATAATTGTCACGCGTTTCTTTAACTATTTACAGAATATATATGTTAATATATAAAAAAAACGAAAACGTTATATCCGGTATTAAAATCCACGGAATTGAGATTTGAACATGACATCAACATTTGAAAATGATTGATACAATTTCGTAAAGTTGATTTTAAACACAAATCGACATAGAATTTTGAATTTTATATTTTATCAATCTCATATACAAGTTTGTAATAAATGAGTAAATTAGAAAGTTGCTAGTTGATAACATGTAACATTTAAATTTATAAATGAGGTAGGTAGGGTAGATAATTCTTCATTTTTAACAATAATATTTATAATCTTGAATTATAAACATTTTCAATTTAATTCAGCACTATTCGCTGCACAATATTCTTGGTTAACCACGTGAGCATGCAACATAATAACGCTAGTTATTAGATATTTTAATTATCCGACTTTTTATATTTCCTATGTATTAAAACAATGAACAAAGTAACAAATATCCTTATTATAATTGTCACGCGTTTCTTTAACTATTTACAGAATATATATGTTAATATATAAAAAAAACGAAAACGTTATATCCGGTATTAAAATCCACGGAATTGAGATTTGAACATGACATCAACATTTGAAAATGATTGATACAATTTCGTAAAGTTGGTTTTAAGCACAAATCGACATAGAATTTTGAATTTTATATTTTATCAATCTCATATACAAGTTTGTAATAAATGAGTAAATTAGAAAGTTGCTAGTTGATAACATGTAACATTTAAATTTATAAATGAGGTAGGTAGGGTAGATAATTCTTCATTTTTAACAATAATATTTATAATCTTGAATTATAAACATTTTCAATTTAATTCAGCACTATTCGCTGCACAATATTCTTGGTTAACCACGTGAGCATGCAACATAATAACGCTAGTTATTAGGTATTTTAATTACCCGACTTTTTATATTTCCTATGTATTAAAACAATGAACAAAGTAACAAATATCCTTATTATAATTGTCACGCGTTTCTTTAACTATTTACAGAATATATATGTTAATATATAAAAAAAACGAAAACGTTATATCCGGTATTAAAATCCACGGAATTGAGATTTGAACATGACATCAACATTTGAAAATGATTGATACAATTTCGTAAAGTTGATTTAAAGCAAAAATCGACATAGAATTTTGAATTTTATATTTTATCAATCTCATATACAAGTTTGTAATAAATGAGTAAATTAGAAAGTTGCTAGTTGATAACATGTAACATTTAAATTTATAAATGAGGTAGGTAGGGTAGATAATTCTTCATTTTTAACAATAATATTTATAATCTTGAATTATAAACATTTTCAATTTAATTCAGCACTATTCGCTGCACAATATTCTTGGTTAACCACGTGAGCATGCAACATAATAACGCTAGTTATTAGATATTTTAATTACCCGACTTTTTATATTTCCTATGTATTAAAACAATGAACAAAGTAACAAATATCCTTATTATAATTGTCACGCGATTCTTTAACTATTAACAGAATATATATGTTAATATATAAAAAAAACGAAAACGTTATATCCGGTATTAAAATCCACGGAATTGAGATTTGAACATGACATCAACATTTGAAAATGATTGATACAATTTCGTAAAGTTGGTTTTAAGCACAAATCGACATAGAACTTTGAATTTTATATTTTATTAATCTCATATACAAGTTTGTAATATATGAGTAAATTAAAAAGTTGCTAGTTGATAACATGTAACATTTAAATTTGTAAATGAGGTAGGTAGGGTAGATAATTCTTCATTTTTAACAATAATATTTATAATCTTGAATTATAAACATTTTCCATTTAATTCAGCACTATTCGCTGCACAATATTCTTGGTTAACCACGTGAGCATGCAACATAATAACGCTAGTTATTAGATATTTTAATTACCCGACTTTTTATATTTCCTATGTATTAAAACAATAAACAAAGTAACAAATATCCTTATTATAATTGTCACGCGATTCTTTAACTATTAACAGAATATATATGTTAATATATAAAAAAAACGAAAACGTTATATCCGGTATTAAAATCCACGGAATTGAGATTTGAACATGACATCAACATTTGAAAATGATTGATACAATTTCGTAAAGTTGATTTTAAACACAAATCGACATAGAACTTTGAATTTTATATTTTATTAATCTCATATACAAGTTTGTAATAAATGAGTAAATTAAAAAGTTGCTAGTTGATAACATGTAACATTTAAATTTATAAATGAGGTAGGTAGGGTAGATAATTCTTCATTTTTAACAATAATATTTATAATCTTGAATTATAAACATTTTCAATTTAATTCAGCACTATTCGCTGCACAATATTCTTGGTTAACCACGTGAGCATGCAACATAATAACGCTAGTTATTAGATATTTTAATTACCCGACTTTTTATATTTCCTATGTATTAAAACAATGAACAAAGTAACAAATATCCTTATTATAATTGTCACGCGATTCTTTAACTATTAACAGAATATATATGTTAATATATAAAAAAAAACGAAAACGTTATATCCGGTATTAAAATCCACGGAATTGAGATTTGAACATGACATCAACATTTGAAAATGATTGATACAATTTCGTAAAGTTGGTTTTAAGCACAAATCGACATAGAACTTTGAATTTTATATTTTATTAATCT
Source organism: Rhynchophorus ferrugineus (assembly GCF_030347505.1). Lineage (NCBI taxonomy): Eukaryota > Metazoa > Arthropoda > Insecta > Coleoptera > Curculionidae > Rhynchophorus > Rhynchophorus ferrugineus. Next base: position 25,498,303 of record NW_027472581.1, on the reverse strand, counting down.
CATATACAAGTTTGTAATAAATGAGTAAATTAAAAAGTTGCTAGTTGATAACATGTAACATTTAAATTTGTAAATGAGGTAGGTAGGGTAGATAATTCTTCATTTTTAACAATAATATTTATAATCTTGAATTATAAACATTTTCAATTTAATTCAGCACTATTCGCTGCACAATATTCTTGGTTAACCACGTGAGCATGATATAGTTGCCCATGGGATAAACATGGATTTTCCAAATCTAAACCGCAAATTGACATTGTTTGGCCTTGAGACTTATTTGTAGACATGGCGAAAGTTAAACGAATGAGAAATGTAGTACAATGCAGTCTTTTGAAAGGTACCATACATTCTGACGGTATCATTGGAATACGTGGAAACAAGACCACTTCTCCTTAACTTTCCAGTCCAAATGGTTGCTTCAACAATATTTCCGATGATCTTTTTGATGACCAAACGTGTACCGTTGCATAATCGATGAGGATTCAAATGACGCAGAAGAATAATTGGTTAATCAGTCTTCAACCAAAGATTATGTAGTGGCATTTGGGGTATATCTAGAGAATTTAGAACATTCAAGCAGCAACTGTTGTATCTGGAATTTAATTTCCTCAACATCAACATTCTTTGCTGCCAAAATAGCCCGATTACTAAGCCAATTATGATCCAACTAATTATTTTGTATGTCTGAGAAAATACTCTAAATTAATTAATTTTTTACATGATCAACAGTGCAGAAATTGTCTTACTTAACATCTCTTTGATGCTTACTTAATAAAACCGATAGAATACTTTACACCATTATCTGTTCTTACGGAACTTATGGAACTCACATATAATTATAATTCTTTGTCATATAGTTGCTAAATAATTTGCAATACAAAATATTACAGCTATAAATTGAGATTATATTATTAATAGATATTGAGATTTTGCACACATTATGCAAAATTTTATTAAAATCGGTTCATCGCGGACAAACAACGTGACGTATGTACAACGAATTTTTTATATATAAAAATAAGGAAATATTCAGAGAAGTAATACTGATATTGTTATTTCTTTTTCAGAGTTTAAACCGAGAGTTTGTCTAACGGAGGAATGCGTCAGAACAGGTGAGTCACGTAATTTTATTTTGCATTCGTCCCGTTTCCCATTCAGCGCGTGGCTGGGGCTCCGTAAATAAGTCGAATTCGCTACTTCTTAACCAGATTAAACTTTGAGGAAATTTAATTTTCGTGCCGTCGGGCCCGCCACTGCAAACAAATTGTTCTCGTATCGTCTGACGATTTCCATTTCCTTTTGTTGGTGCCTGTTGGTTGTGTAATAATGTCGCTTTCCATGCGAGCTAGCGGCAACGAGCGACGACGACAGCAGAGCGTGCATGGAAAAAATAAACTAACCTAATTCGGTTTGTGTAGCTCCCGACCGATGAGCGATAGAGGAAGACTGTTCTTTTTTAGTTTTTATGTTAATCGTAATCAATGCTCAGTTTGTATTGTAAAGTTTCCAATTATCTGTACTGTAAAACAGTTAACAAGAAAATATGTATTTATCATTTAGTAAATCACGGTAAAAGTTACTGTCCAGTAAATCAAAGAAAATTATACATATAACGAGCTACTGAAGAAATTTTACATAAATTGGACTGCTGATATATAATGAGGAATGCTATATATATTCAGAAATATAATCATATAACTGAACAATATACATAATGTATTCAAATTCCAATTAGTTTAATAAAAGCTTAAAGTTTATAAAAGCGCACAAAAGAACCAAGTAATCTAAATTTATTCCCAACTTCAACTTATTCAATTTTAAAAACAAGAATAGTTACCAAGGAGCAATTAAAATAATAATATAACACTAGTAATCATCCTGTGGTCGAAATTCGACCTCAATTTATTATGTTAATCATGTTTATCTCTTAACAGGATAAAGGGACCAATTTAAAAATAATGTTAAATAAATTTAAAAACTTGTTTTCACAATATTCTCAATATAAGATCAGAAATGTGTTTGATATATAACATTAATTAAAATAATGAATGTTTGTATATTAAAACATATTACACTCTCTAACTTTTTTTTAATGGCATTTAATTAAATCTATTATCCATAAAGTTTCAATAATCAACAAAGTATTGATGAGTTAAAATTATTACGCCACTGAACTTTATAACAAAGTATCATAAGTAAGATTATTTTCAGAACTATAACAACTTCATAGCATCAAATACAAGTATACAGGACCTTTCTTTATTTTATGTTATAAACATAAATATGGATAATAAATATTTGTATATGAAAAAGAGAATATTTGAATAAAACAATTTTGAAATTGATATTTGACTTTAATATGTATATTAAAATACAAATGACTACAATTATGTACTTTATTTTTTACGAATTATATGTTATATTATATTTTATGGAAATATGTATTATGTAATTTATTTATAATCATTAAATTAACTATTGATTTTTCAAAACTTAGGTCTATAAGTAAAATAATCAAAATAATTGATACAAAATTCAACCAAAAAAATGTTATATAATCCCATATTTTATAACATTAAACACTTATCAATGTTTTTAAGAGTTTACAAATTTACTGCGAATAATGCAGAATTTCTTCGATTCGTCTTAGTATATGTATTCCATCTATACAAAATATGTAGCTTCATTTTAACTGCTACATAATTTCATTACTTCATTTATGTATTATATGAATCTCTTTATATTGTATTTATTTTTACTTTTACTTTTTATTTTATTTTTACCCATATTTCTCACCTAAAATATATATTTCAAAAACAATAAATACACCAGGCTGATTAAAAGAATAATTTCTATCTATGTGGAATGAAATTTTCGCATATGTCGGGTTTATCTTTAATTACTTTCTGTATATACCTTCCGATAAAGCGGACACATTAATTGCCGTATAAGAATTGGAGCTGACAGCGCCTATATATTTTGTATCACTGATTTGACGGCTCTTTCTGGTTGCTTGATTTGGGCGTAATTCATTTTATTGGGATTTATTTATTTGTAGCGTATATTACACAAACATTTTAGGTCTAAAAATTCTTTAGTGCCAAATTTCACACCGATCGATTTCACAGATACACCCATTTTCGTTAAAAAAGAGAGGCAAAATGTTCGACAACCTGATTAATATATAGATTACCGAATAGCTATAAACGCATACGCAACATTTGATATCGATATATTATTTTAGCTAAAAAATATAAGACAATCATCATATGCTAATAAATTATGTAAATTTTAAAAGTATTGCAAACTTAGTATCACATCAATATTTATCTTGCAAATTATTTCCGACAATAACAATAGCCTTCGTCTATTGTTGGTGAATATTTTGTTAAATTTGATGACAATATTATGATCAGGTCGAATTCGATCAAATGTTATTTTGAACATTTTGACTAAATCATTTTGTTGATGAACATTTTGTAGTTCTTAGACAATAGTTCGCATCACTATTAGATTGTAACAATGACTATCAATTTCCACATCCAGATTGTTCATAAAATAGATTTGTAAGCGCTCCTAGTAATTTTTTATAACATCTATATTAGACACGCTTAGTACAATCTTAATTATAAATTAATTTATTACTACATTTCATTTGTACTTCAATATGTATTCCTCATAAATACATCAATATGTATTCCTCAATTATAAAATTATAATAACTTATAGCTATAGTTTACACTAAAGGTATACACTTTATATAAGTTCGTATGGTTTGGTTCGCTTCAATCTCCTGACATCCTGCCCGCTGTCCAGCTGCAGTATTGCTTCTACATTAGTATGATTTAGTAATCTTCTTTCGTGTTTCAAGGCGAAATCTTGAATAACCTCGCAAATCCATTTGATTTCCAGGTCATCGTGCAGTTCTTCGTTGGTTACGTAGCGATAGGCATTGGTAATCAATCGAAGAACCTTGATTTGACAGCGTCGTATTGATTTGAATTTTTAGTGCAACCCCATATTTGCACCCCATAGGTCCCAATTGGCTTTATAATTGTATTATAGATCAACCTCTTTGATTTTAGATCAAGTTGACTTGATGTGAATCTTCCGACTAACCAGTATAGTTGTTTTATTTTGGTTCTAATGTGTTTTGTTTTTTGTCTAACATGATGTTCCCTCGTAAATGATAAATTTTCTTTGTATCTGCAATTCTTTAATGTTTCGTTAGCTAATTTTGATACAAACTTAAATGTCATCAAAATCTTTTATGGCATAATATATTGAAAATGGGTATGAAATTTTCTCGTATAATATGCGTTGAACCAAACGCCGCCCTTGAGAAGTAACTAATATATTATAGGCAATTCGGTATATTTGCGCGAACCATATGGGTTATTGACTAGATATTGTCCCTTTATATTTATTTTGAGACTCAGAGAATGGATGGTGTCCCGTTAATTTCTTCGCAAAGCGTATTTATAGATCGGAACAAGAGAGGGCTATTAAGTGTTTTGACAATAACGTCTCTCTGGGTTCATCCAAGTAATTTTTTAGTTATTGGTTGGTTGTAATTGAATCTGTAAACATTAACATTTTGATATAACCGCCCTGCCGTTGGTGAATGTAACTTATTATAATTCTGAATAGATCAGTTGTTTTTGTTACTGGTTATTTGATACTTTCCCAATTTATCGCCTACAATATTTTTTAATACGGACCAATAAATAATTAAAATGAGCGTAAAAGGTGATGTGGCCAATTGTGCCAATTTTATTTCTCCATTAGTACAATTATACTGGGCTATTTTACTTTCCTGGTAGATTCGCCGTTGTATTTTGATGCTCTATAATATTGACAAACGATTGTGAATGTAATTGTAAGACATCAATACAATTATTATTTTCTATCATTTTCCGTATCTCGATGGTCATCAGTGCGGTTAGCACGTAAGGTAACTCACATTTGATTGACTTTAATAATCTAACTCAGATCATCTGCTCTTTGGCACTGTTAATGATAAAAACGAAAAAAGTTCTCAAGCACTTAATTTGCGACAAAAAAATAACAACTGTAATAAATAGCAGCCGGTGTAATCAGTATTCAACATTTGACCACCAACGAAAACACTTATTTCCACAGCAACTTTTTACTTTACAAGTTGTACAGAAAGAGGATACATTACTCCTCAACATCTCCAGATTTGGCGTATACACATATTGGCTCCATTTAATTTTAAAACAGAAAATAATCCGAGTTTGGCGCATGCGTATATACAGCTTTATTTACTTATTTTTTATCGTGATTATTAAATTTAATGTCGAATATATTAAGCAGGTAAATAGGTTAAGGAAGTAAATAAAAATGGTAAAATTCTGGAGTTAACTCATTTTATTTAAAATATTGAATAAAACGAAATAATAATATAATTAATATATGTCTGGCTATTCTGTTTTTATAAAAACATCATATTATACATTTTCATTATTTTTTATAAATAAAAATACACAAATATGATAAATCATTGATTTAATGTTGAAACAATATATAAGGACGGAAATAAACATTGAAAATTTTTTGCAATAACATATTTTATTTAAATAATTTTTGAATAAAATGAAATAATAAAAATAATTTCTATATGCCTTCCTATTTTTATAAAAATATCATATTTAAATAAATTTACATATTTGAAGAATTAACAAGAACTCCAAGAATAATATAAATAAACATTACTATAAAAACACAGCCAATATAGTTAAAACCAAACGAAAAAGGCACCACTATAATCGTATATAAAAGCAGTTAAATTTTCCTAAAAATCTCTTTATTTACCTATACTCTTATATAATAATGCATTCCTTGTCATTAGATCATTAGGGTGTCGGTGATAGTTTTATACTTTGTTTATTTGATCCAAGTCTACTTTTATTAGCAAATATAGTATTTCAAAGTATCACTGTACACTGTTCTTATATCTTAGCAAAATGCCTAATTTCTTCTTCTCTGAATTTCACATTCTTCGACTTTTAGTCTCAACAAATTCTAGCTACATCTTAGCTATAAAATAAATTTTAAATCATAAAATATATCACTAAAATCTATTATGTTTAAAATAAATGCTTAATTATTATCAGTTACTAGAGTTTTTGCTACTATTCTTGATGGACAAACCCCATTAATGAGTTGCCTACTTCCAATACAAAAAGAATCATTTTCTTCGCTGTTCTTGTTATCATTACATTTTGGCTTATTTTGATATCTATTCCAGGCCGTTGAAAATGACCTGTTATAAATTTGGCAGCTAAAATTCCCACTATAAATAAAATTGATGCAGTTTGGATTTTATATTTTATCACTTTTAAAAATGTAACCTTACATTCCGCAGTTACCCTTGTTCTTCCATATTTTAACACCAATGTATGTTAGACCATCAAAAATAACACAACAATTTAATTATTATTAGTATAGAATTATTAATGTAACACAAAATTTAAATATTCTAGATTGTTTTGTTGTTCTGATCTGATCGACCGTACCGATCGATTCGAAAAGAATGGACCGCCGTTAGAAAAGGAAGACAATATAGTTTCATATAGTTTATTCTATGCAGGAGAGTGCGCTTGCTCTAAATCCGGAGATGTTGTGGAGCAATGTATCCTTTCAGAAAAATGTTGCCTTCAAGTAATCTAATATAATATGCTAGTCATAAACACCGAAATTATGAAGAAAGCGCTGAAAGCTAATCTGAGTTTAATGATATCAACTTTAAAAGTAAAAAATCATCAATATGTGCCAATTAATATAAATAATGTATTAATCTTGTCAATTTCCATAATATATACGCTTATGAGCAAGAAATTAAGACTATTTACGTGTTACTATGTTAATAGCATCATCGTTACTCTTTGCAATGGACCACAACGCCGACCCCTGTGTAGATTTTTTCCAATACGCTTGTGGCACATGGAATAGAAAACACGTCATTCCAGAAGACAAAAGCTCGATCAGCACGTTCGAAGTAATGGCGGACCAATTGCAAGTGATCCTCAAAGGTATTACCAGACACCTTTTCAATATATCTTCTCTTCAGCTTTTATTTTCTTACTAGCTAAACTATTTTTATTTATAACTTAAATTAAAGAATATTCGAAATTTTCTCACTTTTCATACTGAAATAATTTTCCATTATAATAATATCATTTTTGAAAATGTTAGAAAAACGACTTCATCGGCTTCTTCAAAGGCCTCATCTGGGCACCCTGAAGACTATATTATCATTTTAATTTTTTTTCGAGAATTTTTCAATACTTCAGGATGAAATTTTAATGTACGTGTCTTCAGATATTTTACATAATGGTAAATAAATAGCATTGTGCTACTACGTAACTGACAAAAAAAAGAAACTTTAACTTACATTACTCTTTCTGCAGAAGTACCTAGGTTTTTTTTTAATTTTATTAAAGATTAACAGCCAGTGTTTTTAATGACTTGGTAGAATTTCATTTGCTAGAAACACCTCCTCTCTGAGAAGTATCTATTAACATTAATATACATACTTTACGTAAAAACCAAAGGTATATTTATTAGCTTAAGGTTTAAGCTATGCCGCTAATTTAGCTAAGTCGAACGAATATTGATACTCAAAACTCATTCATTTTAAAACATCAAAATCAAAGCAAGCAATTTCACAGGAATGTCATGAAAAATAAAAACTTCTAGTAACTTCTATTGTTATTTACAATAACAACCTCCCATCAGATCAATCTTAACTACGTCAATCAATTTAAAAAACGTGGTTGCGCTGAATAATTTGAATGTTTCAAAACATGTATATCACATATTTTGGTCAATAGCCTTTCTGGGTGATTCAAAGTTTTTTAGATATTAGTTTTATGCCTATAACAATTACTTCCAAATCAAAAGTGATACGTTTGCAGATCTCACATCTCACAACAGATTTGAATCAAGAACACTACCTCCACAATTTTTTCACGCTACAATTTATGACGAAGTGACAAAAGAAGTTATAGAATTCACATTTCTGTAGCCAAATGTAGCAACTCTAATTGCCATTTATACAGATAGTCTATAACAATATAACTAATAATATACTCATGTGATCATATCAAAATATGTTTTTTCATCATCGTTCAGAGTTACTTTTTAACCTCGACAAAATATTTTACTTAATGCTCCCAATAGTTCCATTTGTCAGATTATGTGCTATTCATTTGTAATAACGGTAAGCAACACATTAAAAAAACATAGCAAAAAAACTTTTTATCATTTGCATATTAGAAAAAACTAATAGAAATATAAAATTCTAACAAGAACTTTAATTTCAGATCAACGATATTCGACAAGCTTAATAGTAATGCTATTATACATCATTTACAATTAAGTACCATATCTAATATGAGTAGTTTCGAAATGTACCGTTATTAATACATGTTATTAATAGCTTTTAATTTTATTATTGTTTTATCCCAGGTGTTTTAGAAGAGCCAATAACGCTAGAAGACAATGAGGCAACCCGCAAGGCAAAAATGTTTTACAACACATGTATGGACATTTGTAAGTATCTGGAATTTGCAATAACTTGTATATTTAACCAATTATTCAGGTTTTTTCTACCTTGTATAGGCATATAAATTAATTTAAAATTTGAAGCTTTATTTTGAAACATTGGTAGCATATATTTTATAACATGTTGTCCATCGATAGCCGCTAGTATTTCCCATCTTTCAAGCAATTTACGAATTCCATCTCGAAAGAACGATATATCTTATGAGACTTTCCACGAATAGACCCATTTTTTCATATCTTCATAAGGAGTGAAATGCTGCTCAGACAGGTCATGACTAATATGTCGGGACAAGTAGTAATCAGAAGGAGCAAGGTTTGGAGAGTACGGCCGGTGGGTTAGCACTTCCCATTTTAAAGTTTCCAAGTACGTTTTCACCGGTTTTGTCACATGTGATCGAGCGTTGTCATGCTGAAGAATAATATTTTTGTGTCTTTGCTGGTATTCCGATCATTTTAGCAGTACTCGTCTCAAACGCATTAACTGTAGTCGATAACGATCCCCATGATGGTTTTATTAGGTTTCAGTAACTCAAGCTGATCCCACCAAATTCAAAACTTGGAGCCATGTATATTCTACTTGGATTGGATTCGATTGCCATTTATGTTAATACATGACGAGGTGGTCCCCATAATATTAATTTATTAATTAATTTTATTATTGATATTTACATTAATGGTGAAATGTGTAACAAATTATTTCAAAGATAACTACACTTGTCAATTTTCAGTTCAGATTCGTAAGGTTGGAGACGAACCGATCCGGGAAGTTCTCGACATCCTCGGCGGCTGGCCGGTGACCAAGGGCCAATGGCAACCGCCCGATTTCTCCATCGAGGTGCTACTGGGTCGGATCCGTGGTATATACAACGAAGGCTTCCTGGTGGAGCAGTGGATCGGTCCAGACGACAAGAACAGCTCCGTTAACATCATCCAGGTGCGCACAAAGTAAGAAGTGTGTAGGCGGTAGGTAAAGCAGATTTCTAAGCTATCACATCGTTAATTTCTTAATTAAATTTAAGGACAAAATGGTGAACCAAAGTTTGAAGTTTCTGTTTTTACTTAGATGATGTTTAAATTAATAATGTGTGTTATCAAGCATTAATAGTTCTTTCATATTTTTTTACAACTTTTTCGTAGGTTGAATGAAATTTGCTCAACTTCTATACCCAACTATATCTAACAGGTCAATTGAACAGTCTCCGGCCTACCATAATAAACACATTTTTTTGACAAAATTAGTTTTTTTTATTCAGCATAATTCCCTTCAAGGGTGATACACTGATTATAGCGACCCTCCAACTTTTCGATACCATTTTTGTAATACGATTTGACCTTTGCTTCAAAATAGGCCTCAGTTTCGGCGATCACCTCTTCACTCGACGAAAATTTCTTCCCAGCGAGCATTCTTTTGAGATCGGAGAATAAGAAATAGTCGCTGGGGGTCAGATATGGAGAATACGGTGGATGAAGAAGCAATTCATGGATTTTTGCCATCGTTTTCACTGAGTTGTGACACGGTGCATTGTTTTGGTGTTTTTTCGGCGATTTCGTCCTTCAAATGGTCCAATAACGGTATGTAATAGTCGCTGTTGATGGTCCTTCCTTTTTCAAGGTAGTCAATGACAATTACTCCATGCGCATCCCAAAATACAGACGCCCTAATCTTGCCAGCCGACTGTTGCGTTTTCACACTCTTTGGAGCGGGTTCATCGTGTGCAGTTCACTCGGATAACTGTCAACTGGACTTCGGAGTGAGATGATGGGGCCATGTTTCATCCATTGTCACATATCCATGCAAAAACTCGGGTTTATTACGCTTGATCCAAAACTGCTCCGAACCATCCACTCGTCGTTGTTTTTGGTCAAAAGTGAGCTCGCGCGGCACACACTTTGCACAGAGCTTTATCATACCCAAATATTCGTGAATGATATGTACACGTTTAGCTGATCTTTAGAGTGTCTGATATTTCATTCAGTTTCAGGTCATTCAAAATCATTTTGTGGATTTTTTTAATGTTTTCGTCGGTAACAACCTATTTTCGGCGTCCACTGCGTTCACCGTCTTCGGTGCTCATTTCACAACGTATAAACCTAGCATACCAATCCTTGGTGGTTGATTTTCCTGGGGCAGTGTCCGGAAACTCAGCATTAAGCCAAGTTTTTGCTTCAACTGTATTTTTCCCTTCAAAAAGCAATATTTTATCAACATGCGAAATTCTTTTTATCCGTTTTTTTCACAATAACAAAAGTTTGCTTCACTCAAAATGCTATAATTCACAAACTAATGATACGCTGTCAAATTTATACACCCATCTTTTGAGAGTTACGGCTAACTAAAAACATATGGATTTAATTCTAATAGCGCCATCTATATGTCAAGCCGGGGACTTTTCAATTGACCTGTTTTAGAAATTATATTACAGAATTCATTACAGATAATTCAGCTCTTTCGAAAGCAGCCGTTAATGTTATCAAAAGACCGATAACACATTTCAACATATGCACACTTATTATTTTTAATGATTATTGATGTTCTAGTCGTTAAAGATTAGCCAGAATTAAACAAATCAATTACAACTTCACGGCTTTATTATTTAGTTATACTTACATTTTTCACATGACTATATTTTTAAACATAATATTTATTTGAGTTATAAAATGTAAAGTAATATTTCAAAAACGGCAAAAACTGAAAAGTGAATTTAAGAAAAAGAGCTAATGTGAGCCTGAACGAGTCAGAGTAACATGTCGGGGTCAAAACTCGTATGGTCACAGTAACATAGTGTTATCAATTTATAAAAAGAACCGTTTTGATACGCTTTACACGCTTCTTTCAAAATATATTTTGCAAAATATGAATAGGGATAACTACAAAATGACACTCATAAACAATTAAATTATGATTATTCCATTACTATTCTAGATGATATTTATAATTAACATTTAGACGATGACAAAAATGGAATTACATCAATTTTGTACTATTAACAAGAATAAAGTGTATAGGAAGATTGATGCTATGTACCACAACATTTTTTAAAAGAAAACCCTATAGGTCTTCCAAGTAATGACCATTTGGTTAAGTAGTTTCTGTTTTTGTGAAGCATCATCCTGGGAAGTTTATATTGTATTAAATCGAGATAGCTGTCATTCATAATTCAAAAGAAATATAAATCGTCTAATAGTAGCCACAAAAGGTCAATTTTTATAATGCACTTCCTTTGCTATAATGTTGTTACATTTTCATGATTCTATTTATTTCATTCATTATAACAGGTTGATATTAGCAGCACGATATGGTTATTCTCTTTTATCGAAATCTATTCAATTTATTATTCATATCACAGATACCAAATCACCATGGCAAGTTTCACGATTAAGTAATATGCCTGTATGATAAAACTTCAAAATGGGCGTTTGTCACAGCAAACGTTGCATTCTAGGACAGACGCAGTGACCTTTCAAAATCAACTCTCCAACCTTTGGTGGCCAAATTTGAAATAACCATATCGGTAAACAATTGATATAGCTCTCCGTATAAATGTGAATGTGTATAAGAATAATATCAGTAGGATAAAATGTCATATGTATCAAATCCGTTATAAAAACCGGAAAGCAATTACCGATATATTTGGTATACTTTATAAATAGCTATGCCAATTCAGGACATTAATTAACACAAAGTTACTGTTTGGTACAGATTTTAGGCTGGCCTCATTATGAACCTATCATCGTCAATGGCAAACGCCAGAGAACGATGTTATGCTCTGCCAGTTAACATTCATGATATTGATGTAAATAACATGTGGTTTCAGCAGTTTACCGGCGATAACTATATTATATTCCATACATGAGCCTTGCAGATATAAAAATTGATTTTATAAATAACTCACGCACAGCTTGCTTCATTTAATTTCAATACTCACCAACCCTTATTGAAAAAATCCTATTTAAATATTCTTTAAATCATTTCTGACAACTAAAATTTGACATAATAAAATTTCACTGTTAAACACGGTGCTGCTACCAACATCGAAATGTGGCACTTCAGATAGCTTTCCGTACATCCATAAAGCGTAAATAACAGATTGGCAAAAACAATTTAAAATTATATTGACCATCATTGAAATTAATTAAATAAAAGTCAAGTTTAATTTAAAAAAACTGAATATTTCGTCGTTCATAATCGATTTAATTATTTGTCCAATGAGGCGCTTTTTTCAATTTCAATCCTATTGAATATCAATTATCAAATGAACGGGAACTGACAGTGGCACGGAGAATACCAATATAATATTATTAACTCTGAAATTTTGGTCGGCCGTAAACAATGGACTGTCAATTAACTAACAAATATTGGAGGACCAATAACCACTCACTTTTGGGGAGGTGATTTAAACGGTATTATTCGATTTTCGACCGTTAGAGATGATATTTTTATGGAAATTTGGCGTTTTTATTCATGGATATGTATATTTCCATTTTGAATTTTGTTAAGTTTTTTTGTCATAATTTCACAGCCAATACGATATATTATCCGACTAAATTTAGTGATTAGTATCGTAATTAATTCGAATTTCTTGTACAAAAATTTTTTTTTTAATACGACTTGGTTCATCAACATAATTTCTTTCAAGACAATCTCTCAGATGTCTGTTTTGAAGAACATTTTTTTATCTCTTTGATCAACTTTTACCAACTGCTTTCTACTTAATTTACCATTTCTTTTATTGAAAGCAACTTTCTGACCTTCTGAAAATGTATCTTCTAATATCTTTATGATAGCAACCTTAATTTATTTCATGAAACCTCATTTTACAGTTTTTCAATATTGTTTTTTAAACTTTAACAAACTTTTTATCAGCAACATTCGACATGAGTAACCATTGTAAAATGATTCAAATAATATTTTCTTGTCTCCTAATTCGACATATTTTATGATGAAAATAAATGTGTTGATATACCGGAAAAGTAACATATTATTATAATAGTAGAGCCTAGTTTTTTATTTAAAAGCACATATGTTACACAATAAAACAAATATTTTTCTTATTATTTAATTAATATATTGTTACTAGTCGTTTCCGTCTAACCTACAATTTGTCTTTATGATAACTTAAATCTAGGTATATACCTAGGAGGACCCATCGGCCCTATCTCAGTCTCTGGTGAAATAATGTTTATACATGTCACTGCTGATTTTTTTTATATATGCACCTCACTACACAACACTACACAAGATCAGATGGTTTAATTCTTTTGAGTCTGTGTCCTATTCTGGTGGTATCCAATATTGCAATATTTCAATATTCTTATGAGAATGGAGTCTTTCCTTATGCTCCCTTGCAATTCTCTTGATTTCTTGACTGACTGTGGGTATCTAAAGGTCTCGATGTAGGTAATCAGTCCTATAGTATTTGGGTGCACCCACAATACCTCTCAGGACTTTGTTCTGAAAAATTTGTATTTGATTTATGTTACTCTTTGCAAAACATCCCCATAATTGAACTCCGTATGTCCATATAGGTTTTAGTATTTGCTTATATAATAGCAATTTATTATGTACTGATAATTGTGATTTTCTCCCAATTAGCCAGTACATTTTCCTATATTTCAATTCCAGTTCTTTTCTTTTTTTCTTTATATGTTCCTTCCAGCGAAGTTTTGCATCGAGATTCATTTCAAGATATTTAGCGTTGTTGCTATATTTAATGATAGTGTTATTTAATGTTATTGGTGCTTGTACGGTCTGTTTATAGGTGAACTGCACATGTACAGATTTCTTCACTATTGTGAGAAGAGGCTTCTTCACTATTGTCTCCGACAGCTATAATCGCAGTATCACCAACAAATGTAGCCATCATAATATTATCCACTTGTGGTATATCACAAGTGTAGAGTAGATAAAGCATTGGTTCCAGTACACTTCCTTGTGGTACACCTGTTTTCTTTTATTGTAGCTTCTTCTTGTTTGACTCTAAACATTCTGGTTGTAATGTATGATTTTAATAGTTCGGTGTGTTGTTTTGGTAGCATTTTCTGTAGTTTTATGAACAAGGCCTTCATGCCAAACTTTATCGAAGGCTTGTGCTACATCTAAAAATATAGCTGAGCATACTTTTTTACTTTCGTAAGCTTTTTCAATAACATTCTTTCTGTGGACCTGGTCAATTATTGAGTGCTTGTTAATAAACCCAAACTGGTGTGTTGGTATTAGGTTTTTTCTCTCTATAAAACAAATATAAAACACAAATGCACATGCATAAAACACAGGTGCACATAATTTTGAAACATGCCACACCAAACAGTCTTCACACAACTATATTAGTTCAAAGGGGTTTTGTCTCTTTAACTTCCGAGTCCACAGTTACCGAGCAGTTATAGTAATTTTTTGTACTTTACGTTGTTCGTATTGTACGTCATTTTAGCAATCACACAACCTTTCTTGATGTTTTTTCACAAACCTTTGAATTTCTTCGCTCTCCGTTAGTCTTTGTGGATGTCCTCATTTCCAGTGTACCATGCGGCATTAACAATGCTGCGGAGAACTTTGTTTTGATAAGTTTGGATCATATTAACGTTAGATTTGCAACGCCACATTTACACGGTGTCAGGTCAACACTGGCTTCAAAATGTGCTTGTTCAATAACAGTTTATTGTTGAATGTTAATTCGGATTATCGTCCAAGCTTCACCACATTTTTTGAGACTGACTGACTAAACCAACGATAAGCTGTAGTTATGTTCAAATTCAAGATTTAGTAGTTTATATTAGTCTCTTCAGTCAGGCGAATTTTTTAAATAATAAGCTGAAGAGCCTCGGAGTTTTTATGAAGAATGTTTATTATTTTTATGGCTTGTAAATAAAAAGTTCTGTTCTGTGCCAAGAAGCCACTATAGTTATATTTTATTTTCAACTGGTCTAATTTCTTTTTAACAAATCAATGTAGGGCCTTTTAAGTTGAAGACCAGTGGTTTTTAAATTTTTTGTTGGTAAAAGCTGATAAGAACTAATTTGAGCCTATTTAGTAAAATTAAATAGGCCATTGTTTGGCCAAATCAAATATTTTATTTCTATCTGCCTGAAGTTTTTTTGTAAATTATTCTCTTAATTCTTGTCCATAACTATTTCAGAAGTATAATTTCTTCCAGACATATTAATTTATAGTTATATTAATGAACATTTATTTAATTAGATAATTATTGTGTATATAATTTACTAAAATCACGATTATCTTTTAGCTTTTTATAACTTGCTTTGTTTTAATTGAATTTTAGAAAATTTTTCTTTGAAATGTGGTGGATATATCTTTAACTTCCCATTCTAACTCTATCGTTGAACAAAACTTAGATATATATAGAAATAAATCGCTATTTGTGTTAGGGTGGTATTTTAGTTAAAGAATTTTCAATCGATGATGACAAAATAGCCCAAAATATTTAATAACAACACGTGTAGATAAGCTTTTGCTTAGGTGTCAAAATAATAATACCTAAACTAAAATATAGCTTACTGTTTTACAAATTGCCTACGAACCATTTATTTCCACATAATCCCATCAATCTAATAATAAAATATAATCAAAATATTTGATTTTCAGATGGATCAAATGAGTTTAGCATTGCCCAGTAGGGATTATTACTTAAAATCAAGTAGCGAGGGCGACATGAAGGCGTACCACAAATACATGACGAACATCGCGGTGCTGCTGGGCGCCAACAAAACAACTGCAGGAGACGAACTAGAAAAAATTATAGATTTTGAAAGGAAGTTGGCTGAGGTACTACCCTCGATCCGGTGCGAATTACTGTGATTTCAAAACGTGAATGATTACAGGCCTCGTTACCGGAACAAGATAGGCACGATACCAGCGTGATTTACCGGAAACTAAAACTGAAAGAGCTGCAACAGATCGTTCCTCAGATGAACTGGTTGGAGTACTTTCGGTCGTTCTTGGATGCGGAAATCAACGAAGATGAACCCGTCGTGGCCTACGGTTTGTCTTACTTTGTGGAAATGGGCAAGATCCTAGCTCAAAGTGATAGACGGTAAGGCTAAAGGTCATATTGAGTTGGTCAGAAAGTAATTTCGGTTTTGTCCCATAGTATAAAAGTTCACAAAAGTTAAGTTTAAAGGTTGATACAAAGATTTTTTTAAAATAAATTTCATCTGACATCAGATATGCCTAGTACAATCTCAATCATCAGTATGTGTTTCCCAAATTAAAATAAATCTAAACTACTTAAGCTAAAGTAAAGAGTTACATTTACATAGTCCTTCCAATAAAACAGCCAATGCACGTCATTAACACCGTCGAACGTATTTCCATATTCAGGTTATAAAAATATAAAATACCTTTTAAACTCATTTTCTCAGCAATTTTCTTTCTCATTTTACTAATTAGCATTACTCTAGTTAAAAGAGACAGAATGAAGTCTGATATATCCAAACATTTAACCAAATCAGTCCATAATGTTTTAAGGCAAAATTTTGAATAATTTCGTATATCCATTTGATTTCGAGGCCGTCGTACGTCTTCGTGGATTAAGTACCGATAAGCATTGATAATTAATCATTGAATTTTAGTTTGGCAGCGCTAGATTACTTGTTGGTTTGATGTTTTAGTCCAACCCCATATTTGCACCCATAGGTCCAAATTAGCTTAAACCAATCTCTTTAATTTTAAGTCAAGTTGAGAGTATCTTTTTTCGACTAACCAGTTGTTTAATATTAAGCCTGATCTTCTCTGCATTTTGTCTAACATGATGTTTCTAATTTAACCTACCATCGAGATGCGTAAAACAGAACCCAAGAAGTATAAAAGACTCAGTTCAACCTCCCTTCATTTCTGATTTATACTTTTTAATACAATTAATGGGCGTTAATGGTCAACTACGAATATATCTTCTAGTTTCTTAGGCGCCCTTTGTTACGTCCAAAACCGCTATTAAATATTTTTATAAAAATATAATAAAAAATAAGTATGTTAACAAGGAAGGTCGGAATATAATACAAAATATTATACATAAAAAGAAAGCATTATATAGCTGTGATGTTTAATACAATTTTACATATTCAAGATAAATCTCAATATTTTGGTTTGGGTGTTTGGTAACTGGTTCCAGTGGAACCAAAATTGTAAGTGCCAACAAGATTATTTACCGTCTGTGAAATCTGGCCTGAACGCCTAATCGGTAGATTTCTTATTTTTTATATAACTTGTGTGCAACCAACGAAAATACCGTATTTATCCTGACAAAAAAAGGAACTCACTCGAAATAAGTAACGTTTAACAGTATTAATATTAAATAATTCTATTTAAATAACGAAAAATAATTTTAATTTCAATTAAAATATCGACTATATACTTGTTAACCACTACTTTCTCAAATTTCCATAGTTAGTTTCATTCAAACCTTCACTGGATCCCATATTCTATCGTAATTAATTGCGGTTGATTAGTTTATGCTGTAACATCAGTATCGTTGATATCATCATGCAATATCCTACTATATCTACATTTAAAATGATAGCATCCCAAAAATAGTTACAATGCAAGAATTGTACAAAAAGTAACTTAACTTTAAAAGATAAAAAATATTATATAATAAATATTTTGTTAAAAGATAAAAAGGACACTAAAAATTATCAACACATACTTTACACTGCTGAAATTGCCAAATCATAAAATGGATATAATATATAATTTTAATAGCATATCAAAAGTAAAAAAAATACTTTAGAAAAAACCTAAAGTACTGTCATATTTACCTTTTAGTCTAACACAGTTATTGCCTACTGTTATTTTTAGCACTGTTCACAATTATATACTGTGGAGACTGGTAATGTCGTTATCATCGCACATGATCGATGACTATCAAAGGGAAAGAGTGGAGTTTCGTAAAATTCTCCAAGGAGTGTTAAGCGAAAGGCATCGGTGGTCACAGTGCGTTGAGTGGACCAACAAGAAACTAGGCATGGCAGTGGGTGCTTTGTTTATACGAGACAACTTCAACCATGACAGTAAAGTAAGTTTTTTGTTTAATTTAATTTAATCTATTATAAAATTATTGATGCTTTGGAAGTAAATGAAAATGTATTAAACCCATAAATTTATTTTAAATATATCACCCTTTCTAAGTTCTCATTACTGTGAATTTACTAATTTTGTTTATTTATAAGGAATACCTTAAATTCACTAAATTGTAATTTAGCGATTTTATATAACCAATAAGATCTTACCAATACATTGTTATACACTGAATCATAAGGGCATTTTATACAAATCCTCAGTTTTTGGCACGTGGTACAAATTTTCTCAAATGATGTGCAGTTTCCAAACTGTCTCTTTGGTCAGTTTTTATTTAGACAATAATATTTTTATTACAAACATATGGGTATCCCTCGAACCAATGGGTTGATTAGAGCGACATAAAGCTATAAAAAAAAACATCTGCATCTTCTAGCAATAGGATTAATACATTTTCCTATAACTTCTTTCCTCAATAATTCCCCAGTCCAAATATTGTAATACGTAGATTATGTTCGCAAAGAGAAGTTTAATATATGAAAATTATTTCCAAAAAACAGTTATGGCTAGTGAAAGTGAAGGTGGAAGCAATCTCTTAAAATTTCCTTCTTATAGGAATATTTCTTAAAATTATTATTAGAGAATTATTATTATTAGAAAAATATATTATCATGTTCTACCAGATATATTTCAATATCCAGTTATTAGGTCTGGTATCTTTGTTTTCTAAATGTTTACTTGTTAGTCCTAAATAATCGCTATGCCACTGACAGTCATTATTAAATATCGAGATCAAAAAACTAGATAAAAAAACGTTATTTATTTTCTCATAAATTGTATTTATATTCAAGCCGTTTATAACTTTCCAAATTTAATAAGTCTAAAACAGAGGACGAGAAAACCTGTAAAACATTTTCCTTTTTTTTCTATACAAATGTAAAAAAAAATGCAAGAAACTATACTTTTGTTTTTAGGCCAAGTCAACAGAAATCAAATCTTAACTTCTAACGCTTAAAAATAATCAAGATATAAAACATTATGTCGTCCTCTTGTTGTTGCGAGCGTTGTTTAGAGTCATTTAATCCACTTTCCACAATCAAGTCACTATCGAGTATTAATTAAAGTAAACAGTATTAAATGGCTTGTTACACTTGCTTTGTTATTCAAGGAGACGGCACTCCAGATGATCCACACGATACGGGAAGCGTTCAACGAGCTACTAGCAGAAAACGACTGGATGGACGATGAAACTAGAGCGGTTGCCAAGGAGAAGGCGGACGCGATGAATGAAAGAATTGGATATCCAAAACTCATAACAGATAAGGAACAATTAATGAAAGAATATGCAGCGGTATGTACAAGTGCAATTATTATTATTTAACATGTTTTTCGAATCATTATCACAATTATTGTTAATTAGATGGTAATCATATTAACATAATTGATAAGATCATAATAGAGGGGAATTCTTAAAATGTTTTTTTGGCATAAATATTTTTGCTTCTTGCTCACATACCAAACTTCAAAGTTCAAGTGCGTTTTCATGACTAGTCTCTATAATAACCAAAAACCAACCATTTTGCAACCTGGTAAACCTCATGTGAGGTGTCATTTCAAATTATGTTTCTTAAGGAGGTATTCTAGTCTAGAAATTTCAAAAAACCGATTTTTTCATATTTTCAAAGCTTGGATTTTTAATTTTTTCAAGGAATTCGACAGTGGTAAACAAATGTAATATTTTTTCGAGCAGCTGAAAAAAATCTATTCGACTTTTTTACAATAGAAGAATGTATAGAAAAAACTTCACCAAATTTGAAGTAAATCGATTTAGTAGAACTTGAGATATCATGTCAATCGTCTCGAAAAAAAGTAGTTTCGAGAATAACACGTCTAGAGTTTCGTTAATACGTGCCACATGAATATATTTTAAATGTTGAAAAATCCTTTTTAAAGATGTATTTTTAAAAGGTTAAGCTTTGATAATATGAAAAAATCCTAGCGGGCCCTCATTTTAATCTACTTTTGTTAACTTTCTGACTTGTTTCTTTAATAATAATTGAGTATATAGTAATCTCTTGTTATCCGCGGGGGTTACGTTCCGATAAGATAGCAGCGGTTGGTGAAACCGCGGTTGACGAGGGATGATCCATAGA
Organism: Rhynchophorus ferrugineus; assembly: GCF_030347505.1. NCBI lineage: Eukaryota > Metazoa > Arthropoda > Insecta > Coleoptera > Curculionidae > Rhynchophorus > Rhynchophorus ferrugineus. The sequence continues at coordinate 25,477,531 of NW_027472581.1, read as the reverse complement.
TGTATGGGTTAAAAGGAGAAAAGCATGTAATTTTGTTAGATTTATAGTTGAATTTATTTGTCTATTCAGTAATGAAGAAAAATCTATGTGCATATGTACATAAATATAAAATTTATTTTTATTTATAGCAACTAAAATGTTGATAAAATACAAAAAAACACCTATAGTACCCAAGTTACAAAGTTATATGCACTTAGAAAATACAAATGTAATAATACAAAGTTTATTTTAACGGAATGATTGTGACTGTTTTTTTTCTTGTCGTCTTTATGTGCTTCTTTGTACGGTTGTAGTAAACCCTATAGATCTTCACTGGACTGGATCCAGGTTGAAAACCAAATCCTGCAGTTGAGCAGATAACAAAATCTTATTTATTTTGTCTAAACTTAAAGACGTAGTTGATTTTCCAGCTAATTCTTGAGAAATATGTGAAATTCAACGAGTTGTTCCTCTTCTGTGAGTCCATTGTCATTGCGGCTAAAACTTCTTCAAAATATGTTGACAGAGGATCTTCAAAACCTTCTCTATGTATATGATGCATAACTTGTAAAATGTTAGTGACTTCTGCTTCTTTGTCCAATTCTGAGATGTCGATAACAATTTCCGGCCATAGGTTTTTCTAGCATGGATTTGGTCGCATAGTTGATGGTCTTAAATCACTCACTGCGTTTTTAATAATGGTTATGAAATGAGCATTATTAAACTGTCTCCAACTTTCGGTAACATTCGACAAAGGATCTGCTCCAATGCATTGTAAGATGCGACTGAAAGTGCGCTTTAGATAATCGTTGAAATGCTGCTATTATACCCTGATCTAATGGTTACAGAAGCGAAGTTGTGTTGGGAGGTAAAAATTGCATTTTCACATTGGGACCAATTAAATTTAAGGTCTCCGGATGTCCGGGCTCATTGCCAATAAGCAGAAGTAACTAAAATGGTAGTGACTTTGAGGTCAAATACTGTTTAGCACTAGGCACAAAACAATTAGTAAACCAGTCTGTAAATAGCGTCATCATAACCCAAGCATTGGCATTTTGATCTGCATTAGGATCTGCCAAAACACAGGCAGACAGTCCTTATTTTCATTTTTCCAGGGCCGTGGATTTAATGATTTGTAAGTATTGGTTTCACTATAAGATAACTTGAGGCATTACAGCAAAACAAGAGAGTTAATCGGCTGCCTTAAACCCGAAAAGAGAAACCGCGATTGGTGAGACCGCGTGTAACAAATTATTGTATATATATATTTTCACACCTTCCACAATGTGACAAATCTTTAGTTACTAAAACCAAAAATTGGTTACTTACCAATGAATTTAATGCACATTTGTTTTTTAGCTCAATATCACTAAAAGAGATTTTATGAAGAACATACTGAATATTTTAAAATTCGATGCTGAACAAAACCTGCAAAAATTACGACAACCCGTGGATAAAGATAAGTGGTCAACCGAGCCGGCCGTTGTTAACGCGTTCTATAATCCGAACAAAAACGACATTGGTAAATATTATCAACAGTTATACCAAATGATAGAGTATTTCCTTATTTTATTGCAGTCTTCCCAGCTGGCATTCTTCAACCCCTCTTCTACAGTCAACATTTTCCGAAATCGTTAAACTATGGAGGTATTGGTGTGGTGATCGGTCATGAAATAACCCATGGTTTTGATGATAAAGGTACACAACTTATATCTCAGATTTATGTGGCAATTAAAATAAACATTTATTTTATTTTTTCAGGCAGACAATTTGATAAGGATGGTAACATGATGCAGTGGTGGAATAACGCGACAATAAGGGCTTTCAGGGAAAGAACGCAGTGCATCATCGATCAGTACTCCAGGTACAAAATTGACGAAGTTGGTCTATACGTTAACGGACGTATGACACAAGGAGAGAATATCGCCGATAATGGCGGATTAAAGCAGTCGTTTAGAGTGAGTATTGTCGAATTATTGTTGTAAACCGACTATGCGATTATGTTACTGAATATCTACCAGTTGGGTTTATTTTTGGCATACCATTTCATCAAATGAGTGGTACAGTTTTCATTACATTTATATATCTAATACAATACTGTACTTTTTTTATTATTTAATTATTACATTGCTACTAGTCGTTTCCGTCTAACCTACAAGTTGTCTTTATGATAACTTAAATCTAGGTATATGCCTAGGAGGACCCATCGGCCTTATCTCAGTCTCTGGTGAAATAATGTTTATACATGTCACTGCTGTATTTTTTATTATATGCACCTCACTACACAACACTACACAAGATCAGATGGTTTGATTCTTTTGAGTCTGTGTCCTGTTCTGGTGGTATCCAAAAGCTGCAATATTTCAATATTCTCATGAGAATGGAGTATTTCCTCATGCCCCCTTACAATTCTCTTGATTTCTTGACTGACTTGACTGAAGGCCTCGTTGTAGGTAATCAGTCCTATAGTATTTGGGTGTGCCCACAATACCTCTCAGGACTTTGTTCTGAAAACTTTGTATTTTATTTATGTTACTCTTTGCAGTTTGCTTTGCATCCCCATAATTGAACTAAGTATGTTCATATAGGCTTCAGTATTTGCTTATATAATAGCAATTTATTATGTACTGATAATTGCGATTTTCTTCCAATTAACCAGTATATTTTCCTATATTTCAATTCCAGTTCTTTTCTTTTCTTCTTTATATGTTCCTTCCAGCGAAGTTTTGCATCTAGATTAATTTCGAGATATTTAGCATTGTTGCTATATGGAATGATAGTATAATTTAATGTTATTGGTGCTTGTACGGCCTGTTTATAGATGAACTGCACATGTACAGATTTACTTTCATTAATTCTTATTTTCCAAGCTTGTGTCCATTTATTTATATTGTCACTTGCCTGTTGTAATTTTCGTGAGGCTTCTTCACTATTGTCGCCGACAGCTATAATCGCAGTATCATCAGCAAATGTAGCCATCGTAATATTCTCCTTTTGTTGTATATCACAAGTCTAGAGTAGATAAAGCATTGGTCCCAGTACACTTCCTTGTGGTACACCTGCTTTAGCTTCTTTTATTGTAGAGTAAGCATCTTCATGTTTGACTCAACATTCTGGTTGTAATATATGATTTTAATAGTTTGGTGTGTTGTTTTGGTAACATTTTCTGTAGTTTACGCACAAAGCCTTCATACCAAACCTTATCGAAGGCTTGTGCTACATCTAAGAATATAGCTGAACATACTTTTTTACTTTCGTAGGCTTTTTCAATAACATCTGTTATTCTGTGGACCTGGTCAATTGTTGAGTACTTGTTAATAAACCTAAACTGGTGTGTTGCTATATTAGGTTTTTTGTCTCTATGATCGGTTTTATTCTTTTCAACAGGAGTTTTTCAGACACCTTAGATATTACTGGCAGCAGTGATATAGGTCTATAGGCTTTTATTTCGTTTGGTGACTTCCCAGGTTTTGGGATTATTATAATTTCCGCCATCTTCCAAATCCTCTTCATCTTCCGCCTGGGACATGTTTTAATCTAAATGCTGTATGGATCATGTTGGTGAGTTTTATAATTCCCTTTCTTGGTAGTTTTTGCTTTGTTTAGTAATTCTCCTGTTATTAAATCGTAGCCTGGTGATTTCCTGGGCTTAATGTCAGTTTTAATAACTCTGGTTAGCTATTTCGGCGTGACTAATGCAATCATCGAATTTTCAGCTTCTAAGTCCGGCAAATTATATTCACTATTAGTTTCGTTTGGTTTAAAAAGTTTTTTCTAGATATTCAGCAAATGCTTCTGCTTTTTGGTGATTGTCACATACCCAATTCCCACATATGTCTCTTATAGGTGAACTGTGTAGACATGAGCGCTTTAGATATTTTGTGGCTTTCCAGAGTGAGTAATCAGTTTCTTTATCATCTGTATACTGTACTTAATATCAATAATAATTTGATTACTAGATTTACTTCATGTACTTGTTAACTAGACAGCACACTCTTCAAAATATTTTTTATTTTAGGCTTATAAAAAATGGGTAGCCCAACACGGGGAAGAAGACCAACTACCTGGTTTAAACCTAACTCATGATCAACTCTTCTTCCTGAACTACGCCCAAATCTGGTGTGGTTCGATGAGACCCGAGGACGCTCTGACCAAAGTACGCTCCAGCGTCCACTCGCCGGGTCCCATTAGGGTCCTCGGACCCTTGTCCAATTCGTGGGACTTCGCCAAGGCGTACAAGTGTCCCATAGGGTCACCGATGAACCCCACGAACAAGTGTAGCGTATGGTAATTAGCACAAATTTGGCAAACTATGCAATCGAGATGACGCTTAACGACGACATTCACTTTGGAAGTCGCCGACTTTGAAACTCTGACGCAAGACGTCCTGATGGGAATCAGACGATGGATAGTAATTAAGATATGTCAGAAAGATAGCTAGCAGATTATTATAATCATTTTAGCTTCGCGATTATTTTTTTCGATGTTCTACCCTGTTGGTTACCATGGAAATACTCATAAACTAAAGAAATTTGAAACTATATTTTCAAAAATTCCCAAAAATATCAATTAAAACAAATTCAGGGACTGCTTACAAAACAGATGCTCTATTTATGGTTTTAAACATCATGTAATCGATTAATATATTTCAACATTTCATGTTACATTAATGTGGTCGAAATTGCAATTAATTAACTATATAGACTTAACAACTTAAAATATCCTTCCATATCTTGGGTTCATGTATAATAGAAGAGATGTTTAAGCAAGGTATTCCTAAAAATAGCAATATCTATTATCATGTATCTATTAACAAAAATAATCTCTAAGGTTCGAATTTTTACAACTTCAAAAAATACTATTTTCCTAAATTGTAACACTCGTTAATACATCAATATTTACTTCCTTCATATCACATTTAATAAATTATATGACTTCTTAAGAGATCTTCAGTGGCATAAACACACTTTTTGTGTCCTAATGTTTAAAAAGCTTATTAATAATAAGCTGTAAACAATATTGAAGCATCTTAAGATCTATATCTTTTGAATATATATAATAATGGTGATTTTTTTCTTTCTAAACATAGTAATTAGAGATACACTTGATAAAAACAAAAGAATGCTATTTTCATACATTTGAACACTCTTTATATGTCAACATTTGCAAGCTTCATATAATGTTCCTATATTCTAAATTACATTCAATTATGAAATCACCTATGTTATCTATTAATCTATAAAGAATAACAAGATTTTTGACAAGACGTTCCTATTAAACTCAGTACCCTGATACTTTTAATTACAAAAAGATGAGTCTCTTACATCATTTTTTTATTTTCTTTAAAGTATGTTAAAGCAAATAGTTTCAGTTCACCATTTTACAAGTAAAATACAAGCAATATCTTAAGTTGGTGTCCTGTACACTATCAATTCTCTCAATACCGAATTACGACTTGCTTTCTTGTAATTTTTATTTGCTCAATTATATTGGATAATTTAACATAAAGGCAAACAAAAAACTAGATAATAGATGAAAAATATAAATATATACATATATATATTATAAAAATAGTTCTTACCCTAAAATAAACATATCTATAAAAACTCGTATTCTAATTCACTGACATACCTAAAGTAGCTTTAAGGAATTAAAATTAAACTCTATTGTTTTCCATGTGGATGAAATTTGATAAGAAAAAAATATCAAAAGTATATCTTTAGATTTATAGGTCGTTAAGTGTATTTTGTGTGTTGTATCTTTCGTTGAACGAAATTGTACAAATTTTATAAAGATTTTATCCGCATTTATTTGTTTGTGTGTTTCCACTTAAGATGAACAAAAAGTTTGCTATGGTATGTATTTGTTAATAAATGTATCTATTTATAATTATGGTGTTTTAATTAAGAGCCGCGTAAGCTCACTAATAAGATAAACAAGTTCCTGATCCTCTTTTGTTAACGATTGGCTCAATCAATTTATCCTTAAAATCACTTGTTTTGCTCCAATGTTAACAAACCAGGCACACATGATACTTCCAGTGTCTTTGAAATCACAAAATATAAAAAAATTGAAATAACGAAATATAGAGGTTTACTTTTAAACGTTTCAATTTGAGTTTGATTTGATCACGAAATGGTATAGTTATGTTCTTATTAAAATGAAATATTATCATAATGGCTGTTGATCAAAAAATAATATTTCATAAACATATTGAAAAAATAAAAAGTTTTATTAAATATGTACATATTTGTAAATTTTGGGAAATACATACTGATGTTTAATACATCAATATTTATTAATTCGATATTCGCCTTGTTTGTGTATTGACGCGAGTACAACAGAACAGTAGTAATAAATTAATTTGTAAAGTCAACATATTTTTAAATAAAGGTAACAAATCATAAATTTATATGATGTAGATATCACCAAATACAGAACTACATTTCAATATTGGGTATTAAATTTCAATTACTTAATTGTATAAGAAAACATTAGCGAAATTTATGATTATATATTTATATGTATAAAGTTTTTAAATACCACATGATAATAAATATGATATTAGTGAATAAATTATATCTCAGTAACTTTGGATAACCTAACTACATAATTTCTAAATTAATATTATTTTATTCTAATTTTTAAACAAATATTATTTCTTTAAATACCAACATTATTTTTAAAAACACTGACCGCATTAATAATCTATTTATTCCTTAGTGTTATGATGATTTTGGTACTACAACGTGTCCGCAAATTTGTTTTTATTCAAACCTAATTTTAAGAACTCGAAAAAACAGATATTATTTTTAGAAGCGCTGACCACATTTTAAGTAATCTAGGTTTTTTTTTTATATATAGGGTGTCCTATAAAAATTATTAAAGGAAACTGATTATCACCAATTATAATTTATAGTGCAGGAGATGCCTATAACACATGAAGTATACAATGAGTCCCTAAAGTGAGAACGAAAATATCCTGATTTCTTTTATAAATCACTAGCGACCCGCCCCGGCTTCGCACGGGTGCAATGCTGATACTAAATTAAATACATCACAGAAAAAATATGAACGTTGTATATAAAAACATAGCGGCCCGCTCCGACTTTGCACGGGCATAAAATATATATGCCTATGTCACTCAATAAAAACATGATTAAAATCGATCCAGTATTTTTGGTTCATTCATTACTGCCCTTGGCCTGCACGCATTAAATTTGGAGTAAAACAATTCGTCTTCCCCTATACTTACTATGAAGATTTCCTGCTATCTTTGGAATATCTAAATTCATACAATTTTTATTACATTACACATTTTTAAACGCAAATTTTAAATTTGTAATATCTCCGAAAATATTTGTTTAATTTACATGCTGTAAGGAACCATATTGATCTATATTAATTGCACACTGTATTTAAGGTACTTAATTCGATAAGGATTAATGCCGTATTGCTTAAAATAGCTTCGTAAATAAGCCATTTTCTCACGTAAAAAGTAAACAATAAAAATGGTTAATGTGGGTTATCCCTAAAAGATAAACATATACCATCGCGGACTTTTTTGTAGACCTTTTTATGGTGTACAATACTGTAGTACATTAATTTGATCTAACTCGTAGGGTTAGGCGGCGTTTTTGCTAATTGCTAAATAAGCCTAAAAAATAGGTTAATTTACGACATCACGTTAGAAATCTCTAAAATTAGCAATGTTGCCTTAGTATATTATGCATGTATTATACATATAAACCTTCCTCTTGAATCACTCTATCTATTGAAAAAAACCGCATCAAAATCCGTTGCGTAGTTTTAAAGATTTAAGCGCACATAGGGATATAGGGACAGAAAAGGCGACTTTGTTTTATACTATGTATAGATAACAAAATCGCTGCTAAAACCAATTGTTAGGATTGGGGGTAGAGCCCACATAGATTTTAATATCGACTTCAAATTTATCATTAAAAAATTTGTTAATTTCTCTATACCTAGTGCGTCAAAACAAAATTCCTGAAGGAAAACTTTTACTATATATTCCATTTGAATCTAAAGAGAGTAAATGTAAAGATGAAATAAAAACAATCAATTTATTTTTTAGATGTCTATTGATTTATCATAAGTAACTGTACAAGCACACAATTACAAGCTTAACATATACATCTTTGTGTGCAATAATTCGTAGTTGAATTAGTGTGGAGTTGAAATTGCAACAATTACATAAAAAATTAAACTATTAAACTACATATAAGAAAGAAACCTTAAGTATTCTAGTCGTTCTATTTGTATATAACATAGTAACGTCAAGTAAGTTATAGCTCACACTTTTATTAAAAATTACATAAGCTCGTTTTAAAATTAGCAGTCTTGCGTAAATTAAAATAAAACCAACCCAAAACTTAGCTTTTCTTTTTCTGATTTAACTAACTGAGCATACATCCAACAGGATCGCCACTACAGCGATATAGTTGTTGAACGGATAATTAATTTGTGACCTTCGAATAGTTTGAACAGCCTTTGTCATCATTAAACTGGAATATGGAATCTAATGAAGAATAGTTACATTCACTTGTTTGTTTGAAGAATTAAATTATATGGATACACTCAAAATAGATCTAACATTATTTAATATATCTAACTAACTAGAAGGACAACAATTCCACCCACAGGGGTAAAATATTTCTTCTATAGTTGAACATGAACAGTTGTCCTTCTAGAACATACTTTTATCTTTAATTACAAGTCGTATTAAATGATACTACATGAATTCTGAAAACAGAATTATTATAATAGTCTGTAATGTACAACTGATAAAAAAATAAAATCAAGAAAACAAATTCACTGCATTGTCTTGTTTGGCATTGACACTGAAATATTTTGCTGGCTGGCTACTGGCCAAAATTTTACCAGAAAAACTAGTATCGATTGAGAATCAACATGCTATAAGGATGGGGGTATAACAATAGCTAATTGAATGTGATTCATTAAAGAAATTTAACTATATGTTATACTCTGCGCTACACCGTTCACAGTCTTTGTCTTCAGCACGTCGTTCTCGTATTGCATAATTGTTTCTTTTCCATTTTCAAAAATCCTGCAACAAAGAAAGCACAAATTAGGTATGAGCTTGTTTTGGATTAAATATTTTAAAAAATAATATTTACTTTTTTATTGTAATCTTTTTCCCATTGGAGAATCGGGTTGAGGTGGATGTACGACGGATATTACCGCCACTGCTCCCACTTCCTCCATTGCTAAAGCTGCTGGTCATGCTACTGAAATTGGCGTGAAAGCCTGAGCTACCAACAGGACCACCTGTTGCAACATTAAAGAAATCATCCATAAAGTTACGGCTGCTGATCAAGTTGAAGGGGCTGTATAATGGATGGTTGCTAAGCTGGTTTTGGGGATGGGAGTGACGATGACTGTAATTCTTGGGGCGCCGAGAACCGAAACCTAAAAAGATGAAGAGTATTAATGAAGTGTCTTAAAAGAAAGTAAAGCACACGTTTTATTTTCTTACCACCTAAGAGTTGATCAAACACATCGCCGCCGCTGCTGCTGAAAAATTCCCTGAATACTTCCTCTGGATCGCGGAATGAGAAGAATCCGAAACTATCGAAGCGGTCGAAATCGTCATCATGCCTGCTCCTGGACCTAGCACCGCCGTTTGCTAACCCTTCCTTGCCATAGGTATCATACATTCGCCTTTTCTTATCTGCAAAAGAAAACACGGTTTAATCTTGTTGGTTGCAACTGAAGGCCCGTAAAATACTACTGCCAATCACCCCCAAAGTATAATATATACAAATGAAGCTGGACGCTGAACTATCTATGAAAAAGTCATCGATATAAAAACACAATAAAAATATATATGTATTTAATAAAATTGAATATTAGTATTATTTCGTTAGTAATTTAAATATTAGCATATAATAAAAAAGCTACTTAGCAATTCTAATTTAAATAATAAACCATTCATGTACCTAGAATAATTTATATACCTTACATTTTATATATTTTAAATAATATATAAATAATAGTTTGTACTAAAGTAGCGTAGTTATGATTATGTAATTAATATCGTAATATAAATTATTATATATGCTACAAATATAAAGAACACACATTTATGCATGTATTGAGTTAACCAGGAAATCCTCACAGTGCCATGGCGTAGAAAATAAAATAAATTTTCATACATTGTATGAAAATGTTTTGTCACATCAACAAAACTTTTAACGTTCATGAGAAACAAAAACACTGAACTTTTTGTAGGGTGTTCAAAAAAAGTTCTCAGAGACAGTTCCAATGTTGTCATGTCAGTATTGACAATGAAAATACTTTCTTGTAAACCCAACATGAAAGATTTCAATTACTTCTCTATGAATAATATTCATTAAACCGTTCCTGAAATAACTTTTTATGCGAAATGCAAAACTTCGAGCAGATTCTTGATTCATTTTCTTTAAATATACCGAGTACCGTTATTAACAAAGCATTTGATAATAGAAAGCGCATGAGAAACAACAAATTACTCGTACATCAACCGAGCACAGTTGCCGAACATAAAATACCTTTTCCATCCTGATGTGAAACAATGCACACATAATTGCAGGAAAGAAATAATTTCAATTAGTAGACACTCCAAGAATCGAAAATAATTTTGAATTGTTACGGTAAATAAGCCGATCGACAGATAAAACATCAAAATGAATGAAAATTAATTAACAAAAGGGAAATTATTACAGGAAATGCATTATCACACTACAGGTCAGATAAAACAAATTACACAAACATTTCAAATATTTTTGAGCTTATTTCTTTTCTCTTCCTCACAGAAATCGATAATTATCAAAATATCGCCTTAAAGCTGTCTGTCCATTGTCCAAAAACATATTCAGGAAACATCTTTCAACGGAACAAAATTAATTACCTACAGATTTTAAACTACCATTCAACTGCTCTTTGAAACTATTATTGACTCTATTTTAACAAGAGCGTCAAACACATTAAAGCTGTTAATATCTTTCTAGACACCTCAATTGACTATATAGAATGATGTATATAGAAATCATTCAGTTGAGTGATGACAAGTAAATGGAATCTGAAATTGAAAGAAAAAAAAGAATTTGGTTATCTATGTATAGAGCACTGACTGACAATCAAAGAGGATTATCTAGTAGCAAAGATCCAGAAAGCTGGTAATTCACACAGATAGCAGTCCCGAAAATGGCTCTAAATATCACTAAATTAAGGAATATTACTAGATAGGCCAAATATGGAAAAGTTGTAAAAATTTTAATGAATTAAGCTAGTAGAGTGCCCTCAAAGTGCCCAGTTGGATATTTACTTTTGCTAAGAACAATTGTTTCTCTTGATCATTCTTCAGTGTTTTTTGCGAACAGTTGAAATACAAATTATTTAATTAATATGTTCTATTTTATTTATCTATGTAATTAGTATATTAATATCATAATTGGCTAATTATTATCGTTGACTTTTAGTAAGGCCTCTGAATGAATAAGTCTGAATTCTTGACTCTCAAGTATTGCAGACTAGTAGCAGAACAGAAGCTAGAAAGTATCTGTTATTTAATTCATTTTTAAAAGAAGCAGTCACACATCGGTCGTCGCTTTGGCTTTTCGTTGACCTAAACATCGATGTTAGCTCAAAAGTATGGTTACCATGTAGATATTAAAGTATTACACAGTGTTTCGAGTACTGCAACTAGGTCCTTGTGTTACTATAATTATTGCAAAAAATTATATTAATAAATAAAGTGGTTATATATATATTGATTCTATGAATAATCAAAAATCATTAGTAATTTATACCTAAAAAGCAAATATCGTTTAAATTAAAGCAGAAAAAGCCCAACCAAAAATCCACAAAACTAAACTCTCAATATCAGATCATACCAATCAACACCACAATCATCACAGCCAACTGTCAAACAGCTGTTCCAAGATTTCAGTTAAAAATGACTCGTTAGTGATGTAGTAAAAATTATAGATTAATATAATAAAAGGCATACTTGGAGAGCTTTTAAAAAAGCTCCAGAGTTAGACGAGCAAAGATTACAAAAAAAATCGTATTAGCACACAGAAAAAAAATGGAGTAAAAAAAACAGGGAAATCATTTGATAACTACCGAAAAACCGTTGGGAGAACGGATTGTGTAGATCGAAATAACTCCTGTAATTCCTGGATGATCTCGACGTCGTAGTTCTACTGCTGCGGTTGTCGTATAATTTTCGTTTTGAATCTGCGTTGGTGGAAAGAAAAAAAAACGAAAAAAAGTCATATATCATGATAATAATAATAAAAACATGTTTTTAATAACAAAAATAAACTAGGATTTATTACTATACATGTATTTTAATCTTAAATCACGAAATCAACTATAAAAATTGTCATATATATTATATTATTCCTGCTTTAGATATGTGTGTAAACGACTATAGCCAAAAAAATAATTCACTGTTTTTTCATTACAACTGCAACTGTTCATTTCCATTATGAACATGAATGTTTATAATAATATGAACAGTATAATTTAAACCTACTGTCTCTTATTTGCTCTGCTATTTATTAATAATTGATTTACCTTAGAAAATTATTCTAGATCAATTTATATTTATCATTTACAGCAACAATATACAAATGTACTTGGATCATAGCCATCAAGCCTATGTTGTACAAATATCTTCTTTTTGGTTGTTATTATCATTTCTTGGAAGTTTTATTTTTCAATAATTTAATTTATATCAAATGAATTTTGGCTTGTAACAATATATATATACTAGATGTACTGTATTGTTATTGGTAATAGCTATATAATTTATAGATAAGTTGTCTTATATCATTTAGTAATATGTCTTTCTTTTCAAAATTTATCTAGGAATCATAAAATGGTAATTGTAAACTAATTTTCTTTGCATATCCATTTTCCACAATATACTAGTTTTATTAATTGTAAGTGTTGAATGTTAACTACATGCAACTATAGCATCTATGAGTTTAAAAAAGCATGGTGATTTTTATTACTGCTGTCAGAATAGAGATCAGAATAAATTCAAACGAAATGTCATTTATGAACCAAAGATTTAGTATTTACAGCGAAATGAATATATACATGCGCATTCGCCATTACGCAGATGATTTTATATTTATCGAATATGACATAAAACAACAAATTGAATTTATTACGTACTGTATTGTATTATAAAGAAAATCCATATGAACCAATTACATTTAAGATAATATTTACAAATAATTCAATGTTTTTTGTTCTTTATCGCAAAATGATTTTACACAACTTCAGGACTCTGATTTGATCGCATACATATGCAGTGAAATTTTAAAGTTTCAAGTACAACGATAAGATTAAACCGCATCCAATTTCTAAATGTTTATATATATCCATACAATGACAACAATATGGAAGTAAGAACCGACATATTAATATATCGGCGGAGATCCTGAGCGAGAGCGTCAAAAGTAGCGTTTCGATGCTAAATTTAAAATCGCGAAGGTGAATCGACCGTGCGTCTGACGTATTCTATCAAAATTTTCGTCGAAACATCGCAGATCTCTACGAGGTGAACACTGCAAAATACAAATTTTAGCGAGGAGAAAGAGAGAGAGGGAGAGTGCGCGTGAAATTCGGCGGCGATGGCCCAGTATCATGCTAAAGTCTCGTGAATTCGGACTATTCCTGTTTGGATCGTATAAATAGACAAGTTGGCCCGGTTGGAGCACTTTTTGCTTCCTTATTCATTCAGTTTCAATGATTAAAGCGGGGTTAATGAATGATGCGATTGCAATTCGGGATTGTCATTTTGTTTTTCAATATGTGATGATTTTTTCTCAAAATCACACATCCCAAAATATGTAGTAATTGCGGAACAGTCTGACTAGTCTGGCAGAAAATAACAAAATATTTCAATTAGACAAATATGTATCACTGTTACTTATATTATTTTAAATATATTTTGTTATATCTTTGATTTACAGATTACAAGACTACATAAATGATCACTAGCAATAAATACAACTGTAAATTGTTTAGACTACATCATCCAATTTGAATAATTTTAGTACAAAATAGTACAAAAAATCTTAAATCTTACATACAGCTAATATATAATAACTTCTTAAATTATTTTACTATGATAAACATATGATTTGATTTTGAATTTATTATCGGCAAACTTATAATTCCAGAGATCATATTTGTAAAAAAATCCTTTTTTTAAACTAAAGGTCCAGTAAAAAAAGGTAAAAGTAAACAGAGAATAAGAATAAAAATGATATTAAATAGAATTAGTGAACAACAGATAGATAAATTAACAAGCCCTGGTTAACTATCTTTTGATTCTAAATACAACACATGTACTATTACAAAAATGTTGATTATTGTTTACTGTAGTACCGAAATTAGATTTTAAATAAGACTTCTATGACTTGTGAACCTTCCAAAATGTTTATATTATAGGGCACAAAATAATGAGCACCTTGTTTTAACATAATTAATGAATTTTTAAATTATTAGTAAATTATTTAATCCTTTTATTTTTACAACAACAATTTGGGTGTTAAAAAATGAACAAATTATTCATTAACCTAAAAAGGTGATAGTAGATAGTCAAAGTCCAAAAGCAAATATTCCAGTTAATTATCAGAATTAATGATAAATGATTAAAATTTAAGTAAATCCATTTGTCATTCGGTTTCTCCAAGCACTTGGCGTTTAAGACTATCTTATGAAAATAATCATTTTTTCAATGACCTTTGGTCACGCAGTAGTTATTGATATTCATTGTCTATGAACATTTGTCTTTTGTCCTAATCATTATCTTAAAACTTTATGAATCAGCGATAGTATAAACCATTATTAACCAGTAACCAGTGATAGTATAAGCCAGTTTCCAAAAATAATTTTACCAACAAACTATTACATTATTTTAATTAAATATCATACTGAAGCAGTATTTATTAGTTAAAAAAATTAATGATGCTAGTTCATCACAAAACAAACATTTTTATGATCCCTTTAGGCTTATATGGATTTATTAAAAATTTCATATAACGATTTTCTTAACATTTACTTATAAATGACCCATGTGATATTTGAATTGAGCGTTTTTAAAAATCCTGAACGAAACATGGTCAGTTTAAGATGAGCAATGTATAAACGTTTTTTAAAGCCACTAAAATGGTTGTTTAGAAAAAATATAGATTAAGGAAACGGTATGGATGTTGGAATAAAACTGGCTGTAATTATGAAAATAATTTTTTCAAAATTGGAGACAGGGTGGAAAATAATATATCTAATATTTTGACGTTGTCACATGAATATGATTTTTAAAAAATATTATTGGGGCCGTCCATTTTTGAAGGTTAAACGGATGGGGCAATCCTAGATTCTATGATTAATTCCTAATTCCAGCCCTTAATGTTTAAGAAATATTAAATTATTTTGGTAACAAGAACAATATTGATGCCTTAAAAATCCATTAGAAGAACATTGGACGATTTAACCTTGGAAAACAATTTATGTTAAAGTTTATGTTAAAATGTTCTAAAACTTTTATAAATTAATGAAATTGATTTTCAAGAATTTAAAAAAAAAACGCTGTTACGAAAAACATTTTTGGTTATCCTGACACGAGGAGGGATACTTTTTAAACCATTGTTACTATATTTCAGCATCCACAATGCAGATTTAAAAGCGATCTGGACGATTTAACGAGCGCAGTTCAGCGCGTGCAGGCAGATTATCCCGCTGTTACTGAGCCGTGTCCCAGGCCAACTCTCACTGATACCGCATACACGAATGTTCAACTAAAATAATATTTATGTTATTATTTCAGTACTCGCAACTCATCGCGAAAAAATTATCCGAAAATATTCGTTCGATTTTTTTTTGGCGCTTCAAAAGAAAGCTGGTTATATATTTTCGACCGGTCCGAGGCCTTGTCCCAATGTATAACACGAGGCTCTCGCTTACCATCTGATAACACCTCGTATGCCTCTGAAATTTCCTTGAATTTCTTGGTTGCCTCCTCTAGGTTGTCTGGGTTCTTGTCTGGATGCCATTTCAATGCCAATTTTCGATACCTAAAAAGAAAAATAACATTTTTAGATCAAAATATTCAACACAATAAAGCTATTCGTAGACATGAAGAAGACAAGAGTATTTTAAACCATACTGCATGTTATTAAAATACTCAAATATAATAATCTGAATTTAATCAAGATTGAAAAGTTTTTAAAAGTATATATTATACACTGCTGAAATACTAGGCTGTGTTAACAGGGAGTTTAATTTGTTTATATTTTTTCGATATTGTAACACAAAGACGTGTACAACTCGAGAAAATCTGAATCATCTGATTTCCGCGATATTTTAGACCTTTTCAATTTTACCATTTATGTTCTTTAAAGGTTTCAGAGACAATGTAAAGTGAACTATGCAGGATTGAAGCTTCTTTTTAATTGCGGGATTTGTTGTCTTTGCGAATACCCAGAAACAGAAATAATTACCATAAATCGTAACATTATTTGATATCTTAAAACTTTATAAGGGTTAATTTGTGAAGATGCGATGCTCAGAGTTACTATCTCTTTTATATAGTTAATTTTATGTCCTTTGTGCTGAACAACATGGTGAGTGAAAATGATGAGTTTGTTCATAGAGTATTCCAGTTCAGAGTATTTTTTTTAACTTAATTAATTAATTATTAATTCCATTCTATTTATTCCATTTATTATTTTCTATTTATTTATTTATGTATCTATTCATCCAATTATCTTTAACTATATTATTTTTCTTTGTTTTATTATTTCTTCGTATCATTCCCATAAAGTATAAACAATGCCTTTGACAACCTTGGCAACTTTGGCTCTTGCGCGCATTGCGCGTTCATCATACAGTCGAAGTTAGAAGCTGGTCCTCAGATACGTTTTCATTTCGTTTTGACTGTTACCCTCCACTTTACTAACAGTTACTTACCACCTCGACATCAAGATCTCGCACGCTTAGAATTTACTTTATTTATTTGATGATTTATTAGATGTTATATTGTTACATGTTCGCGAAATAAAGTTTCGAGAAAGAGAAATTTAAAAAATCTTTACACTTTTGCAGTATAATTTTCCTTCAACATCCCCCAATTTATGAATCTCAACAATGCAGTAGTTTTCCAGAAGGGAACATTTTTTGAG
Organism: Rhynchophorus ferrugineus; assembly: GCF_030347505.1. Lineage (NCBI taxonomy): Eukaryota > Metazoa > Arthropoda > Insecta > Coleoptera > Curculionidae > Rhynchophorus > Rhynchophorus ferrugineus. The sequence goes on along the minus strand of NW_027472581.1, from coordinate 25,460,327 downwards.
ATGTGATAAAAACCAGACTTCAGAGGAAACTAAGTTTAGCATATAAGTAGGATGTTGAAATAATTCGTACTTTTAAATATTCTAATGAAAGATAACAAATTAAAATGATGTTAAACTTTAGTTCTATTAGATAATGCGTTAAACTTAAAACCACCATTGATCACAATGTTTAGTGTGTATGTTGCGTCGATTCAGATACTTTTGTAGCGACCTTGAGGCATGTCGAATTTTACATCGTGGAATAACGGTCTACAAAATACCCAGAAATATAATCCCAGATGTTGAACACGGGCGGGGTGCCAGCAGCGCCAACTAGAACCCGATAACGAATAGCTGGCAACCCCGAGACCTTATCTGGGATGTTATTGAAGGGTATTTCCATTCATTCAGTGCTCGACCATCGTTTGGTTTAGACGTGCCACCATCGATTGCCCAAGCCTCGTCTCCAGGTAACACCGCTGCCATCCGTCTTATCTAATTGTATTTTTCACATTTTTTTATATAGCCAATAAATAACGTCACATAATGTAAACACCACTGTTTCATTTCGTTTTACCTCCATTCACCAAGCCACATCATTTACCCTAAACTTTCTTATTACTAAAAACCACGTCTAATTAACGATATATAGAATGAATTTGAACGTTTGGACTCATTCAGATAGATGCACTGGCGTCAATTGCAACAATAGTTGGATCATAACGATAAACAAGCTGCGCGTCATTAATTTGCGTTATTAAAACGGCTTCGCCAGATTAACGAGTGATAATGACCGATCATCATCGGCCACCGTAGAATTTGCCAGAAATAATATAATAGCGATGTACGCAAACATGAAACCGGGACGCTCTTATGCCAAACGCGTCCGAAGTCGAACAGCGACATTACTCGGTGACCATACAATTTATTTTTACGTTTTAGAGATGAATAGAAATAACTAGACAATAAATCAGAACCGAAATCATTAAAATATACAGGAATTAAGGTCATATATTCCAACTGCTGCGATATTTTTTTCTTTTTTTGGTATTTTAGTCTGAATTTCTTTTTACCAACTAGGATTTATCTGGACTGGGCCTACTATTTAACGTGAGCTCCGAACCACAATCTTGAGCATTAAGCCTATTGATTGATGAGTGGCCAGCTTAGACATCATCCAGAAAGATATCCGGTCTTGCCCAATCTGGTTATCGGCGTTACTGGGACCATCTTCCCGATTCAAATCACGCGACCATCCCAACAGTAGGAGGACCGTCCTGTCACTTTGACCGCTGTTTATTTACAACATGTTCGTGTAAGTTCTATTTCCTAACTGCATATAAGTACAGGTATTTAAACTATCTTCAATTGAAATTATTAAAATCATCATCAATCATTCTATAGTCAGCGATTTCAGAAAATATCGATGCGGTTGCTGACGCAGAATTCGAATATTCTTAGAATTCTTTTCATGTTCAGCTCCTTTCATCCGACAGAAAGGTTCAAAGCATTGCAATCTGCACCTATAAATTTATTCGTCAACTATGCACTTGTTTGTCACATTTTAATAGAATGACTTCATTTCCAATACGATCTGGAAAAACATAACAAAATACCATTTAAACTAAATGCAATTTGGAAAACAATTGTATATGACTCATTTTGGAACAACTTAATCTAAATTTAAAAAAACTATTTCATTCTAAACCAGACACAAGGGTTATTTGATAAATACTTGCCCTTGACAAAATTAACACATTTTTGGATAAACAATAGGATGGTCAGTAATCAAATTCACTATTGATTTAAAAAATAATATATATATATATATATATATATATATATATATATATATATATATATATAACCTTTCTAGTTCTAAAACTCAAACTAAAGGTTTTGATACAATGGAGCTGTAGCGACCTTGAGGCATGTCAAATTTTACATCGTGGAATAACGGTCTACAAAATACCCAGAAATATAATCCCAGATGTTGAACACGGGTGGGGTGCCAGCAGCGCCAACTAGAATCCGATAACGAATAGCTGGCAACCCCGAGACGTTTATCTGGGATGTTATTGAAGGGTATCTCCAATCATTCAGTACCCGACCATCGTTTGGTTTAAACGTGCCACCATCAACTGTCCAAGCCTCGTCACCAGGTAACATCACTGCCATCCGTTTTATCTATTTTATATTTTCCACATTTTTATATTACTTCAATAAATAACGGTCACATAATGTAAACACCACTGTTTCATTTCGTTTTACCTTCATTCGCCGAGCTACATAACTTACCCCAAAGAGCTATGTTTCACAGGTCTAACGCCAGCAATGGATGTCGTACAGCCCTTTTTGCAGATTTATAAACAAAAAAATAATAAAATCAACAAATATTGATGCGAAAAAACGATTCATATGCTAACTCCTGGATTGAAATAATCATCCAATATTGAAATAATAACGAAGCAAGTGGACATATGTTCATTGTCTTAATGGAAAAAGAATTTTCTCTTAAACATTTAATATAACTTATGTAACTCACTTAAGATTTTAATATGCCTTTAACATCGCCGATAATGTTATCTTAGTTTATTTTTCCCCAATAAAACCATTGTTTGGATTTTTCTTTGTGTTCAGTTTATAGCTATTTCGTCAACAATTACTAATAGATGCCAGAAATTATTTCGATTGTGATTTTTTACGCATTCATCTTCTCAATTGAAACTTCCTCGGAATATTTTAAAAGCTTTGGTCGCTCACAACTAGTCGTAGCCACAGACTTCAAAACACTGTTTGGCAATGCTAAATCACAATCGAAATAATTTGTGATCGTGTTGTGAAATGATCGTGTTGTTTCAAATAAGCGAATAATTCACTAAACAATTATCAGTAAATTACTTTAGATTTCTCCACCTAAAGGTTACACTTCTCTGGTGGCTTAAAGAGAGACGTTGGTCACGTTACACTTACCTCACAATAACAATTAACAAAGAATGACATCGATGTATTACATAATTACTGTTTAATTAGTAAAACATACTAAACAATATCCCAATGATGGTACTACCGTCGTTTTGTTGCATCCTTGATGATGGTTGACCCCGAATAAAAGCAATAAGCAGAAAAACATTACTTAACACCGGCTACATTACCAGTTGTTAAGTAACGACCACTCTCAACACCACATAACAGACGATATAGGATTACACAAGTACAGGTGGGTGTTTCATTGCAATAGAACAAAAAACGGTTTATTAGAACTGATACATCAGGAGAAACGCGATATCGATCATATCGGACTTGAACTAACTACTGTTAGTGTTATTAACATGTGTAAAATGAGAACGTATAAACGATACGTCAAACAGAATTAAATAAAAAACGACGCAACAAGCAATAACTGTAAATGATGATGGATGCCAATATGTTTATTTTATGACTTTATATCAATATCTTTGAAATTGAATTTTGTTTTATTGCAAATTAAAAGCTTCATTAAACCTCTTAAGTTTTTTGTAATATATAGGAAATGGACAAAATAATATGAACACCTATATGTACAATATTTATGACATAAGACGTTGAGCCTCCCTCTTTCTTGTGCTTTGAAAACAACTGTAATTATTGTCCCTACACGAAAACATCCTCCAGTTGCTTCAATGATGCAGGAGATGAAAATCTACTTTGCTCTAAAACTCTCCATAACGGTTCAATTATGTTGAGATCTGGCGATTTTCCTGGTCAGGGAAGATTTTTTATTATATTCTGAGGCTCCTCAAACCAAGATTAAAGCTCTTTGATTGTGTGTATGAACGAATATGGAATATGGCAATGTTTGGTATCCTAGTCATAGTAATAAATTCGTCATTGAGGATGTCGGAATATTCATTTCTGGTAATTTGTCTAATAATGTGAATGAGAATCAACCGTCTCGAAAATAAAGTAGTAGTTTCGAGACAAATGCCTTTAAAATTTCGGTTTTAGATCAGATGTCAATAAAACACCCATATGGAAAAGAGGTGGAACATAATTAAGTTTCTAATTGGAAATATAATATAATTTGATCAATATATTTGTGAATATCTTTTATATGCTTATCGTCTTTTATTCCTATTTAGGGTATGTTTATATGGCTCGGTGAATGGAGGTAAAACGAAATGAAACAGTTATGGTTTACATTTTGTGAGCATTATTTATTGAAGTTGTGAAAGTCAAGGCTTGGACAGTTGATGGTGGCATGTCTGAACTGAGCGCTGGTCATTGACTGAATGATTGAAACTACCCTTGAATAACATCCCAGATAAACGTCTCGGCATTGCCAGATAATCGTTATCATTTCGAAGATGGCGCTGCTAGTACCTCGCCCGTGTTCAACTGAGATTATATTTCTGGGTATTTTGTAGACAGTTATTCCATGACGTAAAATTCGACATGCCTCAAAGTCGTTACACCTAAGTTGCTCTAGCTAAGAATAAGAACATACAGAGGATATACCCTGTTTCATGAACCTTTTCCATTTTTTATAAACAAAGAGCCAACGACAGTGATTTTGTTAAATTATGAAAAAGAATTAATTATATATCGATTTTTCGAGACAGTCATTCTTATAAAATCGACTATCGAAGGAAACGATGACTAACGCTGGATCAGCAGTTCTCGGGCAAGTATCGCGCAGGAAATGACCTTCTGGTGAATAAGCACGTTTGTTCAATTTGCAAAAAGGAAACGAACCAAATACGGACAAGTGCTGACGATTGAATTCTTAAGAAAAAACACGCAGCGCTCAAAACTGTTCGCCTAGACAGCGTGTATACAGGATAATTCATGTCCTATTTCATCATCGTCAATGTTAAAGTAACACTTGAAAAAATATTTATTAACGACCATTGAAAAAACGCATGATAAAGTGCAAATATTTAATTGGTTGTAAAATGTTTTTAAAAAATATTACAGCACGATGTGTGAAATTTCATTGTTGGTTTAAACAAAAATGAGATTCATGCTCACAAAAACTACTAAAAAGAATAACTATACTTGTTTCAGAAAAACACAATGAAAAATATAATATGGACTATGCAATGTAAATGATTTAGTTAGAAAAACCACTACTTTCTCTAACTCTAAAGAAGCTAGAAATTTGAAAAATCGATATTTTTAAACTACTTTTTGAAACAGCTAACGTATCTCAACTTCCACTGAATCGATCTAAAACTCGGCGTGACCCCGCTTTATACACTTTTTTATCGTACAACTTCGATTGATTTTTAATATTTTTAAAAAATTCGGAAATATTAAAAAAAAACAGCTATAATTTGGTGAAAAAAATTGTTGACATTTTTGACTTTATACTATAGCAGCATTTCTCTAGATTAAGAATTTTCTTTTTTTTTTGTTTTAGCAATCTAAAATGAATGAATCTTTTTTTTTTCTAAACCTTGCCTCTAATGTAGAATGCCCGTTTAATAAGAGAGCATAAAAGATGGTACTATATGAATTCAAACCATTCAATCATCAAATCAGTACAGTTATTCATAAATGAAAATGATTCCATGTTGTATTGCTGATATTAGAACCTCCCAAAAGTTTGAACTATATGAAAACTACGAAAAACATTCTCATTCTCAATAAATTAATCACAAAATGATAAGTTTCAATATGAGTGTTCATTTTGATAGTCATCAAGACTAGTAATCACCACAAAAATGACAGTATTTTGAGTGTTGAAAATTGCGAGAAATAACTACATTTTAATTTTGATATTACCGTAACCAAAACATTTGCGGGAATATAACGTTGATCATCACATGAGATTAGGTGTTGTTATAAATCCCTCTACAGTGAGATAATGCTGAACATTGCACATTGCATGCACGCTGAGAGTTGGCAATAAATTGTCATCATAAATTATCTTTCCTTATTTATTATTTGTGTAAATATAAAACAAACCCAACTAATAAAAATATTAATATGGAAGAAAAAGTACGCAAAACAGAAACGTGTGCAATTACTCATCAAGATCATAAAAACGTCTGGTATATTCAACAAACTATTCTTTTCGCAGAATTTTTCAAAGAATTGATGGATATAGATCTTAGGAAAGGCAATTAGAATGAATCTAAAAAATATATAGCCTATCAAAAATGATTATCGTGATGTGGATTCTGCCTCATCTTTCTACAAAATCTAGTCTAGTTTCAATATTCTTCAACTTCAAACTCCTTCAAATTGTTTTAAAAATAATCTAAGCATGGATGATGCTCATGGATACACGGCTCACGAGACATGTCTCGACAGCCACATTCACGACAAAGCTGCTTGACCAATGAAGATAACGACCAAAATAAAGCGTAGTAAATTATTTTGGTATAAGCATCGAGACGCAAAAAGTATTTTTTGTACTATTGCAATTAAAAATAAACTTGTTTGACAGCTTTTTGAAAAATGAAACAAAAATTCCTGGAAAAATAAAAAAAACGTTTCTTAACTTAAACTAGTTAATAGGAAACACCAACTAGTTAAAAAAACAATAATTTTTTGTTGTGTTTTAGAGTCTCTTTTTTACGAACTAAGGTTTATCTGTATTGGGCCTACTGCTTAACGTGGATTCCGAACCAGTCTTTGGAACTTGGAACCGAACCAGCCTACAGACTGGCGAGTAACCAACTTAGAGGATACCATTAGACATCTAATCTTACTTAGTTAATGGCGTGACTGGGATCATATTCCTTGTCGGATTTTACACCTTTTCCTTTTGGACAATCACCATTACAAACATTCACAAACCTAAATTTACGACCATGCCTTTAAGAGGATTCGAATCCGCGACTATCGCTACAGTAGGGGGGACTGCCCTGTCGCTTCGGCCAGTGCGTCAACCAAACCGGCAAAGAATAATAATAACAAAGGTCTAATATAATAATTAGCATCATCTTTACAATCATAAATATATCATCCCAATCCAGTTGCAAAATAACAAAACCATTAATATAAAGAAAAAGGAAATTAAAGGTCAATATTTGGCTAGCTTGATGGATTGTGCACTTATACTATGATAAAATATATGGACGCGAAAAAAATACGAAACTTAATATAGATTAATCATGACATAAACTACTATTAACTCTTAAAACTGCTCAGTCGAATATTTGTTCGGACTCTGATACGAAAGATCAAACAACGATGAAAATCCTAAGAAAAACTGGAAAAAACGCAGATATCGCTACCGCATGACAAAACATCGATTACAGCATTTCCACAACAAAACATTTCTCTTTTTTAAAATAACAAATTGCTAAATTGCCACATTGTTATTACATTCTCTAAATTATCAATTAAACAAAAAAATTGCCTGATTAAAATGGCGGTTTCCTTTGTTTGTAATAAATCGCGCAACAAACCGAACGAGATAAAAAAATTGACCAAAATAAGCTGAATGAAATCATTCATCCTAACCAAATATCGGCGGTTATTGCGTTCGGGTAAAACGCATCCGATGGAAACTTAAAAACTCAAAGTCGAAATAATTAATTTATGGTAACACATGGTTTACTTAAAAAAGTTTAAAACTTCATAAAGGTTTTAAATTTCTTCATATACTTATATTTTTTTAAATAATTATTATTTATTTAATTTGCTTCGGCCATGTATTAATTCAATTGACACGAGCGTTTTAAAATTTTGTAACATTATGCGAGATTTAACATAAACATTTTTTTTTCACGACTAAATGTTCAAACAATATCTTATTGATGTTTGTCATACTAATGCCCAAGGATGACTTAATCTCACGGTAAGTCACATGAGGATCTTGCAATCTCCTTTCGCCTATAGACAAATTTTTATCCTTTGCATAGTCAAAATATCACTTTTTAATCCAAACTTTTTCCGAGAAATTTCACAAAATATGTTTGACAGCTAAGGCGACTTATTTAAAGTCAGTCAACGACCCAGAAGCACTGACACCAATTAACATTCTGCATAAAATAATACAAATTGCTCTTTGCTGAATGTGGTTGTAAGCTCTCTTTATTATCACATAAACTAATTAGTCATCAAAAAGTCGTTATTTTGTCTGTCTGAATAATGCGTCTTATATGGTTCTAATAAATGTGCCAGAAAAACAACAATCTTCTATTTCTCATCATTTTACACCTCATCGCAACACGATAACAGATGCAAATACATAATGAATTCTTGTGAATGTCGAATCGCTAAGAATTTAAATAAAAGATATAAATAAAGGCAACACCAAACAGGTAATTAAAGAGAGCAAATTAATGGCTGTATACGGAATAAACATATTTTCTGAACGACGTTCATAGGAACGCAGTAGTATAGTGCTAGTGCAAATCTGTAGCAGTAGAAGATAATACAAATTTCCACGTTTGTTTATTTCCATTGTTTATTCCACGTTGTTATGTTACTAAAGTTTATTGACATGGCTATGAATCATCAATATTTATTCATGGTCTATTTTGTCAATTTGTAATAGATTTGGTTCGCGTAATATTTCGCAAGGATTCGAAATACTTTGGTTCGGTTACGAAGAAACCGCTGTTAACGTTTGGTCAGTGCTTTGCAAAATAATTACATCACATTGCAATCAACAAATTTAATATTGATTCCTAATCGGTATTAACAGAAAATATACTAAAATGCAGAACATACGCATCTGTATAAAATTTTATAGACTATCTATATTAAAATATTCAGTTTAAAAATATCAATCTCTAATAAAAAACATGGAAAAGTTAAAAAGAGATGGAACAAAATATCAATAATCCATATAAATAGTATTTATTTATTTAGGAAGAAGTTTAAATAACGTCACAACTTAAAATAATGATAGCAATTAACAGGTTAAGAGTGTCTAAAATCAATATATTATAGGAAAATATCGAGAAGATTATCGACAAATATTCCGCTGGTATCTGCATTACCGATTAATGATAGCAATTGAAGAGTGGAAAGGTCATTAAGAGAATAAATGGTCATCAAACGATTTTGCTTTTTTACATTTTATTTTACAGAAAGAAGAGGGGACTGGTTGAACGGCGATACAAAACGACATTGAAAATGTAAATATATTCCAACATAACCTAAACAGTCTATAGGTCTAGACGTTTGACGCATCACTACTTTTCAGTCTTAAGATAAACACCCCACCTCGTCTTCGAATAGACAGTTTTCGTAATCAGATCCGTTAATAGTCACATAATATAACACATCGCCCTTCTAATGAAACAGCCAATGCACGTCATGCTGCCAAATGCAGTTTGTAAAAACGTAAAATTCATTTTGAACCCGGAGTGGATTTCTCTTTCTTATTTTACCCTAGCTGAAAAGAGACAGAATGCTGCCTGTTGCATCGGAAGACGTAACCGTATCAGTCTATAAAATTCGATTTGTGTTGGTATTGTCAAATGCGTACAAAATGCTTTGAAACATTAGTGGGAATACATGTTACAAACCGGAAAATGTTATACACCAAAATTTTAAGTTAATGCGACGCTATTCCGATGTGCTGACTTGTTTTATTGGATAGAGACTCTATATGGATGTATTCGTCAACGAGGACATTTTAGTGACTGAGGGCCGTCAAAATAATTCAAAAGATAACCAACGTAAAACCTGGGTAAATCAACCACAGAAGAACAAATAATAATTTAATAAAGAAACAGTAGTTGATATCTGTAAATGGACTCTAAAACTCCAAGGGACTGAGGATCAAAAACATATAAAATAAAAACGACACGACAAACTATTGAAATTCACTATAACAGTTCGAATCATGGTTAGTGCACCACTGTGTTCTACCAGTCGAAAACTGAGAAATCATTGAAAGCACAGGAAAATGTCAGGATTAGTTAAATATGAATAAAAATCAGTTCATTTGACTGCAGGATATAGAAGAACATGCAGACATTAGTCCCATTTGCAAATATATAAAAAATATAATGGTGGATTGCAAATAACAAAATGTGCTTAAAAATAAATATGAATTGCATGCTGTGGCCGAAAGTGTGATTGAAAATTGTGTAAAACATTTACATAGTCAGCGGCTCTTATATAACAAGTGTTTATAGAGACATTAAATGATATTTCAAACTGTAAAGTAAACGAGTATATATAAAACCAAAATCAACAAAAAAATATAACTTTCTAAGTTGTAATTTGTATGTAAGACAAATTAGGTCTTGATTCATAAAAATGCTGAATAATATAATAGAAATAATAGAATGGAATAAGAAATTTAAAAAAATAGGTGCATGAACTTTCAAGATTTCATCACGCACTGATAACTGATAATATTACTTTAACTAATGTGTTCGGGACTATTCCAGAATTGCAAAGCGTTTTTAAAACGTTATTTAACAGATTAAAAGTGCGAATGTTTTAATTACTAAACTGTATGGCACGTAAAAAATACGCGGTTTAGTTTAACATTTAAAAAACATGTTAAAATACTAAGTCGTTTTTTGTTTATTGTATATTGCATTTGTTAGTTTTTTATCATCGTAATCATCATTAATAAACATCATACAGTGAAACTATTTCTGGTTATGTTATAATGTTATTTTCCCTTATTTCAGTAAATGTTTGACTTAGAATTTAAAATATAGTGGCATATTTCGTAAAAATGACGTGTTCTATATTGTAGTTGTCATCATATTATAGCGCTTATATCAACACAGAATGTTTGAAATATATATGGACATATTAAACAATTACAAAAATATACTATTTTTAAATATAAATGTACGGTTTCGAATGTCAACATTTTAATAGCAAACAATGTACTGTTATATCTTATTTTTTCTAACTTTCATTCACTATGTGCATCATTGTACACATGCACATGTGTGGCAGCACATTCACCAGATTAGGTCCCGTCCAACGAATTCAAAATGCCGGACGATATGCGTAAAATTGTCGATGACCTTATAGTTTCGAAACCTGCAGGTTTTTTTCGCAATTCATATTTTAGCAAGGTCATAGAAAACTATGGAAAATGGTTTGTTGTTATCTATATTTTATAAAAAAACGAAACTTCATCACTATATTATGAATATTATAATAATGGTTCCTTAAATAATTTCCCAGAGTATATGGACGTGGAGGTAAAAGGACTGCATCTTACATACATATGGTGTATTATTAAAGATTATATTCACGTATCTTGGCATCCATATTAAGAGATAAGAAAAATGAACATAGATATCAACATAATTAAAATTCTAACATATCTAAAATACAAATAAACTAAAAACATTAAATAACAAACATGGAGGACATTATTATAATAAATATAGAAATGTCGAAAATTAAACGATATATGAAACAAACATTTCTATATTTGTGTGGTGATAACCATGATAACAGCATAAAAAGCAATATGTGTGACATCGATAATTCTAATTAATACATTTACTTTTCCTTCATTTAACCACCAAAATTATACACTACTACTATAAACAACGAAATATAATATAAAAAGTTAATGTGTACTTACGCTTTTTTGATGTCGACAGTTGTTGCACTTTTTGGCACCTCGAGGACTCTATAGTAGTCCACCATTTTGGTGCCGTTGGCTTCCTTATGCCCCAGTTTTACTACAAATTACTGAAACAGAGGAAACGAAAAGAAATTAAAGCGATTTTCTCGAATACGAACTGACTGGCGATAATAAAACTATAATTGACTCTCATATCACTAGAACAAATTGTGGTAAAATTCTAATCTTATCGTCTTATCTTTTTATCTTTTAGAGACAGATGTAGCGAGATGTTCGTTTGATTTACGTATATTCACTGATACTTTCGCGAAAAAATGTGTCGCTTACCAAACAAGTGACAATTTAAATTTGACTTTTCTGACAAAAGGTGCGACTGACACAACGTTTTTATTTTAATATATGTTAAGAACTCAACTGAAGACCCACCTAAGAGGAATACATATTGTGGTTGGTAAATTCAATTATACTAATATTATTCTCTATGTATTATACTTTGTTTTTCTAAATATTATCCATGATGGGCAATACACCACAACGGTTCTTTAAAATTAAGGCAACTTCAAAACTTTAAACATTAAAATATAACAAGTTATTGAATGCTAAACCAGGATTGTATAGCAGATGATAGATCAGATCGTTGTCTTGAGTGGTTATAAAATTTTTGACTACCAACTTGGAGATAAATCACTTGACTGAATAGGATCAAGTGGGGGGGGGGGGAGTCAGTGTCACAAGTGGCAGAGATTAGTCATTAAAAGCTCTTAGTGTACCGTGTGGAGATTACTTGGCCACTTTACTTAAGAAATAGTCGGCTATAACTATTTGTGGAATCCGGTTTTGGGATGATAATAAAATGAACTGAAGATGTTTCATGATGACTAGATGACTAAAGTTCTATTGATTGGTATATTGTAAGTATTTGTCAATAAATTAAAGATTAATTTGTCTTACTGAATTTGAATTGTTACCTCAAAATTATTAGACGTTATATCTAATAGACCTTACGTGACGGAAGAAAGGCCGAAAACTACTGATTAGATGATTATAAGGTTTTATTCGCGATGCTCCTCCCTCTAATTCCTAGTGGTGGTTCAATAGGTTGGACCAGATCCCCCCCCCATTACATTTTACACATTTGGTACATTTTCAAGGAACCGAAAACATTTGCAAATGTATCTTTCTTGATGTTCGATGAAAAAGCGCTAACAGATTCTTGCAGGTTCGTATACTCAAGCCCAGCACACCTTCTTGATTACTTATTACCCCAAGTGGGAATTTTTGGACGGCAAAAATTATATGATAGGTAGATATCCCAGTTTCCCCAAAATGTGGTATATGTGTTTTGTAGAATGAACTATTTACATTTTTCCTAATTTACATAAAACTTTACAATATACATTTTATAGATACAAACTTAAAAAGGTACACATTTTATATGCTTTATAGATACACATTACCATTAATAAAACAATAAATAAATAAAGAAATTTATCTACGATCACTTCTGTCTTGTCACACTACCCATTCTTTACAACCAAACATTTTTATAAAATTTCGTCGTAACTCTTAGGTTGTCCTTCTTGTCTTCTAATTTTCAATTAGCCAATGTTTAAATAGTAAGTACAAAATTTATTGCAATTTCTAACAGTTTTGCAACTATACAATTTTAAAGAATTTGCTTTGAGGTACTGCCTTTGATTCCTTTTGACAGTGACTCTTTTACATGCGAAGGTTTTATGCCAGCTATTAGAATCTAAAGCTGCATTGTTACATCAGCAAAACGAGCACCCACAAAATTATCCTGACGAAAAGAATGAATAGCTCTCAAAACAGACTACAATATCTAAAGTTTCAACACCGTCTCTTTAACAAAATTAGAAAAAAAGACCTCAACGATTCGAATGAAATTAAGCTTCTGTAAAAAGGACTCTATGGAACGCTCATTTTAAAGAAAGTTCTAGTTTTAATATTTTATTTCATTTCATATTTATGATTTAGTACTATCATAGTATATCCCATCTTGTCAACGTCGAAAGTTGTTAAAATTGTCACTGGAAGACTAACAACGATTTCATTCAATTTTCAGTCGAGATTAATTTTTTTAAGCGACTGTGTTTATTGTTAGACAACACCAAACAGAATCCCGAAATATAAAACCCAACCCCTCATAGATTAATGGGTTTAAAATTTTACTTATATCCACACTATATAAATTGTACTCATTACGTTTTTACATTTGTTAAATAATTTCTATTATTAAATTGAATATGTAATATATTATTTTAATCCGCAATATAATTTAATAATCTGATTAATTATCAGATTGTAAATTAAAATCATTATCCTTATTCTAAACAAAATTATTTATTTTAAGAATTATGAGTTTTTAAAGCAATGATTCACTTTTATAATTCGACCAACCCTCATAGCACCCAACGATTATCTTGAATTTATTGAATTATTATTATTATCTATTGAATCATGAACATGATGACTGCAAAACTTGTTATGTACTAGAAATGGACAGATTCTTACGAAACATGAAGCCAGCAAAGTTAAGGGGATCCAGAAATTTAAAAAAATCTATTTTGTTCATATTTTCAAAGCTTAACCCTTTAAGGAATACCTAAGAGATTTTTTTTATAATTTAAATTATTCTCAGAGATATAGTTGTAGCGACGTAGCATCTGAAAACAAAGCTTAAAACGCATTTTTCTCGAAATTAATTTTATCGATACGATTTATATATCTCAAGTTCTATTGAATCGATTTACTTGAAATTTGGTGCGAGCTTTCTTTATACATTCTTTTTTGTATCAAAGCAAAACTATCAAATTGGACGGATTTTGGTGAGCTGTATGAGCTATCTTTAAAACGAGCTTTTTATCAGGAATTTTAGCCTCTGTTGCTGTAATAATCTGATTTCATCGTTTTACGAATGTTATTCAGAGCTTTGTACATATTTGATATTGGTTTAAAGAAAAAGAAGTGTTCCAAGATAATGCAAAATCCATAAATTTTGCTACGAACTGCTACCCAATCCAGCATATTCTTCAGATTTAGCCCCCTGTGACTATTTTCAATTGAGGGTCTTGGCTAAACGTATTATTCGAAGGAATGATAAAAATTGGCTGAACTAAATGAATTGAGTTAAAAGGCGATTATATTTGTCGAAAAAACATCATTCACTCACTGACTTAACAAACTGCTTTCGTACATCCGAATATGTCAAAAATACCCTGGAATTTAAAAGTCCTCTGAAATAGTTTACAATTCTTCAGTTTACAAAGAAAAATCCCTTAAAGTTATTTACTGTCATTATATAATCGATTGTATCACTTATAAATGTTTTCACAATGGCATAATTAGAAATTTACGGCTTTAAATTGATCTTTATCAAATCTCGAATTTTAAACATTTTTTACTCAAATTATACAATCGCTTGGACTTATTTACTTTGTGTCGATTAATTTAGACGATTTCCTTACAGTGGGTCAATTACCAATAAATTTGCATAACGTCCAGTGATGTAATTAAAACTACTCAACCGAAATCAAACATGCAGCTGTCGTTGCAACCGTACTACACGCGTGATAAATCAAACGCCGATACATTTATGCGTTTTAAATCCATGGAATGCTCGTTGTTTTAATATATTATGTTATTAATTTATATCAGTGCTGCGGTTTGATATATCCGGTTAATTTCTAGTGCGACATAACTATGTTATGTGAAATATCACAGTACTTTATATTAATCATATTGTTGTCCGTAGGATAAATATGTTTGACATAATTCGATTTTCTTATAAATGCCTTTTTTATAAAGCTGAACTGATTACCAGTTGCACTATTTCTAATAGAAATTTTACCATTTTTAAGATGATAATTATGTCTCTAAATAAGCTAAATTCTATGAATATTTTCGGATGAAGTCTAACAGGTCAATTGAAAAGTCCCCAGCCTACCATAGTTTTTTTTAATTAATCTCCTAGAACGTCAACAATTTGCCCGCGCGCAATAAGTATTATTATATGACTTCAGTTATATAACTATCCTGACATTTAATAGACCACTTCAGTAAATGACCTACCATAGTAAAACCCATTTTTTTGGCAAAATTAGATTTTTTTATTCAACATAATTTCCTTCAAGGGTGATACACTGATTACAGCGACCTTCTAACTGTACGATACCAGTTTTATAGTACGGTTTATCCTTTGCTTCAAAATAGGCCTCTTCATTCGACGAAAATTTCTTCCCAGCGAGCATTCCTTTGAGGTCTGAGAACAGGAAATAGTCGCTGGGGGTCAGATTTGGAGAATACGGTGGATGAGGAAGCAATTTGAAGCCCAATTCGTGGATTTTTGCCATCATTTTCACTGACTTATGACAAGGTGCATTGTCTTGGTGAAGCAGCACGTTTTCGGCCATTTCGCCCTTAAAACGGTCCAATAACACTATGTAATAGTCGCTGTTAATGATCTTTCCTTTTTCATGGTAGTCAATGAAAATTATTCCATGCGCATCCCAAAGTACAGACGCCATAACCTTGCCAGCCGACTGTTGCGTTTTCCCACGCTTTGGAGCGGGTTCATCGTCTGCAGTCCACTCGGATGACTGCCGATTGGACTTCGGAGTGAAATGATGGAGCCTTGTTCCATCCATTGTCACATATCGATGCAAAAACTCGGGTTTATTACGCTTGATCATCTTCCAACACTGCTCCGAATCATCAACTCATCGTTGTTTTTGGTCAAAAGTGAGCTCGCGCGGCACCCACTTTGCACAGAGCTTCCTCATACCCAAAAATTCGTGAATAATATGATGTACACGTTCAGTTGATATCTTTAAAGTGCCTGATATTTAATTCAATTTCAATTTACGGTTATTCAAAATCATTTTATGGATTTTTTAAATGTTTTCGTAGGTAACAACCTCTTTTGGGCAACTACTACGTTCACCGTCTTCGGTGCTCATTTCACGGCGTCTAAACTTAGTATACCAATCCTTAATGGTTGATTTTCCTGGGGCAGCGTGCGGAAACTAAAAAACATATGGATTTAATTCTGGTAGCGCCATCTATGTGTCAGGCCGGCGACTTTTCAATTGATCTGTTATTACGATTTGGGTTATTAAGACATAAGAACATCTCCTAGTTAACTTGCACTTTTGGCGAATGTCCTTTATCTCTTTAAAATAATGGTATAACTTTTTGAAAATATCGACGCTCTTCAAATACTGATATTGTAATACATGCATGTGAGATAAGACAGATACTAGAAGATTAAGGCACCTTTTTGGATATTGATATGACTAATATACTATAATATATACATACTATATAACTGCGTGATCATCTAGGTGCGAAAAGATTCTAGAGTCGATACAAAATTGGCACTAAATATAGTTGATTTTATAGAGATACAAATGCAATATAATTGCAATGCTGTATAATATAAGGTACTTAAATGTATTTTAATTAGCAACATCTACTTTTTTCATTAATGGAAGTATAAAACATATGTAATGTAAGTTCCATAACATATGTAATGAAAATATCAAACGTATGTAAACAACAGTCAACAACTTAACTGTTAAACTCGACGGTTATGACATTTATCTATATAAAATAACAGTTTTCCCTTTAGTTTTACTGAGGTATTCATTATACACAGATGTTAATCACGGAACACTCAAAATTGCATTTTTGACGATCATTTCCTATTGTTTGATTTGAATAAATCTGCTTCTATTAGAAAATCATAGGAATCTTACTCCGTCCAATCCCAATTATCGGTTTTGATTTCATTGATTTAAAAGTGGTGATTTTGATGTCAATGATAGAGAACTATATGGAGGACCAACAAGACCTTTTAGAAAAAAACCCAGTTAAAAATGTCAAAGAACTTTTAGTCAGCTTAGCAGTTAATGAATCAACTGTTTCCAGAAGTTAATATAAAATAGAAAGGATTTAAAATAAAGGTAACTGTGCTGTATTGTGACTGGTGATAAAATGTGGATCTACTAGAGACCTGTTTGCTTTATAAATAAGTCAATCAGGACTATATAAGATAAATTATATAATATAAATACATAGTTGGTAAGGGATTAACTATAATTAAATTCAATAGAATTCAACCTTGCTACGTCACAAAAAATACCTGGAAATACATTCATCATAGTTCCTACAATTTTTTACTAATTTTACGATATGATGTGTGAGTAATAAAGAAAATCAAATTATAACAAAACTGTACGAAACCGTACCATAAAAATAATAACAGTATTTTTTCAGATCGGACAATAGACGAACATGATTCACGATAGCAGAGAAAGAGTCTAATCTGGCGACAAAGCAGAAAAAATCCCGTTATTAAGAAAAACAAAACAACGGCTAACAACCGTTTAATTCGCTGTAAGTTAGCCGAGACGTCCTCTGCGCGTCCTTCTAGCTGGATGCACTGGATCGAAACATTTTAATACACAAGCCGGGGCGGTGGCTTCTGATCCGTTATCTTTCGAACTGAGAAAAAATGCGTCGAGGTATATTATTCAGGTCAAAGCTTCGAAACAAACAAGATCATTTATATTTTAATATAAATATTTATATTTCAAGTTATTTTCTGTCTCGAACTCGGTGAACGGTATAAAAATGGATTTTTAACAAATCATGCGCGCTTCATTTAACCAATACCCAATGGGCGAGCACTCAATTATGTTAGTTTAGTATTTCAATAAAAAAATCACTGAAAAGTCATCCTTTGTAAATATAACATCTCGAGTCGGCTTGGTTGGCGCAGTGGTAAAGGCGACAGGACGATCCACCTACTGTTGCGACAGTCGCTGGTTCGAATCCTGCTGGAACATGATCGTAAAATGTACGTTTGTGATTCTTTAATATTTGTGATTTTCCTAGATTAGAGTGCAAAATCCGACAAAGAAAATGATCCCAGGCACGCCAGTAACCAGGCTGGGTAAGATCGGATATCCCTCTGAGATTATTTTTAAGTTGGTCACTCGCCTGTTGGTAGGGTTAATGCCGAGGACCGTGGTTCGAAACCCATGTTAAACAGTAGGTCCAGTCCAGATAAACCCTCGTTAGTAAAAAGAGACTTCAAAATATTAAAAATAAATAACATTTCGAAATAAACAGATAAATAAAGGATACGATAAGAGGGTTATACTTTTTAGTATTCCGAAAAATAACTATATTTAAATATTCATTCACAAAAACCTTTTTCCAATAAAACTCCACAATCAATGTACATATCAATTAAAAAACTCTTAGGGTAGAATAATAAGTAATTGTCATATTATTACAAAAACACTTTTCGTGTCTACAAAGTATAGCTGGTCAGACTATTTTAAATATATTTTCGTTTGGTCGGCGATAAAATCAACTTATATTTCTTTTAATCCAATGAATTATTTTGATTAGTTATTTTAACACTTCACTATACAATCAAATTAAGGCTATAGTTATATTTTCAAAGCAATCGAAAGAAAACTTTTTACAGCTTGAATCCTGAAAATAATATAACTTGATCCTGAAATCAAAAAAAAATCAAAAATTCCACAGTATTTTTAGTCTCACTTCGCTACCGGTAAGGTATACCACCCTCGTATGCGCGATGCTTTTACATGGCTCTGGGTATGCGCAATAAACAAAAATTGCCTTGAGTCAATAAACGCAAAAAATTGCATATAGGACAGAAAGCTGAAGATTAAGCAGATGATTTGATTTTTCTTTAAATATGCCTTCACCGCCGATGGTCCATCTCAGCTCCAGATACATTAATATTTGATTTTCCACTCTGTAGGGCATATTCATCAGGCGTAAGTCGACATATATTCAACTCAATGTTGCTACAGGTGCAACATAAATAATGTATGTGCTTATATTTTTGTAATTAAACAAGGCCCAAAAACATATTTTTCTCCAAACTTTCTTAATTATTTTGGTATATCGCTTATAGATTATTTTTTATTCACGATTAATGTATACATTTTTTTATATTGAACTGAATTGACTCCTAAACTTTAGCAGTCTATATAAACCAGTGTATTAATTGAATAAATTATAACATTACTCTGAAGCACGAAAATAATTAAAAAAAATTTAATATCGATACACTGGAATAAAAATATCCACATATCAGATTTTGTCGGCTAGCCTACTAGGATCGAATCTGAATTGAATTGAAACGAATATTGCTGGGTTAGTGGTAGAAAAAATTGACTGTTAAGTTGTGCATCAACTATAAATAAATAAACGACAACCTACACTCAGTGTAAGTAGTGGAAATTAATTGAAATCGATAAAGGGACAATAACTAAAATTAATGAAAAGCAAAATATGTGATTGCTAAGAAAAATATACAGAATTGTCATGAAACAACTCAAAAACGAGAAAATTTCTCTTTGGATATCGTTCATCTCATATTACTCTACTTTTAGTTAACGGCCAATCGTAGATAACTACAGATTAATCATCTAATCTATCATATTAACTAAAGAATAAAATTTACTGCAAAATAGAATTTATTAAGCATAACGTAATTACGTAACATGAAGAACACCATATAAAATTCGAACTACCTTATAAAATATCAACTAAGAAAAAAATTCATAGGAATATAAAATCGGTGCATTGTTCTTAGAGACACTGGTTCTTTATTAAAAAGTTTGGATAATCGTAGCGGAAAGCAATTATAAAGGAATTTTAAAATCCAGATTGAAATTTTTGATACGTCAGATGAAATTTTAATACAAATTAATGACATTCTTTTTATATACTGACTTAAAACCAATACTTGGGTATTAATTTGATGTGAATAAAAGTTGTAATAAACAAACAACGTCTGTTCTGTGACGATATACATCCCACGTGACGAATCGTCGACGAGTTACCAAAAGTGACACCTTCTATTGTAACATGGCAGCGAAATGGTATATGACTAAGCAAACACAGGCGTGGGAAACTGAAAACTTAATCATTATATTATAATTTATTAGTAAATTATAGGTTCCCCTGTGAACTGTTATTTTTCTCACTTTCCAGAAAATAATGACTTGCTTATTAGAATGTTATTACTGAGATATTCTATATTAATCTATAAAGGTATCAGAACGAATGACAAAATGTCTGTCTGTTACTGGGGAAATTGATTCTATATTTCAGTTCTTAAAATTACTGAATTGCTTTAAAAGCCTCCAAGAATATTTCAGTGAAAATAGATTAATGTCTAAGATTAATTTTCGATCAATGTCGACAGGAATTAACAAAGTTAATTTATACGGGAAAGAAAAATGGATCAAATGTATAGCTAACATTACAGTATAGCGTTCTTTCTAAATCTAATTATTTGAAACACAGTATTAAATTATGTCCTTGTACAATATGATCTTCATACCATATGTATACTAATAAATTATAAATACCAGCACGAAAGCATTCCAATCTTGGTGTATTATATTCCATATAATTAATATTCCATCAAGCTGACTCTAAAATGGATTGTTTTTTTTTGCATTTCGTCATCTAACCTAAAACTAATATCCAATCTTTAAATAGTTAACATGACTAACTTTCGTGCTGATACTGGTGTAATTATCACAAGTACATAAAACAAATAACTGATTCGACCTGTTATTTAAGCAATTTGTTAATCGAACTAAAAATATGAACAAGAATTATAAATAAATAAATAAATATAATAATTCATAATAATTAATATAATTAATATAGTTTTTCTTTTGAGTTCTAGCTAGTTGATTCGTGAAACGTCGTGAAGAAATTGTTTTTCGTCATTACACACAATTACTAAGAATAATTAATACTGATTTTGCAAGTAAACTGAATCAGTGGAGCAATGACCAATTGAATATGTCCTTCGTGGAAAATTATATCTGTATAAGCGTTCTTCGCAACAAACAAATAATTAAATAAAAGCACTGGAAAGATTCAGAAGATTGCCAATTTTTGAAAAATTATTTTTTAATTATTTACAGGGTCTTATTAGTACATAAATACAATTTCAAAGTGCCTGCCTAACAAGGGTACAGCGGAAATGAAAGAGGATGTAGAAAGAATCAATAAAGTAACATAATTGTAATGAATTCTGAATATAATTTATAGCTTTTTACGTATTATTTTTATAAACAACATATTTTTCAGTTCCAAAAATGTAGAATTACCAGCCATATAGCTTCAACATTTCTAAAAAACCATTGCTTCCAGAATACCGGAAATAAGCTGTTGAAATCATTATGCATCAAGAACAAATTGAATAAGATTGGTAAATGATGCAAAGATTTCAAAAATTGCTGGTTAACACAAAAAAAACTAACCAATACTTTGTCATCGCAAGAGAGACCTTTGAATGGCCCCATTTACCATTGACAAGCCTCAATCCCTTAATAGCAGAAGGGCGCATATCTGTTTATAAAGCAAGTAACAAATAATAAAAATTAAAAAAGCGTAGTGGTCGGGTCCTGCTACTGTTGCGTTAGTCATCAATCCTGCTGGGACATAGTTGTAAATATATGTTTGTGATTGTCTATTAGATACAAGTACAAAACCCGACAAGGAAAGTGACCCCAGTCACGCCAGTAAACAGGCCGTGTAAGACCGGATGTCCTCTGGGATGATCTCTCAGTTGGTTACTCGCCAGTCGGTAGGCTTAATGCCGAGGACCATGGTTCGTAGCTCAAGTTAAGCAGTAGGTCCAGTCTACATAGCTCTAGTTGTTAAAAAGAAGCCTTTAAATTAACACAACTTCGGGACGTAACGTCAACAAATAAAATAAACCTAAACCCGCCACGGCCTCACTTAAATGCGCATGTAGGGGGACTTGGGTATTCTAATTAGGTTAAGGAGAAAGACAACAATAAAAATACGTAAAAGCTCATAGCGCAAGTAAAAAACATTGGTTAATAATATGTTTTAGTTTTTTTATATAATAATTATTTATGACTAGCGACTCTATCTTTTTAATGGTAACGTTCATTATCCTTGATCAACACAAAATTGAAAAATGCAGATTTCCTCTGTCATTTCGACTAGAGTATTAGAGTTGTGCCGCCCTTTTTCCTATATTTGCGATAAAATATCCAAAAGAATATTTAAATTATAGGCACATTTATCTTCGTATATATCTTTGTGGTTGTCAATATGTCCAAATAGCTTTCAACCAGCCTCGTACTCAGTAAAGCAGCTGTTAAGGGGGTTTCTAGTCTAGAAATTAAAAAAAAATCATATTTTCTAATAATTCTTTAAGAATAGGCCCTTAAGAAGGTCTTTCAAAATTTAAATTATTTTTGGAGACATTTGACGCGATATTCCAAGTTCTACTAAATAAATTTACTTAAAATTTGAAATCATACAAAATAAAACTATAATAAAATTTGGATTTTTACAATGTTAAAAACATTCGGAAAAAATTGTAAAAAATGTCGTTTTCTGAAACCGCCATAATTTAATGAAAAAAACATGTTTTTTTATTTTGCACGATAGGAGCACTTCTCTATATTAAGAATTTTTTTTTATTCAGATTACTAGGAAGATTTCAATCCTGCCACTTTTTTCTTCTTTTAAGCATTCTTAACATTAACAAATATCTTGTAAAAAATGGTTAGTAAAACTATTGTTATAATAAAACCCCTGCTCTAGACTAGAATACCCCTTTAAGGATCTGACGTACACCTGTTTCATGTTTATTCTATAAAGGTTTAAAACAAAATAGTACACTTCACTAGTAAAGTGGAACGGCTTCAAGCAATTCATTTCGGAACTATTGAACCAGCAAACATTACCTAACTAAAATATTTCCATGGAAAGATATACTTTGTTGCGTGCAATCACCGTGTATAACATTAAAAACTCTGCGGAAAACGTAATGGTTTATTATAGACACGACTAAATGAGTAACCATCGATGTGTTGCGCTCTTAAAATAAAATGATAATCGCACCTAATTAAATTAATACATAAATAATAAATATAACAATTTTATGGCATTCTTAAAATAGCATTTCGAATATAAAAATGGTCCAAGAGAGTGATTCTTACGTGGACGCG
Organism: Rhynchophorus ferrugineus; assembly: GCF_030347505.1. Lineage (NCBI taxonomy): Eukaryota > Metazoa > Arthropoda > Insecta > Coleoptera > Curculionidae > Rhynchophorus > Rhynchophorus ferrugineus. The sequence goes on along the minus strand of NW_027472581.1, from coordinate 25,436,750 downwards.
GTAGGCAGACGGCCAGTGAGCAGAGCGGCATCGAGCGGACAAGTTCAATAAACCCATTTTATCCGAAAATTTAAGGTAATAATAGTAATAAAAGAGGCATGCGTTTCAAAAATAAGTAGGAAACGGGCTAACAATAGATTTTTTTCCGTCGACGATAGCGAAGGCTAATTATGCCGAACTGAATCCGTGCCTTATTTGAATTTACAGTACGTTGTCTAGCTTTCGTAATGAATCATAATAAATAAATGATTCCTGGTTACGAGCTATGTTAAAAATATGATGTACAGGGTGCTAAATTAAAGATATAATGTATTGTAAACGTTCGTAAACGTTATTACCTTTTTAGAGAAAATAAGACATACAATAAAGTTATTGATAAAACAAGCAGCTCATTTTCTATTATATAAACAAATTCATGCATGAAGTTTATGAGGACTTATTTTATATAAGTTTGATATACCCCTCAAGTTATAACTTAAGTTATACTTAAGAATATAGTAGGTTATTCAAACGTTATTGGTGAAATATTTTTTGTTCAATAGAGTGTCCTGTACAATTTCAATATTCTCAACTCTTCAGTAACAATTCCGCCAGTTCCAAAACATTTGTACTTCATATCATAGGCAACGCATTATATTACAAGCATTTCAAAATCAAAACAAATAATTCTAAAAGCTCTTAAGTAAACTGTGCCTGCAAATCATACCAGATTAAACTAAAAAATAGTCTTCCGAAAACATTTACGATATGATTTCATTGCTACTTTTTTTGCAAAATTATGTGAAAAATGTAAATAGAACTAGTACGTCAAAAGGTTTTAGGTCCATATATGTTACGTAATACGGCCCAGATTATCCAGCCATCCATGGAGGGTTTTTTATATCATGGAAATTTATATAGAAACAGTGCCATTTTGAAGATACTGTCTATACTCAAACATAATTTTACAAGTATAAGCTATCCAGACGTAATAACGACCATGTACATCCCTGTAGCGTTAAGCCTGTTTCTTTAGGGGGCAGAAGTTATGTAATACGGTCTAGACTATTCGGTCATCTGTTTTTTTTTTGGCTACCTGAATGGTGAATGAGTAAGATGTGGTTAGTCTGTTTTTACCCTTAGGGTCGCTTTGTATCGTCGTTCAACAAGTCGCCTCTTATGTCCGTTAAATAAGTAAGATTTTTCAAATAAATTAATAGTTTTTATTTTCTAAACTCTCACATATTTTAACTTACTGGGCATATGTAGACTTTAGAATAAGCTTTAGAATAAGACTAATTAATTAAGATAATATTTTATACAGAAGATTGCTTAATGAAGTGATTTTCTACATGCCATGTATATATAATATAGACATAAGAAATGCTTATTGCCAATAGAGCAGATTATGCAATCACAAAGAGTAATAAATTTTTTTTTTAACTTATATACTCAATTTTTTTTTTGATTTTTCAATAAAAGCCAATTAACCAATATTGATTATAATGAAAATACAGAATCAATAACAGCAATCTTAGCAAACTATAATACAAATAGAATATCACTTACTATGGCAACATGAATATTTCAACTAGGATTTAAAAAAAGAACTGAAGATGAAGAACGAATTGCAGCATGTTCGAAAATACATCTACTATATTGACTGACTGATATTGATATCAGTCAGTATTGAATATTGAATCAAACAATTATTCAAAGAATAGAAACGAAGTTTTTTCGCATGTTTACCTAAAAAAGGAATATTTCTTTACTTTCATCTTAGAATTAATAGATTTGAACTATAACTCCATTGATTATTGTAGTCTATATAATCACAGACAAAATGCATTCTTCATTTTCATAAAAATAACAACGTAGGAATCAAAATCAAGAAAATATTCTATTATAATTTCCAACATTTCACAATGTCATGGTATTACAACATCATGGGATAATATAATCAGTACTACCAATATTCTAGCAACGCTTCAGTCCCGGTAATGAACAATCAACACCCGTCTTGAATATAGAATAAATCGTAAGGTGACTTTATATGAACAACAATTGCCCATTATGCAAGAAGGGAGTCTTTGGGAACTTTTCAGTATTAACCATAGCACGAATGACTGGTGCATATAAACCTACAAGTCTGGCGAGACAAACAAAAACAAGGACATTATCAATACGCAAGTGGAATTCCAGTTATCGGAACAGTTAAGTTACGAGTATCAGACAATCGGGTTTGAATCAATTACGAAACATATGTTCATTGGTAAAAATTCGGGTGCACGTGAATGGCTACACGCGAGTCGAGACCTACCGCACGTACATTATAGAATCATCGACAAAATCCCCATTAAAATATGTATGTACATATCAAATAAAACAGCAAGTAAATTTTATTAATATGATAAAGATCTAAAAAAGGACTACAGAAAGTAAACAAGATATAATACATGATTAAGTAATTAAGAACAGACGCACTTAAATAACATGAATAACATTTCAATTTCAATAAATTTACCTTGTTTACCTAGGTTTGTTTTTGAAAAGCAATTCATCACAATACGAGTAAAGTTATCGATATTCTAGGAGAATTAATGAAATTAAGCTATAAAGTGAGATATTAAAAACGTTAATGAAAACAAAATAAAGAAAATGTATGTTTATGTCAATTAACAGAATCGGTATAGACAATCACATATTATTGATGTATTTCCTTTGCATTGCTTTTTTTACACCACCAATATATATTTGGAATCTTCTGTCGTAATTTTATATCTTTCATCTAGTAGTTTATGTACTTGTCTATATGCACTGTAGTGGATATTACAAACATATACAATAGTGTCCGCAATGTCAGTACTCATTCATATTCTTATTAAACATATCAAACATGATTCCACTTCAAATTTTTTAATAACCGCTAGGAACAATGACACTAATATCGATATATAAAAATTTAAATCCTCTAGGAAAAACTGTTAGATAACTAGTTATGTTTTACATACTGTCATTATGTGAACTTTGAAAACTACTTTATTCTGGTAATCTTGTTGATGTTGTCACAACTAGAATATATAATTTATAATTTTTATTCATACGCTTAATTTTAGTTGTATATTTGAATGCATTTTGTATTAGTAATATATGGTATACTATAGTATACTCACTGGGATTAATATATCCATTATCAATAAGAAAACTGGTATACATAATAATAGAAGACATATAAGAAATTAATAAGCCCGTAAATACATAACAATATAATTAGCAAATAATTAATATAACTTGATGTAGATATAGCACATCTTATTCACATCCCTATAGTTTGAGAAAAAGTATGGTCTCAAAACAGTACGTTAATATGTTTATTTGATTTAAAAAAGAATTGGTTAAGTAACATATAAAATATATTATTTAATTTTAACAAATGCATTTTTCATATCAAAACTTATATTAATACGATCTAACGAGAAATGATTTATTAAGTAAAACAGCCTAGAAAGTAAATACCAGCTTTCAGGGAAAATAAAGACTATAATCTTGCGATATATATTATATTATATACATTTTTCCTATACTATCAGTTTCTTGTTTACATTCACTTTTCTATACATTAATGTATCATTCAACGATTTCTCATTTCCTCATTTTTCTTTCTTGATTCATTTAACAGAAAGACCTCGAAACTCATACTACGATATCTAACAAAATTCCAGGAAGAAATAATGATCTTATTCGTATACAATAACACATGAAAGTGTGTTTCTCTATTTTTAACGCTGATGATGTTAAAACTGAGGATAACATAACAAAAATTGCAAATAAAATGCTCAACAAGATAGGATCCATTGATAAAAATGTAGCTATTTGATAAAAACGGTCCTGTTTGACAACTGAAAAGGCTGTTATATATAACGGAAGTTTGATAAGTCAATCGCTTTTTGAATATCCCGCGCAGTAACTTTATCTAGTTAATAACTGTGATCTATTTGTGACTACTGTGAGATTTTGAGCAAGTTGCGTCATTTAATTCGTGGGTAATAAGATTACTACGTCCATTTCTAATCATTTGTGGTTGTGTGTTATTTAAACAAAATTCAAGACTAATTTATTTAACTTTTTGTCATTAACTAATAATAACTATGAGTTGCAAATAACGACAGTAGTAAATTAATACATAGGTGTAAAATTGACCACAGCTCTTGACAGCAGACAGATTGAAAAATGAAAGAGTAATCTTCGTGCTGATTAAACATTATTTTTTCGAAAAAAATCATCACCTAAACCAAAGATAGGCTTGATAAATAATATTTGGAGATTGTACTATTAATTTGTTGATCAGATAATGAAACTGTGTGAAGCGACTGATGCTGTAGGCATCTCAAACAAAGGGTACATCATAATTTACATGAATATTTTGATATGTAAAAGCCAACCGCGCGGTGGGTCTTGTGATTGCTCACACTCGACCATAAACCCAACCATATAACCTCTTCAAAAACATTAAAAGAACCAAAGAACTATCAAAACAGTGGGTTTTTCTTGAAGGTGAACTTACACAAAAGGGAACAGTTTTTTCTGGATGCACGCGATGCCACAATATCGATTATCTTCAAAAGGGTAAAACGATAACCGACGAACATTATTTATTATTAAGAGCTTTCGATGGTCGTTTCTTAGGAGGGGGGCGTTACATCGTGCGACTGCACAGTTTTTAATCTAAATTAATAATTTTTCTGTGTTTAAAACCCTTTTCCATATTATATATTAAACAGCTAAATTGATAGCATGCGATAAAACACCTGAATATTGCAAAAAAGAGGACTATAATCAAATATTTAAAAAATAATAGACATGTTCGGGAAATTAAATGTTGTGGAAACTTTTTTATCAAAAAACAATTTCCTTTAATCTATCAAAGAAAGAAAAACATCCATTAATAACGCATCTACGAAGAAACGATTAAGAGTGACACATCTGCTCGGGAAAAAAAGTAACAAGGTGGTAACTGATGTGTAAACGTACGATAACCCATCGACAAAGACCGTTCAAGGTCTTTAAACTTCAAACATAATGGTAGGTCAGAGACACGGCACAATGAAAGTCGATGGGCCATACATAAAACCCCACGCGGTAAGACGTGGATGATGGTGCAAAAAACGTCGATCTGCTTACTCGGAAAAGCCCACAGCCTGAACACAAACAAAAGATCGTCATAGATTTACTGGTCTACGATCTATATGGCAGCAATTATTCATACGCTTAATGGTTATTGCAAAGACATAGTTCATAATGCCCTTACCACCAGCATAAAACCGACTACTACTCCATAAAAACATATTTAATTGAATCATTTGTTTGATACTTGTGAATTAATAACAGAAGAAAAAATGTAAATACTTTCAGATCTGTAGAAAATATTTGCATAACACTAAAGTTAAAATAAAAAGTTTTTATCATAAATAGTTGAAATATTGGAAGTGGCAAGATATATTTAGAAAATGTCAACACTGACATTTTTTACTAGTAAAAATGATGAAAATCAATAATAGCTTTTAGAACAAATACTGTAATCTTACCATATATACTCAATATTTTTTTTTTCTATACTATCGGTTTGTCTTTAATATTTACTATTCTATCCATTAAGCAATTTATTATTCGACGATTTCCCATTTATCGTTTTCTTTCTTAAATAATTTAACGGAAAAACCTCACAACTAATACTTTTAACAACATTCCTCAAAGAAACGATAACTATTGGTTTACAATAATACTTGAAAGTGTATTTCTTAATATCTTAAGTTCTATAGAGCCTTCTCTATACATTCTTTAATAAATTCAAAATAAAAGATTTTTTTGAGCCAAATTACCACTGTTCAAAGAAGCATTACTTTTTTTGCTATTTTTTGACATGTCTGAATTATTGAAAAATAGTAAAAATTCAAATTTTGTTATAATTTACTCTTAAAGGGTTAAACCTTAAGGGTTAATACTAAGAAACTCAGCTTAAAAATATTATGGTATAGAAAAAAATTAAAAGATATTCAGTAAAAAATTCTTATTGTGTGTCTGACCTGTAAAATAATGAGACATCATCAATTGAATTTCTACAAGATCGATTAAAAGATGCCTATATGAACAAGACTTACATATGGGACAATCAACCAATACATTTTTCATTAAAAAAAAAAACAGAAAATATCACATTATTAACAGAGCACGTAACTTGGAATTGTGCTGTGATGAAATAAATCTACTAGTAGAATCTTTAATCAAACTATTCAATTCTAGAAACTGAAAGTACTATGAGCCAATTACCACTATATTTTTTAAGATGAATGCAATGGTACTCCACACCGTGTATAACTTGATTCTAATGATAATTTAAAATGTTCAATCCGGTACTAACTCCAAAAATACATAGTTTAAAAAGTTTTTGATCTTCTGAAGAGAACATTCCTAAGGTTGAATTGGAACGCTCTGCTAGACAAAATCAAATAGCTAGACAAAGAAATTTTCTCTAATTCCCTAAAATGGATTTAACAGTTTTGCACTATACTATACATTCACAAATTGATTCATAAAATTATTCGAAGACGTTGAAAAGTAATATGAAAAAAAATTCAGCAACCATATATGAAGATAATGAATTTTTGAATATTTAGTGTCTGTTTCTTCATTTATGGGCGCATATAAACTACCATTAGTAGTTTCTTGAAGACAATTAAAATTGTATTTGAAAAATAATTATTATTTATGTTAAATTTATTATTCAACACACTTGTACTGTTCTGTAAGGATATCTAGGAAAGATCGCTAATAAAAATGCATGTTATTTATAAGTATCATTATTTATGAACAATACTTTATTAGATTCCTTCCAAATACAACAGTATTTTTTCATTATATTCACATTACAATAGAATTATCTGACTAATTGAAATCACTTGATTGTCAACATGTCACCAGTTCATTCCGGAAAAACAAAATAGTTTTTTGTAAATAAAAGTTATTGTTTTAAACCCCTATACGTTTCATAACATATATTCATTATAATGGCATTCTTTAACAAATATTACACAACAGCAGTTTTTATAAAATCCATATAATATAAAAAAGCCATTAATGTATAAATAGTATCAGCCATTTCAATGTGCTGTAATAACATATAGCAAAAGTAAGCCCATGCATTATTCAGTTAGCTTGTTGCTGACGCCAATATGTATAAATTTAAAAATTCCAGAAAATCAAGCAATTATAATGCAAGTGACGAATAATTATTCCATAACATTAACATAATAATATTTCCAACTAAAATATAACTTCCCATCAACATAGATAATTAATGTAAATTTATTTTATTAGATATTATTTTTGTTATTTTATTCTTATAAAGTATGTATAAATGAAATATTTATAATTATCATGCACAAAATGCAGTAGTGTTTTAGTCACAAAATAGCATATTTTATCTTTGTGGTATACCATTTTGCATTCTTCGACTTTCCACAGCTCGATAGCGCAGTGGTTAAGGCGATAGAACGATCCTGTTACTGCTGCGATAGTCGCGGGTTCAAACCTCATAATAGTGATGTGCCTTATATTTAGGATTGTAATCGCAAATATCTTTAAGCAACAATATAAAACCCGACAAAGAATAACCATCCCAATCCAGCCTGTACCAATCGGACCATGATGGTTCAGATGTCAAGTTAAGCTGTAGTTCAATCACTAAAAATTCCAAGAAGTTCATGTGCCCAAAATCCATATACCGTAAATTACATCTTTTCCATATACCATTATTAAAATAGAACTATGCCTCACCGACAGTCACTATTCATTTTAAATAATGGCTTTCTTTTTTATATTTAAACTAAAAATGTTTAGTTATTTTAGTACCTTTTCACTCAAATTATATATTATCCATTGTTCTTAATTATGTGTGATGATCGAGAGACTTATAGCTTTTCTATGAACAATTAATTAATTGATTAATTAATTAAAATTTAAATGATTTAATTAAAAAAAAACGGATAAATTTTGTCAATTCGTCGGTTTCAAAAATCAAGCGATTTTAGCTATATTTTTCTCTTGATCTAAAGTACACGTAAGTAAACAAATGTTTCTTTAGAGGGATATAATTGGACTTGGATGACATTTTTACATTATTTAAAATATCTATTGAAAATCGCATTGAATATAATAATAGGTACATACTACTTTATATAGATTGTATTCATTAGAACTAGCGACCCTTATAATTAAGTACCATACCTAATACAACTAAAAAAAAGTGTAAACTATAAAGAAATCTTATACTATATATGGGTGTAATATAACTCTCCAATTTTTAAAGAATACAGTTCTTATGACACATGAAAAAAGGCAATAAACCGACTTATAAACGTATGTGAAACGCAGTAAAAGTTTTTTTTATATAGTACGAATAAAAATAAATGGTTTTTATAGGCTCCCATAAACAGTTACGAGAAGTGTGCCATGAACTATAAGCAATTGTCATTTTATTCATTGTTTATAATTTTTTTGATGCACTTTTCCACGATATACACAGCCGAGACGACGTTTTCAGTCCATTGGATAGCTGCCGGTGTTAATTTTCTAAATTGACTGTACAGTTAAACGGTAACACTCTTATATATTTCTCTTCAAATATATAATTTTTAGACCAGTGACACAAATCTTTGTACTAGATCAATAACAGGCCCGCAGAATAATGATCCTAATATTATAAACTGAATCTTTCTAATCTAGATTCTGAAAAAAAGTAATATAAATACAAAATTCCACTAATTTAGGAAATTATTATATAGATCTGACTTAAAAGAAACAAAATTTCAAACTAAATAAAGTATGAAAAATAATATTTCACATTAATTATGTTAAGAATACATTTCGTCCCAACTTTACTAATTAATAACATTAGAAAAATTTGACTTTACTGTCCTTAATGACAACAATTCACGAAACTAGGATGATTGGTGAGGGAATATTTTTAAATTTCAAGTTTATTTTAAGTAGTATGAGAAATAAATTACAAATATATTCGTAAAGATAAAATTTTTGTTGAAAAGTAACAATGTTCATTTTATGTTAGTGTTTAATTAGTTAAAAGAGGGCAACAATTATAAAACATTATAAAACAAAAAACATCTTTTATAAGCTTTCTTATGTATTATTTTTAATTACGGTCCCATTTACCCTAGCACCTGTCTTCTATTATGTTTAGATCCCGGTAGAAGAGATCTCCCTAACCCTCACTAAAATTTCATTTTATGCTCCTAAAGTTTTGAAGTTTGCCAGTTTCTTTATGTATATTTAGTGCCCTCAAACCTCTCCAAATGCAAAACCTCTCCAAGTTTCACTTGTATATAGTGAGTTATAATTTCAATAAAATTTGTATCTTTTATCAATGTCCGAATTTCAGTGTCATCAAATATTCAAATTCTTAATATTCAAAGCATTCTCCTTTCTTATATATAACTTTGAACACTTGTTTCATCATACATAACTTGATAAGTAGTAATGGAAGTAAATTTTTCTCTAGTTAACATTTTCTTATTAATTACCTTGGCTTTACCAACAATTAAAGATTATTTCAAGCACCACACTTCTTATTAATATTGAACTTGTTCGCTCAACTATCCCTCCGTCATATAAGAATGTTGTTTACATATTCACATTGTTGACCAAATGAGAAATTGCCCATTTTTAAATCAAAACAAACCGGCCATTTAATAATCATAAATATAAATATTTTTTTACAGGAATTTCATAATTTCTCATAATATAATATATTTAATGTATCAATACGCAGAAAGTCAAACATTTAAAAATAAAACATTTTCTAAACAGCCGACTTGAATTAATAATTATTTTAGAAATAAAAGGAACCAAAATCATAAAAACCAAATAATTAAATTAAATCATCTCTTAAAACTGTAATTTGTAATTGGTATTTCAAATACCTCACGCTGATGTATTTTGTAGATAGTTTTTCAAATATTAATGGCTTTAAAATACATTTGAACATAAATACATATTAACAGGTGAGTTCTGCAGAAAATAACGGCCATAGAACTGGGAGAAATTCATTGAAGTATTGGAACCTATTGATACAGCTTTAGATTACATTCAGGGAACAATTGTGATTACGGCAGACAACTGTCACCTTTAATAATGTCTGTACGAATCAAATTAGATCGGCTACAGGATTGTAATTTGAAGCATTTTACTTGTGAATGTGCTGGTTGCCAGAAAGAATCTCAACAAGTAGAAAGCAAATAATTCAATATCAGGCATCTCAAGCGTTAGATGCATGAGATGCATAGACAGTTAGGTTCATAAATGATAAAAACAAAAAGCTTGCTATCCTTGGACACAATCTTTTACTATCCTTGTACAAATATAAAAATCGTGTTCAAACAATATAACAAAGTTTGAGCTCAGAGGCGGTAGGGAGATTTCTTTAGAAGGTTTGGCGAGACCCCACAAGAGGCTGTTTGTCTGATAATACATTTAACGATCTAGTGTTCATAAAAAGAAATTCTTCTTTTAGTGATGAATAAGGCTGGGCTCTATTCTATAATATTCTAGATATTTCTGGTATACTAAGGCTGTGGATTAATTCAAAGGGAATTAAAATAGCATATGGCATAAGTCATAAAATAGTGTTATGGAATATCGCATTAAATAATTCTGCGACTGCTGAGACTGAGTTCTTTTTAACAATTTGCAAGCATCACAATAATAGGAAGACAGTATTACCACTGTATTATAAAACCGTCAGCTGTGTTAAAAGTATCATAGGACGCGTATTTCTAAATTAAAATCAGAAAAATAGTGTTAGAAATATTTCCCAATTTTCAGCACTCATGATATTGATTAAGAAAATAGGTGTTGCTTGATTAGAGGTTTTAGGATTTTGATATATTTTCATCTTAGACGCATTTCGAGAACATGTAAACAAAACTATTGAGTTTTTTTCGACTCACACATGGTTCGAAGTAGCAATTAAAACGATGAAACTAGTATAACATGATTCGCAGTAAACGTTGTTTTTATTTAAAGATTTCCTTCAATTAATGGTGGCCTTGGTATCTCCAAAAATATTGCCGTTTTAGTTGATGATGATATATGCCAGTGTTCTTGTCGCGCATATTAAAGAACCGTTAAAATTCGTTAAAATATTGTGACATACGCGATAATAACATGAAATGCCGTTATTTATTTTGCATATCGTTCCATATTCATATTGATAACGAGTTAAAATTAAAGTGGAATATTAAGTAACTTTAAACTCATTTATCAACCAGTAAGTAAATATTCAAAAATTAAAATTTTAAAAACCCGTAATGTCTAGAAACTAGAATTTTTAAAATTCCCATGTTTTATATTAAGTTCTGAGGCAACAAATGCCCTATTAACCTTGTCTAAAAATGGTACTATTTTATAAACTTACAGACTCATTTCATGTCGGTGCAGACGTCATGGTTTCACTGCTTGTCAGGCAAAAAAGAATAGTTTTCGGTAGCATAATGTGACTGGCGATGAAAGGTGGATCCACTACGACAATACCAAGTGTAAGACATCCACATCCGACACGGAATGGAAACATTCATGATCATAAAGTCTTGCTGTGCATATGGTGGGATAAGCAATTATGTAGTATTAAGAGTTCCTAGAATAGAGTAGATGTCTATCGAAGTGAATTGAACAAATTATTGGAAAGGAAAAAGGAATAGCAAGTAACAGATGCAAAGTCATACTCTTACATGAGAATGCTCGGCCACGCGTTGCAAGAGTTGCATAGACGTACTCATCACTTTAAATAGCTTCACAATATAGCACACCACTTGATTCCGAAAGAACAATTCGGCATCCGTGCCAAACACTCAAGAATTCATCAAGCTGCTCACGTCGCAGTAACCATCCACCAGGCACTAACAAAAGGTCGCAAATCTGGAGCCATTTTTCTAGATGTTTCTAAAGCTTTCGATCAAGTATGACAGAACGGTCTAGTATTCAAAGCGAACCAGCTAAGTCTACTGAATGACCAAATCTCCCTGATTCATTCATACTTAGACGGTAGATGCTGTCAAGTAAAGCTCGCCGACGCAGTCGTCTCTCGAAAACAGATCTCCACAGGAGTCCCGCAAGCTGCTCCACTAGCTCCAGTCCGGTCCAACCTTTGTATGGATGACAATCCCATGGCCTCTGTCGTCGGCAAAACTTAACAATCCCGAACCCGCAGCTACACCAGCCAAAGACCATTTGGTTCTAGATGGTTAATCGGGAATATAGAAAAAAAAACACAGCGCCTTCTGATTACCATATTCAGACCGATGCATGCAGTACGGCAATCACTGATACATGAGTTCGAAATGCGGAAGAAGTGTGAAAAGGATAGATGATTGGTTCGCTATCAAACCAACATCGTTCTTTCGAGACGGAATGGTCATGTTGCAAGAAATATGGAAAAAAAGCTGTAAAAAATTATGGAAAATATTTCTATTAATATGTACTGCATGCTTTTTATGTTAAAAAAAAGGTCTGAATACCTGCAATCACCTAATATACTATTTTTCAATATATACACAAAACAGTATATCCATGTATATGTTATGTATCAACTTTAATGATTTGTGAGAGACAAATAAAACGCCAGATCAGCATAGCCTAAAACGGCGACATATTTGAGTTAGATCACCTCCCCAATTAAAGACAAAATTAAAATAAACAACTCTACGTCGCTAATTTCCGAGCAGATGTATGAGCGAAAAAAAAACGAAGATAAATAGTTCTAGTCCCCCATAGAGTGACTGACGAAAATATACGCAGTCGGGTTCTGATGCATTGTTCATGTTTTTTAGGTCGGCTTTTTACAATATGCACAGCTGAAATCACATTCAGTCCATGCGATAGCCCATAGATCGCTGTGTTAATTTCCTAAATCGAGTTTACAGTTACGATAAATTACAGTAAATCGTTCCGCAGGCTTGAACGTATTGACCGACGGATATTTTAGTTGTAAAAGATGATAATTAACTACTAATTTTAAGTATACATGCAAATGATCATTTATTGTTTGGGTAAAGTAAGATTTGTACGAAGCAATCTAAAATTAAAAATCATCTAAATCCTTAAGAAAAAATTTATTATATGCACCAGTCAGTATTAAAATTGTTTGATCATATTGTATATATGTATATCTGGCAACAAGGTAATCAACAAGTGTTAGATGCTTGTATATATTTTCTGTCTTGCTATTATACATATTGGCGAAAAAGCGAAGTATTAACGTTAAACCGGCTAATCTAAATATTAAATTCGATGTTTCTGACGAGGATCTCTCCATATAAAACAACAATTTTCCATTTAGCATTATTGAGTTAAGTGTACATAGATGCTAATCGTGGAAAGCTCATAGTTCATTCGTTTTTAATAATCCTTACTTTTGTCGTTTGATTTGAAAAAATCTTCTGCCGAAACCCATCAAACACTTTTAGAGACTGGTGTTTAAAAATGCTGATTTTGATATGAATTTCAAGAGTTATTGGATTAAACACAACTCAAATTCATCTTCACGTGTGATGGAGGAAATCCGATTAAAAATATCCTTTTGAGCCGTTTAGAGCAATGCAGTTTAATTGCTTGTTAGGAAAGAAAATCAAAATTTTCCATGGCGTCTGAACTGGGGATGAAAAGTGGATCTACTACAACAATCCAACATAGACACTAAGCGGAATATTAATAACCATAAGATCTTCTGATTAGCAAGGTTTAATGAATTGCAAATTGCCTTAAAAAGGAATGCCATAACAACGTCCCATATATTGTAAAATATATTTGCACATAAATATGTTTTTTAATTTAAGGATACCCTAAATTAAAAAATACCATAAACTGAATAGTTTTTAAAGTAACAGAAGTATCAAAATATGAAATATTCAGTAAAAAACATACAACAGGTCAATCGAAAAGTCCCCGGCCTACCATAGTAAAACACATTTTTTGGCAAAGTTAGTTTGTTTTATACTCAACATAATTCCCTTCAAGGGTGGTACACTGATTATAGAGACCCTCCAACTTTTCTATACCATTTTTGTAGAACGATTTGTCCTTTGCTTCAAAATATACCTCAGTTTCGTCAATCACCTCTTCATTCGACGAATATTTCTTCCCAGCGAGCACTTTTTTGAGATCTAAAAACAGGAAATAGTCGCTGGGGGCCAGATCTGGAGAATACGGTGGATGAGAAAGCAATTCGAAACTCAATTCATCGATTTTTGCCATCGTTTTCACTGACTTGTGACACGTGCATTGTCTTGGTGAAGCAATACTTTCTTTTCCTTCAAATGCGGCCGTTTTTCCGCTATTTCGTCCTTCAAACGGTCCAATAAGGCCATGTAATAGTCGCTTTTGATGGTCCTTCCTTTTTCAAGATAGTCAATGAAAATTATTCCATGCGCATCCCAAAATACAGACGCCATAACCTTGCCAGACGACTGTTGCTTTTTTCCATACTTTGGAGCGGGTTCATCCTGTGCAGTCCACTCGGATGACTGTCGATTGGACTTCGGAGTGAAATGATTGAGCCATGTTTCATCCATTGTCACATATCGACACAAAAACTCGGGTTAATTACGCTTGATCATCTTCAAACACTGCTCCGAATAATCAACTCGTTGTTTTTGGTCAAAAGTGAGATCGCGCGGTACCCACTCTGCACAGAGCTTTCTTATACCCAAATATTCGTGAATGATATGATGTGCACGTTCAGTTGATATCTTTAGAGTGTCTGCTATTTTCTGCAGATTCAATGTACGGTCAGTCAAAATCATTTTGTGGTTTTTTAAATGTTTTCGTCGGTAATAACCTCTTTTGGGCGCCCACTGCACTCACCGTCTTCGGTGCTCATTTCACCACATCTAAACTTAGCATACCAATCCTTGATGGTTGATTTTCCTGGGGCAGTGTCCGGAAACTCGGCATCAAGCCAAGTTTTTACTTCAAGTGTATTTCTTCCCTTCAAAAAGCAATATTTTATGAACACGCGAAATTCCTTTTTATCAATTTTTTTTCACAATAACAAGAGTTGTTTCCCTCAAAATGCTATAATTCACAAACTAATGATCCGACAGCTGTCAAATTTATACACGCATCTTTTGAGGGTTAGGGCTAACTAAAAATATATGGATTTAATTCTAGTAGCGCCATCTATGTGTCAGCCCGGAGACTTTTGAATTGACCTGTTACTTTTAGTGCGAAGTCGCAAAGTTAATTCTGTATAACTTTCTCATCATCTAAAATGGTTTGAAAGTGGCGATTAAAAGATATTCTAACTAATAGAGCAAAACAGTATCCTGCATGAAACGACATCAACGAATGACGAATATATTTAAAACCGTCCTCCATGCGGTTACCTGCGTTTCTGGTAAACAACAAAATGTATTACATTTTTTCAACAATTGTATATAATTCTAAGCCAGCCTGAGGAAGAGTAGTGTACTAGTATAAAAGAAACACCGTGGAAGAACGTTTTGATAATAGAAAGAAATATTTGATAAGTTTTATAGAAATAGATATATTTATCAAATTCTACTTCGCGTGCTACGATTATTACGTAAATCTCGAATATCAATAATAAATGAGAGTCCTATTTTATTGTTAATATCCACGCGAACGGTACGCTATTGTTGAACAAAATATTTTGGCTTCTAGTCGAAGAATATTGATTCGTATCGGTATTCGCAGATGCCAGTCACCGCGGCCAAGCCGCGGAAACCAGATCTGTGTCTCGATTAAAACTCCAACTACTCGGTTACGTCACCATCATCGAAATAGATTCTTGTCCCGACATTTAACATAAATACTTGAACAAGAGGAGAAAAATCGGGGACATATCGATTATCCCGGGCCCTAAAGTCTAGTTTTCATTGGAAATGCAATTTATACTTCGTCAACTATCCAATTGTTATATCCCAGTCAATTCGTGACATGTAAGAACAGTTAAATACATGTAAAAATGCTCAAAAACATATATACAAATTTAGCCCTATCTCAAGAAGTTTCATCATATTGATGATGTTCCATGCATCCATGTGCGGACATAATTATTGCGGCGTGTTTTTCTACCGTGTGTTTTTCTAGTAACTCATTTCAATGAATTCATCAAGTATAATATATAATAATAAATCCTCCTCGAAATACGATATATCAACATCAATAACTCGATAAAATTAAATAAACATTTAAATATATCTATATATATGGCAAAATTGATTCGATATTTGATTTTGAAATCTTTTAAAAAAGAGAGAAAAGCGAGAATATCATTCTACCCTATGGCGAAAATTTTATTTTAATAATTGTAATCGTAAAAAATAGATAGAAAAGGAACTATTATAATTGACTCCAAAAGTTGTTCTAGGTTTGATGATGTCAAAAATCATATATTCAAAATAGTCCAGGTGAATTGTCCATTATAAAGTACAACTACTTGAAAACATAAAATGGTAATGGAATGAAACTAAACTATTTTCAAAAACGTATATAGTGTATAATATCAAGTAATAATATCAATATCCTACCACTTAACAAAACAAAATTCCATGATAATTCAACAGTTGAAACTTACAAAAGAAAAAAAAAAAAAGAAACAATTCATAAACGACAAAATGTATGCTTTAGTACTTTCAGGAAAAAAAAACAGTAAATGCACGCCATAAATGACGTCGAAACAAAAAAAGAGTCTGATGCGTTAGAACATGTAACCGAATCAGTACATAAAATTCGATTTCAATTGACACTGTTGTCAAATGTCTACAAAATTCTTCAAAACATAATAATTAGAGGTTAAGAAACGGTAAAGCAAAATTCAAAAGTTAATGCGGCAACATTGCGACGTGCTGATGTCATTAATTTTGATGACCTCATACCCTCCATAAAACAGACAAGGTCACTCATGATTATATGATGAGTAACTATACTATGAATTTTTCAATTTGAGAGTTCTACCGAGTGCAATTTCACTCATTTCTCAAAATATATAAGATTTAATGTATTAAAACTATTAAGTGTGAACCTCAATATAATTACACAAAAAATAAACAAACTGTACGCATTGGACGTCCAAACAATGTGGTAACACCAGAAAACATAAAATCAATAAAATCGTTTTGAATGATCGTAAAGTAATTGAAGTTAGCTAACATCATAAGGATATCAAAAGAACGCGTTGGCTTTATATTGCATGAGCATTTGACTTTGAGAAAGCTCTGCTCAAAGTGGGTGCCGCGTTTGCTCATTGTTGACCAAAAACAAGAACATGTTGATGATTCTTAGCAGTGTTTGGCCATGTTTAAATGTAACAAACCAGAATTTTTGTGTTGATATGTGACCATGGATGAAACTTGAATCCATCACTTCACACCGAAACCAAAATAATTGCGATCTAAGTGGACAGCAACTGGTGACAGGTTTATTTTGAGGCAAAAGATAAATAGTTCTACAAAACGGAACTTTTATTTATGCCCGGAACTTTTCAGCCCATGTTTTATAAACACCAAAATAATTTCAACAAAGACAAGGGTTATAAGACAAACCTTATCTGGCACACCATCCTTCCGATTTCTTAATTAGTCAACGTCCCATGCCTTAAGCTGAAGCATGCCGAAGAAGTACTTCAGTATCACAGCTGCCGCCCTGCAGATGAAATCTGTAATGGTTGCGAAACATCGGCTAGTCAACATATGCAGCTACAATTCAGAAGCCAATAGTTCAGATATAAGCAACCGTCTAAATGTCAAGTCTAAAATGATCAAAAACCTTGATAATTCTGTTGAAAAATATCTGCAAGACACGAGAACTTTCGAATGAAGGCCGTTGATCGATGATCGTTAGGAAAGTTATCAAGTAAACTAAGTATCACATAAACGCTAATTACAATTAAAATTAATTGTGGGGTGAATGACTTTATACCACAGCTTTCTATAAGCAAAATATTTATTTAGATTTCTCCATTTTTGGTAAGGGCAAAAATAAAAACCAAAAAAATAAATCGGGTCAAATCTTTTCAGTCGATAAAGTTCGCCCACCTTCTTGACGCAAATAATCAGAAAACGTCTCCAAAATAAAATGGCACTGCGCTGCCAAATATCAAACGCACCTCGCATACATCAATCGTCTCCAACCACAAGCTTAAAATATTCAGAAAAAAATTAAACGATATTTCAGATTGTTTTGATACAGAATTGATAAAACATGTTTTTTTTAATTACTCACCACCGATTGATAGGTTCAGTAGGTTGAATGAAATTCTTTCTTACCTGAAAAATAAAAGAAATAAAATTAAATAAAAGCTTTCGTTTATTATATACTTCAATAAGACATTAAAATTATTCTATCATTAAGAATAATGACGTAATGAAGATCGAAATAAGTATTCTAAGTAATATTATCAGGATAGTTCAAGAAGTACTCGACCTAAATGCATTTTGAGTAATTGAAACCGATTTATGTGAATGAAAGAATGCAAATATTGTTTTAACGTCATCAATGTAAACAAACAATCGGATACCATCACTTTAAGATGATACTATCAGTTCGGCGGACTTGCAAAGTTGTTGCGTATTTTGAGATACTTCCAACAAATGAGACCATCAATTCATATGTTCACTGTCAACAACTGATGAAATTGCATGAAAATAATCAAAGAATTGGCTTTCACTATGACAATACAGATCTTCACACATATTTCGTAACTCGTGAGAAATTATTGCACCATAGGTTCATACAACACGAATATAACAAAATCTAACTATATATATAGTAAATATATAGTAAAGTCAGTTCTCACTACAGAAACACCAAATGTTCCATGGGATGTGATATACCTTATTAAAAACTACACATTGCATTATATATTTTAAAAAGTTACATTTTAAACCAAAAATAGAAATCAGAAATACAAAAATATGGTCGGCTGGGTTTGATGGAAAACTTTGAAAATGTAAGTGTATAAACTTATATATGTATATAAACATTTTTAACCTGTTTTATATGTAAAAGTAGTAACGAAATAGATATAAAACATAAAATATTATAACAGCTACAAATAACTTGTTGCTTATTCAGGTATCAGTTATTTTTCTGAATGCCCATAAATCTTTTATCATTAAATTCGTGATTTGATTCGTGTACTAAGGTAGTGCAGACATGTCGCAACATTGAATAATGAGTTATACATCACCATCTTCATTTTTAACTACTATAACTAGTACAAAGTATGTATCATATTTTAATGTAGATCTAGAGAAATACTAAATAAGAACGATACGGCAATATATAAGAAATAGAGATATTTCTTATATATTGATACCGTCTTTAACATTTGTGATTATTTTAATGTAGATATGTTGTAACACTGAATAATGGGTTTTTGCATCACCAGCATCACCATTGATCTATATAACTGGTACATAGAATTCCTCATAGCATTAAAGATTAATTAAAAATAAAAAATAAACCATAATTTATGTGAATCGAAATATTGTCTGTAATATTTGTAATTGTTTTTTTTTTCTGGTTTACACATAATTACTGCAAGCATCAATAAGTAACTCAAAACAAATATCTAATAATAATGAACTAGGAAGGAACATAAAACAAACCAGCAAATGCTCTCATGTCGGTAAAGCTCTATAAAGCTAAAATAAAATATTTTTAACGAAAAAATTGAACCAACCAAATAACTAAGGAATTCACTAAAAATTAAAAAATAATCAAACTTAGATTTTCAACACACAAAAAAACATTTTAAAATAAACTATGTACATAATAGTCGTAATAACTAAATAAAAATAAACAAAAACCTTATTTAACCTATCTACTACACTTATTTTATATTCTAATATATACACACAATTTAGTTTAATACCTACCTAAACCTATTTATCTATTTACAATATTATTTTAACTGCTATCAGCTGATCACTTTGAAGTCAGTGCCGAACCCAAACAGTGATATTAATTTAAATTTGTTTTGTGGGTAATTTAAGTTTTTCTATATGTAACAAAATTAATTATTTTTGTATTGTTTGGGTTCGGCACCGACTTCTCAAAGTGATCAGTTGGTAGTTTAGATAGGTATTAAGCTAAATTGTGTGTATATATTAGAAACGTTGAGTATGAATCTATTGAGTTGGATTGTTAATATTAATTTGTTTTTGTATTAGTTAAAATTGTAATGTTAATTGAGTATGAAAGTATGCCGCCATAAAACTATTTAATCTTGTGCTCTCTTGAAACTAGTCAGGCACTACTAAAACTCATAATATTATGGAAAGACATTCTTGCAACTACAATAATTATGAATAGTTTATACATTAATAGCATTGGGTACATAAATCAATCAACTAAACAATACGAAAAAGTCTCAGTATGAAAGTGAGACTAATTCCTTGCCAATCCAATAAGCAGAATTGAAAACCACTTTACACGTGTCACAAATATATTTAAAGTATCCTATGTTGGAATACTTACGTTGGCAAACAATGACCCCAAGTAAACTAGTATGCAAACAATTCATTTCAAACGAGTAATTTTAAAAATAACACCGGTAAGAAAAGGGGAACGCGTTAATATCGGTCGTTTCACACCTTTATTTCTTGAAGAATTCTCGCGCACTGACCGCCGAAGTTGGGCAATAACAACAAATGTACCAATAAATCGGATTTCAATCGAGTTACCTCATTCCCAAGTAACATTTCATTGTTTATTGTCTAGAATGATACGATCGTCAAGAGAATTCGGTATATTTCAGTGTGTTAGGTAATGACCCGGCATGGCGCTGAAAATACTGTGCGGTACGATGTAATTTTCGGCTAATTATTAGGGGAGCATGAGAGAAATGACTCAGACGGATGTCTAACAATCTTATATATCTTTGAAATGAACGGCTCTTGGCGCGCCCGTTGGCAAATAGAACAAATTCTCGTACTTTTCTATTTATAGAATTAGACGACAAAATACATTTCGTGCATCAGAACCCAGGATGATAAAACATCGGCTGATTAATTCCTAATCCCACCTATAGATGAAATCTCTAAAAATCTGCCATATATGATAAGAATTTTGGGACCTGGTTCATTTTATTGAAAACTCACGCTCTAATAGAATAACTTTATTAAAAAGATACTTCACTGATTTGCAGGTTTTAGCAACAGACAATTAACTCGGCTTCTCGTCACAGCTTCTTCATCTTAATTCATTTAATCTTAAAAGAGCGCTCTGTCTCTATGTAACATACTGTAACGTACTGAAACGTACCAAATAATAATTTCCATAAAATATTTTTTTAACCATATAATATATTATATGGACTACTGTTTGAGCATGCTCCAAATTCCGGCATGGTTGTTCGTTCCTAATCTGTCATTCACAAAGATTATCAATTTATTTATCACATTGCTACTAGTCGTAGCCGACTAATCTTCAATGTATCTTTACAATAACTTAATAACAATTAAGATCCCTAATAACGTTCATTTATTAACAATGCTGTTTTTCTATTGATTAAACTCACTACACTACACAAGATCAAAGGGTTTGATATCTTTGACTCTATGTCCTGACCTGGAATACTTGTATTGTATTTATATTACTTTTCACGAAACATCCCTATAATTGAATTGAATGTCCATATAGGTTTCAATACTTGCTTGTACAATAACCAATACATTTTCCTATACTTGATATACACATTTATTATACACAGATTTACTTTCGTTAATTTAAACTTTCCAGGTTTAGGTCTAATTATTTATAGTATTTGTTATATATTGTATCATCAGCAAATGCGGCCATAGCGATATTTTCGATTGGTGGTATATCACATGTGTAAAGTAGGTAGAGAACTGATCGCAATACACTTCTTTGTGGTATACCTGCTTTAGCTCCTTTTATTAAGCAGACACAAAAATGAGGCACGTGATGTTTACAAGCGAAGCTTGGCTTCAATGGTTTAGATTACCTTTCTATTAACATTATCTTGTATTGTATAAATTATCAGTACAATTTAAATATACTCATATAAACGTCATTTTAACATTACAGACTAATAAATTACTCAAGATAATTAAAAATAATTCATAATAACATAATACTTTATGTATTACTTGGTTAGTAAAAACAGTTTCGTACTTGAGGTTAGTAGTTCAGTATGAACTTATCAGTTGATCCCAATATGTTAAAAAGAAAAACATAGAGGAATGTTACAAGAAATAGAACAAAAAAGAAGTATTACTTTTCGAATATGAAGACTGACTTATGAAAATGACTTAAGTGCCTTATACTGTTAAGTGTTTCGTATTTAGTTAATTATTACCTTGATTACAGTATTTCATTTATTGCTACAAAATTTGTAATATTAGAAATATTGAGCTTGAGCGAAAAATAAATTGAAAAGTGGTGCGTTTTTAATGTGCTCTCTATAATTTATAGCATAGACCCTATCCTCTTGAAGTTAGAATACAGAATAAGCGAAAATATTGGTTCAAAACGTAAGTGATATGACGAACAAGAACTATAAACCTATAAATATTAGACATTATAAAGGCACATGGTATAACAATTATATTATATTCTAATTGTTTTAAAAATATTACACAATTTAAGAGAATTTAATAAACTGTGAGCTAATTTTATATTATTAGTGAGTTTCTGATATAACCTTGACGATCACAATAATGAAATGAAAAGTAAGACGACCATCTTACCTCAATTCTTATACATTTTATAGAACTCTAAGAAACATTACTTAGTTCAAATAAAACATAATATAATTTCGCGGCACTGTATATGCAAATTTATTACCATATCAAGAAATCGTTAAGCGTTAACTATAATATGAAAAATAAGTTATCACTAAATAAATAGAGACTTGTTTAAAATATCAATAAACATATCAAGGCATTTGTCTCAATAAAAAGACAATAAACAAGAGTGATTAATTATGACAACTGTAATACGAATAACAACTTAAAAGTCATTAAAATTGTGGAGGAAAGTGTGACGTATATACATTTTAAATACTCTAGGCGTTAGTTTATTCACTTCTAGATCACATCATGAAAACAAATGACCAATAAACGATAGTAAATATACTGGCACAGCATTATTAAACTGCAGGGCAAAAATACTAAACATTACAAGAAATAATTATATATAAACATTCCACTGTAGATATAACATACAGTCTATTCAAAGTTATTTTGTACATACATCATCTAAATTTGTGACGTGAAAACGTCGCAATGTTGCCGCATCAACTCTGAGTTTTAGTTCAGTTTGGCTTTGACATACAACATTCTAATATAAATAAAATAATTGAACAACAAAAATTTTATCAAATAAAATTTATTTTAACAGTATAGTATATTTAAAAACTACAGTTAATTATACAACTACAATAGTTTATAGTAGGTTAGGCAGAACCTTCAAAATAACCTTGGCGAATTAGCCACTACGTACCGTACTGCCTCTACCTGACTGCGCTAAATGATCTTTGAATATAATAGAAGAATAAAGAAGATATGTTTTCCGGTATTTTAAAGGGCATTTACCATCTTCCTAAAGAAAGAAACAACTTTCTACCAACACATTCGGTATATTTATTTGGGTACAAGGTAGTACTTACGGTATATTCACAAATCCTTCCACGTATTAGATAATACACCATAAACTTGGAAGATCCTTTATTACTCTATCGGTTTCTTTTACTTTTAATTTTTACCACTCATTTATTTGTATTTTCAATATAAAAACAGATTACCTTTCTTATTAACAAAACGCATTAATATTTTAAACCATTTACAGCGTAGGTCTTCAGTCTGTGCAGGTAGATAATTTAGTTGCAGGTGTCTAATTTATTAGACCATTTGGTTAATCTTTAAGAGAACTTATTAGGTAACTTAAACGAACACTTGGGACACTATGGGATAAGAAAAAACATGTAGATTCTCACTCTTGACAATAAATATTATCTTATTAGGTGAATAATATCTGATTATATCAAACAAATAATGTTGACAATCTATTCTGCATAATTTGTCAATAATAAGATGTTAGATCTATATGTGTACACGTGTAATGCATCAAAATTGACTTGGACATTGAGAAAGTTTTTTATCTTGCTTTGGGCATAAGAAAAATTGACCGATCATCGAGAGACACCTGCAGGTTTCTCTCAGGTCTCGCGTGAAATTCTTATGGATTTGTTTTTAATTTTATGTCAGCTGGCTGTCGCAATGGAATCAGTCGCAATTTACAACTTGTTGCCATGTAATTAGCATTGTTGCGTTAGCAATTATCATTTTTAAAAACGTTTCCAGCTGTTGTTAAGCCGAGTCAGCGAGCTTCAAGTTTACCTCGAAAACTAGATATGTTATTTATATACGGGGTGACTGTTGGCCAAGTAATTCGCACATTTTATTCGCAACAGTTCAAGGCGTTTATCTTATGCAGAAAATGTGTTGCAATTTTACTATTTTTGGAGATAGCAAAGGCGAAAACTAAGTTTGCCCAAGAGTATGCGTTTTTGTCTCATGGCTTTGTTCAATGATGTATTAGTCCATCTGTCCTCGTCCGATATCATTTCTATTTTAAAATAATCGACCAATATTCGGAATCTTAAAGTAGCTCAGACATTTTTACGGGCACCATAGACTCAAGATTATTTAAATAATCCACGTGAGTCCACAGATACTGAACGATACTGATATTTATATTATCTTTAACTAATTTCCCTTTCTGTGGGACGAGAAATATATTGTACACTTGTAGGTTGCATCTAAACTATATAAAAAACAAGAAATCCCGACGTAAATGTATGTAAACAGACAATGAAACTGTTCTGGCGTTAAGTGTCATTAACGACCTTCCAGGTCACAACTGCAACTCCTCATATTTCACAGATGGCAAATTATGTCGTTGACAGTCACAACATAGCTGAAGTCCCTTAGGTACCTCAATATCGAGATTTATCTTAAAATGTGTTAAACATCACAGTTCTTTTAATACTTTATTATACTCTAACGGCACTTGTTAACCTATTCGTTCTTTATTATATTCTTAATTATACATTTATAAAAAAACACTAAATAGCTTCAACGTAACACAACATTTTAGTACAAACTATAATTTTGTTATAGAATTGAGCCTGAATCAAAATTTATCATAACGAAATGTCGAATGTGAATGTGACGAAATAGGAATAGTAGTCGAATTACCTGAATGGTGGTAACTAATAGTACCAAAACTATTACATATTATAGGAATATCTGTGTAAATACACAATACTTCCTAGAATAAAAAGATATCGTAAGTGAAGAAATTATGAGTATTATGAATCATTATAATATTAGGGCATTACCCTTAATAAATCAGTCATATTTTTATCAGATGACACTAGCACTTTATCGCCTACATCAAATTTTGAATAAAAAAGATGGTATCCAATTAAAATAAATAAGTTGAGATGAAGAGATACAGCATGAATGTATATTGTAAATACTGTTCTTATTTGTATTTTCACGTATATGTAAATTACATAAAAATTAGCGTTGCGAACTATCGAGTGAACTGACCAAACAGTCGATAGTCCCAAAACAGTCGAAACAGTCGAAAAAACTAGCGACTGGAAATAGTAATTACTATTTTCAGTCAAATGCACAGTTCGACAGCTTTATTCAATTTGTAATGTCAGACGAAGATGTACGAACCCTTCGAATCAGTCGGACCGAAAATAGCGATTCAAAACAGTCTATAGTAAAAAATAGTCAATTACTAAACGATAGTCGATTTCAGTCGATAGTTCCCAACAGCAATAAAAATATAAACCTGGACGTAAAATAGACAATACCATGAATCACTATGGGTGTCTTTGTCGGTTACATTGGATTAGTAGAAACCATTCGAGTACTAAATATTGGAACTTATCATGAAGATATTGAAATATGTTAAGCACATCATATATTTCAAACTTTCTGGATATTTATGTCACAAAAGATTGTGTTGATTATTTGAGACCGCTTAATCATTATCAAAAACATTTTTGTCGCTAAGTTGGTGGGTCTTAAGTCATTTAATTTATTTACAGTTCTCAATTCTGTTAGTTCAATTTTCAACTTTCAAAGAATTTATTTTATAATAATTACAAACATTTTGTGTTTTATTGACCATAGCTTTTGACATAACGTACGTGTTGACATTATGTTGTAACCACCCTTATTAAACCACCATGAAAAATATTGTGGACGCACCCAGACACTATAGGAACAGTCAAATATACTAAGACCTTAGGATTCCAAATTAAATTAAGACTCGCAACGATACATGAGACTTTTATGTCAACACAACTCTTGGAGATCACTGAATCAGGACTCAAGAGAACTAAACCTTGTGATCTTGTACTGTTGTGTAGTGAAGTGCATTAAATGATAAAAAATACCGAAAAATGCTACTAACTTATAATAGACTAAGTAAGGAGCAATGGACCTTCATAGATAATTACTTAGTTTTAAGTCACTGTACACGATTGGGTCAGTGTCGGCATGTCGGCGCCTAATAATACATTAGCAAATAAAAAAAATATATATTAACAAAAACAGTCTCTTCAAGGCTCCACATTCGATAGAAATTAATGCCAATAACATTCAGTAGAATCCGAAACGAATTTCTCATGTTTGTTTAATTGTTGGTGTCAGTGAAGCGCCAGAAAAAAAGTAATTTCTATATATACATCTTCGTCCTTTGGCTACGGTTGTGCGTTCGAATATTTTTGATTCGGTTTCATCCTCCATGCGTTGGTACGGACGTCAGGAAGGTCATTAACTCTCCCGTGTACCGATCCGCGACCGGCATAAATCTCATCGACTAACAAGGTAAAAGGCTTTCCGACGCAGGACGTTGTCCTAATACCTGTCGGTTTAATTGGATCCATGAAGAAAAACTGTCCCACGTCACACTCTGTAATCCTTATACGGTGTAGAAATCTTTAATGCGCACATATACTAGCGATTGTTTCTAGTAGAAATCATAAGTCGCGCCAATGCCATTTATGGCGATAAATATACTACTCAAACGTTTTTGGGAATATAATTGAATCAGATATGTTAAAAGGAATAGTAGTATTCCACTCTGGACACAAAAAAATGTTTAAAGTTTTAGAATTTTCATTTTTGGTGAAAACACTTGGAAATTGCTATTCATGCAATTTGCCAATGCTAATTCCTACAAACCTGCCACATAAGCCATATTTTAAAATCTTTAAAGCCTGTCGAAGGTGATCGGTTATAAATGCTTCTAAGGCATTTGAAGCATTATTTCCTTGTTGGAATTCATGTAGAATGTGTTTCAATTAAAATGGTTATGCAACTCGTATAAAATTGTCCTTTGAAGCGTGAATCTTGCATGTGATCCTCTTAAACACGCGTGATAACAGAAGGAATGCTATTATACATTTACATAAATATTTTATTGGAAGAAAAGGTCTGTAAAATCAAATACTTAATAGAATTGATAGCTATTCCTTGTTCGACGATTTCTGATAAAGGCGAATAAAAGGGGTATTTGTTTATAGTGATTTAGAATTCAGTATTTGACTAATCAATCGATCAGTAAATAATTTTATCAATAATTAATTAAGGACATTTAGCCATTAACTAGACTGTGACAGATAATGAAAAGTACGCTCTCCACATTTAGGTATTTTAATAATCCCTATTCTATCTCAAAATTATGAACTTCAAGTCTAGATATTACTGAAATTTGATGATTTATTGTTTAAACGGTATTAAATTCTCATTATAAGAATCACGTAGTGACACATTTTAAAAGGATATTGTTAAAGGATAACGAATGAATCATTCGTTCAATCAATACTTTTATCACGTGACTCCGAAGTTGGCCATGGCTCGGGGCATCTTTTGTAATTATCTAGTCTACAACTGACTGGTGGCCATCTAAAGCTCTTGACTGTTTCTATTTATATTTTAAAATTAAAACACAGAAATTACAACAGTATTAGCCGAAACAGGCAAAGTTTTCTTATGGCAAAAAAAACCGAAGACTATTAGTAGTTATTAAAAGTATGCTTTAATAAGTTCAATAGGGCATATTGTTTTATAAAGTGTTAAAACCATTGACCTGGAGTTATTATAACGAATCATTATAAACAATTAACCGCACTGAACAGCATTGATGGAAAATATCCTGAAGATATCGACGATAATATATGATAATTTTTGCAAGGAAAAGCTGAGAAGCGTAAAGAAGACTAATTAATATTTAATTCCAAATTATTTTGACCCGAAAGTTGGTTCCGATAATTCATTTTATATCATTTTTATATCATCCATCTGTTTAAAAAAAGGCGAAAAGCTCGGAAATTGGAATGCAATCAATCTGCTAATTATAAAAACTAGAGCTATTGTATGATAAAAAAAATTCTTAGATATCAGGATTTCTTTTTATACAATGACGATGGATAATCGGAAAGTAGGAATATCGAAAAATATAAATAAGCATGCATCTTTTATCAGAACCAAATATGCCTTCATAGGCCTTGAAGTAGGGGTTGGATATTCCTGACAAACACAAGGATCACGAAGGCCAACTTCAGCGATCAAATTCGGTTCAGCGGTTCCATTGGCAACAGAGCAGTATAGTTCACGTTATATGTCCTTGATGCCCACACACATTATTTGCCCACCCCAATGTCACACCAGCCAACCAAAACCCTTTGGCAGACCAACCTAGACGAAGAAAAATAATTCGATCGACAATGTATCGAGTCGTGAAACCTCTAATATTGGATAATTGATTCTTATTGGATGAGGTTTTGATTTATATTATTGATTATACAACGTCAGTCTCTTGAATAAATCATTAATAATCCTAATAGTTTTATATACAGACACAATATACCCATCCTATATTCTCACATATAAATGGGTAAATGGCAAATATATCATGTCAAAGTGACAGTTTCCATAATTTATCTCGAGGTAGAAAGAATGGTGAAAGCGAAGTGATAAAGGCGAATTCATATATTTAAGAAAAAAATCGGAAATCTATCAAGAGGTGCGTCCCATCACACACGTACGAAGAGAGAAATTAACGTTCACGTCCAGCTTAACAAACTTATCCACTTTACGACTTTTTCGATTCGTTTACCAGTAGGGCTGGGCTGATCGTTTCACATGGATTTTCACGTTGTGTGTTCTTTTTTTCTCTCTGTTTCTATTCGTGAGAGAAATTTTTTCCTCGATTACAACTAAGTCACGATAGATAAGGAACTTGAAATAATACATTACTTTGTTCAATTGTGATTCGAGACATTGATTAGTCAGATTCGGATAACAAATTATGTTGTCTTTGATGTTTTGCGAAATTAGTGATTGATAAGGTAGAGTTATAGAGGTTTATTGAAATCCACTTAAGGATATGGTTAACTATGTATATAATCTAATAATTCAGAATTTATTAAAGAGTCTTATAGAAAGAAATATATATTATTAGAGATACTTCAATTTGAACAGCTCTACACACATATTCATTCACTATTTAATTCCAATAAGACTAATATCTAAATATAATTATTACAGATAACTATAATAAATATTAATAGTTACTTAATAATTAGAACATCGAGTTTCTAAAAACTCGATGTCATATTTCACTATGGTCATTTGGTTCATCAAATAATAAAAGACAATGAAGACACATTTTTTAACGCTCTATTGAATAAATAATATCTTAAACGCTCAATTCGATTTTAATCAGGAAACAAAATTGAATCACATGATAAGGAACAACATGTACAACTATATATATATAAATCTATTTACGCAGAACAAAACTGTACAATAAAAAAACAAAACACACCTATGTGAGGAAATTGATTTTTCAAGACATTAAATTTAAGTAAGGATTCTAATATATTTTTAATAAATTTAATATGAAAAACATTACTTATTATACTCACTTTTATAACTAAAATCGTCTCTTGATACTATCACTGATACTAAATAACACTTCATTTTGGACAAAAAATATGTTTATTTATGTAGTGAAACTAAAACATTGATTTCCAAAATAAAATTAAGAAAATCTCAGATAATATAAGGATAAAATTGACACTTGAGCACTGAAAAAGAATAGGAAGGAAAAAGTGTTGAAAAGCACATAGTTAGTACAAAAATCACATTGGAAAAGAAAAATTGATTTTTGTTTCCTTTTCTATTTGATGTTGAAATGTTGTTATCAACTATGTCTATCTTCTTTTAAGGCTATAAATATAATTTCTGGTTTATAACTGAGTATTCACTGTATTAAATTGTTAAATTTAACAAAGCTCGAAAATAACTTAGTTCTCGAATATATAATAAGAAAAAACAATTATAATCCTTCATTTTATTTCGGTCACAAGAAATATAGAGAACTATAAAATATATAGCTGAACATTTACGATCTCTTAAAATTAATAAAACTGTAGCAACTCGCTATATAGAGTCTGCTTTTGACAAATTAGTACAATAAATTAAACTTAATTATATTACCCCAGTGTCCTTTTAACCCACTATATTCAGTTCCTAGTTCTTTTATTTTCATTGTTTCTAATGAAATTTGTGTTTATAAGCAAAGTGGCAAATGCGAAAAAACACTTTGCATTAATTATTTTATACCTTATCATACAAAATAAGTTTTTATAATTTTATTTTAATACTGTTTCTGATAATAATGTTCAAATGAAGTTTATTTTTTTATAATTGTTATTTTCCATAATTTTTGATCATATATCCTATCAATGTTTCGCGGCGACAACGATGAATTTTGTAGCACAAGCCCCATGGTTATAAACAAATTAAACAAAAACAATATCTTTAAAATTCCATTACAGTACCGTAATCAACTTAAATATAGCACCAGCCTCATTATCTCATAAAGATAACAAACATACAGTGCGTCTTATAAACCAAGATGTGAAATTATTCATGCCGTACCAAATGCGCTTCACGCGTCCGCGTGTCTATTAAAAGTGGGTACGTAAATACGGCCGATGAAAAGCATCCAAAATAAATCGGGACAGGTAGAAAACGCCCATTTCCTGTGTACGAGCTTAGATCATACAACACATGCATCTTAAAGAACTTTATAATCAATTCGTTCATTCATTCATTGGCTCACGAACGTATCGGGCACTTGAGCTGAGTGCTCATACAGGCGTTAAAAATAACGCTGCTTGCTTTTATTGCCCAAAGCTTTTAAAATTGGTCATAAAATTTTTATATATAGGACCAAATCATATCAGAATGCGATGCTTAAAGAGTACTTCAAAAACTGATATTGGGGATATTGAAATACTATATTTTAACCAGAAGGAACTCATAGAAATGCATATCGACCCAAACAAAACAAACTTTATACGTGCACATATGTTAACTGGGTCAACGTACTCCATATCGGAACTGAAGGTTGTCGTTCGCACGATTCAATTAAAACAATGGTAATCTCTCTTCATTTTCCGGTACACCTTGATTTTCACGACCTTATCAGTACAACCACAGGAAAAGAAAAAATATTGACAAATGCCTACTAATTTAGCTTGAAACAACTAATCGCAGAACATGTTTTTATATAATTGTTTTATATTAATATAATAAAAACTAGCCATTCATACTTCAAAATGAACTGGAAAATAAAAATAGTGAACCAAACATCAATTCCAATTCGTCTTCTATTATTACAAAATAACGTTAAAAATGTAAAAGCTAATAACAGCCGGATTGGTTGGCACAAGGATCTAGGTAACAAGGCGATCCTCCTACTGTTGCGATCGTTCAAATCCTACTGGGGCATGGTTGTAAATTTATGTCTGTGTGTAAAATTATAATTGTCCATAAAAGCAAGACTGAAAATACGACAAGGAAAATCATCCCTATCGCGTCAGTAACCGGCTGAGGTCTTACTGTCTCTGAGAAAATCCCTAATGCCGAAGACTGTGGTTTGGAGGCCACTTTAAGCAGTGCGCCCACTTGAAAATTTGTTATGGTTAGTTTAAATGAAACTCTAAAATATCAAAATAGCTAATAATAAAAAACTATTTTATAGAAGAGAAAAGCGCTCATGGATACAACATGTTACTACCTCTTATTCTTGAAATACAGATATTAGTTATATAGTTTAATAGATTACTCCTAATTCAGATTAAAACTTCAGCTGCACTATATTTTATTGGAATAATTATTTTATATTATCCTTCACAAACACTTAAAGTTCTACCCTACACGCCGTATTCAGCATTATAAGTTCTGATTGTCATTTGTTTCGAGTGATCCTACATGCCTTTAAGTGTTCACGCAAGGGTAAGATAACATCTTGGGTTAATATGAATTCTAGCTTCTCTAAATAACAATTAAAAAATAAAATATTGAATAGTATTATCAATTCATAGGATTTTACCGGAGATTGAATTGATCACATAATACAACATCCGTTCTTCCTCCGACAATTCACTCTGAGCCCCGTTTTAGTTTTTTTAGTTAGAATAAATAATGAGTGAAATATATCCAATTTTGTGCCAAATAGTTATTATACGGGAATATTTCAATATGGAAAAGTATTACAAAAAATAATCGTTGTTTTAGTAGAATTATTTTATGAGAAAATGTTCTATAGCTATACACAAGTGTAGAAAACGATTTAATTGTTTTAAATATTTTAAAAGGTCCGACATATAAGAATTATTTTTAAAAATTGTGAGTTGACGTATAGTAATAACCTAGATCTTCCTAAATAACAAATAAAGAACCAAAGGACATTCAGAGACTTTTTGTAAAATACTGTTTAAAACTGTTCTTCCATAAAAAATGTTGTAGTAAACAATGGGCTAATTTCAATAAATACAAGTGTTTCAGAATAAAATGCTGAGAGAAGTATTATGGATGCACCCTACATTGTTGTGAATTAAGAGATTCAGAACAAGACATGAACAAGACTCCACTCTCATGTGGACACCGAAGCTGCAACTCTTGGAAACACTGATCTAGGACGCAGACTCAAGAGATCTAAACCGTTTGACCCTGTGTTTGAAAGTAAAGTGAAGCTCTAAATGGTAAAAACACTGAAAAGTGCTACAAACATTAGACTTATCGACTTAGCGAAAATTTTGCCCCCCTTTTGGAGAAACGGGGGCACCTAAAGGCGTGAAATTTGGCATAGCCGTCAGATCAGTGACACAAAATGTATAAACAAATATTTTAGGTTGTGGCATAATATTAATAACACATTTTTGAATAAACAAATATGTTAATTTGCGCATAAAGAGTTAAAATGTTTGGCAAAGAATATTAACAAATATAAATAGCTTCATAGGCTCTCAGTTCTTCACTTGTTGGCGAGTTATTAATTCCCGCGTGGGACTAATAAGACAAAGCAGGAAGCAGTGGATTAACGAAGGCTCTAGAAGACGAAATGAAGATGGCTATCTAAAAGAGTAGAGATTCCTGGTTTACATAAAATATACTAAACAATAGTTACAATAAAAACAAAATAAATACATCTATCAACAGGAAAAAAATTGCAGCTACCGTTTTAAAGATTGAAGCGCGGAATCAATGGAATCAATAAGGAAAGAATGATGCAATTTTATTTAAAAATGTAGATAAACAAATTATTCTTTTATTTAGCCCGGTGTATTTATTATTTCTCAATATATGTTTTAGGTGAAAAATATAGATAAAAGATAAGATTATATTAATACATAAATGAAGCCATGAAAATATGTAAAAATTAAAATGAAACTAACTACATAAATTGCATAGATAGAACACAGAGTTGCCGACTTGGTTGGCGCAGTGGTAAAGGCGACGGGAGGGTACACCTATTATTGCTATAGTTGCAGGTTCGAGTCCTACTGGGGCTTGGTCGTAAATGAATGTTTGTGATTGTCCTAGGCAAAAGTGCAAAATCCGACAAGGAAAATGATCCCTGTCACGCCAGTAACAGTTACACAACAGTAAGTTGGTCACTCGCCAGACGGTAGGCTTAATGCCGAGGACCGTGGTTCGGAGCCCACATTAAACAGTAGGTCCACTCCAGAGAAACCCTAGTTGGTAAAGAGGAGACAGAGACAGAAGAAAAGAAGAAAATATGTAAAAAAGAACACAGAGGGCAAATAGATGAAATTATTAATTATTAACAGTAATTTTGTAACATGTAACATTTTAAAGCATTTATAGATATTAAGATGTTTAATATTTAATACAATAATATATGTTACTAAATGACATTTTATTATTTCAGCCTTGTATCTATTATTTTGATTATTTACTCTATACATCTAAAAAAGAAAGAAAAGTCAATAGTTCATTGTTTATAACATAAAAGTAAAGAAAGATAACATATACTTATTTTTGATGCTCTGAAGTTATTATAATTCTGAAAATAATCTTATTCATAATAATTTTGTTATGATGTTCAGGGGTGTAGTAATTTAAACTTATCAATACTTTGTTGCTTATTGCGACTTAATG
This sequence comes from Rhynchophorus ferrugineus, assembly GCF_030347505.1. Classification (NCBI taxonomy): domain Eukaryota; kingdom Metazoa; phylum Arthropoda; class Insecta; order Coleoptera; family Curculionidae; genus Rhynchophorus; species Rhynchophorus ferrugineus. Next base: position 25,402,149 of record NW_027472581.1, on the reverse strand, counting down.
GTAATTAGATTTAATTAAATGCTATTTAAAAAGGTTAGTGACTGTTAGTTCTTGAGATAGCTTGCATATATTTTAATATGTTTTAATATACAGACATTTATTGTTTTAATTAATATTATATATTAAATATATTTCTGATCTTATGTTGAAAATATTACCAAAACAAGTTTTAGTAGAATAACATAAACTTGTTAAATATATTTTTTTAATAAATTGTACTTTTAATAAAATCAATTAGATTATTTTCTTCTTCACTACATTAAACAAAATATCAAAACAATGCATTATACAACGTTGATTATAGTTTGTGCAAAACATAAATCGAATAAAAAAAAGTTGAAGTTCCTGCACTAATAATAACACCCAGCGAATATACTAATTAACCAGAAATAGTACCTCAAGGCCCTCCACCCGACACTTTGGGTCCAAAAAATTATTCATTCACATTACCTCGTAACTTTTTTCGAAATTTGTTGTTTACACTAAAAATAACACTGGCATCCCATACCGAGCTGGCAAAAAAAAACGAGCCTTCCCAAACTATCAACTTACAAATGTCGACGTTTGTAATCGAAAAGGATGTCGTTTAATTTTATTTCGGTTTAATATCAATTTCATTGTTCAAATATGCATAAGGTTTATTAATTTTTTTAATATCAATACTCGTTGACAAATCTGCATGTCCTACTGATAAATAACAATACGTAATACAAACTGTGCTAGAAATTCTAAACATACATATTACGGATATAGTTTCATTCAAATCCGCTTTCATAAGAATCCCATTATTCAAAATTACATAACTGTTGCACGTATATTTTTAATGTCATTTAAATGTGGATAAATCTATGGATCATATTAATATAAGAACAGATGACTGTAGACTTTATTTTTTAATTTACTTTGTGAATATAGAAATATAGGAAAATGTACTGGCTAATTGGAAGAAAATCACAATTATCAGTGCATAATAAATTGCTATTATATAAGCAAATATTGACTATATGGACATACGGAGTGCAATTATGGGGATGTTCTGTAAAGAGTAACATAAACAAAAAACAAATTTTTCAGAACATGAAGAAGAAGTCCTGAGAGGTATTGTGGGTGCACCCAAATACTATAGGACTGATTACCTACATCAGATTCAGATACCCACAGTCAGTCAACAAATCAAGAGAATTGCAAGGGGGCATGAGGAAAGACTCCATTCTCATACAAATATTGAAATATTGCAACTTTTGGATGCCACCAGAACAGGACACAGACTCAAAAGAATTAAACCATCTGACCTTGTGTAGTGTTGTGTAGTGAGGTGCATATATTAAAAAATTCAGCAGTGACATGTATAAACATTATTTCACCAGAGACTGAGGTAGGGCCGATGGGTCCTCCTAGGTATATACCTAGATTTCAGTTAGCATAAAGATAAATTATAGGTTAGACAAAAACGACTAGTAACAATATATTAATTAAATAATAAAAAAACTTTGTGAATATATCATCAAAAACACTAGGACCAATTTTTCATTCTTGTTAATGTATTTTAGTATCATTAGGATATTCTGGATTCTTCCATTTAGACTAGTATTAATCAAAATCAATATAATGAAACATATATGTTCTCAATAATCAATGTACCAGGTGTGTCAGAAATTACTTACCGATTTTTGTAACAGATTTCACTAGCCATAAGTATGAAATGTTATTATGATTTGATACATATGCTATTTTATTCTACTGACATTAACTTCACAACCACAAAAGTTACGTTCCACCCAATAAGGTGAGCATGCTGCAACCATAAGAACAAGTGAAACCTAAATTCGAATTTGGTGATTTCAACTCAACAAAACAAAGAACATCTTGATAGGCCAACAACGTTTGAAGACGCTGAATTGTAGGTGTTGTTAGAAGAACACCTAACACAAATTCAAAATCAGTTGGCGAAAAAGTTGAACGTAAATTGAATGACAGGCAATTAGAAAATTGAAAAATCGTCAGTGAAATGCTGTTTCAAAGGTATGGAAGGAAGTCATTTCAACATCGAATAATAACTAGTGATGAAAAATGGATGTAATTCGAAAATCGAAAGCGAAAAAACCATGTTTATCACCTGGGCAAGCCGGGCGAGAAGCAATTACAGGGCCAAATCGGTTTGGTCACGAGGCCATGCTCTGTATCTGATGGGACTAGGTTGGTGTCGTAACATATATTATGAACGGTTAAGACCTGAAGAACCTGTTAATACTGATAGCTAACCACAACAAACGATTAATTTGAACCGTACATTAATCGAAAAACTTCCACAATACGATAACACGTCGTCTCATACAAAAAAATAGTCAAGGAAGTCTTGAAATCTTCTGGATTTGAAGTTTTAGCGCAGTTGCCGTGCTCTCTAGACCTGCAGTGGAGCTGCCGTACCTCACATTTTTGTATCTATGGGATACGGGATTACCGCAGAAGAAGTTAAAATATGCTCCACGAAACGTTTAGTTCAAAAAAACTGGTTTTTTAGAATGGCATCCATAAATCGATTCCTGAGAGATGGACAAAATGTATAGAATAAAATGACCAATACTTGCCAATACAATAAATAAAATTTAACTAATCACATATTCAGAATTTCTTTAATTAAAAAACAGGAAAACTATTACCGGCATGCATGAACTATGACATACTTTAGGTGTATGCGGCTACATATTATAGATTATATTCCATTAATATATTAGGAATTACAATTCTAGGAATGTAATACAACCTTATTACATTAATTACATAAATAATCTTAGTGTCAGTCACAAAATAAATAAGTTAATATATCTAGTCCAATAAAAATTTTAAATATCTGTTTAACGATATATATATATATATATATATATATATATATATATGTCTGTTTATCAAATGCCTTATATTCTGTTGGCTGCCCTTACTATATAAATATTATTTTCACAGTAATACTTTCCATCATTTCATAAATAAGCATGAAGAGACACAAACAGCATACTGTTAAAGATTATCAACATTCATATCAATGTAATTTCATGGAATATGAATAGAGATGATGAACTCAAACTGATAAACCCTGGCATCCTCATAAAACTTAACCAATGCGGTGTTATTTGGTGCTCAAACCAAGAACGATAAATCAATAAGTTGAACGAAGTGAAGAGAAATTGAAATGAAAGAAGGGAATAGACCCAACCTCAAATTTACAATAAATCCTCTAAATGAAATCAAAGCCTTTGAAATATCTTGGAAATGATTAGCATAGAACTTTTAAAATAGTATTGAATAAAAATTCAATCAGCTCCCAGTTACTTTTTAGAAGCAAATTAATAACATTGTAGAAGTTTCTTTTATTTTTTTTTAAATATATTCCTATAACCTATAACTAGATGTATGAATAATTTGAATACTTATAAAATCATCAAACAGTTATATTACTTTGAATGATAATTTCAATATTTGTCATAATGTTTTCTACAATCAAATAGACACTTCCAATATTGAAATGCAAATAAGATTGTCCTTGTGATCTAAAAACTAAAAAAGAGACAAAATTCCGAACGATTCATTCAGATAATGAATGAAGTATAAATAGCTCAATGGTTTAATTTTTAACCACAAAGTTGAGTAATTTTTTAACCAAATGATTTCTGTCTTGAAACCAGAATGAAAGCATAGACATTACATAAGGAAGTTAATATTTATATGATAAGATATATTTTCAAATGCGGCATGTTCAGTGTGTATAGTATGATATATTGTATTTTCTATTCTATAAAATTAAATACTATTAGAGCGTATATATAAAAAGATTAGGCTATAAATAATTCAGTTAGGTAAAGAACGAACTAAAAAACGAACTTTCGTTATTCTCCTGTATGACAGCAAATGAATAGTTGAACAATAACTATACACTGAATTAAACACCTGCAATAGTAATCTCATTATTTATGTCACGCATATTAACGCTTAATGAATCTATTGTTAGTACCAAACTGATTGATCAAGAAAAACATTAGACAATCTAATTCTTAACATTAAAGAATACAATTAAATTAAAAACTTCAAGTATAAGTCATAAGAATGGGAAAACCTACGACTAAATAGACGATTTTTCACAAAAAGCCTTGAATTTCCAAAAATAGCATAAAATATCATTTAATTTTTATCGTATTTCCATAGACTTCCACGTTTCTTCCTTTTTGGATCTGGCGCTTTGTTGTTAAATAGAACAAAACATAGTTTTTTAAATGTGGACAATGTTTTCCTCCTCTATTTTTTTAACAGTCACTAACACAATTTTCTTTTAATAGCTAAACGTTGTTTTTCATGATGTATGTAATCATATTTAGCCGCACACGTCAGTCCAACATCAATAATAGATCGAGCAGGATATTACACAAGAATCCAAGGCTAACATTTACACTTACTCGCTCTGTTTGGGTGATAATCACACAATAAAATCCTACTCTCACTTTTTTAAAAATAACGATCTAGATTTTAAGATTTATAGCAACGGATCAAGTCTAAATGTCGAAGACTTAACAGGTGCTCTAAGCTAACGCAAATAGTTGTTGCAAAAAACTAAAATAGTTGTTTTAAAGTATATATATTATGTATATTTATATTTATTTCAAGCTACGACACGATGTCACGCCATGTAAATAATACGTAATAGTCAGAGTGTTGAGGCACCAGGGGTAATTAGATAAAATTCTCACTAGGGGAACAAAAGCTCATGATTTCCGTTTAACCTTTTCTAAAATCATCTTATTTACAGTTATCAAGCTTGCTTCAAAAATAAATCCGTTAATAAATTATATTTAACAATAAATAACAACAGTAATAAATTTAGTATCAAATAAAAGAGAAAAAAAAATTGTTATTCATGAAAAACAAGTATTATTAAACGTTAACTTCTTCACTTCGATCTCCCAATTGTATAGTGTATTGTGTGCGGAATCGCATTTATTTCGTGTGTGTTTCAATTCAGATAAAATTTAAATTTTTACATCTCGATTCTCGTACACCTTTTCAGAAAGAAAGGAAAAACGATAACTGTTGAATTGCGAAGAACAACTCCTTCAAAATAAGCATAACTTGGCAAGCGGCAGTATAAAATTAATTGTACATTTTCGTGCATTTATAAAAAACGGAATAATGGTCCGAAATATTTTTATCGTATTTAGAAGAGAGGGGACTGAAATGGTGGCAACTTTAGGACTGTTTTTGTAAAATCATAACCAATTGGCAGTTATTCAACTCCGTTTCCAATTCCAAACATTCCACGTTATTATCATAAAACCAGGCAATCTACCATACGGAAAATACTTAGGAAGATGCATAGCAGCAACTGTTATCGAGATATATATACATATATATATATATATATATATATATATATATATATATATATATAATACAGAGACAACACTATGCAATATCCATTGATATTTTGGAAAGGAGAATATGGATATCATTTAAACAAAGAAATCCAGTGACGGGTACACCATATACACTTATATCACTACAAGTGTTTTCAAACATAAAAAACTTATTCAGTCGGAACGGCTGTCAGATTTGCTTACTAGTAATTCTATAAAATATCGATAACTTCTCTGATATTATTTCTGAAATAAATACCCTTTACATTAATACTTGGTTAGTTCAATATACCAGTTTTCATAAATATCCATTAATTGTTTTTCTGCAAAATGTGCCGTTTGACAATATTTATGATATATACGAAAAAATATAGATATATCGGAAGCATAATAAATTAAACGTTTTTTTTAACTCAAGACTAATGATCATCATCTAGCTATTATTAAAACATCTGTGCGACAACGCAATTAATAAAATAATGATAGCACCATCGCGATGTGTACATGGCGTCAATAAATACGAACGAGAACAACAGTAATTAATAAAGGCAGCTAATCAGGCTCGCGGAGCGAATATGATACGATCATATGGATGAGGATTGCGACACGACAACGAACTTGATGGCGGTGACTCACGATACACGAACTAATAAAATAGTTACGATTGCGGCAGCAGTGAGGTCGTTAATACCAGAAGTGGTTCTCGAACGTAAGCGACTAACAATAATGATAAGTTTTTTCGTACGACACATTGCGTTTTCCTATTGTTTATCAATAGTTCTGACCTTTTTCGAGAACCATAAAACTAAATAAAGTAACTATAATCAATAACTAAAACAGTGAATAGTTTGTATCGCTTCAAAACTGACTTTTAAACATATTAAAGCAAATATAAAAACTAGGATCATGATCGGTGATAGCTAACAAACAATTCCCCACGAACAAAATATTTAAATTTCTTAGATATAAAATGCAGGCGAAGAAAGGGCATAAACTAAACCTCAATTTCATAATAATATATGGGGTTGTTATTAATATTTTGAGTTTTGACAATACCAAGTTTTGTTAGACCATCCATCTGACATTTCCAATTGGATGGTGATGATGATGTTGTTTTCATCAAGTATGTTTGTGTTAAGGTTCATTTCCTAGACAGGATATTTCTACACAAATTCAGCAATATAAAATCTGAATTATCAAGTTGTGCAAAATTCTAACAATTTCCTTGTGCCTGTTAATGCATTAGGTTCTTGGATGAAAAAAATAACTTTTTTTGGTAGTTTTTAGATATTTAATGATTATTTGCTATTCATAATGATAGCTAGTGTGTTTATTGTTATAAAGAGGAATAATTTGGATTGGATACCGCTATAGCATTTTACATAAACAGTTTCTCAAGCTGAAAAAATAAACAAATGATGAACATATTTTAAGTTGCGCTGGGCCAATTTCACACATCAATCACGTTTAACACCATTTATGACTTATTAATATGAGCTCGGAAATGAATCTTAATCACTTAGTGTTCTATGGCTATCAACTGTTGGATCGACTTTAAGAAAATAATGATTGGTTCGCCAAATATTTTGTTTTGGGTTGTTAAAAAATTCAATATTTGACATTGTCCAATAGTCTTGTAGATATAAATAATGATAACCATTAAAATAAAGTGGATTGAAAATAGGAAAAAATACTCAAGTTAAATCTCCAAATGACTTACGTTAATTATGAAATTGGTGGAATATTATATGCACGAACTGTGTAAGATGCAACATCACTACTTAGATAAGCTAAATCCAAAGACATTTTAGACCATATCTCGAATATCTCAACATCAATGCTTATACAAAGTTCCAATGACTAAAGTTTAATGGCCATCCACAGCAAAGAAAATTGGTTGAATGATTTATAGGATATCAACAAATGGATACTCAGTTTTGAATGGATCGCTGAGCCATAATTCTAAAGTGAGGTTGCTCATTCAGTCACCGTTATTGGTGCTCGTATACGATAACAGAGCTTATTCAGCTTAACTTGGAGGATAATTATGTCGTGTGATTTCCAAACTATCAAGATTTCAATTATGACATTTTCTGGTATCTCGTCTCGACGATCACGTATGTAACACTATGTATATTTTTAATGGGTTTCAAATGAAAGATCTAAGCCAGCAGCCCCGTGAATAGGATGAAATTGAAAAAGAAATGCATTAAAAAACACTAATACACCAGCAAAGCCGTGGAGGCTGCTTGAGTTTCTATTTCATACATAACCCTGCCTTATGTATTTTACAATTACACAATAAATTACAATTAAAAAATCTTCAATTTCATTTAAATACTGCATAAATTTGAGGACACAATTCAATAAAAAACGTTATATACACAAAATCTTTCCATTTAGTATATAGTTTATTAATTCAATGGATTAAATATTAAAGGCACAGTCCGGACTTTTTTATTTCGAATAATTTATTATATCCTAGAGCGATTTTATACCCAGCCATATTATTATATAAAGCCTAGTTCATTTTTTGTGATTTTTATTATTTACGATACGCACCACGAAAGTATTACACAACTCAGGGTTTCCTGATTATGCCATCAAGATACAATGTAATATATTATTAGAAATTGTTAGGCGGAATCGAACAGATGTAGCAGGAGCATTCTATTATATGGCTCTGAGGTGAATTTCCTGCGAGACGCGTGACGAGACTTGTTTATTTGTGAGCCTTGTCGATTTATAGCTTGTAATATGCGAGTGAAAAGGAACAAATACCAACCTCGTTCCTCCCGTTGTAATAAGCAATAAAAATTATGCGATATGTTGTTCGACCCACATTGGAACTTAATGAACACAGATCATGGTTATAGTTTGACGAGATGATTAGAAAATAAATCATTACATATCACACACTGTTATTTAATTAGACAAGTTTTATAACATTAACTTTATTGCAATCGTGCATTCCTGACTACACTCAGTTAAATAGGTAACGGAAAATGGTAATTTGAAAGATAACAGCCCTTTATATTGAGGTAGGGTTTTACAGTCATCTGTCAGAAAAACATCAAAGAGTTTCTCTTGAATTTGGCACTGCAAATGGATCATAAACATTTCGAAAGAACGATGTATCTCTTGAGGCCATCCAGGAATCGACCTTTTTTGGTATCTTCATAAGTGAATTTTCTCAAGTGAAGCGCCGCTCTGATAAATCACGACTAATATGTCAGAACAAGTAGTAATCAGAAGGAGAAAGCGCCTCCCAATGTTGGCTTCAATTCATACAGCATAAAGTATCCAAGCTTTTGAATCATTTCCATGATCTTCAAGCGATTGGAAATTGTTTTTTAAGTTACTCTCAAAAATTCTGCATATTCTCTTGCGTTTTACACGGATCATTATTGAGTAATGTCTTCAAATTATTTTGACTGTCCAGAAAGGCGTCAAAACAATCATATTTGAGACGTCGAAACCAGTATTGACATGTTTAAATCGATGGAGCATGCTTGCTATACGCTTTAGACAGCATTCGATGACCTTCAGCTGCTTTTTTCTTCAAATTGAAGTAAAATAGTAAAACATCCAGCAAATGTGGTTTACTCGATTCAAATTCAGACAATTTCAACGCACTTAAGAACTTTTTTTATATACTGAAAAGTGAAGACTGCCAATGACGCTCCAACTTGAAATTAATTACAAATATAACCGATGCTATTTCATTTTGAACTTAGACGCAATGTTCTGCGTTAAACTTGAATCTTCCTCCAACAATTCAATCTTTAACATGTACATTGAATTTGCCAGATCTCAAACTCTTACGCAGCAGAGATTAGAAGTAGAACGTAAGAGATTAATATTAATCATCAGCAATGCCATAATTTAAAATTCAGCACCAACAGAAACAAAGTTCCAAAACAAAGTCCATTTCAGTCAAGATCCAAAATAAAAGCACTTATGCTGATCTTAAGGAGTTTCTTCGCTCAACAACGAGACTTGACCAAACAACAACTCAAAAGACAAAACGAACGTTTGTTGAGTTTAATAAAATCAAGTGAACAAAACAGTCTCCAACGCGGAATTAAATGTGTTTGAGGACGCTCATCTACTGAATAACAATTTAAAAATAAAATGTAAAACAACTACATTCGCACCATGAAAAGCTAACAAAACTGACCTTCGGTGTGAACATTTATTAAAACCGGAATATAAATAAAAACCACTTCAAATTCCGTTCATTGTTTTATTCCAGACAAACAACTCTATCACCGCCAGATATAGGTCAGCGTTGGAAGCGACGGGGTTGGATCGTCAGGGACGACCTTGATTCGTTCTCGAATCTAAGGTCGCTTCTTTTAATCGTGTCAATTACGGATCAATCCGTACCTCTTTTTGTTTGTCTCTCGGGAAGGTTGTGCGATTTAACGTTCTTACAGGCCGTATAATTAACAAGTTTATTTTCTTTAGACTGGTTAATGCGTGTGACTCATTGATCAAACCGAACTAATCTTGAGTGATAATCGGTAACAGTAATCGTGAAGTAGTAAGCCGATCGGAAGCCTCCAACGATTTGATTTAAATCGTATAAGGATATTCGTCTAGTGCGGTTGTCAAATTATTTCGATTTGCAACACGTAGAGCTTATCTCGAGGAGAGCCAAGACTATCATCAGACACTATCGATGTCATTAGCGAAAGTAATCAACATATTTTTGTCATGAGTATCACTGCTACAATAGTAATAGTTATAATATGGTACACCTACCTGAATATCGCTTAGGTACAAAGGATATTTATATATATATATATATATATATATATATATATATATATATATATATATATGTAAAAAATAATTCCACATGAGTTATTATTATTATGAGTTATACTTATATTTACGAGCACTTTACTACCACAATTAACAAGCTGATTCAAAAATTAACATTAGTTAACCAACATAAGACTGTATACAAATCGTAGAAATGCGAAAGAATGTTATGCAAATGGCACTAAGCAGGAAATGAAAACAATGGACGAATACTAAGTAGATGAGCCTACTCCTGATTCGGTGGTGATGCCTGCGCATTATTATTATGTTGTAATGTTTATTTGCAATACCAGTATTTTAATTATTAAAACTGTAATAATAGAAAAACGTCTTCACAATAAATAGTAATTAAAGAACTAACTTATCCCGAACTATATTTAGGAACAAAAAAGAATCCATAAGATTGTTGCTAATAAAACAGTCAAAACGCGAATGCTAAATAAATAAGGCATAAACTTAAATGCATCTTAACTGATTTTAACATAATGACAAAAGAAGCATATATTTATCTTAAATAGGAGGTAATTTTTGTATCAACTGTATAATGCGAAAATACGAACATCCTGATAAACAAAGACAAATATAAAATATATTAAATCAATTATAACATTGACATACAAAATAAGCTGTATTTCACAAGAAACAGTGAAAAATCGAAAGTATTGTACTATTGTATCGAAATTGTACAGTTATCCGCATTTGAAGTACCCCTCCAATGCATCAAAGTATATAAAATATTACAATAAGAGGTACAGATATGATAACAGTAATAACAAGATTATTCTCAATGCAAGAAAGTATACATCTCTGATCAAAACAACACTAAAATAAATTGTCAAAACCTAAAACCCAAAATAAATAATCTAAGTGCATATGAACTAAAAATAATTTAACGATTAACCGAAAAGCGATAAATAATGCTTAATCTTAAATTATTAAAACCAAATTTACGATAAGAACAAAAGAAATTCCAATGAAATACTTATACAAATATGTACAACCAATGTGTTTTAAATACAAATAATTACATCATAAAAATATTCTAAATAAATTAATATAAAAATCAAATTGGAAAAAACGTCAAGATGAATACAAAGCAAATATTGAATCAACTACTATTGAAAAAGTTATTATGCGACTGTTAAATAACTGTCATCTGAAATTATCGATTCGTTCAACATTGATAAAATTACCACAAAATTCATTTTAAAATACTAAACACCAGAAAACATTCAATTATATAATTTATCAATAATTAAAAATCACAACATTTCTAGGATTATCACTAGATTTATTTCAATTAACGTTTCCAGTCCAGTTTATATAACGTATAAAATTATCTTTTACAGCAAACCAGAGATTGGTGATTCACTATGCGAAGCAATAAAATTCTGACAACTATCGAAGATCATTAAAGCACAAGTGGTTGTCGCACAAATACCGATGAGACGTTTTTATCGGAAATTAAGATAATGGTGTTCAATAAAATACTTTATTCGTGGATTCTCATCCTTTACGTATGCACATTACAATAGTCTTGCAACTATTTTAAATTGCTTATAATTTTATTTATGACGATAATGTTCACATATCGTAACAGTATGACTATTCAAATTCAGTCTATTCAAAATAACAATAAACTCGCGTCATCTGTATGTTTAATGTATTACCTATCGCAAATTATAAATTCGTTTTAGAGTGAGAAAATATGTTTCCTTTTCATTTTATCTTATTTAAAAAGAGATAGAATATTATCTGATTGCTCGAAGTAACCGAATCAGCCTTATATATACCTTATAAACCGGAAAACGCTGTTTTAACGCTGTGGTTGTTTTGATAAATTTTAAATCGCTGATTATCATTACTCTATTAGAAAATGCCGAAGAGAGGCAGAGCAGATTGCGCCTTTAATCAGTTACTTGGAACAAAAACCAAATAATAAAGGCCGCCTCTTGCCAGGAAAATGCATTAGAGAGGTAAGCATTTTTACTGTTAAATATTAAGTTAGTATGGCTAACATTAGTATAGACAAGGTCACTCAAATATCTCAAAAAATAAAAAAAATAATCATTAATTCACCGCAAAGAGACCGTCCTTGTACGGAAGGGTTATCGAATTCAGCTTGATGTCTGTCTATTAGAGATCAAATATATGAAACGTATAAAAACAATGTAGAATATCTTATTGTAAAGTGTGAATGATTCATGAGCATTTGGTTAAAATATGTGAGGAGAGAAAGAATACTAATTGTTTTGCAGATATAGCAAATGCATTAGGAAGAATGCAGTGATTAAATATGGTAGACAGGTAGACAGAACAAACTAGGGAGAAATACAGTGATATTAAAATTACTTTTACAGAATTTTGTTGTAAGTTAAAGCCAAAATGAACTAAAACTCAAAGCTGATGAGGCAACATTGCGATATTTTAACGTCATCAATTCAGATGCGTAGAGTTCACTGTTTTATTGAACAGACCATATAAATAATAGAAATAACATGTGATTCAACAGAATAGCACCGTGTCATTGCCAGACTCATTGTCACAACACTCATTGGTATTATTTATTTTCACTTAGGAGTGGGTTTTATCTAAAACCCACATCCAGGAACACCTTTGTCTGTGGCCTCATTAATAACACCTATCTTTATAACGACCTCGATCGCCAAGTAATTAGGCTAAACGTATCATTTTAGGTTGAAAGAAACGCACACGCTTATTGTTATTTGAACTGGATGTCCACCGGGGTCTTGTCCCATGACACGCCGTGACTTTTACATACGCGCGATCCATCCTCACCTTGAGCGAGTTCAAAGACGCCGCTCCACGGTCGTCATCAACAATTTAATTCCACGTCCGATCATGATATTTGACTACAGAGTATCAAACAATGAAGAAATAATTATACCGATAGATATAATAACGAAAAAAATACTAATGACAAAGTTGAAATAACAGTAAAGCCAATGTGAAATAGAAGGAATGAAAAAAAAAAGAAAAACTCAACCACAAAAATGTTTTTTAGGATCTACATTCAACTCAAGATTAAAATAAGAATATATAATGACAAACTATAGTCCATTCATTATAACATATTCGAAGTAACAAACTTCAAAATTTTAAAATGTGTAGTATAAAATATCTATATAGAATAAATATATTATCTGCAATATAAAATGTAAGACACTGTCTTTGACAGATCAAGCTAAACTAAACTTGGGTCTAAATCTACCTGGCTGATGTTTGCTGACTTCTTTCTTTGGATAGAGTGTATGATGCAATAAAATCACAATAATATATCAAATAATAAAATAATATTGGCAACAATAGGAAACAAGGTAAATCAATAAAAATGAAGAAGAATCAAGCTTTAAAGCACTAATCAAATAGCATACCAAGGTGTTAACGATAGAATCCAAAAACAATGTACTAATTAATATAAGAATAAACAAAATATTAACCCTATTAAAATACCCAAATAAACATTTTGTACATTTTTTAAATAGAAACAAGATAAAAAATATCCATTAATAACTCATAAAGAAAATACACACAAATTCTGTAATAAAAGAAAATATATATAATATTTCAAAACTAACTAAAGGAATCTTCATTATTAACTAAAAAATTATACAAAAAGAACACTAGCCTATTAAGGACAAAGGAAAAATAAAGTTTGTTTTTTGCAAACAAGGCAAACAAAAACACACTGTTAGAAGTAAACAATCTGTAAATTAATAGATAGGAAATTGATATTAAAACAAACCCGAATTTAACATAAACTACTTGACTAGGTTTTCACAGAAGACGATAGATTAAGAAAATTAATATCCCAATTCTGCATAATACCAAAACACACATGATATAATTAAAAGTACAATAAACAACATTAAATACAACAATAGACAACATTTTAAAATCAGATTAACCTTCAAAGACAACAAGATATGAGAACAGCAATATATGACAACATGTCAATTTTAAGGTCTACAATATTTAATCAACATCAGTATTCTTAAAGCAACAACAGAAAAATAGTAGCAATTATAAATGCATTACCTTGATATATAAACATATATATATAATAGGTAATTAATTTAACACAGCATGAATCATGAGTTATCAAAATTAAACAATAATGCTTAATGGTTGGTAGTTGTAAATCGAAAGAATTATTTTATAACAGGAACACCAATTGAGGCTCTTAAAATAAGATCATATCATGTTAACAAAGTTGGTTGACAAATCTAGACAAAGTCAACGACATGAACAAGGTATAACATCCAGCAAGAACAATTTCATAACAATTTCCATCAACACATCGTGGTATCTAAGCTATTTTCAGTTGTCGGTTAAAAATAGATTTTACTGGTTTTTTAATCCTTACCCAGGCGACCTTCAACTGTGAATCTTCAATAAGGAGATTGGGGGCTTTCTATTTTGTAAATTCGGTATGAAAACCGTCTGATCACTGTTCATAAAATACCAACAACTGCAAAAACGACAGAAATGAAAACCTAAAATCAAAACAGCTGATTTAATAAGAAAGCACGGGAGACCTTCAATTTTGAAATAACGTCTATAACAACAATAACAAATGTAGACTCAAAAAGTCACTTTGCAGCTGCCTAGTTACAAGGCCGTGTATTCACATTAAAACAACAAATTCTTGCTGATTCTAAGCCGTGATGGCTAGTATTAGAACGATAAAATTACGGAAATACCTTGATGTCAAATAATTTTCTTTTGGTACAAGTTAATGGCTTTTGCTGATATTTTACACATTTGATTCTACAAAATTTTAACATTACGCAACAATCGACACATTCTACAGGTACTCCATCTATCTAGGAATATTAAAAATAGCTGTTCGAAGATAAAAAGCGGTTAAAAACTTACCTTAATCAGTATACGGAAAATCGATTGTTAGTATTTATCCGTTCTGGAATAGTTTAGAATTCCGACCGATCACCCATCGCTGCCTGAAAATACACAAAAACACTAATCACTCAGTTCAGTCTGTAAAGAGAAAAACTAATTTATTCCGTACGAAAACATGGAACTCCACGTATCGATTAAATCAGGGAATGCACTTCGAGAAACGTCACTCGTATGTGTGCGGTTTAAAGAGAAAAATGGAGAAAATAACGTGGAGCCTGACTGAACGGAACAGGTCGAGCGGATTCGCCGTCTGTTGCTATTTAAAATAAGTTAGTTGAACAGGCAACTCAGCGCTAGTTTGCGACCGTTGCGTGATGGGCAAAGCACAATCCACAAACCAGTGGCGGAGGCAACAATACAGCGAGCTGCGCAACATAATAATCTCAGTTTAATTAATGGGGCATATATATTAGCTCTAATTTTAATTTTAAATGATTACAGGAAAAACTAAACATAAAGACTAAATGGTTCGAATAAAATCTTCCTACAATATATTGAAATTTTACCTTAAATTAACTTTCTTCTACGTCAATGACGAACACCCATCTAACCCCCACCCTCTATATAACGAAAGAAATAAAGAACGCATGCGCATCCAATTAAACCGCCACAAATCAAATACGGGCTATGTTGCCAAACTTAATTTATTTGTAAACTATCGATATCGTTATGGTCACATGTAAATATATGGTAAATATGCAACCATACAGCAAGAGCAAGTATAGTAGATAACAGAAACAGTCTTACTTGAGGTCAGCAGTTCTGTTATGTGTATAGAGAGTTCGATAAGAAAATATTTATTGCCAAAAAAATTAAAAATTGATTCACAGCTTATATATTATATTTTATTGAATAACGTGATCACAGTAATCGATTTTTTGATTATCATCGTTTTACTATCAGCAAAAACACTAATATAATAAATATAACTATTTCTATTAGTATTACTAAAATTAAAAATAATACTCTCATAATTAGCTGATGAAACAGATTACCTTGATATCAGGTATTTTTTCTTTCCAATCACACTCTCCTTGAATATCCCGAATTATGATGTAGGAGTCTTTTGCACGGTTGTTGCACCTGCCGATTGTTATATGATTGGTTTCTTTATTTTTTATTTTGTGGTTTGTTTTACTATAACAGATGGGCAGCAATACAAATTGTTCCAAATACATCTAAACGTATTTACAAAACATGTTTCAATCACTCAAGTTTTGGACAGAACAATTTGATTGTCAAACAGAGTAGAGATGCATATGACAGCCACAGCAACACAGAGGCGTAAAACAATTGCCACATTTATTAACTTTGACATACTGCTGCATCTTAGAAAACTAAATAAATAAATGCAGACAAATATAACTGATTATTTTAACAAAAAAATATTTTTATTTATTCATTGATTTATCATGAAAACAACACAATTAATATTTTTATAACAGTTTATATGATGAAAATGATGTTTAACGATGAAAAAATTCGTGTCAAAATGGTTTTAACCAAAGACACACCTTCATATCTAATCCAGACGAAATAAAACTATCTGTCTAGCATTTATGAGAGTACGCCGAACTTGGACTACGCCTGTATCAGTTAAATTCCTTTTACATAGAATAGGATAATTAATAACCAATAGTTCAGATTTGGTAAAAAAGAAATTTTAATTTTAAGTATTTCGACGTTTGATATCAATCCTCTGAACAGACGAGAATATATCAAAGTTGTAACAACATTTAATATCCCTAAAAGATTTATGATAAATAATAAGTGAGAAAAATTTATACGAACACAAAATAATTGCATAAGACCCCTCTAAAATTATTGAACCATAAATCAATCCCTATATAAGTGTTATCGTTAGGCGATGTTTAATGGAACTGAATATGTCAATTTTACGAATAAAAAAAGAAAAATTATCCCTTTTTACCTACTATTTATAATACAATGTAATTATATTATAAATTTAATATTTAATATATCCTATATCTTAAAATATTCTACTCTGAGGCATGGTATCTAGATATGGGTATGTTCATTTGAGAATCACCAATTTGACAGCAGTATATTTAAACATATTTTTTTCAAATTTATTTATTATATTCTTGCTAGTCGTTGCCAACTAACCTACAATTCGTCTATACAATAACTTAAATCTAGATATATACCTAGGAGGACCCAGCGGCCCTATCTTAGTCTTTAACGTGATAATGTTTATGTGTTGATATCGTTGTTTTTCCATTAAATGCACCTCACTATATTACACTACACAAGATCAAATGGTTTGATTCTTTTGAGTCTGTTTCCCGTTCTGGTGTTATCCCAGAGTTGTATTACTTCGATAATGGCATGAAAATGGACTCATGTCTTATTACAATTCTCTTGATGTCCTGAGTAACAGTTAGTATCTGACGGTCTCGGAGTAAGTAATCAGTCCTATAGTATCTTGATACACCTACAATACTTCTCAGGATTTTGTTCTGGAAAACTTATAACAACACATAATTGAACTCCATATGTCCATAGAGGTTTCAATACTTGCTTGTATAATAACAATTTATTATGTACTGATAATTATAATTTTCTTCCAATCAACTAATACATTTTCCTATATTTTGACTCTAGTTCTTTCCTTTTCTCTTTTACATGTGCCTTCCCGCGAAGTTTTGCATCAAGATTCATGCCGAGATACTTGGCGTCGTTGCTATATGAAATGATAATATTATTGATATTGTGCTTGTGTGATCTGATTATACGTGAACTGCACATGCAAATTTAATTTCGTTAATATTTATTTCTATGTTTGAGTCCAACTATTTATATTATCACATACTGTTGTAATTTTCGTGTGGCATTTAAATGTTTAGAGTCAAAGATGAAGAAAAGCCTGTGCTACAATAAAAGAAGCTAAAGTAGTTGTGCCAGAAAGTACATTGGGGCATTACATACCACATATGAAAAATATCACAATGGCTACATTTGCTAATGATACTACGATTCGTGCTGTTTGAGACAATAGCAAAGAAGGTGGGCGAAAATGACAACAAGCAAGTGACAAGTGAAAAATAACAATTATTAAAAGTAAATACCAATAACACTGTGTATCTCGGCATGAATCTTGATGTAAAGAATCGTTGGAAGACACATGTTAAAAGGAAACGGAAAGAACTGAAGTTAAAATATAGGAAAATGTGTTGGTTAATTGGAAAAAAATGTCAATTATAAGTACACAAAAAATTGTTATTATACAAGCAAGTATTGAAACATATATGGACATATGGAATTCAATTATGGGGATGTTCCACGACAAGTAATATAATTACAAGTTTTCCAAAACAAAGTCCTGAGAAGTATTGTAAGTGGACCCACATACTACAGGACTGATTACTTACACCGGGACTTTCAGATAGCGACTGTCACTCAAGAAATCAATAGAATCGGAAGAAGCCATGAGAAGGATGGAGTCTCATGTCAATATCGAAGGTACATTTAGTATTCAAGGTACATTTGATGTTGTGTAGGGTAGTTTAATGACATTATTACACCAGAGACTAAGATAGCAGGGGCCTCCTAGAAACTTAAATTTAAGTTATTATAAAGACAAATTGTAGGCTAGTCGGCAACGACTAGTAACAATGTAATAAACAAATTTTAAAAAATGGCGACGCTGTTAGCTTGTAAATCTAAATAACCACCATTAAAGAGCG
Organism: Rhynchophorus ferrugineus; assembly: GCF_030347505.1. Lineage (NCBI taxonomy): Eukaryota > Metazoa > Arthropoda > Insecta > Coleoptera > Curculionidae > Rhynchophorus > Rhynchophorus ferrugineus. Next base: position 25,383,272 of record NW_027472581.1, on the reverse strand, counting down.
CAATGCTTTCGATACAATTGTTCTTCGGCAGCATTCTTATCATTACGTTTACTGATCAGTACAAGTTAAGCGACTGTATGGTTTCATCCACCAGCTTAATTTGGTACTTTGAAATGTCGATGAAGTTTTGAATTGTAACAGGAAATCCATTTTTCGTTGCCAGTTACAATGTACAACACAAAACCGTTTTGCTTGTTACGCATTGTTCTACCACGCATTAAAACCATGTTCATGTCCAATGCTTACGTGAAATTTCTTGTTATTGGCTTATCTTTAGTTGTACAAATAATTTGTCATCACTAAGTCTTATTTCATCATCATTATATCAATGAATATGTCAGGACCAAGAATATATCTTGAATATATGAAGAATCAAGAAAGGTAATATAATATGCACAACAAAATCGAAATAAACTCTTTACAAACCAGTATTACAAATTTGCTGCCTTAAAACTATTGGTTAGTAATAGTCGTATAAAACTATCATAATAGAACGTTTTATCACTGTGGGTAGTTTATTATTGTGAGTAATCAACCCTCTATGTTTGTATTGACGGTCAGAAATAAAGATGGTGTTCATACACGCGCGCATACAACCGAAATAAAATAGCTGTTCAAGGTCGACATATCGGCGTCGCTTGGAATATGCCGCGACGTCTCTCTGGAGCTTACCATCGTAAATATTTTCCAATAACATATCATCATACCCATGCCATATGCAGTGCGATTATTACGCAATACGGAATACCTAACTTTAGATGTTTAGACCCCATGAAAGGCCAGAATGTTTCTATAATCGTATGGAGAAAGTATTTTTAAAAAGTGGCTCAATGCCAACAATCATTTCCCGGCAAGAAAACGAAAAGAAATCTTACACTCACTGAAAATATGATTATAGTTACGTTGTCACCATGAAAATGTGTAATTTAAAAGGGCACTGAAACGGCAACCTCATGTTTAATTGAATAATAGATCAAATATTAAACTAACCGAATTGGGAAGTTAGTCTGCACAATTCTATCTATTAGATCAATAAATCATTACATTCATCTCAAATTTATAGCATTTTTTTGCTTACATTTGAAAAACCGCATGTTTCCAGTGATCAATATTTTTGTTTATTTTTTATCTTATTAGTAAAATTATTGACAACAAAATAATGTACTTGATAGTGATCTTTGCCGAAATTCTTTCAAAGCTATATTTTCTTTTCTAGAATTATTTGGAACCATTACATTAATCTAATTTATTTGCACTTGTAAAAATCAAAGGGCTGGAAACAATCCAGAGAGGTGAGTTATTGCTAAAATGTTTTGAATATAATGATTTCGTAAAACTGTATGAATGACGTGAGTCTCACATATGAAGTATTCAAGGTATATATATTTATATGAAAACTATTTGGCAGTTTTGTGTTCTCACATATTTTCAATGAAAACATTTCACTCTACAATAGGGAATAAAAAACTTAACTCTTAAAAATTATAAATGTTATAAATCATAGAACAAAAGCGGTTTAGGATCAGTAAGGAAGTATGAATAAAGCTACAATAATCAAACTTACCCCAATGTATTTCGTTTATTCGTTGATATAAGACATAGAAATATATAACATTTGGATTTGTAAATTGCTGATTAAAGGAGATAAATAAACACAATGATTACGAAAGTTAGACAACTCTCAATCTCCCCTGGTAGGCACCGCTTGACATTGACGTTATTTGACTTTTGATTTGTCAGATAAATGTCAAAGATGAAGATGGCTGACGGTTCGACGATTTTGCGAAGAAATAGACCTGGCACAAAAGCTAAGGTAAAACTTTTTTAATGGGAATTAATATATTATAATATCCGAAACTTTGGTATTAACGATTTATAACGTATATTAATCTTACTCAGGGTTACATACTATTCCAACTAACCTGTCATAATCGACAATACATAGTTTTTTTTATAAATTAAACATTTCTGTTTATGTAGGATTTCTGCCGGTGGCCAGATGAACCCTTCGAAGAAATGGACAGTACCCTGGCGGTACAACAATATATTCAACAACTCATTCGAAAAGATCCAACCAATATTGACTTGATATTAAAAATGCCTGAAAACCAAGATGAGGGAGTGTGGAAATATGAACACTTAAGGTGTGTTTGTCATAAATTATTAATGTTTTATTTATATGCTATAAAAATTTTAGGCAGTTTTGCATGGAATTAAATGGTTTAGCTGTTAGACTGCAGGGTGAATGTCATCCTGAAACATGTAACCAAATGACTGCCACAGAACAATGGATATTTCTTTGTGCTGCACACAAAACTCCAAAGGAATGTCCTGCAATAGATTACACCAGGCATACACTCGATGGTGCAGCATGCCTTTTAAATAGCAATAAATATTTTCCCAGCAGGTAATAGTTTATGATTATGATGCCAAACCAAAAATATAATTATCATATTTTCCTTTAGGGTTAGTATTAAGGAATCATCAGTATCAAAACTAGGATCTGTCTGTAGAAGAGTATATCGAATTTTTTCACATGCATATTTCCATCATAGGCAAATTTTTGATGAGTTTGAAAGTGAGACTTGTCTGTGCAAAAGATTTACTCACTTTGTTACCAAATACAATTTGATGTCTAAGGACAATCTTATTGTGCCCATTTTGGATGAAGAGAACACACCTGGTGAATCAGAGGCATAAATTTTTTTTTTTCGATATTGTATATTGACATATTTACCAATTTGTATAAGTGAGTAGCACTAAATGTGAAGAAAAGTTCATTATGAAATAGTATATATTTAGCAGCTAGTGCATTTCAGTGTAGATAATTTGTGAACTGAACAATTCTCTGGTTCATGTAAATAATTCAAATGTTTACAGTTAACTCTCCTCATGTGATTTTTTATGTGAACATGGAAGATAGTCAATGAGCCCATTCACTATTTATTTGGTTGACAGGTAACAAGTAAATCATCATAGTTGTGACAGCAGTAATCTATAGTGTTTTGCAAAAGCAAGTTTATAAAATTAATATAAAAAAAATTCTGTTTCTCAGAAATGTATCGAATATATTAAACATAATAATCATCATTTTTACTTTTATTAAGACCTAATACATATTTTTCTACATCACATATTTTAAAAGATTTTATACTAAAACTTAAAAGATAATACAGTATTAACATAAATGTTATTTATACTTAACATAAACCCTGAGACTCATTCTTATAAAGCATTGTACATATTCTTTGATGTTTTATTTTATCTGTGTATGTCCTTATATTACATTTTTGATATATGAGCATCCACAATTGCTACTTTAAAGGTTTTTAATACATACATTTGTAGCAATCATTCATTATATTATCCAGTGTTCTTTTTAATAAAAATTTTTCCCATAGTTATAAGTTAAATGATTTCGAAGAAATACTTATAATAATATTATTTATAAGCATTTATTTAAAACCATTCATGTATATTTATTCGATGTTAAAGATGTAATATACAATATGTAAATTAAATAATTCATTCACATGTTTTAATTAACTTTCTCCTAATTAATTTCATTTTATGTTCTCACGTTCTTTCCAGGCTTTTTTAAGTTGCTTTAGTTTTTCCTTTTTGGATTCATAAGCAGATCGTTTCTTGGATGAGTATCTCTTTTTTTGCGCCTCAATGCTGTCATCACCATTCAAAAGATTATCTAATTTTGTAACTAATAAAGACCTAGCTATTTTTCTGTTTTGCTCTAAATACCTGGTTTCTTGACATTTTACCACTAATCCTAAAACTTCAATTTAGCAGATCAAATACAAATTTATATCAGTTATACCTGTAGGGATATGCTTCAAAACAACGCAACTAGACGTTTTGTTAATTTTTTGGCCTCCAGGACCAGATCCTCGAACCTGTTGCTCTATTAAATCTTTTTCATTAAGAACGGGCACTTTTGAAAAATCTATTTGCTTATTAATAGTTGAGAATCTCCTGAAACTACTTATTATTAAGGATTTTATGTTATTCATTATCGATTGAAAAAAGCATATCAATCAAAAGTTCTAATGTACATAATCAAATATTAAAAATAAAATATTATGTAGGTTAATACCAAAATCATCTTCCATTTTTTCCATTTATTTAAAAATATAAATAAAAAATTACATTGAACCATTGTTTCTGTATCCAGATTTATGTGAAAGTGTGTACATATATTTATAAAAAATGTAAATCAAGTCACAGATTCCCTTTCCTTCCATGTCTCTTTCATTTGTTTTAACTTTTCCTTCTTCAACCTACAGGTTAAACTCCTTTTTTCAGCCAGTCGTTTCTTTTGGGACTCAACACTATCATTTCCATTTAATAAATTGTCTAGTTTTGTAAGAAGAAGCTCTCTCGCAATGCTCTGATTCTGATTCAAAAATCTTGTTTTCTGGCATTTTACAATAAGACCTAAGGATAATAATACTAACATAAATGTTTTTTGAATAACGTTAAAGCCCACCAGTTGGGATATGTTTAAGAACAACGCAACTTGAAGTTGTATTAATCTTGGAACCACCAGGACCAGAACCTTTAACAAACTGCTCATATAAATCTGATTCTTTTAGTACGGGAACTTTTGAATAATCTATATATTTCTTATAACTAGAATATTGTCTACAACTATAACTCAAAACAAATTGTAGTGTACTCTGCATACTATATGACCGTTTTTCGAAGAAGTAAAATAATCCCTTTCTAAAATGAAATATATTACTTTAATAATAAGATGATAAAAATAAATTTACTAACCTCAAATTTGAAATTAATGTCGGTTTCATCTGTAACTACTTTATTTTGTTTAAATTCTTTCTTGATGCGTTTCTGAAAATATTCTTTGTCGGTGAATTTTAATTCCTGGCCATATCGCAAAAGATCCTTGTATAATTTTAAAATTTCAATTTTCTTAGGTAAACCCATTTTCACAGGTTCACTCTAAAATCTTCTACCTCTTCTACCTTTATTGCTTATTATTATGTTATTATTACATATTGCTGAATTTAAATTTGGGTGGGAAAATTCTGTTACTATGGAAATAAAAATAATTTTTGAAAATATTGATTTTACATATCATTTGATTGCTATAATCACAATTATAAAATGGCTTTATCTAAATATTCAATACACACTCAATTAAAAACAAAATCTTTGATAGTTGTACCTCCGCCGCCTGCTAGGTAAATACTTTTTATTTAAATATAATTATGTCATACTACCTTCTATACTTTCTAGATATAGTCTAATAGAATGGAATTTAAACAATAGACACAGAGAAAGATGTTGTATGGATCAACAACAACTAGCAGATTCTATAATAGCTGAATGCGAAAGAGTAACGAAAAATAATGATTCTTATTAATAACAATAACTATGTAATATTTAAGGTGAAAGATGAAATTGAAGAAAAAACAGAGATGAACAAAAAGGATACAGATCATAAATTGGAAGAACGAAAACTAGACATTGAATTTAATACCGACGAAATAAAAAAACAGAGGAAAGAAGTGTGCATTGAAGTTGATAATCTTAAAACTTACATGGAGAGAATTAAGGACTGTTTAGAGTCGTTAGATAAAAATGCTAGAGCTATATGTGAAAAATGTATAATATTACGGGAACAACGAATTGGGATTGATTTGGTTAGTTATTATATGTGTAGCAATATGTATTTTAAATCACACATTAAATATGTGATTTTAGTGTTACGATGATGTAGAACGTGAATTGAAAAAAGAATTGGAGGTAATCGAAGGTACGCAAGCGATGCTAAAGAAAGCCTTACAACAAGCAAATGAACAAGTCAGGCGTCTGAAATCGACGATGTATTTTATGGATAGAGACTTGGAAGATAAAAGTAATGTGCATAAAATCGACAATTATAACAGTAATCTCACACATACAAGCTTAAATCTTAGCTTGTATCACGGTTTTACTCCGTTAAACCGAGGGTATTGGTTCTATCAGATTTAATATGACTGCTTCATGCTAAGTTTTACAGGAATATCACTTTGGAGGAATGGGAAGATTTCACTAAAGCCAATATTGAAAAAGCCGCCAAAGAAATAAATTCTGCCAGGCAATTAAGAAGTTATACAGATATTTTGATCAAGCAAGCTATCGACGATTTGTGGGACCAATACCACAGTGTTAACAATGCGTTCAAAAGGCGAACTGATGAAATAAAGGAGGTCAAAACAAAGATTGAAATTCAACATGCTGAGGTAGGTTATACAATGATTTTTATGGTTTTCAGTAAGGCCGTATCGACGTTGAAATAATTAGAATGAAACAAGCTGTGATGGCCCATATATGCCATTATATATTGAATATTGAACAGTTTAAATGTTCATCGAGGTTTCTCACGGTGTCGCGGATCCGAGTGGTTCAATTTTTCACACCTTTAACGCATAGATTGATCTAAAATTAATTGCGCACGATTGCCCCTTATTGACATTGACCAGCGGTTAGAAAAAAAAACAAGACAAGTTTAGCAAGCAAATCGAACTGTCTTAGTGGACACGTTATGTTATATCCGCTTAGAAAGATATTCTGGTACGCAACGTTGTTATTGCTGTCATGTTAAAACATATCAATTATCATCACTATACTGTGCCAGTTGTTAGCGAAACAAAAAAAGTTTTTGAAAACATTAGGTATTTATTCTATGGAAACGTCGCCACGCACAAAAAATATGGCATACACGGAATGATAAAATCTGTCGACGAACACCATACAGAAGAATCAATTCATCAAGTGGCGTACCGTTCCTGGCTAAATATTATCTTTTTTTTCAACGTTAGAACATGAAAACTTTCTTCAAGAAAATTAAGACTCATTATCACCGTAGTTCAGAGTTGTAACACATTGCTGAGGTAGTTTTTGTATCGGCTGGAAGTTTCTTTTTAAAAAATTAATCTTTGTTCTAGAAATTCTTTAAAGCACTAAGGTGTGAAGAGATATTAGTTGGATATAATTGTTGAGACTTGTGTAAATTATCGCTAAATAATTGGTAGTGCTGTGACGTGGATTAGTTGTATAAATGCTGATGTTATTTAAGAAAATACTATTTATTTTTAATTTTACAAATACCCTGAATTGACATTGAATCACTGATTGTCATTAAAATTATCTAAAAAAGACAATAAAACTGCAAACTGAAGACACACTTCACATTATGAATTTCTTGTGGGATTCCTATCTTTGAACAATATAAAGTTTTAACCCAAAACGTGGGCTTCTCTAGAAGAAAATGAATTAGTAATTCCCACCCATTTTAAAATGATTACCAAAGGTATATAGTTATCAATTTTCAACGAAGACGATAAAAACTCGCTTGGACAAAAATTCTGTAGGTATCTGAAGTCATACATACCAATAATCATAGATAAGAGAGAGGACGATTAGACTGGAATCCAATGATGCTGATCCACTACACTAACTTTATGTACATGTTTTCCCACTTCTGTGCCTTATTCGTCCAAAAATGATCCTCATTAAATATGATTTTTCAGCCAAAAGGGAGGTTTCATTATTTGGCATGCTCCTCAATCACGTAGTTTGTTGTCTCATATATTGAACAATTAATAAACAACAGGTTAAATACACTCGGAATTTAGTATATGGACTATTATAGATAAAGTGTACTAAATCCTTCGCATATTTTTCCAGGTAATGAGACAAGCTAACGAAATTACGAGAACTATAACAAATTTGGAAAAATCTATCAGTGAAAAGGAAGGTTACATGGCGCTGGCCCATACTCGTTTAGGCAACAGAGCCCAACGACCAGGCATGGAACTCTGCAAGGACTTGGTTGAAATTGCTTTAGTTAATGAAGTATCTGAATTGAGGAGGAATTTGACATCAATGCAACAAATGTTAGCTGAGGTAAAATTGTACTTTTTCAAAATTAATACATCATATAAAATAATGACCACTGTGTAGGCTCAAGCTTCATTGCGATATCTTCTAAAAACCCAAATCCAGTTAGAAGAAGATATGAATGTGAAAACGAATTCACTCAAGATCGATGAAGTCGACTGCATGACGTTAAGGCAGAGCATGAATTACCACGCATTTTAATTCTAAATAAAACATTCCTACAATTGGTTACACATATATTATTTCGTAAATAAGAATTTTCAATTAAAAGTGGATTAACTCACAAATAATTAATATAAGTACACAGCCTAAACCTTAAATAGTATTATTCTTGGAATGATACATTTTAACAACAAACTAAATCAATAAATAAGTTTCGTATTACTTAGTTGTCACATTAAGCTGAGTGAGGTTCATGATCGGATGATCTAAAAAATAAAAACCCGAAATTGAAAAACAAAATCGAAGCTCAGTCAATCGTTTCTTAATATACCTTCCGTTTTTTCTATCGTCCTTTTCTGGCACTGAAAGATTATTACTCGGATTTTTCCGCTGGTTTTTCGGTAGGCGCCTTTGGCTTAGCAATGATGGCGTCCAACTGAATTCTGAAACGACTGATGACGATGAAAAAAGGAAAATGAACCAATATCGGAAATTACCTGTTGTAGACGGCTGAAAATAGTTACCTAATGAATTATTCAGTGGAGGCGGGGGAGGTAGAGGTAATTGAAATAACGGAGCCGGATGACTAGGTTTCGAATGATGCTTTCTCCTTTCCCGCTGAGCTGCCGAATCTTTTTTGCGGTTCTGATCGTGTTCTGGATAACAATTGATCGATCGCAGGAACGATTCTAATGGCCCCATTACTGATTCCTAAAATTAGAATTTACAGAAAGAACTGTAAATCATGGAGCTCTCATTACTTTTGTATTAATTGGAACTGTTTCTGTCCACGGTTCGCTGGAAGTGTCGCTTACGGGAGACGAAACATCGGTTACTGGTCGAAATCGATGCCTGAGTTTTTTACGATCGATAGCTGACGGACCTGAATCCTCAGTGCCAAGTAAATCTAAATCTAATGGAGTTGCTACATCTAATAGAACAAGCGAATTAGTGGGCAGGAGTCCTTAAATAAAATTTAGTAAGCAGTAGAAGTAAAATTGAATTTTTATGGTTGATCACTAACCTTTAACAGTATTAACTTTATTAGATCCATCATCAAAGAAGCCAATCAACTTTAATTTGTCTTCAAAACTATTGGTCAAGTTCGTAGGTGATAAAGCTGTCGCCCCTGCGACACTGCTAGCGGCCGAGCTTGACTCTCTAACTAGCAGGCCTTGATCCATTGAAAATTCGGCGTATTCAACATCGTTTTCTCCTAAAATAAAAAGTCCAGATGACCTGAGAGTAGTCCATTAAAAACCATCTCACCATTTATGGGATTTAGGATAATGGACAATGTTTTTTTTTCATCAGTTACATGCTACATCATGTGATACATTTAATATCACAATATCGTTAATGAACACAAAGAAATACTATTATAAAGTTTTGATTATTTTTAAAAGTGTCTGCATAAATGTTTATTAGAAGTCATATATATAAATATATACAAACTATAATATAAAAAATGTAGATATAAATATTTTCTTTTTTTATTTTTGTACAGACAGACCTTCAAATGGAACTGAAGGTTCTGTGTCTCTTTCAGCTACTTGACCACCCCGTTCAGGACTTTGGCACTCGTAGGAGTCGCAAGAAGCGTTACCATAATCGCCATTACCTATTCATTCAAAGCCATGAAGCCATTGTACATAATATCAATTAACAATAACATTTTCATACACAAAGGAATTAAGAAAGTATGAAGACATGGAAAAACTTCTAACTAACTTACCACTATTGTCTTTCATTTGTGTATGATACAACGGAAAATATTATTAATGAATATATTTTGTTTCTTTTTACACCCTACTTATTGTTCATGTTATGTACTAACCTGACATTGTTTCAATATCTACATCGTTTTCATCATTAGAATTGTCTCCAGTACCGGTCAAATTACCTTCCTGATGATGAAATTCCTCCATTAGAGGTTCAGGTTCGCTTAAATCCTGAAAAAAACACGACATACATAAATACAAATATTTGTATTAATGAGGTATTCTCGCCTTGATTGTGTATTAATGTAAGTACAACAGAACAATAGTAATAAATTAATTTGTAAATTAAAATTGCAGTATGCATATATAATGTTAGACGTAATTAATTTAAAAAAATAGAAATATACTTACACTTTCGCTGCTACTACTGCTCAACATCAAAGACACAGCCGAGTTAAGAAGATTTGGAGAGCTCAACGAAACCCCTAAACCTAGCAGTTGATGCGGGGAATTCTGATGGGATTCCGTATCGTTTGATTTTTTACTGCTGTTTATTTGCGTTTGAATTGAGGAAGCCGATGTTGAGCTGTTACTGCTGACATTCTGTTGTGCTTTCGATGAACACGGACAGTCGCTATTCGAAACGGCTTTTGGTTCAGATCCACTATTATAAATATTGTTATCGTTATAAAATAAATTATTTATTATAACTGAGGTCTTAGTTTACCTTATAGAACATAAAGCTGTCACACCCATATTTGTGTTGATACTGGCTAAATCTGTTGAATACGACTTTTCAGCTACATTACTTTGAGACGTAGATGGCGTTGAACGATTGTCAATCGCGACATCGTTCGTGATCGAAGTCGGAATAGGTTGGAGCGTGTACATGCTTTTCACTAACGCGACATTGGCTATGTCCGTCTGAGAATTAGTTCCTAATGTAGCAGCCACAGCATTTCGGGATATCTCCGCAGCTAAGCGCTTTAAATACGTTCATAGATGAGTTAGTTAGTAACAAAACCTGAATATATACCTCTTTGGATTCGTTGATTTGCGAAATATACTGATTCTGAACTGTTTGTAGTTGATTAATGTACCACTGTTGGTCGCGACATCTCTGATAAAATGTCGGAGCACGAACCTGAAATCTAAACATATAATTTGAAGTCAATATTCCCACATGTTGAACAACTACTACTACTGTTCAAGTAGAGTTGTACACCACACTTGAACCATACTTGCGTGCCTTAAAAGGAAATTTTTATTGGTTTAGCATACTTCCTGAAATATAACGGGTGATATGGCGATTGTAAAGAAGATTCTGTAATATTTAAAATCATCATGTCAATATTGCGCCAAGCATTCTTATTATTAGAAGATGGTTCAATGGTTTGAAAATACCAATATAACACCAGAAAAATTAAAATCCCTTAGGTCCATAAAATTCAGTTGATACGAGAATTAATGTCTCACAATGCCACTGAAAAGCTCGATTTCTTAAATAAAGCACTGAAAAATTAACGCAAGGAATGTTATCAGTAATATGCCAGTTTTTATTAATAAAAGATTTTATTAATACTCAATAATCAATTCTGCCTACCATAACTTTGAAAAATGGGGTTGAATTTAATATTAATATTTTGAAACAATAACTACAACAGTCAATTTAAGTCTTAAGATTGGTAATTTCTATTCAAAGTCAATAAGGCTCAAAAATGTCCAAAAATTATACTAATAATTATAAAATGATTGGAAACAAATACTGTACTGAAAGACTGCAATATACTCTTGAACGTTTAGCTATTTGTTATTTTAAGATGACAAGGAAAGAAAAGAGGAACAAATTCGACATAAATTTAATAAAAACGATTTTTTTTTATTAATTTGAATCTCACTGTTGATGATTTTATAACACTAGCTTTGAAATTATGGTACAAAAAGTGTGCCAAAAAAAAGTAAAAATTTGTATTTCAAGAGATTAAAAGTATGAATGTGATTTGTTTCCTTCTATATACTTTTTTCCTGTTTAAAGAATTGTATACATGCCATTGCATTTATAACTGAGAAGATGCAAGCCATTAAAATATTTAAAAAGGTTTATATTTAAGACTTTAAAAGGCACTAAGAAAGAAAAGTTTATCAAAATTCAATAGAACTATTTAAAGCTTAAGATTTTTAAGAAATAGAAATAGCCAAGTTTATTAATCAGAATTTTTAAGGGTAATGAATTTTAATTTCTATTTACCTCAAAACTAGTGTGTCCAAAGCGACATTTAAATATCCTTCGCTCGCCAGGAGATCTAAACGGAAGAACCTATTATAGCCCCAACATTCGCCAACCTCGAAATCGGACGCAAATTCCCTGATAATATTTTTTGTTGAATCTCTACTTGCTTGATGGATCATCTCGACTCGATACTCATATCTAGGAAACAACGGTAACTTCATAAATAAGTAAATTAATGCAATTAAATAAAGGGCATTACTTCGATGGTTCTGGATATCCTGCACTTAACTCCAAGAAAACAGACAGATAATTCCCACGGACAACGCCATTGCCATCTGGATACACCTTCAGCCGCCAGCATAAACCATTACAGTGTAATGGTGTTGAATACACTGGATCTGCTTTCCTTTGTAATTGAGTGAATCCGTGCATTACAAAAGTGCTGCTGCTATAAGCTGGTACAATTTCACTAAAAATTATATAGTAAATAAACTGATAAAAGAATCTTTTCTAGTAACCTGTGAAAATCAGCTGGAACTGGAGCAGTTACGAAACTTGTCATCGGTTTTTTACGAATATTATGAATCATTCTGGACAATTCACAACTTTTGGTTATTAGCTCTGATTTAGTGCAAGTATGTAATTGGTGCTCAATTTCATGTAATAGATGCTCAAGCTGCTCTGTTTCCTGTTCAAGAAAAAAACATAAAATTCATAAATTGAGTCAGAAGGAAGCTATATGTTTTGTCGGACCTGAGTTAAAGTATCCTTTTGCCCCATTAAAGTTAACAATTTTGTTTTCAACTGAGAATCCAACCTGGCAATCATTAGTTCAACTGCATTTCTAATTTCACGTACTCTTTCATCTTTAGCAGATCTCACAGACTCAACATTTCTCTCCTAAAAATCCAACTTAAAAATCAACAGTATTAATAATAAATTTAAACTTACTACTTCCTGAACAATACTAATTAGTTCCATTAACCTCCTTCGAAGCTGAGCCACTTCATCTTTAATTTGAGTAACATGTTGTTCATATACTTCTTCAAGGGGTTTAAATGTATGGCCAGAGTGTGTACCACCCCACAAAGCACATTGATGACAGATGCAACATCTGCATGTCCAACAATACACTGATAACTTTTCCAAATGAGTGGAACACCTAAGAAATATAATATGTATGTATAATTTGCAAATATGGGGATTAAAAATTAACTTACTTATCTCTGTCTCCTTCATCTCCTCTATTGCCATTAAGACTTACAGCTTGTAAAGTATCCAATTGTTGTGTTACTTCTTCTACCCATCTACAGTTTACTAATTCATGTAAATGCAAAGATGCCCTGCAATGAGGACACTGAGATCTTTGTTCAGTCAACCATCTTCTTATACAAACATAACAGCAAAGTTTTGAGCAATGTGGACACAAATGAGCATCCCGCAGTTTCTCCATGCAAATGAAGCATCGAAATACTTCTGCAAGGGTCTAAAACAGAATTTTCTTATTTCTACTTGTTGTTTATAATCACATAGTATTACGCATTCTGATGTTGTATTACTAAAACAATCCATAATTTACTACTAAATTCATCTCAATTTCTACCAATGATTTTGACTTATAGATGTTAATATGACAAATTTAAAATCTCTGGTATATTGATAAATTAAAATTATCCCCTAACGAATATAATTAACTACAACACAAACAATAATAATAATAAATACTTACTTCAACACTGTGGTCATCATGTTTATTTCCTGGCTTATTCCTTGTTGCCATTTGAAATCAGTTGATCAATACAAGGTATGAATTTACTTGTTTATTGCTAAGTCTTCATTATGATTCTTTAAAGTGAGTGACCGACTTCTTTGTCGCTTTCTTAAACAAAGAACTACAAAAACAGTTATAAATTCGTATCGAGTAAACCTGTTCTAATTTTTCTTCGATCTTTTTGCGAAGACTCAGCGCATAGAAAAACTCAGTGTCATATGGTTGTCAAAGAGCACAAGGCTATATAAGTTAAAGGCTAGCTCAAGAACTGACAACAATGGAACCAATAATTTTGAACTCAGCTTGTTTATATATAATTAAAGTCTTAATCACTACTTTCGTTCATATCATAATATATTATTTTTAAAATATAGCAAAAAAGTTGTGTTATTGTAAATATGACTTAATTACTTAACCTAAAAACTATTATGATACAAAATTTCCAAAAATGGATTTTGACTGGGCCGTACGATATTCAGAAGTACATAAAGTATGTGTTTTGTTCGAAAGGGTTGAACTACGTAATCCTAAACGATGGCAATATCGTTCCCTGCATGGATACATTCAAGAGGGACCACAGTGTGGACTTGTTGCTTTAGCTATATTAATTGAAGAACCTACTAAAGATAAAGTAAAAGAGATTTTTGAAGTTGCCAAGGCAAAATGTTTTACATATAACGGAGAAATGTTTAGTGTTTTACAAATGGCAGAATTGGTGTCAGGTTTTATGCCTAATCACATAATTGAATTATTTGAGGGTTGCCTTAATTGTGATAGAATTAAGCAGTGGTTGCTGAAAGGTGCAGCTCTTTTAGTGCCGTATCCTTCTTTTTTTTATACGATAAAGCCCTTAATGTGAATTAATTTAAAATCTATTTCCTTAAAAAATTATTTAGATATGATACAAATAAGGATAATTCACCAGGGTTTCATAACGGTCACAAAGCACATTGGTGTGTCATTTCTGGTGCTATTGAAACTGATGATAATTTTTTTGTGATAGCCAGACATGGAAAAGCCAGAAATTTAGCCATATGGAATATAAATGATTTGGCAGACAGTAACCAGCAATTATTTGATTTTTCTCCTGACAGAAAATTACAAGATTTAGAATACAGGTTGCCAGAAGGGGGAATCGCTGGTCCATTAGGATTAAATAATAAGTGCATTTTAATTTACCAAAAAAATGTGTGATATTTCATACCTAAATGAATTTGTGTTGGTTTGCTTCTTTTACACATTATGTTGTATAACTTATTCTGAGTATTTATAGTATATCATTAGACAAATATTGAAATAATTTTATTTAAAGAAATATCCAATAATATATTTTCTGATGAATTTTATTTACATTTTATGTTTCAAATTTTCTAAAGAATTTTGTGTGAATATAGAAACCATCTTATCCCAACTACAGTCAGCTAATTGACCTGGTTTATGATAATTCCAGTCTAAACCATATACAAAGTCTGAATGATTAACAGATATATTCAAGGGTTTGTGAACATTACAAATATCCCAGATTTTTGTTTTAAAATCATATCCAACAGTAGCTAAAATATCAAAATGATATGGTGAAAATTGTATTCTTTTTACAGGACATCCACTATCCTTAATTTGAAACTGAGGTTGGACACAATTTCTTATATCCCATCCACGTATAAGACCGTCACTTCCACTTGTGGCAATAAGAAATTCATTAAACGGACTCCAGTCACATGATAAAATTTGTGTGTCATGTGCTTTACAACAAATTATTGAATGAGGTATTGTCGTATCCCATATTCTTAAATTACCACTTTCAGAAACTGATGAAAATAAACATTCTTTGTGTTTTGAAAAGCTGGTATTATGCACCACACCAAACGGCTCTCTAAAATTACTAACAGCTTGTTTTTCATTTAAATCCCATAATTTAATATTGGAATCCCATGAAGAGCTTATGAATTGATGGTAAATTTTTGAACAGCTTATAGATGATATTTCGCCATAATGTCCCGAATACACTTTTAGAGGCACTTTTTCATATTTTAAGTCCCATAATTGTAAAACACCATCGCCAGAACCAGTTATTATACAATTAGGATTGAATAAAGGCCATACAACATCATAAAGTCCATCTAATCTTCAAAATTCAGGCGTAAAACAATCAGGGTTCCACTTCCTGCTAATCCAAAATATTCACTAGTAGCTACTGCTAAATAATTAGGAATTAGAGGTGAAAATTTAACGCTATATCCACATTTTCCTAAAAGTGCAAATTTTAACATTTGGAACGAAATGTACACAAAACACAGAGGAATTCTCAATATTTCGGGGAAAAGTAACAAGTATAAGATTAATTAATTTTTATCCAACTAACCTGTTGCCACATTTCTGTAATATAAGTTGGTAAAGCCTTTGAATTCTTAAGGATTGACAGGCATAGAAAAAAGTTGTTGACAGGGATTATACTAGGTTATGGTGGTTTGTTTTTAAACGTTAATAAACCAAATATTTATAATGTATGTGTTATATTCATAGAAATGAGCTTTAGTATCTTCCATAAATATGATAATTTTGCAATATAGTTATTTGAAACATGCAACAAAAAAAACCCCGCGAGAAGAGGTAAAATGATATTTGTACCATATTTATTAATTTACTATTTTTACTATTTATATTACTTATTTTTACCATATATATATTTAATATAGCAAGACGAGGGCATGGGAAAAAGAAAGAAGAAATAGATTGAATGAAGGTTTTACAAAATTAAGTCAAGTTTTGCCGTGTTATGATTCTTCAAAGACATTTTCCAAAATCGAAATTTTGGAACGTGCCAAACTGGCAATCAAAGATTTAGATGAGAAGTTAAAGAATTTTCTTTGTCCTGCTGAACCTGATAAAGGCGAAACAGAAAAAATCAAAGGTAATTGATCATTATATAAAATAGTAACATCCAATTTTAGTAATCCTTCATATATGATTTTAGCTGATATAATTAAAAAATTGCAGGATCGTATAAAAAAACTTTTAGTTCGAAATGAACAACTTAGTAATTTACTTAAAAATGCGGGCATTACTGTACCTAGGGAATATAGTGCTGTTAAGAAATTTAGTAGACGTTATAAAGATGCTTATAAATTATCAGAAGATCAAGTTAAAGCTGTTCAAAAGGAATTGGAAAGTAAGAAATTTATTAAATATATATATAAATACATTTATTATTTGTTTGGTACTATATACTATTATTTTAGAAGAAAATCAGATAAGTGTATTGAAACCAAAGAAAAAGGCCTGTGTGAACTCAAAGCTTAAGAAAAATTCTAGTCCATGTATGAAAGGAAAAAGAAATTCCAAAAAGGAACAAATATCAAAATTTGTTTCATCAGCAAACTGTGTTTTTATTGTATCACAGCCAAATTTAATCAACAATTCTTGTTACATAATAGCAAAGAATTCAAAAAAAGGAAATCAAACAGGTATTTCTTATTCTGTATTTCTATCCTTATAAATCCAATAACATTTTTATTTTTAGTGATAACAAATTCAGTTCTTTTAAAACCACCAATTGTATCACCTAACATTAAACCATCAATTATCACAGCTAGTTCAAGTACAAATTTAGGTACTGGAACTTTAATTTTAACCAATGGTACTGTTATGCCTGTTCTACCAACTCCTCAAATGCTGCCAATACTACCTATTTTAAATCCTATACAAAATAGAGTTTCAACTCTGATTGTAGTCTCCTGTAGTTCTAAAACAACATGTACTACAAAAAATACCATTTCAAATGTACAGCTACCTGAAACAAAGGAAATAAAACTTTCTAGTGATGTAATATACAGTAATATTCCACCAGTAATAAGGCCAAAAACTTGCTTTACAAAAACCACCCAAGTTAACAAAGTTCCAATTCCAGCCTTGTCATCAAAGGCAAGTCACTGTTGTATGAATAATACCAATACAAAAGCAAAAGTAGCAAAAACTAATGGGAATGAAATAATTAATGTGGATAAAAATGGTACTAATAGAAATAAAAGAAAACAACCTGATATTAAGAATACAGAAAAAAAGGTGAAGCATGAAACAGAGCTAACAAAAGGAGGGGGAGATAAGAGTTCACCTTCAAGTTCTCTCAAAAATTGTGAGCCTGTTTTAGTGGAGATATCAGATGTACCCAACAATAAAAATGAGAGATCTTCTGCAGTTAATAGTGAATCAAAACTGCAGATCGGGGAGTGTAAAGCTGTGGTTAGCCAGAGTAGTGATACAATTACAAACCAATCTATAGAATCAACTATACCTGAGATGTTACATGAACCAGCCATATCAGAATCAGAAACTCCCACTTTGATCAATGTTACAAAACAGTGTGATAAAGTATCTGTTTCTAAAGAACAAGAAGCTTTACATACACCAATAATTTCAGGTAAAAATATAAATTGTGAACCTTCGCTGGACAAAAACAACCAAAAAGAACAGCTCGTAGAAGCTACAGTAAGAACCACTACAAATATTACTACTCCAGATCTCAATTCTATATTTAATTCATCCATGTCCAAAACACAATACAGCATCTCTACAATAAAATCAAATCTAAGTATAAATAAATATGAATCCCAAGCGCTGCATGTGACCAAAGATTTAAATGACCCCCCAGAACTGAAACAGATAGAAATCAATTTGCCTCAGTCAGAGTTATCAAATGATCTGTTTGCTTCCTTACAAGTACCACCTGGTTGTCAAAATACTGAGTCAACATCACCAACTGCAGCATTTTTGCTTGCATTTCCTTTAGTGTCTTCTGGAGCAAAAGTTACCGAAGTTGAAGGCGAAGAAAATGCGGAGAGTCATGCAGGTACGCCTAATTTACTTCAGATTGGTACTATGGACTCAACAAAAGCCACACAATCTCATGCGGAAAGTTTAACACCTAGTTTGTTAAATCTGGATAATTTCTCGTTTTTTTCAAATAAAGATAGCTGTGGTGGTTTTTATAATAATTACAGTATGGTCTCTACAGCCCCAAGCTGTAATTTAGTGACGACTTCAACTGTTACCAGCCAGAGTAGCTTTGTGGATAATGTATCAATGAGTAATGAACATGCTAAAAGAAAGACAGACAAAGTCATTGAGAATTCGTCATGTCGGAATTATGGTTTACCAGTCACAGAAAATGTTGGTTCAATAGACAGAAAATCGACAGCATTGAATAAGAAAAACAACAGTATAAAGTACCCGAGCTTCAACAGTGGTAATCTATGTTCCAGCATTACAAACAGCACTGACAGGCACAATTCTCAAATACATTCAAATTCATTCCAAGCTAAATCACTGATGAACAATTTTGGTGGAAATAAAATAAAAACTGATATTATGGAACCTTATAATTCGAAATCCTTTGATAATTCGAGCAATTACTTGAGTTATAAGGATTGCAATTCACTTGCCCAGAATACTTTTAATTCAAACAGGAATTTTAATCCGGCTTACACCATAGCTGGAACAAATAACTATTTCTATAATTCTTATGGAACTGATAGTGATAGAAGTTATAATATGTCCCAGTGTGGGAATTATACAGATTATAGGAAATCCGATCATTTTTTGAACAATTACAACGAACCTCAAGTTAATCACAGCAACGTTAAAGTATCGGGCTCACAAAATAAACTTATCAACTGGATGACTACTCCAAATACCACCAGTAGCAGCTCATATAAAACGGATTATTTCCTTCCTCCTTTCTCAAAGGATAACGATTTCACTACTAATTTAAACACGACCAATACTTTTAATACAGCTAGTGCAAACGTCCATTTCAGTAGTGCTTCAGTGTATGGTTCTGGTGATTATTTAAATCATGGGCAGGATTTGAGAAAGTCCAGCGATATAACGTTGCCGACCTATAACAATTATCAGAGGCCTGAAACAGAGGACAATCAATTCTCGTGGTCGCCGAATAAAATGCCCCAGTTTTTCGACGCGGCTCATTCTTTCGTGTCTTCCACTTTACCAACGTTGGTAGGAGACCTGGCTTTGAACAATATAACTACCATTGATCCGAAAAACACTGTAAAAGAGAGAAACAAGGAAAACAGAAGAAAAATGGGAGGTTACGAAAATAATTCTGGACAAAGTAATTTCCTTTCGGTCAGCCAATTAATGGAGAGGGAGACGATACCAGGGAAGATTTCTTCTAGGAGAAACAGTGGGAATCGTTCGAAGAACAATCCACCAAAGAAGAGGGTTAGTAACAAAGGCGAGTCTAATAAAGACATGTCTGTTTATCATAAATCGGAGAAGGGGATTCAGCCGAAGAATTATGGGAGTAATAATGTTAGTGGGAACTTATTCTGTGACTCCAAACAAGCTCGTAATAACAAGATGATTCCGAGTAGTTATTCAGCTGAAGCATTAATTGGCAATCAGATGAGTACAGATGGAGGAAAGAAAAACTTAACTGGACAAAATAAGCCACCGGCGAGCTTTTTGAGTGACAATATTGTACCGTATTTCCCCACGGTTGATGTTCCTCAAGATAATAGCTACATACAGACTAATCAAACTTATCAGACAAATACATTTTCTCATAATTTTACTTCGTTTCAAAACAACACCTACGGAACTAATAACATCATCCCCAACGCTTGTGCGATACCCACCACGTACATTCCCAATAACAATTTTATGCATAGTTCAAATGGCCAGGATGGATTCCAGATGGATAATTCCAACATATTTCAAAACACGAACCTTTCGCATAAGGACAAAAACATTTACACTACGAAACATTACAATCGTGGATCGGAGAAAGACGAAAAGAACGAGACGATCAGCTGTAAGAAGGCGAAGAAGAGAACCTTAACCGAGAGTAATTTATCTTCTTTTGATATTCCGTTTCTGTCCCTACCGGGTCCTATTAATTCTCCCATTTTACCCGACGACTTCCACACGACGTATCTACCAACGTCCACTTTGTATTCGTGCAAAAATCCACTGTATCCAAAAACAACATCCGAGCTTACGCCCAGTTCGTTAATACCTCCCTTACCCTCCGTTCCGCCAAATAGGACCAGTATCCAACACCCGGAGATATCGCCCTCGGTCAATTCGGTTGGGACGTCCTTAACTAACTTCAATTTAAGTACAATATTCCCAGAAATAAATAAGGTTAGTATAGCTTTATATATTAGGCCTATAATTTGTATTGTGAAAAGAAGCTTATTGTTAAAGTGCTATTTTAAGCTTTATTGATGAAAATCGGTACATTCCCATCTTTCAAACAACTTACGGATTCAATCTCGAACGAAGGATGTGTGTATATAAACGCCATAAATATTTTAGAATTGGCCCAGATAGGTTTTAATCACTAGTGCTGGCCTTGTATGCAACAATATGTTCAGTTTGTTTAATTGACTTCTCTAGATATCGCGGCCAATAGTTACACTACAACTTACAGAACCTACCATATGCTTAGTAAGGCTCTCTGGTCATTAATATTCCGCTTCAGTGTTGATGTGGATAGCTCTCCACGACGAGTAAAAGTTGACTAGTCACAACATGCGACAGAAAACTTTTATCTTTGCCTGTCAAACAATAAAACGTGATTGAAATCATTCGAAATGGTGGTAGTTTCAGTAAATTCTTATTGGTGACCATCTTTCCTTCTTTTGGATCTTTTTCAACGTATTTAAACACCTAGAAATAGTAAATTCATCAACTGCTAAGCTGTCTGAAAGTTCTTTTAAGACTTTATGTTGGGATATCGTCCATTAAATCAGTTGCATTGTCTTTGAACGTTTTTGCCTTCTAGACTGTCCTTTGTCATTTACATCAACATTACGGTTTAAATCGAAATCTAAACCAAAAATTGAGATTAAACGGAGCAGCATCACTATAAGTTTCTAAAAGTGTCGCATTAGTTTCGACAGAATTGATCAAACAGCAAGATTAATGAATGTTGAAAATTAAATTTGAGCTTTCCATGATTAGCGTCGGTATACACTAAATAACTCAATAATATTATATGGAAAACTGTTATATTACCTAAAAAAATATCAATTAGATTAAGTTGTTTGCAATGATACTTTGCATTTTCATCAATAGATAGTCGCTATTAAAATACATCATAGCACCCAATATTTGTCTTTGCATAGTATTTAGTAAAATTTGTAGCCAACTTCTAGTTTGACGACGGTTTTAAAGCTAATACTCGTTAAATTTTTTCGAACATGCATTAACATTAATTGTTTTTCATTTATTTTAGGGACCTGTACACGAGCCTTTTCCCGAAATCAGAAACAAAGATTATTCTCCCCTTAGAAATTTTCCTGTTACGTCTTCCATTCAAGTAGGTACATCATATTTATGTTTTTACGATTATTTTAATTATTCGGATCTATTCCAATATTTCCAGTAACATATGCAATCATTATTATCAATTTAATTATTTGTATCTTTAGGTACCGTTTACAAGCAAGTCTATCACTTTTGGATCATTTGGTACATAGAAAGGCCACATTTTTGTATTTGTTGATAAACTGTCGTCAAAATTCTTAAAATCACCCGACTTTGTTTTGTGTTTTACTCTACAAAAAGTCCTTTTTGATGTTTTCTGTTTTAAAACAAATTGAAATATGTGATTATTATATTGTAAAATACCCGTATGGAAGTTATTTATGTAACTATTGAAATTTTTTGTTTGTATAGAATATTTGTATATATATTTATATATTTTAGTATCTATATACATAATGTGCAAGAAATATAATTTATAGTAAGTAAATACTTCTTTATTGTTATTATAATTAATTAAATAATATAATGAAAAGCGATATAGGGATATAAAACTATTTTGCCACATATTCACTGTTTCTTATTCTTCTTTTTTCTAACTGTGTCTTCATAAGTTGGCAACCATTGTCTTGTGCTTCCGGTCAAAAGTTTTCTTTATTCTTGTCATTATTCAAGTCAAACAATGCATCAAACTAATCAAACAACTAATGCCTTCATCAAAACATCGCCATTCTTTTGGGTATAGGTAGCACGAGCTGAGACTGTATCAATAGCGTGCAACCTAATGAACTCGTATTAAAGTAAAATAACTTGTGTGTTACTCATTAGAAATATCACGCTCTGTTATAAAGGCTGATTGATCAAATTTTAAATCCCAAATTACCTGCAATAAACATGAAATTCCCGGTAAAAACACGACATAAATTCTTTTATTATTGGATTTAAAATTACCGTCCTTCCAAAAACGGGTATTAGGAAGTTATATTATCACTAGCTGACTAGCCAGACCTTTTCCAGTACGAATGAAGAATTAATAATATTTGCGTGAGTCGCTAATTAGACGTTGTTGCGGATTTGTAATCATGATGAAATATTTCTGGAGCTCTATCGCAGCGTCACATATCGAGTCCAATTGTGAGCCTGAATCGACCACGAATGTCTTAAACTTTTAGCTGGGTAAGACCGGATGTCTTATGGGGTGGTTTCTAAAGTTGGTCACTCGCCAGTCGGTAGGCTTAATGTTGAGGCCGTGGTTCGGAGCCCACGTTAAATTTTAGGCCCAGTCCCGATAAACCCATAGTTGGTACAAGGAGACCTAAAAAAAATATAAAAAAAAACTCTGCACTACAATATTATCTAATCTGATTTTTTTATATTTAACAAATAGGGAGTTTTTTCCAATAAAATAATGTTAAATGGGAATATGCGGAAATTTCTGTGATATTAAACACAAGACTATGTAAATAACTGCATTTTTCTTTTCTACATTAGCATTTGACATAGCAATACATTTTTTGTGAAAACTTTTATTTCCTACTTGTACACTGGTATGATCTAAATAAAATATAATACATTAAAAGATACAATCTATTCTTTATTTTAATATTACAATTTTCATATTTAACAAGTAGAAAAAATTCTGCATTGGCACATTAATATCTATACTTTATACAGTTCCAATATATATTTGAATAATTTTTTTCTGTTATATTATTATATTACATTATATTAACGGCTACCAGAACAAACAATATTTAATTATTTTTCTGTTGTATGTATGTATACAAAAATACCGGCTGACAAAAAACAAGATGATTTTAGCTAAATTAGTACTCAATTCACTTTATTAAAAAAAAATTATATGAACCTTTACTTTTTGGTACTGCCTGATCATCTGTAGTTGATGGTACACATTTCATCGTTCTAAATAATCTATGAAAAACATAATTTCCAGTTTTATTTAAAAATTTTCTGGTGATTCTTTTGCTATTTAGAAATTGTTTATAATTATATTATTTTTTAAATTCATTCTAAAAGATTAATGGAGTGATACCAGGTTTGCCTGTTTAAGATCAATCATCGAAATTCCTCAAAAGGCTGGAAGTTCCTGAAATGGCTATTAAAGTACTATCTAGTTCGAATAAGTCGCCAAACTGCTTTCCTATTTAGTTCTTTCCCTAACATTCTGTGGCTAATAGTTCCGTAAACAACGGATGGCTTGTGTCATTTTATAAAAATTGCTTTCCTTTCTATTGAAATCATGTTATTACCGGTAAGAATTGGGTATTGTGAGAAACCTAACGAAGCCCCTTGATATTTGAGTAGCCCTAATGTATGGAATAAGAATTTCGAGAATTTCAAAATGAAATAAGTGTTATATAAAAACCAAGAAAAACTCAATAAACTATATTTTTATGATCTGTATCAGTTTATAGACACAGAGACGTGTAGTAATTCACCAAGAATAGTGTTTAGCATATCATAACGGACTGTTGCAGTTCGTAGCTTTATTGCACCAAATAAACTATCAATCTAGATATAAACACAAAAATAAACATATTTTTAGAAATTATTAGATAAATAAATTATTTTATTTGTTAGTTAAATTGTAGTCTTTCTTATCTATCATTTAAAAACGATTCAACTAACGGAAAATCAGGTAAGGATAAGGATAGGTTACGTGTCTTAATGGAAATATAAAACCAACAATATATAATATATAATATTTGCCAACTTATCCATAATATAAGTTTTTATTCACATCCAAGGAACCGCTCTTCCAAAAGAATGGTGGTTGAAAATATAGTTGTAATCTCATTTGTCCTGAAAATAGTATCCTCCACACTTCTTGCAATCAGTTCGGATCTTTGTATTATTAGCAGAATGGTTTTTACGTTTAATTTCTTTTTCTTTGTTTTCATTATAATCACAAATATATTTAAGAATCCATCCTGAGAGATATTTCAAGATCATACTCAAAGCTTCAGGTTTCAGTTCCCCACCTTGAAAGCAGGCCGTTACTGCATATTCAAAAAATGCTATTGCACGTTTTTTATAAATCGGACTCATTTTATCAAACATTGGGTTAGAATGTCGAGATTTTCCCATTAAATTTTGTTCTTCATATTCTTGATATTCTTTTTCTGTTTTATTAACTTCCTTAGTGAAATATGAGATGATCCAGTACAAGTATTCAAAGAATTGGTATCTCACTGGAATTACTTCATTAATTTCACTAAACAATTGGTAATTTCCAGATTTTCCTGAAATAGAGTGGATTCCTTTTTCAAGGATGTGTAACAATTGCAATTTAGTATTTTCGTTGAACACGTTCAGTAATTTAAAAATGTCATCTATACTTGTGTTGATATCCAAGTTGATTCGATTCAGTGGAATTGGATTCGTATCGTTTAAAACATTTGTTATGGTAAGGTGGAAGATAGCTCTTAATGCACCAGAAGATATTGTGTTATTACCCTGAGTGCTTATTTTATTTAGAAATATCTGAGCTTCCATTTTGTTTAAAACGACAAATTCATTTATATCCACAGATATGCCATTTAATTCTATTTTGTTGGATTCAGTGGAAAATTTTATTCCCTTTTTATTCATTTCTTCGCTGTGCTTTGTGAGGGTGGCAAATATCTCATCTCTATTATGTATTTTACGAAGTGGAAATATTATTTCACCTTCACTTTGTAAACAGTCTCTTTGAAAAGATATAACATCTTTTGATAATTCATTAAATATATTCCTAAAAATAATTTTTGTTCTACCTTAATGCTCAATGTGAAATTTATAAGGACTATAAATTAATTTTGAAGGATTTTACTATGAATAATAGAAGATATAATTATTTTTCAGTGTTTTGAATGCAGACTGTCAATAGTTTTTTCTTTGTTATATATTTCTTGTTATACATTGCATGCAAAGTTTAAAATTTTTGTAGCTAATAAAAATGTTTAGAATTTAGTAAAAAGACCCATAACAAATAGAGCCTTAGCGGATATTTGACATACGGATAAATTACTATCTCATATAATTCTACAAAAATTTCATAATTCATAGTCCTAATAGTTTTAGTGACTTGTTAGAATAATTACCGAATTATATATCTTCCTGACTGTTCGTCAAATTCCTTTAGTATTCTGTGAGGCTGTAACTTTGCAATCTTTGAAAATGTATACATATCATTTAGGAAAAAAAGAAGAGATAGACCTTCTTCTATAATATAAAGAACATATGGCGTGCCCTCATACATCCATTCAATAACTAAATTATATCCTGTATAAAATAAACTAACAAAACTAGCTCCAAGATTTAATACTCCTATAACTTTAATACCATAAACCATACCCTGAATCCCAAAATAATGCAAATATACATAATTTTAATTTACACCCACAAATTTAGAGGCCCCTCACCTGGCTAATAACATATCCTCTTGTTAACCTGTAATCCAATCCAAAATTTGCACCTTCATTGATAAGGGCAAGCATACCATCTCCAATGTTTATAGACGCTTCTAGATCTTTTGATTTCATAACACTAGACTAAAACATATGTTCAATATTTGCTTAAAAGTATTATCAAATTACCTAAGAAAAAAAGAGCAACACACCAAATAACAAATTAACATTAAGGGTTATAAATTCTATGTATATCTTACTTCTCCATCCGTCTCTCTATTGTATAATAACCGACCGCCACGACCAAGTAACCAAGCCTTACTAGCGATTCCAAGTAGTCTGCCGATGGCAATTATTGATGCTATAGGAAAAAATTGGGGTGCCATAGGAAAAAGTGGATTTGTTAAACCAATGGATCCAGATATTATACCAGCCACTAGATTTGCATCATCAGCTGTTCTCCAAAATTTAGCTTGAGAATTTTGGCAAACTTTTCCATTTGTCAGATGCTTTTCTAATAAGACAACGTCATTTTGAATTTGGTACCTTAAATATTTTATAGTCATATTAAAATCTCCAAAACATATTATTAGTAATCTATGCTTTTTTGCGCAATATGTTCTTATATACTTAGATGTTAAAATTGCAGATATTTGAAATATAAAACCAACCTTCCGTCAAGAGGAACTGTTATTAGGCAATCATAAAGTTTATTTTCTGTTAAATATTCTGTCCATGTCTGATATACTTGACCTTCATTATCTATAAATATTCTGCAAGGATCATCAGAACCTCGGCATTTCCTTAATACAAATATTGGAACAGTAGTAATATCTTCTATGGAACCTTGTTCTGTATCTGTGTCTTTGTTACTCATTATTTTAGATGGCAATGGTTCAATACAATTAAAGATAAAAGCTATATCAATTAAATCCTTAAACTGCTCTACATTCTCTAAAAAATAAATGTATTGCATAAATAATTCTCTAAATCAAATCTGAAATGAAACTACATAGAAATACTTACTACTCCTAGAAGCTATAACTTCATATAAATGTTCAACCTTTTTCTTTGTTTCCCCATCATATCCAGGTTCAGTAGTACCACCTTTTAAAGCAAAACCTATTTTATCTTTTAAATATGCATGTTCATCATATTCAAATCTATCATAATCACGAAGACAAAGCAGATGTGCAAATGTTCTTTGCAATTTTTCTGAAGTAATACCATTAAACTGCTTAGCATCATTATTAGAGTGTTTTAATTGTTCTCTAATAATTTCTTCTTGAAATATATTTTCTGCGTTATATAACGAATCTAGCATAACTCCATATGAAATATTTCCTCTAAAATACTTGAAAATCCTGGTGTTATTTGGGAATGGCATAATACATACAGCCATCGCGATCCTTTTGGTTATAAAGTCAGATAGTACAGAAAGGTTAACATAATTTCTTAGAGATAATTTCAATGTATCATGGTATTTTTCCTGTTCAATATCCCATCCTATCATAATAAAACTTTTCTTTAATAAAGTAATTAGTTCACTATTGCCTATTTTTTCGCACAGCATGTGACTAAATGACTGTTCAGAATTATGTAAATATAAGAGGATAAGTTTTCTCTAAAATAAAAAAAAAACGTATAAGCAAATCATATGTAAATTAAAATAAATTAATAACATATTTTAGACCTTACCTCAGCGGGTGGTGATGTCCACATTTGACTAATAGCATTTTTCAGTGTAATATCTTGTATCAAATCAGTTCCTTTACTAAATAGCTTATTTTTACAACTATTTATGGCTTCAATTTCCATGTTTGAAATAGAACTGATCACTTGATATACCAACTGGCTATGACTATACACTAACGGCTCTTCGCTTTGGATTTCTTAACGATTTAACAGTTAAATGAATAAATTGCTAATTTTATTTATTAACTGTATCAAGTATTCCTAGAATGAAATTAGCCGGCAAATGTACAACGCAATAAACAACTACGCGCAATATTCCAATCCTAATGGTGAGTAGAGTGTTGAACGAAGCGAACGTTCGGGGTCTGCGCGAACACAGGCGCGAAGGTTAGGCATGGATTGGCGAAAATCTCTCCGTTCGCGGTGATCGAAATCAATTCGTGGGCCGTTCGATTCTTCTCAGAAAGTTTCGATCTCCAAAAATAATTTGACGGTTTTCATCGTTTGGTTCGGAACCCTGTATTATTTTGTTTATAATCGTACTTTTCACAATGGGATGCTAAAATTAAATGTCTTGTGAATCATTTTTCGATGGTACGTGTAGTGTTCTTTTCCTAAAAAGCAATGTTTATTGCTGAAATAATATGTACCGTTTAATCGTTTTTAAAAAAGTATCAAATTATTGTATGGCCGGTATGGTACATAATAAACAAAGTTATGATAAGGAAGAAAATACGAATAATATTGAAATTCAACACGTTTGAAGTTTAAGGTAAGAACATAACTTGACACTTATATGGCGATTTTATTTATAACGATTTTATTTATAGATTTGTGAAATGATTTCAAACATTTACTATTAATTCTTTAACGATTACGAAATGACCCAAAATCACCAGAAGGTATATTTAGTCCCAAGAGAAAAGAATGTAACCTTTATTTGAGGGTACAACATGTATAAATGGAGTCATCAGGCAATTCATCCGTCAATGATAGGGACAGAAATTATATATATAAGTATATATATATACATATATATACATATATATATATATATATATATATATATATATATATATATATATATATATATATATATATGAGTAGTATATATATAAGTAGTATGAAAAATAAGAGTTGACAAGTACAAGATGATTTGGATGGAAGAGCCACAGACCTTATAAGAGGATATTATGCTAGTATCTTTTCAAATTATAAAGTAAAAAATAAACTTGCTATCAAGCATATTTGAGACATATCTTGGAAAAAATGAAGGAATATCACCTTGAAGTGACTCTTTTCTCTAGAACTACTGTGTTTAATGAGTTTTACTTTATATTTTAGAAGAAAGGTTCGAAGATATGGTTCTTCTTGGAAAGAAGCTAAGAAATGCGATTGTTATAGTTATAGTGCGTTTAATGGGTGGTTATTTTTACATATTGATGTGTTTGCATTATTCTATGAATTAAATAAAATTAGTTGGCAAGCTAAATGTTTTCATGTTGTTAATACTTATTTTATATGAGATTATTATTAAACATATTTTCTCTCACCAGTTGTGAAATACTTTTTCCATATTATTTCACAAATTTTCGACTATGGAGAGTATCAATAAATGTAATTCCTTTCAATGAAAGATAGAAAAACAATTCAAAATTTTGACACGTTTTTTTGTAATTACCATTTGCAAAATAGAAATCAAAGTTAAATGTTATTTCAGATTTCTGCAAGTAAAATATAAATATTTTAATTTTTCGTGTTTTAATGAGGTTTTTATTGTATTATTATCACTCATTAATAAATATATAAATATAAATATAAATAATAAATATATAAATATATATATATATATATATATATATATATATATATATATAATAAAACACATATTTATCATTCAAAGACATCTTTATAGTAATAATTAAATTACAAGGAAAAACAGGGTTATTTTTTCAGGATAGTTTTACGTTCGCTCAAATTTGTTGGCCCGATCCGCGGTATCTGGATCGCCATTCTGTTCGCGCTGAAAGTTTTGCGGCGAACACTGGAACTAAGCAAAGTTTTTTTGGCCTGGAACCGGGTAGGGGAATCCTGTTACGGATACCTTGTCGGGAAGACCCGCAAGAATAAGCGACTTGGACTGGTTATGTGGAGGCTGCCTCTGGGCTACCCACTAAACCCCACCCTATCAGCTGATCCAATGACCCTAACTGATACTTCTTACTGTTAGTAAGGAGGGTGCCCGTAACCGGTAACACCGTTAAGAGGCACAAGGGCCAGGCAAGGACGTGGCGTCGTTATCACACCACGCAGCTTGCGGTACATGAGTTAATCGCTCGCCGGAGAAAGTCGAGACAATTAGGAGTTAGAGGACGACGGGGTAGTGTCGGCTGTGACAGAATAAGGCTACGAAGAGCCGAATGAGTTATTGGCCTGAAATATCGGCCAGCTCGGTAATACATCTATTGTCCGAGAGACGAAGAGTGGAGAAATATCTCGAATAAACCTCGGATATAAAATCGTGAACTTGGGGGGCGTCTGTTTCTCTATGAATTTGATTGTTCCTGACGAACCATGGGGCATTGATAATTCTCCTGAGAATTTTGTTTTGAAACACTTGGAGACGTTCCACCTGGCTAGGGGAGACGTATTTTAGTGCAAGCAAAGTGCATGCGCAATACGGAGTGAACCAATTTTGATACCTATTCATCACGAATGTTCGCCGAATTCAGTTCTACTCATGCGCAATTTCAATTTTCGCACGAAATTCGCGCCGAATGCTCAGGTCTGTACCAACCATAAAAAGACGTTTATGTATAGATATATAGAGAGTATAATCGAAATATGTCGATTATTAAAGCATGATGTATTTCCTGCACTCTCTGCAACTTTGTATTTTACATCTAATACAATGTTAACATGAAACATTAAAAAAAAATTTAATAACAAAGTAACCATTATGGGAAAGAACAACATTGACATTTCACGATTACAAAAAATCATTTAACTAATTTTTAAAGATAGATTCTAAGATTTTGTTTACAACGTTTGTAAATTCAAATAAATTGATACAACATATTTTATTCAATTCCATAAATTCATTCTGTCCATTTTTAGCTACGAGTTTTCCAATATTTCACGAAGTATATCGTTTCAGAGTTCCTGGAAAATAATCCTCGTCTTAGGAGTAGATCTAAATTTCTGGCTACGATTTATGTATACGGGAGAAATAATGTTTAGTGAGTACGGTAAATCCCACCCGTGATGATATCCACTCAGTGGTAATAACAAGGCGTGAGATGCGGACTGTACAGTTCGTGAAGTCGAGCATTGTAGTGGAGCAGCGTTACACCGCCTGTCAACTGCCATCGCCGGTAGTTCTGAATAGCTTGTCTGAGTTTTCTTAGTGAGTTAAGGCCTTAGTTTTAATAAAATGTGTTATTTCAATTTTTTTCCGATATTAATTTACCTGCTTATAATATATATAAATTCAACATTAAATTGAATATTTATTTTATTAATTTCTATATACTGCCAAAATTGAAGTATATTCTGCTCCTTCTAAAATAAATGGAGCCCAATATATAAATGCACTAAATCTAAAATATTTTTTCTAAATGATGTAGCGAAGGGCGGCGGAGGAAATTGAGAGCGGGGAACAACCGAGCACAGCGGTGTTACCAGATTTCCTTCCGTGCAGCTGAGCTGCCTGGGAGCTTTATTTCTGAGTCGACTTTCGTAAACATTAAGTGCGATTGTCATATTCTGCAACCCTCATTAATGTCATATATCTAATCAATTGATGACGGAGGTCCTGTGAATATTATCGTATTTGTATTAATCGTTTTATAATCGTGGCGAGATAACCCATCAGTATCAACTCAAATTGAATTTTATGGTCTCAAACGGTTACATGTTCCGACGTATCAGGAAGCATTCCGTCTTTTTTTACAAACTGCTATTCGCAATATATCTATAACATGTATTGGCTGTTTTATTGGACGGGCTATATAAATATCGGGATGAAAAAAATCTCTTAGGTATCTAGGCATAATTTTTTACTATACAGAAACATATATGATACATATTTTAGTTTTTATTTACAACTAAGTCGATTCAATAAAGATATAACGTAAACTAAATAATATATTTTATTGTATTTATTAGATGTGTATCTTAATCTATATCACTTAAATCCATTTTAAGTACTGCAGTAACTGTATTTAAGTTGGCGCATCAAGTAGCAGGAGAAGAATATGCCCAGCAACTGCAACATTATATGTATTAATTTTTCTTTGGTATTGTGGCCATATAAATAAAACAAATATTATAGGATATATTTTAAATAATCAGATAATCAGATAAAGATTAATTTTATATAAAAGCAATTTTGTATAATTTGTTATTCGCAGCATTAATATAGGATAGGGCAAAAGTCCCGCTACCATTTTAATTGCGTGCTATCTCGGTTATGTGACGTTTAGCTCAGTTTCGCTTTAACCATTGTGTTGTGTAGACGTCAAAATTTTATTATGGATAAATATACGCCTCAAGAGCGAACAGAGACAGTGACAATATCTATTGAAAGTAATCGTTCCATTATTGCCATTCCTCGGAAATTGCGTCAATGGTAGCGCAGGACTTTGGTCCAACCTTATAGTTGATTATCAACCCCTGATACTCTATATAATGATTGAATGAACATATTATTATTCAATAATCTATACTGTAAAATATAGTGTTATTAAATTTTTCTCCGTATAAATAATAGGCCCAGAATAGATATTAAAAGAACATGTGTTAATAGAAATATGACTTTATTTAAAGCCAAGTTTTAACATCTCTGAAGACACGAATCGAATAGGAATGATTACAAACTTGTATAGTATAGTCTTGAAACTCGTCTGAATCATCGTCTTCACATATTGGTGGTGTCCAGAACGGTCTTTGGCTTCGGTGCCAAAATCAACACTTTTAAAACTTCGAAACCGGTAATCACATGTTAAAATTAATGTTGCATAAAGCTTCGCATAGCATTCGATGACTCTCAGCCGATTTTTTCTTCACATTAAAGTTTTTTTTTTCTTACTAATCTCTTAGAATGTCAACAATCTGCCCGTGGGAAATAAGTATTTCTGTATGATTTCCGTTATATAATATAACCATCCTAACATGTAGATCACTTCAGTAAGTGATCTGCTGTACAACTTATAATCTAAATCGTATTCTAGATAGTATTCTAACTTATTTTAAAGTCTATCCTAACTTATTCTAATGACTATTCTAACTTATTCTAGAAATTATTCAATATCATTCTATGTGTCTATTAATCAGTTCGTATGGTAGTTTGCATTTGAGCCTACGCACTTCACTGTCATTGCGCTTTCAGTCTTTTCGGAATCTCTGGAGGATATCTATCTTAGATTTGCTAGTAGTACCCCACAATTCAATATCATAGGTCCAGATGGGCCTAAGTATTGACTTATACAGCAAAACCTTGTTATCTAATGATAATTTAGATTTACGCCTCATCAGCCAATACATTTGGTTTAGTTTAAGCCCAAGCTGTTTGCGTGGTCAGACGTCGATTAAAATGCATTCCCAAATATTTAACGTCTGCTTGCGGAAGTTCATGATTATTCAATTTTACCGAGGGACATGTTCTTCTACAAAGGGTGAATGTCATATGGGAAGATTTTGTCTCATTTGCTTTGATACGCCGCGTTTTCAACCACAATTCGACTTTGTTAAGGTGAAGTTGGAGGTTTTTTGTGGCTGATATTGGATCATCATGTGATGATAAAATCGCTGTATCATCAGCATATGTTGCAACAGTAGTGTTTCTTGAGGTCGGTAGGTCAGCTGTATACGTAAGATATAACAATGGGCCGAGAACACTGCCCTGCGGAATACCCGAATATATGGGCTGTAGTTCAGTGACCCTGTTTGACAATAAAATGTCTGTCTGTGAGGTACGATTTCAGCAATTGAAAGTGCGTATGGGGCAAAAGCTTTTTCAATTTAACATGCAGTCCAATGTGCCACACCTTGTCGAAGGCCTGAGAAATATCGAGGAATGCAACGGAGCAATATTTTTTCTCATTTAAATTTTTGTTAATTTGGTTGACTAATCTATGTAATTGTTCTGTTGTTCCATGTTTATTACCGAAGCCATATTGATTGTCTGGAATAATATTTCTCTCCACTGCGATTATTTTGAGTCTCTTAATGTATAATTTTTTGAAAAGTTTAGAGATGACAGGTAACAGGCTTATTGGACGATAAGAGGAGACATCTTCTGATTTTTTCCCAGGAATCATAATGATTTGAGCCACTTTCTAAGTGCTAG
Source organism: Rhynchophorus ferrugineus (assembly GCF_030347505.1). Taxonomy (NCBI): domain Eukaryota; kingdom Metazoa; phylum Arthropoda; class Insecta; order Coleoptera; family Curculionidae; genus Rhynchophorus; species Rhynchophorus ferrugineus. The sequence goes on along the minus strand of NW_027472581.1, from coordinate 25,348,729 downwards.
GAAAATAATTATCGTTCTTTATGATCTTGATCCATGTCTTTTTTGGAACTGTTATTTCCATTAATCGACGACGCTGTCCAAGCCATTACAATTTACGTCTCATCTACGAATTGATTGCTGAATTTCGATCGAATTACTTCATTTCTAATGTCCTAATATAGGAGTCACTCGAGATTAGTAGGATAAGCGTCGGGAAGAGCCGGATTTTAGTCCTGATTGAGATATTTCTTCACTTCCACTTAGAGAGATCTAGAGAAGCCAAAAATTCCGAAGCTTACCTATTAAGCTTATAACTACCGCATTACTGATCCTAAGTATTTAAACTCCTGCCCTTGCTCTAACTGGATACCGTTAATACAAAACATGTTCGGCTTTTAAAGCAGCTCAAAGTGAGAGCTTACGGATACAGTTGAAAACAGGAAGGAAATCAGTGAAAGCGACAATAGCATGATTTCCACACCTGATACGTCTTCATAAATTGACGAAACGCGAAAATATTTTCTACATAGTAGGCTAGATGACTATTTTTGAGAAATTAGTTTCTGACAATTATATAAATGAATTATATGTATGAATAAAAGTTATTTCTGCAAAAAATAGATTTAAAAGAAAAATTGGCGCTTCAAATAAAGACATTTTAAATGGGTGCCAAAACGCTCCAAATCTGACGAGTGACGTAGTTGTTTTGATCGCACTGGACGGTTTGTATGGGTACAGGTGTTATTTATACATTACTAGCTGACCCGGCATACTTCGTTTCATACTTAAAAAACAGGGTTTTCCTGAAATACTGGCTATTTATAAGGTTTCAATTAGATTTTTACAGACACACACAGTTATGATACAGTTTGTTATTAATCAATTTAAAGCTTTCTGGTAAACTATATTTTTTGTTTTGTTTTGTGGTGCGTAAATAAACAAAGATGACGGTTTTCAGACGCGCGAACACGCGACGTGTAATTGTCCATGCGCAAAACAGGGAACTCCAAGTTTATTCCGCAAACTTCCAACACAAAGGCCAGACGTACTGGAAATTGTAAACGTTTAAAATCGAATGGTAAATCCGTTGGAATCATCGGTATACGCGGGATCAAGACATCCCCTCCTTTGTGTTTTCCCTTTAAGATTGTTGTCTCAATGACGTTATTCATCATCTTTTTCACAGTCAGTCTTATTCCACTGCACAGTTGAGGTTGATTAATTTTACGCAGCATGATTACAACCGATCCTACATTTAACTTCAAATTGTGAGGTGGTAATCCAGTCAATTCCAGTGAATTTAAAAACTCCGTGGGATTGTTCGTCCTGGTTCATAACGGTGTCAACTGATTTGAAGGAAACCAACTGTCCCGAAAGAAAATTCTGAATAGTTGCATTGAGATCCTTGATAATCTCGAATCCTCGACTTTTTTCCTCCTGACCATTTTCTAAACGGACTGCCGGTGTCTTTCATGGATCGCAAATGAAGAGATACGCCAAATTGCTTCGTTGCTATCTGGTACTGCATTCCCAATAACCCATCTGGTACTGGATATTTCGTCATTTGCATTGGTTACAGCGAAGACGGCCATATACCTTTGTTAACATATTTACATATGTACTTTATCGACTTCACAGAGTTACAATATTCCACATTGATGTAAGTCTCAAAAGATTTGGATAATATTGGCGAGTATGGCACGATCCAACGATTGTCTACATCAACATTTTGTCCTCTTACCTTCACAACTACCGATCGCCCATTGTCTGCAACCGATCGCCGACGATATAATGGGTATCCATCATTTCCCGTTATGGTTTCAGCAATCAGGTCCCTTGGGTGGCACTTGGAATACTTGCCGTCAACCATACAGGGCTTGAATTTGTGGTTGAAAACTCCGCAAGGTCCATGTATCATGTGTTTGGTAACTACTGCATGCAATTTTGGGTCAACTGTGGGAAAGTGGGCATGAAATTGTCCTGTATAATATGTGTAGCGCCAAATGATATCATCTGGAAACAGCTATTATATTTCTGAATGTTGGCCAAGAAGTGCTTAGAATCATTTCCAATCCCAGAAACTAAAGAGCGTAAAGGATCTGGTGGTGGACCAATTGTGGTAATTTTACTTTGCCTCCAGCACAACATAATCCAGTAGAATCATCACTGTATTTTAACGCTTTACTATATATACAAATTATTGTTATTTCCCCAGTTGTTACCGATTTGTCGGCATAATTATCTATTGCCGCATTATAGTGGAATGCAGCTCGTTCCAGGATCACAGGAGCACTGTGTCTGCGGAATCGCCCAATTTCATTATGTCGTGCTCGCTGTTGTTGTGTTTAATGTGCACGAACTCATTGCATTCTAAGCCTATCTACTTCATTGTCACTCTCTAAAGAACGCAATTCTGATATAGCAATACAACTATTTCCTTGATCTGCATCTGGTCATTAGTGCGGTTAGCATGTGAGATAGCTCTTCGAACATTTGATTGACTGGGACAACCTAAGTCAGGCTCGCTAAGTTCTCCTCGGCATCGTAAATTACAATTAATCAAAGTGAGAAAAGTTCTCGCACATCGTTCTATCAGAAAAAAATTAACAAAAAAAAGACGACATAATTTGAAATTCCACTATCACAAAGGATCACCGAAGTTAAGAAAGTTCTCGCGCACGCAGATCGTCGGATTCGATCCTAGACATCAAAGAGAGAACAAAATTATTGTTTTTATTTAATTTCAAGCATTTTCATATTTTAAACCTTTCTTGGACTTCCACAAATAATTCAAGACCAAAATTATCCAAATCGGTCCAGCCGTTCTCGAGTTTTAGCGTAGGTTAGTTTTTAGTTTATTATATATATATATATATATATATATATATATATATATATATATATATATATATATATATATATATATATATATATATATAAGAAGATATAGAAGATTTTAATAATTTCGTAATTATAAATCGCTAAAAACCCCAAACAAATGGTGTATTTTCATTCCAAGGCTGAAAAATATTGCAAGGTCGGAATCAACATGAACGTCGAAAATTTATTCACAACAATAATACCATTCCGATGTAAGTATTTACGATTTTCGTAATATCGGGGTAAATAACACTGTTAGGCCTCATTTGTTTTTTATTGTGTGTATGAGTGAAATAATTTTTATAAATGAAGTACAATGCAACTTCGTCAATCGACAGCCGATCGATTGAAAAGTGCAGTGTCACCATGCGCGAACTTGAAAACTAGAACAAATCTTGACACACGGATTGAAAATCTGAGATCAGGGCATCAAATAAGTCTAAGAATCGTTCTCATCCGTTCGAATCAAAAGTGAATTTGCAAAATTTTCGACAATTGATTGGAAACGATGATTTTTGCAATTTTCATTTAATTTAGTTTTATTTTGATTGCTGCTTGTTTTCATCGGACAAAGAAGAATTAATAGTAATGGAGAATCTATAAATGAGCAGATCATAATAAAAGGAGATGATAAAATGAATTTCAAACTATAGTTAAAGAAACCATTACTAAAAAAGGTCCTGGTTTTGACTTAATTACTGGAAGAATGTTAAAAGAGCTTTCAGAAAAGTACATCAAATTAATTAAAGCGTTCATATTTAATGTCACGCTAATCTTTCCTAGCACTTCTTAGACTCAAGAAGACTCAGGAAGAAGAAAGAGAAAAAATAAGAAGGCGTTTCCTCTTATAGTCCTATAAGCCTGTTATCTGTGATCTCTAAACTTTTTAAAAAACTATACGTTAAGAAACTCAAAGTAATCACAGAACAACAGAACAAATACATAGTCAACAAAATTGATAAAAACCTAAATGATAAAAAATATTGCTCCGCTGCTATTCTCGATATATCTCAAGCTTTCGACAAGGTGTGGCACACTCGATTGCAGGTTAAATTGAAAAAGCTTTTGCCCCATACGCACTTTCAACTACTGAAACCATACCTCACAGAGAGACATATTATTGTGAAACGGGGACGAATACACTGACCTACATCCAATATATTCGGGTGTTCCGCAGAGCAGTATTCTTGGCCCATTGTTATATCGGTTATATACAGATGACCTACCGAGCTCAAGAAACAATACCGTTGCAACATATGCTGACGATACAGCGGTTTTATCATCACACGAGGATTCAATATCAGCCACAAGAAACCTCCCACTTCACCTTAACAAAATCGAATTATAGTTGAAAACGTGGGGTATTAAAGCAATTGAGACACAATCTACCCATGTGACATTTACCCTTTCTAGAACTTGCCCTATGAATATGAATAATTATGAACTCTCGCAAGCAGATAACGTTAAATATCTGGGAATGGATTTTGGTCGACGTTTGATATGGAAAAAACATATAGGGACAAAACGCAACCAGTTTGGGCTTAAACTACCAAAGACCAAATATAATGACTGATAGGGCGTAAATCTAAATTATCAATAGATAACAATGTTTTGCGGTATACTTTGGACCTATGTAATTGAACTGTGAGGTACTACTTGTAAATTTAACATAGCTATCTTCCAGAGGTTCCAGAATAATGTGTTGCAAGTCATCGCCATTGCCCCATGTTACGTCTCCAACAAACTGATTCAGCGCGATATCTCCTTAGAACCCATATCGAGTGTGATTCAAAGTGTTAGTACGAGGTATTCCTAAAGACTGTAAGTACATCCCAATGGACTCGACAAACAGTTAAATGTGCGCGATAACAATAAAGTGTGTAGGCTCAAACTAAAACTATCATACGAACTGATTTAATAGACACATAGAGTGAGATATAATAATCTCTAGAATAAGTTAGAATAATCTTTAGAATAAGTTAGGATAGACTTCAGAATAAGTCAGAATAGTATCTAAAATAAAATCTAGATTATAAGTTTGTACAGCCAATCACTTACTGAAGCGATTTACATATAAGGATCTACATATACTACATATATTATATAATGGAAACCATATAATAATACTTATTGTAATTATAATAAGTTGATTAATAAAAAAAATGGTGTTTTTTTTATCAAACGATAATATTGATTTGCCTATTGAATCTACAGCTAGCGATATATGAATACTTATTGATCAAACAATTACCTGCATAATGGCTAATCCTATGGCGCAGCCTCCAATTTGAACTGCGTGCTTTTTTACGAATTCACCAAAAACAATGGCGCATCCAGTAGTGTAGGGCGTCGATGTTGATTTCGGGTTTGCGGTTGTTGTCGATGTTGGGATTGGCGTCGAGGTAGTTACGTTATCTCTATCCGTTGTTGTTTCTAAAAAACAAGATAATAACAAGATAGATGGCCAAAATTCGAATGAGACGACGTTATTATATACCGGTTATAGCTATTGTGCTCTGCATTTTTTTGGCGGATAATAATGCCGACTTCTTTAAGTTGGTGTTACAAAAGAATGACCCAACTGTTCCACTTTCCATCGGACAGCACGAAATTGGCAATTCGTTACCAAAACTGACACTCCAGTCATTATAGGTATTCACTCCACAACACTCAAACTATAAATAGAAACACCAATATACTACCATAGAGCATCTACATAACAGGTAAACTGAAAAGTTGGCCTATCATAGTAAAACATATTTTTTTGACAAAATTAGTTTTTTTATTCAACATAATTCCCTTCAAGGATGATACACTAATTATAGCGCCCCTCCAACTTTTCGATAGCATTTTTGTAGTACGATTTGTCTTTTGCTTCAAAATAAGCCTCAGTTTCGGCGATCGCCTCTTCATTCGACGAACATATCTTCCCAGCGAGCATTCTTTTGAGATCTGAGAACAGGAAATAGTGGCCGGGGGTCAGATCTGGAGAATACGGTGCATGAGGAAGCAATTGGAAGCCCAATTCATGGGTTTTTGCCATTGTTTTCACTGACTTGTGACACGGTGCATTGTCTTGGTAAAACAGCACTTTGTTTTTCTTCAAATGCGGCCATTTTTCAGCGCTTTCGTCCTTGGAACAGTCCAATAATGCTATGTAGTAGTCGCTGTTGATGGTGCTTCTTTTTTTAAGGTAGTCAATTAAAATTATTTAATGGGGCATCCCAAAATACAGATGCCATAATCTTGTCAGCCGACTGTTGCATTTTCCCATGCTTTGGAGCGGGTTCATTGTGTGCAGTCTGCTCGGATGATTGCCGAGTGGACTTCGGAGTGAAATGATGGAGCTATATTTCATCCATTGTGACATATCGACGCAAAATTCGGGTTTATTACGCTTGATCATCTTCAAACATTGCTCCGAATCATCAACTCGTCGTTGTTTTTCGTCAAAAGTGAACTCCCGCGGCACTCACTTTGCACAGAGCTTTCTCATACTCAAATATTTGTGAATGATATGATGTGCACGTTCAGTTGATATTCTTAGAGTGTCTGCTATTTCATTCAATTTCAATTTACGGTCATTCAAAATCATTTTGTGCATTTTTTAATGTTTTCGTCGGTAACAACCTCTTTTGGGCGTCTACTGCATTCACCGTCTTCGGTACTCATTTCATCACGTCTAAACGTAGCATACCAATCCTTGGTGGTTGATTTTCCTGGGACAGTGTCCGGAAACTCGGCATCAAGCCAAGTTTTTGCTTCAACTGTATTTTTTCCCTTCAAAAAGCAATATTTTATCAACATGCGAAATTCCTTTTTATCCATTTTTTCACAATAACAAAAGTTGCTTCACTCAAAATGCTATAATTCACAAATTAATGATCCGACAGCTGTCAAATTTATACATGCATCTTTTGAGGGTTAGGGCTAACTAAAAAAAACATATGGATTTAATTCTACTAGTGCCATCTATGTGTCAGGCCAGGGACTTTTCAATTGGCCTGTTATATAACGTCCAAAGTCAGTTTAGTAAAACAGTCAGCGCAGATCATCAAAACTTATAACATCAGTACGTTTGCTGATTTGTAACCTCTAACTATTATCACTGTTATAAATAAGTTTGCAGACATTTAGCCACATGGTACCAACCTACATGTTCGGTTACATGTTCCGACGCACCAGACAGCATTCTATCTCTTTTAATCCAGGATAAAACGAGAAAGAAAAATCCGCCCAAGATTTAACACTAATTTTACATTTTTACAAAATGTAATGGGCAAAATATTCGACGTCCTCTGTAATGTGCATTGGCTGTATAACAATAACACAGATAGTGTCAGTCTAAGTCAGTATAAATGAGCGATCTTCGTTCAGCAACTGAAAAACATGTACATGCCTGACTTGTCTTTGTTGATGTAGTTAAGTGGTAGTAAAAATTCGGAAAAAAGTATCGCAGCTGAGGCTGTAAGTTTGCAATAGGTAGATTGAAGGTGTTCAAAGACTCCTAGACTATACAAAGACTATTATAGTTAGAAAACATTCAAGCTTTCAAGGATTCCCGGTATAAGCATCATAGTGTATGATGTACTAGAATTTGGACATAAGGTTCCAGATCAGGATGTACGGCCACCAAGGGCGGATTACAGTAGTTCAATTTCTCAGGCATAGGTTTTTGGAATTTGGAGTTATCAAAACTTAGAAAACCATTCAATACAAGGCATACCATTGAAATTTGGGTAAAAACAGTGCTATTTAGAAGACCATTAATTATACAATTATACAATTATATTACAACTATAAGTTGTCGAGACGTAATGGTGTGAGTGAGATGTTTAGATATGGGGTTTGTCTTACGTTAGAATATATTTAATACCTTGAAAGAACTGAATTGAACTGAATGGCTTTAGTTGTATAAACATTTGAAATTATTAGATCGTGCGAATACTTGCCAGTGCTCGGTTAACTTCAGCAGCTTCCGCAACACCGTGCAACGTTGTCATTTTGGACGAGATTGGGAATCCTGCCATATTTGTTTTGGCTCTGAAAGTAGTTGGTCCTGTTATTTGCTTATGCATATCAGGTATCAAGATACATTCAAAACCGCATTGAACTCACGTCATCAAGATGTGCCTGTCGCAAATTGTAAATTAGTGTTATAGCCAGATAAAGGAAAATTCCTTCCCATTTTATTCTATTTAAATAGAGATAGAGTGCTGTTTGTCAAGTTCGAATATTTAAGTCGTCCGGTTGTCGAACGTCTGCAAAATTCTTCAAAATATTAATTATAATAATTACAGGTTATAAACCACGATATAGAGATGTTCCTTTTTAAGTCACAAAGACAGTATTAGTTATTCTGTGGCTATAAACCATAAACCATTCTGTGGTTATTCTGACGTTATCCGAACGCCTTGCTCGTTCTGACAAATTTCTAATTCCTGCTTATTATTAATCTGGTTCGAAATGCCGAAGCCAGACATAACAGATTGCGTTTCTGATCAGTTACTTTGAAGAGGAACGAGATAATGGAAAAAAATGCCAGTAAAATTATATAAAGAGGTAAGCATTTTTATTGTTAATTATCAAGTTGGTGTGGTTTTTATTGACAATATTTTTAGCGTGTCACTGAAATATCTCAGAAATGAAAAGAGACCGTCCTTATACTAATCCGCTTGTTGATAGCTCCATCAGAGATCAAATATATGAAATGTATAAAAACAGTGAGTAGTTTGTTCAATATTAAATTAATTTAAATTCAAAACTTAATTCAATTCAATATTAATATACTATAATAATTAATAATTAATCAATCAATAATTAATTTCAATATTCAAAATTTAATATAATTATTTCGGCGGGAACTGTGTAGACGTATCCATAGATATTTTGGGGCTATGAAATATGGTCTTTGAGTCATGGAGAACGTCCCTTCATACACTGTTAGGAGAAGTACCTAATATCACCAAATTAAGACGGTCGGAGCCGTGCGGCGTTGCCAATTATGCTCTCCAAACTATTATGTCAAATACGAGTAGGATAGGAAGTTTCGTAGGTGGGAGTAATTTTGGTAACATTTTGCGAATATACCGTGCACTTAGTGCACTTACTGAGTGGGAAAAGGGGTGCTTGTCAAGTGCAAATACAAAATTAGTTTAATTTACAATTGAATTAAAATATAATTTATTTAGATTTTGATTGAACTATTTAGTTTATATTATTATTCCTACAATTTTTTTCCTATATATATATATATATATATATTGTATATATATATATATATATATATATATATATATGTATATATATATATACATATATATATATATATATATATATATATATATATATATATATATATATATATATATATATATATATATATATATATATATATAATAATAGTAGAATTAATATAGGCAAATCAAATAGCTATGGAAGGACAAAACATGAAAAAGAAGAAGCTTTTCTATTGTAAAAACTGCACGAAGTCCTATACCTGCTCTAATTTGAATGTCCATATCAAGAGAATTCATCCAGGTAAATTTTTGCAAAAATTTTTAATTATTGACTTTCTTGCTGAATCTTACAATAATTTTATGTTTTTTAGAAAAAATATCTGCATCAAATCTGAAGGGTGTATTCATTCAAATAGCATTGATCCAAAGCAAATCGTCCTGTTATTAATGAAGATACCGAAGTGACAAAAACACCGTATACGTCTAAGTTATGCCAACATACTACAATGAAAGCAAATCTTCTAATTAATCATTTACAGTCATCTCATAATATACAAGCAGCTTATAATGTTAAATCCACAGCAATTAGAGATGCAAATGATTCCATAAGTGTAGAGGCATGGGCAAATGAGCTGAACGATTCAGAATGTATACTGTTATATACATCTACCCGAATTTGAAAGAAGATGATACATTTGCAGTTATTGACCAATGTTACTATAATCTTAATGATGTCCATATAACTTAGACCCGAGAAAATTTATAAAGAGGATGTAACATAAAACACAGTTAGTCCAAAAACTGAATGTAATCATGACTATGGAACTAACAGTAGTGTTGTCTGATTCATTTGCTGTTATTGACCAATGTTAGCACAATGTTAAACCTCTATTACACTCTCTCACAGCATAAAGCTCTTAATATGTTTTTCAAAATCTTTTTTCGATGGTATTTTGAATTTAGATTTTCTTAGAGTAATGAATGTTTTTCAGGTTTTGAATTCTCATCGCTTATAAACGGAGATAGCTATTAACTATTTTCAATGAAAGACAATCCTAATCCAAATATTCATCCGATTCAAAAGACGCAAAAAAGTAAATTTTGATTTACAAAATAAAATTAAATATGTACGTATATAAGTTTTGACATTATTTTAGATACAGATGAACCTTTCAGTTGTAAAATAAAATATCATATAAAAACAAATTCAGAAAATCCCATAATTAGTAGTAAATTTATGGGTACTGTTATGCCCAAAAACAAGAAGTCAAAAATCAATTTCAAAAGTTATTTGATTAGGGAATCATATAATATCAAAATAAGAAATGAAATGAATCCTAACTTTGATAAATAACTTATATTAACAACAGATGCTTAAAATTTAGTAACTTGTTTAGTTCTTTCCCATAGCTTCTCGAATATTAACAAACACGGAAATAAAATACTCAATAACCGAAATAGGATCATTGTCAATTATTTGGACCACTAATCCTTTTAGCCCTTATATTTTTGGAGTAATATTTCAATTAGCTACCGATTACAGATCAGAAACAATTAAAATGTCGAAATACAAAGAAACACATTAATACACTATTTTTAAAATTATTATTTTAGTTACAATCACACAACAGCCGTTATCGACGAATATATTGTACGCAAATTTAGATTATTTGCCTTGATACATTTTAGTTCAATTTATTCATTTATGTTCCTTTTGCTATTGATCGCACAAAACTTATTTTTTTTGCTGTGAAATATGATAAATAATTCAAATAAAATCGAAGCGCCCTAAAAGTTAAACTTAAATAATAAATAATTTATATTAACAACAGACGTTTAAAATTTAGTAACTTGTTTAGTTCTTTCCCATAGCTTCTCGAATATTAACAAACACGGAAATAAAATACTCAACAACTGAAATAGGATCTTTGTTAATTATTTGGAACACTAGTCCTTTTAGACCTTATATTTTTGGAGTAATATTTCAATTAGCCACCGATTACAGATCAGAAACAATCAAAATGTCGAAATACAAAGAAACACATTAATAAACTATTTTTAAAATTATTATTTTAGGTACAAACACACAGCAATCACAAAGACGAATATATTGTAGGCAAATTTAGATTATTTGCCTTGATACATTTTAGTTCAATTTATTCATTTATGTTCTTTTTGCTATTGATCGCACAAAACTTATTTTTTTTGTTCTGAAATATGATAAATAATTCAAATAAAATCGAAGCGCCCTAAAAGTTAAACTTAAATAATAAATAATTTATATTAACAACAGATGTTTAAAATTTAGTAACTTGTTTAGTTCTTTCCCATAGTTTCTCGAATATCAACAAACACGGAAATAAAATACTCAACAACTGAAATAGGATCATTGTTAATTATTTGGAACACTAGTCCTTTTAGACCTTATATTTTTGGAGTAATATTTCAATTAGCCACCGATTACAGATCAGAAACAATCAAAATGTCGAAATACAAAGAAACATATTAATAAACTATTTTTAAAGTTATTATTTTAGTTACAATCACACAACAGCCATTATCGACGAATATATTATAGGCAAATTTAGATTATTTGCCTTGATACATTTTAGTTCAATTTATTCATTTATGTTCCTTTTGCTGTTGATCGCACAAAACTTTTTTTTTGCTGTGAAATATGATAAATAATCCAAATAAAATCGAAGCGCCATAAAAGTTAAACTTAAATAATAAATAATTTATATTAACAACAGACGTTTAAAATTTAGTAACTTGTTTAGTTCTTTCCCATAGTTTCTCGAATATTAACAAACACGGAAATAAAATACTCAACAACTGAAATAGGATCATTGTTAATTATTTGGAACACTAGTCCTTTTAGACCTTATATTTTTGGAGTAATATTTCAATTAGCCACCGATTACAGATCAGAAGCAATCAAAATGTCGAAATACAAAGAAACATATTAATAAACTATTTTTAAAGTTATTATTTTAGTTACAATCACACAACAGCCATTATCGACGAATATATTATAGGCAAATTTAGATTATTTGCCTTGATACATTTTAGTTCAATTTATTCATTTATGTTCCTTTTGCTGTTGATCGCACAAAACTTTTTTTTTGCTGTGAAATATGATAAATAATCCAAATAAAATCGAAGCGCCATAAAAGTTAAACTTAAATAATAAATAATTTATATTAACAACAGACGTTTAAAATTTAGTAACTTGTTTAGTTCTTTCCCATAGTTTCTCGAATATTAACAAACACGGAAATAAAATACTCAACAACTGAAATAGGATCATTGTTAATTATTTGGAACACTAGTCCTTTTAGACCTTATATTTTTGGAGTAATATTTCAATTAGCCACCGATTACAGATCAGAAACAATCAAAATGTCGAAATACAAAGAAACACATTAATAAACTATTTTTAAAATTATTATTTTTAGGTACAATCACACAGCAATCACAAAGACGAATATATTGTAGGCAAATTTAGATTATTTGCCTTGATACATTTTAGTTCAATTTATTCATTTATGTTCTTTTTGCTATTGATCGCACAAAACTTATTTTTTTTGTTCTGAAATATGATAAATAATTCAAATAAAATCGAAGCGCCCTAAAAGTTAAACTTAAATAATAAATAATTTATATTAACAACAGATGCTTAAAATTTAGTAACTTGTTTAGTTCTTTCCCATAGTTTCTCGAATATTAACAAACACGGAAATAAAATACTCAACAACTGAAATAGGATCATTGTCAATTATTTGGAACACTAGTCCTTTTAGACCTTATATTTTTGGAGTAATATTTCAATTAGCCACCGATTACAGATCAGAAACACATTAATAAACTATTTTTAAAATTATTATTTTAGGTACAATCCACAGCAATCACAAAGACGAATATATTGTAGGCAAATTTAGATTATTTGCCTTGATACATTTTAGTTCAATTTATTCATTTATGTTCTTTTTGCTGTTGATCGCACAAAACTTTTTTTTTGCTGTGAAATATGATAAATAATCCAAATAAAATCGAAGCGCCCTAAAAGTTTAAATGTTAGAAAGTGGAAAAATGAAGAAAACATTTAATACAAATCCTACTACTATCCAAAATTATATTTTATTTTATATTGCGATATTTTAGTATTTTCAAAATCTAATTAACAAAAAAAATTATTTAGTATGTTTGTAAATTAGGTGAACGGATTGCAGACTTAAGATAAACGGCAAAATTTTAATATGCAGCTGGCGGCAAATGTATAGATCCCCCACTATACCAACTCCTATACATATATGTATATATTTAAATATACCTGCTATATGTAAATACTAATTTTACATATCGGCAACTTAGCAGTCGATCTGATGTCAGATTTTAAGTGATGTTTCTATCCGCTAGTCACTGTTTGGTAATATAGGATTTAATGGTATAAAGTAGTGTTGGAACTATCGACTGAAATCGACTATCGACTGTTTAGTAATTGACTAATTTTTCGCTATCGCTATTTTTGGTTCGACTGATTTTACTAGTTTTTACCAGTGACTGTTTCAATCGACTGTTTTCAGTCTCTATTTTGGGTCCGACTGATTTTGTTACTATTTTTGGTTCTACTAGTTTCATTTGACTGATTTTTAACGTTTTTGTCCTAGCCGCGACCTTGACAAAAATTTACCCAATTTATGCTTACATAGATTTATATGTAATATATATAGTTTTATGATTTTTGTGGTAGTTTGCTTGTAAATAACAATATATTGTATATTGATATAACAACGTTTTGGAACGATATTTTTCAAGATTGTTAATATAATAGGTTAAAAAGATTAAAATTGTGATTCATAAATAGTAAAATACTTTTGACTGTTTTTATGACAATAATAGGTAATATTGCGATTACTCTCTAGAGTAATCTCTAGTAAATTCGACTCCCTTTAAAATGAAATTATGAACTGTATGTTAATAGTATCAGAAATTGCCAAATACATTGCAATAGACAGACATTGCTTTTGAAATAATACAATTTTTAAAAGCATATAATAAAATCAGAGACGACTTATTATTTCAATTTGTGTGTTCAGATGAGACATGGATATTTCAATATAATGGATAATTGATCACTCATTGCAAGTTGACAATAAAAATAGTGTTAAAACAACAACAGTTGAGTTGAATATGGGATTATGACTTAATGCTGGTGAGTATATAATGAATATAAGATAACTGTAGGAAGTTTTATTGTAGAGATACATGAGCATTAGGATAGTATGTATGAGGAGAGGACGAATACTATTTTGTAAATATGGTAAATACATTAAGAAAAATTCAGTGATTAATTTTATTAATTAAGAATTTCCTATGTACAGAAGAAATAAAAAATTCAATGATCAAAATGTCTTGACAAGGAAACACACCATCGAAGGAAACGTGAACTAAACGTAAAAATCTGCTCTCTAAAGAGTAAAATACATTACTTGGATATATAATTGTTAATTAGATGGATTAGACCTCTAGGGGAATACTACATAAAAAACGCGCCTAGAACTCTATTTCATGGGTGGTGTGGAAAACAGTTCAATATAAATCTTATAGAACAACTCTAACCTATAAATTATTGTGGCTGTATTATAATTAATAATTATATTAATTTAATTATACTATAATAATTAACTGTAGCTTAAATCCATTGATAATATAAGCATTAGATGTACTATAATGTTAAAAGAAATATATTTGATAACATTTTTGTTTCATTATATTTCATTTAAATAAAAACAGAATTTTTTTACATGTCAAAGCCAAACCGAACTAAAACTCTGAATTGATGCAGCAACATTGCGATGTTTTGACGTCATACATTTAGATGACGCATGTTCACAGCTTCTTTGAATAGATATATATTGCACGAATGCATAGGATAATTAGTTATAGATAAATCTATAATGCTACATTATAATAAAGAATAATGGAAAGCTTTGTTTAAAAATCAGAAGCATTAGAAGTAGGCATAAATTAAGTGAAATTTAAAATTTAAAAATACACTGAAGCATGAGGAAGGACGGCAAATACTTTCATTCACTTCAGCAGATATGTTTTGTTATTGTAATGTCTATATATTGATAAATAAATTGTATTTTTTAATATAAATCTTTTTTTTTTTGATTCCCATTATGAAAACAGTATTAGGCCTAATATTTAGAATATTAAATTAGCTTTAAAATTAACTTTTTTAATTTGAAGTTACAAAGTGAAAACAAAATCAGTACAATGTATTTTATTTAAAGTATTGCCCATTGATAGCCACTACTTTTTCCCATCTTTCAGGCTATTTACCGATTTCATCTCGAAAGAACGATGTATCTTGATGAAGAAATAAAGCGCTGCTCATGAAGGTATTGACTCATGTCAGAACAAGTAGTAATTAGATAGAGCAAAGTCTGGAAAATTCGGCGGATGGGTTAGCACTTCCCATTTTAATGTTTCGAAGTATGTTCTCACCGATTTCCAACATGTGATCAAGCGTTGTCATTATAAAAAAGAAATTTGTTAAATTTTGCTCATATTCCGGTTGTTTTTCGAAAAGCGCTCGACTCAAATGCCTTAATTATAGTCGTTAGCTATTGATGATGGTTTCATGAGGTTTTAGTAGCTTATAGTTTATCACACTAAGCTGATCCCATGAAATACAGAGCATTACCTTAAAGCTATAGATATTTGGCGTTGCTCTTGATATTGATGAACTCTAATGTATACAATTAAAGATATTATGCCGAGCAATTGAAAGAACTACCCGAATTGAATAATACATTTTAATGATTTGTCACAAATCGAGAGCTTGTCTAGGAAGTTTCGATGTATCCACTTGTTCTGATCTCTACAGAATCCCTTCTAGGGAATTAAGATACTTGCAATAGAAGTCACCTGATTCATTTTTTCAACTAGAAAGTACATTGTCGATAACAATTGAGCATATCTCAATTACATCATTTCAATCCAAATCAACTAATTTCCAGGTTATATCAATTCAATCAAAATCAATATACAAAAGTCAGTTAAGTAGAATTAAAACTTTATTTGTCCCGAAAATAATATCAGTTCTGACATTAATATTTTATTCAGAAATATTAACGTGATAGTATTTAAACTTACTGGTGCCAATCTGTTGTGTAGTTTATTCAATAAAACAGTCAATGCACTTCATCAAAATTTGTGGCATCAGCACGTCACAATGTTGCCGCAACAAAATGGACTTTTGGTTTACAACGTTGCAGGTTTATAACTTCTGATTATCAACACTAACGTTTTGAAGACCTTGTAGTGATTTGTTGTGATTTTGTAGACATTTGACAACAGGGTCGACCAGTACTAACACAAGCTTCGGTTACACGTTCCAACGCATCAGACTTTGACTATTGTGCCTTTATTGATTAAGGTAAAATGAAAAGGAGAGATAACTCGGAGTTTAACACTAATTTTACAGTTTTACAAACTGCAGTTGGCAGTAAATTCGATTATAACGTGCATTGGCTGTTTTATTGGAAGGACAATAGGATAATTCTTAATTCCTTCGACACTACCATCTATTATATGTGGTCCTGATAGGACATCTTCGTGATTTTACAGCACCTTTTAGTTGCCCATGGATAATAAAATATTGAAAATTAACTATCGAAAACAAAGTAAGTCATCAAGTTATTAAAAGCAGATTCTAGAAGCCCCTCTAATTATATCAAAATATACCTTTCTTCTTATTACAGCGCTTCAAGCTTCTATAATATTTACCAGATTTATTTTTTGATATTTTTCCATTGTTTTTAAAAATATTAAAAGTAGTATTCCCAAAATTAGCGTTCTCTTCATTATAACAATTAATTCTTGTAAATATTGTTTCTTGTTTATTTTTTTCTTGTCTTGAATATGTCATCTTTCACTCAACAAATTATTATAGAATATTTTACAAAGACGAGTTAGAAGACCAATAGCAAGAATAACTAGCCCTGATCTTTTAAAATTCTTTTATTTGTTGGAATGATCGACTGTTTTCATTATCACTTCCCGTTGCATGTTTCTTCGCTTCTCTTATACCGTAATAAGCTTTCATCTTTAATATATCAGTAGGATATGAAAACTCTCAATATAAAGATAGAGTCATACTCTAATTCAATACATAATAATTTAATTTAATAAATAAGCTTATTGAATTTAATGAACTATTGAAAGACTGTCATTAATTTCACAGACAGATCGTGGATCAAACTTATTAAAATAATGTTGGTTTACCCTAAATTAAATTTCCATACTTACGTTAGATTGTAGTAGATCCCACATAGCATGTGATTCATTGTATTTTTCCAAGTTGTTCTGTAATTTAACTTGAAGATAACTATACGTTTTGTCTCTTAAGACATAACCAGCAATTCCAGCTGATAATTCGAAAATGAAGATGATACCCAAAAGAACAGAGAACTGAAAACGATAATTAATAAAACATCAGAACTAAACTAACCCATAAAAAACCCATTAAAAAGTAAAGTTATTTTCTATCCTAACAAATAATCTGTAGTTTGAGAAACATTAAAATCTAAAAAGAACTTTCTTTCTTTATTTTATCTTATCTCGAACAAAGTTAAGACCTTTAGATAATTTAAATCATATATCATATCATTATTTTACTGGATAAGTTGGTTATAATTACATATAGTTTAATTGTTTAATTAAATGTTAAACAATTTCAGTCCTCGACCAACCTGCGTCAGTGCTTTTAGATAAAAAATGTGCAAAATAATTGAACAACAAAAACAGTATAGTTAGAATAACCCGATTTAACCAATTTTCTCGTAACCACTTTATACTGTCACCGATATACGATAATTCTCTTAATCAATAGATTGTTTAGAGATACAGATACAATAGACACAGAATATTTTTATTGCAAAATTACTTACAATAGCTAGCATAATCCAACTTTCTTTGAAGGCGCCGCAGCAACCAAAAAAACATATGAAAAAAATAATTGTACCCGTGGCGATAAGCATATTGGGTAAAGAGAAGTATTTATCATCCAAAAAATAGTCATATTCCTTATAAACAGTTTTAACTGCTGC
The DNA here is from genome assembly GCF_030347505.1 of Rhynchophorus ferrugineus. NCBI lineage: Eukaryota > Metazoa > Arthropoda > Insecta > Coleoptera > Curculionidae > Rhynchophorus > Rhynchophorus ferrugineus. The sequence goes on along the minus strand of NW_027472581.1, from coordinate 25,330,509 downwards.
TCCAACAGACAAAATTATGATTCCACTAATCTGTAAAAAAGAAAAATATTCTATTTGCTAGTTTAATACATTTAAAGCAAGCTGTGCAAGTGACAGCGATTCCGTTCTGCATTAATGACATCGGAATAGTGTCCTTCACGGTCGCTTGTTAAAAAAAGAAGATGGCAATATATCTGCAAACGATACAAAAAACTTACCAAGAAAAAAAAGTTGAATAGCCAAATTAGATATTTTATCGTTCTTGAACTGAACGAGAGGCTCATTTTGATATAATATTGTTAATATGGTATGGTATGGTATGGTAAAAACTGACACCTTTTTTCACAATATCACAAATATCATACAGTCAATAGACTAATTTTACTGGTACCCGATTTTACGTTATCATAGGTTACGTGGTGTTGATATAAGTAGATAACTCATCTAATTTCATTTGTTTTGTTATCAATAGTTGACTACATTTTATACCAGTAGAATACTTCAAGTTTGATTTACAATTTACTACTCTACATACTTTTTAGTATATGTGCGGGTGCATAACCTTTCGAGTCTGCACAGTTTTATATATTAGGTTATTTTATTGTTTAGGTTGTAATTTTTTTACTAAGCTTTGCTTTTTTATAAATTTAATATACCTGTTGTTGATACTCGACATTTAATACCAAAATATTTAAAGGGGATTTACCTAAAATAAAAATCAAGTATATTGTATAATGGCTATTTATTAAAATATCTAACCTAGATCATGTGAAGATCAACGAGGTCACATTCAATGATCTGGTTCAAATCAAATCAAGATAATAGATAAATGACGATGATATAGTATCTTAGTTTAAATCTTACTTAGTAATGTAACAATTCAAATGATGATGAATTCAATATTGAAATATAAGAGCTAGTGAAATAGATATTTAGCTTTGGTTTAGAACACAAAAGATGCCTTTATTAAAAATGGATGTCACTTAACAATACAAAATCGTTCGGGTCGTGTTGTTAAAGACATCATATGTGATTTTTTCTGGACATTGTATTTTCGACTATATATGTATTTTTTGTTAACAATACCACAAAATAATATATGAATATATAAAAAGCGATATAAAACAGGACAATTGATATGATGTCTATCTATCTCGTACATTTTGCTTAATATTACCTAAAAATGACTAGGTATCGTTATTACAAAAAACTGTTCCATATAAAGTAAACTTATTGAACCTATGTCATAACAGGGTGGAATATTCTAAGATGTTTTCTTGAATATTACAAACTGTTTTTACCTCGACAAAAGATCCACGTTACCTGAAATGTTATTAGTACCATCTCAAACGCTTTATTGTATGTGTAAGTATTGCACAGGTATTTTTTTCAATTCAGAAAAGTTAATTGGACGTGGGATTGCACACTAATGTACATTCAGATAATTATTCAGAGATATCTTTACTTAATACTCATGAAAATTCGAATTTTATTATTGTTAACAACTTATTTTTATTAAATACATATTGCAATTAAAGTATGATTTATGATAAAACATGATATGTAATAATGTACAAAAAATAATTATAATCAATTGATTCTTATAGTAGATTCAACATAAACTGCCAAATCAAGGGTCGATAGACGTATTGATCCTGTCACATCATTGGTCCTAATGTTCCAATGAGGATATAAGGCAAGACGAAACTGGTACGCAACAGATCAACATAAATTGTGCAATGCTTTCCGTTGCTGACTGATACATACGAACAAAACGAAAAACCAGTCTGATGGGTTGAGATGCGCTATATTGTTGCACTAACAACGGTTTTTACAGAACACCGAAATTTTCATATTGGCACTTCACTTTTCGGAATTTTACAGTGTTTTCGCTTTTTCCAGCAGATCGTTGATGAATTTCTGTAAATAAAACAAAAACACGTTAATAAGCAATAAACGTCTGAATGTTATTTATTATTATTATTCTGTATTATTAGATTTATTTTTATTTTTTATCGAATTTATTTTTACAACATAATATTTGGTGCTACATTCTCTATAAATTCCAACAAGAAAAAAAAGTTTTAAAGCACAGGAATTCTTTTATAGCGTTCTTGGTGGCGAGGTGATATCTTATGAAATGGCACATTGGTACGAATGTTTTCGAATTGCTGATAGATTCGATATTAGTCACCAGCCATCAAAACTGAACTGTATTCGAAGTGTTTCAAGTAAAAAATTCAAAAACTTGGAAGGTGTGCCCCACATGTTTTGAATCAGCAAAATTTTGGACAATCAGTACAATAACGTCATTCTTGGGTTCACAATAATTCATTCTTGGATTCACGATATCCACTTGGGGGTGCTTTATTGCAAACTCCTGGAAACTGGTTAGAACCACTTTGAATGTTGAAGGTGAAGGTGCAGTTGCGCCAGTAAATGTAAAGAAAGAGATAAATACATTTAAATTAGAATAAGAATTGATTAAGATAACAAATAAAGAAGAAAATATCCACTTTCGTCGAAAAGAAGTAACACAGTAACTGAAAGAATAAAATTAGGAAAATATTAGGGATTAAGCTTCCTTTTGTAGGTTGTGTAAAGTAAAGTAAAGTAAAGCATCGAAAACTGTTTTGCACTTTAAACAAGTTATTTTCAGCATAACTATATTGGATTTTGTTGAATTGTTAATATACAAATTTTCAATTTTGTGTTATAAAATATATTATTGATGATAATAATTAATAAGTAATACTTGTAAATGAAGATGTTAGTATTTTAAACAATAAGAAAATACTCACTTTAACATCACTTTGGGGACCTTTGGCGTTTATGAGTAGATTCTGAAAATAATATAAGGTACTATTAATCGTGAGTTTAGATTATTTTACGTAAAATTTAAGAATGCAGAATGGAGAACAACATAAATATTTACCATTGCTCCTTCGCCATCTTTCTAAAAGACGGTTAATTAAGAATACTATAATCAAATTTCGATTATGTTAATAGCATTACTTCTTCAGCATATTTACCGGATTTTGTTACATATTACACTGGATATATTCTGATCCAATGTGGTCTTTTGCAAAAAAAAACTGTCGCATAAAGATTGAGAGTGTAAATTTATAAAATGTATACTTTGGAAATGAACATTTTCTACAACCTCTAATGGTTCTAATTCATTTTCTACAATAATCCCAACAATTGTTATTATCATTAACGTCAATGTTAATAAAATTTTATGTTATGTCATTATACCAGTAAATGTAAGAATTTTGTTATTTGTAATCTTGTACAGCAACCCCATATACTTTTTAATACCCTATCTTATTAATATTCAGTACAAGGAATGCAAATGTATCGTAAAAAGTCTACCTTTTTTGTCTGTCTGGACCACCCTCAATTCACCAGAGTGCTGACCCCAGTTCGGTTGAATTTTACGAGACATTACCGAAACCAGTCTAGATATATGATAGCCATTATTTATTTTTCTCTTTAAATAAACTACGGACCTTAGGTTAAAAAAAAACAATATGTCAAATGTTACATAACGAAAAAAATTTAATCTGTCATTAATTTAATTTTACTTATGACCTGTATATTATTATTTAGCAAAATGAAATGCAGTTGCTTTTAATAAAATATAAAGTAAATAAAGGGCTAAACATATACTTTATTACAATAAAAAATCCTGTTAATTTTTATCCAATTGTTAACCGTTGACCCATTTAGACTCGAACTTAACCTTTAAGATTATGAAACCTATCGATTAGTGAATTATCAGATCAGAAGGTTTAAAAAAAAAACATTTATCCGTATTATATTTTTAGTAGATTATATTATCTAGCAAACTCAAACACCAATTCCAAACCCAAGAAATTCTGTTCACGTTACAGATTATGCAGAAATACAGTGATATCTGAGACTATTAAACAAATAATGCCTGCACGTTGCTCAATAAGAGAATTAGCCTATAATATTAAACAAAAAATATAGGGTAATAAATAAAATCAAATATTTCATTATAATATATTATAATTTGATTAATAATATATTAAAATCACAAATTTATTATATGTTCAACTAAACAAAATCTAATTTTTTTCACAAACAGTGTATTTTTAAAAAATGGGTATAGAAACCAATCAGATAAAATTATTTTTATTTCGGTCTTTTTTTCCTTCTCAAATTAGAAAAAGAAAATGAATTCAGCCTTTTGGTGACAGTTCTTTTTACTCTTTACAGTTGTTATATTTTTTAGTTTATATAGATGTTAATATTAATTTTTATAGAAAAGTTTACTATTACTTGTCCACTTACGTTAGTAAAAGTGTTAAATTCGTTTTAAACTCAGAGCGGATTTTTTCTTTTTATTTTATTCTATATAGTAACTGTCTGATTTAGTTTATTCTATAAAATAGCCAATCCTCGTTCACTAATAGTAGTGGCTAATGTTTTGAAGAATTTTTGAACATATTTAAACATATAGTCTATTCAAATAGTATTAATCAGTATTACCTGTGGCAAATTGTAAATTCGTGTTAGAATCAGGCAATATTTCCCTTCTCATTTTATTATAGCCAAAATGAGACAAAATAATCCTCTGACTACTCCGAACACGTAAACGAATAAGCCTGTCAAATCAACCAGTTTCAGTTGAATACGAAATTCTTGAAAGCTATAGTTATAAGAGGTTATATTTTTAATCTATAAACTATTGTGGCTGTATAATTAACTTTTTTTGAGTTTTTAGAAGGACTATAATGTAAAAATAAATTATATTTGATAACATTTCGACTAAATTAGCGACGTGTTGACGTCACTAATTTAGATGATTACAAATAAACTTTGAATAGACTATAAACCGAATTTTATAAGCTGATTCGGTTACATTGCGTTTCTGTGTTTACGCATGTGCAGTGGCTGTTGTATTTTAAGGACTGTACGTCGGAATATATACCCGAATCAGTCCATAAAATTCGATTTGATTTTAGGGGACAATGTTGCCAAATGTCTGCAAATTTCTTCTAAATACTAGTGATGATAATCAGATGTAACCGTCAACGTTGTAAACCAAAAGTCTAATGCAGTATCATAATTTAGATAATTAAATTAACATCTTTTTAAAAGAATTACTATAGTGTATCAAACAAAGGCATATTTTTTTATTAAAAAAGCCGGCTATATAAAGGTACCTTTATCGCTACAAAACTTTTGTCACAGTTAAAATATAATTTGGTTAAAATATAATTAAGTTAAAACACATATTTGTTAGGTTAAATATTACTTAAAAATTCGAATATATAAATAAAGAAATGGCAAAATGATTAATGGTAAACATTAAAAAATACGTAAAATGTCAATATAATTAAATATTTACATAAACAGCTACATTATTCATACCAAATTTTCGAGATAATAAATTACTCCATAAAAATAAAATATAAAGTAAACAGTGGATACATCGAAAAATCGAATATAAATCACTGGACAAAATAGAAGCGGGAATGTTCTGGATACGATCGTTCGGAAACAAACACCTAGTGCCAAACTGCGTTTTATTTTTAGAGTGCCTTTCAGTTTCCGATAATATTTGCGGCCACTGTTTGGGTTAAGAGTTATATACTTCCGTTTTGTACGTTTGAGGTGGGTTTTTCGACCTCAATTAAGATAAAATCTTAATCAAGTAGCTATTCTAGAAGATTTTTATAATAGTGACACTCTGTTTATTGCTCGGAGATGTTTTTTTCTTATGCAGTTTTAACGTTTACTTGAAAATACGGCCTACTTCTTACTATGCGATTTAATTTTAGCTTTTAATCATATGTTTATGGGTGGAGCATGTTGTTTTGTTTCTTAAAACCTTTGGGTGATTAAACTATGGCATCATAACTGCCCAATAATATATTTAGTCTCAATTTAAAGAAAATATACCTTGGACTATTTGTAACATAAAACCAAAACTTTTAATTATTTTGCATAAGTGGATAATGCATTACCTTAAATAGATACAATAGATAATTATCACATTTAAATATATTTATACTAGTAATATCAATGACATCGATAAAATGACGAAGGCGGTGGGCGTTAGTTAACTCGCTCAATAAAAAGTAATAAAAAGATTGGTTTAATTTAAACTTAAAAGTATATATCTTTTTTTTTTAATTGTCATGAAAGTACATCCAGTTTTGTGAGGTTTTTCTTTATGGCAACTATAAGTATGAACCAAATGAACAAAAATACCGATATATTGCAAATATTCCAACCAACAACCTAAAAAAAGGGAATAGAGCAGAACTTTATATACCATTAATAATCGCAAAAAGTACTAGACGTAAGAAAATCTCGATTTAAAAGAAATAGACATTTAACATGCTTTTTTTTTTAATGCTCTTCATAGGTTAATCAGACTAATAAGAATCAAATTATGGTGGTTCATTCAACACACAGCAATTTATTTAAAACAATCATTATTTACTATTAGAATTTAACAACAGTAGATTCTGGTGAATGTGTAATAATATCTTAAAACCTACATAAAACAATACTCCACAAGGCAAAAAACGGAATTTAGCAAGCTTGTGCAACTATTATTTACTAGATTGCATGAATTGAATTGGTAAAATAATTTATCATGACAAATCAATATAATTATATAACCTTACGGTGTAATATCGACATTGCGGATATAATTTGAATTGATAACATTGTTGGGTTTAACATATTGGGTAATGTTAACTGGTTCTTTGTATGCAATTCTCACCGAAAAATAATTAATAATACACAATGACATAAAAAGTCTCACTGATATATAGTATACTTTCAGTTTACTAAATAAAACTGGGTCATAATTAATAAGGTTAAACGCCAGCCTATACTGAATTTCAAATCTAGAGGCTACTTGTTTTCTTTTTTATCTACTGTTTATTTTTTTACTGTTAAAATTTTTGCATATATATTTGTAAATGTTTTAAGGCATCTCCTGTATATTAAGTTGCATATACATCGGCAGAAATCTAAATAACATATTTAAATATTTGAATGAATATTGCTAAGGCTTGTTTCCATGCTTTCAATATTACAAGATCTTTTTGATTGTCATTAGTTTGAATATAGATATCCATCTTATACAAACTTGAGAAAATAGTTATCTCTATTTTGTGTCGTTCTGTAATTTTCCTTTTTCTTTTGGTTTGGTTTGGTTAGCTTTTAGATCTTTTGAATATTGATAGACTGTAGGGACAATATTGCTTACTACTAAAATATAACATAATACATGCCTGTAAATGCGTCCGCCTTTGATCGTCACTGTCCATATCGAGAAGCTCATCAATATCTACTTCGACCTCTTCATTATTTACACCATTCTCTTCTGTTTTACTCTGAAATTGTAAAGAAAAATAAATTAATTCATCAATTAAAAATAAAAATAACAATTTAAAAAATAAAATGTATTAAAAATTATATGTAATAATGACAAATAACCACCTTGTACTGATACCTGATAATTTTAAATTTTGTTATCAATATTGGATCAGTTTTGTTCTGCTAATTGCTGTTTCAGTAATTTAAATGAATTAGGTGTCATTTTTAATCAAATTTTATTTGCTAATACCCATAAAAAAGTTAAAGGAAAAGAAAGTAAAATGGCGAAGGAGAAGGTAATTAAACTATTTTTTTTTATTTATTGTGATTCTAAAATCATGTACATCTATTAACGTGTAGTAAATTAACAGTTTGCATATAAACATAATCACGCAGTGGATAAGTTATACAGATCCAAAGAAAAACCATGTCAAGTACAGGTCAATTCCATTTTATTGTTTAATCAGTTGCGAAATCAAAGTTTTATGTTAATAACACGCAACATCATGGTTTATTGCTTCGAGATTATGATTGATTTTGCAGAATTTAATAGAAATAACGTACAGAAAACCGTTCTTATATCTTATTATAACTATTTCAAAATAATATATACAACATTAACTAACATAAAAATAAATACTGTGATATTTTTGGTAAATTCATTAAGAGAAATAACTGGCTAAAAACATTTTCATATGAAATACAATAACCTGCCGTTCAAATTTTCCCAGTTGTTTAGTTTCAAGAAATTATTAAACTGAGACAGAAATAGAGAGGCCTTCATGTACTTATTTCTCTTAACTCTTACTCGACTAAACTACAAAACAGAGAAAGATAGAATGGGAACTTTAACGGACACCCCCATAACCATGCTTTGCACGTCCTAATCACTACAGGGCCGAAGGCAAAAAGACTACAGATTTCTTCTCTCTCTTTGGATTTGAAATGTAACGTGAGCTGTGTGACGTGGGCTGATAAGACTTCAGGAAACCTCTTATTATTTCCTACATGTTTCCGAAGAAAGTTTATTTTTTTAATTTCAGACCGACCAGGTGTCATTCCTTAACCAAGATGCAATTCCTAATTGTAATTTCAGTAGTAAGTATTTTATTAAAATCCATATTGATAATTGAATTGAAATACATAATATGTGTATACACACAGATTATTTCCCCTTATATATCGAAAAGTTGGTTACAAGTTAAATATTAGAATCAGCAGTTGCTCTGTCCATACAATCTGTAAAAATTATGAAAGGAAGTACAAATATATTTTTTTCAAATGAAGTAACATTGAGGTTTGAAAACGGAAAATTGTAACATATGTTTCTCTGCAGATGCTTTTGAAACAGACAATATGTGCCTTCAATTTCATGCTTATAAGAACCAGACAGTATAACACCAAAAGTCTAAGTACTACCACATATATCACTCTTTATTGGCAAAAGAATGTGTATAACCAAACAAAACAAAAATTCTCATTCAGATTCAGATTGTCAGCAAAAGGCTCTTTTTTTGAATGATTAATTGTGCACAACATACTGAGTAATGCAATAAGAAAAATAACGGATGAACAAAACTTGGATACAACTTTATACCTGGGAGATCGCATTGTAAGTCTGTCTATTCTATGGATCAAACGTATTTTGATTACAAGCTTTATTCAATATCAAGTTGATCTCTGTTTATTCGAACTTGGCTATTGGTAATTTAGTATAGTTTTGATAATTTGGATAATTTTGTTTCCTCTAATTTGTATTGAAAATTATTCTTTTAGGGCGTTATTGATATATTTTAAATTTTAGACGGCATAATTATAAACTCTCTCCTCATAATATCTAATTATGTTCAATATAGATAACTGAACTGAAACACGTAACATAGGTTTAGCTTTTAGTTCAACATTGGAATTGGCAAAAATTTGTCTACTTTAGATGATGACATGCAAAGATGAGTTTACAAAACGAAGTAGAAGTACAGATGTAATAATTCCTTCGAAACAGTAAAATTTCTTGGTTGTATTTTGGGCATAAACAGGGACCGCCTGTTTGATTTGCGCGGTGGTAAAGGCGACAGGACGTAAATTTATGTTTGTGATTGTTTAATATTTCTTATTGTCTTGGACAAGAGTGTAAAATCCGACAAGGAAAATGATCCCAGTTACGCCAGTAACCAGGCTGGGTAAGACCGGATGCCTGCTGGGAAGATTTCTAAGTTGGTCACTCGCCAGTCAACCCTCGTTGGTAAAAAGGAGACTATAAATTTAAAAAAATAAATAAATAATAATAGAAAATACTATATATTCTCTACTAACATTGTAAAAATTGGGTGATAATATTGCATTTTAGTTATATGTAAAATTTGTATGATTAGGTAGTATTTTTTATGTATTTTCAAAATATTTCATTCAAATGTACTTGAATAAAACATTTTATTCAAATTTTCCTTTAAATTATTGGGCTTTGTGCTATTTTTCTGGTAACAGTTGTATAAAAAAAATAAATTAAAAAAACTTATTTTTTATAACTTAATCATATAACTTGAAATATAGCATGGTATTTATTGTTATTGTTTTGGGACTACTATTAAGTGTTTTCTAACAGAAACTGACGCGAAAATAACCTTGAACACACTTGCGACAGCTGCAGTCGTCCGCACAACCATCGTGAACGTTTAGCGATTTCAGGCACTCGTTTCGCATATGACCAATGAGTTTCCGCATGCCCAGGTCTGACCTTAAAATAAATCCGCCCTTTTTCTTGGAACAAAGTGATCGGTGAATTGTACTTGTACCGAGAAAGGTAATTTTTTCGGTTCGACTGATTTAGCTACTTTTTACTAACGACTGCTTCACTCGTGTACTTTCAGTTACTATTTTCGAAGTTACTAGTTTCATTCAACTGATTTTTAAAGTTTTTTGCTTTTCCGTCCTAGCCGCGACCTTAAAAATAATGTGCCCAATTTATGTTTACATCGATTTTCATGTAATATAAATGGTTTTATGTCTTGTTCGAGGTATGATTGTAATTAACAATACAGCGCATTAATATAGCAGCACTTTGGAACTCTATTTTTCAAGGTTATTTATTAATGTAATAAGTTAAAAAAACATTTTGATTGATATACAGAAAAATAATTTTCACTGCATTTATGTTATCTTGGCCACTATTGGACCTTATTTTTATTACCTTTTTCAAGTTTCAGAATTTTTGTTCAAGCCTTTTGAATGTTAAAGCTTCTTTCATTCAAGTTCCAACGAATAATAATATTCCTAAGTAACCGTAAGTAAAATTATTATTGTATTTTAAAAATAGTGTAATGGTTAAATAGTTGACGAAGATTAACTACGAAAATACCATACAAATATTTAGTGGCCATTACTCCATTCCTCTTTACAATTAACAAAATTATATATAAAATTTAAAAAGAATTTTATATCATTAAAAATTAAATTGTTTCTTTTAACATAACAGAATCTGGCAGTTGTTTCTTTAATTTTCTTTCTCAAAGAAAGTTGGAAAAGAAATATGAAATAAAAATTAAGCGTATGTTGGAATGAAATAAAAACTTTTATTATATTAAGTCATTGTTACTTTCAGAATATTAAAATACGATTAAATATATTTAGAATCATTATTCCTCTTTTACACTGCCACTTGCCAATTTAAAGTTAATTTGTACAGCACAGAAAATCAAAATTAGTGCGGGAATTCGTACACCTCCGTCTGTTATCATGAATAGAAGTGTCGAATAGAACAGTCGAGGTGTGCAAATGAATGAAATAGTAATTGCTATTTTTAGTTGCTAATTTTTTTACTATCGACTAATATAAATGATGGAAGGTCAAAACTGTATGAAGATTCGGAAGTGGAAGTCAAGTTAAAATGAACCAGATCATTAACATTTTTACATGTTAAATATGTGGTCAAGTGATATTCACTTTCTACGGCAAGAACTTTTGACATAGTGTAGCATCTTGGTCTAATTGTCAAAACATTGAAGTTTGGTATTTCTAGTAATTTTGCAAGCCTGATACATACTTATTCATACTCAGAAAAACCCGTTTATTCGCACTCACTGTCGTTGATTCTCTTGTGATTAAGAAATTGATCCAGTCTGGAGTTTCTTTCTAATGTTTCTGAATATATTTTTAGAGTTGAAACAATAAACCATCTTATGTGGATGACCGCTGACTTTCTATGCTCTCGATTAGACTTATATTAGACTCATTATAGACCTAAAATTAAGGATGCCAAAAAATTATCGATATATTGATATTTTGTTAAAAAAATATCGACATTTGTAAACAAGAATATAGAATTTTTGTTTGGGATTTTCCGTCACTTCGTGAAATTGGTTCTTGTTGAATGAGCTGTGTGTGCTTTGATTTGATCTTGCTGAAACCGCACGTCCTCTAGTCCTTGTTCTTCCATTTCAGGCACAAGAAAATTTAGAATCATATCTCGGTACCGTTCAGCAGTAACATTAGATGCAACACCTTTCATCGTCATTTTCAAAAAATGCGGACCAATGATGTTTCCAGCATGAATACCACACCATAGGGTTGTTTTTAGTGGACGCAACGATGTTTCATGAAATAATTGAGGATTTTGTGTTCCCCGAAACCGACTGTTCTGTTTATTGACGTGGACACTGAGAAGAAAATGAAATGATCGCTCATTATCAATTTAGATGAAAAGCACTCGGTAGCAATTTTTGGACTAATTGAATATTGTACGGGAACATTTTCAAATTGCTTTTTAAAATAGGCCTTAAACTGCATGCAGAAATGTGCAACTGGGAACCACGTCTCCGAATTGATGTTTCTGGAGACTATGCAACACTATTGCAAACCAGAGCCACATTTTCAGCGTTACGTTGTTATGTCCGTTGTCTTCCAGAACGAGGCCTGTCTGCTGTCATCCGTACTGTCGAAAATTCGCATGTAGAAGATAAATTGTGGTTTCGTGAGGCATTGGACGATTAGGATATTTTTGACGCAATTTCTGCTGAGTGGCAATAATGGAATGATTATTTTCAATAAATATTGTCACTATTTCTGCTCGTTCTTGTGGCGTATATTTATCCATAATAAAATTCGGACGTCTACACAACACAATGGTTAAAGCGAAACTGAAATAAACGTGACATAACCAAGATGGCGCGCAATCAAAATGAGACCGGGACTTTTGCACCACCTCTTAGTATCTTGTATATTATCAAGATAGTGACTATTATGTTTTGTTGAATATTTTTATTTTATTTACCAAGAAATAAAAGTATTTCTTATAATTAATAAACAGTATTGGTGTATACATTCAAAATAAATAAACTTCTTAAAAGCCTTGATGAGTAACCCATTAAATTAAATGTGTAACATAATCAAACGGTAAAACGTAAAAAAAATATAACATCAAAGAACAATGACTGAGAACCCAATAAAAAAGAGACCGGAGGTGCAACAACCCATTGGTTGATTTTAATAGCAGCCTTCGAGAAGAAATGCTCCCTGCTCAAACCTTTGTTCGTTCAGCACTGACACGGTGTCGTGAATTCGCCGTAGAAAAAAGCCGACGCAGTTTATTAAGTCAAAAGAGCATATTTCGGTACGGCGTCACGTTTCGGCCATTGTTATGCTGAACGACTTCTTGTTCCGTGACGTCATCGCGTTCGACCGCTTTCTGCCATCTAGTTGACGATGAATCAGCTCCGTGGTGTGTGCCTATCGCTGGGATTTTTTTTCTGCTCAACCAACGAAAGTAATGACTGATCAAGGTGCCCGTGAATAATATAACAGAAAGAAATGACGATCGTTCCGTCTTAACTGCTGCTTGACAGTTATATGGTCCGTTTTATTTAATTTTCGTTTTTTTAATTTTTTTTACAGAAATATTGGTTAGAAATTAGAAAAGTATTTTTCGTGCCGTACCGTACGGCGAACTGGGCTTTTCACGCAAATGCCTGGGTAAAATTCACGGCAGAAGCGTTCCGTAATTTCGTTTAATGGATGTTGTTGGTTGGTTGGCTTATTCGCACGGTCTGGGAACGAGTTTCGGAAGATGATTTATGGTCGACTTTTACCGTTTCTTTTTTTTTTCGTTGTTTTTTTTTGCGGCGTAACTTGAATGGCAAATTCGAAAACTGTACGATGTTATTATTGTAATGTTATGCGTGCTATAAATTAGTTTTAAAGTTTTTATTTTCAATTTGAAAAATCGGTCCAGTGTACTTTATTCAATATATTGTCCATCATTAGCCGCTGCTTTTTCCTATCTTTCGGAAATTTACGGATTTCATCTCGAAAGAACAATGTATCTTTTGATGCTATCCATGAATCAACCCGTTTTTTACCTCTTCATAAGAATTGAAGCGCTACTCACACAGGCTGCGACTCCTGTGGCCGAACAAGTAGTCATTAGAAGGAGCAAGGTCTGGAGGATACTGCGGGTGGGGTAGTATTTCCCATTTTAATGCTTCCAAGTATGATTTCACCGGTTTTGCAACATGAGTTCGAGCGTCCCCATTGATTGTTTCATTAATTTCTATCAGCTCACAGTATACCATACCAAGCTGATTCCACCAAATACAGACCATCAAATCATATTCTTCTTGTGTTTTACGGATTATAATCGGGTAATGCCTTAGAATGCTGGTTGTCCAGAATGCTTGTCTTCAATGTCAAAATCACCACTTTTAACCAGTACTTTTCGTATTAAGTTTTACACAACATTTGATGAACTTCAACCACCTTTTTCTTTGATATTAAGTCAAAGTATAAAACTTTCCGAAAATGCGATTTACTGAAAAGTGAGGTTTCAACATGAAGTTTGTTACAAATGTACCCAATGCGTACACAATGACACTATCTGTTGTAAATCCTTTAAAATTCATTTTTAACACAACGTATCAGGAATAAATGTAATTAATTTGTAGTATATGTTATTCGATTTAATGAACTTCTAAATTTAGATTTCTGATCAGTCTCTGAATTTAGAAATACCGAATAGTTCATAAAAAGAACTTCCAGCATGAATAATAAATTAATTCGGACTCGTAGTCATTCTGTACAACGTGCAACAGCATACCAATTTGTAATCATGAAAGGTCTTTGTACCATTTTAGAGTTCTTGTCATCTTGTTCAGAAATTAAAATAAAAACACCCTCGGTCCATTCCCTTGACAAGTATCAAAAACAGGAATATTAAACTTTTTTAGAAATTGGACTTATTCACCAACATATCCTCTGTATAGTCCTTCCAATAGCCAATAGGGTCATAGATGACGTCGAACATATTGCCAAATGCAGTTTGTAAATTTCGTTTTATACTCGGAGCGAATATTTCCTTCTCGTTTTACCCAGTTAAAAAGAGACAGAAGCATTCTCTCTGATGCGTCGGAATATATAACCGAATCACTCTATAAAACTATAAAATATTATTCTTTTACAATCAAACTATAAAATTCTATTTTTGTCGATACCGGTCGATCCTGTTGTCAAATGTCTACAAAATCCTTCAGAATTTAGTAATAATTAGATTTTATAACCAGTATACTATAAATACGACAGCATATCGTTTTGTAGTAGGGCCGAGGAGAAAAATATCGATATTGATATTTTAAAAACATCGACATATCGGAATAAAAAATATCGAAGAACCCCGAAAAAAATATCGATACTTCGTTCGATAGTTATCTAGAACAGAGCTAAGATTTTGGTATCTAATTTTAAAGGTTACCATTTTTTTAACAAAAATAATATCGATATTTTTCGGCATCCCTATTTTGTAACGCCGTTCTCCTTGCGTTGCATTCAGAGTTCTATATACAACTATATACATCAAAGTGTCTATATACTATCTATATACAACAAAATGGACCAAATGATTTATAACTAAGAAACGACATCTTATCGTAATGTGGTGAGTATACAACCATGAAAAAATATTGCATTTTCCAAAAACGGAGGTCTATCGGTTATTATATTATGCATGTGTGCATTCAAGTATTCAGTAGATTCATTAATTGTCATATATTAAAGTAAATTTCTAAAAAGTGCTGTGAATGACACCTTATATCTTTAAGTATGGCTATTGAAAAGTGAGAAAAAAACACCGATATATATGGTAAATGACGTGTATTTGGGATTAACAGCATTTTTGAATCACACACGAACAATTTTAGTATAAAAGAAGGTTCTACTTTGTACAACCGTAAAAAGACACAAGAAAGTATTAATTTAAAAAAAACAGGCATATATTTTATGCAATATTGTATTCAACAAACAGCCTCCATCTGGCTATTACTTGTTTAGATTGCGTATTAGTCATAGTCATTCCAATAAAACAGCCAATACACCTCATAGATATTGTCGAATATACTGCTAAATGTAGTCTGTAAAGATGTAAAATTCGTTTTAAACTCGGATGGTTTCCTGCCATTTAACACTAGTTAAAAAGAGAAAGTATGCTGTCTGATGAGTGAGAAGATGTGAGCGAATCAGCTTATAACACTCGATTTGTGTTGGTACTGGTCGAGCCTGTTGTTAAATGTCTACAAATTTCTTCAAAAACTGAGTGATAATAATTATGAGGTTATAAACCGGCAAAAGTGGTAAACCAAATATCCAATTTGATGCGGCAAC
Source organism: Rhynchophorus ferrugineus (assembly GCF_030347505.1). Classification (NCBI taxonomy): domain Eukaryota; kingdom Metazoa; phylum Arthropoda; class Insecta; order Coleoptera; family Curculionidae; genus Rhynchophorus; species Rhynchophorus ferrugineus. Next base: position 25,314,522 of record NW_027472581.1, on the reverse strand, counting down.
ATTGCGACGTGCTGATGTCACACATTTTGATGACGTGGATTATAAACATGCAATAAGACAGATATACTATATGTGTATAATATGTTTACGTCTTATGAAGTAGTCGCATTTTCGAGCATACAGTACTTGCTAAATAATTTTGCGTTTGGTATGCGCAACTATTTTCAACTATATTGTCTTGCGTTTCTAATGGCGGTACGACCTTTTCGAGTCGATCGAGTGAAAACAACAAAAAATCTTATATTTAGACATCTTTAGAATATTTAATGCTCCATTAATAAATCTATAGGAATAATAATTAAATTGCTGTATTATTCTTGGTAGTTTAACATACATTTGTTTTAAAATGTGGAAGAACAAAGGTTACATTTGTAAAAGTTATAAAATTCAAATAGTATCATTTTATTTATGTTAGTGGGAATTTTAGCTGCCAAATTTATAATAAATCGTTTTCAACAATATTAAATAGGAATCAACATATGCCAAAATTTCAGCCCCACATAGCAGCATATTTGAAAAATGATAATAAGAACGGAGAGGTTTGTCCATCACGAATAGTAGCAAAAAGTGTAGTAACTGGTAATAGTTAGACATTTATTTTATAAGTAAGATGTATGGAATGGATGGAATATGTTGAGACTGAAAGTCGAAGAAAGTGAACTTAGAATTTAGCCCGGATGTAAGAATAGTAGAGAGTGATATTTCAGTAAGATTAAATTTGCTAACAATAGTTGGTCTGGATCAAAGAAACAAAACATAAAACAAACAATGATACCCTAATGCTCTAATGTCTACTTCTCTGAAGGTGGAAAGGTGGAACAAACAAGAAAAAAAGAATTATTATATAAAAGTATAGGTAAATAAATTATTATTTTGTAAAAATAATGTATTTACTTTTTTTAACTGAGAAGTACGATTTTTTTTCGATCAAGAGTAGTAGCAAAATTGCAATAGGAATTCTAGTTATTTATATTTACAGATCTTTAGGATATTTTCAAAGCTTTCATATAACAGGTCAATTGAAAAGTCCCCGGCCTAACACATAGATGGCGCTACTAGAATTAAATCCATATTTTTCTAGTTAGCCCTAACCCTCAAAAGATGCGTGTATAAATTTGACAGCTATCGGATCATTAGTTTGTGAATTATAGCATTTTGAATGAAGCATCTTTTGTCTTCATGCCGAGTTTCCGGACACTGCCCCAGGAAAATCAACCATCAAGGATTGGAAGCTTAGACCTGGTGAAATGAGCACCGAAGACGGTGAACGCAGTGGACGCCCAAAAACATTTTAAAAAATCCACAAAATGATTTTAAATGACCGTAAATTGAAATTGAATGAAATAGCACTCTAACTGAACGTGTCAAATTACTCACGAATATTTGGGAGAGAAAGCTCTGTGTAAAGTGAACCAAAAACAGAGTTGATGATTTGGAGCAGTGTTTGAAGATGACCAAGCGTAATAAACCCGAGTTTTTGCGTCAATATGTGACAATGGATGAAACATGGCTCCATCATTTCATTCCGAAGTCCAACCGACAGTCATCCGAGTGGACTGCACAGGATGAACCCGCTCCAAAGCGTGGAAAAAAGCAACAGTCGGCTGGCAAGGTTATGGCGTCTGTATTTTGGGATGCGCATGGAATAATTTTCATTGACTATCTTGAAAAAGGAAGAACCATCAACAGCGACTATTACATGGCGTTATTGGACCATTTGAAGGACGAAATAGCCGAAAAATTGCCACATTTGAAGGAAAAGAAAACGAAAAGAAAGTGCTGCTTCACCAAGACAATGCACGTGTCACAAGTCAGTGAAAATGATGGCAAAAATCCATGAATTAGGCTTCAAATTGCTTCCTCATCCACCATATTCTCCAGATCTGGTCCTTAGCGACTATTTCCTGTTCTCAGATCTCAAAAGAATGCTCGTTGGAAAGAAATTTTCGTCGAATGAAGACCGACGAAACTGAAGCCTATTTTGAAGCAAAGAACAAATCGTACTACAAAAATGGTATCGAAAAGTTGGAGGGTCGTTATAATCAGTGTATCACCCCTGAAGGGAATTATGTTAAATAAAAAAACTAATTTTGCCAAAAAAATTCTTTTCAATTATATGTTATAATAGTGCTGGTCGCTTTTTGTTTTGTTTTAATTATGTTGGCTGGATTTAAGCAATGTAAATGTTGATAATGTTTATGTATATGATTCTAACAGTTCATGTTAATTGTTTAAATTAACGTTAAATGTAAATTAATTTCAATTTGACGAATTTCAAAAATGTTCCAATGTTTATTCACCTCCTTATATATAGTTTCAACATTTAGTGTCTAATCTGATATTATTTGCCAAGTAATATTTGGGGCATTTTTTTTCACTGTCGGGACAATAACCAATTCAACTAAAATCTTCTAGAATTATTATAAATACGTACCACAGCTAAGAATTTTCAATAATCCCTTATACGCCAAGAATTTAAACAAATGTATGTATCAATCTGATTGAAATTTCTTGTTAATTAGAAGCTGAATTTATGTTCTTGTTTTTGTTCCATTCTAGGAAATGCACACCGACCAACAATCAAACATGAATCACTGGCGGCATTCTTTCTGCCTAAGGATGAATCAGGAGAGAAGCACGACGGTGTTGATAATTAACGTGAGACAGTGTGGTTTTTCTGACGCTTAAAGTAAACGGATGTACGGTACTATCTGGCAGGAATATTGTTTCCTTGCAATACAGGATGTTGACCGTAAATGTCAGCAATAATAAAAATATTATCAATCTATATGCAATATTTATTTTAGCTCGGAAATAGTTCGATAACGATTACCTTTACCTTTAGATAAACATTACCAATAAGGAATCAGATTTTTGCTGTTCACCGTTGGTCGGTTTAAGTTAGATCTTTTTTAGAAACATGCTTATTTCTGTAACCTTCTATCTATTAATCGGCTTAGCGAAAAGTTTGCATCCCTTTTTGATAAATGCGGTGGTACCTGGAGGCGTGAAATTTGTCACGGTTAAGGCGTAACAGGTCAATTGAAAAGTCCCCACACATGTTTTTGGCAAAATTAGTTTTTTTACAATAACAAAATTTATTGTTAGTTATTAGACAGCTGTCAAATTTATACACGCATCTTTTGAGGGTTAGGGCTAACTAAAAAACATATATGGATTTAATTCTAGTAGCGCCATCTACATGTCAGTCCGGAGACTTTTCAATTGACCTGTTAATTTTGTAGGGCTAGATACAAGAAAGAAAGAAAGTTCAAAGAAATTAATCGATAATACTCCGGCATTCAATTCTTTGAATACACATCTGATTTTCATAATTGTTTCCGTTGAAACGTCACAAATCAATCTCCATTACTAGCCAAGAATGCACCCGTCAATATTTCGGTAAAGGTCAAGGTAACCAGCCATCTAGGATTAGTTAGAGTGAACTATACGATGAGTCATCATAGTTGCAATATATAGGGAGAAAACAATAAAATATATAGAAAATCATTGTAATTTATTGTGTAAGTCATATTAATCTTCTGTAACTGGAATTTGAGATAATCGACATGTTTATATGAATGATACGGATGATTTATAGATTATATCACATTGAATACAGTCTTAAATCAAATGTTTTTTACAGCAATAAAACACAAATAACAATAACAATGAGTGTCAACTTACCATACCAGACAATATCCAGTTAACCTTGAAAAATAAATTATTTTTCAATACAATTCTGTATTACTTTAACTGCTCGTCTCGCTGAAATTGGTGAAATTCGATTTTTGTATAAAACAGTTTTAATAAAAAATACTTAAATAGTTTCTGAAGAACAACACCTTTTAGGGTTAAATTATTAAAATAATTTAGAAATTCGTGTTTGTTGTCTTTATAGATGGTATGAAGAATTTGAAGAATATTGCAGGTATTTGTTCTTTTTTTTTATTAAAAATAGCTTTCCCTGTATTACAGAATTTATCTGTCTTTCTAAATATGGATAGTAAATAACGTAAAATATCGTAGTATCGTCTAAGTTTAGTTTGAAAAGAGATTATATTGTTCTGTTTGCTAACAAAATAATGTATAAAATAGAGTACCCTATATTTACATTAAAACAAATTAATTACATTTGATATGCTTAGTATAATCTTAATTTATAACTATTATTTTGCTGTTTATACTTGCATCAATATACAAGCAATACAAGTGTGGGTATATAGATTGGGTATATATTTTAGTGCAAACCCACAAGTCCAATTAAGCTTTATAATAGACCGATAAACCAATGTCTTTGATTTTAGGTCATATTGAGAATATCTTTCGACTAACCAGTGTAGCTCTTTGATTTTGAGTTTGATGTGCTCTGCTTTTTGTCTAGCCTGATGTTATCAGCACATATGATGAAAATACATCAATTATTTTAAAGTATGAAATAATTAACATCTCGAAAATATGTATATGGAGAATTCACTAGTATTCCTTTGTAATAGTAATATTCTCAGATGCGATAGATTAAAACTTTAAAATATATAATATATAAATAGACTTAGAAAGATATTTTAAATACTACGATAAAATATCTATATTAAGTTAACAATTTACAGTGTGCCCATTGGGAAAGTTTAAATATAAATTTGGGTCTTTAATTGAGTAGTAAGTGTGTCTGGTCAAGTAGTTTCAGTAGTCAAAAGCGCTTCCGTGATTTTTATCTATAGTGATTCGTATTCTGCTTTCAGTATAATTTACTAAAAATATAAAAAACATTGCAAATCTTCGACATTCTTAAGCATACGACATCGCCTCTTGAATGTATTTTCACATAACCGACCTGTTCTGATGATCCTGATAATCCGATCAATGATTTTTTTCCAAATTGACCAGCTAGAACCAAATTGTCTTTTGCTGATATTGCTTTGGGTTCGGGATAGAGAAATTTTACGGGCGACAGAGACCGTGGGGTACGACTGGGATTGTCGTAAATGGTTTAACTACAGGGGTTTGTGGATGGATAGTGACTTGATCAAGTTGTTTTCGTGTTCTAAGGCACCAAGGGAGAACGTTACACTGAGTAAGTTCGTGAAACTTTTCACGAACGGGACGCCTGGTTCGAGGTGAGTGTTCACGTTCCGCATAAACCATGCGGCATTGAGAAACGCGCAAACTTTTTTGGACTGGAACATTTGGAGTAGAGCAAGTTGTCTCTCAGAGACATACCTGTACCAAACCTATGCTCCGTAGGGGCAGACTATTGAGAGTTTGCTTTTTCTGCTGAGGTGTGAGAATAGTAAGATGTATACGCCATTGCCTTTGCAAATAGCGTGCTGTATTTGAGTTGACCATTGGAACCTACGGTCGAACTGGAGATCGAGGTATGATACCTTCTGGAGCCAAGGTATAGGAACTTTTTCGATTTGGAGGCGATATGCACGGAACTTCTTCTTACGGTGGGACAGAATAGCCTCGAGTTAGCCTATAGAGTTTAGATCGGGTTAATCTGCAGTCGCCAGAACTTGTAGCACGAAATGGCCTGGTTGTGTTGGACTTGGAGTCTGTCGCGGATGCTGTATGTAAATGCTTGTGAAGTCGGTATCAATGATTTAAAAGTAGTCGCTTAATGATAATGACATAAAACGACAAAAAAGTTCTAAAATAATGAATAGCAGGTATTTAGGTCGAAAACAAAGCTCAAACTGTCCAAAAAATTTTCAGTTAGCTTAGCAGTTCATAATCAACTATTTCCAAACGTTTATATGCTTATATGACGAACAATATCAATATAACTTAACACTGTTTCACTGTTTGCTAGGTAAAAAAAATAATTTCTGGAGCCTATTGTGACTGGCGATGATTCCAAATGCAAAAAGTCATGGGTTATTTCAGGATACCCATCCACACCGACACATAAGCGGAATATTCATGACTTGATTCATTCTTTCATGATTGTTGATAAAACGTCACCAAGGGTGAGTAATTGACGAAATGTCATTACCTTGTTGTGTCAAATCTCTATTCCCACTTCAGATAGATGCAGCTTAGCAAAGATGGTACACGGTTTCGAAATGTTGAAGAAGTACGAAAATAGATCAATGATTAGATCGCTGTCAAACACATGGTTCGATCGACATGGTATCACCATGTAGCCAAAAAGATGGGAATAACTTGTAGAAATTGATAGATGGTTAATTACATAAAAATAATACTGAAAATGTAGACAGTTTAGATTAAACAAACAAAACTGCAGATTTTGGGCCGCAACTAATCCTAAAGCGAAATATCAGATTGTTACACAGTACAAAGGCAAATGTGCGATGTGTTTTACCTTTTTGTAGCGTGTAAAAATGGATGGAAAACATTTGAAGGGTCGTTTATATGTACCAGAAATAAAACCTGCTGAAATTGAGTTGATTAAATATTGTTCTATAATTATTTGTGCCTTAAGTGAAGAGGTGTACTATGGATAATAATTTGGGAAATATTATTCGGTATTAATATACAGTTACATAAAAATTAATGAAAATAAAATACTTAGTCAATATCACTAAAATTACTAGTGTTACAATACCAGTAGGCGTTTAATAAAAAAAAACAGTCGACCAAACTGTAACAATGTTACTTATATAACATCGTTTCGTAGAACAAAACGGTCAGAAAAAAAAAACGAATCGCTATTCTCGATTAAACACGTATTTTTAGACCTGGAAGCAAAAAGAAACGACCTAGTTGTAGAAAGCATTTTCTTGCTTCGCTCGCCGTGCCAAAGAGAACCCCCCTTGGCTCGACATCACTTTAAAAAAAGAGTTTTTATATAAAGTACACCAAGTAATACCGCTGTCCAAATTCGATAAAAACAAATGCTGAAGTGGGGAACTAAAATCTATTCTATGGCAATTAATCAAAAACACGATGGTTTACATGAACATGTTTTTTTTAAAGATACTTTATGAACTAATCAGGTCTCTTTTGTTTGTGGGGAAGAATGATTGGTGAAAATCACTTGTTCTCAACTAGTTTGTGTGTTGACTCACTGACATTAGTGGTTAGTATTCATGTATATACTTACAGTGCTATCTATTGGCTTTAACTTTTTCTCATTGTTAAATTCGATAGTTTTGATTCTAATCAGGCGGGAGTAAATTCTTACCCGCTATTATTTGTCTTGTTTGCACACTTGTGGTTTGTATACAATTATGTCCGATCTTCTTAACATTTACTGCTTGATTTGGGGAAATTTGCTGCCGAGGATTTGTAAACCATTTGGGAAAGCTTATGGTGATGCCGCGCTATTATAGTTCAGTTGCAGAGTTTGGTTGCAGTATATTAAAAGTAGTGATTTTAGTGTAAATGTAAATAACGCTCGGGATACGCAAACTGCTTCAAAGAGAATGAATTGCAAACAAGCTTTGGCATAAACTTAGCTAAAAGCCTAAGTCTGGACTAGATAGAAGGTAATCAAAGTGTAATAGCGGTAATTGATTGTTGGGATTTCTTTGGTAACTATTATGGAAGCTTATTAATAGCGAGTAATAAACGCAAAGGCATAAATTTGCACAATAATGCTCGAGACGTTGCATTCTCTTATTCACAAGACTTGATGCCTTCTGACTTATTTTGCTCAGTATGACTTGATTGTTATACACTATATAAATGGTGAAGAATTAGATAAATATATTGATGTTGCTTGGAAGATGAGAAGAAGAGGTCGACGCTAAATTGTACCAATTTTTCCTTGTAAATATTAGTCCCAACACTACTAGCATTGGAGCCTATGAATTATCATATTATCTCGTAAACAGTATTGAAAAACCAGGTTCTATAGTGCTATTTTTCTGAGTAACAAAATTTATCGTATTAGTATGAACTAGGAATGAATGTGCCATGTGTGACAGGAACGTAAAAATATTACTCCTTTTCCTTAAGATATGAGTCCTGATTATTATGTATGCTTTATAAAATATTATTAAAAATCAATAATATTTTAACAAAGCAATAAATGATACTCAATTGTTCTTGCTCGTAATAATGTACTTTCATAGCCTGGCGTTCACGAGATCTTGGACTAATAGACACTCAAATCCTAATGTAAGTTTAAAATATGCGATAAAATGTTGATTTTATTTTAAATACGAATTGGTCATCTTGAAATAAATTATCGTTGACTAGATTCAATAATAGATGTGTGAAATAGTGCTAAAATTGTCAAAAATATTTATTATCTGGTACATGGTAGTTAATGTTAGTCCATATCGTACAGCATCATAAGAAAATATGTTATATTACGCGAGTGATACGATGCTGGCTAGGAATATTGTTTATTCGAAGGACCAAGACAGAATGTTTATATTATAATATATTTAAACCCTTATCGCTTTGTGCTCGTCGCAACAGTCAAAATAAAATAGTTTTTTAAAATAAAATAAAAATATTTGATACTTTAAAACTTGCTTTACTTCATAACTAAATATAGAATGTTTTTCCAAATTTGAATGACTGAAATATGGTCCATATTGCATTCTATTGACAAAAATAATATGGAAATACTACCATATTATACTATCGACACTATTTTGGAAAAATATTGGCCTATTTCAAAATATATTACATTATTTTTAACACAAAAAAAACGTTTTAAAATAAAATATGCAAATAATAATCGTTGTAATAACTAAATAAAAATAAACAAAACCTTATTTAACATATTTACTACACGTATTTTATATTCTACAATATACACACAATTTAGCTAAATACTAGTGTTGGGAACTATCGACTGAAATTAACTATCGACTGTTTAGTAATTGACTACTTTTTACTATCGACTGTTTCAGACGCTATTTTTGGTCCGACTGATTTTGTTACTATTTACTAGTGTTGGGAACTATCGACTGTTTCAGCCGCTATTTTTGGTTCGACTGATTTTACTCCTTTTTACCAGTGACTGTTTCAGCCGACTGTTTTCAGTCGCGATCTTCATCTGACATCTCGAATTGAAAAAAACAGTCAACCATGCTTTTCACTGAAAATAGTAATTACTATTTTCAGTCGCTAGATTTTTGACTATCGACATGTCGACTGTTTTGCGACTATCGACTATTTCGACTGTTTTCAGTCGATAGTTCCCAATGATACTTAATACCTACCTAAACCTATTTATCTATTCACAATATTATGTTAACTGCTACCAACTGATCATTTTGAAGTCGGTACCGAGCAACAAATTAGATTTGTTTTGTTCGTAATTTAAGTTTGTGTATATGTCAGAAACTATTATTATTTTTATATTGTTTGGTTTGCTTTGGAATTTTGAAAATTGGTCCATAATTGGCCGAGAAATCGGCGAACATATTAAAAAAATATACAACCGAACATAGAACCGCCTACTTTTTTGAAGTCGGTTAAAAATGTTCATATAAAAGTGTAAAAAGTGTGCTTCGCAATGTTGGCATATCTTACTTTATCCTTTATATTTACAAGATATCCTTCCTCCAGCTCTTGCTTTAGTCAATAGCGCATAAATTATCGGCAAAGCACTTCCAGTTTTGCAGAGAAATGGATCGAAGGATGAATTGTAAATCGGAACGGGTTCGGACAACCCCTTCGGGTAGGGTAAAACCCTCTACTTAATAGTTTTAACGATTATCATGCTAAAAATTACTTTATCCTATCGTGTTTTTGATTGCTCTGAGCTCATTATAAACTACACCCAGATGATTGCACATAATATAGAGCACACTTTTGTTGGTGATGCCGGGTTTTACCCTTTATCATGTTTTGAATCATTCAGACCCTAACCACCTGACGGTTTTCGATGGCATTTAAGTTTAATTTTAACAAGCTTCTTTGGTGTATAAAGCGTTGTTTATTTTCCACATTAAAATAATTCGATACAACTCCTGTGGTGCGTATTAATATATATTTATTAATCGTTGCCCACTAACTTACAATTTGTCTCTACGGTGACTTATTTAGGAAGGCCCATGGCCCTTACTTAGTCTCTAGTAAAATATAAGGTTTTAAATAAAAAACATTTCCAAGCACATATAAGGGTTCAAGTCCTTTCTCGTGTCTTGTTGCGATTCACTTAATTTCCTTTATGACCATTGCAATCCAAAAAATTCAATAAATGTAATTGTTCTTAAAGTATCTGGGTGTATCCACAATACTTTTCAGGAATTCATTCTGAAGTACAAGCTTTTAGTATTTGCTTGTACAGCAGCAACTTATTATGTACAGAGAATTTAGATTTTCTTCCAAATCAACCAATCATTTTTTTTGTATTTTAATTTCAGTTTTTATCGTTTTTGTGATGTGCTCCTTCCAACGAAGTTTTGCATCACGATTCAAACTAAGGTACTTAGCGTTGTTACTGTATTGGACAAGTATTATTCATATTTATTGGTATATGAACAGTTTGATTGTAGTTAAATTCAAGATGCACTAACTTACCCTCGTTGAGTATTCTCCATGTCTGGGTCCACTTATTTCTATCATTATTTGCGTGTTGCAGTTTTCACGTTGTTTGTTCCCTGTTGTCTCCATCAGCAAGTATCGGAGTGTCATCAGCAAATGTAGCCATATTAATGCCCAAAACACTGCCATGCGGTATACCTGCTTTGCGGTATATCTTTCATTGTTGTGTAAGCTTCTTGTTTAATTCTAAACATCTTGGCTGAGATTTAAGAGTTTAAATGTTCAACATATTGCTTCAGTAACATTTTATGGATTAGATTTTCTGTTGGTTTTAACCGTTTACTATGAATTCTTCAATAAGATTATATTTACTGTATTTGATGATTTTCCAGGTTCCGGTTTATAACTTCAGTCGTTTATTTAAGTAATATTATTAACACAAAACCACAAAGTGCTGTGAAACAATGACAACTTATTCAAAATTCTAATGTTTTTAATATTATACGAAATGACTTATTAACTAATTTATTATATCTGTGTCCGTTAAATTAACATATATATTTGGTGTTATATAATGATATTTGTGAGAAGAAACAATTTTAATTTATGCCCAACACACACGCACATAGTTAATTTTTATTTATTGTTTTAATTTATATTTCGTAGTCGTAAGAATATAAGTCATCTTTATTGTGTTTCCTTGACATTTCAAGCCACTATTATAAATGTGCTATATCAAAAACAACTACTAAATTAAAGCATTGTTTAATAATAGCGTAGACAAATATTGATATTGTTTCATGTAAAATAAAATTGAAACAAACACTATATTTTTGACATAAATGGGATGATGTGTGTAATTTCGAACTATTCTATAATATTTAATGTATCTTAAAAAATCTATTTTTTTTCTGCGAAGAATAAATATTTGCAGGAAAAAATGTTTCTTCTATTTTAAGATGTAAATTTTCCAGCTAGTATTACATGACGTCACTATACTGTTAATAAGCAATGAATGTTAGATGAGAATGCTGCAAAATCACTTATTTTGCGTGTCTTTCTGTCTATAAATCCAGATCAAACGATCCAAATTAAATTAAATTTCTTCGGCTATCCAGAAACCATAGCAAAAAAATTGACGAAGTGTGTTCATCCCTCCATCACTATATATATAATAATCTTGATAAAAATACTTAGAAGCTAGTGATATTCTATGATTCTTATGTCATGTGGAATCAGAACTCAGAAAATCAGAATAGGAGAAATTGTCGCACACAATAAACTGACGTTTGCATCGTAGGCTTTCTAAATTGAGTTGAAAAATATCGATATTACTCCAACAAACTGATATATTTTCTAGACAAAGGGCCTCATTTGGTCGCCAGGTTAGTAAATTTAGAATATAATTTAAAAAATAACGATATATTTTTTCACCTTTGATACCCCTATTGCAGTTTTTACATTTTTTACATTAAGTTTTACATTAAGTTTTACATTAAGATTCATTTCGAGATTACTTAAAGTTGTTGCTATATGGAATTGTTTCATTTATTGTTATTGATGCTTATTTGTGCGTAAACTGCATATTCATAAATTTACTTTCAGAAATTTAGCATTTTACAGGTTGGGCTCCAATTATTTATGTTGTTACTTACGTGTTGTAATTTTCGTGCAACTTCTTCGTTATTGTCTCTAACCGGAAAAACCGCAGCAAATGTAGCCTTTGTGATATTTGCATTTGGATATTTTATTGTAGATTAAATTTTCTCCTGTTTGACTCTAAACATTCCAGTAATTTTAATGTGTTGCCAGTAATTTTAGTGTCTTTTTTTTGATAACATTTTCTGTATCTTATGAACACGGCCGTCAACCATATCTTTTATCGAATAACATATAGCTGAACATACCTTTTTACCTTCCTAGGCTATTTCAATTACATCTGTTAGTCAATGTACCTGGTAAATTGTTGAAACTTCACTACATAGTATAAAACAAAGTCGCCTTTTCTGTCCCTATATCCCTATGTGCGCTTAAATCTTTAAAACTACGCAACGGATTTTGATGCGGTTTTTTTCAACAGATAGAGTGATTCAAGAGGAAGGTTTATATGTATAATACATGCATAATATACTAAGGCAACATGCCTTAAATGCTAATTTTAGAGGTTTCTAACGTGATGTCGTAAATTAACCTATTTTTTTAGGCTTATTTAGCAATTAGCAAAAACGCTGCCTAACCCTACGAGTTAGATCAAATTAATGTACTACAGTATTGTACACCATAAAAAGGTCTACAAAAAAGTCCGCGATGGTATGTGTTTATCTTTTAGGGATAACCCACATTAACCATTTTTATTGTTTACTTTTTACGTGAGAAAATGGCTTATTTACGAAGCTATTTTAAGCAATACGGCATTAATCCTTATCGAATTAAGTACCTTAAATACAGTGTGCAATTAATATAGATCAATATGGTTCCTTACAGCATGTAAATTAAACAAATATTTTCGGAGATATTACAAATTTAAAATTTGCGTTTAAAAATGTGTAATGTAATAAAAATTGTATGAATTTAGATATTCCAAAGATAGCAGGAAATCTTCATAGTAAGTATAGGGGAAGAGGAATTGTTTTACTCCAAATTTAATGCGTGCAGGCCAAGGGCAGTAATGAATGAACCAAAAATACTGGATCGATTTTAATCATGTTTTCATTGAGTGACATAGGCATATATATTTTATGCCCGTGCAAAGTCGGAGCGGGCCGCTATGTTTTTATATACAACGTTCATATTTTTTCTGTAGTGTATTTAATTTAGTATCAGCATTGCACCCGTGCGAAGCCGGGGCGGGTCGCTAGTTTTTAATAAATCCAAACTGGTGGGTAGGTTTTAAATTTTTCCTCTCTATAATCGATTTTATTCTTTTCAACAGGAGTTTTTCAAATACCTTAGATATTGTTGGTAGCAGTCAGAGGGTCATTAGGTAGTTCTAGGTCTATTATTTCATTTAGTATTTAAACTTATGATTAGAGATGTGGTAAAAAACTTGTTTAGCTTTTTAATTGGTTATCAACGTCTTCAACTGAAGTTAGCATAGTTTAAATGAAGAAAATGTAAAGTGAGAAACAAATTCATTAAAAAAGATCAGACTGGAAATAAAACAACACAAGACTTTGACTTATATCTTAAATATAGTTAAATAATTGTTAAGATATTTATAATTGAAGACACGGTAAAGGCAGCAGCGAAAAATTACAAAATTTCCTTGACCTTTTTGACACGACTGTACCTATCTATTAACCGTACTATTACTCAATCAAGGCTAATCTGATTATTTCACGATGAACAATCGCCATTTAAATTGAAACTGATATTCTATTGTTTAAAAATAAACTTGTAGAAATATATCAATTACACGAGGAACACTGAATTAATTATGAGCAAAAACCCATAAAACGACTTAATGGGGGGACGATTTTATAACTAAAAAGCATTTCCATGCGTTAGACATGTTTATTGGGTATAAAACACTGTCTGCTTAAAGCGTCGGCGAAGACGACGGCACAGTGGGGCGGCAACGTCCATGATGGAAGGAGTAAGGGGGGATTTCGCCATCAAGGCCATTTCCGTCTGGTTCCCCCACAAAGTTTATTGGCCCTCGACGTGGTGTTTCATATTTATGTTTATTTTTTACATGACATCATCGGGCAATAGTCACACGGGCTGTCCAGCGATAATGAGCAACGGATCGAATTTCATACAATTTGTATTTGCTTATCTCGATGTGTACTTTGTTCATCAGATGGTACCGTTAATGTTTTAAATGACGACATCAAAAAGTTTTAATTACAAAAATTATTAGCTTTCTCTTTGTAAACTTTCTTAGTATAATTTGACATTTAAATTTAAATAAATGTATAGAATCTTACTTTATTATTAGACACTCGCATCTCTGTGTTTTGATTATTGACGAAAATGCGAAGTATAAATGCAAATAACTTTTAAACATCCTAACCTAACTGTTAAATTTGATAGTTTTGACATTTCTTCACATAAAATAACAGTTTTCTATATAATATTATTGAGTTATTCAGTGTATACAGACACCAATCATGGAATACTCAAAATTACATTTTCGACACTTGATTACGATTTAAAAGTGTAAAAAATAGACATATTAAAATACAAAGATGAAGAAAGGCTTGGGTGACCAACATATTTTTTTAGAGAACGCATTGCGAGAGTTAATGGACGAAAACAGAGCTCAAAATCTCAAAGATTTTTCAAACAGCTTAGTATTTGATGAGTAAAATGTTTTCAGACGTTTACATGGAAAAATCCAAAAGAGGGGAAATGGCTACATCACGAATTGGCTGGAAACATTAATTTGAACCATTTCAATATTACGGTTTCATCGTTTGCCATGCAAAAATGGGTTTTTTGACCTATTGTGGTAGGAGAGTCATCTACATTGACAACGAAATGGCCATAAAGTTTTGCTGCGTGTACGGTGGAATGAAACTGTTATTGAACTGAAACTAAAAATAGTGTGAGTGAGTAACAAACGCACAGTGATACTTTCCTTTCTTGATAGTGGAAACAAAAATGGAGGAATTTGGAAGAATATAAATAATGTAATAATATATAAGCATATCAACTGTCTAGTTGGAACAAGAATTATCGGCGTAAAAAGTAAGTCGATGGAGGCGAAAAAAAGATTATGAAGACAAGAAAGAAAATGACAGATTCTAGTAAAAAGGATGAATAGACCGAGTGTTGGAGGAAAGGTTGAGAAAGTTGAGTATGGCGGAAAAATGTTATTTTACCATGTTTTTAGAGCTTGGTATGTATGTTATGGCAATCAGAAAGTTCAAATATTTCCAACAATACTTACATATAGACAATGTATGAACCAAATGTTGTCGCTGAAATCAAATAAAGTTAAAGAAGAGAAACATATATCTAGTTTAAGAATTCATAGGAGAACTTGATATGTTACAACATTCATCATCAAATGTATGTATGTTACATAATTTAAAACTTTTTTTGCTGTAGTTACTATCAACTATGTAAAATGAATATTTTCATAACTATGTGAAATATATTTTCATCTGTATCTTCAAATTGACATTATAAAATTTTTCAATAGGGTTGCCATCGATACAATTCTGATTCGACTTAGCAGATATAGCGCACTTTAATAATACTATTCTCATAGTTCCCAAGTGTGCATTATGCCATTATTGGCTATAGTTTAGGGTTAATACTTGTATTTATTAATATTCTTGCTAAGTCCTCAACTGATAGTATTTTTACTTAATGTATTTCAATATTCTACCACATTTCATGATTAGTATGTATGGAATACTCACTTCAGTTCTATAAAAGTTCTAGCATTCCTTTTAAAATTATTATTTCAGTTACGGTCACACAGTACAGCCATTATTGACGAATCGATTGTGGAAAAATTAAGGTTATTTGCCTTGATAAATCCCAGTTAAATTCTTTTATCTTTTTTTTACCGTTGGTTGCACAAAACCAATTTTTTAACTGTGAAATATAAGATAAATAATGCAAATAAAATCGAAGCGCGCTAAAAATTCAAATGTTTGAGTGTGCATATGAAGGTTAGGAAACGATAAGTGACGTCAATGTTTCGTAGAATATCTGATAGGTGTTTTACTTAATATGGTGAATTTTGATTTTTTTTTGGAATTTTTAGTAAAATCTTTTAATAATCCCACTTTTAGTTTTAAAATAAATTTATATCCAGTAATCCTTCTATAGATTATGATTTTATGATTCTTTATTACAGTCTTCTAGTCTATAAGAAACTCACTTTAAATGAAAAATAGGCCAGAACAGGGATTTTTCAGACGATATATTATATGTATCATAATACCCAATATGAAGTAATCTCTTATGACAACTAAGACCGTTTGATGAATGAAATAAATTATCTACACGAACAAACAAAAGCTGACAATAAACTCGATCGTTCATAGTCAGGATAAATCCTCGGCATCATAAATCATGGGAAAATTCGAGATTGATGTCGCGGAAAATAAAAAAAAGAAATATGAAACCTTGCTTCCAGGGCCAATAAACCTTGAGTGAGGCCGAATAGATTGCTTCTCGAGCGAACAGAAACAAAACGATTAAATAAAATACCCCAAGAGTAGGGTAGGGGATATTTTTCCATTTTTTTCATCATACACGTGGAATTGTTACAACATTTAATGCATGTTTTTCGAAATATAATGAACTATAAAAATGATATAATAGTACGAGCGTCATGGCATATCGTCAACTTACTTAAAACTGTAATATACACATGATTATAGAAAACGAATAAATCAAACAAAGTACAAAAAGAGTACAATTTTTAAGTCTTAAAATCGCATATTTTTATTCGGCATAGTTAGTTACAGATTGATAATGTTACAAAATTTTGACTTTATAGATGTCGGATATCGGAAAAAATATACCGATTTCTTTTCTTTCTTGCCATTTAATATTTTGCTATCTTAGGTTATATTTTGTTTCCTCTATTTTTGTGAATAATTTTAAGGACATCTGTTGATATGGAGTGATTTTTATAGCATTTAAGATACATATTATTCATTTGAATGCAAATGAGTGTTATTTTCCAGGATATGAGAGTTCAAATAAAATTAATTATTTTCCAAAGGATTCTGCTCTAGCGCAGAAACGATTTTTATAAGTAAATAATGGTAAACTTCATATACTCTTGTGATATCCAACATTAAGCTTCCTAACAGAAAGGTTTATTCTTTGCATAATACCCGATAATTATGAACCCAAATGTGGAAGATCATTGTCTAATTAAGATGGAATTCCTAAATGTAATTTTAATAAGAAGTCTGTCTTTAAAATATGCGAAAATATGGCTATAAGTTAAATAATGAAATCAGCAGTTGTTTAGGGCACATGGAATATAATGAATTATATGAATAAAATGAGACATAATGGAAAAATAATTAGAAGTACAGATATATGTTTTCAAAGGTAAACTGGGAGGGTTGAAAACTGAAAGAACGATATTTTCTAGAATTCTTACACTGAGCAAAAAGGTCATGTTTAAAAAATATCTTGTTTGATACTTTCTCTCCATGAAAAATATCGATATTCCAAAAGAATTTATTGGTTTGTTGAAGAAAGGTAATTTTTTAGATCTTTTGCGTGTTTGTAAGAACAATATCGATATTTCATAAATATTTTATTTTCATGAAAACATTTGTTTATTGAAAATACATCTCATTTAATACATTTTCAATGTCATTTCCATATAATATCGATTTTACATGATATTTATATCGAAATTAAAAAAAAACTGTAATTAAAAAATTGTAACAATAAAAAATCATTCTACCATGTATTCACATATGAAAAACATCTATATTATTTTTCGATATTCGGGAAAATATAAAAAGGCCATTGATTTGAAAAAATCGGTTAGTTGGAAAAACATATCGAACAAAAAAGTTGCCTTCATTTAATTGTCAGAGTTATAATGATTACAAGTATTGAATTATGGATTATGTGATTGTAATACACAGATTATGGAAAAATATATATCCACTCTTAACTGACATTTTGAATGCTGGCTGGTTAGCGCAGTGATAAAGGCAACAGGACGGTTCACCTGCTGTTGCAATAGTCGCGGGTTAGAATCCTGCTGGGGCACGGTCGTATTTATGTTTGTGATTGTTTAATATTTGATATTGTCTTAGGCAAGAGTGTACAATCCGATAAGGAAAATGATCCCAGTCAAGCCAGTAACCAGGCTGGGTAAGAACGGATGTCTTCAGGGATGATTTTCTAAGTTGGTCACTCGCCAGTCGGTAGGCTTAATACCGAGGACCATGGTTCAGATCCTACGTTAAACTGTAGTTCCAGTTCAGATAAACCCCTAGTTGGTAAAAGGAGACTTTAAAATACAAAAAAAGAATTGGCCGTTTGGGTCATGATATATTTATATTTAATTTTTTTATGTTAATTTTATTATTTTAGCTTGTGTGTTAAAATTACACGATTTTGCCCTTCAAACGGTCCAATAACGCTATGTAATAGTTACTGTTTTCAAGGTAGTCAATGAAAATTATTCCATGCGCATCCCAAAGTACAGACGCCATGACTTTGCCAGCCGATTGATGCGTTTTCCCACGCTTTGGAGCGGGTTCACCGTGTGCAGTCCACTCGGATGACTGTCGACTGAGCTTTGGAGTGAAATGATGAAGCCATGTTTCATACATTGTCACATATCGACGCAAAAACTCGGGTTTATTACGCTTGATCATCTTCAAACACTGCTCCGAATCATCAACTCGTCGTTGTTTAGGGTCAAAAGTGAGCTTGCGCGGCATCCACTTTGCAAAAAGCATTCTTATACCCAAATATTCGTGAATGATATGATGTACACATGCAGTTGATATCTTTAGAGTATCTGTTATTTCATTCAATTTCAATTTACGGTCATTCAAAATCATTTTGTGGATTTTTCAAATGTTTTAGTCGGTAACAACCTATTTGGGCGTCCACTGCGTTCACCGTCTTCGGTACTCATTTCACCATGTCTAAACTTAGCATACCAATCCATGATGGTTGATTTTCCTGGGGCAGTGTCCGGAAACTCGGCATCAAGTCAAATTTTTGCTCCAACTCTATTTTTCCCTTCATAGGTATCTGGTAGCGCCATCTATGTGTCAGGCCAGGAACTTTTCAATTCACCTGTTATTATACTGATATGGAAACAGAAAGATGGTAATATACAATATTTTGAACACAAAATATACCATTTTCCAGACTTTTTTGTGGTTCTAATAGATATCTTATAGGCCTTATAAGCTTAACACAGAGCTACTATATTTCCAGAAAGTAAGAAGAAGAAAGACTCACGGTATATACCAAGTCTCTTATCTCCAAGCCAATCAGACCTGTGGCGATTAAAATGTCCAAAACGGTAAAAATGATAAGAGAAAAAAGACGAAAGCCACGGAGCCGACGAGGTTTGCGATCCGGCCTTCGACCAGGTCGATCGCGTCCTCCGGACGGCTGGCTCTTTCGCAGTCGCTGAAATTGCGACACGAATAGAGAATATTTTTAGACGGGGAAAAGTCTGGTCTATTTCAGGTTGAATGTTAAGCCGCGGGAGGTCGTTTCTATCGCAATAAGGAAATATTTTTCCGTAACTGGGTCATTTATACTCGGGTGTTTAATCGAGAGCGAACGATATCGTTAAAATGGTTCAACGCGGAAATGATTCGATGGTTTTTTGTTGACTTTTTGGTGATTACGATGGTGATATTAGAAAACGATCTCATGATTTTACTCTGGTTGTAAATAATCAATCTAAAACAAATTCCTTATCTTCAATTTTGTAAATATACTGATGTTTTAAGGTGTATTGTTTATATACATTTACGAATGTTTAGTACCACTATTTAATTTCATCAAAAGACAATTAACAAACGAATATGTGATACATTTTGGAGTCTCCTTTTTACCAACTAGGGTTTGTCTGGCATTAAGCCTACCAACTGGCGAGTGAGAGCAATCCAGAATACATCCGGTCTTACCCAGTCTGGTAACTTGCTAAGGACGATCGCAAATGTTAAACAACCATAAACACAAATTTATAACCATGCCCCAGTAGGATTCGAACCCGCGACTATCGCAACAGTAGGAGAACCGCCGTATCGTCTTTACCACTGCCTTAACCAAGCCGACTGTGAAATATTTAATAATCTTTTCATCGAAAGATAAAGTGAAAAGAAACAGAAATGAAGTAAAGCGGAGAGAAATTTAGACTAAAATTATAAAGCCTTGCGAGCTGGGATTGGCAGGCATACGCATGCAGCACTAACACGAATGTACAGATTTGCCAGAGCTATGATTATGTTTGTAGGAATGTTCGTCTGGTCTGTCGGTAGAAGAAAGAAAAAGAAACGTCGTCGTGGTGGTCTTTTATAGCCGGGAACCGCGTGGTACCAATCCACTAGCTTTGCCAAGCTTTGAGCTTAATGTAGATGTAATGGTGGTGGCCTAAAGGGTTGTAGCGGTCGCTTACATGTTTATGTAGTGATTCCAACAAAACAATTATTTCCTTTATTTGGTAGTTTAGGTTTGGTCATAGGTTGTCCTACAAGCTCAATAAATCAAAAAATCATTTATCTTTAAACAAATATTTTCTTGAACAATATTTTTATTGTATAGTATTAAATGTATGTCTACATGGTGTAATCGTGTGTATTTGTCAGTAGGCAAAATATTTTGCAATCTCTTGAACTCATCACAATACCAAAAGGTTATCACCAACTCAATATGGAAACACGTTTTCTACCACAAGTAAATCTAAAAACTAGATAACAATTATTTTGGATTTTGGTTTGAAATGAAGTATTAACTATACTATAATATTATATAAATTTATCTGCACGTTTATCTTGTAAACAAAATAAACGCTGACCTAAATGCCAAAAGATATTGTTCGGCTGCTTTTCTAGACATATCTCAGGCTTTTGACAAAGTATGGCATACGGGCTTGCAGGTTAAACTAAAGAAACTTCTCCCTCATCCGGACTATTAGTTACTAAAATCGTATCTCACTGATAGACATTTTATTGTAAATCAAGGCGATGAACATACCGAATTAAATCCCATATATTCAGGAGTTCCGCAAGGTAGTGTACTGGGTCCAGTACTGTATCTTCTGTATACGGCTGATCTACCCACCACAAAAATAACTACTGTGGCAACATATGCAGACGATACAGCAATCTTAGCATCCCATGAAGATCCAGTCACAGCATCAATAAACCTATAAACCCACTTGGAGCAAATACAATTATGGTTGAAGACATGGCGCATTAAAGCCAATTAAACAAAATCCACGCATATAACGTTTACCCTGCGTAGAAGAACATGTCCACCAGTGAATATCAATCATCGTCAACTCCCCCAAGCAGAGCATGTTAAATATCTCGGTATGTACTTGGATCGACGCCTAACCTGGAAGAAGCACATACTCTCTAAATGGAAACAACTGGGACTAAAATTATATCAAATGTATTGGCTCATCGGGCGCAAATCCAAGTTATCATTAGATAACAAGGTATTGCTGTATGAGTCTATACTCAAGCCCATTTGGACCTATGGAATCCAACTATGGGGTACCACTAGCAAATCTAATATATCCATCATTCAACGGTTCCAAAATAAGGTGTTGCGTGCCATTGTTGATGCTCCGTACTATATTTCAAACAAAGTGGCACAACGCGATATTCCTCTAGAACCTATAACGAGTGCAATTCAACGTGTTTGTGTGAAGTACTTCGAAAGAGTGTCAGTGCATCCCAATGTACTCGTTAATCAGCTAAAAATGCGACGTGATAGTGAAGTGCGTAGACTAAAACGTTTAGCATCACCTGATCTGATTACTGGACATATGTAGACTTTAGAATAAGCTTTAGAATAAGACTAGTTAATTAAGGGAATATTTTATACAGAAGATTACTTAATGAAGTGATTTTCTACATGCCATGTATATATAATGTAGACATAAGAAATACTTATTGCCAATAGGGCAGATTGTGGACTTACGAAGAGTAATAAAAAAAATCTGCACGTGTATGAAAGGTTAGATCAACTTCGTTTAGAAATATTGTTAACAAACAAAGAAAACCTTTCAGAACTATCACAGTGACAGTTCAATTTATCAGCGTCTAATAAAACGATCGTCTAGCTAGCTAGATAATCTAGTGAGCCTTAAATTAAAATGTATATTCCTAATAACTATAAAAATGATCCACACTTCTAATAACAAATAACCTAAATTCATTAAAAGTTTGCAGATATTTTCACATACCTATGTAAATTCACGAAAAGTAATCATAGGAGACTTTCTATTAACGCGCCGCTGTTCAAAAAATCAAAGAAAAAACACGCCACCAAGGAAACCAAAACAAATCTTTATTTATTTTTATGCGGCCGAGCGGAACTCTCGAAGTGAAGACCGCGCTAATTGATACGTAAATTGTTTTATTCTTGGATTTTTTCGAGAGGATGATACCGAAAATAAGCTGACTTGCGGATACAAGAGATATTTTATAAATAGTAGGGCGGTTGGAAATGAACGGGTCCAATGTGAACGTTTACGGGAAATACAAAGGAAGGGTTTATTTTAAAACATCAGCTAAAATACCATTGGTCTCAACTGGTAACTTTAATTAAAAAAAATTAAAATACTAACTTCCAAAGGGTACAATCTTGTTATATATTGGTCATTTACATTTATGATTTTCGATGGGAGAAAGATTTCACTTTTCAGTATGTGTCATTTCGTCGAAGTGTGAACAAAAAGGTTTTTCAATGCGTTGAAAATGATTAAATATGTACCAAGTAAATTCCGCATTTGAGGGAAGTATTACTTTTTAAGTCAGTTTGAATAAAAATATGGCTGAAGGTCATCAAATGCTGTGTGAAGCTGACGGTAACCATGCTCCATCGAGGTCAATACGTGAATACTGGTTCGACGTTTTAAGCGCTGATTTTGATGCCGAAGACAAAGAGCATTCTAGATAGCTAAACAAATTAAAGACGATAACTGAAAGCATTACTCCATAAAACCATTCATCAACTATAACCAATGCGTTTCAGTCAAGCATTGCGCAAGAGACGATCGGAATACGAACAAATCATTCTCCGGAAAGACAACGCTCGCCCACATGTTGTAAAACCGGTGAAAACATAAAAACATTAAAATGGCAAATGTTACTCTACCCGCTGTATTCTCTAGAACTTGTTCGTTCTGATTACTACTTGTTTCGATATATAAGTCGTGATCTGTCTGAGGAGCGCTTCACTTGTGAAGATATTAAAAAATGTGCCGATTCGTGGTTTGCATCAAAATATACATCGTTATTTTGAGATGGAATCTGTAAATTTGCTGAAAGACGGGAAAAAGTAGCAATACTTTGAATAAAATATATTGTACGAATTTTTCACAATGTAAAAAAATGTTCGCGGTTTTAATTTGTACATCACTTTTTATAAATATTGAAGGAGTTGAAAACGGACCAAATGATATGTAAAAATTACGAAAATTCTTAAAGAAAGTTTGTATTAATAAAAAAACATATAGTATATTGAAAGTTTAAGTTTTCAAAGAATCAAAATGTTATTGACTTTATAATAGTATATATATGCTATGGTGACTTACACTGCTGATGTATTTATCATATTTATAACTAAGTTAGAAATTAGATTATTGAAGAACCTATTTACAAAAACCACCAAAATTATTTTCACCAGATGTAAGTTAAGTTACAGAAGTTAATTGATATTTCTTACTTCCAATTATATCTACTACCAATAACTATAAAAAAAATGTGCCGAATGTTCTTTTTCCACAATAAACATTAAAATTAACAGTGAGTGTGGATTGAGTAAATTTTAACAGCTCCTTTCTCCTCACACTTACTTAATCAGATCAGATCTGTAGCGAATACTAAGACATGGGTTGAAAAGCCCCGAGCCTAACACATAGATGGCGCTAGTTTTGTTGCATTCACCGCTTTTTAAAACTTTCAAAAGAAAGCTGTTAAAATTTCATGATATTCTGCTCATAAGTTTATGAGTTATAGTGCTAAGAGTCACACTACTTTTGTTATTTTCACAACAATGAATCAAAAACAACTTCTAATTTTACTTTTAATTTTACACTGCTTCTTAATGGGGAAAAATACTGTTCAGGTGAAACAATGGCTTGAAAAGTGTTATAAGGTAGAGACACCGATCATGCAGAACCCAATGAACGTCCAAACGAGGTGGTAACACCAGAATAAAATACACGACATAAAAAAAAACGTTAGAAAATCGTTTTGAACGATCGAAAAGTGAAGTTGCGTGAGTTAGCTAACATCGTAAAGATATGAAAAGAACGTGTTGGTTTTATATTACATGAGCATTTAACTATGACAAAGCTCTTTTCAAAGTGGGTGCCGCGTTTGCTAACTGTTAACCAAAACAAAAACGTGTTGATGATTCTGAGTAGTGTTCGGCCATGTTTTAACGCAACAAACCGGAATTTTGCATCTATATGTGACAATGGATGATTTTTTTATTCCGGAATCAAAACGATCGTCATCTGAGGCAAAAGATAAATTATTCTACAAAAGTCGTATGGAATTGTTAGAGCGGCGCTGGAATCATTGTATGGCTTTTGATGGAGATTGCGTTGATGATTAAAGCCAATTTTGAAAAAATCTACGGTCCTACAAGCTCAATAAATCAAAAAACCTCTCGATAAAAAATACATCAGATGTTGGGGAAAATCTGCACCAACGTATTTTTCTCGAAGGAAACGATTGTGTGGAAAGTTTGGTTCGAATGTACGAGGAGGAAATCGATTAACTTTGTTGCAGATGATATAGTAAATGCATTAGGAGAGAAATAAAAAGTTATAATAAATTATTTAATGTTTTGACAGTGTTTGCGCAAATTAATAACAAAACCAGCATGGAAAATTAAATAGTACATTTTTTGAATTCTCTGAAGTTATAACAAGTCATAATATATCACAAACTAGAACGAAAATTAATGTTTCCCAACAGATTCATACAAAAATATGAAGTGAACGGGAAATACAAGATGGCGACATAACTTTCCAAAAAGTAATGTAAAAATTTAAATATATCGCTATTGCAGCTCATTGCAGTTTTTTTCTCTTGATGGAAAAAATAAAAACTGAAATTATTTATTTCTTCTAACAGAAAAAATGCGAAATTATAATTTAAAAGGGAATGAAAGGCAAAGACCCGCCAAGCATTGTTATAAGTTGCCTATTCTGGACCGTTATTATTAAAATTTGTTTGTTATGTTAATTGTTATGTTACGTTACTTATTTGGTAACGACATTCGGCTCCTTTGAATTGTGTCAAAGAACCGCGGTATATGCGAATTTCCAGACCGAACAATATCTTCCTATATGATTAACATCAAATTAATTTTTTTCATTTGCCTTTGGACGTAGATAAACGTACAGTTAGATATTAGATTGTTTAACAATGTTATGAGTTAGTCTTGAGTAAGGCTTGTTATAATGTTGATTACGGTTTCGACTGTCATTGCTATTGGGGGAAAATGTATTGAATCACTGTGTTTTGGCTTGGCAAGAAACTACAGCGGACGCTCGTTAACGTGAACTAATTCAAACTAAGTGTAGTTTATACTAACAAATGCGATATAAGTGATATATTTATAAAAAACTAAACGAATATTTCAACAGCCATAATTATTTTTTAGTTAGCCTGTTCAATGCCTGCCCCGTATTTACGAAACCCAAAACATCTGTATCAATCAAAGTCATGTTAATCAATCTTGATTAAAAATGTATATAGCTTGTGCGCCAGTGACTAAATTTGTTCTTTAATGGGAATGTCCTCATCGTCCTCATTGCCTATATCTTATTATCATTGGTCTGCTTACCTTCGTTCCATAAATTAAACAGCTGGATTACAAGCAGTATTGGGATTCACCATTTACAATAAGTTAATAACATCCAAAATGCAGTGACAAGGATATATGTTACGCATTAGATCGCAACTGTTCCCCAATTACTCTTAAGGGAACATCGTCATCTTCATCATCGACACATAAGAGATTGTTTCAGCATTTTTGAACCACTTCTTAATTTCTTAAGAACATTTCGGATCACTGCAAATTTAAAACAGCTTCTCGTATTGTCACCTGTTTTCAGTATTCTCTGAACTATATTTTTTATTTAAAAGTACACATATTACAATTAGTTATTCACAACAACTATGTAGTCACTTTTCCCTCATATTGTTCTTAAAGGCCAAATTTAAGATTTCAGACTTTAGAATTTGATGGACGTAGTCTCACTGGAGTTCTCTCTCACTGTTTTCGATCACACAATCTCTCTTTTTAATTAGCAAACCGTTTAATGTATAAAGAGACCGTTGGTACAATCTGACCTTTGTGTCTTTCTGATGTACAAATGGGCGTTAACAATATTGCGAAGAACTTTGTTTTGAAAAGTTTAGATCGTATTAATATCACATTTTTTTGTGATATAGATCCCACATTAGTTTCGAGATTTGCTTATATACTAACAGTTTATTGTGAAGCGTTAATTCAGGTTGTCGTCCAAGTAACCATTTCGTTTTCTTTAAGTCTTGTACAAAGTTCTGCTGGTTTTTTTTTCAACATTTTTAGAACTAATTATCAGTCGTGTGTTGTCTACTTTTTTGTATGTAAAATCCGCATATATGTAATTTTTGGTAATACAGTTTGGTAAGTCTATTATATTCTAGTCCATTGATTGGACTAATGGAGTTAAGCTCAGTGGCAGATGAAAAAATTTGACCTATTCCTTGATGTTTTATCTAACAGTAATAACGCATTTATTGCAATGTTCTGTTGCATTAAAAAATTCTTTAAGTACAAATTAAATACATATGTGTTTTTATATTACGAAGAGAACACTTGCAATTACAAAATTATGGTCATAGTTTAGAGAAAAAGCGCTTGTTAACACACTTCAGGGTATGCTAGTTATTTGTTCTTCAACTGGTTTTATCAAAGTTTTTAAATGAGCGCAGATTTTTTGCTTTTCTTATTATCATTGGCTTTATTTTATGTAAACCATTGGCATTAATGTTGTCAAGAATTGTTTACATTATCGATCGTATATATTGTTTGTTACCGCGCGTTCTTCAGCGTCCGCTGTAATTAACAGAAGGTTCCCCTTAACTTACTCAAGTATTTAAATAAAATAACCAAACAACTTTTTGATGGATCCATGATTTTACAAACAAAAAGAGGAAAAAGTTTACTCACTTTATTATCGTACAGCTTTTTGAGTTCTTCATAAAGCCACATCTCAACGGCCAACCGCTTCCTGATGAGACTCATCTGATGGTGTCCGTATTTGGCGGTGAGGAACTTCTCCCGCTTCTCCTTGATCTCGCCCTTGTCCTTGAAATTGACGTGAAGGCCTGTCTTGGCGGGCGACCGGTTGGTTCTCTGGACGTCGCCCACCGCCAGAATGCCAGCCGGAGGAGGCGGACCGCCACCGTTCGCTACGTAACCGCTCTGAAGACCGACCTCCATATTCTAAGGTGGAAGTTATATACAAGAGAACTGAAACAAAAAGAAATCGTCAATATTTCTTTCATAGTTTTATTTCTTAATTATTATTAACGTTTGGCGGAAGTCTTACGTATTTAACACATGGAAAGTCCCGGGCTTAACAAAGAAAACGCTTGCTTTTTTTTTTCAAAATTGGCTTGATTTGTCAACGTAATCCCCACCAACAGCCCCAATCATTTGCCTCAAAATAGGGCTGTAATTAGAGATTATAAACCGGCAAACATAATAAAACAAAAGTCAAATTTGATGCGACAACATTGCCACGTGTTAACGTCATACATTTTGATAACGTGCATTGACTGACTTTTATTGGACGGGTTATCGAAATAAACCCCTATGCGTTAAAAAAAAAGGACTACATCGGAAACGAAGAACTGAGACGACCTGAAACAATGTTTAAAAGTGTTTGAGGCTCATCAACCATTGTAGAGTATAGACCATATTCTCTTGCATTTCAATAACATAGAACGTTTCGTCATTATATAGTTTATAGTTTTTTTATTTCAATACTTTTTGAAAGTAATGAACTCAAACTATAAAAAAAATTATTTAATATTAAAGCTCTATTCAAAAACGTGCCTGTTTGACAAGTTTCGGATTTCTTGATTCCCTTTAATTTAATAATGTGTTCATTGATAAATATAATGACAAAAAAACAAAGAAAACATATTTGTGCTTGAAAATAGGTAAACAAACCATGCGCAAACGGTCGTCAAATAAACTTATTTTCAATGAAATATATATTACATAAATGGAAACACTATTCATTTTAAAAAGATAGCCAAACAGAATATAAATAATATGAGGTTGAGGAAAAAGTAATACTAGATGGCTTAAAGATGTATATCTCTAGAATTCGTGATATTTCGCTTTTTTTTCTTCCAAAAAGGGAAAAATGCAGCACAGGTTCATCGGAAAATGCGTGGTAGTGTTTATAGCGATTAGTGCTTCTTAAAGTCAGCGTCAGAACTTTTTCCTTTTCATTCAGTATATCTCAATGTTAAAGATGATTGGCCAATTGTTGAAGAAGTCAATGAAGTTCGTAGAGTAAATTGGAAGTAGAATAACTTATTTTATCTGCGACATCGTTATGGAAGTAAACTTTGAAAACAGAACAGTTTTGAACCTATACAGATAAGACTGAAGATGATAAAAATGAATTAATAATAAAAGATTTGTTTTATGAGCTTTTATAAAAATGAAACCGAATCGAGCCATGTTTGAAACCAATTATTACGGGCTTTGTACTGATCGGTGAAAAATTGTCTTATACTATTTTTAACACAAAATAGTATTAATACTAAACGAGTAATGAATTATACAAGATAAAAAGACCATACCTGAAAATTTATTTTCCACACTGGTTTTCTTATCACCATTTAGAAAATACTATAATTCTGGTTGTAATAAATAAGTTATCGATATATGTACTAAATTGTATATGTGTCTATATATGACAAATTGATGTATAAATATATAATATTTAGATTTCGAAGTAAAACATTCAAAATGCTTATCGCGATGTGATCGATCAATATTTGCTCTTACCTTTTTTTTTAGTTATAAGTTGTACATTTGGCTGAGTATTTTAAATCTTGAAAATTACCTTACAGAAAAGACTGAAGTCTGTGGATTAAATTATTCATAGTTGTAGATATGCTAACCTCTTACTATTACAATTTATGGGTGAATTGACATACAAACACAGATATAGTCAATATCATTCGGGATTGATTAAATAATAAACTGAATAATTGTAGGAGTAAGTCTAAGCAACTAACTAACTACAGATTAACCAAAAATAATAAAAACTGTTTAATATCTAACAGGTCAATTGAAAAGTCCCCAGCCTGACACATAGATGCCGTTACTAGAATTAAATCCATATGTTTTTGAGTTTTTAGGCCTAACCCTCAAAAGATGCGTGTATAAATTTGACAGCTGTCGGATCATTAGTTTATGAATAATAGCATTTTGAATAAAGTAACTTTTGTTATTGCGAAAAAAAAAATGATAAAAAGGAATTTCGCGTGCTGATAAAATATTGATTTTTGAAGGGACAAAATACAGTTGAGGCAACCATCAAGGCTTAGTATGCTGATTATCAAGTTTAGATGTGGTAAAATGAGCACCGAAGACGGTGAACACAGTGGACGCCCAAAAGAGGTTGTTACCGACGAAAACATTAAAAAATCCATAAAATGATTTTGAACGACCATACATTGAAATTGAATGAAGTAGCAGACACTCTAAAGATATCAACTGAACATGTACATCATATCATTCACGAATATTTGGGTATGAGAAAGCTTTATCCAAAGTGGGTACCGCGCGATCTTACTTTTGACCAAAAACAACAAGTTGATGATTCGGAGCAGTGTTTGAAGATGATCAAGAGTAATAAACACGAGTTTTTGCGTATATATGTGACAATGGATGAAACATGGCTCCATCATTTCATTCCGAAGTCCAATCGACTGTCATCCGTATGGACTGCAAACGATGATCCCGCTCCAAAGTGTGGGAAAACGCAACAGTCGGCTGGCAAAGTTATGGCGTCTTTATTTTGGGATGCGCGTGGAATAATTTTCATCGACTACCTTGAAAAAGGTAGGACCATCAACAGCGACTATTACATATCGTTATTGGACCGTTTGAAGGACGAAATCGCCAAAAAACGGCCGCATTTGAAGAAAAAGAAAGTGCTGCTTAACCAAGACAGGACACTGTGTCACAAGTCAGTAAAAACGATGACAAAAATCCATCAATTTGACTTCCAATTGCTTCCTCATCGACTATATTCTCCAGATCTGGCCGCTAGCGACTATTTCCTGTTCTCAGATCTCAAAAGAATGGTCGCTGGGAAGAAATTTTCGTCGAATGAAGAGGGGATCGACGAAACTGAGGCCTATTTTGAAGTAAAGAACAAATCGTACTACAAAAATGGTATCGAAAAGTTGGAGGGTCGCTATAATCAGTGTATAATAACACTTGAAGGGAATTATGTTGAATAAATAAACTAATTTTGTCAAAAAAAAAGTGTTTTACCACGGTAGGCCGGGGACTTTTCAATTGATCTGTTACGTTGGATATATTAGACTTGAGACTAGTGGTGGAAAATAGAATGTTTCATTCAATACTAAAACACAGTCAATTACTAAACATTCACTTAATCGCTTAAACCTTGCAACACAGATCATAGAAATGCAGACTGTTTCACACAACTCGCAATTTGAGAGTCTCAAGTAACTCTCTGTTCTTCTGTACGTTTGATCTCATTTATTCATTTTGTCGGTCATTTCCTATTTTACTAAACAATAATGTTCGATATACAACGTAATATCTAATTTTTAACATGAAATTGACCTAAATTTATAGGATAAGGGACCAATCCTTACAAAAACTGAATAGTTTCAAATCTTTATGTGACATCTAAAAATACTTAATCTCTTAAAATAGCGTAATAATGCTATAATCGAGATAGATAGAAAGAGAAAAAAGGAATGTTTACATATTATTCACATATACAAACAGATTATCTAAAGCACAGACCGACTAATTAATGGTTTAATTGCGTTTATACTCATTATCATTTTTCCATTAATAAATGTCAAGAAGAAAATAAAATTATAACAGATAGCGAAATCATTAAATAATATAATATGACGAACGGCCGACAGCTGCTATTCCCACAATGTTTGTAACTATTTATCTAATTACATACTCGTTCTTGTATGGCTTACGTTCTGATAACGATACGCGATAGCTTAAGCAAAAAATGCAAACTGTCAATTCCATCTCATCGAATATATTTTGCGATATATATCGCAATATTATTGATTGGATTTGATTTAAATGCATGCCATTTATCAGTAAAATACAATGTTTGAGTTTTTATTGTTTTATATCTAAAATATATAAAATATATCACTACATAGTATAAAACAAAGTCGCCTTTTCTGTCCCTATATCCCCATGTGCCCTTAAATCTTTAAAACTACGCAACGGATTTTGATGCGGTTTTTTTCAATAGATAGAGTGATTCAAGAGGAAGGTTTATATGTATAATACATGCATAATATACTAAGGCAACATTGCTAATTTTAGAGGTTTCTAACGTGATGTCGTAAATTAACCTATTTTTTTAGGCTTATTTAGCAATTAGCAAAAACGCTGTCTAACCCTACGAATTAGATCAAATTAATGTACTACAATATTGTACACCATAAAAAGGTCTACAAAAAAGTCCGCGATGGTATATGTTTATCTTTTAGGGATAACCCACATTAACCATTTTTATTGTTTACTTTTTACGTGAGAAAATGGCTTATTTACGAAGCTATTTTAAGCAATACGGCATTAATCCTTATCGAATTAAGTACCTTAAATACAGTGTGCAATTAATATAGATCAATATGGTTCCTTACAGCATGTAAATTAAACAAATATTTTCGGAGATATTACAAATTTAAAATTTGCGTTTAAAAATGTGTAATGTAATAAAAATTCTATGAATTTAAATATTCCAGAGATAGCAGGAAATCTTCATAGTAAGTATAGGGGAAGAGGAATTGTTTTACTCCAAATTTAATGCGTGCAGGCCAAGGGCAGTAATGAATGAACCAAAAATACTGGATCCATTTTAATCATGTTTTCATTGAGTGACATAGGCATATATATTTTATGCCCGTGCAAAGTCGGAGCGGACCGCTATGTTTTTATATACAAATTATTCTTGCTTTTAATCAGTGTTGGGAACTATCAACTGTTTAATAATTGACTACTTTTTACTATCGACTGTTTCAGTCGTGTATTTTGGTTACTATTTTTGGTTTTACAAGTATTATTCGACTAATTTTTAACGTTCTGGCTCGGTCGTCCTAGCCGCGACCTTAATAAAAATGTACTCAATTTATGCTTACCAAAATTTATATGTACAGGTCAATTTAAAAGTCACCGGCCTGACACATAGATGGTGTTACTAGAATGAAATCCATATGTTTTTTAGTAAGCTCTACGTCTCAAAAGATGCGTGTATACATTTGATAGCTATCGGATTATTAGTTTGTGAATTATAGCATTCTGAGTGAAGCTCTGAACTTTTGTTCTTGTGAAAGAAATTGATAAAAAGTAATTTCGCGTGTCGATGATCTATTTCTTTTTGAAGAGAAGAAATACAGTTGAAGCAAAAACTTGATGCTCGATTTGACGCCGAGTTTCCAGACACTGTCCCAGGAAAATCAACCATCAAGGATTTGTATGCTAAGTTTACACGTGGTGAAATGAGCACCGAAGACGGTGAACGTAGTGGATGCCCAAAAGAGGTTGTTACCGACGAAAACATTTAAAAAATCCACAAAATGATTTTGAATGACCGTAAATTTAAATTGAATGAAATAGCAGACACTCTAAAGATATCAACTGAAATTGATGAATGATATGATGTACACGATCATATCATTCAC
This sequence comes from Rhynchophorus ferrugineus, assembly GCF_030347505.1. Lineage (NCBI taxonomy): Eukaryota > Metazoa > Arthropoda > Insecta > Coleoptera > Curculionidae > Rhynchophorus > Rhynchophorus ferrugineus. The sequence continues at coordinate 25,281,451 of NW_027472581.1, read as the reverse complement.
GAATATTTGAGTAAGAGAAAGCTCTGTGCAAAGTGGGTGCCGCACGAGCTCACTTTTGACCAAAAACGACGAGTTGATGATTCGGAGCAGTGTTTGAAGATTATCAAGTGTAATAAACCCGAGTTTTTGCGTCGATATGTAACAATGGCTGAAACATGGCTCCATAATTTCACTCCGAAGTTCAAAGGACAGTCATCCGAGTGGAATGCACACGATGAACTCGCTCCAAAGCATGGGAAAACGCAACAGTCGGCTGGCAACGTTATGGCGTCTCTATTTTGGGATGCACATGGACTAATTTTCTATGACAACCTTGAAAAAGGAAGGACCATCAACAGCGACTATTACATAGCGTTGTTGGACCGTTTAAAGGACGAAATCGAGAAAAACGAAAGAAATTGAAGCAATTGAAGAAAAAGAAAGTGCTGCTTCACCAAGACAATGAACCGTGTCACAAGTCAGTGAAAACGATGGTAAAAATCCATGAACTGGGCTTCGAATTGCTTCCTCATCAACCGTATTCTTCAGATTTGGTCACCAGCGACTATTTCCTGTTGTCAGATCTCAAAAGAATGCTCGTTGGGAAGAAATTCTCGTCGAATGAAGAGGTGATCAACGAAATTGGGGCCTATTTTGAAGCAAAGGACAAATCATACAAATCAATAAAAATGGTATCGAAAAGTTGGAGGGTTGGTATAATCAGTGTATTACCCTTGAAGGGAATTGTGTTGAATAAAAAAAAACTAAATTTGCCAAACAAATGTGTTTTACTATGGTAGGACGGGAACTTTTCAAATGACCTGTTAGTTTAATGGCGTTGTTTGATTGGTAAATTTATTGTTTACTTATAGGTTTCACGTAAATTTTATTCACGTACTATTTATACGAATCACAGTTAAAAATTTTATTTTGTTAAGAATTCAAATAAAAATCTGTAGTGTGCTAAAATTTTCTCGCCGGCACTAGGTGACGACAAAAAACAGTCATAATCAGAAAAATTAAGTGAACGTCACATCAAATCAATAATCGTGCGCCTGGCTTGGTTGACGCAGTGGTAAAGGCGACAAGACGGTCCTCCTACTGTTGCTAGTCGCCGGTTCGAATACTGGTGGGACATGGTCGTAAATTTATGTTTGTGATTTTCCTTAGGCAAGAGTGCAAAATCCGACAAGAGAAATGATTTCAGTCACACCAATAACCAGAAGAACCAGGCTGGGTAAGACCGGATGCCTTCTGGGATGATTTCTGAGTTGATCACTCGACAGTCGGTAGGTTTAATACTGAGAACCGTGGCCCACGTTAAACTGTAGGTCCAGACCAGATCCTCGTCGATAGAAGGAGACTTAAAAATACATATAAAAAACAACGTGCGATTTAGATATATTTCTTCAATTAAATATTAGTAATGCCATCAATGCAGCAGATTAAACAGAGACGGATATTGCACTATAATCTTGCACAAATACGGAATAAGTGAACAACCTTCTATTATTATGTATTTATAATATTTACCCACGCATAAATAACAGTTTGCATAATTGTATTATCCCACGTTTAGAAAAAAACGAGTACTGGCACTTATTTCTCAATATTAGCACGTACGTGGTGAACCCGAGCAGTTTTTCTCGCAAAAGAAAAAGCGATGGAAAAGCCGGTCGAGAAAACAATTCCCAGACGGTGGCGATAATTATGCAGACGCGGCAAGTGAACGACCTGACCGCTGAGCTTTCGACTCCCATATCGGTTATATTTTGATTAGTTTGCGATCGTTAATCTTCGAAGGATATTGACCAATAAATATTGGAAAAAGGTTCTGAAATAGCCAACAAATTTGGCAGACTAACGAAAAAGTATGTGGGTGTAGTTGGCAGTAAAATTCGGTTTTTTTTGTACAAAATTAATTGTTAATTTAAAATATACTTTTACTCAGGAATATATGGGAAATTAGTAAATACACTGGACAATTTTTTCAGGCTCAAAATCGAGGTTTATATTTCTTGTAATTTCATTAAAAGAAAGAAATGATGTAAAAAATTAAAAAATAAGAATTATTATTTGCAATATTCAGGGTAAAAAGGTCCGTCATCGATAAATCAAAACAAATATAATATAAAGTTATATAGACAAAATAGATAATCAACCACAGAACATAGATATATAGAATGGAAAGTCAAATACGAGAAATTGTAACTTCAAAAGTTCCGAGTGAGTTTTAAAATCACCAGAAAGGTATAAAAGCAAGAACTGACATGACAGGTTTACTGATTTTGGTTCTATGCTATTATTATATTATTGTTGGTTATATTTGTTTTTTAAATTTTTGTGAAATTTTAAGGAATTTTCTTTTTATAACTTTTATTGAGTTTATTCATCAACGTAATCTCAATTAAGAGCCATACAATCATTCCAGCGCTGCTCTAACATTCCAATACCACTTTTGTAGCATAATTGATCTTTTGCCTTAAAATATGCCTCAGTTTCAGCTATAACTTCTACATTCGAGCGAAATTTCTTAACGGTCAGCATTTTTTCAGTTAGTAGTCGCTGAGAGCCAAATTTGGCAAATGCGGTAGATCTGGGAACAATTCGAAGTTCAAATCATGTAGTTTTGCGGTTGTTTTGATTCACTTGTGACACAGTGTTGTCTTGATAAAATGCAATTTTATTTTTTTATTTTATTTTATTTTATTTTCTTTGCAATTTCGGCCTTTAAATGCTCCAATAACGCTATATAATATTCATTATTGTTGTTGTGTACCTTCTCAAGATTGATGATGAATATTACATCATGCAGATCCCAAAATACCGAGGCTATAACCTTTCCAGTCGATTGTTGTGCTTTCGGGCGCTTTGGACAATGTTCAGCAGTTGTTCACCAGTCAGAGGACGATCGTATTGATTCCGGAGGAATGTTTCGAGTCCATGTTTTATCCACTGTCACATATCGACGAAAGAAATCCGATTTGTTACGTTTAAACATGGCCAAACACTGCTCAGAATCATCAACACATTCTTGTTTTTAGACAGAACAGTGAGCAAACGCGACACCCACTTTAAACAGAGCTTTCTCGTAGGCAAATGCTTATGCAATATAAAAGCAACACGTTCTTTTGATATCTTTACGATGTTAGCTAACTCACTTTTCGACTATTCAGAACGATTTTCTGGATTTAGATGTGTTTTGGCGTTACTACCTCATTTGGGCGTCCACTGCGTTCTGCATCATCGGTGTCTTTTTGTCAAACCACGTTTGAAGTCAGCAAACCAACGTTTTATTTTTGTTTCTGATGGAACGTAGCCCTTATAGCACTTTTCAACCCATTGCTTCGTTTGAATGGTATTTTTCCCATCAAGAAGCAGTGTAAAATTAAAACACGAAATTCTTTTTGGCCAACTGTTTTGAAAATAACCAAAATAGTGTCACTCTTAGCACGATAATTCACAAACTTATGAGTAGAAAAACATGAAATGTTAATAGCTTTCTTTTGAAGGCTAGTGCTAACCGAAAAAGCGGTGGATGCAATGCAGCTAGCGCCGTCCTTGTATGAGGCCAGGGACTTTTCAGCCCATGTGTTATTATTGCTGTTGTATTCATAAAATGTTATTCAACGGTGGCTAATTTAACAAATTTTAATCATATTTTGTCGGCAAACGCCAACATTTTTGATACAAGTATGACTTGGAAATTGTCAACTAGGGGTGATGACCACCAAGAAAAATATCGATATTTTTTCCGCATTATTTTTGCTGCTTCTCAACACAGCGCTTCCCACAAGAAAATGAAGGTTATAAGTACAAAAACATATTATAAGCATGTGAAATTTATTTGAAAACTATTATATTTTAAAAGTTTCTACCAGTTAAATTATATATGTACGGGTTAATATATCGGAATGTGGATATTTTCTACACAATGCGTGCATTTTCTCATTATCTTCTAAAATTAAATCTCAAACCACTTTTGGGATAATCATCGCTATAATGATAAAGCCAAAGGCAAGGCTCCATTAAAACTGTAATGACAATAGACAGAATGACACAAAGCGGACGAAATACATGAGACTGAACACAATACAGCTTTAACTGTTCACATAGTAAGTATATCGGAAGGATAACGATGAGACAATTATGGTACCCTTTGGTTTGGACAAAGGCATCATTGTAAAATAGAACATTAAAAACACGAGCAATAATAAATGATGAAGTTATGCAAAAATAAGTAATTCTATAATTGCAGACTGAATTATTAATCTATAGTTGTTTTAAAAATATTTTTAACAAAAAAATTGAACCGACAAAAAATAATAAGGGACTCACTAAAAAGTAAAAGATAATGAAAGTTAAGATTTTTAACACAAAAAAAACGTATTAAAATAAAATATGTACATAATAATAGTTATAATAACTAAATAAAAATAACAAAAACCTATCTAATAATCGTATTTTATATTCTACTATATACACACGATTTAGCTTAATACTTCATACTTAATAAATTTATACTATATAATATATTATTATACTATATATTATATAATACTTAATACATTTCATGGGAGGCCTGTTCAAAGCAGAACGCATAAAGGAAAAATAAATTGTAAATATTGTTCGGTTATCTCTTGGTCTGCCATGTCTTAGTGGCACGACATTTTTATGACTTTTAAGCCGTCGACAACTGATTCACCAAAGCCTTTTAAGTGGAAGATATTTATGCGCTTACAGGATAAGGATTAGAATATATTTATTTTTTGATCTCCGGTGTTACGGCTAGGGAATGTACTTTTTTATTTTTGGTTTCTTTTTTTTTACGTAAGAACTGTTAATAGTAATAATCCAATAAACAGGAATTGAATAGTGTATGTCAGTGCCAAGGTTAATAACAAAATTAAAACATTGATAAAATAATTTGAATGTGTCATTCCAATATTATTTTGTCCTTGCATGTATTCTGATTACTTTTAAAGCATTTATTGAGAAATATTGAAGAAACAAAATATTTTCAATTAAAATATGTGTGAGAATTGAGGATTGGCACGTGGTAAAATGATAGAAACTAACGGGATTATTTATGGTTTATTCGAGTGATTGACAATTTACTGGTGACGACATAGCTACTCGAGGGTGCCCCGAGAAGAAGAGAGTCTAATTTTTTTTTCATTTACTAAATTGACCAGCTAGACCAAATGGTCTTTGGCTGATGTCGCTTCAGGTTCGGGGTATGAATGTTTTGCGGGCGACAGAGACCCTGGGTTACGATTGGTTAGTTTGTTTACTACCGGGGTTTGTGGACGGGTAGGGATTTTATCAAGGTGTTGACGTGTTCTAAGGTTCCTATGGAGAGCCTCACACTGAGCATGTTTATGAAGTTTTTCACAAACGGGATGCCTGATTCGAGGTGTGTATTGACGTTCCTCATAAAGCATGGGGCTCTGAGTAACGCGCAGAGCATTTTTTGGATTGGAACACTTGTAGTAGCTCAAGTTGTCCCTCCGAGACATACCTGTACCACACCTGGGCTCCGTTGAGGCAGATTGGACGGACTAGCATTTTATACAGCGTCGCTTTCTGTGGGATTGGAAGTTTGCTTCTGCAGAGTAGTGGAAATAGTAGGCTGTACACGCCATTTCCTTTGCAAATGGCGCGCTGTATTTGGGCTGACCGTTGGAATCTGCGGTCGAACTGGAGACCGAGGTATGAAACTTTCTGGAGCCATGGGATAGGGGCTTTATCGATTTGGATGCGATAGGTGCGGAACCCCTTCTTGCGGTGGAACAGAATAGCCCGAGTTTTGTTCGGGTTTATCTGTAGCCGCTAGAAATTTGTTTACGAGGGGAGATTGCGTCACCGATCATCACTTGAAAGGATATACCGCCTAGGCCGAAACAGCTAGGTCATTCGGTAGACCTAGCTGTTTCGCTTTAAATATTAGACCATGGTGCCACCGCTTGATCGAAAGCTTTGGAGACATCTAAGAATATGGCTCCAGTTTTTCGACCTTTTATCAGTATCTGGTGTATAGCCTGATGGAAGCATGAGTGTTTGGCACGGAAACCGAATTATTCGTTCGGGATTATGTGATGTGCGTCTGTAAAATCGTTTAATATCGCTTTTTCGACCAACTTGGATAGTGAACTAATCAGGATGGTGGGCCTGTTGCCAGATAGATTGGACTTGGCATTTTATTTAGGAATGACAGCGACAAGCGCATGTTTTCAGTTCCTTGGGAAATGCTTTAACCTCAGGATGGAGTTGATAATGTTAGCAAGTTCAGATAGTTGCTTGCTAGTGAGGTTCTTTAGATGGTTTGCTGTTATACCATCTGGGCCTGGAGCTTTTTTAGAAGATAGACTTTTTATGAGAGCTGAAGGTCTCTGGAGAGCTGAATGTCTCTGGAAGAGACTAAGCTCTTTTAAGAGAGAATCTAAATCCGTGTCGGGGTTTCTATAGGTCCAGCTCCATCGTTAGGTCCTCGATTGAGGGCGGGACTTGGGTATTTTCTCTTTTGTCTATTGGGAATTCCATAATTCTGTAAAATCTTTTTGTCTCCTGGGGAATACCATAGTATTTACAAAGACCAATTCAGATTGTTGTTATCACTAATTGTTCTGATACAGGATGGATGGTCACATATGCTAGTTTGGAAGCGAACCCATACATCGATTTGAACAAGTGGTAATCCGAAGACGCTACGTCTGGTTTTGCTACGCTAACGCTGGAATTAACAACACCTAACACATATTCCTGATTGTTTCTATGCCAATGTGGATTGCTCTTCTGGACTCACTACTAACATTTTAATAACCGTATCTACTACTTAAGGCGGGTTTCGAATTATTAACCTCGACTATCGATTACTCTTTGATTGATACCGTTCGGAATATCAATCTCATCTATGTACGTGACAATTTCTAAAGCCTACCAATTCATGAGTAATTATTTTGTGTTAGATTTTATACTCTTACCTACAAATACATTCCTTGAATATTTGTAATTAAATATCCATGACCAATATGAACAAAAAATATATTTTAAATTAAAAAACAATTAATTCATCAATAGATATAGCTTTCGTTTTTTTTTTAAATATTTGTGATTAATTTTGGCACAATTATGAAGTATTTTGGGATTAATATTCTTGTTGTGAATAATTAATAATATTAATATTGGTTCGTTTTTTTTCTAATCCTTAGTTGACTTTGTAGGCAAAATAAACGTGCAGTTCATTCTAAATAATGTTTTAACACATTATACTGTGATAATATTGATGGTTTGGAAATTAATCGTAACGGCTTTAAAATACTTTTGTTGGAATGTAAACATCAAAGCATCAAAAAGATTTTAGATTTAGTATAAATTATTTAGTCTGCTGAAATATTATATTACAGTTAGTTAAATATGGTTGATTTTCTTTGGCAAATACGATGTAAATACATAATATAATTATAGATTCTGACTACAATACTACAAAAACAATGAAACATTTATAATAAAATGCTCACGTATATACAATATATTAGTGGCTTGTTTTTTGGTTAAAATAATGTTTAAGATGTTTGTAAATTAAAGACAAATTAAAATAATCTTAGTCGTTTTTCAGGCTTCATTCATTCGATCAACACATTCATTAAAACGTGTCTGGCCTGATATACCAATCAAATATTATGACATATGGATCGAATAGGCAAGTGACAATATAAATAGTTGGAGCCAAACTTGGAAAATAAAAATAAACGAAAGCAAATCTTTAAAAACTTCGTAGGAAGGAACATGAAAAAGAAAAAGAAAGAACTGGAGTTAAAATATAGGAAAATGTATTTGTTAAATGGAAGAAAATCGCTATTAGCAGTACATAATAAACTGCTATTATACAAGCAAGTTTTGGAACGTAGAATGGACATACGGAATTTAATTATCGGGATGTCCCGCGAAAACTAATATAAACACAATACAAATTTTCAGAACAGAGCCGGTAGGTGTATTGAGGTATTATAGGACTGATTACTTACATTGGGTGGGACCTTCAGGAATTGGAAAAACTTCAGTTCGGAACGAATTCTTTTCCAAAGGATTCTATTCTAGCGCAAAAATAGTTCTTTAAAACACACAATGATTAACTTAAGGGAATCTTTTTTCAGCTAATTCATAAAACTTCTGGGCAGGTTCTTTGCATTTTAGACCGGATGTTATCAATCCAAGTGTGGAAGAGCGCTGTTAAGGCAATATGAAATTTTTATTAAAATAGTACGTCTTTTACTATGGTCAACCTTTCGAGAGGGAAAATATGGTTACAAATTCAACATAACATGTGGGCTGAAAAGTCGCAGACCTAATATATAGATGGCGCTAGTTTTATTCCATTTACATCTTGTTCAGTTAGTATTAGCCTTCAAAAGAAAGCTGTTAACATTTCATGATATTCTACTCATAAGTTTGTGAGTTATTGTGCTAGGAGAAACACTAGTTGTGTTATTTTCAAAACAATGAATAAAAAATATTTTCGTGTTTTAATTTTACACTGCTTCTTGATGGGAAAAAATAACGTTCAAGCGAAGCAATGGCTTGAAAAGAGGTATAAGTACTCGGCTCCATCAGAAACAACAATAAAACGTTGGTTTGCTGATATTTTTAAACGTGACAAACCGGAATTTTTTCATCGATATGTGACAATGGATTGAACATGGATCCATCACTTCACTCCGGAATCAAAACGATCGTTATCTGAATGGACAACAACTGGTGAACCTCGTTTAAAGCGCTCGAAAGCACAACAATCGGCTGAAAAGGTTATGGCCTCGGTATTTTCGGATGTGTGTGGTGTAATATTCTTGAGAAGGGAAATACCATCAACAGTGAATATTATATAGCGTTATTGGAGAGTTTGAAGGCCGAAATTGCACAGAAACGACCGCATATGTCAAAGAAAAAAAAATGTTTCATCAAGACAACGCACCCTGTCGCAACTCAATCAAAATAATGGCAAAACTACATGAATTGAACTTCAAATTGCTCCCACATTCACTATATTCACTAAATTTGACTCCCAGTAACTACTGGTTGTTCGCAGACCTCAAAATAAATGCTCACCGGTAAGGAATTTTGTTCGAATGAAGAGGCTGAAACTAAAGCCCATTTTGAGGCAAAAGATAAATCGTTCTGCAAAAGTAGTATAGAAATGTTAGAGCGGTGCTGGAATGATTGTGTGGCTCTTGATGGAGATTACGTTGATGAATAAATCACCAGTTATTCGTCAAACAATAGAAACTATAAAAAGAATTAGAAGTACAAATATTTTGATTTTCAATGGAGATAAATTAATAGGCTTGAAATCTGAAAATTATAACATCTGTTTTCCCCAACAGTGTTGGTTGTTTTGGTGGATGAGAAAAGAATAATAGAGTAATAGTTAAAAGAATTTCGAATGACCATTTTACATTCTGATATGATCGTGATAACTAATATCAATTACAATACAATTATTATACAATATTTTGTTAAAATCGTTTTCTAGATTCCCCACTACCACTCTTTATCTACCTCTATGTCTCTTCATTTTATGTTATGCATGCTTTAATTTAATTAATACGGAAAAAATGCCACAGTATTTGCAGCCTTATGAAGAAATCAAAAAATTTGATAAAAATTAGATGAATCTAATCAGTTCCCAGAATAATGTTATATCCATATGGATATATTTAAAATGAAATAGCATATTTGATTTATTTGTTAATATATTTGCATTAGTCAGGCTGGGGACATTTAAGTCGATGTGCTATTTCTCGTACTGTGATATTGCTATTGCTTTTTTACTTCTGCTTTCAAGTTGCCAAACGAAATTTATTGACTATCGGTAGGTCTCTCGGCCTTTTATGGAAGTCGTTCAATACGCCGGTGGGCGTTCGTGGTTTTATGATCTGGTTAAAGAAAAAGAAAAAAAACTAAAGAAACAAAGCCATAACAAAAAGGTATACCCGATATAAAACCGGCTAGATAAAAGAACTGTTTCTGTAAATTAGGTTCGCGCTCCAGACAGTTCGATTGCTTTATCTACACTGGCGTCCAAATAAGTCTCTAGTTAGATTACGTACTCGCAAAGACAACTTTCATTTTATTGTCATATCATTTCATATAAAAATAGTGAGATATTAAGAGCAGATTTTATTAGAATTGTAAATTATCCTGAGAGATTTACAATGTAAATGTAATTTATTTTATATCAATTTAGATTATTCAAAATTATTAAGTGCTGGCATTTATTCTGATCATATTTTTCAGTATTATGTATTAATCACAATATTTTCTATATATAATTCCATAAATAATATATCACTTTCTACAATTTCCATCTTTTTGAAAACATGGCGATACCATGTCGAAAAAACGGCGCACATCTTAAACATTTTGAAACCGTGTGCCAGCCAAGCCATGTTGCATCATCTGCGTCATCAAACAAGTGATAATCTGAAGGTATTACGTTTAGTGAGCACACTGGGTGCGGCTGGACTTCCCATTAGAGCTGTAACGGGGTAACCTCTTGCAACATGTGACCGAAGAGATGAAATAATGGAAAATAAATTAACATATCTCTCCTATGATATATATAACCAGATTTATGTCAGCTAGATTAATGTGTATAAAAATAATCAAACTAAGCGAATTACGATTATTACGATGAATACGATTATTTAAAACGTTTTTTATTATTAAAATATATTGATTACCCCCAACACCAAATACAAAGTATCAAAACTGCGTAAGTATAGAAAGAATATTACTCCCTTTCTCTATATGTACTACCTAGCGCGGGTTTGAATTTCATTTTCGTATGTTCTACTTGTGTATTTAACTTTTCAACCCACCCTTGTATTATTTACCAGAAGTTCTAATTACAATCGATTAGTGAAAATAGTCTGTTATATAGATTATAAAACTTCTACAGCAATGTTGTGAGAGTGGGTAGAAGTATAAAGAAGAAATATAATTAGAACTTTAACTGTATAAAATATGGTATGTCAATGAACAATAACGAAACTATTCAATAAAATGATGGTTTGTCTCAGTATTCAGTCCATCCATGTTAAAATATTTTACCTATTTATCTCAAAAATTATGAAGGGTAAGTCAAAATTTGTTCATGCATTTTTTCTTACAACATTACAATTAATGTTGCCAACTTGTAGGGAAGCGAATCAGCGAGAAATCTCATGTTCTCATGGAAAAGCGAGGATTTTGACAACTCATCGTAAATGTAATATCGATCCGGGTTCGAATACTTCTCCAAGAACTCCAAATACTTATATAACTGCTTCAAAACATTTTTTAGGTTACTTATCGACCCTCAGAAATATGGTATTGATATCAGCTTCTTTTATATCAGCTGTAAATCCATCTGGAGCTTAACAGCTACAATTTAAATCCCTGATGTCAGTTATGAAGCGATTTAAGGTGCTTCATAAATCTGGGACAGCACCACAATTAGATAACAAGTGGCGAATCTTACTTTGTTGGATTTTGATTAACATGGGCTTGAACTTCATGAAGATAACACTGATGATGAATGCTACTGGGGTAAGGATTTCGCCATCAAAAATCTGCACAAGAACACTTGTTTCCAAAGATAAAAATTGTGATGCCCTTATTGCTGGTCCTACCGTTTTCGATACGTTTTTAAAATTAAATTTTCTTCCCAATTTTGGGAGTTTGATTTAGATTATTGGGAAATTTCATTCAAAATTAAATTTAATTAAACCCTGACTACAACGTCTCTTAAATATTACAACAATTACTACTTATAATTTGGAGTTGGTTGGACATGTTCAGCCATAAATGACTTGAACCTAATCAAACTTAGAAACTTATAAATAAATACGAAGGTGCTTTATATTATTGAGAGGGAGGTCCATTGAATTAGTTATTATTTCGTGCGTTCATATATACGCACATTTCCTCGAGGGAAAAAAAACGAGGCAAGGAAAGCGAGAAATGAGAAATAAAAACAATCCTCCGCAGACAATGACGGTAATTATGCAGACGCTACAAGTGAACGACCCGAGCGCGAAGCCTCTCCAACCACCATCTCGATCCAGCCGACGCCCGTCTCTGTTACGCGCGCACTCGTACCGTCCGATCCGCTCATTATGAAACTCATTAACGGCATAATGAACACTTTTAAGTTATTTACGGGACGCCGGGATGATGAAGTTTAGATGAGGGCGGAAGGACGACGAGCCGTTCTTCGACCGTCGTAAAATGAAATGCTCGTCCGAAATACGGGCGGGCATTCGTCTAGTCGAGTGCCATTTGAATATTGGAGAACTGAGAACGACGAGTATTTTTATTGAATACAAACGATCCGTTAATTGTTTCCTTAAATCGGCATGATGGCTGATTTTGAAAAAACTAATTCACGCCAATTGTATGTATTTATCAGGCCTGTAAATTAATTTTAAATGATTTACAATAGATGGTACTGCACTTTAAATCGTAGCCACCGCTACAAGCTTTTAGGCCACCACCATGTATCCATCCATCAGCCAAAATCTGACTACAGATCTATTAGCCTGATTAGTTCACTCTTCAAACTTGTAGAAAAAGCAATATTGCACCCTCTCAATAGTTTCATTGATGCAAATCACAAACCCAACGAACAATTCGGTTTCCGTGAGAAACAATTAAGTCCTCAACAAGATGCCCGCGTCGCAGCCACCATTCATCAGGCTCTTTAAAAGATTGCAAGACTGGACAGAGCCATTTTTCTAGATTCACGGCTTAATCTTCAGAGCCAAAAAACTAGATTTACCATTTATAGACCTAATATGCGTAATTCAGTTGTACTTGGCATATAGGCTCTTTCAAGTAAAGATCGGTGACGTAGTCTCCTCTCGGAAGCAAATATCCACAGAAGTTCTACAAGGTTCGTATTAGTTCACTCAAATTTTCCACTCTTCAAGCTATCAAACACAGCATTTTATGACGACACTACGTTTTTCACCACCGCTATTCGAAACGGCTTCAAGCACAACGCAACCAGGCGCTATTATGATACGAGTTCTGGCGACTGCAGATTAACCCGAGCAAAATTTAGGGTATTCTGTTCCACCGTCAGAAGGAGTTTCGTACATACCGCCTCTAAATCGACAAAGTTCCTATCCCTTGGCTCCAGAAGGTATTATACCTCAGACTCCAATTCAACTGCAAGTTCCAATGGTCAGCCCAAATTCAACACGCTATTTGCAAACGTAATGTCCTGTTTAGCATCCTATACGTACTCGTCTCAGAGAAAGCAAACTTCCAATCCGCTAGAAAGCAACTCTGTAAAAAATTCTGGGCCGCCCAGTCTGCCTGTTAGGACCACAGATGTCGTAAGGGTACGTCTCCGAGAGGCAACTTGCACTGCTCCAAGTGTTCCAATCCAAAAAGGCCGCCGTTTCTCTATGCTCCATGGTTTTTGAGGAACGCAAATACCCATTTCGAATCAGACATTTTGTTTGTGAAAAGCTTCACGAACATGTTCAGTGTGAGGTTCTACCTTGGCACCTTACAACAGAAATCAACTGATTAAATCCCTACCCATCCATCAATCCCGGTAGTTAAACCAAATACGGAAATCCCAGGCGTCACTTCGTTCCAGCTGGTCAACTTGGATATGTCAAAAAAGTGTCTTTCTCTTTCCTCGTTATAGTTTCATTTAATTAACACGCCCATGTAACCCTGACCTGACCTAATATTCGGTCCATCCTCCTGTCGATCACGTGCTTAACATTGAAATAAACAAGTTTTTATTCAATCAATATTTTCTGTTCCTGTAAAATTTCCTTCCACAAAAATAATAAATGTTAGAACAAACAAACAAGCCAATACACACATTCAGACAAACGAACATTCCTACAAAATTCCATTGGGTACATTTGTAACCAAATTCATGTTGAAGCCTAGCTGTCAAGCTACTTTTCAGTTTGTGTAATTTTGTCGCGATTATATATAGATAGGGCTAAGACCCCTATGGTACCCTACGATTCCTGTACCTTATATGATAAAATTGGAGTTACTGTGATTTATACATTCCTTTATTAAATACTAATGTAGCGAATATCCGATGTGTAGTGAATGAACTAAAATTAAAAATTAATATAAAATATTATTGTATCGTTTATGTAAACAAATTAAAACACTTTTATGTCATTTTCTCTATTTAAACTGTTTATTACTCTATTCTAACATATTAGTAGTATTTTCTCATCAATATTAGTTCACTATAATTTTATTTTGTTACAATACTTTGATTATTCATATGGACCAAACCAATTAGATTTAATCCATTGATATTATCGACTAACCGTGACCTACATTATTTAATAGATATATCTCTACTAAGTTGAAGCGACGAAACAACTTTTTTTATACCCTAAGCCCAACGGTCCTAACGGTACGAAATAGTTTTCTTAATGGTAATGTATCTGACTGGTGTAAGTTGTATGACTAGATCATGAGTCAGGATAGTAAACAAGTCGTTTTATGATAGCTTATTCGTCATCACGTCAATCCTCGTTCTGTTTACTTAGTAAAATAAGAAGTGTACTATTCCTATGAGCAAATATTCAACTCTTTGCTTTCGTAATTTGGACCTCTCGAGTACAGCGACTTCTGTTCTTATGAGTCATTATGTATAACGCATTGACTAAAGGTCATATAAAATGCTCTTAGCAAATGTTCACAGCCAATACCGATTTATTATTAACACCAAGAAATAATATTTTTCCAAATGTGTAAAACAAATTAAACTAAATTTTTGGATTAATTACATATATGATTGACACGTAACCAAAGAAGAACTTTAGGAGTCTTTGAAACAAAATAAATTCACTAAATTACTAAAATAAAAATAAAAACGTGGAGATAATACAACGGGCAGGAAAAACATAATTGAAGCCATCGAAAATATACGAATTTGTATAAAGTGTAAATTGTTACTGTTGGCTTTAACTTAGGTTTTTAGGAAATTTAAATATTTTTTTTTTTTATTTTTTTTTTTTTATAATTATATACATTGTTACTAGTCGTTGCCGACTAACCTACAATTTGTCCTTATAATAGCTTAAATCTAGGTATATATCTAATAGGACTCATCAGTCCTACATAGTCTCTAACATAATAATAATTGTTTTAACACTTTGAGTTTTTTCTAATGCACCTCACTGCACTACACTACAACACACTACACAAGTTCAAATGGTTTGGTCCTTTTGAGTCTGCGTCCGGTTTTGGTGTTGTCCAAGAGTTGTAATACTTCGAAATTAACATGAGAGTGAAGTCTCTCCTCATGTCTCTTTGCAATTCTTTTAATTTCTTGATTGACAGTCGGTATCTGAAGATCTCGATGTAAATAAATGGTCCGGTAATATCTGGGTGCACCTACGATGCTTCTTAGGACTTTGTTCTGGAAAACTTGTATTAGATTTATGTTGCTTTTTGCGGAACATCCCCATAATTGTATTCCGTATGTCCATATAGGTTTTAATATTTGTTTATATAGAAGTAATTTATTATGTATAGTTAATTGAGATTTTCTTCCAATTAGCCAATACATTTTTCTATATTTTAACTCAAGTTCTTTTCTTTTCTTTTTGACATGTTCCTTCCACCGTAGTTTTGCATCAAGTGTCATTCCGAGATACTTAGCATTATTGCTGTATGGTATGACAGTGTGGTTTATGGTCAATGGTGTAAGCGCGGCCTGTTTATAGGTGAATTGAACATGCACAGATTTGTTTTGGTTAATTTGTATTTTCCAGATTTGGGTCCATTTATTTATAGCGTCAGTAGCCTGTTGTAGTTTTCGGGTTGCTTCTTCGCTATTGTTTCCGACAGCAAGAATAGCAGTATCATCAGCAAATGTAGCCATTGTAATGTTTTCGATTTGTGGTATATCACATGTATAAAGTAGGTACAGAATTGGCCCCAGTACACTTCCTTGTGGTACACCTGCTTTAGCTTCTTTTATTGTAGAGTAAGCTTCCTCTTGTTTCACTCTAAACATTCTGGCTGTGATGTAAGATTTTAATAGTTCGGTGTGTTGCTTCGGTAATATTTTCTGTAGCTTATGGACGAGGCCTTTGTGCCATACCTTGTCGAAAGCTTGTGCTACATCTAAGAATACAGCTGAGCATACTTTATTATCTTCATAGGCTTTTTCAATAACATCTGTTATTCTATGCACTTGATCAATCGTTGAATGTTTGGTAATAAATCCAAACTGGTGTGTTGGTATTAGGTTTTTTCTCTCTATAATTGGTTTTAATCTTTTCAAGAGGAGCTTTTCAAATACCTTAGCTATCATCGGTAACAGTGAGATAGGTCGATAAGCTTTTATATCATTTGGTGATTTTCCAGGTTTTGGAACCATTATTATTTCAGCCATTTTCCAAACGTCTGGGACATATTTCAGTCGAAATGCTGCATTGATTAAGTTAGTGAGCTTTATAATACCCTTTCTTGGCAGATTGTGCAGCAATTGCCCTGTTATTAAATCATAGCCTGGTGATTTATTTGGCTTGATGTTAGTTTTAATAACGTTGGTGACTTCTTTCGGAGTTGTTAATTGAATTGTCGAATTTTCGCCGTCTATGTCCGGTAAAGTATGTTCAATTTCACTTTCGTTTGGTTTGAAAGTTTTCTCTAAATGGTCAGCGAATGCTTCTGCTTTCTCCAGGTTGCTGCGTGCCCAACTTCCATGCATGTTTCTTATCGGAGGACTATGTAGACAGGATCGTTTTAGGTATTTAGTGGCTTTCCAGAGCGAGTAGTCTGTGTTCTTGTCATCTGTTAAATTTCGTAGATAGTTATTTATGGAATTGTTTTTAATTTCCAAAATTTCCCTCTTCAACCTTTGTGTTATGTTGTTTAAGATATTCTTATTTTCAGGTGTTCTATTTTGCTGCCATTTTTTCCGTAGTTTTCGTTTTTCAGCTACCATTTCCTTGATTTCTTTCGGGTAATTTATTCCTTTGGTTGAAGTTTTAATTTCTGGAGTGTTATTCCAAGCAGCCTGTTGGATGTCTGCAACGAATTTTTCGGTTTCATAATTTAATTGGTCTTCTGTCTTAAGGGGAACATTTAGTTGAATTCGATTGTTTATTTCTTCAACAAATCCTTCCCAGTCTGTCCTCTTGTTGGTTAATGTTGGATTTTGTTGTTTTCTTATAATGTTTTCACTCAGCGTCAAAATCACAGGTGTGTGATCTGAACTTAAGTCAAAATTTTCTTCAACTTCCATGTAGTTAGTGGTTATGTTTCTAGCTATAAAGAAGTCTAACAGGTCTGGAGTTTTCTCTGGATCGGTAGGCCAATAAGTTGGTTTTCCTGTCGACATGTAACTGCACCCTAGCTCAGCAGCTGCTTTATGTAATTCATTACCTTTAGTTGTCGTCATTCTAGATCCCCATCTTGTATTTTTAGCATTGAAATCACCACCGATTATAAATTTTTCTCCTAGGTTGTTTAGAACATTCAAGTAATTTTCTTTTTTTTGGTTGTATCTTGGAGGGCTATATATGGAAGCTAATGTAACCCTGTATTTGCTAGATATAACAGTTACTGCCGTTACCTGATTTTCTGCTAAACTGAGTCCGGGTTCTTGATGATGGCATATATTATTTTTTATTATTATTGCACTTCCTCCTCTTGCTGTGTTAGCTGGATGAATGGTGTGGTAAAAGTAATATCCTCTAAATTTAATAAAGGATTCCTTTGTCAAATGGGTTTCAGATATTAAGCAAATATCTATTTTTTGCAATTCTAGGAATACTTGTAGGTCAGCGTGATGTTTCTGAATCCCATTAGCATTCCAAATTGCGATGCGGATGTCTTTACTTGCCATTTTTAGTTCTTGAGGCCACCGCCCTATTGTTTTCGAGTTTAAGTAATCTTTCAGAAAACGATTCAATAATCTTTTCCTGGTTGTCCAGCTTTGCTATAAGTTTCAATAGCAGTTCGTTGGTTGTAACGTCTTCTTTTTTTGTTTCTTTTTGAGCGGTTTGGTTTATGCTTTGAGCATAGGTCATTTCATCGTTGATTTCGTTGTACATTTTTGGTTGTTTATTTTGAGTCACTGTTTTTTGCTCTTTAGCCTGACTGATTTTATTTCTTCTCTCTTGGAATGTTTTCGCAACTACGCATCCTCTGTAGCTTGCTGGATGCGCTTCATTGCAATTCGCACATTTCGCTTTTGTTCCTTTGGGTTTTTTGCATTCTCCCGTGATGTGTTTTCCTGAGCATTTTACACACCTTGGTTCCCTTTTACAGAATTTTTGTGTGTGTCCATGTAATTGGCATCTCTTGCACTGTGGCACAAGATTTGCCTTTCTAAGAGGTTCTATTTTTACTTCGACTCCTAGAATTTGTTTAATTTCATAAATTGCTTTTATGTCCGTGTTATGTTGGAATGATAACATAAACAGTGGTAAAGGCTTCTTCTGGACAACTATTTCTCCATTGTTATTTTTATTTCGTTCTTTTTTCAGGATATTTGTGACGTCAGTACATTTAAGTCCATTTTTTATTAACTCTTCCACTATTTTAGTAGTTTTAGCTGTCGGTGGAAGCCCTCTTGCCATTACTTTAATGTCTCTGGTTTGCTTATCTTCATACGAGTGCCATTGTAATTTTAGGAATTCCAAGCACTCAGCAATTTTCGTAAAAGTTTTACGACATTCGGCGTTTAATTTGATTTGTCCATTGTTTAATGTTGTTGCTCTAAATAGTATATTATTTGTTTTCATTGTTTCATATAGCAAGTCAAAGTCTGTGACATTACTTACTATAATTGGAGGTGGTCTCGGCACTTTTATTTCTTTATTCAATTCTTGTGCTTTAATGGTTTTTGGTTGTTGTGGTGAAGCTTCAGGTGTGTAGTTTGCTTTTCGTTTCTTATTTCTTTTAACTGTTATCCAGCCTACTTCTTTTTGCAATTCTTCCTCGTCTGTTTCATAGTTTACAGGCAATTTGTTTTCAGTGCACTGGTTCACTACGGGAATGCTAGTTGGATTGTATGTGTTTTGGTTTTTTATTAGGAGTTGTAGTGCATCTAATTGTTTTTGCATATTTGTTAGTGCAATTTCCAGATTCCGTCGGGCTGTTTTTTCGTTAATATACGCATTATAGAGAGCTTGCTCATTTTGCGTTCTCTTATGGTTTTCTTGACAAAAGATTTGATTCTGTTGTGCCAGATAAGCTTCACCTGACGTTGAGGATTGTGTTTCCATCTCATTTAGTCTCTGGTTCTCTCTATTAATCATTTTTATTTAATGAATAGTTTAATTCACGTTTTTACAAAAATTTCAGTACCGGTATTTGTTTCAGAACCGTTATAACGCCGCATTTGTGGTACAGATGATGCACCTCCGACCCTTAACAGCCCCCAAAATTTTACCTTTGTTACTTTATTGCAGTGACCATCGTTTTAAACACATTTTCACTAAACATTTAACGCGCAGTTTTAACACTGTTATTGTCGTCACGGTTTTTACTTATTTTTTAAAATCGCATTTGTGGCACAGGTAGTACACTTTCAAATTTATTACACTGACCGTCGCTCCAAACACGTCTTTACTCTACGAAGGTCGAACGACAACGAACGAAATTTAAATATATTGGAAATTTAGTTTTGACAAATTAAGAAAATGTATTGCATATAAAAGGTTAATTTTACGTTGAATACTCAACAGGTGTGTGGAAAAAATATATCCGGTACTGCACCAAAATACCTTGTATTATTTCGGTAAACAATGCACAAATTATCATTTTTTTGAAGTTGAATCCGCTACTAGAAATAAATCCATATGTTTTTTACTTAGCTGTAACCCTAAAAAGATGCGTGTATGCTGCCGGACCATTAGTTTGTGAATTATAGCATTTTGCGTGAAGCAATTTTTGTTATTGTGAAAAAAAAATGGATAAAAAGGAATTTCGCGTTTTAGTGTAAATTATATGGCTCTGTGAATGGAGGTCAAACGAAATGAAACAGTTGTGTTTACATTATGTGACTGTTGTTTATTGGCTATATAAAAAAATGTGAAAAATACAAATGATAAAACGGATGGCAGCGGAGTTACCAGTTAACGAGGCTTGGGCAGTCGATGACGGCACGTCTAAACCAAACGATGATTGAGCACTGAATGAATCGAAATACCCTTCAATAACATCCCAGATAAACGTCTCGGGGTTGCCAGTTATTCGTTATCGGATTCTAGTTAGCGCTGCTGGCACCCCGCCCGTGTTCAACATCTGGGATTATCTTTCTGGGTATTTTGTAGACCGTTATTCCACGATGTAAAATTCGAGATACCTCAAGGTCGCTAAAGCGTGTTGATAATAAAATATTGCTTTTTGAAGGGAAAAAACACAGTTGAAGCAAAAACTTGGCTTGATGCCGAGTTTCCGGACACTGTCCCAGGAAAATCAACCATTAAGGATTGGTATGCTAAGTTTAGACGTGGTGAAATGAGCACTGAAAACGGTGAATGCAGTGGACGCCAAAAAGAGGTTGTTACCGACGAAGATATTAAAAAAATCCACAAAATGATTTTGAATGACCGTAAATTGAAATTGAATGAAATAGCAGACACTCTAGAGATATGAACTGAACGTGTACATCATATAAATCACAAATATTTGAGTATGAGAAAGTTCTGTGCAAAGTGGGTACCGCGGGAGCTAACTTTTGACCAAAAACAACAAGTTGATGATTCGAAGCAGTGTTTGAAGATAATGAAGCATAATAAACCTGAGTTTTTGCGTCGATATGTGACAATGGATGAAACATGGCTCCATCATTTCACTCCAAAGTCCAATCGGCAGTCATCCGAGTGGACTCCACACGATGAACCCGCTCCAAAGCATGGGAAAACGCAACAGTCGGCTGGCAAAGTTATGGCGTCTATATATTGAGATGCGCATGGAATAATTGTCATTGACTACCTTGAAAAAGGAAGGACCATCAACAGTGACTATTACATAGCGTTATTGGACTGTTTGAAGGACGAAATTGCCGACAAACTCCCGCATTTGAAGAAAAAGAAAGCGCTACTTCAAGACAATACACCGTGTCACAAGTCAGTGAAAACGATGGCAAAAATCCATGAATTGGGCTTCGAATTGCTTCCTCATCCATCGTATTCTCCAGATATGGCCCCCAACGACTATTTCCTGTTCTCAGATCTCAAAAGAATACTCGCTGGTAAGAAATTTTCGTCGATTGAAGAGGTGATCGCTGAAACTGAGGCCTAGTTTGAAACAAAGCTCAAATCGTACTACAAAAATGGTATCGAAAAGTTGGGAGGGTCGCTAATTAGTGTATCACCCTTGAAGGGAACTATGTTGAATAAAAAAAAAATAATTTTGCTAAAAAAATGTGTTTTACTATGGTAGGCCGGCGACTTTTCAATTGACCTATTATATATTGAAAACATGCTTTAACGTATCAAATTCTCTTGAATGTTTTTTGATTTTAATTTTCTTCTCAACATGAATTCTTCAAATTCTTGAAATTAGGCCTCTGCTTAGTTTGTTTTACTTTACTTGGTCTCTGAGGCGGCATTTGGGGCATTCCCAACTAAATATTACCTTTTGCCTGGTGAAGTATGATTCATCGAACTATTTGAAGCCAGATATTTGAAAATATTAACGTTTTGTAATCTAACCAAGGCTTCTATTTAATTAATTTTTCCTTGTTTTTTTTTTGAGGGCATATGATTGATCACTAGTGTCCGAGGTGTTTTTAAACAATTAAATATTTGCATCAAGCAGTTTAATGACAGATGAGTTGTATAGAGAACCTGTTTGCAGGCATTCTTGGTAGCGCCAACAATTTATTGGTAAATGCACTATATTATACTATACATATATGCAATAAATAACAATATTCGTATTCGTCTTTTAATTGAATTACTGAGACTCATAACTATTAATGTGCACATCCATTATTCATACTGAATGATGGCTGTATTTACGATCAGAATAATTGCTTGATTTGATTAAATTACAATCTATTTTTTAGGCATATATTAACTGATGCATTCATTGGCATATTCAATATTTAGTTGAAAATAAACACAACCTGAACGATAAATCATAAACATATATTTTAAAAAATTATATAATATAATTGTCTCTAATTTATTTTGAGACAATTATCTACTCATCTTTTTTATTATTCTTACTCATTTTATTTATTGTTAGCTAACAATGAATTACTAAAAAGTATGCGAAACTATATATTTTTTTAATGTTTTTTTTTAATTTGTTATGAAAGATTTATATATAAAGCAATGAAACTTTCTCGACTTTGTATTCCATTTTACGCTTTAGAATTTTTCTACAGCATTTTCTATAAATTGAATGAAACGAAAGAAGGAAACAGACATCGGACAACTGCTTGTGCTAGTTTTAATATAAGGGACGTCTTACTTCAAATATAAACGGTCATTTTACACTTTTTGAAAAGAATCCTAACTGTAGCAGTTGTAATTTAAAATCCAATGTATGTATTTGTAAAACGAAAAATATTTGAATAATGTTTTCCATATCAAACAATAAAACTAAAGTATAAGGTGGGGCAAAAGTCCCGCTCGAGCGGCAACCACTTTGCACAGAGCTTTCTCATATCCAAATATTCACGAATGATATGATGTTTCAGTTGATATCTTTAGAGTGTCTGCTATTTCATTTAATTACAATTTACGGTAATTCAAAATCATTTTGTGAATTTTTTTAATGTTTTCATCGGTAACAACCTCTTTTGGGTATCCACTGCATTCACCGTCTTCGGTGCTCATTTCACTACGTCTAAACTTAGCATACCAATCCTTGATGGTTGATTTTCCTGAGGCAGTGTCCGGAAACTCGGTATCAAGCCAAGCTTTTGCTTCAACTGTTTTTTTTGCCTTTAAAAAGCAATATTTTATCAACACGCTAAATTCCTTTATATCCATTTTTTTCATAATAACAAAAGTTGCTTCACTCAAAATGCTATAATTCACAAACTAATGATCCGACAGCTGTCAAATTTATATACGCATCTTTTGACGGTTAGGGCTAACTAAAAACATATGGGTTTTATTCTAGTAGCGCCATCTATGTGCCAGGCCAGGAAATTTTCAATTCACTTGTTAGATACTGGATAAGCTATTTATTTGTAAGAATTGTAAAAATAAAAATTACAGCACATATTGTAAATTATACTCTAACCAACCAATCTAAGTAACTAAATAAATTGACATATTTAAGCAAAAATATACATTTATAATTATATCTGAAACAATAATTACTGAAACTTATAATATAGCTATGTTAAAAATATTCTATTAATTTCAAAAACGCACTTTTAAAAATAAAGTTAGTATTTCTTCTGCTCTAAACTAGACTAGAATCCGTTTTTCGCTGTCCCTTTGTAATTCTCCAGTTAAGAACAACACAGCTAAAAAAGAAATAAAAAAAAACAGTGTCAATTATGGTCGAAGTAATTTCGTTCTCTCACCAGTCGATGAAATTAATTGATAATAAAA
Source organism: Rhynchophorus ferrugineus (assembly GCF_030347505.1). Taxonomy (NCBI): domain Eukaryota; kingdom Metazoa; phylum Arthropoda; class Insecta; order Coleoptera; family Curculionidae; genus Rhynchophorus; species Rhynchophorus ferrugineus. The sequence goes on along the minus strand of NW_027472581.1, from coordinate 25,257,896 downwards.
ATCTGACTGATTCTTTCATTGAATCATCCCGACATCTGTTCAAGCAATTAACGAAAGAACATTAAGTCTCGAGAGGAATGTTGGCCGGGTAGAAAACAACACTTCTCTTTTTAGAGGACAAATAGAATGGAGCCCGACTAGTCATTAATGATCCGGAAACCTGTATTTACCATTTTCAATAGTGATCTGGTCTAGGAACTATTCGTCTAGAAATAAAATATATCCGTAATAAAGTTAAAGTTTAATAGTGATAAAGCTGATATTAGCTGGCAATAGTAAGTTCATAAAATGTGAAGACTTCTTCGAAATTTAAGAAGTAAAATAGATAATTTTTTATTTTATGTTTTATTTTTCATTTAGGTTCTTTATTTATCAGCTAAAGAATAATTTTCACTAAAAAACAGCAATTTTTACATTTTTTTGCAGTTCAGATTAAAACAGTGATATAAAATACTCAGGAAAAATACTTTGTTGAGTAAAAAAAATAACATTTTTTCTTGTATTTCCACATTGTTGAGATATTCAGAGTGTACATACAGACTTGGAAATCATGAAACACTCAAAATTGCATGCAAATCTGTTGCTGAAGGCTATTTTTAGAAATCTATGATTTTGTTCCATCATATTCTTTTTTTACATCTACATATACTAGGTTATATTGAGATTTAGTAAGAAAATTTAAGAGCAAAGGACGAAGACATAATTCGAAATAATATATGGTACAATAACAAATAGCTGTCGTTTATTAGGTTTTGTCGTTTATCTTTCGAATAATTATCAGACTGTTAAATGCCTTTCATTAGGCAGCATAAGCCCTGAGTATACCACCAATCTTTTATCTTAAAAATTTTTAATAACTCTTTAAAATAACCACTTAGAAGTAAAAAAAAATGTAGAACAATGTAACCTTTCACACATCTTAAAAGACGTAATATCATATTTTATTTGCGCGGTGTACCATTTTCTTGAATAAGCATGATGTAATCAAACGTATAAAACTCTTTCCGTGTAACAGTCGAATGCCAAGAAACACAATAGATTAATGAGATCATATTTTATTTGTAAAATGGGTGAAACGAAGAACTGCAGCTGCGTACTCTGTCAACTGCATCCGCGATCAAAAAGTTTATCTAGAACACCTGGAGACGGTCCAAAAGGAAATTCCAAAAATACATCTAATACGTACTTTAAAACATGAAATAGTTTAACAGTGGAATATAGCGGCAAATAACAATCTCCAATAAGAATTAGTAATCTGACTTAATAAAATTATTAATTAAGTTTAATTTGTATTCTTGTGTTAGTATTATTTCCAAGATAGAGCAGAAGACCAATATATCAACATTATTACCAATCAGTGTACAGTTAAACTATGCAATTATATATATATATATATATATATATATATATATATATATATATATATATATATATCCTTTTTACCAACGAGGGTTCATCAGGATTGGACCTACATGTTTAACGTGGGCTCCGAACCACGGTCCTCGGCATTAAGCCTACTGACTGACGAGTGACCAACTTAGAAATCATCCCAGAATACATCCGGTCTTACCCAGCCTGGTTATTTGCGTGACTGGGAAAATTTTCGGATTTTATACTCTTGCCTAGGACAATCACAAATATTAAACAATAACAAACATAAATTTACGATCATTTGCCCCAGCAGGATTCGAACCCGCGACTACCGGACCAGTAGGAGGACCGTCCTGTCGCCTTTACCACTGCGTCAACCAAGCAAGCTATGACATCACTGTAGCAGAGCGGGAATGAATGCAATTAGAATATTATTTATATCCGAAATTCCTTTTAAAGACTTTTAGGTGATTACCGTTTTTAACTCAATGGAGATTAATGGCAGCTCATATTCTCATAGTATTTGGTTATTTTTGACTGAAAGGAGGTAGGAGGACCGTCCTGTCGCCTTTACCACTGCGTCAACCAAGCAAGCTATGACATCACTGTAGCAAAGCGGGAATGAATGCAATTAGAATATTATTTATATCCGAAATTCCTTTTAAAGACTTTTAGGTGATTACGGTTTTTAACTCAATGGAGATTAATGGCAGCTCATATTCTCATAGTATTTGGTTATTTTTGACTGAAAGGAGGTAGGAGGACCGTCCTGTCGCCTTTACCACTGCGTCAACCAAGCAAGCTATGACATCACTGTAGCAGAGCGGGAATGAATGCTATTAGAATATTATTTATATCCGAAATTCCTTTTAAAGACTTTTAGGTGATTACGGTTTTTAACTCAATGGAGATTAATGGCAGCTCATATTCTCATAGTATTTGGTTATTTTTGACTGAAAGGAGGTAGGAGGACCGTCCTGTCGCCTTTACCACTGCGTCAACCAAGCAAGCTATGACATCACTGTAGCAGAGCGGGAATGGATGCAATTAGAATATTATTTATATCCGAAATTCCTTTTAAAGACTTTTAGGTGATTACGGTTTTTAACTCAATGGAGATTAATGGCAGCTCATATTCTCATAGTATTTGGTTATTTTTGACTGAAAGGAGGTAGGAGGACCGTCCTGTCGCCTTTACCACTGCGTCAACCAAGCAAGCTATGACATCACTGTAGCAGAGCGGGAATGAATGCAATTAGAATATTATTTATATCCGAAATTCCTTTTAAAGACTTTTAGGTGATTACGGTTTTTAACTCAATGGAGATTAATGGCAGCTCATATTCTCATAGTATTTGGTTATTTTTGACTGAAAGGAGGTAGGAGGACCGTCCTGTCGCCTTTACCACTGCGTCAACCAAGCAAGCTATGACATCACTGTAGCAGAGCGGGAATGAATGCAATTAGAATATTATTTATATCCGAAATTCCTTTTAAAGACTTTTAGGTGATTACGGTTTTTAACTCAATGGAGATTAATGGCAGCTCATATTCTCATAGTATTTGGTTATTTTTGACTGAAAGGAGGTAGGAGGACCGTCCTGTCGCCTTTACCACTGCGTCAACCAAGCAAGCTATGACATCACTGTAGCAGAGCGGGAATGAATGCAATTAGAATATTATTTATATCCGAAATTCCTTTTAAAGACTTTTAGGTGATTACGGTTTTTAACTCAATGGAGATTAATGGCAGCTCATATTCTCATAGTATTTGGTTATTTTTGACTGAAAGGAGGTAGGAGGACCGTCCTGTCGCCTTTACCACTGCGTCAACCAAGCAAGCTATGACATCACTGTAGCAGAGCGGGAATGAATGCAATTAGAATATTATTTATATCCGAAATTCCTTTTAAAGACTTTTAGGTGATTACCGTTTTTAACTCAATGGAGATTAATGGCAGCTCATATTCTCATAGTATTTGGTTATTTTTGACTGAAAGGAGGTAGGAGGACCGTCCTGTCGCCTTTACCACTACGTCAACCAAGCAAGCTATGACATCACTGTAGCAGAGCGGGAATGAATGCAATTAGAATATTATTTATATCCGAAATTCCTTTTAAAGACTTTTAGGTGATTACGGTTTTTAACTCAATGGAGATTAATGGCAGCTCATATTCTCATAGTATTTGGTTATTTTTGACTGAAAGGAGGTAGGAGGACCGTCCTGTCGCCTTTACCACTGCGTCAACCAAGCAAGCTATGACATCACTGTAGCAGAGCGGGAATGAATGCAATTAGAATATTATTTATATTCGAAATTCCTTTTAAAGACTTTTAGGTGATTACGGTTTTTAACTCAATGGAGATTAATGGCAGCTCATATTCTCATAGTATTTGGTTATTTTTGACTGAAAGGAGGTAGGAGGACCGTCCTGTCGCCTTTACCACTGCGTCAACCAAGCAAGCTATGACATCACTGTAGCAGAGCGGGAATGAATGCAATTAGAATATTATTTATATCCGAAATTCCTTTTAAAGACTTTTAGGTGATTACGGTTTTTAACTCAATGGAGATTAATGGCAGCTCATATTCTCATAGTATTTGGTTATTTTTGACTGAAAGGAGGTAGGAGGACCGTCCTGTCGCCTTTACCACTGCGTCAACCAAGCAAGCTATGACATCACTGTAGCAGAGCGGGAATGAATGCAATTAGAATATTATTTATATCCGAAATTCCTTTCAAAGACTTTTAGGTGATTACGGTTTTTAACTCAATGGAGATTAATGGCAGCTCATATTCTCATAGTATTTGGTTATTTTTGACTGAAAGGAGGTAGGAGGACCGTCCTGTCGCCTTTACCACTGCGTCAACCAAGCAAGCTATGACATCACTGTAGCAGAGCGGGAATGAATGCAATTAGAATATTATTTATATCCGAAATTCCTTTTAAAGACTTTTAGGTGATTACGGTTTTTAACTCAATGGAGATTAATGGCAGCTCATATTCTCATAGTATTTGGTTATTTTTGACTGAAAGGAGGTAGGAGGACCGTCCTGTCGCCTTTACCACTGCGTCAACCAAGCAAGCTATGACATCACTGTAGCAGAGCGGGAATGAATGCAATTAGAATATTATTTATATCCGAAATTCCTTTTAAAGACTTTTAGGTGATTACGGTTTTTAACTCAATGGAGATTAATGGCAGCTCATATTCTCATAGTATTTGGTTATTTTTGACTGAAAGGAGGTAGGAGGACCGTCCTGTCGCCTTTACCACTGCGTCAACCAAGCAAGCTATGACATCACTGTAGCAGAGCGGGAATGAATGCAATTAGAATATTATTTATATCCGAAATTCCTTTTAAAGACTTTTAGGTGATTACCGTTTTTAACTCAATGGAGATTAATGGCAGCTCATATTCTCATAGTATTTGGTTATTTTTGACTGACCATCAGGATTATCCTCAAAATACTATTTTATAACACTTGCAGATTTTTGCAGTCGTTTGTCGTTCATTGCTTTCACTATTTCTCGAATCTACATTTTATCTTGCGCTTTAAAATCTCCTGCACGTTGAACACATAAAAAACAACAGTGTTATATTATGTTATCATCTGACATATTACCTGTGCTAGTTTCAATCTAAGAGGGACCTATCGTACACATGTAAAAAAGCCTCAGTTCAAATATATACTTTCATTTTACATATTTTAAAAATAATCCCGATTGTAGCTCTGGCGATCTAAAATCAAATTTAATATTCCTAACATTAAAAAGATGTGAAGAATGTTTTCAATATAAGTCATAAAAACTTTACAATTACTAATTTTTAACGAATACAATCTTTTATTCTGCATTATACTTTTTAACAAACATTAGACCCACCGATGTTAGATCATATATGTTAAGACTGAATGGTGTAAAAATATATGTCAGTAAAATATAAGTGGCCATTTCGTAAAATAAAGTAGTTTTTACGTAAAATAAAAGCTTTTTGTATTTTAAAACCTTCCACATTTCATAAATTATATACTCATAATCTGCACAGTTACGCGCTGGTTTATCAGCAAATAGGAAAATTAATTTATTTAAATATCAATAAAAAAGTACTCTTGGACTTTCCGTAGAAAAACAGTTATTTATTTTAACATTAAGAATTCTGTTCTATTAGATAAATTCAAATTGGATTATAAATAAGTGAACATTCTAAAGGAATCTACAACGGTTAGATTACAAAAATTAAGACACTATTAATTATAAAATGATGCCAATCAGAACACTAATTTTGTGCATACTTGTTCATATAGCTGTTATAACTAAGAACTGCTGCAATTTGATATCAATATGTTCAAATTGTATATTGAGATGTCATGCTCGAGGCAAATTTCTAAAACCATTATAGAAATGAATTTATTCAGAACGCGTTAACTGATATAAAAATATTTTAAATAGATAACAGCAAAAATATGTACACACAAAAAAACGTACTTAAAGGTACATTAAGTCAAACGTTTATCAGAGTGATTAGTTGTAATTTATAGATTACTTGAAAACTCTAACGGAAAATACAACAATAATAAATAACTAAAATATATCTAGAATAAGCCAATTATTACACACTATATAAATAAAAATATATTTTAAGTCATAATATTAATTTTATTGGGTTATATTTGGTATTAATTTAGATACGTCACATTTGGCATTTCTATTCATAATTTATCAAAAATAATGATCTGTAAAAATACAAAAAGATTAAGAAGAGATTAAGATTAAGAGAAAAAGTACTTGTGAAAACATTTTGTCCTTAAAGTATTAAATCAGAAATATAACAAAATACAATGTTTATCACAAATATAAAAGCAAGATAATAAATATTAAATCATTCATTCTAATTCTATACGTTCCTCGTTTGTTACGTTACCAGCACGATGAAAAAACAAGCTATCAATAAAACAGATGTTTCTCCCGAATATACACAACTAGTTTTTTTTGAGGTGACAGTAAAATAGTAGACCTTATTTAGGTTAAAATTATTGGTGTTTAAATTTACCATCGCAAGCTCTTATCTCCACAACAAACAAAAACCTGAAAAGAAAATATAATAAAAATATAATTTTGTAGAAGGAATAGAACGCATCTGCGTTTCTAGAATCTATCTATCTTATCGATAGTAGTTAATTAAAAAATAACGACGTTCAATGGTAAGATTAAGTAATCCAATTTAATTGAAATTGTTGTAAAACGGCAAATATTCGCGGAATGCTCATTATTCACGCCTGTTTGAATGAAATAATTGATCGTTCAAGGTGTTCTGCCGTTTTTTTACTCAATCTTCACCGATTTCCATTTTATGATTTGGTGATTTATAACACTGATCTCTCATTTTACCTTGTTAAATGTTTTTTTTGTTTTGTAGTATCATATTTAAATTAAACTATCATTAAAGCTTGTAGCTAATGAAGGTCACATAACATATTGCACCATTGCTGGAAAAACATTAATTGACGATGTTTAGTATTACAGGAAAACGACGTAGTACAGTAATATGAGGAGATAGGGGAGTATATATAGAAACTTGAACAAGGCCATAAATAGTATGTAACGCATAAGGCTGCAATTTTGCATAATAATAATTGCAATTTATAAAAATTTTAAAAATGCACATCTGAAGACAAAATAAAGTAGAGTTAATATAAAAAAAGAAAGAAAATTAAAATATGTTGGACTAAAGAAATTCAAATTATCGTAATAAAATTGTAATTGTATGGTAGTCTTGTTCGACGCCATAAAAACAATTTGAATATTCGATTTGTCCAGGTATTGAATTTTTTCTCAACTTCGGCAGATCAACACTTAAATCTATTTCGTCTGGAGTTCCACAGGGTAATGTCTTGGGACCACTCCTATATCTGTTCTATACTGCTGATATCCCAACAAGAAAAGAAACAATACTTGGAACATTTGTCGACGACACAATTATCATGACAAAAAATGTATCTTTAAGTAGCGGTCAACCAGATTTACAAATGGAACTAGGACTAGAGACTGGAAAATATAGCTTGACAGATGCCCGATTTCTCAAGCAGAATCAGCTAAATACCTAGGAATATATCTCGATGGTAGATTAAACTGAAAACATCTTGTTCGACAAAAAGTAGAAGCAGATTAGACTCAAGTCAAGCAACTGTACTGGTTAGTCGGAAGATACTCTCGACTTGACCTAACCTCAAAGAGATTGGTTTAACAGTCAATCATAAAGCCAATTTGGACCTATGGGATTGCGCTAAGAGATCAGATCAACTAATAATCCAACTTATCCAAAACAAAGTTCTACGATTAATTAATGCTTATCACTATATAACCAACGAACAACAGCAGGATGACCTCGAAATTAAATGGATATACGAAGTGATCCAAGATTTCTGCTTAAAACATGAAATAAGGTCGCTAAATCGCAGCGACGTGGAAGCAATACAGCTAATGAACAAGACGCTGGAAATCAGATGATTGAAGCGAACCAAACCACACGAACTTGCTTAGTGTATAAGTGTTAATATTAATCCCGTATTCGCCTCACTTGTGTATTAATACAAGTACAACAGAACAGTGGTAATAAATTAATTTATAAATTAAGATTGTACTAAGCATATCTAATGTAAGATGTAATTAATTAAAAAAAATTCAACAGAACCTGATCAAAATTATTTTTTCACCATTTGGTGAATATGTTGGATAGAAACGATTTGTATTATATATAAATCTATAATCTTTAGCGACTTTTATTTGGTATATAGATGCATTATCTTGATGGAAAGTAATTTTGTTCTTTTGTATCTTTTCATCAATTTTTGCATCCAATTAATTAAAAGGGCGCTCAAAATTATAATTTCGACATTCATTACTTTTGGTGATTGATTTCAACAAATCTGCTCATCAAGCAGCTTAAGACATTTATGGTCCGACATATATACATTATTGATCTTAGTGCCATCTAAAAGAGATGATTTTGATGAACAATGGCAAAATGAACTACGAATGCTTAATGGACGCAAAACCCAGCTCAAATTCAATTAATTTTCAGACCGCTTAGCAGATTATGAATCAACTAGTTCCGGGCGTTGATAACACTTATGAAATATATAAATGAAAATATTTTTTAACTGTTTGAACATCGCAATTTCATTGCTTGCAGAGAAAACAAAAAGCGTAATTTTTGCTGAAAATTGTGACTAGCAATGAAAAGTAGATCGATCTCATTAAAAGAACAAAAGTGGTGGATGACATTATTCGTGGGCATAAATTGTGCATATGGTGGGATCAGCAAGCTACAATGCATTACGAACTGCCAAAACCGGATGAAAATGTTATTGGAGTTAACAGTTATTCAACGAAGTATTGCTACAAAAAGACCAATACGAATAATAGCGGATATCAAAAGCAAAGTCATCTTCATCATTATATGACAGAAAATGATCCAAGTTTTATATATTTATACATATTTTTTTGCATGAGCAGAAGTTGAAATATTTATTAATATACGAAATGAGATACTAATTAATAGCGTTGGGAACTATCGATTGAAAACAGTCGACAGTAAAAAAAACCAGCGCTTCGACTGTTTTTTTTTTAATTCGTGATGTCAGATGTAGATGTACGAATCCTTTCCTGTATAAATTGTGAGAGAGCAAAGGACGGAGATTGCTTGGAGCAGTTAATTTTATAGGTGCTTATATTTTCCAACGATGGTATGAGGGAGATTTTAATATGTTAATTGTTTTTTCTAAACAATATACTATAATAAATATAGACAATACAATAGAACTTGTAATGTAATATGTAAGAATAAATTGGGTACATTTTTGTTAAGGTCGCGGTTAGGACAACAGAGCCAGAATGTTAAAAATCAGTTGAATGAAACTAGTAGAACCAAAAATAGTAATTAAAAGTATACGAGTAGAACAGTCGATAGTAAATAATAATAAAATCAGTTGGACCGATAATAGTGACTGAAAATAGTCGATTGAAACAGTCACTAGTAAAAAGTAGTAAAATCAGTCGAACCAAAAATAGTGACCGCTACTGCCGATTGTAAAAAGTAGTCAATTATCACCATATGTTAGGCCCAGATATAAATTATAATTTGTAACCCATAAGATATACAACATGCACTAAACCACTTAATCTTTGAACCACAATATTTAGTAGCCTTATCTTTATCAGCTATACATAAACGGAACAAATATTTTATTGCTCCTCAAAGTTATCGTTGCATGAAAAGCGGATAAGGTTATCACAGTCGATGACCCTTTTGTTTATTAAATAACTGAAAAAAAGATATATTACCAGAATGCAATAAATTTAAAGGAATAATGGTCACTGGAGCTGCATTCTTTATAAAGATTCATTATATCACTGTTATTGTTGGCAAGGTCTATCTAAAAATAACTGTCGTTGATCTCCAACCTATAATGCAGTGCATATGTATTTCAGAATATTATATTTACACATAGTTTCTAATATGTTAAACGGTTTTGCTTGGTGATTTCAGAGACATCATTGCCTGAAGGTATCAGGAATTGACATTTTTTAAATGCCACTTAATAAAGTGGCAACGGTTGGGTTTCCTTAATTATAAATTTGAAATTAACATCACAAAATAGTACTGTTTCTAAAATATCCGAATATATCATTAATATAATATTTTTAAACCCATATATCATCGATATGAAAATCCGGATATTGACGTCAGTACTTTTTCTCCGTTAGTCATAAGTTGATAACGGAATGAAATTTTATTATCTGGTCTTTACTATTTCTTTTGGGAGTCTTTCAATATATGTTTTTACGTATTCATTACAATAAAAGAATAGCAACTATGAAATTAAACCATATATTGGTTTCAGATACCAATATAAGGTTTAATTTCTTGGTTATAGCAAATAACATGAAACTGATTCGAAAAATTAAAATGTTTCCAGCATGAAATATGTTAAAATATATAGTTATATTAATATGTCAGTTTTAGTAGTTATAAGCTGTCAAAAATAGTATAAATTATAAATTATGAAATTTTTAGCACAAGTTTTGCTACAGCTTTTCATTATATTACAACAGAAAAGTTATTGAAAATACTATACTACTAACAGTTTCTGTTAAATGTTATTATTTTTTATTTTCTCTCAATACTGTTAATAAAAAATGACATAACTTATTATTGAACTTATCTACGATTTCTTTTGAATTGGAAAAATATTTGAAGAGCTTTAAAAAGTATATTAAAATATTTGCTATAATATTTTCAAACGTATTTCCGTCTTTCTAGAATTATGATAGAATAACTCAGTAATTCTAAACGGAAAACGGATATTTTGTGTAGATAAATGTCAAAACTATCGAATTAACAGTTAGATCAGGTTGTTTACATTAATGCTTAGCATTTTCACCAATAGATATCGCTGATCAAAATACATACAAATATCTAATATAACAACTTTAGTGGTCTTGGGGCATGTCGAATTTTACATCGTGGAATAACGGTCTACAAAATAACCAGAAATATAAACCCAGATGTTGAACATGGTCGGGGTGCCAGCAACGCCAACTGGAACACGATAACGAATAAAAATGGCAACCCCGAGACGTTTATCTGGGAGATTATTGAAGGGCACTTTGGATCATTCAGTAACCGGCCATCGTTTGGTTCAGACGTGCCACAATTGACTGTCCAAGCCTCGTCTACAGATAAACCCAGCGCCGATTCTTTTATCACTTGTATTTTCCACGTTTATATTTCTTCAATAAATAACGGTCACACAATGTAAACACCATTGTTTCATTTCCTTTTACCTCCATTCACCGAGTCAATATAAACAACCCTAAAAACTTTTAATAACTAACTTCTGCTCTTTATAATGATCGACAACTTATTGTAAATAAACAGTAGCCGACTTCGTTGGCGCAGTGGTCAAGGCGACAGGACGGTCCTTCTGCTTTTGCGATAGCCGCGGGTTCGAATCCTGCTGGGGCATGGATGTAATTTATGTTTGTGATAGTAATTGTCTTTAGGTAACAGTGGAAAATTCGATAGGGAATAACCACCTCAGTCACGCCAGTAACCAGGCTGGGTAAGACCGGCTGGTCTCTAAGTTGGTCACTGGCCAGCCGGTAGGCTTAATACCGAGGACCGTGGTTCGGAGTTCACGTTAAACTGTAGGTTCCGTACAGATAAACACTCGTTGGTAAAAAGGAAGCATTAAAATATTTATATAAATAATAATAAAAAAAAACATCAATTAAACATTGATATTAATTGATTAATTTTTATTCATCCTTAATAATGATGGTCAATTTTAAAGTACTATTTGCTATTAAAAAAACATCGACGCTACACCACAGTGTCTGCTAAACGTACTTTTAAATACCTATATAAAGTCGATCTGAGTGTAAGGCTGTTGACTACCAGTAAACTTTTTTAAGCCCATCATAAACTTCGAAATCGTGCATAAGATTTATAATTTTAAACAGAAAAACTTTCCTCGCTTGAAAAGTGAGTAAATGTAATACTAATAATTGCCAAATTATTAACTGTTTTTAACAATCCAATTTAACCGTATAATTGGCAATTTGCCCAGTAAAAGTGTGTAATATTTTGCCTGTACCGTCAAAATTGTTCATATACCCACCACAGTATTTCCTTATAGAATTATTCAGATAAATTTCAATAATGATTCTTGAAAATTGAAAAAATGAAAAATACTCCTAGAAAAAAACTAAGCATACGCCAATTTATACGTTAATATTATAATTAACAGCAGGATATCATTAATCTATCTGTTATTTCACTAGGAGTTATATTCAAGTAGAGTCAATTCATATAGAGTGTGAATGAGCTTACAAACCAATACTTCTAGCGAAGGTAGAGGATGGGGGAAGGATTTACATAGAAAAAAAGATAACACAGAGTAAGGAATAAACATGTACAAACAAAAAAAATATCAATCTCATTAATTTCTTAAAGTTCATTAATTCGTCTTAAAAGTTTTTATACAAATACAAATAAAACATAAACCTAAATTTAACATAATATATAAATAAAATATAAAATCAGTATAGATAAACTAGTTTTATACCAAACACACAGTAAAGATATCATAAGTTAAAAGTATTTTATTGGGAGTACAAATTAGTTCAGTCCTCTATTTGCCAATTATCATTCATTTATTGTATCGACATATAATATGAGATGCTACTCAGCCAATCATACGCTCAAAGTGATTTCAACAGATTTTGCAAAATCACCTACAATGCTACTTTCAAATACATGCTTACTATTATGATATGACGTTTTACATCAAATAATTTAGATGTAATTTATGGAAAGTGTCTTCTTTTGTTTCTTCTGTCTTTCTTTCTTTCTTTTTATTCGATGACAAATTATATAACTAATAATATATCTCATTGAATTTACTGGTTTTTAAAATAATCTCCGTGAAAATTAATACATTTCTCCATGTGTTGTAACCAATTCTCATAGTACTTTCTTCATTGTAAAAAAGTGCAACTACTTGTTTCGATGTACTTTTGTCAACCATTCCAACTTTTATTGGGTTTGGATCCATGATGATTGAATCTTTTTTGATGCATCTTGGATATATTTTTCAATATTTCCTTGCATCGATCAACACGAGGCATGAGATTCAACGTGAACAATTGTTTTTTACGGCTAAATTATCAGGCAACAATTTATTGATGTTTTTCGTACTGTAGCGACCGCTATGACCCTTAAGGCCACCACGTATTCACCTACAGCAAGTTCAAAGGTTGGCAACGCCGGTGGATTGGTACCATGCGGTTACCGGCTATAAAAGACCACCACGACGACGTCTCGCTCTCTTTTCCTTTTCTCTACCCCCTCGTAACAGTACAACTTCCACAGAGCTACCATACTTCCTTTACCTAACATAATATTCTTCATTTCTCCCATCGACCACATGGATCATTCAATAACGAAATAAACAAGTATTTCTTCAATCAGTGTTTTTAGTTCTCGTGCAAATTCCTTCCAAAAATAGTAGTGAGAATAGTGATGACAATCGCATCGACAGCCACACATTCCGACCGACCAGACGAACATTCCTACAATACTAATGCCCGATGATGCCCCAATCTGGAGGTCAAATGAAGATCCTGCTTCATAAGAGCAAGAGCATCAATGCAGTCAGAAAATGGCACAATAATCAACTTTGAACGATCTTCGCAAAATTCGTAATATCAGTAATAATTGAACCTATTTGATGCATCTTCAATGTATCGAGATGAATTTTTGCATGTTACCGAAATAATAGACAAACAGCACTCGAATTATCAATAGTTCTGAAAAAAGTTATGTTCAAGAATATCAAATTTCCAATGAAACGTTATAAATATCAACACATAAGAAGTTATTTATGACATATTCTTCACACAGGTTAGATTTAATTGATTCCCAGATGATATTATTACGTATTACAAATGACCTGAGAAAAATAGATAATTCAATTAAAAATACGGAAATACTGAAAATTTAGTTCATTCAAATTAAATAATTTTTGACACAAAGTGATGAATGATTGAATTGGAGAATAAATTGATAGTTGTTTAAAAAATTAATGATTCTCGGTTAAATATAATTATAATACAAAATTAGTCTTATACCCTGAGTTTCTTCCTTTTTTTAAAGATAACAAATCGACCAAACCTGTGGGATTTCGCATCAACATTTTATTTAATTTTCTTTCACAATCATCCTCGGCTCATTTATACGAGCATCGCATCGATTCATTCGTACGAATATGAAAGGAGTATTTTTTTGTTACACAAAACATTCTATTATGTCAAGCCTAATTAATTAACGCTTAATTCCCAACCACTTTCACGTTCATTACTATGAGTCTATTCTAATTAATGTTGAAAAAAAAACTGTAACAGATGCTATTATTTTCGAAGGCAACGTTATTGTGTTTTAATATTATTTAGCAAATAACATTTGTGAAACTTTTATTCGATTCGAAAGCGAAATGTCCTAGCCATTCTGTAAATACCCGATTAAAATTATTTCATTGTTTAGTTTTATTCTTGAAACATCATCGATTAAAAAGAAACAGCCAACTGTCGATCGACCTTCGTATCACCTTGTATGAGTTGTTGAAAATCTTTAAATAGATGACAAATAATGATAAACATCCCGAAGTAATATTTATCTATTTTATCAATAAAAATGTACTGAGGCATTATCGGAAAAGAACCAACTCTTAAAATTACTTCGTAGCCGATAAAGGATGACCTTGTTGCAGTTTGTGGTTAAAAAGATATAATAATAGTAATCCAGAGAATTGAAAAACGTCTCGTTCAGTATATATCTGGTTTCTTAATAGCATTCATCAACAACATAACCTTGTGTTGTAACAGTCTATTTTAATAGTAAGTTGGGTTTTTTAAATTCCGAAAATAAACTATCATTATTATTCAGATCTTTTATAGAGTTGCATTGTTGTTCCAACAATGCAGACAAGCCACCGTCGTTTTCGTATTTGTAAGAAACGGATATATTATTCAAATAAATGATTAGCGAATAAATTCTGGATTTTTTTTTGTTGTAACAATTAATACATTATTTAAAATGACAAAAAAACGGTATGTTAGTCAAGCAGTAAAATGTGATAAGTGAAATGTTTAGAATTAAAGGTTCACGTACCAACCAGTCGTTCTTTCTGTTAAAATAAAATAGTTTTCAGTTAAATAAAAGCATCTGTTTTAAACCCTACACGTTCAATAACTGGCATAGACAAGAGGATTCCGAGGATATCAAAAGGCTGTTCTCTTTTGAGTTCTTTTACTGAGGACTTTTACTTGAAATATTCTTTGACATAGTTTTGTGGAGTTCAAGCAAAATGCCGAAGTTCAGGCTGTAATACCACCGAAACTGGATTAAAGGTACGCAGTGCAGTAAGTACGGTAAGTATTGTAATTTAGGCTAAGTAAGTTCACCAACGATCGACTGAAGTTGTTGGAAACTAACATAGTATATTGGAATTTCAGCTTAAAAATAAGAAGCTTGCGTTTAAGTATATAATACATGAAAGGCAAATTGCATTAGGTCAATTATTCAGCCCTGTATTATTGGGAGACAACAAAACATGGTCAACCATTCGATTCGGACTATAACGCATAAACTTGGGTAAAACAAAATTGCAATTAACAAGATAGTAAATGTAAACTGACGAACGAAAACACAACCGATAACTTTATTGCAACTGTAAGATGTCTTGATGCATCCAAGACCACATTATCACGTTTCTTAAGGAGGTTTTATATAGTGCGACTCTACAGAAAACATTGTCCGTCATAGTACCCTTCGTATTGTAAATTTTGCGGCTATAGATACTAAGGATTTATAAATAGAAAGAGCAATGTTTGGTGACTATAATAGGTTTGTTATTTGTTGCTCAGGTTGAGACCTGAGCAAACGGTTCGAGCTAATTCCACGCATTCAGTGAATTATGCTATGTTTTATTATATATTAATTATGCTTTTTTTCATCAATACGCCGAATCCGCTCGAACCGAATATTCAGATCTGTACATACCATTAGAATTTTTGAGTTTAAGAATTATTATAAAGTTAGGTCACTTGAAAAAAGATGACTTTTAGAAAATGTCGCCGACACTGTATATAATAATGTTGTAATTTATTGTTCGTAATTTAGTTCGTGTAGTTTCCTAAATGGCCTTCGAAATTTCTTTGTACACATTTTAATATCTTCAATCGACTCAAAACGTGCTCGATGAATATAAGGATAAGTCAGAAATCCAACTGTGCTAAATCAGGCTGACAGGGCGGTATATATGCTGATTTTTTATGAAAAAAATCGAGAGTTAAGCAGTCAAATAACATTCTTTGGTTCACCGGAAGGAAAACATAATCAATTTCGGTATGTATTACATATAATTACATTAATATTAAAGAAGCGACTTGCTGATGATTAAAATTAGATGTTTCATCTAAATAATTTACATTTAATTTTAACTCGTGCGAGTACTGGATGTGTAAAATTAGTGTATATAGCATTTGCTATGATGATGCCTATTGAATAATTGATATCTGGTCTACTAAAATAGCTAATGTACCGTAAATTAAGACATAATGACTGTTCTATGCCAAGAATACGTAAATAGAGTGATTGTGTATTAGTTGGAAGCCACACGTTAAATGTATAATTACTGTTAATTAATATTGAGAGGTTCGCAATATATGGGTAACTTACCCTATACCGTATCAGACACCTCAATAATTATTATGTATTCATATCAAAGCCTCGTCATTATGCTTTAAATTTTATTATTACACTTGACTACCGGAATTTGAGAACACCGAAATTGTCAGCAAACCCGCGATATAACTAACATATGAATTTGTTTACAAGCATCGCAATTTGTTGTCACACAAGATAAAGTAGCCATAGAAGGCAAATTAAAGATGAGCCATCTGTAATGGTGAGATTCCATAAAATGATAGTCTGAAATAAATACACTTACTGACAGGAAATAATATGACAACAACACTTTTAAAGATTGAATAGTGGAATAAATATTGTGTTCGTTATTGCTTTAATTAATGTACACATGGTATTAATATTTAATAAAAAAAGTAATAACAGGTCAATTCAAAAGTCCCCGGCCTGACACATAGATGGCGCTACTAGAATTAAATCTGTGGCGGCTTAGACAACCCGTCATACTGTATAACGCGCAAAGCCGAAAAAATAAAACCGACAACATCGAAGGGTATTCCTTCTTCTTATACTTTACACTGGCCGTTTGTCAGCTGGTGTAATTGGCACCATCGCATTCGGTCAGGTATAAATTCAAATTAGAACCCTTGGAAACTCTTTTTCTCATTTTCCCGCTGTTAGAAAAGTACCCATCGTGTCGTGTCGGACTAGTCTTTGTAAATAAAGAATACCACGTGGTCCTTGTTTTTTACTAAGTAATTGTTTGGGTTGCATCGCATCAAAACCCACAAATCCATGATTATTAGTTAGCCTTAACCCTCAAAAGATGCGTGTATCAATTTGACAACTGTCGGATCATTAGCTTATAAATTATATATATTAGCATTTTGAGTGAAACAACTTTTGTTACTGTGAAAAAAATGGATAAAAATGAATTTCGCGTGTTGATAAAATATTGCTTTTTGAAGAAAAAAAATACAGTTGAAGTAAAAACTTCGCTTGATGCCGAGTTTCCGGACACCGCCCCAGGAAGACGGTGAACGCAGTGGACGCCCAAAAGAGGTTGCCACCGACGAAAACATTAAAAAATCCACAAAATCATTTTGACCGTAAATTGAAATTGAATAAAATAGCAGACACTCTAGAGATATCAATTGAACGTGTACATTATATCATTTACGAATATTTGGGTATGAGGAAGCTCTGTGCAAAGTGGGTGCCGCGCAAGCTCCCTTTTGACCAAAAACAAGGACGATTTGATGATGCGAAGCAGTCTTTGAAGATGATCAAGCATAATAAACCTGAGTTTCTGCGTCGATATGTGACAATGGATGAAACATGGCTCCATCATTTCACTCCGAAGTCTAATCGACAGTCAATCGAGTAAACTGCACATGATGAACCCGCTCCAAAGCGTGGGAAAACGCAATAGCGGCTTGCAGGGTTATGGCGTCTGTATTTTGGGATGCGCATGGAATAATTCTCATTGACTACCTTGAAAAAGGAAGAACCATCCACAGTGACTATTACATAGCGTTATTGAACCGTTTGAAGGTCGAAATCATCGAAAAAGGGCCACATTTGAAGAAAAAGAAAGTACTGCTTCACCAAGACAATGCACCGTGTCACAAGTCAGTGAAAATAATGGCAAAAATCCATGGCTTCAAATTGCTTCCTCATCCACCGTATTCTCCAGATCTGGCCCCCAGCAATTCAGTGTATCACCCTTGAAGGGAATTATGTTGAATAAAAAAACTAATTTTGCCAAAAAAATGTGTTTTACTATGGTAGGCCGGGGACTTTTCTTATATTATTTTTACTTATATTTGATATGAACTTATTATTACTTTGTTGATTATTATAACTTTTAAATGCCATTTAAAAAGTGAGTGAAGGTTCGTTCTTGAGATAGTTTGCATGTATATTAAAATACATTTCTGATTTTATATTGAAAATATTGTCAAAACAAGTTTTAGTAATATTAATATATCATTTTTAAGTTATTCTCTATAGTTTATTATGAGAGCAACATGATTAACTTGTTAAATTGTGGTCGAATTTCGACCACAGAGCGATCATTAGTTGGTCTAAATGCTGATGACTAAGTTAATATGATTGGAGGTACTATATTCTGGTTTTGTGGACTATAATTTTTGATATAAAAAAAAACATGAACGTTGAATATTCATAATCAAAATCTAGAGAAACTTTTTGGCAAATACATTTTAAAAGTAAAATTTTATGATAAATTATATGGCTCGGTGAATGGAGGTAAAACGAAATGAAACAGTGGTGTTTACATTATGTGACCGTCATTTATTGGCTATATATAAAAATGTGAAAAATACAAATGATAAAACGGATGGCAGCGGAGTTGACGAGGCTTGGGCGGTCGATGGTGGCACGTCTAAACCAAACGATAGTCGAGTAATGAATGAATCGAAATACCCTTCAATAACATCCCAGATAAACGTCTCGGGGTTGCCGCCAGCTATTCGTTATCGGGTTCTAGTTGGCGCTGCTGGCACCCCCCCGTGTTCAACATCTGGGATTATATTTCTGGGTATTTTGTAGACCGTTATTCTACGATGTAAAATTCGACATGCCTCAAGATCGCTACAAAATGATTGTATATATGAAAAAAAAAATAGTAAGAAGTGGTTATATTAGTTATCGGGAGAGGTTACGATTTCATTGTGAAAACAATTTAGAACAGTGTTAACTATCAGCCTAAAAGAAGAAAGCCGGTTTGACGGTCACTGTGGTTTAGACGACAGGGAAGGCCTCCTAGAGGTGCGATAGTCGCGAGTTCGAATCCCGATGGGGCATGCCCATGGTTTGGTTTGGTTGACAAGTTGATAAGTTGGTGATTGATAGTAAGCAAGAGATTAAAATCCCACAAAAAAAAAATTATTCCAGCCACGCTAGTAACCAGGCTGGGTAAGGCGGGATGTTTTTTGGGATTGAGCAAGATGGAAGGGAGTCGAAATTAAAACAAACCAAATGTGAATATTATTTTCTTTAGATTCTTACGTAACAAATTTTAGACGGAAGGAGCACCTAAGTAGTTGATCCAGTTAGATATTCTTAGTTAGTAAAACAGACATAAAACGATCATAGAAAATAATTATTAAGACCAATATAGAAAGTAAGTAAGGCGTATTTGTATGTAAGTTATAAAATAAGAAGGGTTAAAATAACAAAAACTTCTCCTAGACGTGTTTTCCATAGCAAGGGCTATAACAGTGGCGCGATATAACAAATGTGGACAGTTTTAACAGAAATAACCATTTCTCTTATATTGAATTAAATAATTCTCAAAAGAAAAACACATTGTACGAGCCCGATTATAACCTGATAAAATGTGATATAAATAGACACAAGCAAGACCCAACTTACTTTTATGCTTTATATTCGGTGTCTGAACGGTATATTGGTTTACGATCTGTTAAAACCTGGTGAAAACATTACATTCAATCTTTATTGTCAATAAACTCATTAAAAAGGGCTTCATATGTCAAAAAACAAGCCAAGGAAAATTTCTAACATAACAATGCCTTGGTTGCGTGTTATTGATCAATTGTAGTATGATATATTCAGAGCAATTCGCCAGAATCATACTGATTTGCGTTATTGGTTAATAACGGATATTAATATGGTTGATTAATATTTATAATACTGGTTTTTATTGCAGATTCCATTTGCGATGAGAAAAGATGCCATGGAAGGTTGTTACAGAATTGTAATATAGCTTCTGTAACAACAGGCTATTGATAAATCCCAAATACCTATTTTGGTTTTGAAATATATAACATTTCTAAAAGGTTCAAAGACAACGAATTACGAAAGTTATTGCACGAAAACTCAGAGTAACAGATGCAAAGTCTTGCATGACAACGCTCGGCCTTACGTTGCAAGCATATCTGAATACTTCTGAATAATATAGTGTTGCATTTCAAACGGAAATTTCTTCGTATCACCAAATGGTGATTGTCCAGATAGTGACCATTACAATGTTTTGTTGAATTTATTTTATTTACCAAGAAATAAAAGTATTTCTTACAAATCAGAAGTGGGATTATACTCAAGATACGTTCAAGATAGTTTTGTGATAATGTATTGTTGTTCAACTATACTGTCATTGGATTGGGAAATAAGAAGCTGTTCAAAGAAGATGCTGATAGTGTTAGTTAACATTTAGCAATTATGGAAGTGTACTTACCGAAAGGATTACAAATATATGACGAGTACAGTGAATTTGGCAAGCAGTGAAACTAGAGTTATTGAATAATGTTTGTGTTCGACGATTTTGTCGATGAGAAAATCGACGATATAACTGTAAAATATCAAATATATTGTATTGAGTAGTACGATAGATGATTTGGTAGAAAGAATATCGTTAGTGTTCGAAAACAAAAAGTTCGAATTATTAGAGTTTATTATGACGTTAGAATCTATGTCTAACATATACATGACGATAGTTTTATTGCATTGTGCCTTTTCAGTCAGTACTAACCTTCAAAAGAAAGATATAAAGATTTTATGATATTCTACTCATAAGTTTGTGAGTTACTGTGCTAAGAGTGACATTACTTTTGTTATTTTAAAAACAATGGATAAAAAATTTTACACTGATTATTGATGGGAAAAAATACTGTTCAAGTGAAGCAATGGCTTGAAAAGTATTATGAGCTCTTCAGATACAACAATAAAACGTTGGTTTGCTGTTGTTTTTATTTTAATGTTAAAAAATATTTAGCTTTGCCAACTAGATTCATTTTACTTGATACAAATTCAAAAGCTTCAAAATAAATAGCGGTTTTCAAAACTAAAATAAAGCCTGAAAAAATCCCGAAATTGAAGCGTTTCCTTACCATCCCAAGTGTCGAAACCTTCAAACATTCATCTCGGCATAATTTATCGAGTTCAACGCTTCCCCCGGGGTCCTCAGATACGCAAAAAACAACAAACCGAAAAATAAATACAGCTGTCCAGGTGACAAAAACTGAATGAGTTGCCGTTTATATAATCACGTTGGTCATCCAACTGTGCGCGTCATGACAGGTCGTGAAGACGTCGACCACCGTCGATAAAAAAACCGGTTCTCTCTTGACGGGACCGACCCGAAAATGACAATCGGATCATCGACGACGAATTGCCGAAAAAACAAATTCCTGACGCCGATCATCAAAACAAGGCCGAAAACCGTTACCTCGGCGACGTTCGTTGTTCTCAGAGGGTCATTAATTTCTCTGAACAGCAGTTATTAAGGCTGTAAAATCGATCTTGCATCTTGCCCAATTTAGAGTATTTTTTATGCTTTTTGAGCTCCAACTTTTCATTTTAATGTTAGTGTATTCACACAGAGTCAACTTTGGGAACTAACAACTAAAAATAGTAGAAACCGTCGAACTTGTTGATAGTAAAAAACTAGCGACTGAAAATAGTAATTATTATTTCACTCAAATGCACACCTCAACTATTTTACTATTCGCAATAACAAACGGAGATGTACGAATTCCTTCCCGCATTAACGAGAATGAATGAGAGGAAAGGTGAATTAAAATAAGGTGAATTATTTTAAATAATTTTAAATTGGTAAGTGGCAGAGTGAAAAAAGGAATGGAATAATAATCTCTATATATTTAATCACATTTTAATATCCGGAAAGTAACAATGACATTAATATAATAAAAGTAGTTGGTTTATTTCTATTTCATTCCAACATATTTATTTTCGAACATTCTTTGGAAACAGACATGATAGTTATTAAGTGAACTGCTGTGCACACATAAAAATATGAAGTGTTAAATACCTTACACACAATAATACACGGTCATTTTAAATATCTTGAACTTGTTAAGATATTTAAGTAAATTATTAGAGCTTGGTTGAGAAATGATGTCATATATTTGGCGCCATTAGAGTACCATTACTTAGTCTTCAATACCCTGAATAGTTTTTATGTGATAGAAAACATTGAATCAAAGTAACAAATATTGAATGAGAAAATTGTCAAAAAGATTATTAGGACATATTACACAAAATATAATGTATGATTAATTAATTTTAATTAATTAATTAAAATTAATTTAATGAATTCTATTGCTTTGATTTTACAACAGTGTTCATTAAACAACAGTATTAAGAACATTATTTTAAACACATTTATTTCTGCTGTCTGAAATCCATAAACATCTTCAGAATTCTGTTACAATTAAGAACTTGCTGACTCGTAAAATCAAGCAAACCAACATTTTTTTTAGCAACAAAAAAATTAGTACTTATCATTTATAATTCTAATTAGAATTGCCTATTGAGAACTGTTAGCTGTAGATGAAATATTTATTGACTGGGATACGTGCGGACTAATAGAAGAAATAAATGTAAAAAAGAAGTAAAAACAAATTGAATATTTTAAAATTGTATTTTACTATATATATATATATATATATATATATATATATTAAAATAAAATTAATTAATAGATTAATTACAATCCATTTCCTGTTAATTAAATGCTGATTTTGTCATAACTTGACGTTTAATACGATTTACAGAACATTGGCTTCAAAAGGAAACTGTTAAATACTATGTGATGATGTTCATTTGACAAAAGGTTATTCTGTATTTTCTATTTTGTTTTTGATACGTTTTAAGTTTTGATAATAATGCTTTTTTTATTGAATATTTAATATTTATTGCAAATAGTATATAGTTTTAAAACTTGTTTATAAAACATCAATAATTGAAGCATACATCAGCACCATATGATAGCAAGAATAAGATTAAACTATTAACGTTTCCAGCGATTTAAATGTAAAGAAAGAATTTAACTGTAAAATAGAAATAAACAAACTAAATGTTAAAAATAGAGTGGTTCTAGTTCATTTTAGAAATAAAAATGAAAATTATATCTTATATGAAGTGGTAATATATAAAATTGCTGGTGGCATCTAAAAATAAACGCTAAAAAGACATAATATATATAATATAATATAGGATACCACACACAATAAAATAATCAAAATTAATATCTGACCACAATTATTTGTTAGCTAGACTAATATATTGATACGGATTTGATATACAAAAGCAGACATGAAGAAATAAAAAAAATATATTCTAGAATATGCAAATTCATGAAAGATAAATTAAATCAGTGGTCTTTATTTTTAAAAAATGCTTAAAAACCCACAAAAATACTTAATTATTTGGTTTAAGAGTAATAAATATCATTATTAAAAGTTGTACCGACGTTATTTTACGTCAAATGTAATAAAAACAGCGGCAATGTTATCGCCACAAAAAATACTACTACAGTTAATATTAATATAAAATTTAAAACAAACATAATTTTAAAATACGTAAATAAAAAAATAACGCACTTTCTTGCCAACCTAATGTTTGCAATTCAGCATTGGGACGCTACCCACCCTTTCCTGTATGCAAATACATTAACTCTCGCTAAAACAACCCTGCGGAACTACGAACTATTGATCACGTGATGACTAATATTTCGGAAAATATTTTTCTTAACCTTATATCTTTAGACCACCGATTTGAAACAATATAAATAAAAAACGAAAGCTCATTAATTACTGTCATAATTATACCAATTTTAAATGGGTCACATATTCCTGGCACATTTTTATGCATCCTAACCTTACCCTACTTTTATTTTGACAAAAATATCAACATATCGTGACGCCTAAATACAACATAAATTCCAATGATTTTTGAAAAAATATATGATCGTTTTTTTCTTCGATACATTACTCGCCTGTGGTGAACCACAATGTTAAAACAATAACAGATGGCTTGTCTGACAACAACTTGTCCGATAAATGTGCTATATTTAATACAGTTTAAAACGTTTACAATATATAAACTAATTTTCTTTTGGCAACTTCTTATCAAACATATTTAGGTCCAATTTTTGTAATGTCTAATTTATGTATATTCCCTTAGTAACAACTCAACGTCACTTTAGAATACCAATAGTGATAAATCTTTTTCGTTTAAATAAATTGGACACCTTATATTAGGGCCTCGTAATTTGGTAAAGGCATATTTTTCTCTGAAAACTGAAACTATCAGGCTATGAAAATATTGAACTAGGGCCTAACAAAATACAATTATAATTCGGAAAATCGGAACTGGCTCGACGAGACGAAGAATTGGAACAAAAGAATTACTAGGGGCTCTTTAAAATTGATGTATTGGTGTTAACGAAAAAAGAACACCGCTAAAAATTTGGCAATTTAACCTCCCTCGACTCCAGGTTCATTAAAAATTCTTAAAAGCCTAAACAGAAAAGGCTAAATGAGTCTTAGCCATCCATATTCATCTTGGCCATATACTCCGATCATAATATATGAAGTTGAGTTTGAAATACTAAATAAAAGTAATGTGTAAATATTCGCAGTAGCCTTGAATTCTTTGCTTCTTTTTTTGTATCATATATATGCGATTTTTTGTTCATATAAAATATTGTGCTTGCCTGTAAGAACATTATTATGTTAATAGACAAAAAAATTGTAACTGATTTGATCGTTTTAGAGCGTCTTGCTTGAAAGAGACCATATTGTTGACCTACTAAGACGTAACATGTTTGTTGTTAAGCGAAAAGGGGAATAAATATTTTAAAAATAAATCCAAACAAATCGACCGAGTTATTGCAAAATATTTTCAGAAAAATTCCCCTTAGAAACTAAAATTATGGAGGTAAATTAAATGATTTGTAACAGAAACTACTCTAGATGGCAGTTTAAATTCTTTCGGTTATTTACATAGCGGGGGGAATATTAAGAGTGGGTCTGGAGTAAGAGTTATCGTCTGTCAAAACTAATCTTTTTAATCACCACCACGGTGAAATAAACAATATAAATGTATAATGCAACAAAATAATAACAAATCAAATCAATAAAATTGACAATAGATATTCTTCATTAGTTAAAAACACGACAACCCTTCAAAACCCATAAATATTTAAATGCTTTCAAGTGCTTCAATGGGTACATAAAAAATTTAAGCTTAATATAGATGTTTGATAATTTTAGTGCCCTACGGGACAAATGATCATTTATAATTGAAAAACGTAGTAACATAAGCTATATAGTTATATATAATTGTATTATAATTAGATTTAAAGAAGAAATTATTTTCTTGTGAATCTAAACTGACATCACCAAATTATTTTATTTGACATTTACTACAAAAATGAAATTGTCAATATTTAAAATTAATAATATTAATAAATCAGAATTATTTTATTTTGAAACATAACACAAAAGTATGACTGATAACTCGACAAGTGTATTTTATCTTTGATGTGATCGATAATGAATCTTAACGAAACCAAAAGCGGCTTTGAAAAATCATATAAAACAATCTCGAATCGGTAGAAACCGAAAAATATTAACACAACCACAAAAAGAGCCATTTTCGGATTCGTTACAATTTGTTTACAATCGAAAAGTTGATCTTGAACTATAAAAAGCGACTCGGCTGGGTTCAAAAGTGTCGGACTTCCCGAGACGACAGTCCAGCTTCTTCGCGGTGAGGTCTTTCAGCCAGCCTCGGTCGGTAAAATGTCAGTGAACACCCGGAAATAATTAAATCGTGAGCTCATCTTTTGTTATGCTCCTCGTCGATTGGTGGAACGGATGTAAAGTTGAATACACTATACGAAAGGGGCGTTTTTACCTGAATCCATCGTGAAAAAAGCCATTCGCCAAAAAAAAAAACGGTCCCAAGGACACGTCCTTGTCTACACTTTGAGACGCTGAGTTTCCGAAACGAACCCAGTAAAAACCTCATGTTACACCAACGAAAATAAAACAGTCGGTATTAAATATAGCTTTCCAACTAACGCGACATGAATATCCTGTTTAGACTACGGAAAACGCTGACTTGGTATCCTCCAGGGAGAACAACAATCCTCCTGTTTTAAAATAACGCTCCGAAGATTTACTCTTCCGCCGTTCTGTAAAACTACCAAATCAATAATAAAACTTACTGTGAAAAATTTAACTCGGGATCCAACGACCACCAAAAAAAAACTAACCACAAAACCGAACGGACAACACTGTGTATTCGAACAACGTGTGAACGGGCAGTCCGGTTCAATAATCTACCTCTGGCTCGAGTTCTGCAAAAACTACAGTTGTCGAATCGCCAACGACCACGCGAAATAAACGACTAGGACCGCAGCTGGTGGACTGGGATGTTTCGACCTGCGATCGGACGCGGTCGGGGGCTTTCGGTCGCGATCGGCCCAATGTACAATTTCGGCTTTGTTCGGATTGATTCAAGAATTGCCGGAGATTTCTGCATGAAAGGCCCGGTTGGTTTCTGTTTTTTTCTCAATCGGTTTGTCAGCAGGAACGTACCGTGTAACAAGAGCATTTTTGGATTATTCAAATTCGTGTACACTGAGTCACGTTAGAAAGAGATTTTAAGAAAAAAATATGCCAGATATTTCGAGATATGTAAATTTAATTTTTCTTTCAGTAAATAATAACTTTCTACATTTCTATTTTTCCACCATAAAGGGTTTATTTTAAAAAGAAAACACACATTTTTAGAGTAATGAAATTCTTACTCCTTATATAAAAAAAATTAATATCTACATTACAGCTAGCATAATCCACATTAGAATCAAGAACTCTGTAAGATTCATATCAAATCTGATCGAATTTTAAAGCATAACAAACAGCTCAAAATTGGCATAATATATTATAGGTTGTTTAGCTTAATTCATTGGTATCTTAATTATTCCTGATTAGTTTTAAGATTCAATCGTTTAAGAGGATCTACAAGAAAAAAACAATTTAAATGAAAATTGACTAAAATTTCTGAACATACAATAATCTTCACCGATTCCATACTCTTGCATGAAATTTATGTTTACATTATTCCTAGATTAGTTTATATAATTATTTAGTACATAACAGAGAAAATTAGTAGCAGACGATACGCGGGTAAAATATGAGTTATGGGTAAAATGTTATGATTTAGTAACACTAATTTTGTAGATTTCGGAACAAAAGTTTATTTATGTTAAATAATATGAAAACACTGAACAATATAACCTAATTTCGGTAAATGTGATATACGAAAAGGGCTGCCGAGTAGGGTACTACTGCAAATTAAATATATTTTTAAATTTATATAATTGCCGGTGCCCTGAAAATAATATTAAAACTATAATGTGAAACATATTCATGTTGTCTGTATTTTTATAAAAACAACTACTGTCCTACCACAGCTATAACAGTAAAAATGTGAGTAAAATTCGTAAAGATTACAGTATGTTAAATTTCTGACTGACAAAACTGTCATTATCACCACTTTAGTCATCTTGATGGTATAGTAAATAAGATAACCTGTGAACCAAATCAAATTAATTGAATTGATCAAATCGTAAAGGGCCAGAGGCTACATAAATACATAAAATACAAATTTATGTAAAAAAGAAACAGATTTAGACAAGAAGTAATAGTTTTCTATTATTTCGAATAAAGCTTCTGATCATACTGCCAAAATCTTTGTATTAATGAATTAAAGAATATTTTGTTTGAATATCTATTTTATTTAGAAGATTTAGCTCCCTCTGAGTTTTACCATATATCGCACCAAAAAAAAACAATTTGTATTAAATGAAAAAGGAAAACAATGGCTGCTGGTGTATTTTGCAGACTTTCTATTTTTTCAACCATAAATCTTTTTTAAATTTTTGTCTCAGAACAGTTTTTAATTTTGATTTGTTTAATTTTCGTACCAAGTTCATGAAACTTTATACATATGTTGCCAAATCGAAATAAAATCAACTTCGAGGATAAAAGTCTGCCAGTAACTTTAGAGTTTATAATGGAAATCTTACAATAGAATAATAAGTTATATCATATGTAGTGAAATATCAACAATCATAAATAATTATATTTATAATTAAGAAAAAGTTACTTATTAATATACGTTTTATAAATAACTTTTGGCATTAGTTCGTTTTATTTCTTTATAGGAAGTGTTTTTTTTAATTAAAATATAATGAAGTAAAATCTAAGCCAGATATTTTTTAATTAAAAAAATAAATAAACGTTTTCAATATATATTATTTTTGTTTCCATGTTATATATATAACATCTTTAATGTTTGACGGGCCAAATTCTGTTAACATCATTAAAAAATTATGGCCGTAGATGTCTCCAGCATATAAACCATACAATACGAAGTAACATTGATAATACAATAGTTTTTACTAAAAATTATCTAATTTTATATCGTTATCTTTATATTGCTGATTAACCAACAATCTAAGAAAAACTTTAAATTCGAAAATTGATTTACAAATGTTGATGTCATGAGTTCTACGACAATAATTGGTCAAAATATATAGAACCAAATAGTTATAATATCTATAAATCCACCAAATGATTAGGCTATTAAGCAGTAGATGCAGTCCACACCTAAAATATAATTTAAAATAATAATAATGAACTATATAGTTTAAGTAATAATATTCTATAATATCTGAATTCATGATATAATAATGTCTAATTTTGTTTATTAAGTGTTTTATTACATTATTTCGTAGAGTTTAAAAACTATTGTTTATGTTTATCATGTTATCCATGAAATATTAAGGAAACCAATAATAAACAATGTTATCGGGCTGATATTTTTTCAGTTTAATTTCTATTTACACAACGTGAATCGAAAAAAAAACTTAATCTAATGCTGATATTACCTTAATTGATTTTTTTTCTATTCCAGAAATAGTGGCCTTGTGCTATCGATTTCACCTTTCGATTGTGTTTTTTTTGCTTTTATTTGACTCACGTTTCATTCATGTTTCAGTAACTGTTCGAAGCACGAAATTGCTTTGGTCCAGTTTCAAAAGAATCACAAAGTAATCGTTGCTTCTGTTGAAAAGTGATTCATTGTTTTTTTTTGGGAACTATAATTTATCCATTGGGCAATTATGTCCAACTTACGTCTAAGGCGTTATACTAACTTGTAGGGATGCCGAAAAATATCGATATATAGATATAGTATTTTTTGATAAAATATCGATATTTTTAGCCGATATTTTTTTGACCGATTTGTCGATATATCGATATATCGATATTTTTCAAAGCCGATGTTTTTCGATATTTAAAAAAAAATATATTTGTGCTAAAAAGTTTTTAAATAGATACTTAATTTTAAGGATTTATTAAAAATATCAATATATATTGCAAAAAAATATCGATTTTTTTCTCTCTCATATATTGATTTTTTTTATAAATATAGAAATCGATATATCGATATTTTTCTTGCTAGCTGACAACCCTACTACCTTGGCATTCCGACGAATTAATTGTTTGATACTGTTGATCTACTGACCACAAAATTCACTACTACAAGGAGACGGCCACTACACTTTAATAAAATACAACTATCATTGAAAACTTGACATATTAACGCCAACAAAACAAAATATACTCATGACTCTTTAACCTTATATAGAAGAACATATACGCCAGTCAATATTAATCCGGAAGATGCTAAATATCTTGGTATGTCGATGTATAATTTGATAGAAACTGATACTAAATGTGATTTTCTGCGGTGAAAATCGAAGACAAGAACTTCCTGGTGATATTAGATATAAACGTAACTCACACAGTTTTGTTGCATTCATTGCTTTTTCAGTTAGTACTAACCTTCAAAAAAAAAGGCTAAAATTTCATGATATTCTACTCATTAGTTTGGAATTAATTGTGCAAAGTGTGGCACTATTTTTGTTATTTTCAAAACTATGGATCACAAAAAATTTCGTGTTTTTATTTTACATTGCTTCTTGATGAAGAAAAAAACAGTCTATGCGAAGAAATGGCTTGAAAAGTGTTATGAGGACTCCGCTCCATCAGAAACAACAATAAAACGTTGGTTTGCTGATTTCAAACGTGGTCGTTGAGACGCGGATGAGGCAAAACGCAGTAGACGTCCAAATGAGGAAGTAACACCAGAAAACATCATAAAATTTGCAAAATCGTTTTGAATGATCGAAAATTGAAGTTAGCTAACATCGTAAAGGTATCAAAAGAACATGTTGGTTTTACATTGCATGAAAATTTAACTGTGAGGAAGCTCTGCTCAAAGTGGGTGCCGCGTTTGCTCATCGTTAACCAAAACAAAAACATGTTGATGATTCTTTGCAGTGTTTGGCCACGTTTAAACGTAACACACTGGAGTTTTACATAACGGTGTTCGTGGTGTCATATTGATGGACTATCTTGAGAAGGGAAATACCATCAACAGTGAATATTGTGTAGTGTTATTGGAGCGTTTGAAGGCCGAAATTGTAAATAAACGACCGCATATAACAAAGAAAAAAATTGGCTTCAAGACATGCACCATGTCACAAGTCAACCAAAACAATTTTCAGAACTACATGAATTTAACTTCGAATTGTCCCCACATCCACCATATCTACTAGATTTGGCTCACAGCGACTACTGGCTGTTCGCAGACCTCACAAAAATGCTCACCGGTAAGAAATTTCGGTCGAATGAAAAAGTTATCGTTGAATCAGAGGCCTAATTTGAGGCAAAAGATAAATCGTTCTACCAAAGTGGTATTGAAGTGTTAGAGCGGCGCTGGAATGATTGTGTGGTTCTTAATGGAGATTACGTTTATGAATCAAGTCAATTTTGAACAAAAAAAACCGCGTTTTATTTTTTAAGCTTGGTACTTTTCAGCCAATGTGTTACAAAAGACAATTATGGGCTACTAAAATTATATGAATTAGTTACTGGTAATAATACGAATGAATTGTTATGCAAAAAAACCCGTATAATCTAGCAACTAATACATAATATAAACAGTCGCAATATAAAAATTTGTAGAATATTTATTTTTCATGAATAAAATAAACAAATTATATATGTTAAATGACGAAAAATACTTTAATTGAATCTAACTAGTACAAACGTTTCTCAATAAATAAATAATAAGACTAATTAATTCGTAGCCTTAATATTGGGTTGTAGAAAAGTTAGTTTGCTTCATTTAATATTTTCTAATGCGAATTTCTTCATATACATTTCAAACACTAACCAATGATATAAATGTCATTTTAATCGATTACCTTTTATCCCTTTTCTGGTAAAATATAATTCCATTAGAGTATAACGATCTTCTTCCTTATTTTTTTTTGCTGAATTCGTATTAGTTGAGTGTGGAGAATCAAATTAATGAATATATTTGGTTAGAGCAGCTCACGAAGAGCAGTTTCTTTCCATTTGACATCAATATGAGTTTTTCAAATATTTGTGAAGCTTCTTCGGATTTCGATAACGATTTTTTCGCACATTATTGTCCTTAAGTGAGCCACTTTTCATTACCCGTTAATCAATGGTTTCAAAAATAGCTCGATTTCGTTTCTTTTTACAGCAATTCATAAATATCGGTCTATTAGATTGTTCACTGTGTCTTGTTAATTCATCACTTATCACATCACATCGCCATAAACACCACATAACTTTCAATTGATTTGAGAGCTTGAACTGAAATTCTCTCTTTCGAAAGTAAAAAAAGCAAGGTATGATGAACATTTTATATATTTTTTCTTATATTCTATAGGACTTTTAATCATGCTATACTATGGCTTCATTGAATAAGTATTACTACAGTCCATCTAAAGTTATTTTGTACAAGCGTCAATTAAATTTGTGACGTTAAAATATCGCATTTTTGCCGTTCTGAGTTTTAGTTCAGTTTGGTTTTGACATACAACAGAATTTTAATAAAAAATTAATTAAGCAAAAATAGAGTTATCAAATATAATTAATTTTAACATTATAGTAAATCTAATGCATATATTAACACAGGAGCTAAAACTACAATTAACTACATTTATAATAGTTTGTAGGTTAGGGTTGTGTTTGATTATATTTACATTGAACTCTTTTTCATACCACCTTAGAGTTAGAGTTCTACGCTCGTTTGTAGTTGTAGTTTCCTGATAGCTCCTGGGGGCCTTGTCCACTTAATTAACAATTGTGTATTCAAGTAATATATTTTACTTTTATTAAGATATGATGATATTTTGATATGACTGTATTTCTCCTTCGTTAGTTCTGTTAATACCTATACGTATATATTTTTCCTGATAAAACTAGATATAATCACTGCATTTTCCTTAATGCATTTTCAATATCTGCAAGAGTTACTATTCTTTCTCTCCTGATACATTTTAATCAAGTGCTCATGTATATTCTGAACAATTACGCACATATCTGTAGATATAAATCTTTGACAATCTGCAATAACATTTCCTGCAGTTATCATATATTAATTATATACTTTTACTTGTTTCCCTTCTCATCACCCTGTGAAAGTAGATTGAATTGGTGATTGTTCAGATTGAATTGGATTAGAAATTGTCATCATTGAATCAATCATCTTCAGAAAATTTAATTTAAGTGAAGAAGCTGTAAATATCCAATCAACGTGTACGAAGTACAGTATATCTGCAGTGAATTACTAATTAATATAATGGCTAATAAAACCTAATCAATTGTTATTCCGCCAATTATCTTTTTCCATCAACTTTTGTTGTCATAACACAATTTTTATTATGGCCTTGTTATGAGTGACCGTTAGGTATATTGGTTATGCCTGGCTTCGAAATTTTTAATCAGAGTAATAATAAGCAGCGATTTGAAACTTATCAAAACAAGCAAAGCAGTAAAATAACGTTTTCCGATTTAGAACCTCTTCTCACTGTTGTTTTGAAGAATTTTGCATATATTTGACAACCGGACGGCTTTGACAGGGTAATTCGGTTACGTGTTTGAACTTATCAGACAGCATTTTGTCTTTTCTTAACTAGAATAAAATGAGAAGGAAATTATCCTCTGATTCTAAAACGAATTTACAAATTGCGGCTGGCAAAACATTAAACATCTTGATGGTGTATGTACAAAAGAACTTTGGATAGACTATAAATATATTCGATTTTAAAGTCATTTATTAAAAAGGGTGAAATTACGTTTTGATTAACCT
The DNA here is from genome assembly GCF_030347505.1 of Rhynchophorus ferrugineus. Classification (NCBI taxonomy): domain Eukaryota; kingdom Metazoa; phylum Arthropoda; class Insecta; order Coleoptera; family Curculionidae; genus Rhynchophorus; species Rhynchophorus ferrugineus. Next base: position 25,224,194 of record NW_027472581.1, on the reverse strand, counting down.
AATATGATGTAATTTTTGAATATTTCGTACTTTGGCAACAGCAGAACAAATTTATTCTAAAAATAAAATAAAAGGTTGATGGCTTTTAATTAAAGAGATGTAAATAAAAAATGGCGTTGATAATAATTATAGTTGTCTTAAATTAATATATATTAACTTGTCTTGACACTAGTTCAGTAAGAAGAAAACAAAATAAATATAATTATGATCAAATTAACAAATCAATAAATTGACGGATACCGAGTAGATTTTAATTTACGTGTCTGTCGATATTTAAAAACATTATGTGAGTTATTTGAAGCAAATAGTGAGGAATATAATGGGATAGAGGAAGGAAATAATCGTAATTGAAAACATTACCAGTAGAATACAAGATATATAATGTATAGTCGTTATGTAATGTCATAAAGTTAAATTAGTTAATTAGTTAAATTTTCATTAAAAACTCTTACTGTGAAACAAAAATGAAGTTTTATAAACGAACCTTTTTACATTTCAATCGATTCAACCGATCTCGTGTAATGCAAATGTCTCCTTTGTTCTGGTCATATTTTTATTAGACACGATTTCTTTTACAAGCACGTAACGTAGCGTTTGAGTTACATCCGCGTACCCGTATGACAATCGAATATTAATCCTTCAAAACTTCCTCTAATTAGACTTTCTGATTTCGGTCGTTACAAGTGACGACGCTACAATTCGTCCATTTCGTTGTCTTACCTTGTTACGGTGAAAGAATCATCGTTAAGGTCATACTGAAATTTGAAGAAAACCGTAATGTACAATTATGTAATTTAATGTTAAATTTGTTTTTGAACTGAATAAAATGACACTAAAATGTGTTAGTGATCGATTTGTGGTCGAAATTCGACCAGAACTTATAAATTTAATCATGTTTCTTGCATAATAAAGTAAAGAGAATAACTCAGAAATGGTATGTTAATATTGCTAAACTTCTTTTGACAATATTTTCAATATAAGATGAGAAATATATTTGAAATATAACACTAATTACACTAACAAATGTCTGTATGTTAAAATACATGCACCCACTAACCTTCTTAAATAGCATTTAATTAAATCTAATTTTTTAATTAAGTTGTATTAACCAAAACAATATTATTAAGTTTCAATTACATAACAAAACAAACATGAACATAATAACAAAAGTATCATTATTCAAAACAACTTCAGAGTATCAAATATAAATATATACGATTTTTATTTAATTCCAATCCATTCCCATGAGAATATTGAAGTACTGCAACTTTTGGATACCACCAGAGCACGACACAGACTCAAAAGAATCAAACGATCTGATCTTGTGTGGTGTTGTGTAGGGAGGTGCAATTAATAAAAAATACAACAGTGACCTGTATAAACATTATTTCACCAGAGACTGAGATAAGGCCGATGGGTCCTCCTAGTAATATATCTCTGAATTTAAGGTATTAAAGACAAATTGTAGGTTAGTCGGAAACGACTAGTAACAATGTTAATAATTTTTAATTATTAAAAATTAAAAAATTTTTTGTTAGAAAGTTATTATATTAAAATATACCAAGTTTTTTTTGTAGGAAGTATATTTCTTAGGAACAGCTTGTTTTATCATGATGTTTTTGTAGCAGTTACGGTAACAAGATATGTTTAAATGTAAAAACGAAACAAATATGTTCTGTTCCAGGGCGTGAAGGTTCCAATAGGATGCATAAGTTTCCAAAAGATTTTGATCAACAAGAGAAATCAACAATTACAAACCGTAGGGAGAACAAGGTAAGGTCTTATGGGGCGAGACAAGGGTTTGTTCATTGCATTTCATGTGTGTATGTACCTATTATATAAATTTTAGTCACGACCACTTTTTGGATTTTTGGTGACTGGACCTACAGCTTAACGAACCACAGTCCTTGGCCTGTGCCACCAAGCCGGCTCATTGCGTTTCAGATTGCAGGACTATAGACTGAAATGTGGAAGAGCACAGCTTGTACATTGAGTTGAAATACGCAGTCTATATTCACTAAATATTTATAAATTGGAAAGGAAACATGGCACTCACCATGTACGAATAACAAGAATTTCTTTCTAAATAAATTTTTTTAAATAGAATTACAGGTAAGTACGAATATAATATATTTTGAAACAAAGTACTTTGTGAGATTTTAAAATTCAAATTAAATGTTTATTATTATTTGTCACCAGCAATTGTAAAAACCATATTGAACACGAGCTTCTTTTTAACTTTTACTAACTTTTACTTAACTAATATATATATATATATATATATATATATATATATATATATATATATATATATATATATATATATATATATATATAATAAGTGTTGCTTGTTTTTGTGCATCAAAAGGGTTCATAAAACCAAAGCTAGGTAGTGTTCAACTATATATTTTCAATAAATATACAGGATCCTCCAAAAAATTGCATGGAAGTTTTATTTATCCTAACACGAAATTATTGTACCGTAATGAGTTTATGTCGTACTTCCGTGGACTCAGCGGTACTTTGGCGATGCGAAATGAACGTTCCAACAGGACTCTGCTTCGGCCCATAAGGCGAAATTGAAGGTGTCGAGACAATTTTCCGGACTTCATCACATCGGCAGAACCCTACATGCCGCATCTCAACCCGATGGACTGCAGAATGTGGCCCATCAGAAAATTTGGCGAAAATTTCCAGTTACATTTAAACCTGTGTATTGTCACAAGATGAGGCCACCTAGCTAAGGAGGAAACCGGCTAAGTATATTATTGATAAAGGTCCATGTTATTGTTATTCATTGTTTTGCTAAATTTATCTGATTTCATAAAATTCGCACTTAAAATATTTCATGCAGTGTTTTTGGAAGATCCTGTATAAGAAGAAATGTTCAGAAAGGACATTTCAAAAGTGTTTTCTGAATATATATAATTATATATATATAATTAAATGTGAATGTTAAAAAGGTTGGAATCAAATTAAACATATCTCCGGGCAAATATAATCATAATTGTCTATAGTGCTTTTTCCCTTTTTCATATTTCTTTTGTGCTATCAATTTAAATAAGATGTATTAAAGTTGTCTTTTTCTTTTCTTATACTGAAAGTAGACTAGGACAGATGAAAGTATGTGTGTGTTATTATTATTACTTGTGTTACTTACTCGTTCAACACAAAAATGTATTGAGGCAATTATTTTTACAATGTTAAAATGGTTAACTCCAGTGCGGGATTAATACATCATTATGTATTTCACAAACTCACTCAATCACTCACTCGTGTATCTCTATAAAATATATGTTTCCACTCCTCTATAAATGTTCGTAATAAATTGACTTCTACCCTAGAATTTAATTTTAATTATATATAAAATTTGTAAAAGTTTGGATGGTTCTGATAAATCATCAAAAGTCAAAATCAAAAGTGGACATTTTCTTCATTTGAAATATCTCATTGTTGAGTCCTTGTGACATTGCAATGCGTCAAAAATTAGGTTATCTAACTCTGATGTAATAATGTGTCTAATGCCAAAAAATCAAACTCAGTGGTTTGAGACGAGATAAAGATCTTAAAAAATTTAAATTTGAACTAAAACTTTTTTCCTAGACCCATTATTTCGAATTTCACAGAATTATTGAGAATAATAATTCCATTAAAGGGTTTCGATAAAAAATCAAACAAATGAAAAATAACACCGCTTCGCTCGGTCCAAGTTAACTCCGAAACCGAATCAACAAAACAAAAGACACTTTTCCCGACCTAAGTTTGCGCACTATGGATATATATTTGTCTGGAAAGCTGCACAAGCAAAAGTTCGTTCAAACAAAGAGGATGAGGTGGGGGATATCGTTCAGACATGTCGAGTACCTTAAAAACCCGTCTAGTCTGTATTGAAAATCCAAATTAAGTTGGCGAGAGAGACTTGCGAAAGGGCCTCGAACGCTCGGCAAAAACATTTTTATAAAAACCGTTCAGTTTGTTCATGTAACAATATTCTCTCTCTCGATAGCTGTGGATTTTGTTTCATAATTAATTAATTTTCCAGCATTAAAACTGTCAGTTTATGTTGTCAGTTATATATTTGTTACCATTTTATATATATATATATATATATATATATATATATATATATATATATATATATATATAAGATTTCGTCCAAAAAGAATTCACAAGGCAAGTCCCAAGTCATAAGAAGTCACTACTACTACTGTCAAACTTAAGGTTAATGTCGTACAGTATATATAGAGGTTTTATTGAAATAGGCCAAACTGAACAAAAATTTTGCGTGATCCAACTAATGCTGCCTCTGAAACCACATTTTTGATTGATTCACTTGAATTTCGTTACAAAGGCATTTGATATCTAATTTCTATAACCCGGTTGTTTGATTCTATAGTTTGTTTATGGCGCCATTTTTATATGTCTGACATTGAGTACGATTAACATTTTTGTGCATTAATTATAATCATTATTATTTAACTATAATGTACATTCATTCTCAAAAGTGTTGTCTTTCCAGCGTGTGTGTGGAAATGAAAAAAACAGACGTCGTTTTTCTTGAAAGAAACAACCTAAGTTAGCTAAATTAAGGATGTGTGTGACGTGGCATTGCTTTTACCTGGTACGTATACAATTATTATATATAGAGCATTTGTGTTAATGTATATTGTTATTTATAGGAATACAACAGAAGAAGTCATGAAAATATTATCTACTCTTTAAAACCAAAAAGTGTTCGAATTGGGCGATGGCAAAATTACTTTGAAGGTAACGGTGATTATACTACATGAAAAGTTTTTGTTATCATTTAAAAAGTTGTTTTTAAAGTACCATCAATTAAAAACTTGATTATTTTGAAGGGGTTTATTTACCTAGAACAGACATTGGTATAGATGTATTGGCTAAGGAACCGAGATAAACTTTTCAACAAGGATGTTAAGAAATAAATTAATATAAAATAAAGTAGTATAATTTGTCGACCAACGAAATGAACTTGATTTTATAGACAAGATATTATCTCATAATTGCTTTATTATATTGTTAATAGATCCCTAAGCTATCTCTTTAACTTGCTGATTTTACCATAATAAGAGCACAGCAGTAATTGTGATATATATCATATATTTTAATTTTTTGTTGCTGTTCTTTAAAGTATTACATTTTGGTATATCTTCTCCTTTCTGACGTATATCATACAATTTAACCATTTTAACATTGTAAAAATAATTGCCTCAATACATTTTTGTGTACTTTAATACATCTTATTTGAATTGATAGCACAAAAGAAATATATATATATATATATATATATATATATATATATATATATTCAGAAAAAACATTTGAAATGTCCTTTCTGAACATTTCTTCTTATACAGGATCTTCCAAAAATACTGCATGAAATATTTTAAGTGCGAATTTTATGAAATCAGATAAATTTAGCAAAACAATGAATAACAATAACATGGACTTTATCAATAATATACTTAGCCGGTTTCCTCCTTAGCTAGGTGGCCTCATCTTGCGAAAAAAATTTTAGTTCAAATTTAAATTTTTTAAGGTCTTTATCTCGTCTCAAACCACTGAGTTTGATTTTTTGGCATTAGACACATTATTACATCAGAGTTAGATAACCTGATTTTTGGACGCATTGCAATGTCACAAGGACTCAACAATGAGATATTTCAAATGAAGAAAATGTCCACTTTTGATTTTGATTTTTGATGATTTATCAGAACCATCCAAACTTTTACAAATTTTATATATAATTAAAATTAAATTTTAGGGTAGAAGTCAATTTATTACGAACATTTATAGAGGAGTGGAAACATATTTTATAGAGATACACGAGTGAGTGATTGAGTGAGTTTGTGAAATACATAATGATGTATTAATCCCGCACTGGAGTTGGTTGTGTATTAATGCAAGTACAACCGAACAGTAACAGGTCAATTGAAAAGTCCCTAGCCTACCGTAGTAAAACATAATTGCTTTATTACATTGTTAATAGATCCCTAAGCATATTGTTAATAGATCCCTAAGATATCATACAATTTAACCATTTTAACATTGTAAAAATAATTGCCTCAATACATTTTTGTGTTGAACGAGTAAGTAACACAAGTAATAATAATAATAACACACACATACTTTCATCTGTGCTAGTCTACTTTCAGTATAAGAAAAGAAAAAGACAACTTTAATACATCTTATTTAAATTGATAGCACAAATGAAAAGGGGAAAAAACAATATATATATATATATATATATATATATATATATATATATATATATATATATATATATATATATATATATATTTGTATGTTGTTATTTATATAAATTTTTCCATGTTATATAGTAATTTACCACTATTTAGAGTTATGAAAATATTTTCACAATTAAACAAAATATGGACTAATTTAAAACGAAACAATTACCATTTAACTAATTATTGTTAAATTATAGCCTTTACAATCCAGTCTAATCTAATCTTTACGGAGAAAAAAAACACAGAAACACCACCAAAACTCTTTTTTGGGTTCGTAAATGATTCGCAGCCATCGCACCGTGTCGAGAAGAACAATGACCAAAAAACAGTTTTTTTATCATTGTTATGACATAGTTACACTAGATTGTTCAAACGACAAGCGTAACGAAGATGTAGATAGTCATGGAATGCGTCGTTTTTGTTTTTGGTGGCCGCGGAATAGCGTTATGTTCGAAGCTGGTAATTGTGATGGACGACTTTGTTTCAAATGAGCTTTATCGTGCAGTAAATATCGGAATATCATTAACAACTCACTTGATTGTAATACTTAAGGGTTGTATTGGGTATGTGCGAGAATTTCGCTACTTTTTAACAGATTATACTATAATTCTCAAAAGTGTATTCCAATTTCAAAAACAAAATAATTTTCTTCTAATATAATTTTTATTCTATGAACTACCTTTTCCTCTTACACCGATTCATTTTAAATTAGTAACATTATTAAAGCTGGCTTTGTTGGTGTAATAGTAAAGGCGACAGGGCGGTCCTCCAGCTGTTGTGATAGTGGCGAATTCGAATCCTGTTGGATCATGGTCGTGTGGATATTTGTGATTGTTTAACATTTGTGATTGTCCTTAGGTAAGAGTGCAAAATCTGACAATGAAAATGATCCCAGTCACGCCAATAACTAGGCTGGGTAAGACCGAATTCTTCTGAGATGACGTCGAAGTTGATCACTCGCCGGTTCGGAACCTACGTTAAACAGTAGGCCTAGTCCAGATAAACCCTAGTTGGTATATTAGGTATGCTATAAAGAGAACATGTGATAGAGTTACATGAAAGATGCTGGGTTAATTGATTGGGGCCAGTCTGTACTGAACGATGGTCAGTAACTAAATCATTTCTTAAGAACTGAAGAATTCTTAAATGGTGTCTTAGCAACACTGCAGAACTAATAATTAATTTGTTATAGATCAGTAAGTTTAAATAATAATTATTATCATTACATACAGCAACATCATGTTAGACAAAAAGCAAAACACATTAGAACCAAAATAAAACAACTATACTGGTTAGTCGAAAGATACACTCAACTTGATCTAACGTCAAGGAGATTGATTTATCAGACAATCATAAAGCCAATTTGGACCTATGGGGTGTAAATATGGAGTTGCAATAAAAATTCAAATCAACTAGTCATCCAACGCTGTCAAAACAAAATTTTTCGATTAATTATCAATGCCTATCGCTACTTAACCAGCGAAGAACTGCACTATTGCAAGATTTCGCTTTAAAACACGAAAGAATATTACTACATCATTCTAACGTGGAAGCAATACAACTACTGGACAACGCGCGGGATATCAGAAGATTGAAGCTAACCTAACCATACGAACTTGTTTAGTGTATACCTTTAGTGTAAACTATAGCTTAAGTTAATATAATTTTATAATTGAGGAATCATATTGATGTATTTATCTCGCACTCGCCTTGATTATGAATTAATCCAAGTACAAAAGAAATGTAGTAATACATTAATTTTTAATTAATATTGTGCTAAGAGTTGTTTTAATTACTCATTAAAAGGGACTGAAAATAACTGGAATTGAATATATATATATATATACATATATATATATATATATATATATATATATATATATATATATATATATACATATATATATATATATATATATATATATATATATATATATATATATATATATACATATATATATATATATATATATATATATATATATATATATATATATATATATATATATATATATATATATATATATATAGACCGTATATACACCGAATCACTAAAAAAATGGGGATTACAACCCGAGCTTCGATTTCGGATCTCACCTTGCAAATCGGACCACGATCGGAGGAATTTTTCAAAATTTCGAAATCCGACAGAAACCAATAAAAATTCACCAGTTTATTAAAAAATATGTTGTAATTTTTATGGTGAAAACCCCGTATTCCTTACAGTTTTCGCATATTAGTTAAAATTGAGAAACCGGCGATTAGGCAAATTTTACAAATTAAATGCGTCATATCTCAGAAACTTTTTGAGGTAATTCAAAATGACAGTAGTACTTTTAATCGGCGTACTTTGGAGTGAAAAATATGATTAAAGGGACTAAAAAAGCGAAAAGTGCAAGGGGGACCGGACGAATTTTTCAAGATTTCTATCAACTATTTTAGTTATTTACTTAATAGACCTAACTTTAGCGTTAATATAATTTTTATATGGTAAAAAATAGTCCTAAATTGTTCTCGCTATTGTTGTAATTGATATACAAATATGTAAAACTTCATTTAATTTATCATGTTTATGTTTTATTCTCTTAAATTGTTATAGTTCTGAAAAAATCTTACTCTTGATACTTTTGTTATAATATTCAGTGGTGTAGTATTTTAAACTTATTAATACAAATAATCAAATAAACATAACGGAATTTACATTTAATTAAATGTCATTTAAAAAGTTTAGTGAGTGTTAGTTCTTGAAATAGTTTGCATATGTTTCAATATACAGATATTTCTTACTGTAATTGATGTTATATATCAAATATATTTCTGATCTTATATTGAAAATATTGTCAAAACAGGTTTTAGTAATATTAATATATCATACTTTCTTTACACTTTTATGACCGAATTTCGACCATTGGGCACTCACTAGTTGTCATTAGTGGGCACAAAATGTAAATAGCGTCACTCAATGTATATTTGGTCAGTTTAATAACAAACTGAGTGTCATATCTGTTTAATTTAGCTTTTAGCGGTCAGGATTTAAACGAATTAACGCTAACAAGCATGTTTAGGCATTGTCCATTTATTCAGAACCCTTTCGCGACATGCGACCTTGTACTATGTCGCTGGAAATCGCGTTTATGGAAGAACTCCGGAGCTAGGCGCAGGTGCCCGTTCATCGATCGGTTCCCCCGTCCGACACCAACCTCCCGAACTTTCCCGGTCTTGTTCCGTCGCACTCACGCCCGTCGATAGAGACAAATCGATCCCCAGGTCTGTTATCTTTTATCAGCTGTTCGAGCCACCATGTTTTCGTCTCCATATCAATAGAAAAACGCCAGAAAGTGCCAGTGTATAACGACATTGTGATGTTACGTAACCTTGTTCCATAAATCAAAAATATCGCCATGTACTGGAAATCACCGATAGCAGCCTTAGTATTCGTTTTCGTCGCGATTTGCCTCAAGATACAATACGGCGAATCGGCCAGGTTTAAACGATCGGAGATCGATTTGCAAACGTGCATCGACAATTTCAATGTCCATCGGGATAAGATCATCCGAACCCAAGACTCGCAGAACATGGGAGCCAAATATCTGAACGAGATTGATCTGGGATCGAGGGAGGAATGTCTGAGGCTCTGCTGCGAGACCGAGGACTGCGACGTCTTTGTTTTTGAAGAGAAAGTGAGTAACTTTGAGTATATACAAGCACCACTAATGAACCTTTGGTCGAAATTTTACAACAATATATTAAATTAATTATTTTTGTCTTCACAGTATTTGAGTATAAGATCAGAAATATATTTGATATATAATATTAATTAAAATAATAAATGTCTGTATATTAAAACATTATAAAATATATGCAAACTAATTCAAAAACTAACACTCACAAACATTTCTTAAATTGCATTTAATTAATTCTAATATCCATTAACTTTCAATAAGAAGTATTGATAAGTATAAATTACTACGCCACTGGGTATTGTCACAAGATATCATAAGTAAGATTAATTTCTGAACGGTAACAATATCAAAGCAACAAATATTAATATACATGATCCGCTTTTACTTTTAGGTTATAAAAATAAATATGGAATACAAATGAAGTGATACTAGCATCGGGAACTATCAACTGAAAACAATCGAAACAGTCGATAGTCGCAAAACAGTCGACCGTTAAAAAACTAGCGACTAAAAACAGTAATTACTATTTTCAGTCAAGTGTTCAATTCAGTTTCAATTTATGATACCAGAAGAGGATTAATAAATCCATTCCTATAAAAATTGTGAGAAAGGAAAGGACGGAGATAATTCCTTGGAGCAGTTAATTTTATATGTGCTTTTATTTTCCCACGGTAGTATAAGCGAGACGGAGATGTCCATATTCCTTCACGTACTAACTTTAAAAACTAAAAGGAAAAAACATTTACTAAATACTATTAACATGCAATTAATAATTTCATTTTAAAGGAAGTAGAACTACTTTTATATTCGCCAGTTCTATTTGAATGTTCTATAGATCTGTAAAAAGGAATGGAATTTTTCTATGGAATGGAATTATACCCCACAAATGTTTTAGCGTATTTTAATGTGTTAATTGTTATTTTAAAATAATATACTATAATAAATATAGACAATACAATATAACTTAAACCAAACCTAAAATCTAAAGATGCACAATAACCATAAATATTAAATAAAAATTAATCATACACATAATAATAGAAAAAAAATTAACATAATTAAAAATGATCGCACAATAACTACTAGAGGTTTTTTAAATAAAGGATCTGCTTTATTTATTATTGAACGGAAATATTTTTTAACAAAAATCGGGAGAGTAATTGAAATATTATCTATTATTGCCATAAAAACAGTCAAAAGTATTTTAATATTTATCATTCACAATTTTAATCTTTTTACCCTATTACATTAACAATCTTGAAAAATACCGTTAAAAAATGGTACTGTATTAATATACAATATATTTTTATTTACAGGTAAACTATCAAAAAATTATTAAACTATATATTACATATAAATCTATTTAAGCATAAATTGGGTACACTTTTGTCAAGTTCAACAAAGACGACAGAGCGAGAACATTAAAAATCAGTCGAATGAAATTAGTAGAACCAAAAATAGTAACTAAAAGTATACGACTGAAACAGTCAGTAGTAAATAGTAACAGTAGTAAATCAGTTGGTCCGAAAATAGCGATTGAAATCAGTCGATAGTAAAAAGTAGTCAATTACTAAACAGTCGATAGTCAATTTCAGTCGAAAGTTTACAACGCTAAGTAACACATATTTGTATATTAAATAGAGTATCTAGGAATAAAACAATTTTCAAAATGATATTTGACTTTAATAAAGCAATATCGATAAAACAGTTTATTTTACACAACTTAGGAATGTATATTATGGTAATATATTTACAATCCCTAAATTAACTATTGATTTTCCAAAATGTATGTCTATAAAGATAATAATCAAAGTAACTGATACAAAGTTCAAAGAATAATATGTCATATAGTCACATATCTTATTGTATCAATCATTAAACACCAATATTTATCTTAATTCTTAATTAATTAATCTTAGTTAATATCTGTGTATTCCATCTATACAAATTATGAAGTTTTATTTTAAATCCTGCATATTAATATTACTTGATTTATGTATTCATATGGTTCTTACCTTTTATCCATATTTCTAACCTCCAATATATATTACAAAAACAATAAATACACAAGGCTGATTAATATAATAATTTTGTTAACTATATATTTAAATAAAATTGGATTGTTCTTTGCTTATTTATTTCAGTCTTCAATCTCTCCCTTGCAGATAGATCATCTTTAGATTGTCTTCTATAACTTTCTTTTATGTCTTTGCCATTTCTTTTTACTTTGTCTTATGTCCCATGTCAATTTAATGTATTTATTACCTGCAATATTTGATTAGTGCTTTGTTGCAAGAAATATATTTACTAATGAAACCTGAAATTAATCAGAGGTCTATACCACTAAAATTTACAGAAAAATCTTACTCCTAGAATTACCTTTAGTACAAATATATACAGTACTTAAGCAAGATAAGAATAAACAACAGTCCTTAAGCAAGAACAATTTTTGTTTTTTCTTTTTTTCCTTTTTCTTCACAAGAAATCAAATTAAATCAATATTGTGTATTTCGAACATCTAAATATCTCGTAAACAAAGAAAACAGACGATTTTTTTGAAAACAGAGGGTTTTTCTTTCACATATACATATACCTTCCGATAAAGCAGGCACATTAAATCAGTTGGTCTGCATAAAATGTAAAATATAACGTTACGTGACCATACTATTTTATTTAAGTTAATCGTTTTTTATCCAAACTTGCCATAACCCTTTCATAATTCCAATAATACGGAATATCCGAAAGGAACACAAAACACGTTTAAATTTAAATAAATTTGTTCAATAATGTTTTAGTCACTCACTTTCTATTTTAATACCGTTTTAAATATATTCATTTTATATTATAAAATTAAAAACCCTGATCGTGAGCTAAACTCTTAGCTGGCACGGCTACCCACTGTATTTATTTATATATTTTCTGTCACTGATCTGACGGCTATTCCAAGTTGCTGGATTTGGGTACCTTTCGCTTTATTGAAATTTATTTATTTGTAACGCATATTTCACAAAAATATTAGCCTTAAAATTTTTTCCTAGACATAAGCTTAAACCGTGCCAAATTTCAAACCTCCAGGTGCGTTTTACTCAAAAAGAGAGACAAAATTTTCGCTAAGGCGATTAGTATATAGATTATCTAGGGTAAACTGAGCCACTGATAAGATTTATTTGATTAAAGTCAATAAAAGTTGTAAGTCTTTAACAACACAAGAAATTCTTCATTCCATAAAGTCAAAATTAGTTAGTAGTCTTTATCTATCTTTATTAACGAACTAAGTTAATAATAACATTTTTATAATAAAAGTCAGATATGAGCATAAAGAGCAAAGTTTAATAATTTCCCTATTATTATTATGAGTATAAATTAATAAGTTAGTTGCTGTTTAACCTTAAGCTATTTTTATCTTCTTTCGTCATAAACTAAACTTGTTGTCGAAAACATAAAATTGTTACAAGAAAATTATTAGCTGACGATATAATGGACGATGATAATCAATTAGTTCTGTGTCATAAATATTGCATTATTGTTATAAATGTTATAAATATGTTACAACAGTTATAAACTATGAAAAAAAAGACTAACACTATTGATACAGAATTATCAAACTCAAAATATATGTTCAAGAGTTTAGCTTGGTAGATACATTCAGCAGAACGGTGCCGAATATATTATTATATTTTAAAGTTTCCTTTTACCAAATATGGGTTTATCTGGACTGGACCTACAGTTTAATGCGGGCTCCGAACCACGGTCCTCAGCATTAAACCTACCGACTGGCGAGTAACCAACTTTAGAAATCATCCCAGAAAACATCCGATCTTACCCAGCCTGGTTACTGGCGTGACTGGGATCTTTTTCCTTGTCAGATTTTACTTGCTAGGACAATCACATATTTAATAATTACATATTTATGTTTGTGATTGTTTATTACAAACATAAATTTACGACCATGCCCCAGCAGGATTCGAACCCGCAGGTATCTCAACAGTAGGAGGACGGATCGTCCTATCGCCTTTACCATTGCGCCACCAAAACGGCTGCCGAACATATTGCTAATAGAAGATTGTAAATTGTATTTTACATTTCTCGTTTTAAACTCAAAGAAAAATTTTCCCTCTGTTTCAAATGTAATAACCCGTAAACGTAACAAAGTAAAAGTCAAAATTGTGTTCGTTGTGTCAAAAAGGATTCAGTTTATCAAAAATCAGAAAAACTTACAAGTTACTGATAAACTTTAGATATGTTACATCATAATAACAGAACATCCCATGCAGTAGTGAAACATCAGAAAATGAAATCGAAACAATAACTGTGTCATCACAATAACTATATATTGTCTACTTACTAATCACATTTAGTAATTTATGACTTCAAAATACGCTCGAGCTAGAAAGATGTATTAATATAACTATGGCATATAGACTGGTAGATGAACGAATTTGATTCTAATTTATTTAAAGTAGAAACTCAATTCAATATGAATAGAAACTTATTCATAAATTTTAGCTTAATCCTTGCACAAAGGCGAGCAAGAAATAAAATAATGCTCCAGGTCTATTAATCTCAGTCTGATATTTTCGATCTTATTTTTGTGAAAGCAATTTCTTCGAATCTAATCAAGTGTTGTCTGGATATAAGTTTAAAGTTATTTTTATATGGCTTGATTCATTTACATTGTTACCATTTTTCCTTGGAATAAAAGCAAATAACATCTGAAAATATCGGAATGTAATTGTCGACGTCGATTTGATTACTATAAAAATGGCTAGTGGGAAAGTAATTTCGATATTATTGCACTCCCATTATATATGTGATGATTTTGTTATTTTTGGGTATTTTGGTATTTACTCACTTAATTTTTCCTAGTCATGGATGAAGTAGTAAATAGTCAGTACAGTAATCAATTTTAATTTTAAACTAATTTACTAAGTTTAGTTAGGTTTTACTTGCAGGTAAAATAAAACCAATTCAAAAATTTTATTACTCTTGTAATTCGTCAAAATACAATTATTACTGTAAAATACAATTATGATCTGATAAGTTTCTTTTTCTTTTATACTGAAATAAATAAAAAAAGAAAAATGTGTTTCCATTTCTATTATTATCATATACATATTCAACGATTATTCCAAACCACATAAAGGTTGACTTCAACACATGTGAAAAGGTCGTAGAAGATTATTTACAAGAAAACATATCCAAGCAAAAACAATCTGTACCTCCTCTTTGTTTTTCAATTAAGTATCGCATTTTGATTAAATAAACTCCTTTAAAGTTTGATTAAAAAAAATTAGTTGATTTTTTTAGAAAAGTGGGAACATGTTCAGGCTCTGTCAGGTACGTCTTCTTAAGAAACATAATATAGGGTTACTTTGGAAATATTAATAATTGGTTGAATCATCATCAGACATTTAAACAATTTTAAGCTTTCAAAACTTGAGGAAAGACGTGCGAGCCAGTGGTTGTCAGTCAAACGTTGATTTCCGATTATTATTGTAATCTTACTGTCATGCCATTTGTATTCTTTTATTTATAGAACTCGGGCAGCTGCTATCTGTTTCACTGTGGACCACCTGAAGATTTCAAATGCAAATTTACCCACCACGTCAATTATTCCAGTGCTGTTCTATCAATCAATAGACACTTGCCGGACCTCGAAAGCCAAATAAAGCTAACAAAACATGTACAAGAGTTAAATAAACTAAGGTAAGCTAAATAATCTGTTAACAAGACAACCTGTATTTATTCCCTTTAAAAGTGTTAAATGAGAGTATAGAAAAAGACCAGATTGCGCATAAACTAAAACTGATCTGAATTAGGAAAAATCATAGCATTATTTTGGAGACGTCTCTGAAATAAACTAAATTGGAAGATACATTCAATAACTTAGAGAACAATTCAGAAGATAGAGTTGAATAATGCTTACATACTAACACTTATTGTGGTAATAAGTTCAATTCCAAAGTTCAAAAAGCAACACTTGAAAAGACATGCACTAACAAATATTAAACTACCTGAGCAATGAATGATCAAAAGAATGGAGTGACTATAAGAACAGTCAAAAGCAGATATCTGGCATTATTATTTGCATATGTTAGAGATCTAGAAATCTGTGGAGATATTATTTGGTAAATAAAGCCATTCTCATGTCGATGACATCTATTGATTAAATCTTATAAGCTTATAAATTAGAATGAGTTTATTAGTTATTCCTCTCCCAATTTCACGTGATATACAATGGATCTTCTACTTAAATTTGAATTATAACTAATATTTCAGGGCTAGTCACCATCAACAATTAAGTTTACCAAAATAAATAGTTTTCCAATGCTCAAAATTCTGATATGTGAGACCATAGTGGTAGAGATAATGACAGAGATTTTTTAAATTTACTATCGTTTGAACGTCTAAAGGTTTTGAATAGCGTTGGGAGCTATCGACTGAAAACAGTCAATAGTCGAAAAGCAGTTGAAACAGTTGACCGTCAAAAAACTAGCACGGTTCGGCTGTTTTGTTCTATTCGTGACGTCAGACGAAGATGTACGAACCCTTTCCTGTATATATTTCCTGCTTGGAGCGGTTAATTTTATATGTGCTTATATTTTCAAATGGTAGTATAAGGGAAACGGAGATGTACATATTCCTTCACGTACTTTAAAAACTTTAAAAAAGAAAAGGAAAAAATAATTACTAGATATTATTATCATGCAATTAATAATTTCGTTTTAAAAGAAGCAGAATTACTTTTATATTTGAATGTTCTGTGGATCTGTGAAAAGGAATGGAATTTTCCTATTAAATGGAAATAAATCAAAAATAGCGATTGATACAGTCACTGGTAAAAAGTAGTAAAATCAGTCGAACCAAAAATAGCGACTGAAACAGTAAAATGTAGTCAATTACTAAACAGTCGATAGTCGATTTCAGCCGATAATTCTCAACACTAGTTTTGAAGATCAATATTCTAACATAAACCTCATATTGAAAAAAATACAGAAAGAAAATAAAAGTAGATAAAAGCAGTCTAAACATTCAAACAATCAGATGTTTGATGATTTATTTGACAATTACAGAAATCCCTTCTGCAGATAAATGCAAATGGTAGGCAATAACTATCATTACCTAATTATAATAATAAAATGGCAAACCCACAAATACTATTAAATACTTTATTAAAGATAATTATTACGAACTAAATATTTATATTTATCCACTTTTTACTTACGACTTATGCAATATGTCTTATAGATCCATCTAGACATCCAAACTTGATAGTCCCGAAGAAAACTGAAAAACGTGAACGCGAATCCTTATTAAGTCTTTTTTATTATACATATATTTTAATAAAGTCTGCTTTTCCCTATGGGTTTATGTGGACTGGACTTAAAGTTTAATCACGTGGGCTCCGAACCACGGTCCTCAGCATTAAGCCTACCGACTGGCGAGTGACCGACTTTAGAAATCATCCCAGAAGACATCCGGTCTTACCCAGCCTGGTTACCGGCGTGACTGGGATCTTTTTCCTTATCGGATTTTACACTCTTGCCTAGAACAATCACAAATTTTAAATAATTACAAACCTAAATTTACGACCATGCCCCAGCAGGATTTGAACCCGCGGCTATCTCAACAGTAGGAGGACCGCCCTATCGCTTTTACCACAGCGCCACTAAGCCTTTATTGGCGCAACTATTCAAATAATAGTTACAAAACACAAAACAAAGATATCAAAACTAAGATTCAATTGATTCAAATTGATTTAATTAACTTGGCACTTTCTACTTTAAAATCTGTTAATTTTTAAATGCACTTTTATGATTACCTTAGAATTATGAAAAAACCTCAGGCGACTTTGTGAAGAAACAGGTGAATATCGGACCCTTCGTAGCAGCTTTTCTGCTAATAATCAATCTATAATGTCTACAAACAATAGAGACGAAATCAGAATTTTTTGGTTATTCACTGATTAACCAGCAACATTCATATTAATATTTAAGAACGTTCCATTGTTAGAATATCTCATTGAGTCTCATTAACTTTCTAGAATGTTTATATTAAAGAACGGTTACCCTAGGTTAACATTATTTTTTCCCATGACTGGTATGTTTTCGTTCCCCTTTCAGGTAAACATGAATTAAATATTCACGGAACAATACCAAGCGAAATATTGTGTCCATTCGTTCTTTTTTCCCAAACATGTACAGTTCATTGTATTCAAAAGAAAAAATAAAACAATTTTGCAACTATTGCTAACAGTAAAGGTAAAACAATTATTAAAATATAATGGAAAATTGACCTAAATTCTCACGCACTTCATGAAACAGATTATCTTACCGAGGTTGTCGTTATTTATTTTTAATTAGATAACATCAATAAAGTTCCCTAACGGATGAATGCCACTGGAAATATTTCTCGATTAATATTCACGATTCAATAAAACGTCCAAATCGCTTTAAATACAGACACATTGATCTGACACAATCATCTTTGATCTGAGAAACTACTCAAATATATGTCTATAATCAAATTTTAAATTTTAATAAACTGTTGTCAACGTCAATCTGTCAACGTTTGTCAATTTGCCCGTGATTATTTTTACAATATAACATTTTTAATAATATTTTGAAAGTTTAAATAGTGTATTCAAATATATTATCTACTTACTATACTCTATAATTATTAATTGTATATTTTTTAATAATAGTATTTTTTGTATAGAAAACCAGAAACCGATATTCAAGAAACCGCACGACCAACTTTGAAACCTACCAAGACGACGGCAGCGCCCACGACGCCGCCCGTGTTAACTAAAGAAGTTATTCCTATGGAAAAACAAACAGAATGTAAGTAAATCATTGTCTTTTTTGTTTCTCCTGATTCGAGGCTAATCGAAAAAACCACAGTTTTCGACGAAAAAAACAACATACATCAACTAGATACCATCTATTAAGTCATCGACGCGTGTCGAGATCCAACAAGATTTGAATATTTTCGCGGAAGTGAGGTTAAGTGGGTTGGGATGGAAGTGACTTTTCCGGCAATAGGAAGCCGACGGGAAATTATTGTTATGTTTTAGTTCTCTTTATTTAGATGCTTTCTTTTATACTAGTACATTTTAAAAGTAATTTGATTTAGCTATATTTCATATTAGGACGGTATGTATATTGTAGTAAATTAAATTTGTATACATTAATATTTGACATAATAGTATTTTTATACAAAACAAATGAATTGAACCGAATGAAACTGTTAGGTATAATAATGTACATATATTTAGTTTTACTTTTTTTACTGTCATTTCTGGTTGGTTATTTTTATTTTTGATATATTTAATTAAATGTGAATTATATTTGATACAATGTATTTGCTCAAAGAAAGTATACCGTGCTATTTTATTTTCGTTGTCATTTGATATATTCAAAAATTGTAAGCTAAACAAATATATTAATATTTAAAATAAGGAGGCTTTGTCAACATAAAATTAATGAAATTTGCCGTTATGTTTTTTTATTGGAACTGTTTAATTTTAAGACATTTGATTATATTTGGTTACCGGTTAGTTATTATCTGTTAACGACTTACATTTTTTATCTCTATAATTTTTGTCAGTTTATATTAAGGAGAAATTGCTTTTAAAAATCGATGACAAAACCAATGACATTTATTTTTACCTCTAGAAATTACCGCGTGAATCATAGACCACAAATGTGTGGATAAACCATATTGTAATATTTTGTTTTGGTTATTGTAAATTAAGCTAGTTTTTCGAGAAATAAAGTGGTGTTTTAAGATAGTGCGAATGTATGTCTTCAGTTATTTACGTATTGTTATTTTGTTTTCTTAATTCGACATGTTTCTTTTAACTTGATGTTTGAAGAGTTTTTTTGTACTTGGTGATGGCTAATGCTGTATCAAATACATCAATGCAAATGATGATCCATACCATATGGATTAATTAGGTCACTTCTAGTGTTCCCAAATTTTCTATTATCAAATATTTTTTTGTTATTAAACCTGACTTTAATATATTACCAAAAACATCCTTTGTGTTTTTACTAACTACTGCTGTTTGTTGCTCTTTCTGAGCTGTTACCTTTCTATATATTCATTCAAAGATTCTATGTTGAGGTCAATTTTTATTTCAGTGTTTTCCTCTCATCTCTCATCCATCCTTGTCACTCTTCTCATTCTTCTAATGCGGTGTACAGACCGGCCCAACGAAGAACAGCGAATGAGCCAACATTGGCCTTTAATGAAAGGTACATATTGCATTTGTTGTTAATAGCAAATGTTCGTTGGGCGTGAATCCGATTTTTCAACGGTGGCGGCGATTATGGTGTATATATAGTGTATTCAACGTTTTTTAAGTAATGTGTCAAGGATATTTATGACATCAAGACATTACAATGTTGCCGCATCAACTCTGACTTTTAGTTCAGTTTGGCTTTGATATAGAACAAAATTCTAATTTAAATAAAATAATTGAACAAAAATGTTATAATTTATTTTTACATTATAGTACATCTAATACATATATTATCGAAGGACTTAAAACTACAATTGAGATCACAGGTATAATAGTTTGTAGGTTAGATTTGTTTTGTTTACATTAAACATTTTTCCACACCACCGATGAGGTAGAGTTTTTAGGCGCGTTTTTTTATGTAGTGGTAGTATAATCTCCCTGGAAGCCTAATCCACCGAATTAACAATTGTATATCTGAGAGACGTATTTTACTTTCATTCGAGAACATATTTACCTTTTTACGTTTAGTTCTTGTTTCCTTCGATTGTGTGTTTACTTGTCAAGTCATCTTGGTATCATCTGAACTGAAACTTAAAGTTGATTCGGCAACATTGCAATGTTTCGACGTCACAGATATCCATGACGTATTTCTAAAAAAAATTTGAATAGGCTATACTTACCGTCCACACCGTATTCGTCGATTCCATTCATTTCTTTTGATGTTACCGACACTCTACGGATTGCAAACGAATGCCTTCATTGGTCGTCGTCAAACCGTCCAAACAGAACTAAAAATATCCCAACAAACCCCTTCATTGGTTGGCCCGGTCTGTAGGCAGCATAAGATATTTCATTTCCGATGTTTGTATTTTTTTTGATATCATCCAAACCATGCATATATTTCCATTTTTGTTTGTTCACTGTTTTTATTGTTAAATTTACGATTCATTGCGAAATATAAATTCACAGCTTTTCCAATTTTGACATTATTTTACATTTCCCGGCTTTCATTACTTTCAATTTCAATTGTGAATTTGCTTGTTCTATTCTTACTTTTTCAATTGATTTACATAATTCTTCCCAGAATTTTCGTGTTCTTTTTGTTCAATATCATTGTATATTCTCTTAGTTCCGCGTTGAAACTGCGTAGAGTTTTTTCTAGGGGACTATTAGTTTTTATATATTAATACATCTTCAGCAAAAGCTCATATTCTTATGCATTATGTACTATTCTGTCTTATGTGATTTGTTGTTTCATTCATAAATGTTACGAATGATGTAGCCTTTTATTAATTAATCTTAAGATTTCTCTATCTTTATTATATACTTTTTGCTTTGCCAAATGCCTTCTCCAACTCTATAAATGTTAGGTAGGTATATCCGTTTTTTAGGGGTTGTACTTTTTCGCTTATTTTGTATTGTTAGCCATGCTGAAATATCTTGTAAATTTCTTTCCTATTACTAGTTTACGACAATTATTACTAATTAGTAATTATCACAATTACTAGTCCATTATAAGTTTTAGTCGGTTATCTATTATTATGTTGTATTGCCCTTAAATTTTCGTAATAGTACAGTCGATTTTAGTTTACATAATTTATTGCAAATTGCCCAAAATTAAGTCACGGCTCCTTCCACAAATATTAATATATAATTCCAATAGTTCTTAATATTCATATTACATTATCATTTCTGTTAAAAGATTAGATTTATTACTAGAAGAACTAGAACTAGAATTTATTTAAATACATTACTAAAATATAATTAATAGCTAAAGATAGATGTTCTATGTTCGGTTATGACCCCTTGTTCTAGTTATGACAA
The DNA here is from genome assembly GCF_030347505.1 of Rhynchophorus ferrugineus. Classification (NCBI taxonomy): domain Eukaryota; kingdom Metazoa; phylum Arthropoda; class Insecta; order Coleoptera; family Curculionidae; genus Rhynchophorus; species Rhynchophorus ferrugineus. Next base: position 25,202,169 of record NW_027472581.1, on the reverse strand, counting down.
GGATTATAATAAGTTGATAATTTTTAATTTATAGTGAATTCTTTATTAATTTTTTGAAGTCGGTTCAATTTCTTTGTTAAAAATAGTTTGTTCTTATTTAATCATCTGGTGAGATCAGTTGAAAATAGTTTATTATGACCTGATTAGATTATCTTAACGAGAAATCATTAAGTTTTTTTTTATTATTTAATTATTACATTTTTACTAGTCGTTTCCGACTAACCTACAGTTTGTCTTTATGATAACTTAAATCTAGATATATAACTAGGAGGACCCATCGGTCCTATCTCAGTCTCTGGTGAAATAATGTTTATACATGTCACTGCTGTATTTTTTATTATATGTACTTCACTACACAACACGACACAAGATTAAATGGTTTGATTCTTTTGAGTCTGTGTCCTGTTCTGTTGCCATGCAAAAGCTGCAACACTTCAATATTCTCATGAGAATAGAGTCTTCCTCATGTCCCCTTGCAATTCTCTTGATTTCTTGACTGACTGTGGGTATCTGAAGGTCTCGTTGTAGGTATCAGTACTATAGTATTTGCGTGCGCCCATAATACCTCTCAGGACTTTGTTCTGAAAAATGTGTATTTTGTTTATGCAAATACCTTTGTAGAGCATCCCCATAATTGAACTCTGTATGTCCATATAGGTTTCAGTATTTGCATATATAATACTAATTTATTATGTACATCGGCAATCGTACATCGTATTATGTGATAATTCTGATTTTTTTCCAATTAACCAATAAATTTTCCTATATTTCAATTCCAGTTCTCTTCTTTTCTTTATATGTTCTTTCCAGCGATATTTGGCATCAAAATTCATTCCGAGATATTTAGCGTTGTTGCTATATGGAATGATAGTATTATTTACTGTTATTGGTGCTTGTACAGTCTGATTGTAGGTGTAACTGCACATGCACAGATTTACTTTCCTTAATTTTTATTTTCGAAGCTTGTGTCTATTTATTTATATTGTCACTTGCCTGTTATAATTTTCGTGAGACTTCTTCGCTATTATCTCCGACAGCTATACTCGCAGTATTATCAGCAAATGTAGCCATCGTAATATTCTCCATTTGTGATATACCAGAAGTGTAGACTAGATAAAGCATTGGCCCCAGTACACTTCCTTGTGGTACCCCTGTATTAGCTTCTTTTATTGTAGAGCAAGCTTCTTCTTGTTTAACTCTAAACATTCTGGCTGTACTGTAGGATTTTAATAGTTCGGTGTGTTGTTTTAGTAATATTTCTGTAGTATTAGAGATATAGGTATTTTCTGTAGTTTATGAACAAGGCCTTCATACCAAACCTTATAGAAATCTTGTGCTAATAAGGATAAGGACATATATAAGAAGATATAATATAGATTATAAAATAAGATAAGGATAAGGACATAAGGACATTATTATAGAAGTAGCGAGCACTTATTCAATGTTCTAATAAAAATAGCAATGTTAGCTCCGCAGTGGAGCCTAGTTTTAAAAAAACGTCCATTCAACTGCGACCGAAATCAAAGAAACATTTCGTTAATCCACGGAATTACATCAATAACTCGTTGCCGAAAATATTCAAAATCGAAACAACGAAAGGAAAAAAACAGCTTTCGAAACGGAATGAATACATTTTGGATGCACAAAAACTATTCTTCTTTAATTCCGAATCGATAAACGGTAAGCCGTGAAGAACCATACGAATTTCTTCGTGGCGGTGCTGCCGCTCAGACCGTGGGTCGATTCGGTCGCGTTTCAATAGGAGCGGAACGGCGTTGGAGCGGTAATTTTTACGGAATCGGTGGCGAGTCCGTGCCGATGACGTAACCCGGCGGCTTTTTCGTTTTCTAATTAGCTCGGCTTCAGTTTAATTACCGTAGAATTATAGGAAATATTGTCGGTTTGTTGAATGCGATCCGTACAGGACGCAATTATCAATTGTTTTGGAGAAACCGGGACATATTTTGTGTAGGAAAGGTACATTCACACTGTGGCAACATTCTGCTTATATTTTTTAAATTAATTACATCTTACGTTAGATATGCTTAGTACAATCTTAATTTACAAATTAATGTATTACAATACACTATACTGTACATCAATACACAAGCAATTAAAATTAAATGAAACTAGTTAAGCCAAAGTTAAGATTAACACTTATACACTACTAACGACCCGCCCCGGCTTCGCACGGGTGCAATGCTGATACTAAATTAAATACACTACAGAAAAAATATGAACGTTGTATATAAAAACATAGCGGCCCGCTCCGACTTTGCACGGGCATAAAATATATATGCCTATGTCACTCACTGAAAACATGATTAAAATCGATGCAGTATTTTTGGTTCATTCATTACTGCCCTTGGCCTGCACGCATTAAATTTGGAGTAAAACAATTCCTCTTCCCCTATACTTACTATGAAGATTTCCTGCTATCTTTGGAATATCTAAATTCATACAATTTTTATTACATTACACATTTTTAAACGCAAATTTTAAATTTGTAATATCTCCGAAAATATTTGTTTAATTTACATGCTGTAAGGAACCATATTGATCTATATTAATTGCACACTGTATTTAAGGTACTTAATTCGATAAGGATTAATGCCGTATTGCTTAAAATAGCTTCGTAAATAAGCCATTTTCTCACGTAAAAAGTAAACAATAAAAATGGTTAATGTGGGTTATCCCTAAAAGATAAACATATACCATCGCGGACTTTTTTGTAGACCTTTTTATGGTGTACAATACTGTAGTACATTAATTTGATCTAACTCGTAGGGTTAGGCAGCGTTTTTGCTAATTGCTAAATAAGCCTAAAAAATAGGTTAATTTAAGACATCACGTTAGAAACCTCTAAAATTAGCAATGTTGCCTTAGTATATTATGCATGTATTATACATATAAACCTTCCTCTTGAATCACTCTATCTATTGAAAAAAACCGCATCAAAATCCGTTGCGTAGTTTTAAAGATTTAAGCGCACATAGGGATATAAGGAAAGAAATGGCGACTTTGTTTTATACTATGTAGTGATACAAGTTTGTGTTCTCTTTTGATTTCCTTCGTGTTATCCAATAGCTTTATTGCTTCCACGTTGCTGTGACTTATTAACTTTATTTCATGCTTTAAGGCGAAATCTTGCATAACTTCGTAAATCCATTTGATTTAGAGTCAGTAACATTGTGATAAGTATTGGTGACTAATCGAAAAATTTTGGCAGCGTTGGATTACTAGTTGGTTTGATGTTTAAGTGCAACCAATCTCTTTGATTTTAGCTCGAGTTGCTAGATTTTGAATTTGATCCGCTCTACTTTTTGGTTAACATCAAGTATATAGCTCATTCTGCTTGAGGAAACGATGGATATTCATCCGTCAAGTAATATAACTAGGTATTTGACATTTCGCCGTAACGCAAAATGAATATAGACAGATTTGAAGCTATTAAGTTGTATTTTCTAGTCTCTAATTTTTGTATTTTTATATATTTGTAGATTTTGTTGACTATTACTTCTACTTTTTCTACAGCCTTAAGCAAATATATATTTTTTGTTATAATAACTGTGTCGTCGGTAAATGTTCCAAGTATCGTTTGTTTTGTTGCTAGTACATCAGTGTGTCTCTTCATGCGTCTACATTTTCATGACTCCGCGATAACCTGATCATTGGAATCTGCAGTCGAATTGGAGACCGAGGTAAGAAATTTTCTGGAGCCAGGGGATAGAGACTTTATCAATTTGGAGGCGATAGGAGCGGAACTCCTTCTTATGGTGAAACAGAATAGCCTGAGTTTTGCTCTGCGTCTGCTGCGAGACGTCGTCGTGGTGGTCTTTTATAGTCGGGAAACGCATGGTACCAAACCACCAGCATTGACTGTAATGTAGGTGAATGCTTGGTGGTCTAAAGTATTGTAGCGGACACTACAGTTCCAAATCCCATACCCGGTCAAAAGCTTGTGTATGGTCCAGGAATATTGTGGAGGACAATATTTATTTTCTTTACTCTGCTTTTAACTGCTGTTACTCTATGCACTTGTCGATTATTGAGTTATGAGTTCGAAATTCCAACTTGAAACGTGGTATTTTTATATAAGACTTGATACGTTTCAATAAATATTTAACAAATACCCAAGTTCCGACTTGCTTTACCGCTTTCCCGGTTTATATTCCTGATAATAAACCGTCTTTACTAGAACAAGCAAAATGTACTTGGCTCTGTCTCTAGAGTTTATCAGCATTGGTTAATTATATTTGCAACTTACAGATTCCAAACTTTATTATGGAATAATAAATCAATCTCTTTCATCACGATTGAATCTACCTTCCAGATGGATAACGAACAATTTTTCTTGTTAAATCGAGTATTCCCCAAATGGAATAAGACACTGGAGTGCTTCTGCTATTTCAGAATTTACAAATTCGAACTATCTACGCGTTGGGGTTTTTTTCAATATTACTAAATTGCAATAATTTATGATTATTAATGATTATGATTTACTTAGAGCAACTTCAGCCAATAGGCAAGCTAGTTGAATATTCTAAATTGCGATCTTTCTGTCTGAATCTAATAGATTAGGTTATGTGAATGCTTTGAGTAACTTTAGAGTAATTAGTGATCTATTCTTATATTTCTTGATAAATTAAGATTAATTATATACATTCAAAATAATACAAAAACTGTTTACTGGTTAAAACTGTTTATTTCAATATTTATAACAATCATTATTCGTATACATTTTAAACACTACTCAGTGATGTGTTACACACTAATCACATTTTATCCATATTTGGTAAAATTATAATTCCGTCACTATAGAATATCTGAAATGCCTGGATAAGTAATGGATAATTTCTGTAAGCAAAAAGTGCTTCCGATTCTCTAGGTGTGTGTGTAAGTCTTACATTGTGATAGCACCTTTCCTATTGATCAATTCTGGAAGTTTGCGCTAGCTTCATTCGCATTAGTTGTTAAGACTATTATAAGGGGTTAAGAATATTTTAACAGTATTACAGAGTTAATAAGTTAAACAATTGATTTCCAATCCGATTAATAACTTTGCAACCGTTGGTGAAACTTCTGCAGTCAATTCAGTTTTTCACTGTCAATTTATGTAAAACCCAAGCATTGACTTTTCTTGGCATCCATGGGCCTAACGTAAACTGCTCAAAACTGTTGTATATATATTTCGATATTTCGTTGCGTAGTTGAAATATGGCGGTCTACCTCGATAAGTTTTGAACATTGATATTTCTGGAACTAATACAAGCGAACTAATCTTGATATTGACATTCGCTTTACATTTATCACTACATTATTTTGATTTAAAAATGTTGAAAAATAGTTTTTCGAATCTCCATTAACAATGACATTTTAACATCGATATAGTAAACAAAAACTTTTGTTTGAAACATAAATAGGTCGTAAACAAATAAGTTTGATTTGTGCGAGAAAAGAAACACTTAAAATATAACATAAAATGTATAACAACCAATATTAAAAAATTGCAATAAAAATAAGTCTTAGTGTAATGTTTGAACCATCAAAAAAGGTCCCAAGTACTGTTTTTTTGTTGGTGTTGAAATATTGGCAGTATGCACTTTTATTTGTCAACTTTTAAATCAGTAGTTAAAAAACCAGTTAAAACGAAATAATCTTATTCTCTTAGGTCACTAACCTTAGCCAACCACTACGCAAAATATCTGGCAAATGTGCAAATTCTCGATTTTATTTTGTTTTTAATGCCATAATATTTTTTAAATTGCTTAGATTTTTTTATTACTTTGTGACAATTACGATTATTGTACTACAATTGAAATGAAAATATTGTTACAATGATTGATGAAGTATTAAAAAACAATTAAATTAAAGTTGAAAATATAAATATTTGAGCAACTAAATAATTTTGACAAAATACTCAAAACAATTAGACAGAAAATTATCTAATTGTTGTTTTTTGTATTTTAAAGTTTCTTTTTTACCAACCAAGGTTTATCTGGACTGGGTCTATAGTTTAGCGTGATCTCCGAACTATGTTGCTCGGCATTAAGCCCACCTACTGGCGAGTGACCAACTTAGAAATCATCCCAGAAGGCATCCGATCTTACCCAGCCTGGTTACTGGCGTGACTGGGATAGTTTTCTTTGTCGAATTTTGACTGATTTTTTCAAATCAAAAGGTAAACTAAAATGATAACAAAATTTAAAATAACCTTATGCAATATTAAAATAATTTGATATATCCAGCAAATCATTTTTTTACACATATTCTAATTTTATTCACATTGTCGTAACATCAAAAAACTAAACAATGAGAGTCAGTGCAGCAAGCTTACGTACAGTTGTGCAAAATGACAAATTATACCACGCATTTCCCGGGTTTGTCTGTTGGAAACGGTTGCATGAAAGCCACAATGTAAAAGCGTTCGCGATTCTGACACCGGAGTGATATATTTGCATTTCTCAAGAGATTAATTTTTTACATTAATATATGGCACGACGACAAACAAGAATTATTATTTTCTGGAAACAAAGAACGACAAAACGAGGGAACTGTTTTCCTTCTGTATTAAAAAAAAGTTTTGCAATGCGTTGCATGTTTTCTATCACGAATTATGACATTTTTCTATATAATTAATGACTGCAAAAGTTTTTTTTATATAATATTATGTATATAGTATGTAACGGAATAAAGTTATCACGGCAAGGTCAATACCTTGATTGATCATATCGTCCCTGACCTATCTAATGTAAATATCTTCAAATGTTTTTAGCTGAAAAGAATGTATCGTTCATTTGAATTCGATTTTTGTTCAGACTTCAGAAAATTTGACGTAAATGTCACAAAGAAAATAATTAACTTTAGAGATAATCTTGAAAAATTGTTTCGTGATGTCTACTAACTAGATGTCTCTGTGGTCGTTTTTCCGACCGTTTTATTCGTGTGTTTGAATTCCTATATTAAAACCCTCATAAGGCATTTTATTGGTTGATATAAATTTCTTTTACCTAGTTACTTTAGTTTGTTTTTACACGTTTTCCTTTTCGAACATCATGTTTATTTGCAGTTACACGCATAAAGTCGCTTTTAACTTCTGCATTTTTCTATGTTTTATGGTTAAATTATCGTGAGTATATAACAAAATGTCATGTAACTAGATTATAATTAGTATTAGTTAATAAAATGCATTGTTAAACTTAACTTAAAAAAGAAATGAAAATTGTGAAATAATTATTTAACCTCAACAAAAAATATAAATACAAAATTAAACTAAAAATGACCATAAATATCCTGTGTTCTATAAAATACGACAAAATTATAGTGTTGTAAAATGATAATAGTTTACTAATAATTCATACCTTGTACACTTATTTTATAAGAAAGAAATAATTATATTACCTAAACAAAATATAAATACAAAATTAACCTAAAAATGACCTCCAACCATAACTAAGACTGTGGTACGAAATGCCTGGTAGAAAAGGACGTGAGTTGTGAAAACTGTCAGGTTAGATTAGAACAAGTGCGTATGTGCAGTCCTAGCCAATTGAAACTTGTGTAGGCACGGATGGCGAGGTCTTTTACTGTCGTCTCTCGCCGTGCCTTACCTCACCAAGCTGGGTCCCATTTTGTGCCTGGCCTCAGTCTAAACTTTAAACTTAATTCCGGACTATCGTAACATTTTGCCACGTTTCTTTTGAAGATTAGGATCGTTATTCATCCTTATCATTTGAATCTCCATAATACTGTGAGTTATAATTATGAGATTTCAGTTTTGCTTTTGCATTTTGATTCGTTTTTCCTTATTTTAGTAAACATAAGCAAAATATAAGCACTTTGCAAACATAGTTTGGTTATTATATATAGAGTAGTGCAACAAGTGATGTTTATTTTAATATTTTCGCTACAATAGAAGAAAAAACAATTATATGTCAATAAAAATATTAGAATTAGATTATTTATTTTGTTTCTTTCCATAATAATCCATAATTTCCATTAATAATTTTTAATTAATAGTGTGGTGATATTTAATTCTTGATAATTGATTTTTGTGATTTGTTGAAATATTTTTTCAACAAAAAGTGTAAATAATGTATAAGATGGCAATAAATGTTCTGACATGATTTACTATAATTGTCTAATTGATTGTAATTCTCTTCAGATTGTAGAAATAATTCAACCTGTCATCGCTTCTACCTTCTCTAAAAGGATTTTTGTATCGTGAGCTTATATGGATATTTTCATTTTCAATTTCATTTCATGGAACCTATTGTATTTCATATTATTCACTATATTCCTTTAAACTTATTTCTCTGTAACTTTCTCCACTTGCAGTTATCTATAGTTAATAAGCATCGATTGGTTATAAAAATAAACGGCTTGGTTAGCGCGATAGGATGGTTCTCGAACTATTACTGTAGTCAAGGGTTCGAATCCTGCTGTTTATAATTGTAAATGTTTATTAGGCCAAAGTGCAAATCCGTCAAGAAAAATGATACCAGTTACACCAGTAACCAGACTGAGTAACACAGGATGTCTTTTGGAATAATGTATAAGTTGGTCATTCGCCACTAGGTCCGATCCCAATAAATCCTAGTTGGTAAACATGTTACTCTAGAATATAACAAAAAAGTTTTCAAAATACATTTTATTCTAGATTTATAGATACTGTAATACTTGTTTTGTGTCTAATTTAACAAAAAATATTTGTTCCAGCTCGAAAATGTAGTCGCTACCAGTTTGAATGTCGTTCAACCGGTGAGTGCATTGCCATTTATAACGCCTGTGATGGTATTCCACAGTGTGCTGATGGTAGTGACGAAGGACATGAACTAGGATGTCCGGCACCCGAAGCCGTTGCAAGTGAGACAAAACTGAAAGGTGTATCGCCATAGACAACATCAGGTCTGGCATTTTCAGGTGCAGCAGCAGCCGCTGCTGTTGCTCAAGTGTCACCACCGCCACCAACCAGAAAAGCCGTACAACCACCTGCGCCTCCACCACAACCAAATACTCAGCAATATGGCCGAGAAGGAGAATTAGTAAGTGTTTTTTAATAATACGTTTTATTAGTTGGATTATTTTAGCTTAGTTCTTCAGTAATAAGTTAGCCAAAAATGGTCAGTTTTGTCGATTTTTTAACTCTTAGATATATTTTCTCTTCAGGAAACCATTTTACTAAGTTGATAGTATTGAGTGGGTGGTTATATCTGTCGTAACTTTATTAAATCATCGTAAATTATAGTAGTTTCAATATGAGGTCAGTTGGGATACTTAAATAGTTATGACGTTTGTGGATAATTATTAAATTAAAGAAACATTAGTTATATGTAAAATAGAAAATGACCTTATTATTACATGTATTCTTATCGTTAATAGAAACGGTTACAGTAATGTGAATTTTATGCTAGACCATCTAATATTTGAGGATGCTACTAGAATGTACAATTATCTTCCTAGGAACCACATGAAGTCAGCGGTTTTATTATTATTGTTTTTATTATCAACCTCGGTCGATTTTCATTTCTGTGGATCCCAAACAATCCCCTTTTTGTTGTCTAACTATACTGATCCAACATTTCCACAGGTTTCTAGTCTCCCAAAATATTGAGTTCCCAAACCGTCATATATTATCTTTAGTTATGACTAATATAAGTATTAAATCCAAATCATACAACCTGAATAAGCTAATCTGTTTCTACTGATTTTGTTCTGGTACCACTTATGGAGGCTTTGGCAAATTATTATGATCAGGACCATACAAATATCGAAAAAAAATTTGCGTAATGCGTTGTAAAATGATGCTTCAATTTATGACATCAGTATTGCAACTAATCAGTTTTGTGTCGGGTGTTCTCTAACCCCAAATCTAAAGGGGATACTTTAAAAGTAACAGGCGTGTCCCCTGTAAGTTTATATAAGTATACTTAGCAGACAAATAAAGGAACACCAACGATGTGTGATAGTGGGAATTCATTCAATTCGTTAAAATCGAGGTTTTAGCCACTGTGCGATTTTAAGTATTTTGTGAGAAAATATTAAAATTTTAAAACCTCTCACAATAAGTTCCTCAACTTAGACAAATCTTACGAAACTTTGTTAAAATGTTTCAATACTTATTAACGACAGGTTTCTTCAGGCTAAAGAAAGTTGCCGTAAATGATTGTTTATTCGGACCAAAACTTGAATAATTGAAATAGTGTAGTGAATAATATGGATAATCAATTACAATTTGTAATAACTCAACGTACTTTCAAAATTGTGTTAAAAAATTGATTAAAAGTTATTCATCCATCAACCAAGTGCATTAAAGTTGAATTAAATGTATCTAAATAGCAATAAGCTATAGCATTTTGATTGAACATTAATGGACAGGATTGTTCATACAAATTGAGAGAATAAACAAGAGTATAAGAATAATAAACTTCTTCTAACACTATTGTAATGCATTGTTTCCATACATGAAAATATACATATCGGTTCATTATTTCAATTAGGTAGAAGCGATTATAACTTTTATATCTACAATTTGATCATCATTGATCAAAAGATCATATCATCTACCTAGACAATTATAGGCAACACCGTGAAAAACTGAATTGGTATTTATCATGTTATCTTATTTATTCGCACATCTGATTATGTTTTACAGAAAAAAATAATATCAATCACATTTAATTGTATTCGAATATTGAAACAATCATATCCATCTGATTTATAACTATGCTATTTCAGTTGTGGCTACAGTTTATTTACGAAATACACAAGTAGTATTTATTGTTTTTGATTTATAATTTTCGTTTTTAATGTTCACTTTTTCTTTTTTCGCAAATAAATATAATTGTAGTAATCAAAAATTAGTTATGGTAGGTATTAAAATAGCAGTAGGAAAATGTTTACTACTGTCTAATATTCTCGGTTTGCCTCTTCTGGAGCTCTAATTATCATAAATACCTTTGGGACTATTATTAATAGACTAACTCCTTCATAGTTTTTACAGTTTTTACTACCTCATTATTCATTTTTTCATTCATTCATTCGTCAGTCATTTTTTGAATGAAGTTTTGTACGAATGTCATGTAAAATTTTGATGACATCAATGTCTATTCTTTATAACACAACAGTAAATGATATTTCGATTATTATATACGAGGACAGTTTATTTTGTCAATGAGTCTTTGAATTTCATTTTTCTGTCCCCAACTGCCGTCTATTAATTGATTACTTTGAGATGTAGAGCAAACTGTGTCATATTGTGTATTGTGTAACTGGCTTGTTTTGAGGCCTTGTCCTTTGAGGCACTTTCTCTATGAATATGATAATTTCTGACAAACCATGGAGCGTTTAAGATTCCCCTGAGAAGTTTATTTTTGGAAAACTTCAAGCTGTTTCACCTGGTTGGGTGCAACAAACTTGAAGTAGACATTAGATCTGTAGCGAAGTACGGACCGGATTAACATCTTATAAAATAACCATTTGGTGGAGATAAATGTTGCGTTAGTTGCGGGTTCTATTTCTACTGGGGCATGGTTGTAAAGCTATATTTTTGATTGTTTATAATTGTGATTGACTATAAGGCAGAGTATAAAATCTGACAAAGATTCCCACAAAATAATATCTTTTGATTTCTAAGTTGGTCACTGGGTGGTCGGTAGGCTTAATGCCGAGGACCGTGGTTCGAAGCCCATATTAAGCAGTATTTCCAGTTCAGACAAACCCTAGTTGCTAAAAAGAAGACTCTAAAATATTAATAAATAAATCCAAACATATAATTGTCCTGTTAACTCCAAAGAAATTCAACATGATCAGCTAAATTTAATAAATAATATCTGAAAGTAAGCTACAAAGAATATTAAAACATACAACATAGGTAATATATTAAGCTATATTTTTAAAAAAATTAACAAATTTATCAAGCAAAGACAACCACCGGCGTCTCCTGCATGTCGCTCTCGGTTTTATACTGTCCATCCACCGCGACCAGTATAATTTCGTAGCTCCTACAAGCGTTAAAATTATCCAGAATAATGAAATCCTCGGACAATTCCGGCAATGTGTCCGTCCATTTCTTCGACCCTTTAAAGCGGTACTTGACGTAGAAATATTCCCCGGGATTATTGCCGACATCAGGGATCCATTTGATTAATGTTTTAACCAGGCAGAGGTCGTTGGTTTTGCTCTAAAATAGAAACAAGAGAAAATTTAATTTAGAAAATATCTTTACTATGTAAATTGTTTTAAATATAATTTTACATTTTTAGTTATTATTTCTTTCATGTCCTCCTTCATCTCGACATTGTTCCATGCTAATTTTTCATTGTTCAGGCTAGTGTCGGAAGTATTTTTGTAATGCCTGTCACTATTTATTTCCATTTTTTTAAGTTCCAGATTTGGCGTTGGAGAGCAGAAGTGCTAATAAGTTTAACGCTGGAATGTTATAGCTGTCTGTCCATTTACTTAATTTTGTATAAAAACATCTATACGTCTAAATCATAAATCTACATATGTCTTCTATACATATAATGGTCGTTGTCTGCCTGTATGTAAAATTTACTTTCCTGATTCTTTGTCGATAGATTCAGCAATCAAAATAGGTAAGATCATTTATTATAACAATAATGACTTGTTCAATGTTTTATCCATTTTTACTCTTCATCGACATTTATCTTAATTTAATATTACTATTATATAAAATATAATATTAGGTGCTTATGATATTTTCATTTTAAAGAAGCATTTATTTAAAAAGTATAGAGTATAATATATATTAATCAAAATATATTCAATGTCCATAATATTTTCTATAAATATTTTCATGTTTCTGGCAACATAAGGATTCTGTGTCGCAAGAATGATGCTGTTCATTGCATTTTCGAATTTCTGCAACATTTGGAAACCCTATGCCAGCCAAGCTATGCTGCATCAATCTGAACAAACGATAGTATGAAGACGTTATATCTAGTGTGTATGCTAGGTACGGCAGATCTTCATGCTTATGCTTCACTAGTATTGCTATCACTCGCTATTGCTAGTCTTTTTTTCAACACTACGTTGTTGACTTTGTTAATTTGACGTCAGTAGATATTTAAAGTAACAGTTTCATTCTGTTTTAGCAGCTAGTAATCACCTTGCTGATTCCCCCATATTGTACAGCAAAACTTGAATGCGGAATATTCGGTGGCGATGTTAGTTACTCTTCTTAGCTGAACCATGAAGCCATGGTTCGATTTTGCCATGGTTTGCGATTGAGATTATCGTAGAAGTATCCACTTTTCACTAGACACAGAAAACCCTCCACTTTTCGCTTGGCTCGCAACGTTGGAACTGTTCAAAAAGAGACTCTCAGTCAATTCCTATGGTGGTCATTTTCTCTCCTTTTCATTTCGCTTATAAACATTTGAAAACAGTTGAATCATCAAGTATTCAGCTGACTGCAAATTCCTTGACAGTTTGAGCTGAGTTTCCGTTCAATAAATCTTTTAGTTCATTGTTTTCGAACTTACTTGGGTTTTCAGGACGTTTTTTGTCATTGATATTTTGGTAAAAACACCTCTTTGAAATCTGTGAGACTATAATCTGTACAAACACCAAATATATATGAATATTTTGTCTCTACTACCATTTACTTTTTCCACTATTCTCGTGTTTGTTTTGAACCCAGTGTCTTCAACTCAGAGTTTATACAAAACCTAAAATACCTACCCCATTTTCGGATATCTTCATAAATACAATAGAAAAGTGTTTCTAAGTGTTTAAATCTAGACTTTCATTAATCTGTGAAAATGGTTATAGTAAGGGGCAATGTTTGATCAATGTTTTATTTAAGTGTTTCCACTTATTCCTATAATAAACTATTTGATCTGTTATGATAACGCTATCTAGCAACCATTTGAGGTTCCATTGAGAATTAAATTACACATTCAAAATATTAAACAATGTGGGCTTAAGGTTATCGGTTTTGGTCTCAAGAAGAAATAAATGAAAATATTTCTAAACATCAATATGCAGTAAAATTAAGTGATACGTTACCTGCTCTTCACTATCCTCGGTGGTAGTTTTTGTTATAATATTATCATCAGTTTCGTTCAAAATATAAAAGTCATCGTCGAACATATCAATTTTCATGGTCGTCTGTGGAACGTAAGGGTACCGTGGCTTGGAGCATTCCTTCTCGAAGTAATCGTTCTTATTGGTTATGTTGTAGTTAATTTTATACTCAAAAGATGGCGTTGTCGGTGGATATGGTTGGTGAGGCTCAACTTCCACGAACAGGGTATTGCTGTAAATAAATTGATGGAATATTATTGTAATAATGTTGCCGTACTAAATAAAATTGATTCTTCAGAAAATATCGAAGAAAATTCAAGACAAATGAATTAATGTTTATGAATACAAATTGTCAGAACAAAGATCACCGAACAAATGAAATACATATATACATAATTGTTTAAAGATAAAATGCATTCTTTGTGTACATCCTTTATTTCACGTTATAAAACCTAAATTCCGTTCTTACGAATCGAATAACAAAAATGAAATATTAACAATAATTAATTACGGTATTTAATTTCCAGGTATTTGACCATAATCTTTATTTATAATAACGAAATGTGATTTATTATTTCCAAGTTCCCACCAATCTTGTAGTTATATAGTGATATATCCCAAATGAAAAAAAAAACACTAAAAACTCTGAAAAGTGCTATTTTTATTTTATCAGAGACTAAGTAGAGGTCAATGGGTCTTCCTAGATTCCTATTAGTTCATCGTTGCTAGGTCAACGTTCCGTTATGAGAAAATTGAATATATTTCAAAACGCTCTAATATTTAACGCATGTTTTCTGTTATTATAAAGAAATAAGTGATAAATACCTGATAGATAACAGATGTCGCTATACTTAAGCATGCAGTGTTATGATTTGACACATATGGAATTGTATTCTGCTCACATCAAGCTTCAAAGCTATATATGTTATATTTTGTGAAAGTAACACCATTATAGATTTATACCTCTTTGAAAATATCAAGTTTCGTGCCTAAAAACGTGCGTTGGCGGAAAGAAAAAAGCGGCTGAAATTCATTATTTGCCGGTGAGCATTCTCTAACCTTAAAAACATGAGGTGTGGCTTCGAAAATTCAAAAGTAGTGATTTCAGTGTACTATACAAGGAACCTTTTGGTAGACTGAAAACTTTTGAAGATGCGAAACTGCAAGAGTTATTGGTTGAAGGGAAAATCGGTGTCACATTAATTGAATGACAAGCAAATGCAAAATCAAAAAATCGTCTGCGAGATGCTACTTGAAAGGCACGATCGGAAGTCATTTCTGCATCGAATAGTGACGGATGATGAAAAGTTGTTATATTTTAAAAACCCGAAGCGCAAAAAATCATGGATATCTCCAGGCGAAGCCATCCGATCGACTTCAAAGCCAAATCGTTTGAGTCGCAAGACAATGCTCTATGTTTGGTGGGACCAGATTGATGTATTACTATCTGTTTAAAAGAAGCTAAGGCAAGTGTACCACAAGGAAGTGTACTGGGACCAATGCTTTATCTACTCTACACTTGTGATATACCACAAATGGAAAATATCACGATAGCTACATTTGCTGATGATACTGCGATTATAGCAGTTGGAGACAATAGTGAAGAAGCCTCACGAAAATTACAACAGGTAAGTAACAATCTAAATAATTGGACACAAGCTTGGAAAGTTCACCTATAAACAGATCGTACAAGTACCAATAAAATTAAATAACACTATCATTCCACATAGCAACAACGCTATATATCTCGGAATAAACCTTGATGCTAAACTGCGCTGGAAGGAACATATAAAAAAGAAAATAAAAGAACTGGAATTGAAATATAGGAAAATGTACTGGCTAATTGGAAGAAAACCACAATTATCAGTACATAATAAATTGCTATTATATAAGCAAATATTGAAACCTATATGGACATACGGACTTCAATTATGGGGATGTTCTGCAAAGAGTAACATTAATAAAATACAAATTTTTCAGACTCCATTCTCATACTAATACTGAAATATTGCAACTTTTGGATACCACCAGAACAGGACACGGACTCAAAAGAATCAAAACATCTAATCTTATGTAGTGTTGTGTAGTGAGGTGCATATATTAAAAAATTCAACAGTGACATGTATAAACATTATTTCACCAGAAACTGAGTTAGGGCCGATGGGTCCTCCTATTTATATACCTAGATTTAAGTTAGCATAAAGACAAATTGTAGGTTAGACGGAAACGACTAGTAACAATGTATTAATTAAATAATAAAATAAAATAAAAACTATCTGTTGAAACCCGGTGAAACAAATAATTGTGATCTCTACCGACAGCAAATGATCAATATGAACCATGCGTTGATAGAGAAACGCCGTCTCATAAATCATAGCCGGTTAAGAAAGCATAGAAAACACTTAAATGGGCTATATTATCGCACCCACCGTACTCTCCAGACTATAACCCGTCTGACTATCAACTTTTTGCATCAATGGGACATGCGCTTGCACAGTAGCACTTCGCCAATTTCGAAGAAGTTAGAAAATGGCCCGATGAATGGTTTTGCTCACAAGACAAACAGTTTTTTTTGGGATGACATCCATAAATTGCCTAAAAGATGGGCAAGATATTTAGAATCAAACAGCCAATAATTTGAATAGATACTTTTTTTCATTTTCTTCCAAGTCATGCTTTTTCTTCGAAAGAACCGGTAATGACTTTCCGGTACATCTGGTAAAAAGCAATATTTGGTGATTATCGAGCGCTTCCAGTAAAACTCTAGTAACATCTTTAGACTTCTTAGCGCTGCATTGTTACATTACATTATAATAGAATAATACATGATGCTACTTGTGCTATTACTGTTATAACTGTCGAGAGAATTTTTGGAGAAGATATAAAGTCGTTTTATACAAAAATAAAAGTCGCTGAGATTATGAACATTTTGATAAAAAAATACTTTTTTGTAATTACTTGTTTTTTTATAACATTGAAATTTAAACTTTCCTTCTGGACACACCGTACATTACGTTACTCGCGAAGCATGGCACATGAAAATAACAATCAATTTTAGTACCAATATAAACACGAAATTACAAAACTTACTTTTATTTCAATATAGTAATAATCGATCATAGCCATTATCCGCGCATTTGGTGGTTAACTGAAATGAAGTAAAACCCATATTTGACTGAGTTTATTAAAATTTACCCTACCGACTTTTTTAACACCGCCTTCAAAAAAAATTTTTTCTGAAACCGGTCTTATCTAACAAACAGCGAATGCACGTTATAGACAACATCAAATATATTGGCAAATGTAGTTCGTAAAGGTATTAAATTCTTTTTAAACTGGTTGTAAAAAGAGATGATGAATGCTGTCTGATGCTTCGGAACATGTAACGGAAAACATCTACCTATAAAATTCGATTTATGTTGGTACTAGTGAGCCATATTATCAAATGTTTATACATCATAATTTGGCATTGGTTAATTTTCATTAATTGATAATAAAAGAATTATTTATTTATTATAGTTTACTATTTATTTCATTTCTTTTTATTTTAATTGTTGGGTTTGATTTGCAATTTTGTACCAGATGCTGTTTTTCTAGATTACTTAATTACTGCTTAATGTAGGCTCCGAACCACGGTTTCCCGCATTAAACCTACCTTCTGGTGATGTGATCATCCTAGGAGGCATCCGGTCTTACCCAGCCTGGTTGCTGGCGTGAGTTTTATGAATTTCCTTGTCGGATTTTGATATCTTGCCTTACAGTCAATCTCAATTATCGCAATTATGAAATTATTGCAGTAATAAGAAGAGTGTTCTATCGCCTTGACCATTGCGCCAACCAAGCCGACGTAACAGATGCTTATTTTAATTACGATCTAAATTAGATAATTTCAAACAAAAACATCTGAATTAGCGAACGCAAAAAGCTTCATCTCCAGGTAATAATCGTGGCCGTATATTCAAAATATATTTTATATCTTTTTAGTATTTATTTTTATAATCGTCACAAGGAAAACGTCGTTTATTTTTAAGTTTTCCGAGAACAAACGTAGAAAGAAAATGCTTGCTTAACTTTAAATAAATAACCCGAAAAATTTTACTCAAGGATTTTCGAGATTGCATATAAAAAAATTAAATGAGTCAAACAACTGTCAGAACAGAACTGGCATGTTAAAGAGATAGATATGGAGTTTTGTACAGAAAATATATCTATGTAGTATATTTTTAATATAAAAAGTAAATACTGGAAATATAGAATACATAGAAAAATGATCTATGTTTTAAGATACTTTCCATAATTTCGAGGAAATTTTGTTGTATACTAGCTGACCTCATAGACGTTAGCCTGACTGTGTGTTATGAATAATCAATTCAATTTATTTATTTTCAATAGATTTTATTTATTCGAACTCTCAATGGTTTTTGATGCACAACATTGTTAGTTTAGGTTTTTTTTTGACATAAAAAAATGTTGATAGTTTATCTTTTGAACAGAAAAATTAGTTTTCATTTAGGACGTGTACTTGATGCTTACCAACCGAGAGTTAATACAATGTTAATATGAATGACAACGTCCATTGCACAACGCATTTAATCAAAAGTTGAGATGTAAAACCTAATACGATTTCAAGGCATTGAGAGAAACTGTTCAAAAAAATGTTCCCCTTTTAAATCAGCAACAAAAATACCGATTTTTTTTCCTAGATCCTCCTAGTGTAACTTGAAAAACGTTTCACATATCATTGATTTTAGCCTTTGGCAAAATGGAATTCCACTTGCTTCATTAGATATTGGAGCTAAGTTGTTGGAACATGGTAGAACAGCTTTTTCAGCACTCGATTGCCATTAATGAAATGGAATTCCATCTTGAAACATTTCGAAATATTCCGCGATAGCCAAGATGTTGCACTAAAGCAAATTGATGAATGTCTCTGGAGGGATAGTCCCCGGCCTACCATAGTAAAACATATTTTTTTGGCAAAATTAGTTTTTTTTTATTCAACATAATTCCCTTCAAGTGTGATACACTGGTAATAGCGACCCTCCAACCTTTTGATACTATTTTTGTAGTACGATTTCTCTTTTGCTTCATCAAAATAGGCCTCAGTTTCGGCGATCAATTCTTTCGACGAAAATTTCTTCCCAGCGAACATTTTTTTGAGACCTGTGAACAGGAGATAGTTGCTGGGGCCCATATTTGCAGAATACGGTGGCTAAGGAAGTAATTCGAATTCATGGATTTTTGCCTTTGTTTTCACTGACTTGTGACACAGCCTTTTCTTGGTGAAGCAGCACTTTCTTTTTCTTCAAGTGCGGCCATTTTTCGGCGATTTCGTTCTTCAAACGGTCCAATAACGCTATGTAATAGTTGCTGTTGACAGTCCTTCCTTTTTCAAGATAGCCAATGAAAATTATTCCATGCGCATCCCAAAATACAGACACTATAACCTTGCCAGCCGACTGTTGCGTTTTCCCACGCTTTGGAGCGGGTTCATCGTGTGCAGTCCACTCGGATGACTGTCGATTGGACTTCGGAGTGAAATGATGGAGCCACGTTTCATCCATTGTCACGTATCGACACAAAAACTCGGGTTTATTTCGCTTAATTATCTTCAAACACAGCTTCGAATCATCAATTCTTCATTGCTTTTGGTCAAAAGTGAGTTCGCGCGGCACTCACTTTGCACAAAGCTTTCTCATACCCAAATATTCGTAAATGATATGATATACACGTTCAGTTAATATCTTTGGAGTGTCTGCTATTTCATTTAATTTCAAGTTATGGTCATTCAAAATCATTTTGTGGATTTTTTAAATATTTTCGTCGGTAACAACCTCTTTTGGGCGTCCACTGCATTCTCCGTCTTCGGTGCTCATTTCACCACGTCTAAACTTAGCATACCAATCCTTGATGGTTAATTTTCCTGGGGCAGTGTCCGAAAACTCGGCATCAAGCCAAGTTTTTGCGTCAACTGTATTTTTTCCCTTCAAAAACCAATATTTTATCAACACGCAAAATTATTTTTTATCCATTTTTTTTTCACAATAACAAAAGTTGCTTCACTCAAAGTGCTATAATTCACAAACTATCCAAGAGCTGTCAAATTTATACACGCATCTTTTGAGGGTTAGCGCTAACTAAACAACTTATGGATTTAATTCTAGTAGCGCCATCTATGTGTCAGGCCGGGGCTTTTCAATTGACCTGTTATATGTTTTAATGCTGCAATTCTAATAATGATAGGTGTCCAGAATAAATTAATGGTTGAGCCAGGAGACCAGTTTAACATAGACTTATATAAAAAAAGGAATTCACGGAAATTAATTACTATAGTGGCTTTAGTTTTTGTACCATTGGCGGCAATCTGACTTGGTTACTGGCGTAACACAATCCAGGAACTTCATTTTTAAACTTAATTGCCTTGAAATGTGAACACAAAATATATTGGTTAATTGATTGGCGCGTTATAATTGAATGCAGCTCGATGCTCGATGATATATATGTTATTCATTTCGATTTCATCGATTCTGTTCAACCTCATTTTCCACTTCGAGCTACTTGTCACTTTGACTTGCTCATATATATCTTTGGCTTGCAGCATTGTGAGTTCTGCGATCTTGATAATGTGATCAGTTGATGATGATAATGAACTCAATTAAGTTATGAAAGTTTTTACATTACCTTTTTGCGAATTTTAAGTCATAATATCATCAATTAAATCGTCGTATGAAATCTTGTAAATTAGTTCTGGTTCTATGTTCAAAAAAACTTTTAAGCTTTTCTTTACTTGAATTAGATCATATTATGGATAATTTTCACCCAATCAATTTGTCGCTTTTATAGAGCCATGGTAGTATATACAAATTTGGACAAAAGTTCTCCAAATTCTGTATTCGTAGAACGAAGAACATTTAATGATCCAGGATCTGGTTTCATTTAAAATTTTATCAAACAAAAAGCAAGAGATTGAAAGTTTACGCATTCGTGAACTAAGTACATTTTCCAAGAAAATGGCATTTCCTTCAGAGTCGTTGGTAACAACTCACAAAAAAAGTAAGTTGTAAAATTTGCCGCCCCTTAAAATATACCGTCCTAAGCTCCAAGCTACTCTACTCTAGTGAATTCGCTACTCTAGAAGTTATCTAACCATTCATTTCACATAGGTTAAAAGCCTTGATATTGGTTAAAAAAAATAATAAGGATATTTTCTACCATATGAATTAAACAACTTCTACAATATCAAAATTTGCATATATAGCCGTCCAATAAAGCAGGTAATACACGCCATAGATGAGGTCGAATATATTAATAATTGTAAAATTCGTTTTAACTACTTTTTTTAATTCATTTGTTTTGTTAATTCGTTTAAACCCTGAACGGATTTTTCACTCATATTTTATTCTTGTTACAAATAGATAAAATGTTATGTGAAGTGTTGGAACATTTAACCGAAACGGTCAAAACCTTAGTGATAATAAATAGAGGCTATAAACTAACAAACGTTGTAAACCATAAGTGAAATTTGATGCAACGAATTGACGCGATAAATTTTGATGATATGGATTGACTTAATGGACAGATTATATACACGTTCGTAATTTCAGTATATACGTATTTTTACATGATAAAGCTTTAACATGTGAAAAATTACGACAGTTTTCACTTTCTACTCCTAACAATCCCTGGTTCGCGATATGTCTGATATAGGTCCCTCAGATTTATGGTTGTTACACGTTAAAGCTCAAAAAAGTACATCAAGCGTTTAACTTAATAAATTAAATAAATTGAACCAACTTGAAGAAATCCTAAAAGCTATTTTAAAATTCAACAACTTAGAAAAAATGGTTGTCTTAAATACATCATATTTTGGAGTTTCGAAATAATAATTTCCAAGAAAAAATAATTTTGAAAAATAAAATAACCAGCTGCGTTCCATTAAGTATTACCATTTTTTGATCAGAGTAGTATTAGTTAAGCGAAATCTAAAAAATAATTCTGAATAGGAGAAATACTTTACTAAAAAATAAAAAAAGAAACTAACTTTACTTTACTTTACTAAAAAAATACTTTAAAAATACTAATTACTAAATAAAAAAAAGGTTAATCATAAATTATAGTGTATTACGAGAATACTGAGATGCGAAGACTTATTGTTGTAATGTTTTCAGCACATATAACTGTTCTTCCATTGAAATATTTAATTAAGATAGATCATTAATCATTTCAACAGATAAGAGCCATTAAAACAGACAAAAGCTGCAATATCGTTGATAGAGGGTGGAGTGGTTGATATCAAAAGAATTTACCACATATGACGGAACAACGGGGAAACATATTAAATTCTTTTATGATACTCACTGTTCGCCTTCTCCTGCACAATTAATGGCCGCGATGTCGATCTGATATTTCTGACCCTCTTTTAGGCCGGTTATTTTCGCTTGGGTGTTATCGGCTCCTTGTATGAACTCGTGAACTGTCGTTTTTTCGTTAATGCCGTAATCTACGGCCTCGCTGCAATACAGATTATATCCCAACAATATCCCGTTGGGATTTGAAGGTTTGCTCCATTGGAGCAACGCTGATCGTGAACCGAGTTGATTTTGTTCAAACAAGAAGGGCATTCCAGGTTCTGAAATAAAGAAATGTCAATAAGATAAATCAATTATGGCAATTATGCACCTAGTAATTAACTTGAAACAAATCAGATGGTGTGAAACAATATTCTGTTTTGTTATGTTATTATATAGATATGTAGCGATCTTGAATAGTCGAATTTTACATCATGGAATAACGGTCTACAAAATACCCAGTAATATTATCCTAGATGGTGAACAGAGGCTTCTCTGGGATGTTATTGAAGGGTACTTTCATTCGTTCAGTGTCGGACTATCGTTCAGTTCAGACGGGCCACCACCGACTGTCCGAACCTCGTCTACTGGTAAACCCAGCGCGGCTTCTTTTTATCATTTGTATTTTCCACTCTTTATATACCGCCAATGAATAACAGTCGCACCATGTAAACCATAACTGTTTGATTTCGACCATTCATTGACATCGATTGACTGACGATCTCCATTCACCGAGTCATATACATCCCTAAAGGTATATGCGGTAAAATGCATACGCTGATGAAAAGTAAACAACTAAACATTTTACCTAAATTTATATAGTAGTTCAATTTTGGTGAGTTTTGCCACCAATCATCATCATCATTTACTTAAGAAGCAATACGCTGATGTTAGTGGCGCGAAATTTTTGTGTATTTTCAATTTCACTGTTGCTGATTCACATTCTTCTCCTGTATTACTGATACCAAGTACTTGAGCTCCTGCACTTACTCTAACTGGGTCCTGTTGAGATTTACAATAACAGGCGATCCGTCAGTTTTGCCGGTTTTGGTTTTAAGAGTTTTTCGCATAATTACATCCACTGCTATGTTGGAAAGCAACGGATAATCCGTCGAACGAGACAATACATCAATAGTTATTAGAGTGTTTATTATGACCTTTTTTCGGTATAGGAACAATTATCGCATTCTTCCATCCTGACGATACTCTTTCCAACCGACAAATTAGTGTGAATAGTACGCAAAGGCATTGAAACAAAGTTTTCCCACCCGCCTTGATCATTTGTATTGTCACTTGGTCGATATTAGCGGTCTTACCGTTGTCTAGCCTCCTGACTGGTCACCAGGAAATAAAGTTTCTGGAATGCCAATTGCTGTCGGAGTTATTAAACCTTGTAGTGGGTCATTATTGTAGAACTGCTTGAAAAATGCTCTTCATCATTTGAGACGCTCATTATGTAACTTTACGAAAGTTCTGCTTTTTGAATGTTGACAATCAATGATAGATTTAATCTGACAGCTCCTAAGTTTTATCCCTAGAAAATCAATCGACTAGATTTGGGATCTGATCATTGTATTTATTTTCTTTATTCCATCCAAAATGCTACAGAAATGTGTGGAAAGATCGAGGCATGTCCAAAGCTGATACAAATGTGTTTAGGATCGCCATTTAGCATCAAGTATATTATTTATTATAAAAATCTCAAAATTATTTAACGTTCCTTATAGATAGGTAATTCATAATTAGAATATTCTTTGTATACATATTAGGTCCTTGCCAACCCGAGGAATCTTCATCTTCTTTTCGAAATGAGTATAATATATACTTCGTGAATATAAACGAAATTAATATTTCAATTCAAAATGTTTAATTTACCAGTTTGAGGAGCATCAAAGCTGATGGCTTCACTCCTGGGGCCTACGTATTTATCGTTTCTCACCGACACAGTAATGAAGTTTTTCGAGTAGGGGAAAAATTGCACGGCAGTTTTGGTGACATCAGGTGGCACAGCATATACTTGGCTCAAGCCATGATTCCAAACCCTCACGATATAGCCCCTGTAACATATTTTGTTTAAAAGAGAAAATCGACCACATTGTAGATGCCATGCGACATACCTAAATGTGCCTCTAACTGTATCTGGCGAAATGGGCTCCCATTTGATGATTACGTCTCGGTCATCAAAGTTGAGTAAAGTTAGATTTTCTGGTGCTTGCAATGGTATTAATTCACCTAAAATAGAAACAAGTTGATAATATATAATATGTGAAGTGTGTATATTGATAGTATTCGTGAATAACTTCATAATGTATCTTTACTATTTTGTTTTAGAAGTGTCGAATAGAATCGTTAATGTTTATAAACTCTAACTAAGTTGTAAGCCAATAAACAATTAACCAATACTTTTGCAGAATGACATCAAAAAAGAAAAGTATAGTACTTATAGTGTAACGTTTAATGAAAATAATTTAATATTGAAGATCCCTATAGTATCAATTTTTATTAATCAACTTCATATATTTTGTATATTTGTTAGCTAAAAATTATTATTGTTTTAACTGATTCCCTAATTTTCTTTTTATAATAAATTATATAGATAGAAAAAAATATCTCACTAGACTATATTATATTACTTGTTTTAATTAAATGATTGTCATAATGATTGTAACCATCTAAAATATTGCATATATGCCGTACTTTCCATGACAAAAACCTCACGGAAGCTGTCTTCTAGGACAATAAGACTCTGACAAATTATGGCATCATAGTCTCATTTTTAAGACATATTTACATTAATAATTGCGAAACCGGTCTTCAAAGTCAAAGCCGATGATCATTTTTCGACTATGATTTTGATCCAAACTGGTAATTCGATTGTTCTATATGATTCGCAAGTAAATTATGATTCCCAAACCGAACAACATGAAAAACTGCAATTGTTGCAAAATAATATTCTAAGGAAGATTCTGAATATCCCATAATATGTTAAAAATAACCAAATATATGGGAAATACGGGTACCATTAGTATCTTAGTTTACAAACACTATTACTCAAAAATTCTGTATGTCAATCAATAACTGTTTAATTTAATCCATTCCCGCTGTAGTGCAGCAATATCATGTTGCATAACTTGAAATAGAATTCCAATTGATAATTAAGAAAAATCATACCTTTCCCGAGTTATCTTGTTCAGAAATTAATAAAGGTCTTGGTCCATCCTTTGTAGGGAACCACTACAATCTCAAATTCAACTTAAAGAAAAACGCATTTCAACATTCAGCTTTCAACATTTTAAATTAATTACATCTGTCATTACTTATCCTCAGTATAGTCTTAATTTACAAATTAATGTATTACTACTAGCAAGTAAGGGATTACTAAATCAGTATGTATTTCGCAAATTAAAATAAAACTAAACTACTTAATCTAAAGTTAAGAATACACTTATACACTAAATAAGTTCGTGTGGTTTGGTTCACTTCAATCGTCTGAATTCCTGCGTGTTGTTCGGCAGCTGCATTGCTTCCACGTTGCTGTGATTTAGCAACATTATTTCATATTTTAGGTAAAATCTTGGATCACTTCGTGTATTCATTGGATTTCGGGGTCATCGTGCAGTTCTTCGTTAATTACGTTGCGATAGGCATTTATAATTATTCGTAGAACTTTGTTTTGGGTATACTTTTGGGATTACTAATTGGTTTGATGTCTTAGTACAACCCCATGTTCGCACCCCATAGGTCCAAATTCGCTTTATAATTGACCGATAAGCTTTAAACATGTTAAACAAAATATCATTTTCTTTGTAATTAGAAAACTCTGCTGTTTTAAATCTGTTTAAATAAGGATTGTATTAATATTACAAATATGATTACTACATATGCAGCTTGAACAAAAGCCTCATCAAATAAAATATTGATCTAAATATACGAGAATACCATAAATGTTAATGACATGAGAACTTTGTATATCTATATGTAACAAACATTTGTATAATCGACACATTTTTTGAGGCATGAACTTGGAGCTCTGCCACTCGTTGTTATCGTCAATTTGTTGTCAATTTTTTTTGTTAATTTTTTTTTCTCTTTTTAGTTTTAGATATTTACTTAATAAATTACGCAGTTGTTTCATTTAATATTACAATCGGTAGACCAAGTAAAGGTGCAGTCCATATGCGGTAAAGTAGTAAGTAGTAAGTAAAAGTAAAGAAACGATGATTGAAAATAAGGAGCGATTCAGGCCCCGGGGTCCCCTATCTAACCTATATGATTTATAAATGTTCTAACTAAACAACAACAAAAAGTTATTGTCCCCGCCGGGAATCGAACCAGCGACCTCCGTTTGGGAGCTAAACGCTTTAACCATTACACAAGAGAAGCAGTTGTCGACAGTATTTCTACGAGAAACTGAATGGCGTTTGCCTTGAACGACGACTTCCGATTTTCCATCAGATCAGCTCAGCAATAATATACACAAATATCTGATTATTTTAGATAAAATATATGTGAAAACTGCGTACATGTCTTTGATATTCGAGCATTTCCCTCGATTTCCATTCGTCCCCCCAACAGATCCTGATTTGATTCCAATGGGGCCACTCGGAATTGCGTTCGAATAAAAAAATAATTGTGAAAATCGGCTCACAATTGACGGAGAAATCGGCGAACATACATTTAAAAAAATCTATACAGCCGAAGATAGAACCTCCTCTATTTTCGAAGTTGGTTGAAAAGCCCGTTCAACGATATCAAAGAGAGAAAAATATATAACACAGCATGAAACGGATATATGACTTTAAAAAACAAACCGATCGATATCTTTTTCTTTGGAAACAGAAAAATCGGTGAATGTGTTGTCCGGTTTGTATTCGAACACTTCATATTAATGGGTGAGCATTTGTTTTCAATAGAAGAAGATCCAAACTGAATTCGACGAATGAAAACACAATGGATGATGATATCATCGGAGAAATCAACGGGCGCGTTACATGTGTCAATCAGTCATCTGGGAGATTGGATGTTTAACATCAATTATATTTAACAGCTACGCGGTTCCTAAAATTTGTTTGTTCGTTATCAGATCTCTGAACGCCAGTAAAAAAGAAAACGGTCGAAAAAATAAGCGGGATTAGTTTTTTTTATGCAATAGAAAACATCATATTCGGCAAGTGTTGTTTATAAACACCGCATTATTTAATTTTTTCTTGTAGAAATTTGTAATAATTTAAAAATATTTATGTAAACTAGTAATCTCCCTATGGTCGAAAGTCGACCACATTGTATTAAATTAATCATATGTCTCTCATAATATGTTAGAATAAAATGATATATTGTATTTTCAATATAAGTTCACAAATATATATGACATATAACATAATTAACAAGTATTAATAAGTGTAAATTAGTACGCAACAGTATAGAAAAGTATCATAAGATCATTTTCAAAATTGTAACAACTTCAGAGCATCAAATATAAGTATACATGAATTTCATTTAGTTTTATGTTATAAACATAAATACGGAATAATAAATGAAATAGCTTAAGCTTCTATATTAAAACAATAAACTAACAGGTCAATTAAACTATACTGTCGGTTGTATTTCGGAGTGAAATGATGGAGCCATGTTCCATCCATTATCACATATCGACGCAAAAATTCTATGTGTCAGGACGGAGACTTTTCAATTAACCTGTTAGATCGATGATCAAATTTTTGCCAAAATAACGTTCTTTCGACACAGTATCGCAATGTG
The DNA here is from genome assembly GCF_030347505.1 of Rhynchophorus ferrugineus. NCBI lineage: Eukaryota > Metazoa > Arthropoda > Insecta > Coleoptera > Curculionidae > Rhynchophorus > Rhynchophorus ferrugineus. Next base: position 25,174,015 of record NW_027472581.1, on the reverse strand, counting down.
ACCAGAAGGATCGGAAAAAATTCAAAGAAATAAACGATCAGAATAAATCATTACAGAATCATACTAAATTTCTTAAACTCCATGAAAAGACCAGTCTCTCTAACCTTTCAACCATCTCTTGTATCCAAAGTCTCTATAGACTATGATCGGCAAACTTCAAACTAAGAAATCTCCGGTTCCGTAAAGAAGCTCCCGCATAAGCAGCTCACGGAACTGGCAAACATCATTAACCCCATCATGTGGCTGAAACATTTCCCGGCGGTTATTACCAAGAAAAGAGTAAAATCATCTCCATCTGATTACAGGCCCATCAGCCTTCTCAGTGCCATTTCGAAGCTTGCCGAGAGGGTAATACTATACGCTCTCAACTGTTTCACTAAGAAAAATAACATAATTCCTGACGAACAATTCGGCATTCTCGCTCACCATTCATCAGTCCATCAGGCCAGCTGTTTGACCGCACACACATCAGGCTCTTGACCAACATAAAAAGTTTGGAACAACCAAACTAGCCAAAACTTTCGACAAGGTCTGCCACGACGGTTTGATCGCAAAATGCGTGCCCTTGGACCTCCCAGAAGACCTAACCGTACTCATCAAGTCCTATCTATCGAACAGATCTTCAGAATCAGAAAGAATTAAATACAGAAAGGTTCGGGGATAGCAAACATACTATCTTCTCTGATCTGCCCTTCTAACATACTTCTGGCACCCATCTCCATTAAATGCTTATCTCACAAGATGTTAATTCGGTCTGTACTCCTTTACGAATTTAATGTCTACTTCAAGTTTGTTACACCCAACCATTTGAAATTGCAAAGTTTTCTAAAAGAAGATACTCAGGATAATCTTAAACGCTCCATGGCTTTCGCCGGGTCCTCGTGCCCAAACGACTGCCTGGTTATCGGGTGCCATATCCCCAAATTTAATGCAGTAGCAGTAGCAACCCACAGATTAATTTTTTCTTCACGACTTTTTCAACAAAAATTCAACACAACTGTAGTATTCTCCTGATTTAGTCCTGTTGGACTGGATATTTTAAATTTTTTATTTGCACTCAAGAAGTCAATCATAACTGTTTCAAATAATGAGAAAAAAACATCTAAAAAAATCTAAATTATATGTATCCCAGGAAGTTTACTTTGAAGAAGAATTTCCTTACGAAGAAAAATTACAATCTTTTTACATTTTTTTATCGCCATATATATGTTCAAAAATATTTATTCAATTGATGATAATACATTTACATCAATAAATCTACAAATTTTAACAAACGTGGTTTACTTTTTCAAGTATTCGATATAAAAATGAGCTTATTTTGTTTATACATTCAAAACTTTAAATTACATAACCTCAATTTCATAAACAGATCGAGCGACCAATAAAGACATAACAGACATACCAATAACAGAAATCAAAATGCGTAGATGGCGCCACTACCTTATAATTTAAATATAGTTTATATTTTTTTGTATACTATTTGTATATAAAATTAGCATATTTAGTAAAACGTCTTTTTTAATTAAAATAAAAATTCCTTTAGATTTTTAAATAATAACTGGCCCTCCACCCATGCATACAAAAGCAATGGAAGAGGGGGAAAACACGACTTTAGGCTTTTTATCATACCACCAATTTCTAAATGTAAATTCATCTTTTCTACCAGGCTAGCAGAAACGATAACGTACGTCGGACCTGAAAACACACATGCGGGATTAAAACCGTCCAAAGCCAACTGTGCGCGATATCTCACCGCGTTTCTGTCGGCCTAATGCGACGTGCGCACAATTTTGCTGTAAATTATTAACGAATTTTAAAGTTACTAAAAAAATACAACCACGTTTCGAAAAAGAATAGAAGAGAAGCGGGTAGATAAAAAATGAGCTCGTGATATTGTCGTTCCCCTTAACCGCAGCAGGAATCATCGGCAGAGGCTTGGTCTTTTTTATCGAAAGTTGAAACCGACTATGTACACGATCGAAAAGTCAATAAAGTTTAAAACGAAAATTTGAATTTTGTATGCGGAGAACATAATACAGAACCAGTTAAAAATATTGTTTTTGCTCGCTGTGATGTCCGGCTTATTTATATTATTTATATTATTTATCATGTTTTTAATGTTTTGTTATTATCAATACTGATTAAATATGGCGACAAGAGTTATTTCTTAATTTAAATAGTTTTTGTTAATTAAACCAGGTATATTGGGCTTTATTTTTGTTTATCGTCAAATATGGTGAATGCGCCACAAATAAGGTATTCGGGTATTCTGATTGGAATGGGTATAAATAAAATAAACAAATGAGCGGGGACGTAATGATCCAGTGTGTTGTCAAGTTCAGACAGAGAGGGTATCGTCGATGCCAATCAAAAAATCAATAGTTCAAAATGGTGAACTCAAAATTTCTAACAGGACTAAAGAAGATATAAAGAGGTAAATGACAGAGACAATTTAGTTTGTTGACCGACGTGATTTCAGTCGCAATAAAGTATTAAACACAGAGAACGGGCATTTTAGATACAGAAAGTATTACGTCCATTATTTGATAATCAATTGATTTGTCAATATATAAAATTGTATGAGTGTTATAAGAGATTAAATTTGAATAGATGAGTCGTATAGGTCATCGATAATAGCGTAAGCTTTAACGTACATTTTCTCATTAAAGGCGGGTCGTTGTTGAAATGAAGCTGTGTGTGAGGAGGTATTAGCAATTTTTTTAATAATAATTAGAAGAAATCGAAGATGGGCTTAAGGACTAACTCCTCATTTTAATTTTTCCAAATATATTTTCACTACTCACATTCTGAAGAATAACATTGTGTGTGATAGTGATCGCCATTGATTTATTTTATTACGTTTTAACAGCTCATAGTAAATCACACTAAGCTGATTTTACCAAATACAGAGCACTAGCTCAGAGTTGCGGATATTCGGTTGACTTCTGGCCACTAGTGCATATGATGTAAAACACGTTTCCAATTTTGACGGTAAAGTAGCATTTCACATATAACCAAACGCCTTGCAATATCTCATTTTATTACGAGTATTTGATGAATATATATAAACGTTCGAAATATTTACAAAGCTACATAAGTCTTAGTTTATTAATATGATTATAAAACAATCAAAGCTGGCTCAATATACAACTTACGTAATGAAATAGTAATATTTGGGAATGAACGAGTTAAATTATTTATCATAACCTAATTGACGTTTCAAATGAAATCATATTGTTATCGCGATTTTAAAAAACTGTAATTCAGGTAAAAGTTCTGTTCCGTCCATATCTCTTTCGTTTCAATCTTTGTCGTTAGAACATCATCAAGTTTTCTACAGATAATAATTTGGTATTGTTCAAAATAGTTGCAAAAATCCTCAATATTTTACAAAAACTTAAAAATATTAGAATAATAGATAATAGTTAATAACAACAAGGATAATAGCTCAAATCTTTTCTTAAGCAATGAAACAGTGATATCTAACACTGCAAAGAAATATTGCCTTTAAATTTCCTTTGTAGGAAGTTGTTTTTTTACTTTTCGCCTTCTTAAAATTACGGAATATTTAAATTTGGCACCTAAGCATGACCTTTCTTAACACCTTTCTAAAGATGCCAATTCTTTGAAATCTAGGAGCGTGTTACTAAACCTTTTATTTAAACTATATTCCTTAATGTTATTAAAACTTTCCCAACAACAAAAGAAGCAGTACTTGTAACATTTGGCGATGACACAGTTATCATGGCAAAAAAATTTATCTCTGCCTAAGGCTATAGAAAAAGTATAAGTAGCGATCAGCAAGATCAATAAATGGACTAGAGACCTATATCACTTGATGGAAGCGCGACGACTTCTCAAGCAGAATCAACCAAATACTTCGGAATATATCTCGATGGTAGCTTAAACTGGAAACACCACGTTAGATAAAAAGGAATTTCGCGTGTTCAGAATAATACACACTTGAAGCAAAAACTTCGCTTTACGCCGAGTTTCCGGACACTGCCCCAGCAAAATCAACCATCAAGGATTGGTATGCTAAGTTTAGACGTGGCGAAATGAGCACCGAAGGCCGTGAACGCAGTGGACGCCCAAAAGAGGTTGTTACAGAAGAAAACATTTTAAAAATCCACAAAATCTTGAATGAAAATGATCTAAAGATATCAACTAAATGTGTACATCATATCATTCTGTATGAGAAAAGAAAAGACAAGAACTGAAGTTAAAACATAGGATAACATATCCATTAATTGGAAGAAAGTATCCGTATATAAGCAAATATTGAAACCTATATGGACATACGCAATACAATTATAGGTATGTTCCGAGAAAAGTAACATAAATATATATGCAAGTTTTTTAGAACGAAGTCTTGGGAAGTATAGGTGCACCAAGATACTAAAGGGACCTATTACTTACATCGAGACCTTCAGATACCGATACCGCCACCCAGGATATCAAGATTGCAAGGAGACATGGACAGACAGACTCGTCCTTGTAGTGAGGTGCATTTAATAGAAAAACAGTAGTGTTAGTACATAAACAATAATTACACTAAAGACTAAGAGATAGGGTCGATAGGTCCACATTGATATATACCTAGATTTAAGTTAATGTAAAGGACAAATTGTAGGTTAGTCGACATTAGTTAGTAACAATGTAATAATAAATGAATTATAAAAAAATGTAATAAAGTTTCAACAAATTTTAAGGTTACAGCGCTTTCACGTTTTGTCGCCGCTATGTTGCGCCCACATGGCTGGTCGTTTGCGGTTGCGTCGCTGGTCATATATCATCAAAAATACAACATATAATAAATATAATTTAAATTTCAAAGGAATATCTGAAATACGCGTGCGCAAATACGCAATGTTTTAAACCAATTGCTCACGTAAGCCGACTTTTTTTAATCAAATCTAAATACCGTCAAATTCCGCAATGTGAACCCGATATTTATAATAGGAAAGCATAAATCGAGCAAAGGTCTTAACTCGAAGGTACCGAATTCCTGCAACGAACAATCCGGCGGCATGTTTAAAATAAACTCTTCGGAGACACACGCAAACCAACTAGACTGCAGGAATAGGCCTAATTAGTTACAACTAATTAAATCAACGAAACAAACACAAGTTGTGTATGTTGTTTTTTGCGCTTATGCATACATGTTGTGTTTGTTGTGTGTAGGCTTAAAATCCTGAGAATAAATCGATAAATATTTGATGTGTCTATTAGGAGGTCAGAAACGTTCAGAGAGTGTACAGATGTTTCGTTAGTATTTCGTCGATGTTCTCTTGACTACTCTACATAAAAGTAACATAGCATTTATTAACTCCATCATTAAATTAAGTACACTAAGTTACTATAAAATATAAAACTTTAAAATATTCTTTAAAATCGAGTGTTCATTGGTGGTTACAATAACTGAATTTTGTTATGACAACAAAAGTAACCCCCTTAAATAATTTATTATATTTTTGGTTAGTTTAATAACGTTTTAGCAATATTTAAACTATACTGTCTCAAAAAAATAAAATGTAATTACCACAAATAATCTATACGTAGATTTACGGCGTTATATTCTTGTTGAAATATTATTAAAGATAAATTATGGAAGTGTATGAAAGATGGAATATAAAAAGTATCTTATTTTCAGTTCTGCTGTTGGCCAATAGATGTTGCCCATCGGACTTATGCAATAATTTAGTTGCTAATTTTCAGTATACTAAATTTTTTTTTAATTAATGGGATTTCCAGATCAAATCTTTGGATAAACCCTTGTAATTCTATTTTATTACAAATATCAGAAATACCTCTTCGTTTGATCAAGATAGCTTTCCGTGCGAGAATTTTTGAAAATAAAATATATAAAGATTCAGAAGTCAAAGGAAGCTAAATCTGGCGAATAAGCTATAAGTTAATCAACAAATTTACAGATTATACGTTATATTCTTGATGAAATATTATGAAGAAAAAATTATGAAAATGTATGAAAGATGAAATATAAAAGATATCTTATTTTCAGTTCTACTGTTGGCCAATAGATGTTGCCGATTGGACTTATTCAATAAATTAGTTGCCAATTTCCAGTATACTGAATTTTTTAAAAATTAATTTTATTTCCAAATCAAATCTTTGAACAAACCCTTGTGATTCTATTTTCTTACAAATATCTGTTCATTTGATGAAGATAGCTTTCCACGCGAGAATTTTTAGCAACATATAAAGATTCAGAAGTCAAAGGGAGCTACATTTGGCGAATAGGCTATCAGTTGATCAATAACTTCAAATTTACTACGGTATACATTATATTCTTGATGAAATATTATGAAAGAAAAAATTATGAAAATGTATGAAAGTTAAAATATAAAATGGTGTCTAATTTTCAGTTCTGCTGTTGGCCATTGCACATATTGTATAATCTGGTTGTTAATTTCCAGTATACTGAATATCTTTAAAAATTAAATGAATTGTCAAATAAAATATTTTAACAGAAACCTGTTATAGTTTTATTAAAAAGTGATTTAAAACATCAAACAGCAATATGTTTCAATTTATTTTTTCATGAGGGTACTTACGGATTGATACATTCGGATTCTTGTCTTCTCCACGGATCCCACCTAATAACACCAAGAAACCGAAAAAGGCACCCATGTTAGATCCCATGGCATACAGTTTGTCGGGTGATGCGCGGAAGTAGACTGAAGATTTTTGCGTACAAAAAAACGGAAACTACATCTTAATCCCACGTGGCCATTTTTATGGAATAAATAGGATGAGTGTAGAGGGTGGTCAAACTTGCATAGGTTTGGAGTATTTACTAGACGATAATCTCCGTTCAGGCAACAACGTTCTCTTCTCATGACCTAGAGTAACAATGAAAAATATCTCTGTCGGGTGTTAATTTCTTTTTTTAGATCGAAAATTAACGCGATTTAGCATTTAATGGGCATATTATTGTCAGTTATGGCGTTTTTCATGAATTATTTCAGAAATAAAGAAAACGACATTAGTGTACTGGGTTGACAACATAATATTGGATTAGTGTTATGATATTTTTTACAATATTATTCTTAATGGTCCAACGCATCTGCCCAGGGGGCAATAAACATTTCTTGTGATTATATCCTGTATAAAATATTATCTTAATTATTTAGTTCTTTTCTAAATGTTATTCTAAGGTCCCATCACTAGATTGGATGGTCTTAAATATTTTAGTCCACGCTCTTCACTATCACGTCGCACATTTACATTGGATTGCACTAACACTTTAAAATACTTAACACAAACATTTACCCATTATGAGTTCTAGATGGATATCGAGTTATATAACTTCATTAAAGACATAGCACGAAGCATCCACAATGGCACGGCAACAACTTGTTTTGGATCTGTTGTATGATTGCTCTATTAGACTTGTTAGCAGTAGCCTATAGTTGGATCCATATTACCAAATAGTCTTAATTATTGATTCGTATAGCAATACCTTGTTATCTAATGATAACTAGGATTTACGTCCAATAAGGCAATATATTTGATATAGTTTAAGTTCAAGTTATTTTCGTCTAGGTCTACGTTAAGCATCGGTCCAGATGCATACTAAGATGTTTAACACCCTCGGCTTGGGGAGGTTAACAATTATGATATCCAGTGGTGGGCATATTCTTATACACAAAGTTATAGTTACATATGCAGATTTTATTTCATTTGTTTTAGTATGCCATGTCTTCAGCAAGTAGTATGATATGCAAATATTTTTTGAGTAATAAGTACAATCTGGATACCATAGTAATTTTATATAAATAATTAATTCAAAGTATAATTTTTATAACGAACATTGAAATTTATCAAATAAAGGAACTAATAAACTCTTATATGTGTAATGGATCTTAAGTTTTATATTATTTTATCAATTAACTTTTCAACTGTCTTACTTGGTTATTTTCTAACTAATTTTTGATCATTTTTGTGACCAAAAAACAAGATCTGGTTAGATGTTATTTTTATCTATCTACTTTATGGAAACTTTGACTATCTCCTTAATTTTAATGGTCTTATGAGGTCTTATAACCATAATGAAAATCTTTAATACCATTACATTACCATTACTTTCGAGAATGTTACGTCTTCACGTTTGAGAATTTTCAAACATCCGTTAGTCGTCTATCTTAGGAAAGAACATTTGCACCATATTGTCTTACCCCCTTTCCATCATATTCAACGCTTATTCCTTGAAGTGGGTTGTTACTTAAAACATGAACAATAATTTTGTATCAGTACTTATTTTTTGAGACTTTTTCCTATATCTCTAGTAATTTTAAGAGATTTTTAGACACTTGAATAAGAACCTGAAAACAGAACTATATAATTTAGTGAAAAAATACATAAATATAAGGCAATATATAGAATAAATTGTTTAATCTTCATATTCTTTCATATCTTGTGACATTACCTAAGACTTTTTTAAATAACTTCTAACATGAGAAATAATTGAGCAATTATATCAAACATCAAATTGTAGTGACGGACGATATGTTTTGATGATTTATCTTTACATTATTTTTTCGAGGCAATAGGATCTTTGGATATCCACTCAACTTATTATATCTTTATATCTTTTGGAGGAAGTAATGCGTTTTTAGAATAATTTCTGAATATGCTTGGCGGCGCAATGGTTAAGGCGACACGACGGTCCTCCTACTGTTGCGATAGTCGCGAATTTCGAATATAAATATAAGGGAATATATAAAATAAATTTTTTAATTTTCATATTCTTTCATATCGTGTGACATTACCTAAGACTTTTTTAAATAACTTCTAACATGGAAAATAATTCAGCAATTATATCAAACATCAAATTGTAGTGGCGGACGATATGTTTTGATGATTTATCTTTACATTATTTTTTCGAGCCAATAGGATCTTTGGATATTCACTCAACTTATTATATCATTATATCATTTGGATGAAGTAACGCGTTTTTAGAATAATTTCTGAATATATCTGGTGGCGCAGTAGTTAAGGCGACAGGACGGTCCTCCTATTGTTGTGATAGTAGCGACTTCGACGAGTACTTCTGAGACATTGATGTACTTCATGTTTGTGATTGTAACTGTAAATGTCTTTATAGGCAACATTGGAAAATCCGACAACAATTATGTCTGAACATAATAAAAACTTGTAATTACGTGATATATTAGTCAGGAGATTACCTAAAATATCCTAGTGTCTTAAGAATCATGGCCAGATATTATAGAAGGAAAAGCGAAACATTCGAACTGCAAACTGCAACTATTAAAATCAATAATAATTTTTATTATTTTTAGCAAAAATTATTCACGTTAATGAAGTGAAACAAAGTTATCTCGAATATTCCGAGGGAACATCGACCAGCGAAATCCATCAAAATATTTTCCTACCCATCATATTTACCTCACATCACACTTTTTACTGTGGCGTTATAAAAAATTGAGAAATGAAGAGATCAACCTATTACGAATAGTATAAACACTAATGGCAGATACATATTACACTTAATAATAACATAAAATCAAATATTCATTTACACATCATTCAAATTGCGTATTTTTTCAAAGTAATATGCGATGTTAGGGCACAATTGCTTTTCATTTCTTGTCCATCGATCGTGATATTTGTTGAGAGCTTTGCTGGCGTTGAGGCTAATTGACGTCTCTGAAATATTAGTCAGAATCACTTTAATCTAATAAAAACCGTCATTATTCTATGAGCGTTGAGACATTGGCACCATTAATAATGGAAATAAATCTTCATTAGGTTTGGTTTTTCGAGCAACTGTTTTGTCATAACATAACACATCGTCGGAAAAGTATTTGGTTTGACCTACTAATACAAATATATTCATATTATGTAACCATTTCAAATACAAGAGTACACTTGCTGAGGTTTCAGAACATTTCAATCAACAAATTTTGAATTACATTCGTTTTAGTGACACTGTTTTTTATTACATACTACTTAAATTTTGTATATTTATTAAATATTGTTTTTATCGGAATACCACGACAGCTACAGAATCACTTGATGCATGTATTCCTGCTAATTAAAGATAGATTTAACACAAACATCATTCATAAAATAATTTTAATTTAATTTTTTTCGAATCAATGACCTTTTTCTTTTAGTATAATAAACCTGAAAAATATCAATATTGTTCCGATTGTCAGTATGTTTTGAAAAATATCGAAAACAATATATCGATATTTTTATATATCGATATTTTTCTAATCTGAATGATCCTACAAAATCGTACGAATCTACCTAAATAATAATACTAAGGGATCATTTACATTTACTCACTAATATTTGATGACATTGTCAACCCTTAGACCAATTTCGGCTAGAGTTCCACATGGTAGTGTCTTGGAATCACTTCTATATTTGCTTTATACTGCTGATATCCCAACAACAAAATAAACAGTACTTGGAACATTTACCGATAACACAGTTATCATGACAAAATATGTATGTTATATCTGTCTAAGATTGTAGAAAAAGTACAAGTAGTGGTCAACAAGATTTACATAACAAGAATTACAGCTTAATAGCTCCAAATCTGTCCATATTAATTTTGCGTTGCAGCGAAATGACAAAAAACTGATTATATCACTTGACGGATGCCCGATTCCTCAAGCAGAATCACCCAAATACCTCGAAATATATCTCGATGCTAGTTAAACCGGAAACATCGTCAAGCAACTGTACTGGTTAGTTGGAAGATACTCTCAACTTGACCTAAAATCAAAGAGACTGGTTTATCAGTTAATTAGAAAGGTAATTTGGACTTATGGGGTACAAATATGGGGTTGCACTAAGACATCAAACCAACTTCATCATAGTCCAACGTACCCAAAATAAAATTCTACGATTAATTACCAATAGTTATCGCTACATAACTAACGAAATCAAATGGATTCACGAAGGGATCCAAGATTTTACCTTAAAAGATGAAATAAGGCTGCTAAATCATAGCAGCGTGGAAGCAATACAGCTACTAGACAACACGCAATAAATCAGAAGATTGAAGAGAACCAAACCACACGAACTTGTTTAGTATACAAGTGTATTCCTAACTTTAGCTTAAGTAGTTTAGTTTTATTTTAATTTGAATACATACATAATGAAATACATACTGATGTATTAAACCCGTACTAGCTTTGATTGTATATTAATGCAAGTACAATAGAACAATAGTTTTAAATTAAGATTGTACTAAGCATATCTATGTTAATGTGTGATGTAATTAATAAAAAAAATAAGCTAATAATTAATCAGAAATGAAAGTCAAAAAATATAGGAGAGCAAAGAAGAAAAAGTATAGAATTATTGAAGAAACATTGAACTCACTATAAGAAATTACTATACTATTATAAATTATTTATTTCATACGTATTTGGGATATGCCTATCTGATAAAATATTCTTATAGATATTGATGATCTATAAGACATAAGATTTACTAATTCTATTTGCATCGTTGCAGTTGGTTGAGAATCATCTGTTTTATTTGAGAAAAAAATTGTTTTGAGTAAAACCGGAGTAGTTCCGAATATTATAATTACAATTGACATGATTGTTGAATTGTTGATGGAAAATGTTCACCGAAAATTTCCTGTAATTACTTAATGGCTTTCAGATTTTCTGTTTTGTAAAATAAACTGGAAAAGTAAAACTATCCACAAATAGTGTTTTCTTTTTGAATCTCAATTTCTACGTTTCAACTCTTAAGCTCTGTTAGTGTCGCGAAACTTCCTTCATCAGATCTCGTCGCTGTTGACAATCAATTGTAACGGCTCCGGTCACAAATACTGTAATAAGATCTGAATCGATGTATTCTTGGAGCTGCTCGTTTCATTTTCTCTTCGAAAAGTCAATTTTATCATTGTCTGTATGGAATCATTAAGAATTTGTTAACTCTTTATACGACAAATATGTTCAAATCATTTATTTTTAATATGATCTGGGATAGAAATACGCATAATTTACCTTTGGTATCAGATTTGAAATACTCCTAACTTACAGATGTCAGGTTGTAACGTTCCTCTTCTACAAAGCACCATCTTAGCGAAGCAATAGCTCCTTGCAGCTTGGTCGATTCGTCAGTTTTATATTTTATTATGAATTATTAACTTCCGGATTGGAACTTCTCATCCGGAATATTCTCATTATCATTTTTTCAAGTTAAAGAGACACAATGCTGTCCGACTGATCTGATCTGACTTCGAACACGCAAACGATTGAGTCTGTCGAAGTCGTCCAGTTGTCAGACATATGCAAAATTATTGAAAGCAATAGTGATAAGAGGTTATAACTCTAACATATAAACTATTGTGGCTGTATAATTAACTGTAGTTTTTAGATGTACTATAATATTAAAATAAATTATATTTGATAACATTTTTGTCAATTGATAACAGTTTTTCAAAAATCAGAGGTGATGTGTCAACATTGCGACGTTTTGATGTCACTAATTTAAATGACATATGTACAAAATAACTTTGAACAGGCTATGTATATCATAGGCATATATTATCGAAGCAATTGAAGTACTATAGCTGTATATCTTTCTAGACCTGCGATTAGATATTCTATTAATTCTTTACAGCATTACCAATAACAGTCCGATCTGATTAAATACGCAGTGACAAATATGCTGTGGCCTGTTGTTTCTAAAAAAGTAAATTACATAAAGGGCAAGTAAACATTTCATTTATATTCACGAAATAATAGTTTGAAATACTTATATATCGTTGGTCTTTTTGAGGGATTTTAGTACTAATATTCAGTAAAGCTACAATACAATAAAAATATTTGTAATAAAAACTCTAGTAACTTAATATTTAATAGTATGAATACTTACCTCTCTAACAAATTTTGCTGGTAAGAAGGGGTCCTTATTACCTCGTTCCTGTTCAAAGTTACTGACTAGAGATGTAATCTGTTTCGGACTAACTATCTGTTGGCTTCAGCATTTCCAATCAGAGTAATAATAAGCAGCTATTTGAAATTTAAAAAAAACAAGAAAAGTGCCAAAACAACGTTTGGCGACTTATAATCCGTAATTATTATAAGTAATGTTTTGAGGAATTTTGCAGGCATTTGACAAATGGGCGATTTTCTAAGTTAATTCGGTTATGTTTTGGTTGGTTGGAATTGTCTATTGTCTGATATTAAAACTGATTTACATACTGCAATGGGCAATATATTCTACATCTTGATGGCGTAAAGGTTATCTTCTTAGATTACTTCCCTCAAAATAAATATTACTTTCCTAGTTAGTCCTAGTTTTAGTCCTAGTTATAATAATTACAATTTTTAAAATCAAGCTAGGTGAATTATATGATAAAGACGGATCCTGAGTGTAACTACCTATAAAATACTGAAATAGCGTATGGAAAGAAGAGGTATCAAAACTTCTAGAGCATTTTAGAAATAAATAAAAAAGGTATTGCTGTTCGGAATTATAAACTTGGATATTGAAAATTGTTAAACAGATAGAAACAAAATCTAAGGAGTAACAGAAATATAAAAATATATTTCCTAAAATATTTTTCCTTAAATGTATAAATTGACCACTTATAATTCGTTGATCTTTCTTCAAAAGTATATTTGATAACGAGTTTTAAACATATCAGTTTCCTATTTTTTGTCTCTAGTACTCAACTGATATTTTCACTCACAACAATATTTGATTGTGCATTAAAACCGATCAAGTATCCCTTGTATTTATTTCATTGTAGCCTGAAGGCGTTTCTAATTTCGACGCATTTTTTATTCTATCCGTGAATGATACACCGTGTACACTAATCCACATAATCGTTGTTATAACAAGAAATTTCCTCGTCGTCATCGTTACTTTTTATTACTTAATGCCGTTGCCGTGGGCACTTGCCCCGATAAGATTTATTCTTTTAACTGGCCCGTTTAATTCCTTTGTTTTTTCGCCGCTCCTTTCATCCTCTAATAATAGGACCGGTTTCAGCTGCAGCAGCCGTCTAAATTGGTGCCGTCGAACTTCCAGCCGGTGTACAGACCGCCTCCACCGCCGCAACAGCTACCCCTGCAACAGGAAGCGGATTTCCTGCGCCCGGTGCCGGACGTCAGGAACCCTGGAAGGACCCAGTACGTGCCCGCTCCGAACTACCTGAGCAATAATTGGCCCGTTTCCAGACAGACGCAGATCGGGGCGCTTCAACAGGGCCTACAAGTCGGACAGTACCAGGGTTGGTTTAATACTATTTTATGTTTTCATTTCAAATTCAGATCATTCTTGTGCAACATAAAACTCATATTTTTATAAAACCCCAGCTAAAGTGGGCTATAGTCTATTCAAAGTTTTTTAGTAATGCGTAAATGGATATTTGTGACGTCGAAAAATTGCAATGTTGCCGCATCAACTATGATTTTATGTAGTGGTATCCCCCTGGCGGCCTAATTCACCTAATTAATAATTGTATATCTAAGAAACGTATTTTACTTTCATTCGAGAGCATATTTACCTTTTTACGTTTAGTTCTTGTTTCCTTCGATGGCGTGTTTACTTGTCAAGTCATCTTGATATCACTGTATATTTTATATCTTCTGCTACTATCTGTGCCAAAAAATATCCATGACGCATTACTAAAAAAACTTTGAATAGACTATATAAAAGTCCGTTCAATAAAACAGTGAACTTATCATTTAAATTGGTGACGTCAAAAACGCCGCATTAACTCAGAGCTTTCATTCTGAGTTCTGCATTCTCCCTAGTGAATTTGTTATATCTGCAAATCAGTAGTCTTTCTCTTCTCACACATTTTAACCAAATCATTTCCTGCAGTTATCGTATATTAATTATATACTCACCTTTAGTTGTTTCCACCTTCATCATCCTGTCTTGGAAATTGTCAGCATTGAGTCATAATCCCACATTCAGAAAGTTTCATGCAAGCGAATAATTGTTAATTTTCAATCTATCTAACATTTGTTCACGGTTCCATCATTTGTCAATTTCTTCTTCGATGTATCTGATTGAGTTCATTCAAACCGAAGGTGTTATTAACCATTACTTTTCCCAGCATGAAGAACAGTATAACTGTCATGAATTATTAATAAATGTTATAATTGATAAAACCTAATCAATCTTTATTCCAACCTTTACTTTTTTCCATCAACTTTTGTTGTCCTAGCACTATATTAATTATCATTTTGTCTCATCCATATCTCATCTAAAGACACAAATTGAAACATCACTCAAATATATATACTCACGCATATCTCTAAGCTTTCTATGGATACTTTCCAGACTTACAGTTACCTCTGAAATAATTGTATTAAATTATCTTTATATTGAAAAAATACGTATTGTTTTTATACATTTCATATATTTGATCTCTGTTAGAGCTAACATCAAGCTGATCTTGATTTGTCACCTGATACGGTTTGACGGTTTCTTTTCCGTGAGACGGTTTCTTTTCCGTTAATCCAAAATTATATTTTTAATTTTTTGAGAAATTTTAGTAACTGCGCCCATAGTAATATTCAGTGCAGCTGCAACACGGTAAAAATTATTTTCAATAAAACCGGCACCTGCTGCTGCTGTAATGCATTTTACTGGCAAGAGAGGGCCTCCATTATCTCGTTCCTGTTCGACCTAACTGATTAGAGACGCAATCTATTCTGTCTAGCTCCGGCATTTTCAAGCAGAGTAATAATAAGCAGCGAATCGAAATTTATCAAAATAAATTATAAAATAACTATTGACGTTTGACAACCGGACGACTTTTGTATGTTGATTCGGTTACATGTTTGAAAACATCAGACAATATATTCTCATTCTAAAATAAATTTACAAATTGCGACAGGCAATACACTAAATATCTTGATGACGTCAGTCCACTGTTATTTTGAATATACCATAGTTTAGTCTGTTATTCATTATTAGGGAAGATCGTATCGTATTAGTACCGATCGTAGATATGCTGATAAAACATATTGTTCAATTTTTTACATTGCGTGTCTGTGGCTATTTTTATTCAACATAATGCCCTTCAACACACACTGATTATAGCGACCCTCCCACTTTTCGATACCATTTTTGTAGTACGATTTGTCCTTTGCTTCAAAATTAGTCTCAGTTTCTGCGATCACCGCTTCATTCGCCGAAAATGTATTCCCAGCGAGTATTCTTTTGGGATATGAGAAAAGGAAATAGTCACTGGGGGCCAGATCTGGAGAATACGGTGGATGAGAAAGCAATTCGAATCCCAGTTCATGGATTTTTGCCATCGTTTTCACTGACTTGTGACACGGTGCCTTGGTGAAGCAGCACTTTCTTTTTCTTCAAATGCGGTCGATTTTCGGCGATTTCGTCCTTGAAACGGTTCATTAACGTTATATAATAGTCGCTGCGATGGTCCTTCCTTTTTCAAGGTAGTCAATGAAAATTATTCCATGCGCATCCCAAAATACAGACGCCATAATCTTGCCAGCCAACTGTTCCCACGCTTTGGAGCGGGTTCATCGTGTGCAGTTCACTCGGATAACTGTTGATTGGACTTCGGAGTGAAATGATGGAGCCATGTTTCATTCATTGTCACATATCGACGCAAAAATTCGGGTTTATTACGCTTGATCATCTTCAAACACTGCTCCGAATCAACTCGTCGTTGTTTCTAGTCAAAAGTGAGTTTGCGCGGCGCGGCACCCACTTTACACAGAGCTTTCTCATACTAAAATATTCGTGAATGGTATAATGTACATGTTCAGTTGATATCTTTAGAGTGTCTGCTATTTCATTCAATTTCAATTTACGGTCATTTAAAATCATTTTGTGGATTTTTTAAATGTTTTCATCGGTAACAACCTCTTTTGGGCGTCCACTGCGTTCACCGTCTTCGGCGCTCATTTCACCACGTCTAAATTTAGCATACCAATCCTTAGTGATTGATTTTTCTGAGGCAATATACGGAAACTCGGCATCAAAACAAGTTTTTGCTTCAACTGTATTTTTTCCCTTCAAAAACAATATTTTATCAACACGCGAAATTCCTTTTTATCAATTTTTTTCACAATAACAAAAGTTGCTTCACTCAAAATACTATAATTTACAAACAAATGATCTGACAGCTGTCAAATTAATACACGCATCTTCGAATGGTTAGGACTAATTAAAAAACATATGGATTTAATTCTAGTAGCGTCATCTATGTGTCAGGCCGGGAACTTTTCAATTGAACTATTAAGTATTCTGATTATTTCCTCATTTTACATAGTCATTTATCAAGAATAATTGGTAGAACAATATTTTTAATCGCCTTTCACAACTTTTTTTATAATTGATCTTGGATGTATTTCCGTACCATTTCAGAATTTCGAAACCATCCTACAAGTAGTAATTAGAAGGTGCTATGTCTGGTGAGTACGCTGAGTGGGGCGAAACTTCCAATTCGAGCTAAAATAATGTATCCTGCTGTTGTTACTTGTGGCCAAACGCTGTCATGCAAAAGGATTTTGCTCAGTTTGATGTCGATGTCGACAGACATCTGCTATAACAGTTTCATTCACATTTCAATACACTACTTTATTATATATACTTTGATATCGATATGAATGGTTCAAATTATGTCAAATATTATTTTATGTAGAGAAATGTTAAAACCATCGAATTTAACAGTTGCTTATATTGATATTTTCACCAATAGATATCTCTGATCAAAATACATGCAAGTTCCTAAAAAATAAAAAAATAAAAAACTTGCTGTATGAAATTAACTCATCTTTATTTTTTTAATATTTAACTTTCAATAATTTAACAAATGAGTGAGAATGTGATAAAATATATTTGTCAGATATAATTTGATTTTTAATGGAGCTGAACCTTATTAAACATTCAAATTAGTTAAGTACTGTCCTCTCATAGACAGGAAATAATTTTTAAGTGAATTTATCGACTATTTTTCAATTTTACAAACACAAATTAATCGTAATTATAATTTCTTTCATAACGACAGTTAATATGATAACGTAAACGTAATTTTAACAAACAGTTTCCGTTGAAAATTTTGAATAAAGAGTATGTGAAAGCATTCGTCCAAAAATATAAAATAAATACGTCGACAATTTTGTAGACAAAAGCAAGCTGAATTTATATATAAAAATATAATTTTTGACTTTTAATTACTAGTTATAACCTGAAAACTACTGTTAAAATTTCTATTGTATAATTATTACTGTCTTCTTGGCCAATGTTAAAAGGGAAATTAAATACTAACACAATCTGATTAATAAGAGATACGTAACTATAATACATTATAATTTTCTTTATCAAATTTCTTTTTCTAAATCAAACAAATATTACTATTGCTAAATCACATCAGTTCTTATGAATGTTTTTTTATGAAAAACTTGATTATTTGTTCATTATTATCGCCGCTTCAAACGATTATTTCATGGAAGGATTCATGAGCACGACTTACTATTTTTTAAGTAAAATATTTCTCAGAGCTCAACTGCACAGCAGAAAAGCAATACAAAATTATTCTACAATAGTCAATAGTAACATCTACTAACCAAATCGAGCCAATTTACTTGAACAACTTTTACAACGAAACTAATTCTATTTAAAATTAATGCAATATAGTGATATGTTTTAAATGCATCCGGTTCTGTCCGTTGATTAATTATAATTATGACATATTAATTGAAACAACTGTAATAAATGATTTCAATTTGTTAAAAGTTTTTAAATGTTGTCTCAAATACTGATGAAAATAACATCTACTCACAGTGCTGGTAAAATAGACAATTTTTACTTAATTAATGTATCGCCAAGCTTAATATTTACAAAATTAAAAAGTTCTTCCTCATTAATTTTACGGATACCTGAGCAGATATATTATTATCAAGTATTGTGACGGGGTATAAAACTGCAATAAGAAGATTATCAACAAATTTAAATCATAGGTAAAACAATTATTACAAAAATCAAGTAACTTGATAATTTGTTACAGATAACAATGCTAATCCATTATACCCTAATAAAGATCTTACGCCTCATATCGATGGAAACAGGTAAATACTTTTAAACATAACTCGGTGCAGATCGACTATTGATTTTAATTCATTCCAGTCAAATGCAATATCCGGAATATCCGAAAATACCTGGATATTACGGCGAGAACTACAGGCAACCGATTCAACAGGAAAATTGGCCTATCGGTGAGTTCAGCTTGTTTGGTGTAAAATAATTTGTTTATACGAGTTTTTTTAGACGAGCCAAGATATCCGCCTCAAACTAATTATCACGAAATCGAAAACATCCAACCACCTATAATATCAGGTGACAGTTTTATTTTAAACTATATAAATTATTTCTAGTTTTGCCATATAAATTATATCTAGATAATATTTTGGTAGAAAAGCATACTATTGTAAGTTGGGGCGCCGTGAACGTTAACAGAATATAAATAAAATATTTTTACAAAAAAAATTAAACCGATTCACTAAAAAGTAAAAAATAATTAAACTTTAAGATTTTGAATACAAAAAAAACCTTTTAAAATAAAATAGGTACATAATAATAGTTGCAATAACCAAATAAAAATAAACAAAAACTTTATTTAACCTATCTACTACACGTATTTTATATTTGACTATATTCACAACAATTTGGCTTAATACCTACCTAAACCTATTTATCTATTTACATTATTATTTTAACTACTGCCAACTGATGACTTTGAAGTCGATGCCGAGCATAAACAGTTATATTTAGTGGAACTATCTACTGAAAACAGTCGAAACAGCCGATCGATAGTTACTTATATTCGACACGATTCTACTGTTTTTTTCAATTCGTAATGTCAGACGAAGATGTACGAATCCTTTCCTGTACAAATTATGAGAGAGTAAAGGACTGAGATAATTGCTTGCGCAGTTAGTTTTATATGTGATTATATTTTCCAACGTTACTATAAGCGAGACAGAGCTGTATAAATTCCTTCACGAACTAACTTTAAAAGAGAAAAGAAAAAATATAATTATGAATACTATTATAATAATAATACATAACATGCAACTTATAATTTAATTTTAAACGAAGTAGAATTACTTTTATATTTAAATGTTCTGTGGTTTTGTAAAAAGGAATGGAATTATTCTATGGAATGGAATAATATCCTACAAATGTTTTATTGTATTTTAATGTTTACAATTACAAGAAGAATTTTATATATTAGGTTAAAGTCACATTTAGAGATCGATTTGTAAAAAAGTTGTAGTTTTAATAAGAGCCACTAATTTATAGACACTAATTTAATTAAATGATTTTTGTTTCATACTTCAAAACCAACATTATTTTCCTGTCTATTGTTTGTTTCTTTGTTTCTAATTGACAGACAAAACAGAAGGATTCAATCACGTCACGGAAACGATTACACAGAAACCCATCATCAGCCAAAATAAAGCAACAGATACAGGTATGTATTATTAAATAGTAGTACCAGTAATCACTTTCATAGCAACATTTTTACAGGCGTTAATTCTAAACATGTGCAAGAAAAATTGGCACATGATTTAAAACATTCAAAAGATAGTATGGAACATGGCAAGGCGAAAATAAAAACAACACCCCACCATGAACAGTATCCAGAGGTTATTGCATATAAATTAACAGATGATACCCAAGATGGACCATCACATATTCCTAAAGGAGCAATATTATCCCTTACTTTAGGTACCATTCGTTACACATTTTTGAGATGATTCAAAACTTGATATGTTTTAGGTCTAATAATAACGGCAGTAATGGCTATTTTGATTGGTTGTCGTTTACGAGTAGTACGACGCCGACTGAGAAAGGGTGGTAAAGGCTATGCACATGATGCTGATTATCTAGTTAATGGAATGTACTTATAAAGGATTTTTAAAAAAGACACGAAAGGAACACAGTAAAAGAAAAAAATAAAAATTGTAGTTGGAATGGAAATTTAAAAAGTTATGACAAAAATATGGAGGTGAAAACCTTTGGTGATGGAATGAAATAAGTGAAGCTTTCATTGAATTCACTTTGTATAACTAACATTTCGAACTTATAGATGCAAGCTTAAGAAGGCTCAAAACACAATGAAACATACATAGTTAAATATTGTTAGCATATAACAGTTGTAATGCTTACAGTTTTTATATAAAACAACCCTATTTGTTACCTGTATATACATACTTTATATGTTACAAGTATGCTAGCTGTAGTTTTAATATTTTTTGTATTGATGATTGTACTTACTTTTACAGTTTAAATTTAAATTAAATTACATTATAAGTATCACACAGACATTTTAATTGATAAACATTCATATTCTTAACACTTATCAATAACACAGCAATACAACGATTAAGACAATTCGAGGAAGCTCAAAACTCTGCAAAGCCATCTGCCATTGAAAATTAAAAACCTGGAGAAATAAAAATTCTATCTACTAATAATAAACACGCAGGAAACTGTAACAAACGAGGCAACCTTCGTTGACATGATGAAATTGTTCAGTGAATTTCAGACTGAAATGCGTGGGAATTTCAGTCAGTTAGCAAACAAAGCAGAAAAATGGAAGATTCCAAAACAAGGCAAAGAGATACAAAAATAATTAATTCGTTCTTATAAGAATTATAACGTGGAACGCAAATGAGCTAAATCAGCGGGATATGACATTAGAACTATTTCTGAGAACAAATCACATAGCTATAGCTCTCATATTGGAGGCTCATTTAAAAAAAAATTACATTAAAATTCGAGGTTGATGCCTACTGGATACTACACCCCATCAAAATATAAAAGCTGAAATACATTTGGGAAGGCGTAATTTTCCTCATATTCTGATTTCTCTCTTGACGTCGGGATAGCTTCTTTTGCAGCAGACCGAATTTGTTAAATAATATTTCGGGTTTGCAGCTCCAGATCGTCTATACTTATGAGTCTTAAGTTTAAACTGATTTGTTCCTGTATTATAAATCTAAACGTGTCCCAGTTAGTGAATGTGTTAGTAAGATTAGGCTTCTTTGTTTTTTTTTTCAGAATTGTCGCGCCTACTATAAACACTACTAGAGTGTGATCAGATGAGAGTTCGCACAAGCTCTCGGTTTGTACTTGATTTGATGAGATGCCTTTTGAAATGTAAAAGTCTAGTAAGTCTGGTACTTTATTACTGTCGGTGAGCCAGTAAGTGGGTCCATGCCTAATAGTTACAATTAGTAATATTTATTGGTGCGAGTAATTCGTTTCCTCTTCCAGGTATTAATCGTGAACCCCAGACTGTGTGTTTAATATTAAAGTAATCTCCAATAATAAACCTTGGGCCTAATTTTAAAAATAAATCTCTGTATTGTTGTGTTATTTTGTATCTTGGTGAACAATATATAGCTCCTATGTATTTCTATTCATGTATTTCTTCTTTTTTTATCTAGTATTGTTGGAAATGCTGTATATTTTGTTTTATTATTAGAGCTGTTCCGCATCGAGTACGTTCACTAGGCTGTACTGTCCAGTATGCATCATAACCCCGTATTTAATGTATTTATTTATATATCTATCCGGGCTCACCGATTTAGCCCTTTTGCGTTCCATATTATAATTCTTAAGAACGAATTTTTTCTTTAACCTGTTTTGAGATTTTTCTATCCTGTTTGCTAACTAACTGAATTTTGTCGTATTTCAGTCTGAAATTCACTGAGCAATTTCATCAGGTTGACGATGGTTGGCTCGTTGGTTACAGTTTCCTGCTTTCTTACTTTAACTTGTTTATCGCTAATTTTTTTGTTGTATATATTTTTTGCCGTTCGAAGTGCTGTTTCTCCTAGTTTTTTATTTTCAATTGCAGATGGCTGTGCAGAGTTTTTTGCGTTGTCGAGTTGTCTTAATCGTTGTACATCTGTCTTTTTATTTGGCTGAAGTTCTTTTATTTTCATCTGGTACACTACACACCCTTTATAACTGGCAGGGTGTCCTTTTTCGTTGCATAATGTACATGTTGCTACGCTATTGCGTTGCTTCCTACATTGATTTGTGTGATGTTTACCAGCACGCTTCACACATCTAGGTTCCCTACTTCAAAAGTTTTTAGTATGCCCAAGCTGTTGGCAGTTTGTCTATTGGGGAATACTTTTTTTTTCGGGGATTCTACTTTTATTTTACATATATAAAGATATTTTACATCATAAATGGCTTTATTGTTAACATTTTGTATTAAATTAACGTAAAACAGCGGGAAGGCCTTAATAAGTTTTTCGCCATTTGAGTTTATCGTTTTTTCTTTCATCAAAGGCGTAACGGTCGCGATTTCGTGTCCATGAGTCTCTACTTCGCATTTAATATCATCTTTGTTATTGACAGCAGTTCCCTAATAAATACTCTGTATGTACGTACGTGCCGTCTCTATTTTGTTTCATTTGTACAAGTAACGTAAATCTCATTGTTTGACAGAGCTTTGTATTGTATTCGGTTAGTGGCTATTTCCTTTATTTGTGTTCTAAATAGATTAAAATTACCAATATCGCTTAAATTAATCGGGGGAGGCAGATGAATTTTATCTTCTTGCTTCATTTTTTTATGTTCCGTACAATATTTCAGTGATGTTTTCTTACTATCAGGGAAGGTGTCTCGGACTTCTTTATCTTTTTATTCTTCACTTCTTTCGATTAGGGTTGTCCACCTACTTCACATTCTAGTTCGTCTTCGTCCATAAAATACTCTTCTCTTAAATTTCTTGGTGTCTCCTCGATGTCTTGTGTTGGACCTAGCATAGCTGCAATCCATAGCTCATTACTTAGTTCAAACAGTATTTGCTTTAACGATTAGTTGCTATTAATACATTGTTTTCATTTATCAGTGAAATTGTATCCATTTTGTTTGATATTTGTAATGTATTTTTACAAGAATTCTTATATTCACTATCCGATTATTATAAGGGCGAAATATGGAACTTTCTGTTTTTCGTGGCGCGTATTCAGTTCACTTTAGGTTGACCGTATTGCCGTAACCCGTACCTGGGAACTCTTTGAGACTCGTTTTTGTTATATTTCTAGAGAATTGTTTTCTACAAGGGAAAACCGCGTCTTGACTCTATAAAGATTAAGACCGAACTACAGAGATCAAGATACAAAGATCATAAAATTAAGGGCAATATACTAAATCAAAGCTATGTTTGATTTTTAAAATAAAATAAAACTCATTTATTTAAGGAAAGAAAAACAATTTTTATTATTTTAATCAATATGACACTTGTCCTCAATTATATAATACTATAACAATTTAGTAACTCTCACAATAGATCGATTGAAAAATTAAACCAATCAGAAAACAAGCTTATCGACCAACAATCAAATACAAGTGTAACAAACAAAGTGATAAACAATAAGTACACAAGTACCCTATCAAGATCTATATAAATTGTTAATAATCTTTGGAAAAATGGCATTCTTATCATTAAATATATATCATATATATTGAGTTGATAATTTCTGTTTCTAAATTACATGAAAATTAACTGAAACTATACAAAAAGCAAGATATTTATATATAGTAATCGTATAAAAAAGTGACATAATCTCTAACTTAAACGTAAATAACTCAAAAATAAACTTAACTAAACCATAAGAATTGAGTTATATAAAAATCTAAATAAGTTAACTTTCTCTATAAACTACATTGATCTGCTGTTTCAGCTTATGCCTAAAAGCTAAAACGTTTTCACTGGCAGAACGTAATTACTAAAACAACCATTTTAAAATAAATGATGTTATGGTGATAAAAGAGGCTTGAAGGGGGCTAGATCCTAACAATATAGAGCCTATATTTTTATCGTAATTGTTATTTTAATGTAATAACAAGGATATGGTGAATTATTGCCTAATAGCAAGGGGGTAGATATTTACAAGAACTCTTGCACAAACATCTTGCTTTTTATAGCATTTCGCACTAGTTAAAATACAAGAAATATATTAAATTGTATTACATAAACATTTCCTTTTTAATAAATGTTGATACATATATAAAGGTGATTACATTCACCGTCCTTTATATATTTATATATGTAAAATAACAACACCTCAAATGATACACAGTTCAGTCGTCCCTACATACAAAAATATTTGTACTGCATTTCCTATAAACTACTCCAAAATCATGGCCAAATAACAAACATTCTTACGGGCATCATTTGCTTGATAAGTTGTAAAAATGATTGTCCTTTGGAATGTATCAAAACTGCTTTATTAAATATGACGAAAAAACTCATTTTATACTATCGCTAATATACAAAAATTATTCGAAATGTATAGTACTAAATGAGATTCAAAACTAGCTTAAACTGAGCTGGAACAATTATTTGCTTGCGCCAACATCCTACACTGCTTTTCCAGTCTTTCCACGTTCGCGAACAAATACGCGTTCTCCACATACAATTCTTTGACGAACATATCGTTCCTATGGAGCTTGTCCAATTGTTCGTTGCAGATTTTCATTTGCTGATCCAGCGTTTCTTGGCACAGTTTCAGTTTGGCATGAAGATCGGTCCTTTCGCATCGAAACTGTTGCCAGTAATCTACAACAAATTAAACAGTTCCCATCATTATTCTAAAATCTATCATACTTCATTGTCTTACATTGTAGAGTTTGCTCGTTATGATACTGCTGCTGCTTCATACAGTGCTGTAGGTGTTTTACTCGTTGCTCCAAATAGTTCTTTCTGCCCATGAGGTTATTGAATACACTAATTGGCAGAACTACATTTTGTTCACCACCTAAAAAATGAGAGAATGTAATTGGGACATAAACATTTCAAAAGCAATTTTGTTGAGCTTACTGCTGAATGCAAGGAAACTCTGGTTAAAAAAACTTTAGTATTGAAGTATATATTTCAACAATATAATTTTAAATCTATTTTAATGATTAATCAACATTTTTTCAATAGCAACCTTCTTTTGGGACATTTTGTATTAATATTTACCTGGTTTACTCTGTTGGGGTTGCGGTTGATTAGGGCTATTATCATTTTTTCGTGTTTCCTTCTCAGGATTTGCCTTCTTGTAGAGGTTTTTATCGTGTTTTCTGGTCCTCTTTGGTCTGCATGGTGTCGAATTTTGACTTGAAGACGTAGAAGGTTGTTGATGTTGATTCAGAGAAGTACTCTCTCTCTGACCTTGATTATTGACGGACAGTGTCCAGTTCATTTGTGGTAATGAACTTGTTGTAGAAGTCTCAGTTTCAGACTTTACAGTAACTCGGTCCCAATTTGCCTGATGGAACTCTAACGACGTTGGTTGAGGAGGTAACATGTCTTCAGGAAACCTATAAATCAGGTTATTGTAATATTCCGATGATTATTATTAGAATATTTGTGTGAATTACCTGCAAGTATTCTCTATGACATAACTGGTGAAACCCTGCATTTTTTGCATAATCCTTTGTTCTTCAGCGTCGGCATCCGCCTGTACAGCGATCTCTTGCATTTTCTCTTGTCTCGTTGCTAATTCGGAAAGCTTCTCCTTGAGAATACTTATTTCCTCTTCTTTTTTAAACATTTCACTTTCATGGTATGCTTTGTAGTCTTCAAATTCTTGTTCTAAATCAGTGAATTGTTTCTCCAAATTTTCAGTTTCCACAATGGGAGGTAAACGACTATCCATTAAATCCTATAGATAAAAAAATATATCTGCACTGTTTCTGGAAATATGTTAGCTCTTACTTGATTGGCGTATTGTTCTTCATACTCTCTCATTTTATCCAAGAGTTCATTTAATTTTTCACCACTAATTTTCTGTTCGGCTTCAAAGAACTGTCTTTCTTCATCAACCTTTGTCTAAAATAAAATCATAATTATATATAAAATTTATCTACCATTAAAATTTTGTAACCAACCTGCCAATAATCTTCACATTTTTCATATTCATTTCTTAACAGTTCAACGCAGTCCTCCAATTCTGTACATTTAGCACTCAATTCCTGATTTTCCTCCTCTAGTTTTCTCACTTTGTCTTCCACATAGGCTATACTAAAATCAGTCTGACAACCTTGTTCAATAAAGCTTTTATCGCTATAAAAAGAAAACAAATTAAGATCCTATCAACTCAGTCAAGTCTTCAATCATTACCTGCCCAATGAGTCATCGGTGTTGCTCTCTTGCTTGTGTGTTACCTTTTCGAAGAACTTTCTCAGCCTTTCGCATTTTGAACAACCCAACTCCTTCAATTCTTTTCTAGCTTCATTAATTGATTTTTCTAATTCATAGACTCGGTTTGTTAGCTGCATGGTTGTGGCAATTCCTTTGCCAATTTCCTATTGATAGAAAAATAATGTTCCAATAGATAAGCAATAATTCTCCAGATATCTCAGATTAATAAAGAATATTGCATAAGAATATAGTTAATTTCTTTCTAATCATAATGATAAATTATATAGATCATAGTATCATCGCCTAAGATATTATTTTGGATGTTTACAAAAAAACTTGGCGAATGCGCTAGCAAGTGAAAGGTTAATTTACTATAAATAAAATATATAATATATGAACCCATGGTGAATGCGCCAGATCTATTTACGTAAATTAATAAACATCAGAAAACATTCCAAAATTTAAATGACACAACTACTGATCAAAACACGTGCACTATATAAAGGGGCTATTAAAACTTCTCCACAAAAATATATAAATAAAACAAACAACATCCAGATACAAATTGAGTTTATTAAAAATTCAAAAGCAATACAAAAAGGTCGTTAACAAAAAAGTCTTTTATGGAGAAGCTTTGGAATGATAGCACTAGAGCAAATCGCGCGTGCTAACGTTAATAACGATGTGCTTATTATTAGTATTGTTAGTGTACAAGTTGTCATTAGTATGATTGCTTAATAGAGATGGGAGATTGAATGCTATAATGCCCAGCTTCTCCGAAATAATTAAATAAATAAATAAATAAATTAAAGTGGAATAAAGCATGCTCGTAGTGCAATCATGTAATAAATTAATTAATAAATAAATAAATATTAACTAAACCAATTCCATAAATAAAAATATATTACTGTCCAACTATTGTAAAATAATCCAGTATCAGATCTGAATGCAATTTTCTCATAATGAAGTCTAAGTGTTTATGGAAACATGCAATGTTCAACGTGAAAAACGTTAAATATTCAACAATATCCATACGATAAACATTAGCTAAGCCTGGTGAGATGATGTTAGTTCAAAACGTTCGGAGATGAACTAATATTGCACCAGGCCCAGACTTACCTCGTAAGTGGGTACTGGTATGTTGTTTTGGACGAGGACTTGTTCTAAAAAGGCCACTTTAGCTTGTAGTCTGAAATTTAAAGAAGTATAAATTAAAATGTACTGTTTTTAAAGTAATTTTTGTTTTTTGTTGTACTAGTGCCTACATTGTAAAAAACGAAGAACACTTTCTTGGTGGTGGGTTCCAGACCATAATTCACTTCAGAAATAATTTAGCCTTTTATATATTAATACTTCTTAAAGATGTGTTCAAAATTTTTCTCTAACAGTTAACAACATAATTTCGGCTACATAAAACTTATTAAAATCAATTATGGTAAATTGTGCTCAAAAGGTTTAAACAAGTGCGAAATGAAATTGCTTATTACCATTCAGAATTTTGCAAATTTAAATGTTTTAACAGATGAACCAGACGGTTATAATAGTCCTGATCTGTATGAGGAGGGTGCATTGCTGATACAACAAAAGAACTTCTAATAAAACTATGTACAGCATGCTTTCGTTTTGTTAAGCGTTTAGTGAGTTTTGTAGTAGATATTCATTAATACCTTATAATTCTACGATATTATTTTATATAAAAATTGTATTGTAATATTTCAATAAGTTCTGCGTTGTAGATAAAAAATTAAAAGTGTTTAAAGATCAGTTAGTTATGACCATTATGTACCAGTCACTGCGGCGACATATTACTAAGGTTCTCAAGGTGTTAGACCTTTACGCTTGACTGAACAAAATCATTTATTTTAATATTTCTATTCTTTTCACAACACACCAAATATTTCGTCTGAAAATGACTTTTTGTTTCCTTGAACTTGATATTTAAAAAAATAATCATATATTTTTTTGTTCCAATGGGTCTTCAGTTAGAGAATTTCTGAGAAAACAATAATTTAGATACAATATTAATCTTGTTTGTCTTATACATTTCTGGATAACATTAGGGAAAATCAATGGATGGTAAAAATAGATTTGTTAAAGAATTAATTGTATTTTTCCACTACTTTGGTGGTTCACCATTTTTTACAGTGGTTACACGCAAACAAAAAAAGCTTAAGTAACTACTGACTTTTTTTGGAAGTGATTTCCTAAACGATTCTGGTAGAGCACGTGCGACAACCTATTTAAAGAAAAAAATCTGCTGGTATCAGCCTGACTAGTGATATATCCATAAATAAGTTAACATACCGTGACTTTAAGGTTTATATTTCGGACTCTATTTATTTCATCGCTATCATTAATTAAAGGGCTAACATCGAAGGGGCTACGCGTTTACCTAAATTGGAGTAATTGAGGGGTTGGCAAGAAAGTAATATCGGTTTTGGGTAAACTAAATGTTTCGAATAGATTTTGTCAATGTTATATTTCCGTTAAATATAATATAGATAAGCAAGTATAAGAAATACTAGAGCGTCTATGTTAATTGTGATAGAGTGTTTTGTACGTTTTTTGCTGTTTTTCTTGAAATACTGTTTTTAAACAAGTTCTGTAATCTGCCCTGTAGGTGATAAAGGAACATTCGCGTTATGGTTATATGGTAAATGGGCGCTTTTCTTACTTCGATTGTAAAACGAGTCTTAAGACCGGAGATTCTCGGGCGTTATAATTCTTCTGAGTAATAACAAGTGTGGGATAGAGTAGTATTAGTGTGTATAGCGACTGAATACATACTTAGCTTTTTGATTATTTTTAAATTCAAAATAAACCTAATCGAAAATATAAATAAAGTATTTTTAAACAAATTTAGAAAAATTATAAAATAATTAATTTTTTCAATATTGAAGAAATCAAAATCTAAATGTTCCTCTTTATAAAATCAGTGCAAAACAGTTCTTCATCAAATGTTTTGCTAGTTCGACACAACGTTGCGTCAGTTCGTGTTTTTATCATGTTTTATTCTCTTGTGTATATTTCTGTTAAACCAGAATGTTTAATATTCATTTATTTAGGTATTGATACTATTAAATGTTAAGTCGCTGGGGTTTTTATTGGAAATATTTGTTGCGTATTGCAGATGCACTGTATTAGTGCACCTTCAAGAGAAAGCTATTAAAAGTTCATGATATTCTACTCATAAGTTTGTGAGTTATTGTAATAAGAGTGACACTACTTTTGTTATTTTAAAAACAATGGATCAAAAACAATTTCGTGTTTTAATTTTAAATTCTTTCTTGATGGGAAAAAATACCGTTCAAGCGAGGTTTGAAAAGTGTTATAAAGAACTGCGCTCTATCAGAAACAACAATAAAACTTTGGTTTGATGACTTCAAACGTGGCCGTAGAGACACCGATGATGCAGAACGCAGAGGACGTTCAAATGAGGTGGTAACACCAGAAAACATAAAAAAATCCATTCAAAATCGTTTTGAATGATCGAAAGTTGCGTGAGTTAGCTAACATTACAAATATATCAAAAGGACGTGTTGGTTTTATATCGTATGAACATTTGACTAAGAGAAAGCTTTATTCAAAGTGCGAGCTGTGAGCAAACCACCGTTGACCAAAAACAAGAACGTGTTGATGATTGTGACCTTGCATCTATACCAATATTTCTAATAATTTTTTAGTTGAAAAGAAACCTAATCGAAAGCACGAATAAAATATTTTAAAATTTAACATGTAGTTAGAAAAATAACAAAATAAGCTTTCGAATGCTTTGAACGACATAGCATTTTCAAGAAATCTTTGCAAATTATTTAAACAGATATAAATGTTATATTATACAAAAACAGTGCAAAACTCCAACAGTTCTTTACAGATTGTTTCGCAATCGTGACACAAGGTTGCATCATTTCGTGTTTTATCATTTGTTATTATTTTATATATTTTTGTTAAAATAGAACGTTTGATATTAATTTATTTAAATCAGACCGAAGTTTACTTTGATATAGATGAGTATTGGAATCGTTTCGACGAATAATTACCATTTTAGTATTTTAAAGCCACTTTAGATTGGAGTATTTTGCAATCATCATCACAAATTGGATTTCGAAATCATTACTCGACAATTGACCAAGTGCAGAGAGTGACAACAGTTGTTAAAAAGGCACTCGAAGAAAAGAAATACTGCCCTGCAATATTCATGGACAATACAAGCTTTTGACCGGATATGGCATTCAGGATTAATATACAAAATGAGCAAATTGCTACAGCGAAATTACCCTCTACTGCTGGAATCATATATTTTCGAAAGGAAATGTAGAGTTTTGCATGAAGGACCATTCTCAATACTTAAACCTATTTCGGCTGAAGTTCTACAGGATAGTGCCTTGGGAGCAATCCTATATCTGCTCTATACTGCTGATATCCCAACCAAAAAAGAAACAGTACTTGGAATATTTGTCGACGACACAATTCTAATAGAAAAATATGTACATCTGTCTAAGGCTGTAGAAAAAGTACGGTCAACGAGATCTACAAATGGAATCTACAGCTTAATAGCTCCAAATCTGTCCATGTTACTTTTGGGTTGCGGTGAAATGACAAAAACCTAATTATATCACTTCACGGATGCGCGATTCCTTAAGCAGAATCAGACAAATACCTCGAAATATATCTCGATGGTAGGTTAATTTGGAAACATCATGTTAGACAAAAATCAGAGCAGATTAAACTCAAAGTCAAGCAACTGTACTGAAGTTAGTCGGAAGATTCTCTCAACTTGGCCTAAAATCAAAAAGATTGGTTTATAAGTTAATCATAAAGCCAATTTGGATTCATAGGGTGTAAATATGGAGTTGTACTAAGACATCAACCGACTAGTAATCCAACGCACCCAAAACAAAGTTCTACGATTAATTACCGATTCTTGTCACTGCGTAATCAACGAAGAGCTACACCATGACCTCGAAATCAAATGGATACAAGAACTGATCCAAGATTCCACCTTAAAACATGAAACAAGATTGCTAAATCACAGCAACGTGAAAGCAATGTAGCTGCTGGACAACACGCAGGAAATCAGAAGATTGAAGCGAATAAACCACAGGAACTTGTTTATACACTAAACTAAAAGTGTATTTTTAAGTTTAGCTTAAGTAGATTCGTTTATTTTAATTTAGGAAATACAAGCTGATGTATTAATCCCGCACTCGCCTTGCTTGTGTATTAATGCAAATATAACAGAACAGTAATAATAAATTAAGATTGTACTAAGCATATCTAATGTAAGATGTAATTAATAAAATCATCACAAATTAGGACCAACCTTTCAAATAACGAAGTTGTATTATTATAAGTAACAAAAATTATCGTGTATCCACAAGAATTACGTTTATTTGAAATATTTCGATCCACTTTCGCTTATTCTCCATTCAACCAGATTGAGCTACACCAACCACTAGGTGGTAATAGAGAGTTTCTAATAAATTACTTTGTGCCGGACATTCCTACTATTGGAACAAATCGATTGATTTTTACGGTTTCCGTGCGACCTTGCCGTTCTAACTGGGCTACAGTGCCAGGCGCTGAAGCCTCGAATTTTATTTATTACAAAGTTTCATCGCGAGTTTTACCTGTTGATTTCTTCGTTTTCACACGTCGATAAAGATTCGGGTTCGGTGTCGAATCCACTTTCGCTGGACGTGAACGGCACCTCCAAGTTCTCCGGCGTCCTGGACTTGTAAAACTTGCGCAGTTTGCCAAGGCGCGGACTACCATCAGCTGCAAAAAGTAAAACGTTTCATTAAATATTTAATATCCTATGCGGAATAGATATGTAAATATAGATGGAATTAACTAACAACAACCATACAGAGAAAATGTGCGTAACAGTCGATTGACGATATAAAAATACTTAAAACATGTTTTTGTATCGAGCATCTAATATTTGAAATACCGATCAGCTATCTGGTTAGAAATAGTCTACATTTTATTATAGAAATTTAAATGGCACATTCAATTTGTTAAGTAACTCTCTAAACAAATATTAAGTAACAATATGTTTGGTTCTCCTGCTATTTCTGATCAATTTTTTTTAATTTCATTAGATCAGAAATGTATTCTCATTTTTTGCTTGAGAAAAATTTGTACAAGTTAAGTTAAATTTTTATGGGGTTTTCACCAATAGACAGAGTTTTTTTGAGGGAGAATTAGATGTATAGTCTATTCAAAGTTTTTCTGTACATACGTCATCAAGATGTTTAATGTATCGCCTGTCGCAATTTGTAAATTCGTTTTAGAATCAGACAATATTTTCTTTCACATTCTATTCTAGGCTAAAAAGAGACACAATGCTGTTTGATTAGTTCGAAGACGTAAACGAATGAGCTTGTCAAAGTCGTCCAGTTGTCAGACGTATGGAAAATTCTTGAAAGCAATCGTGATAAGAGGTTATAACTCTAACCCATAAACTATAGTAAAACATTTTTGGTTAATTATTTTATTTAGATTAGAATTCTGTTGTATGTCAAAACCAAACTAAACTAAATTTTTAATGGCTGCTAATTGTCCCAGTTCGCAAAAATAATAAAATCATCACTTTCTTTACTAGTGCTGCTACTCCAAACTTCCAGATGTTATTTTTATTGTAATTCACCTCTAAGGCATGAATTACAAAGTTTTGAATTATTTGATGTTGTAATGTTTTCTGATCATCACTTATTGACATATTCATAAATCATCTCAAAAGATTTATTCAGCATTCTTGGAAGAAAATAGTGTATGGACAAAAATATGCATTATCTGCAAAGCTGTACACATATTAATTATTTACAGAAATACATAATTAGTGTTGGGAACTATCGACTGTTTAGTAATTGACTACTTTTTGCTATCGACTGTTTCAGTCGCTATTTTTGGTTCGACTGATTTTACTTTTTTTACCAGTGACTGTTTCAGTCAAATGTTTTCGGTCCGACTGATTTTGTTATTATCGACTGTTTCAGTCGTGTACTTTTAGTTACTATTTTTGGTTCTATTAATTTCATTCGACTTATTTTTAACGTTCTGGCTCTGTCGTCTTACCCGCGATCTTGACAAAAATGTACCCAATTTATGCTTACATTGATTTATATGTAATATATATAGTTTTATGATTTTTTTGGTAGTTTGCTTGTAAATAACAATATATTGTATATTAATAGAACAGCATTTTGAAACGATGTTTTTCAAGATTGTTAATGTAATAGAGTAAAAAGATGAAAAATGTGAATGATAAATAGTGATATAACTTTGACTGTTTTTATGGCAATAATAGGTAATATTTCGATTAGTCTCTCGATTTTTCTTAAAAAATATTTCCGTTCAATAATAAATAAAGCATTTACTTTATTTAAAAAAGATCTAGTAGTTATTGTGCGATCATTTTTAATTATGCCATGAATTAGTTTTTCTATGATTAGGTATATGTTTAGTTCTTATTTAGTATTTATGGTTATTGTACATCTTGAGTTTTTAGGTTTTGTTTAAGTTCTAATTGTATTGTCTATATTTATTATAGCACATTATTTAAAAACAGCAATTAACATATCAATATACTATAAAACATTTATAGGGTATTATTCTTTTAGTAGGGTATTATATTTTTTCTTTTCTATTTCAAAATTAGTACGTGAAAGAATATGTACATCTCCGTCTCGCTTATACTACCGTCCTTTCTTTTCCCATAATTTATACAGGAAAGGGTTCGTACATCTTCGTCTGACATTATGAATTGATTAAAACAGTCGAGCCGTACCTTTAACTGAAAATAGTAATTACTATTTTCAGTCGCTAGTTCTTTGATTATCGACTGTTTCGACTGTTTTGCGATTATCGACTGTTTGGACTGTTTTCAGTCGATAGTTCCCAACTCTAAACATAATATTTCTTCAATTTTGAATTTTCTGCCCTAATATCTTTCAATTTTTCATTCTTGACAGTATAAATTAACTGTGAAAAGAAACTTTTTGAGAACTAGTTAGCATACCGTGAACTCAACACATAGTATATTTAATCACTACCTGAAAAAGGTCCTATTTAAACAAGAATAAAGTACAAAATTCATCACATTTACGTGAAAAGATCAAGACGGGACAGGACAAATTCATCCACCGTTAATATGATTAGACACGACCAGTAAAATATGCGAACAGCTAATGCATATGTAACAACACGAAGGATATCAGAAACTTTAATCTCGTTATTTCAACGAAACAACAATACAGTCAGTGGCTCGAAACGGAATTTCTAACCTATTAATCTCTTTTAATTCAGCCTTGTCACTGTCTGCATCCAATATAATTATATTTTTATTAGAAAACTGATATTTTATACAGCAATTTCTCTCTACGGATAACTATGTGCCTTCAACCGCGATATAACTTACCGTTGAGAAATTCGACTATATGCGAAATCATTTATTCAATTCCAATTTACTGCAACAATGGTACGGGGGTTGGTTTTTATATTTCTGGATCATGTTAAGTTAGAAAGTTAGCTGCCAAAGGGTAATATTAATTTAGTATACATGTAATGGTCAAAAAGTTTCTCGCATGAGATATTAACATTTTTTTCTAAGTTGATATAACCGCAAGTTATATCCATGTCATATTTTGGTGCAGTTTCTTAGATAGATTGATTTTTATTAATTAATTTTTACTAATTGATATTTATTATAGAAAAAGATAAAGGGACATTGACATCAAAAAAAGTTGAAGCTGGCGCGGAAGAAGTTGTAGTTTTGAAGAATACAAAATTGAGCACTTTTGAGCCATTTTTAATTTGAAATTTTCACTTTACAATCATTGATTTATGGTGAGGTTGGCACATATTTCCTTATGATTGATTAAACATTTTATAAACACGCAAAATTATATTGATATTTATTGAGAATATTATTTAAAATAACAAACTTACTCAAATATCCGTCATCAGAGTTGATATTTTGGCAAACTAGGTGTTAATACATAATCTTTACAGTTTGCTAGACTGGGATACAATAAAATTAATTTATAATAGTTCTCCACTAGAGTTCTCTCTGCTCTCGAAAAAGCATGGTGAATTTCTAAGTATAAAAACATATAACTTCCAGTGATAAAATACAACAACTGTATATAAAAAACGATTTGTTACATCTTTTCGTGATCCTATTGATGAACTTCATTTTGTTATTGATCTTTGAAACTTAGTTCATTTCAAAGTCTGGTTATGATGATCTTACAGCCTGAATTGAGATACTTTTTCCCGAACTTCACCAAACTAACATATGTAGCTATCAAGAAATGTTTCGAGTTAACTGCCGAACGATTGCCAACCCAAATTCAACTAACTTATATTTTATTGATAAGTTAAACTATAAGTAAATAGATTCAGGGTAATTGAATGAATTCAAAAGATAACAGTTTTGTGATTTATGATTAGGATTTTTCCGAAATTTTACTGAATATGAAAACTTGTTAGAACGTATATGAAATATGAACGAAACTCTTAATTCTAGATACTTAAAATCACATCTCACAGTCAGAGTTAACACGTTGTTTTTTTAACAAACATGGCTGTATCAGTCACGCTATATAATAGTATATTCACCAGGCATCTTTGCCTCCGAACTGGGGGTAAATTTAATGAATTTTTCTAAAGATATGTCATAACGAACTTTTATAAGTCGTATCGTTTTTTTTTTGTTCGACAAGCAACATATAGGACATGGTACAAAAATAACCGACGAAGAGATCCAATGTAACTTCTAGACATTGCTTTTAAAATAACACAATTTTAAAAGCATATAATAAAATTAAGGCAGACTTGTTATTTTCATTTGTGTATAGACATAGGTATTTCATTAGGCCACCCTTGGCAAGACGCTAATAAAAAGAGTGTAAAGAAAACAAAAGGTAAAAGTTAAAATAACATTTGGTTAGGTTTTGTAAATCATAATAATTTATAATAATTAATTATAGATATATTGTTCTTCATTCTAGAAACAGAAATACAACGAAAAGATCCCAACAAGTGGCCAGCAAAAAATTAAGTATTGGCTTGCACAACATAAAAGTTTTGAAGATACCATGTTAAAGAATGAAGTAAATCGAACTGTTATGGGATATGGCAAAAAATTACTACAGTAGATATACAGAAAGCATTGTCTAAAATAACATCCTTCGGTTTGGATGAACTCTACCAGGCACACCGAAGAAGAAATTGACAATTGGTGAAATTGTGAACTAGTGTTACATTGGAAATTAACAGCTTTTCTGGATGTGGGATTATGATTCAATACTGAAAATACCAAGACAGGGTGACGAGAGTGGAAACAACTAAAGTGAATATATAATTAATACAGGATAACTGTAGAAAATCGTATTATAGAGTGTGAAAGATGTATGTGAATAAAAATGTGTGTAGTTGTTCAGAATATATATAAGCATTTGGTTAAAATGTACGACAAGAGAATGAATACTGTTTTGCAGATATGGCAAGTGGATTAGGGAGAATGCAGTGATTAAAACTAATTTTACCAAGAAAAATGTACAGAGGTAGTAATAGAAGAGAGTAAGGAGAAATAAAATGATATCGGAATATTTTGACAAGAAAACATAGCAACGAAGGAAACAAGAGTACCCATGCCAAGGTAATATGTTGTTATATAAATATGAAAATAAAATACATTACTCGGATGTACAATTATTGACTAGGTGGACTAAGCCTCCAGGGAGTACCATAGGTGGTTTAAACAAGATTTTAATGTAGATATAATAAAATAACTCTAACCTACAAACTGTTGTGACTGTTTAATTAACTGCAGTTTAAGTCCTCCTATATATGCATTATTGCTACTTAGGATAGACTATATTTAAATTACGTTCGTTGATGTAAACATTTCGATAAGGTGAGCCACAATTGGTACTAAACCACACCGAACTACACTGAAAAAATAATTTTTAACGAAGAAGCCTTCTATCCACAAAAAGCAAATAAAGGATCATTTTTAAAACCCCGGTATATATTGAAAAATCCGGCACAGCGATTATAATACAATAAGTAGGGCACGGAAAAAATACTGTTTTTATAATCGATACATTGGATAATGTCGCGGAGGTCTTGCCGTAGGAGAACCACCGCACCCACGACGTCCGAAAACTTCCACGGGCAATAACGAAAAAACTGCACCGATATTACACCGAGTATCGAGAATATCTGGAGGCCGTCCAACGAAACAAAAATGATGAATAATGTAAATTCGGAAACATTTACGGTATAGAAAGCCGCCGAGTGACATCACCCACCCGAATTAGAGTCAATTTTATAGCGCATACCAGTGCGGCTAACGGTAAATATCAATACAACAAAACGCGACCTTATCTCGATGACATTTGGAAGAAAAATTAGATAAAACTTACGTACGAAAATCACGTCTTCCCTGGATCGCGATCTAACAATCTTTCTAGTCTATTATTATCAGATTACTGTTTATATGACTATGAACAAAGGTGAAGCGATTATGTGTATCCTTATCATTTTATAATTGTTTTTTATGTACAAGATAAATAACTAAAATAAAGATACATCTCTGAGAAATTATAGTATTATTCAACCAGAAATATATTAAACTATTAAGTGTGGTACTTAATCATTAAAAACCTTTTTGTGATT
Organism: Rhynchophorus ferrugineus; assembly: GCF_030347505.1. Classification (NCBI taxonomy): domain Eukaryota; kingdom Metazoa; phylum Arthropoda; class Insecta; order Coleoptera; family Curculionidae; genus Rhynchophorus; species Rhynchophorus ferrugineus. The sequence continues at coordinate 25,135,152 of NW_027472581.1, read as the reverse complement.
TTTACTATTTCATAATATAATGAATACCTCAATGTCAATTTTTAAACTGCGTGAACAAGATACTAATTATACAGTATATAACTTATTATAATTTGTTCATTACTACATTTATAGTTAAGGATAAATACAGAAACGCCCAAATGACAATATTTGGTAATTTGTATTACTTTTCTATATGAATGTTTGTTAAAAGTGAAATAATGATTAGAATACATGCAGGTACCTAATATTAGAATCAACAAATGCCCAATACACACGTACTCCTATAGTTTGGCAGATTTGAAACTTGAAATATTATAAATGGAAAGCTTCGAGCAAATATGTGTTCTCTTAGAGATCTTAAAAATTAGCAGTGTAACAATTAAAGTACAGCCAAATAATAGATTAAAAACCGCAGGTTTATAGACAGATGGTTTTGATAAAATATACAAAGATCTGCTGAGACTTCATACTATGACAAGATTATGAAAATCGCCGACATTTTCCTAAAATTACTTTCTCACATGGCCTTCACAAAAAATATTATAAAAATGATTCTACCTAACATATGATTCTTATCTTACTCAATAATATATTTCTATATAAAAAACTAAAAATAACAATGCTAATAAAAGGGATATTCTATTAAGAAATAAAATATTTTTTAAACCGACACTTAATAAAGTTATGTTAAAGTTTATTGAAGTATTATTTAAGAGAACCAAAAACAAAACCCTTGTTATTTGTAAAATTTTAAATTGGACTTCATTCATAAATCAACATTCTCAGAATCTCAAGATTTGCACGAAATATTACTTTTTTACTTCAACTTTAAAAAGTGTTACGGAAAATCATGGCTTACGTTTGAAGAAATGGAAAGAATTTGACAGATAGCTTCATTAATATGAAAGCAGTTACTAGAATTATGTATATCAACAAAATCACTTTGAATCAAATTGATTAACTGTGCTAAATAACTTCATATAACCATAATTTCTCATATATTTTGATATACTAATAATTAATGATGATTAAAAAATGCCGAATGGAGAAAAACAGATCACAAGAAAGTTATACAAAAATAGAAATAATTAAAAATATCCATAGAATATATACTGCATTTATGTACAGTAAATAAATTCCACATGATAAAAGTAACATAAATAGAAGGAAAAGTAGTATAGAAATAGACTTTAAAAAACTAGGTTTATTTTCATAGGACATGGGGAGCACTCTGACAAAAAGGGGCATATCTGAATAGTATCAATTAAATTTAGAGTAACTTTAAAGAGATCAAAGATTTCACCACGTTAATAAATAATCATTATATACTCCGCATCTAGATAGACATAAATTACAAATGATTAATTTCTGTAGAGATCAAAAGAGAATAAAAGGGAGCTGAAGAAGGCGCGTACACATCCTGGTGCTTCTGGTATGGTAAGAATTATATTTACACAACGAGAATAACAATTTTAATGTCACTCTGCTAATATATTCACAGTTTTTTCGTTTACACGAAATGTCAAACTAGAAAGTAAACTTGTAATTTCGCTAGTTTAAATTTTAAATGTTATTGCAGAAATATAAAACAATAAAAAGTAACACTCAGTTCAAGTATGTATTTAATCATTCGTCAGTTAACTTCTTTTAAAAAATGGCTTTAATGGATGACACCCCCCATATTCAAAAAATATTTAGAACCGAATATAATGATTTATAGAACAGTGGGCTGTTTAAAATATACCTAATATATTTTAAAAATATTTATGTAGGGGGGGCTAGTACCCCTACATAGAGGGATGCTGTACATAGGATGGGTGACAATGCATATATTAAACTGATTTAAGACATGAGCTTTGACATATATGAATATAACTTAGGTATATGTAATCTGGTAAAAAGTATACATGGTGGGAAAGCATACATAATAAAGCGAATCTCATTTACCAACACCAAGTCTAAATAAAAATTTAGAGGACTAAAAGTTGTCGGGAGATATAGAAGGAAATTGGTAAACACTGGTCAAAGTACTTGTTGGAAATGATACAAATGATACAGGTGCGACATAAGAGTTTTTAGAGAAAGCGGAGACCTCGTGAGGTTTGACAGTTCTATTTTGTCTGAAAAATCGAAATTTGATCGAATCGTGGTCACAATTCCTGTTGGTCCTTTTGTAACAGCAATAAGCATAAATAATTTAAAGCATATAAAGAGTTTTATATTCACACTGAAATCAACACAGCATTCAACTGAGTGGGCAATAAAAAGTGAAAGCCGCCCGAAGTGGCCAAAATTACATCAGTTGGTCGGATTGATTTTAACAACTAAAAAACAATTGAAAAACGACCATTTAATTATTATAACAAAAATTGACTTTAGGAAAAACATCGTATTCAAACGAAGAACTTAAAAGAGAAACAAAGATCACTTGAGGATAAAACATATTTTACATCTATATTTTATCGAAGAAACATTGAACTAACAATAATTGTCCTTGCGCTAAATAAACTGATTCTTTATTATTATTACAACAATAACATTTATGATGCATAATTTTGATGATTGATTTTAATGATTTTTCAACATTAAACCAAATAAGCTAGCAATATGGCTACTTATAACCAAAACCAAGCCTAACCTAACAAATTCGACGGTTATGGCATTTCTCTATATAGACACAAAATATTAATTTTTCCCTTAGTGCTATTGAGTTATTCGGTCAGAAGAATCCATAAATATCTAAAAGTGTTTGATGGCACTTTTACAAAGTTATGGTGATGCTGATCAACGGCAGTGACAAAGAAAGATCCGGAGGAACCAAAAATGAATTCAACGACAATGAATTGCATGATTTATTGGACGAAAACACAGTTCCAAAACTCGAAGATCTTACAGAATTAGCAGTTGATGTTGCTAGAGAAATGTTACTTTATAGCCCAACAGAGATGCCTATAGGTCAAAATCACATAATATGATGACAAAATATTTGGATCTATCTTAATTACAGAAACATTAATTACATTAACACAGAAACTACAAAATTAATTGTTGATGTGTTGACATTGTGATGGATGAGAGCAGTTAAATTTTTCCAGTGCAAAATCCGTTGCAAAAAATAGCTATAATGGACGATATTTTTATTAAAGATATTTAAAACGAAGTGCCAATTAAATCAACTGTAAGTCAGTCTGTCTTTGGTTCCCTGCATTTAATTAATAATTTTAACCATTAAGAAATAGTCACCGACCATTAAACCACAGTGTCGATTTCATTATGCAAACGTGACATTAAAAAGAACGATATTTAAAAGAGAATAAATATCAAAGCTGACAAAACACGTGTACGAAAACGTAGCAGGAATATTTCTAATCGATACGCCGTGGGGGATCTATGAATAGACAATTTCGATTATTTTACCTTCATTAGTATCATTGTTGTACAAGTTTCGATTGTAAATCCATGTGGGACCGGTCTTATTGGGTTATGTCTCACATGATAAATAGTATATTGGATAATAGATATATAATATGCATGTTAATAAACTCAAAAACTTAAAAATTGCTATCAATTCATTTGCGTACTTAAATCGGTAGCAAAATTATACCATAGTTTAAGAATAGACGATATGAAATCTGAAACTTTTAAAGATTATATGAATACAATTTCAATTATTAATTAATGTACTTGAATTTTTTTAATATATTTTTTAAAGTCTCCTTTTACCAACGATGGTTTATTTGGACTGGACCTACAGTTTAACGTGGGCTCCGAACTACGGTCCTCAGCATTAAGCCTACCGACTGGCGAATGACCATGAACTTAGAAATCATCCCAGAAGACATCCGGTCTTACCCAGCCTGGTTACTGGCATGACTAGGATCATTTTCCTTGTCGGATCTTGCACTCTTGCCTAAGGAGAATCACAAATGTTAAACAACCACAAACATAAATTTATGACCATGCCCCAGCAGGAATCGAACTCGCGACTATCGCAATAGTAGGAGGACCGTCTTATTGCCTTTACCACTGCGCCAACCAAGCCGGCTTACTTGAAATTTATTATTCTAAATAGGATTTGATATTTCCAGTAGATACGATAAAACTACATCAATAATCCATCTTTCATCTAAAGTTTAATTTATGATTTTGGTTTAATATCTGTGCAATACCAAGTCTGTTTTGTTGAAGTTTATTTAAAAGCTTATTCGAATACTTAAAAATATATACCCAATTTTCAAACACATTTTAAGTTTCATAAACATCGAGAAAATGATACCTGGTTGTTAACTAAAGTGTTTCTTTAGTTAATTAGGGTCAATGACTTTTCCAAGAGCACAAACTCGAGCAAGTGATAGTTTTGTTTGATTATACAAATTGGGATGAACGTGATTATACCATATATATCAATATGAAACATTTGGGTATGACAGGCTTGTGCTATTCCAAGAAAACACTCGCGGGCGTTTTTTAACTGTATGAATAAGTAATTAACTTAACACCCCATTAAGAGCTTTTAAAAGAGCATTCTAGAACCCTTGCAGTGGATCAGTCCCTGTCCAGTTCATATCTTACTTACTAGCAAATCATATTTTACTTTCTCTAATCATCACGATCCAGGTTTCCCTTAATTTCTTTTTCTTGCTATCGATCTCGAAATTCTACTTCTAATTCATTTGTAGAAATACGAATCATCGCTCATAAAATTGGGAATCAAATTCCGCAACAAATTATAATAGGTCTTCTATAAGTTACGCCCATAGTTATACGACACATTATAGTATATACATTTAAAAAAAAACTTACAATAACGCAAAGAGTAAAATATTTAAATATTTTGTTCAGCAGATATTGTCTTATATATGGTATATACAAGTTTTTATAGTGTTCATGTTATATTGTTGGATTTTCATTTGAGATAACATAATATTCAGGTTAATTTACCAGCAAGTTGTGATATTTTGTTAATTGTAGTTATAAACCTTCAGGTTGAAATGAAAATGAAAATTGATACAAGATTCAGTTTTTTTTTTAATAAATAAGGATAGAACAGGATATCTCGAAAAAGACAATAAAATACAATTACATAAAAAGAAATATATACTCTGATATATAACATATTTTTTGTCTATAAAAAAGAAATTCTATTTACCACAAAAAATCATTTTCTGGACAGTCAGTATATAAGTACTTTGGATAATTGGAATCGCAATTACATGTTATCAATGAAATTGCTTTTTAATTTTGAAAATTGTCTGCATTATGTAAGGGACAGAAATAGCATTTTGTTGATCATAAACCGTTTGTCGAAATTGCAACAAATGAGGCAAATAGAATATTTTGTAATAAATATATATAATCCCTAACTATTTAAATAATGATAAGTTAGGATTATTTATCTCCACATATAAATCAAGTTATTTAACTCACATTTCATACACTACTACGTACATTATAATATTATTCTACTAATCAATTGTGGTTAGTTAACCTGAATAACATCACATTATAAACGCTCAGTTTCTTTGTGATTAATTCTTCTTGGTGAAATGATGGATTTCAAATGGGCCATTTTGCACTGCATTGTACTGAGCATTAATACAAAAAGGACAGAATATTTAAAAATATATAACAATATTATCACATCTGCATTGTAACATTTGGTCATAAGTGGTGAAATTCGTTAAAAATGTATTATTTCACTCAAAATCATGTATTCATTTCATACACTACTACTTACATTATAATATTATTCTACTAATCAATTGTGGTTAGTTAACCTGAATAACATCACATTATAAATGCTCAGTTTCTTTGTGATTAATTCTTCTTGGTGAAATGATGATTTTCAAATGGGCCCATTTTGCACTGCATTGTACTGAGTATTAATACAAAAAGGTCAGAATATGTAAAAATATAGAACAATATTATTTCACTCAAAATCATGTTTCTGCCAATATTATCTAAATAACCTTCACAATACCCTCAATCTGATGAAGAGTGCGATAAATGGTTCGAAAACATATTTTATTTGAATAATACTCAAAATGTTCACCATAGAATCCTCATTTTGGTCAAAAGGTCGCAGTTTTAGATCAATTTTTTTTCATAATAAGGTTTTAGATAAATATGAACTATATTTTGATTGAACTACAATGCACTTTCTGACTATATAAATAGTTAAAAAATTCTAAAAATAAAATAAAACACAGCATCTAATAATTTTGTTTGTAATGCTGTTTTGTACTTTATTATATTAACAGATATAAAGCAATTAAACTGACAATTATTCATAATAAATAAATATAATTACTTAAAGCAAATTAAATTAATTTAATTCGCATAGATTATCGAGTTTCACACATTATATATTATGGAAAAATACAGAACAATGAAAACATTTCAATGAACTTGGTAACTATTATTACCAAGGTTCGGCTATCTCTAATAAACTTCTTTGGTAACCTACGCTCCATTGAGACACTTGATAGATAATGTGTAGTATATTCAACGGAAACCCACACGTTTTGTTATAATTAACCGGCAGTTCTTGATTGCATCCCCACGCACCACCAAAAAGGAGAATAGTACAACTAACTTACCAAACAGGTACGTAACGAACGAGTTAATTAAATAATTTATAACAACCAACATTAATAAAGCGTAAAAAGTGCGCGTACACCGCGCTTGACAGATACTAAAATCACAACTGTGCCAAAAAATATACATACATCACGATGCTTTCACTGCTACCTGATAATTAACGGACGTACATCATCGCTATATACGGTGCGATTGTTCGATTTTAGTTTAAAACATAATAGCGAAAAAATAGCTAATTGGTTTGTTAAACATTTTTGGTTCAAATGAATCCAGGTTGGTTGTGGAAAACAAATGCGTGAATATTAACTAAATTGGCGAAGGAGCGGGGTTAACACGAAATTAATAAGGGGGAATGATTGTTTTGTGTTCTTTTAATTAACATCCATAAAGCGATAAAAAGATTAGTGTTAATTTTAAGCTATAATCTCAACCTAGGGCAAAACCAAGGATAACATAATCATCTTTGTTACTAATTGGGAGTTACGTGTAACATCATCAACATCAACGTTGATTGTATAAAATATTTTAGTTAGGTTAAAAATGAATAGTAGAAAGTTTTAATAAGTCTATTTGAATTATTAACATTGTTTCTGCAACTGTTTGTTATTTTAAGGCTTATGATCGGTCACGTAATCGAACGAGTCAAACAACTCATATAAATGGGAAAATTAGATGAGTAATACTTAAAACAATTTCATTGAAATAAAATAAAGTGGGATTAAATTGTTTCACACAAATTACAACATATTTCCGATGCGGTTATAAGTAAAAATTTGCACATAATTCTGGAACATTTAACAGAATCAATTCACAGACTAGATTCTTATGCGAACGGTGTGGATGATGCTGCAATAAACAATAACTTAAATATACAAAGTTTTTTTCTTAAATGCGAACTATGCCGTAAACATCACCATTACCTTTAGTCTTCATCGTATTGCGCTACACTACGACGAAAAAAATCAAAAAACAAAACACTTTCAAACTTCCACCCACGACATGCACGTGTCCGAAACTGGGAAAAAGAAAACAAAACACCACCGGGATCGGGAACTTTACGATCGCGTCCACCGCTAACTACGATGACGAAATTACACAGCGAATGCGGCGACCGTGCGCGGCCAACTGCGTTCCGTCGTCGTCTTCAAGCCGGCCTTATCGGGGGCGCGTTAGGCGATTGTTTCGCTCGCGTTCTTTTCGATTCGCTTATGTTTTTTTTGTTCGGTTTCTTCGGTGTCCTTTTTCCGGTGTGAGAGACGAGAGGCTGGCGTAGGCGAGACCGAAGCATTTTCGTTGCAGGGATGCAATGGAAGCGTGTTGGGCAGCTGGAACGCGAGCGTTTACCGCAGTCAAAGCCTTCTCGACGGAGTCGGCGACATTGGCAAATAACCAAATTACATCTGTACGTTTCTGATTTTTCGCTTTGGTCTTGCATGGTCCGCGCCAGACGGAGTCGCATAGTTGCGTGATTCCGAAAACGTCGAAATTGTTTTACTCTTGGATATGTTCTGACGGCCATATATATTTTGAACTGAATCACCATTTCCAACTCATGGGAAATTATAAGGGTTTGGTGATGTCATTTAATCACGCAGCAAAAGACCTGGCGCCATTTTATTATTTTTTTTATTTATTAAGCCTTTAAACAATGTTCTTTTAAAAATAATTGAATACTTCTAAAACAACTCGATTGTTCGATATGTATCGAAACAAATTACAGTCAGAATGGGTGAAATCAGATGAGTATGAGTGAGCGGGGGCAGGATACTTCAGAGAACGATGAAATCATTAGGAAGGCCAACTCTGTTCATTCTCAAGTGCCTCCGAGTTATCTTTTAAACCATCTAGTTACTCCTAAAATACTCACGCAAATGATCAGCAAGATTCGGAATACAAAAGCCCCGAGTTTCGATAATATTTCGATAGCCCAACTCAAAAATCTTCCGAACTAACTAATATCGTCAATGCCATTCTGAGGTTGCAACATTTTCCATCCACATGGAAACATGCATTCATCGCAGTTATCCCCAAAAAAGGTCATCACCTTCTGACTACAGACCTTTCAGCCTACTAAGTTCCACTTCCAAGCTTTCCGAAAGAGCAATTCTTTATGCTCTTAATAATTTTACGAAAACAGACAATATCATTCCAGATGAGCAATTCGGGTTCCGCGCCAAACACTCGGCCGTTCATCATGGCCGCAAAAATCAACTGTGCTTTTAACCGACGTGAAAGACTTAGAGCGGTTTTCTTGGACCTAACCAAAGCCTTTGACAAGGTTTGGCAAGAAGGCTTAGTGGCGAAATGCATCCGATTAGGTGTAACCGATCTTAGATCAAATCATTTCTGTCAGGACGATCGTTCCAGGTGAAGATTAAAGATATTCTCTCTATCCGGAAAACCATCGACGCAGGAGTTCCACAAGGCTCCCCCTGGCACCCGCTTTATTTAATATTTTTCTTTCAGATATCCCTAGGAGACCATAAGTTGAAGCAGATTTTTACGCAGACGACAATGCTTACTTTGCTTTTTCAAGAGTTAGCACAGCACATCCAAAGTAGGCTCCAGAAACAACTCGATGAAACGGTCCAGTGGTTACATTTCTGGAGGTTGCAGGTCAACCAACAGAAAACCCAGGCCATTTTCTTCCACAAGAAGCGTTTTGAACCCAGTATTTCGCGTCTTAAAATCGAGAACGCCAAAATTCCATGGTCAGAAGAAGCCACCTATCTCGGCCTTGTCTTCGATCGCAAGTTTAGGTGGAATTCCGAGATTCAGCGGTCCCTCCATAAAGGTCAAGGTATTGCTAATTTGCTGTTCCCGCTTATCAACCGGGACGGCAAACTTTCTCTTTCAATAAAATTTGTCCCGTACAAGATGCTGACTCGATCAGTCGTTTTATACGGCTCCAGTGTCTATCTAAAATACGTCTCACTTAGCCAGGTGGAACGTCTTCAAGTCTTTTAAAACAAAATTATCAGGAGAATAATCAATGGTTCCTGGTTCGTTAAATATAATCAAATTCATAGAGAAACCCATACGTCATAGACGTCCCCCAAGTTCACGATTTTATATCCGAGCTCTACTCGAGATATTTCTCCACTCTTCGTCTCTTGGACTTCGTGGACTTATTCTATCACAGCCGACACTACCCCGTCGTGCTCTAACTCCAAATTGTCTCGAACTTCTCCGGCGAGCGATTAACTCATGTACCGCAAGTTGCGTGGAGTGATAACGACACCATGTCCTTGCCTGGCCCTTGTGCCTCTTAACAATGTTAACGGTTACGGGCACCCTTCTTACTAACAGTAAGAAGTATCAGTTAGTGCCATTGGATCAGCTGATAAGGTTTAGTGGGTAGACCAGAGGCAGCCTCCACATAACCAGTCCAACTCACTTATTCCTCGGGTCTCCCCGACCAGGTATCTGTAACAGGATTGCCCTTCCCGGTTTCAAGCCAAAAAAAAGATATTTCAATGAAACAGTATTAGTGTATATGCCAGAATTGTTAAATATTTTAACGTCTGATTTACTACAGTTAAATATTTCAAACGATCAAACTGTAATAATCCCATCAAATTTTAATAGATCATAAAATAATATATCTTTATAATATTCCACCAAATATCTAAAATATCTTTTGTAGTTTTTCTGCAGTATCGATATATCCAATAAAATAGCCATTGCATGTCATGAAAATTTATTACGTGCCGCAACAACTTTGACTTTTAGTGGACAATGTTTGTCGGTTTATAACCTCTAATTGTCATCACTAAAGTTTTGAATTTTTTTTAGACCTTTGTCAATATAGCCCACAAACACAAATATAATTTTACAGACTGATTCGATTACCTGCTTCTTCGCATCAGTCAGCTTTTTAACTATAATAAAATGAGTTTTAATTTTTTAGAAAGTGTAATTGGTAACATAGCCCGTCCGATAAAGCAGCCAACGCACGTCATCAGAATTTATGACGACAGCACATCGTAATGCTGCCGCATCAACTTAGAATTTTAGTTTACAACGTTTGTCGGTTTATAGCCTCTAATTATTAACACTAAAATGTTTAAAAAGTCTCGATTACATGTCCCGACACATCAGACAACTTTTTAACTATAATAAAATGAGTTATATTTTTACAAAGTGCAATTGGTAATATAGCCCGTTCGATAAAGCAGCCAATGCACGTCATCAGAATTTATGACGACGGCACGTTGCCGCGTCAACTTAGAATTTTGGTTTATAACGTTTGCTAATTTATTCAAGTAGTAACTATATGATATTCAACTAGGTTATCGTTGACCGAAATAAGATTTTACAAGTGTGACCAAAAATATTAATGTTGCAAAGAACAAGCTTTTACAATTCACCAAATATATGGTAGTTCAAGAGGTTTATTCCGTTATGGTGTTTCTAATTAAAAACCATATTAAATTACCATATTCCAGATTAAACCAATGGCACGTGACACCAAACCAAACCAATGGCATATAATAATTGATTGATTGAATATTGATGGAAAGGCAGCTGATTCCCAGAATACTAGAAAAAACTTCTAGAACAACAAAAAGAAAGAGTTGAAATGAAATAGAAAGACCATTGGCAATATAAATACAATTTTCATCGTTAAACATTTTTGTAGAGAAAGTAATCTAAATATTTTAACTATTCTTCACCATAACCCTGTTTTTTACAACCTTGTATATATTTACTGAATCATTCAAGTAGTAACTATATGATCATCGTTCAAATGTATTAATGAAATTGCTTTTTAACTTTTAAAAGTGCGCGCTTATATAAGAGACAGTGTTAGTAAGTTGTTTATCATAAACATGTTATGTCTATTAAATTGGATCATAGTTGAAACCGTGTACCCAATGACGCATATGTAGAAAGCAATTTATAACAAATGAATATTTTATAATAAATAAATAATATTACCTAACCCTATTTAAATACCGACAGATTAGAATTTTTCTACACTATCCACATAGAAATAGTAAAATTAAGTTAATTTTTATTTCCTATATTATACAAGGTTCGTTCCACGTTTATTTTTCTCGAAACAATTGACGTAAACAAAAAACAGTTCAAGGTATATAAAGTCTCTGGAACAAAACGCATATCATTTATCATAAAAACAAAAAAACTGTTAATCTATAGTAAATATCGACGAGATAAATAATATTAGCGTGGATTACGCCATAGATGTCTAGGTTAATAAAAATGCAGTTGATTAAATATTAATAAACATTAAATATTATTATTATTAAATATTGCAACTTTCAATATTCAGATATTTTGAGCAATTTATTACAAATATTTAATTTTTCTGTTAAATAAAAGCTGTATACATTTACAGAAAAGATAAATATAAAATTAAATAAATCATCCAAATATATTGTATGATTTAGAAATTTTTAATTCATAATCATATTTTTTTAAATTTGGGATATAAAATTTTGTTTTGGATCGCGTTTAATCTGTACCATAACAATCTTTTTTGTAAATATTTTGCGATAAAAAATTGGTATACGTGTGTTTTATCACAACAAAAAAATCGCGGACAAAAATCAATTGGCATCGATGGTTTGGATGGAATGTTTGGCATCGGCGCTAACATTTTCAAATTAACTCGAACCCAGAACATTCTCTCTGATAAAAAAGTCCCACTTGATGTGTTTATTGGCGAAAAAATCGCTCCAGAACCTGAAAGATGCTGTTCAGCAAAAATAGATCTGTCATAATGAATTAGCTCGGCGGGAAAGTAATAGGGAGTTTATTAAATTGTGTTTAAAATATTTCCATTGGTGTTATAGGGTTTTCAGTTTGAAATTTCACATTCATGTTGTGTATTATTGTTTTATAGTCATTTTATTAAGTTAATATTTTTATTTCCTACGAGTAAAGAAAACTCGAATGATGAAACTCGTTAGCTCGATGATATCTAAACCAAATTCAATTGGAATTCTTATATGAAATTAATATTATATTGAATTATTTTATTATTTTAATATTATTATTAAAATTATTACTATTATTATTTTTATATTGAATTCTTAATATTATGCTTTTGGAAAAGGAGATATATACACTGATTTAAGTCTGTATTCCTATCAAAATTTATTGATTTTTCATGCAACAACAACATCAAACTTAATTTAGTTTAGTATTTTTTTAATAATTTATCAAATATTAACTTATTTTTGAGACATCTTGTATTGCTGACTGCATAAATGATACACTCCCACTCTGCTCACTAGGGGTGTTGGTCACCAAGAAAAAATTCCGATATATAGTTTTCGATATTTTTAAAAAGATATATATTTTTGATGAAATATATTGATACTTTTAATAAACCCTTACAATTAAGTACAAGAAAAGCATTAAACCTTAAAAGTACGAAAAATTAACTACCAAAATATACTATATTAATATATTAAAATTAAGTACCAATTTAAACAGTGCAAATTATTAATGTGTAATAATGGTGTTTGAGAATGTTTACGAAATATAATAAATTTTTTGAAAAAATATCGATATTTTTTCTGCATCCCTACTGCTCACTACCCGAGAAGATATTCAACTAGTAACAAACTTCAAACATCGGGCAATGATGCCACCAATTGCATAAAGAGTTGTCATATCAAATTAAATAAGAGGAAATTAATTTATATCAACTTCAACAACAAGAACTGCGGTTGCGTGCCGGTGGCAGTCTCCAAATAAAAAATCCGCATGCAACCGATGAAAAGTATCTAGATGTCTTTAGATCATAAATTAAAAAGACACGCAAAGAACCCTGAGCAAAGAACGGCTACTGAATTTTTTTTTAATTCGAGTAACGCCATAGAAAATTCAACACCAACGTCCAAAATCGTTCACCAATGTTTCAAAATAATATCATGACTATACTTTAACCGTAAAAACTTGCCGGTTTTCGATCACAAAAGGGCTTTAATCTGAAGAATATAGTGGCGTATTCTTTGTCTAGGTAGGAACACCTATTTATTTTTGAATGTTTTACAAAGACCTATAATCATAATTTTTCAAGAATAAATATCTTCTTCAAGAAATGGATCGTTGTAATTTTGAATAATTATATTGAAAAGGTATTTTCAATATTTTGCAATGGGATTGCATAAAATTGAAATATAGGGTTTCCATGAAATGACTTAATCGGCTCAAAACTCCAACAGAAGAAAAAAATTATACACTAAAAAACACCAATACTTGAATGTTATATTATCGACAGACATCCAATCTTATGATTTAACATTTTAAATAAGACAACTGTATATAACACTGGTAGCGTCTTCTTTTCTTGAAAGTAAGATGCTTATTTGTACATATAATCGCTTGTTCGTTGATAGCTGCGAGTTGACGCCAGAGGACAATGTTTTATTACATGTGTTTATGAATGCTGTTCCTGCAATAACCCGCAAGCAGAGAAAAATATATACTTAAAAAGGGGATAAGATAAAATTTTAAAAAATTTGCTTAATAATATTTGCAGGTGTTATTTCAAAAACAAAAAAGAATCAGCACCGCTTAATTTAATAATATAAATCATAATTTTTTTTCTGAATTTACCCTTGAAGCGAACACGTTAAAACCATTAAATAATATGGCAAAAACTCCCTATTTATCACAACATCGATCAAGAATGTGTCCAATGAGCACATAATTAACAGTCACCTTGATCTTACCATCTAATGATGTTCTTCGAGGGGTCCCTATTTATGAATAAAGGAACATATAAAAATCAGATTCATATCGAAGGAAAAAAGTCGAACAATACACGCTCTGACGCAGTCCCAACATTAATTAAACGAAATCCTTGAATCGGTTAAATATAGGAATTACGCAATAAAATAAAATATAATAAATCCTTTGCGATATGAGATGTACTCAAACTATATAGCTGAATTATGCGGATCACCACATTTTGAATTAGTCATTTATATGTCATAAATTATAACTTTTTTTAAAATATATTTTAAAGTCTCCTTTTACCAACTATGGGTTTATCTGGACTGGGCCTAAACTTTAACGTAGGTTCCGAACCACGGTCCTCAGCATTAAGCCTACCGGCTGGCGAGTGACCAATTTTAGAAATCATTCCAGAAGACATCCGGTCTTACCCAGATAAAACATAATCATTTCATTGCCGTTTTTGTTGGAAAAAGTACATGAAATCTTTTGTGTTTGTTATTGAATTCCGACCATTGTAAATCCTCTACCAATTAAGCATTAATTATCAATCAAATTACAATCATAAGATATTTATCAGATGCTTGCATGTATTTTGATCCGCGATATCTATTAATATGAACAATTATTAAACAATTTAACTTAAGTGTTCAAATCCACGGTTTCGGCCTTCCTCTATATAAAATAACAGTTTTCCATTTAGAATTAATGAGTTATTTTATGTTTACACTAACCAATCATGGAATGCTCAAAATGGCGTTTTTAACATTCATTATGTTCATTATGTAAAATGACCAGGATGATCAAAAAAAATTAAAGAAAATCGAGACTTATTGGATGAAAACCTCACTTAAACTCTTAAAGAAGTTTCAGACTGTTTAGCAGCTGATGAATCGAAAAGTTTTTATAGCGTATTGTGACTGACTGAAGCCTTAATGTGTACAACACGGTGGGATCAACAAGATGCAGTCTATTACGACCTGCTAAATCCGAAAGAAACCGTTACTATATACTGATAAAGATGAATAACAGAAACTTATGATAATCAATACTCAAGATGAATGGAGATTACGATATGAACCAATTACGTGAATAAAATTCCTATAAGAATCTCAAAGATGAAGTACATCTCAATAACGGTAATCATTATTGATTTATACAGTTCTTTTGGTATATAACTCTCTTTTATATTTTTTAGTAATTTAACAATTTCTTCATACTTGATACTAAAAAATATTAATTTATCGAACACAATACATCGAAGTTTTTGTCGACACAACATAGTATATTCAGCAGCTCTATTTCATTCCAGTTTATCGAATGCCGCTGGTTGAAAGTAATGGTAAAAATAGCATTATTTTTTATTTGTTGGTGGTTAAAGAAATCCAAATCAGGTATAACTATTCATTTTTTACTATACAATACTATATATTGATCCATACAGTTCTATTGCTATATAGTATAACTTTCTTTCATATTTTTCAGTAATATAACAATTTCCTGATACTTTAATAAAAAAAATTAATTTATCGAACCTAATACGTCGAAGTTTTGTCGACAGAACATAATATATTCAGCAGCTCTATTTCATTCCAGTTTGGCGAATACCGCTGGTTAAAAGTAATGGTAAAAATAACATTATTTTTAGTTTGTTGGTATTTAAAGGAATCCAGATCAGGCATAACTATTAATTTTGTACTATACAGTACTATATATGTACTATATATTGATCTATACAATTCTTTTACTATACAGAATAACTTTCTTTAACATTTTTTAGTAAATTAACAATTTCTTGATACTTTATAAAAAAATTAATTTATCGAACATAATACAACGAAGTTTTTGTCGGCAGAGCGAAATATACTCAGCACCTCTACTTCATTCCACTTTGTCGAATGCCGCTGGTTGAAAATAATGGTAAAAATAACATTATTTTTAGTTTGTAGTTAGTTTTTTGGTATTTAAAGAAATCCAGATCAGGCATAACTATTAATTTTGTACTATACAGTATTATATTGATCTATACAGTTTTTTTTTACTATACAGAATAACTTTCTTTTACATTTTTTAGTGAATTAACAATTTCTTGATACTTTATAAAAAATATATTAATTTATCGGACAAAATACAACGAAGTTTTTGCCGACAAAGTGAAATATATTCAGCACCTCTACTTCCTTCCAGTTTGTCGAATGCCGCTGGTTGAAAATAATGGCAAAAATAACATTATTTTTTGTTTATTGCTGTTTAAAGGATTCCAGATCAGGCATAACTATTAATTTTGTACTATACAGTACTATATATGTACTATATATTGATCTATACAATTCTTTTACTATACAGAATAACTTTCTTTAACATTTTTTAGTGAATTAACAATTTCTTGATACTTTATAAAAAATATATTAATTTATCGGACAAAATACAACGAAGTTTTTGCCGGCAAAGTGAAATATATTCAGCACCTCTACTTCCTTCCAGTTTGTCGAATGCCGCTGGTTGAAAATAATGGCAAAAATAACATTATTTTTTGTTTATTGCTGTTTAAAGGAATCCAGATCAGGCATAACTATTAATTTTGTACTATACAGTACTATATATGTACTATATATTGATCTATACAATTCTTTTACTATACAGAATAACTTTCTTTAACATTTTTTAGTAAATTAACAATTTCTTGATACTTTATAAAAAAATTAATTTATCGAACATAATACAACGAAGTTTTTGTCGGCAGAGCGAAATATACTCAGCACCTCTACTTCATTCCAGTTTGTCGAATGCCGCTGGTTGAAAATAATGGTAAAAATAACATTATTTTTAGTTTGTAGTTAGTTTTTTGGTATTTAAAGAAATCCAGATCAGGCATAACTATTAATTTTGTACTATACAGCACTATATATTGATCTATACAGTTTTTTTTTACTATACAGAATAACTTTCTTTTACATTTTTTAGTGAATTAACAATTTCTTGATACTTTATAAAAAATATATTAATTTATCGGACAAAATACAACGAAGTTTTTGCCGGCAAAGTGAAATATATTCAGCACCTCTACTTCCTTCCAGTTTGTCGAATGCCGCTGGTTGAAAATAATGGTAAAAATAACATTATTTTTAGTTTGTAGTTAGTTTTTTGGTATTTAAAGAAATCCAGATCAGGCATAACTATTAATTTTGTACTATACAGCACTATATATGTACTATATATTGATCTATACAGTTTTTTTACTATACAGAATAACTTTCTTTTACATTTTTTAGTGAATTAACAATTTCTTGATACTTTATAAAAAATATATTAATTTATCGAACATAATACAACGAAGTTTTTGCCGGCAAAGTGAAATATATTCAGCACCTCTACTTCCTTCCAGTTTGTCGAATGCCGCTGGTTGAAAATAATGGCAAAAATAACATTATTTTTTGTTTATTGCTGTTTAAAGGAATCCAGATCAGGCATAACTATTAATTTTGTGTTTGTAATTCGGCGCTACAACGAAACCCGGTTCTGTGCGAATTCCAACTATTTTATTTTTAAGGCAATTTAAGGCGTTTTTTTGCCCATTGTTATTGTTGTAGCTCGTATCGTCCTAGAAAATGACGAAACGATTATTACGGAAAAAACGCGAAACCTCAAAATGAGATGCCGCGTTCTCGTTATTATAGAATGGGCATTTTAACGAAATAGAAACAAAAACGTAACCGACACATTAGTACCGCCTTTCGGAATAATATTAATCCGAGGGTTTTTTTCTGCGGGGTTTCGACAGCACCGAGCGGTATTTCTGGCCGATTGTCCGCCGCGGGTCCGGCAAAAACTGGCGGATTTCACCGCGGTACCCGCCGCCATGTTCGTTCCGCGTTGGACAAACGCGGGCCAACAATACTCCTAATAAATCATCCGGCTGCTACCAAGACTTTCACTCGCGTTTCAATTGTATCTACGTATCTGTTTTCATGCTGAATTGTCCTTAAAGATATTGTAAGTGCATAGATTAGATCCAGAAACTAAATCTTGTATCGACGGCGATTTAAATGTTATTATTAGCTTGGATGATGGTTCCACACTGCCAAATTTAATAGTTTTACAACAGATGTTACTGTTACTGTGCGTTAAATCTAGCCGCTATTGGGTACAATTAGCTGTTATTTCAATAAAAATGAGACCGATCGAATCCAACTTCTTTAGAGGTAATAGTGGTGGTAATATAACAAGTCAATTGAAAAGTCCTCGGCCTGACACATAGATGGCGCTACTAGAATTATTTTAGTTAGCCCCAACCCTCAAAAGATGCGTGTTTAAACTTGACAACTGTCGGATCATTAGTTTGTGAATTATAGCATTTTAAGTAAAGCAACTTTTGTTATTGTGAAAAAAAAATGAATAAAAAGGAATTTCGCATGTTAACAAAATATTGCTTTTTGAAGGGAAAATACAGTTAAAGCAAAAACGTGGCTTGATGCCGAGTTTCCGGACACTACCCCAGGAAAATCAACCATTAAGGATTTATATGCTAAGTTTAGACGTGGTGAATTGAGCACCGGAGTCGGTGAACGCACTGGACGCCCAAAAGAGGTTGTTACCGACGAAAACATTTCAAAAATTCACAAAATGACTCACGCACTGACAACTCTCGGTCACAGTTTTTCTCAATAAAATCCTTGTTAAAGTGAAAAAATAAGATGCAATAATCTTAATATTTCAGTGATGGTGTTGAGTTTAAGATAGCCAAGAAAACTAAATGGCTACATAGTTATAATAATAATAATATAAGTTATAATAACATATTAATTATAATATATTAATTTAATTATTACCAAGCAAATTGATTTAAAATATTATTACAAATCACTTCACCATCATGGCTTCTTATTCACTCAATAAAAAGAAGAATTTTCTGTAACATAATGTAACTAATAACAGAAAGCGAACCGAATGTACTACTAAATTGAGAAAATTCATGTATTAGCACCAGAGAAACTGCCACCATAACGGAAAATCAACTATTGCAATAACAATCTCTGTATTTGGCATCATCAACAAGGAATAGTGCAGTTTAAGCTGCAAAAATAGAATGAAACCCAAAATCTATCAATTTCAAGATTCGAGGGCGAATAATCTTCAAGAAAATCAAAATCAATTACATATCCCGGATGTTAATGCAAAAAAACTTAATCCAATATTAATCCATATAAATCAGTTCAGATATTTTGCCATAAAAACTTATTATTGGGATAAAGCCCTGAAGAAGAGATGGATTAGATGAAGCAAAAAGAAATAATTACCTGATTCTTTTATAATTTTAGTGTTATCCTTTAGTTTTGTTTTTATTAATATTTATGAAATTTATTTATAATATTTTATTAATTTTATGGGAAAAACTCATTAGTATTTATTGGGAGCTGGTTTCGTATTACACCGTTAATTATTCATCTTAATAGCTTTATTTTGAATTACTGTCTTGATCATGATCATGAAGTACCACAATATAATAAAACTAAATTTAACCGTAAAATAAAACCGTATTTACCAATCATAACTCCACGTGCCACTTCGGGTTGGAGGCTGAAAATCAATTGAAGCGACAAAACAAAATTTGTGAACGGAGTGATAATGGACCTATTATTTTTAGACAGATGAAAATTTTTAGACAAATGAAACACAACAATTTATTATTTACAATTTATCTGTATTATGCATGTATGTATACTTATTGGTGATATCATCCAATATTTCTAAGCCACCAGTTAGAAAGCCCTAAAAGAGTAAAATATTGCTTAAACCTATTTCACAAGCTATAAAAAGAAATAATAGAAACGCAAAGGTTCGGAAGTTCAAGGTTCAACGAAAATCTTATCTGATTGCATAAAGTAGAAAATTCTATGAAAAGTAATTTTATAGTTATTACTATTATTGGACAATTCCAAATGATCAGGAATGTATATGAAATTTCATATAACATGTATATGAAAATTTTAATTATAAATACAGTCCTCCAATACAAATTTAGTCAAAACTCACCAACCCTATTGTTTTTTTTAAATATAAACTTCAAATGTTAAAGGAAAGATGAAAAGGATGGCTAGGAATGAAAAGTCCCTTAAAAATAATTAACAGTATTATATATATTCAAATTAACAATACAATACAAATTATAAAAAAAACTAGATCAATCTGTATCAGACCGAAACACTATAAACTCCACAAAAAATAGTTGAGAAGAATCGTCCATCTGCTTCAATGATTTACCGAAGAACAAATACTCCTCGAAGACAGACAACCTTGATGATACATTTTTATGACTCGGCTCACGTAACATTTGAAGATCAACAGCGACCATATTCACATAAATACAAGACAAAAGCCAACTCGGTTGTTTGAGACCGAGCCAAAAGGAACAAAAACGGTTTTATTACCCAGTGAACCCCTCCATCGGCCAGCAAAAAATAAACCACGTTCTTATTGTTTCTTTTTTGAGTTACCGTGGCTTTTGCGGCTTGTGTCGTAGAAAATATAATGACTGTCCTGTCCTGATACTGATTAACCATTACGAAATTCGGTGGAAACTCTTCGACAAGGCCTGTAAAACAGGCGTATCATCGTGACAGAGCGAGTAAACATATCATGTCTCAATTTATAATTTCTAGAAAGGACAGAACAGATGTCTTATCCGTTGTATTTAATATTCGCTAGTATTGGGGCAGGCTCTTTAGCCTTTTGTGGCTTGCCATCCTCTCGTGTGCGAAAAAAAGAAAGTTTATAGGCAATGCATGTTGAAAATTTAAATGTACGGAAATCAAATGTTATTTATTAATGCAGAATCAAACATTCCATGTATCGCATACATGTATGAAAAACAGTAAGCTTGGTTATGTTGTAGCTATTATTTTGACTGATCCACATGAGCATTGATTCGATAATGAAGTGTAGTGGAAATATAGTTCTTCCTTGTTGCACTACTCATTATTGTGTAATTATGGCAAAATATAACTACTTCAAATTGTTAATCAATTATTGTAGAGATAAAGAGTGGGAGACTGACAAAGCACCAACTCAGCAACTTACGTCACAATTATGCATCAACTATCTATAGATCATAGAGATAAAATATATAATAGCGAAGAATGTTGTATAGTGTTCATTCTTAGTAATTCTACTTCAAAATAAGAATCTAAAAATATTAAAATAATGAAAATGTTTAAACATGTTAAAAAGAAACAAAAATATAATATGAACACTGGTCCTACAGAAATATTAACGCTATGCTAACCTAAGAGCTTTTTTAATGTTAAACATCTATTATTATTAAATATCTGTTATAAAATTAAATAAGTTATGGAAATATGTTATAGGTAATTTAGTTAAAATAGTTATATAAGAGTAGTTATACAAATACATCAATACAAACACCCTCAAGCTTCAAATTATTAAAGGTTAGTTGATGTATTCTGCATTAGTCTTGACTTGAGGTCATGTGTTTCAGTTTGAAGTTTACTTGCTTCAGTGTTCTGTTGTTGATGAAGTTCTATGAATCTTATATACCGTTTGTGAGAAAGGTTTTTGAGAATATCATGGTATTGAAAAATATTAATGAATATGAATATTATTCGAAACTACGAATAAGATGTCAATTGAAAAGTCCTCGGCCTAACACATAGATGGCGCTACTAGAATTAAATCCATACGTTTAGTTAGCCATAACCCTCAACAGATGCGTGTATAAATTTGACAGCTGTCGGATCATTAGTTTGGTAATTATAGCATTTTGAGTGAAGCAACTTTTGTTAAAAATGAAAAAAAATGGATAAAAAGGAATTTCGCGTCAGTAGGACAAAATCGCCGAAGAAACGACCGCATTTGAAGAAAAAGAAAGTGCTGAAAATGATGGCAAAAATCCATAAATTGGGCTTCGAATTGCTTCCTCATCCACCGTATTCTCCAGATCTGGCCCCCAGCGACTATTTCCTGTTGTGAGATCTCAAAAGAATGCTCACTGGGAAGAAATTTTCGTTGAATGAATAGGTGATCGCCGAAACTGAGGCCTATTTGGAAGCAAAGGACAAATCGTATTACAAAAATAGTATCGAAAAGTTGAAGGGTCGCTATAATCAGTATATCACCCTTGAAGGGAATTATGTTGAATAAAAGAAACTAATTTTGCCAAAAAAAATGTATTTTACTACGGTAGGCCGGGAACTTTTCAATCGACCTGTTATCACTGCATCATTTTCGAGTTTAATCACCTTTTAATCTCATGTTTAAATAAAACAATACAAATACATTTGAAATACAAAAAACCAAGCAGTATTAAATAATAACCCGAACGAAGCTTAATAAATCCATTATATAGGAAAAAAGCCTTTAAATCGTATCTATAAGCATGCCATATTATATTACTAGTGTAATTGCCTGTATAGGGTACTAGTAACCAATTAGATACGGTTCAAAATCGCGCTATAAATACAAAATAAAAAGAAGTAATCGATATTATTTTATAAAAAACGAACAATTTACTTTTATGTATTGCAGATATCACATCATTTGTAAACCCAATGTTAGTTTGGCCAAGATAAGCTACTGAAGGAATTGTTGTATGTTTTTATACATAGCAAACTGCTTCTCTATACATATATAGTCAATGGAAAGAAAAACGTTCACCGCGAACATATAGATCAGCAAGAAACGTTGAGGTAACATAGTTATTCAACATCACCTGTTTGTACTTCTGCAGTGAATATTCTCATCTAGTAACATCATTAAAATACGATTAATAATGTTGCTAGATTTAATTTAAATTCAATGACCAATGTCCTTATCACCCTCCTAAAAATTAAAAAAAGATTCATGTGGCCATTAGATAGCTTTAGTGGTGGAAACATTAGATCAAAAATATTTGTGAATGAAAAAACCAACATTTTCACTTGTGTTAATACAAATGATAATAGGAAAACATCCGCGTATTGAGATTAAATTTGTTAAATATCTTGTATAAAATTGATTATAATTAACTGGTATAAAATATATACGTTATTAAGACCGTAACTGCTATCATATTTTGTCTATCAAATTGGATACGGCTTCGTCTCAAACCTGTTGACGGTGAAGACGTAAAGTCGATGTGTAAGATTTTCGTTTCGAAAAAAGGAAAAAAACCAAGAATTTACCGATACAAGAAACCAAAGTATGTGGAAAACTGTTATTATCTGTTGGGTTATTGGTAGTACCGTTAAGGCGATTTTTAGAAAATTATAAAAAAGATCGGATCCAATTATGAGCGCTCGTTATAGAATGGTTAGAAATTTTCATAGCATCGAAACAAAAATGAAACCGAATTATTAGCGTTGCTCTTTTGCAATAACAATCGAACCATTAATATTTTTTTCGTTGTACTGGTGAATTCAAGATTTTGAGCTTTTGAACAGGATTGTCTTTAACTTTCTTATTAGGGTTATGTTTCAATGTAGTAATTAAATAATATATTATTAAATTATTTTATATTTTTTTAAAGAAATATTCATTTTTTAATTATTTTAATTAGAAGTTCCTAAGGATGTTTTACAGCAATTTCAATACAGATGTTTAATTTTAATAATACTTGAACCAAACAATTATAATAATAAAACAAAAATAAAAATAACAAAATATATAGTTTTGACATTTCGCAGTCCAATTAGCGTTTATGTTTAAATTTTAAGAATGTGGAATTAATTAAATTATTGGAAACATAGCAAAACAGATGACATCGGTAGACAAAATAAAGTTTTGTCGAGACAATTTGACATAACAAATATCTAATTGAAGCATTACGATTAGTTTCCAAAATACTTTAATAATATTCTTGAAAGTTTAACCGTTTTTCTAGCTTCTTGAGCAAGGATATAAATACAAACACATTTAATGTTAAAAACTTAAGATTTAACATGAAGCTTATAATGAATCCATTATATATCAAAAAGCCTGAAAAGGGTATATAAAACCATATATCATATTTCTATTGTAATTTTCTATATATACTCTAGTAATATTAATCCAATTAAATATGGTTAGATTTGAACTTTAGTATAAATACAAATTAAAAAGATACTAAATATTGTTTAAAA
Organism: Rhynchophorus ferrugineus; assembly: GCF_030347505.1. Lineage (NCBI taxonomy): Eukaryota > Metazoa > Arthropoda > Insecta > Coleoptera > Curculionidae > Rhynchophorus > Rhynchophorus ferrugineus. Next base: position 25,110,745 of record NW_027472581.1, on the reverse strand, counting down.
AAAGAACAATTTGCCGCTAAACGATACCACGGCGTGTACAAATCTGTTGTTTTTATAACCATTTGTCTAGCCAATGAACTATTTTTATATAGAAATTGCAGAATGAACTATGAAGACTAAAGAATGAAGCAGAAATAATAATAATAATAGAAATCAAAAAATTATCATATGATGTATTGATAATTTATTATAGACTTTGACTTTTTACACATATACTGTTCAGTAAAACTGCTAAATGGTCGTAACTTGTTACCTTAAAAACAATGTACTTCGAAGCACTTCAATTAAAAGGCTAAAGAAATAGTTTAAACATACAAAGAGGAAAAACAACTAGTTCAATATTGTATTTAACTCCAACAATGAATTTAAGAAATCTTGAAACGATAGAAATGTTAAACCAATAGTAAAGTAAAAAATAAACATTGAGCTCCGGATCCTCATAGATCCTCCTCTGGAATATCATAAACTTTACTCTGGCCTTTACTAAGTGAATATTGAATAAATATATATTAAAAAAATTTCTGTTCATCAAAAATCCGTATTTACCAATAATATACCGAAAAAAAATCGTATCCGAAAATTAATTGCAATTCACTAATCCTTCAACCGGTCAATACTACAAAAATCGGAACGATCATGATGAAACTGCACAGAAAACAGAACCGACACCGGTGCTCAGTTTACCTTGGAAGTTTAAAGCAAGAATATCTCTAACATTTATGCAAAGGCGTCACGAACAAGTCACCTTGAAATTGATTTAAATTTTCGAAAAAATCCAATTCAATGTCGCCAATCAACTTTTTCGTAATGTTGCATTATTATGCCGGGTGAAGTAGAACGACAAAATGTACAGGACTCGATCGAAAAGTACTTTGTTTCAAACTTAAAAGGGTACATTTTACCAAGATCTTTTGTATACGAATTAGTTGATCAGTCGTAGATTGATTTATAAGATTTGAATACATTTTTTAAATGTTGTTTAAAGTGGATCAAATGTTATCTATAATAAAATATTTTTATAAAAACTTTAATATTAGTTAAAAGAACATAAATTGATAAATGCAGCTCCAACGCCAACTTTATAAATATCGTTTCATTTTAAATGAAGAAAAAATTATTATATATCTAGTGACAAACATATTAGTTTTAATAATTTACAATTAATAGTATATAAAGGGCATTACAATAAGGTTACTTAAATGGTTGGTACTCTTTAAAATACAATACTTAGAATATAAAATAAGAATATCAATCAACCCCGTATATGTGACCGAATCAGAGTCCAAATTAAAAAATGAAAAAAAAAATGTACTCACTCATACTTAACAGTTGAATATCCTTACTAGGCGAACAGTCGCTTCTTCGTTTGGAGCCCAAGCCCACGCCTTCACATATTACCGATATATTCTCGTCTTCCATCGATGGGTCCAGGATGTTAAAGCTTCTTGTCGGTGTACTGCTAGCTTTCGATTTCATGTTTTTGACCTGTGAAAGAACGGAACATTCTGAGAAATTGGCGAGCTACCAAAACGTACTATTTAATTCGAACTAACACAGATGGTATTGAAGTTGTTTTATGGCCATATACAGTCAATGATAATGCACACAATAAAAATATTGACGGCTGACTTTTAGCATATACTTGGTCAGCATATACAGATGTGTTGAAATAACGGTAATTTTTCTCATTGCTATTGTTCAAATTAATATTGAATATATGAACTGTACTAAATATATTACAAATAAATTATATATTTTTAGTATGGTTCTAATGCTCCAAATAGAAAATAACATACTTAAATTGCTTATATCAAATAAGACCAACAAAAATTAAAATTATTATATCTTGCAACTGATTTGTCTTACCTGGTAGGTCAAACTCTCAATTTCTGACTCCATCTCATCATTTCTGTCCTGCAGTTCTGAATTTTTGATCTGCAATGCGGTCAGTTTCGCCGATAGCATCTCCCTTTCTTCCATCTCCATTTCCCTATAACAACAAACATATTTTGTTCGGTAATTATATAAGACTACTGCCATTCGAATATATTTGAATAAATTTTGAACTGCTGCAAATATTAAGATATTATAAAGGACCCACTTTTATTGGACCCTAATTTATTTTGTTTCTGAATAACAATATTTCAATTACCTTATCTTTTGTTTTTCTGATTCTAGTATTTCAATCCGGTCATTGAGCAGATCGTTGTCTTTCTCCAGACCGCATATTCGACTGCTTAATGTCTGATTTTCTTGCTCTACATTGAGGGAGTACTTTTTGGCGGTGGTCAGGTCGTTTTTTAGTTTTATGGTTTCGGTTTCGAGCGTGGCGATTTTGTCCTCTAGCGACTTGTTGATGACATACAACTGTTCTTTATCTTTGCTGTATTGGGACGTTATATCCCTTAGCATGTCAGCGTGACGTTGTTCTAATAATTTCACCTACAAATATAATTTAATATGAAAAACTTGTACAAATATAATTTAATATGAAAAACTTGTTCTAAAGAGCCCGCTCTCTTTATGGTCCTTACCTGATTAACACTATTTTGTTCCATTCTTGTATGATGATCGTCAACTTCCTGAGCCAATAAGGTAGCTCGGTTATTCGCCTCATACACGTCCAGTTTCAATTTCTCTCTTTCAGCTTGTAGTTGTTCGAGAATATTCTTTAAACACTTGATTTCAGACTGATATAAACTGAGATTCGCCTGTAGCAAAATCAAATGGGGGTTGATACGATAGTCATTTCGTGTGTTTTCGTTTGCTGAACGAGTCTGTTTTTCCAAAACCTCGGCCAAATCTGGAAAAGAATAAAGATATAATTGTTAGAAATACTAGTGTAAGAAGTATGACTTATAGAAGCACTTTATCAAATATTGATCTTCTTGACATAACAAACATGAGTTAAAAAAAGTGTTCATATTTTGGTTGATTGATATATTCCTCTTAAATTTTAGGAATCCCCAAGAATCATTTAGGAATGCATCATTATTTATTAAATAGTTATAATTTTTTCTATAGGAAAGTTAAATTGGACCAATTATTAATTTCCTCACTTACTGATAAAATTACATCGAAATTCGATAAAATATAACGGAGGAACTACTAAAAACTCGGAATAATTTAAGTAATAAGTTAAATCGATGTCAAACGAAGTGGTGACCTTTTGGCCGTTGCCCTGGACGGATGACATGAATACCTACCTATGATTTGAATAGTCCTCGAATTAAAACCCAACTCATGAAGCAACTCCTTTGGCGAATGGATTCCCACGTTTTCCCACATTTCGATTAAAGTATCGGTGTTGATCACACCGTTACCGTCCGGTCCGAGCGTAACGTATTGGAATGTCCGGGAATCGGGGAAAAGGTGTTTCGAAGACGATCTAAAGCTCATAGAATGATCACTGCAGCTCAGTACATCGAACCAGGTCTCGTCCCGTTGGATGACATCCAACACTTCCTTGAAGCTTATTTTTCTGTTGTAGTTTGAAGATAGTTCACCAGAAAGTTGCTTAATAACTTCATCGGCTAATTTATGTAATCCTATTAAATATAAATAAAACTGAATTAAAATACTGGTATAAATTAGGTATGCATTCTTAATTATAACATTTTGCCTATCAAGAATATACTTTAGAACTTTACAAAATGTAACAAAAAATGGGAACTGCAATACGATCATTTAAATAATATGATTTGACGCTGATGTGAACATCACGTTATTTTAAAACCCACAAGGAATTTTGCAACTAAAATCAAAATAGAATATATTATCGAAATATCGAATATATTAACATTCTATTTTACAATTGATAAAATGTTTCAAATATCTTATATATATGAAGCAACTGTTATCAAACCACTTTTTTTTATTGTAACTTTAGAAAGTATGAAATCACCGCAAAACAAAAAGTGATTGTCGTTTCCCTCTAACCTGAATTTCAACTGCATTTCGATGGACTTAAAGTTTATGGAAATGTATGTACATCGCTGAAACGTGTGAACGAATAAATTGCTTGTTTTAAATATTAAAGCTTGCTGACTGAGAATACAAATAGGCAAACGAATATATTTACCTATAGCATCACAGACCAGAACTAATTCGTTTTGGTTGAGGTAACCATCCTCTCCCACGCCTAATTTTTGCCACGCTTCCCTCAACATTTCTTCTGTACAGACTACGTCCGGTTCGTTCGATAGGTTCGTCGTTATGAAATGTCTTTCGGGGGAATTATTTAGGTCCTTTTGTCCTGGTAATGACGTACACCTAGAATATGAAAAAAAAAATTGAAACTAACTCTATTTTTTAATTAATATTTATATATGTATATATACAATTTTAAGATTAAATGTTTTTATAATGTTTATTGTGTATTATCTATATGATTTTTTAAGTAGACTGTCTACTTTCTTTAAACCTTCACTATTCAGAAAAAAGATAATTAGCTCTTATTTCTAAAAATCTAGGAGTACATGTAAGAGTTATATTATCAATCAGTTAATTAAAAAAGTTAAGCAGCTGCTTAACAGGTTGATTTTTAAATTGACATGTTGACTGAGTAATTGACAATTGAAAAGTATAGTGCTCTTGTTAATTTCTGTCAAATGAAGAACATCTATTAGTCTTCTGATCAAACTTACATTACATTACTTATTATTTATCACATTGGAATATTGCAACTCTGAATCTGATTGTGAAGCTGCAAAAATCTTAACCACTGGGATCATTTTTATAACTTTCTGATTTATGAAAGATGAGAAATAATATCAGCAGAATAATAAAGAAACTTATGGAGAAAAATTTGGTGAATAGCAAAAAAGGAGCAATTGAAAAATATGTTATTCCCAAAAGCACTAATATTGAAGATGTTTTTTGGTACTATTACTTAATCTCAGAAAAATATATCTAGAGGTAACAAATACTTAAGATCAAATCCTATAAGTTAATGAGAACTTGACTGAACTGGAAGTCAAAACATTATTTTACAGAGGCTGCATTTATGACATTTATATAAAACGCCTTTTTTTTCAAGTTAAATACGAATTTAAATATTCTGTTTATGAATGGCAATATGAACCTAATGGAAGATTTTCATCATCAATAATAAGTACTAGACTCATTCATACTACTTAAGATATAATTTAGAATAAGAATTATTTAGATTACTAGTTTGATTTATACTCAACTCTGCCTTTAAGAATACATAATCCAAAAGATGGTAAGAAAGTATTTAAATTTAATAATTCTATTTTACAGGGTCGACTTTCTCCTTTCTGTTGACTTTATTTTCAAATGGGAGGTTTTATGATCTTAAGGGTATCGATCCAGAAAAAAGACCGGGAGAAGGAACTGATAAAAGTTTGCAATCTTAACATTTTAATTTGCGGGGTTTTGGGCTAATTTTGAAGAAATCTTATCTAGTTTGAGAACTGCAAGTTCTTTTTTAGGTACAGTGTTTTTATTACCTTTTCAGTTTGTAATTTGTTTTTCGTTTTTTCGATAAAACTTCGCTTTGTGAATTAGATCGTTGAACTGATGTACTGTTGTACGACTTCGTGTTTGTGTTTTCGTTATCTTCGTTGAATATCGAATTTATATCATCTGTCCTCGGTCTAAAAAAAACATTAATCAGTTAGATAAACGATCGTAATTATGGATACGGTGCGGCTGCACTTACCTGCTACGCCTTCCATATTTTTTGCTGCCGTATATTTTCGGAGACACCTCTCGGTCTGGAGAACTCTTCTGAACTGTCTTTTTCTCTTTTAATGGACTGTCGCTAGCGTTTCTCGCATTCTGTATTCTTCCTATTAAAAGAAAAAATAGATTAACATTGGATAAATCCTTCATCATGCATTTTTAACGGCGCCGTAAAGTGTAAACACATAGAAATATCTCTGGTTCTAAAAATAGGTGGCTTTTAATAGATGTAGTAATTTTCATAGTGGATTTTCTCTTTTACAATTTTTAGATTTCTACCAGTAGGTCTCAACCAGCGCTTATTACTATATAATTACAAACTAATTTTAATATTTATTGTTTTTAAAAATTATTTTGTCAATGTCTAACATTAACTTCTTGGAGAGTAAAGTTGGTAAGAAGTTGAGTATTCCTCATGGACCATGTGTTTCAAAACCTATTTGAAAAGTTTATTTAGAGAAAACTTGTTCTTAATACGAGGTCTGATAAAGTAGTATATTGTTTGAAATTATAATTTTAGATTTTATACCCCCTTACAGATAAGTTGTTGGATTTAGCCGGCTTGGTGGCGCGGTGGTAAAGGAAATAGGACGGTCCTCCTACCGTTGCGATAGCCGCGGGTTCGAATCCTTTCCGACAAGGAAAATGACCACAGTCACACCAGTACCCAAGCTGGGTAACACCGGATGTCTTCTGGGATGATTTCTAAAGTTGGTCACCCGCCAGTCGGTACGCTTAATTCTGAGGACCGTAGTTCGGAGCCCACGTTAAACTGTAGGTCCAGTCCAGATAAACCCATAGTTGGTAAAAGAAGATTTTAGATTTAAGTCATTTGAATGGCCTATAAACCAATATTTTAAGCAGCCTGTTTCTGGTTTCTTTAATCTTCAGTATTATTTGTGGATATAATTTTTAATAAAAAAAGATGATTAGCCATGACTTCGAAAAATGTAAGAGTACATGTAAGAAGTACATGGAGAAACATTAAGAGTTATATTATCAATCAAAGAATGACAAGAAAGAAATAATATTATGAATAGTTGATTAAAGAAGTTAATTTAAAAATGAGCTGCTTAACAGGTTAATTATTTAATTTAAAATAGTTAATTAAAAATATACTACTCTTGTTAACTTCCATCAAATTAAACATCTATTCGCTTTCTTATCAACCTTACATAACATTACTTATTATTTATCATACTAGAAGATTGCATTTTAGAAGTTTCTGAGTATTCCTAATGAACCATGCGTTTGGAAACCTATTTGAAAAGTTTTTTAGTGGGATAAAGTAGTATTTAGTGTACAATAATTTTAGTCTTTGTTTGACCAAATAGAACCCAAGTTTTATTGCTGTCATTGTCATTTTATGTTTCAGTCTAGTTCGATGGATTGATAGATATTATGGTTCGGAATTGTTAAAATATAAAACAATACGGTTGTATATAATTTGAGTCATGGATTGAGAATTCAATTGGGGCTTAAATTCAGATTTACCCAACGAAACTTGTTGAGTTATATTCATTTAAATATTAAAAAATTGTAGACATGATTGTAAGAGTATCCTACCCAGTAAAGCTAGTAGTGCGTCTTTAAATTCTCCAAATGTAGCTCTATGTCGTTTGTCGGTGAGGAGACATCTCACAAGTTCGGGGCATTGTTCTTCTAGTTGCAAAGTTTGGCACAGCTGCGTTAATCCGTCTTTGTCCAAACTGCCGGAATTGTCAATGTCGTGGCTGTTGAATACCTTCAAAAGCTGCTGTTCGTATGGATCCGGTAAGGATATAGGCTCCATAGCTTTAGTTATCTGAAATAAAAATCGAATTATTAAATAAATTCAGGAATATATTATTAAATAATCGCGCTATTAATCATATTAATATTATAGAAATTTTATTTGTAGGTTTTTGTTAATTGTGAAATAACGCATATGCCGCGAAAGAAGGTTTAATATTTTGAGCGATCTTCTTCCTAAGAAGCTTGAACAATTATTGATCATTTAGTAATCAAAATAGGCAATGTCTGTTGAATACTGGTAATAGGTGGACTATTTCTTTGGATTTTGCAATTTACCACACGCTGTTATGTTGTAAACTCACTATAAGGATAATTTTTCATTCAATGCTGAGTTCAAATGAATCAGTTGAAATCTTCCCATGGTGGTTTCGTTGTGTCTCTACTTATCTTTAATTTTTTCCGTGAATATTCCACTTTTCGAATGGCTAAATACGCTGATCAGGAAAGCCAAGAATTATGTCAGCATGCAACAGCAAAGTGATATTATTAAAGACTATTACATCTATTAATATATCACATCTAAAATAACTTTTAATTCGAAAAATTGAGTTCAGAAAGCAAGAAAATGGAGCAACTAAATGAAAGCATAAACTGTAATCATGCATATAAATTTAAAGGATTTATAACCGATAGTGTTATTGTGTATTAATCGTGTCGGGTACACTTGTAATAAACTTCATGTTGAAACCTCACAGACAGGCTTCACTTTTCAGTATGTGTCGATTCGTCGAATTGTGAACAAAAAGATTTTTCAGTGCGTTGAAAATGTCTGAATTTGTACCGATAAATCGCATTTGGGAAATTTAACTTTTTTATTTCAATTTGGTGGCTGGAAAAGGTGGTTGAGGGTCATCGAATGGTGTGTGACGCTTATGGCAATCATACTCCATCGAAGACAAAGAGCGTTCCGGACAGTCAAAAAAATATTGAAAACGACGATTTGAAAGCATTATTGTGAAATATACTTGAACACATTAAGATGGGAAGTAATACTCCACCCGTCGTATTCTCCAGACCTTGCTCCTTCTGATTACCATTTGTTCTGACATTTGACTCGCCACCTGTCTGAGCAGCGCTTCGTGGTTAGCCTCAAAAGATAAATTGTTCTCTCGACATGGAATCCATAAATTGCATGAAATATGGGGAAAAGTAGCGGCTATAGATGGACAAGGCTTTGAGTAAAATACATTGTGCCAATTTTTCACATAAAGCTTAAATTAACAAACAACTTTACAACTAATTTATAGACTTAATAATATAATGGATATATTATTTTGGATATTTCATTACTATTTTGATAATGCATAGATTTTGATAAAAAAATGTAAGATAGACTCACCAAACTAAATGTCTACAAATGTATACTAAAAAATAATTGTTTTTTTATACTAATGTTATTTTCAGAGCACTGAAACACAAAATGAAAAACACCCGAATTAAAAAAATCGCTCCACTTTTTAATGACGCGTTTTTATCTTAAAAAGATAATTCTGCTACGCATTTGTGTCATATATAAACGATGATGGCAATCACCTGATATGCAGTTTTAAGCAATATAGCAAATACTTACGAATTCGAAAGTATTCGAGTGACCAACCAGAGTTTTTAACCATTTAGCGACGAAAACCGTACTAATACAAATCGCAAACGACACACAAAACTTGACAAACATCTACGACGATTTAATCGAGGTTATCCGATCGGATAGTTTATCGTAAAGCTTCCATTATGTGACTACCTTCAAAAGCTATCATCGGCCCCTGCCATTAAGGAGTAATATTTAACCTGCAAACAAATCAGGGAAAATCCCCCTGACTCAATCAATATCAGCTGGACGCCATGGAATAAATTGGTTTATACGCCGAACAACACGAAGAAGGTCGTAATACTTAGGGCACGTGAGAGCGTCTGTATTAGGGATGCATTGTTGCTGGTAACGTCACCATCTGGGCCCGGATAAATATGAAATCTTTGTTACACCATAGCACGGAAATTTCGAAAGAGTAAATCATTAAATGGCAAAAGCAGGCAGCTGCACAACTACTGGCGGGAAAATAATAGTAAATACCATATGGGTTTAATGGTATTTGTCGACTGGAAATTAATTTTTTGCTTTTTTGTCTCCCTGAATAATGAAGAATTTCTTATAAGCGGCGATTACGTATTATCTGACTAACTATAACAATAATAATTTCAAATAAAAAATAATAGATTTCCTCGATATAGTTTAATATTAAACTGTCCGCGATATTTTGACAAAGGCGGGGCCCTTAGGTTGACCTACATTTTCATTTACATTAAACATGTTTTTGGATTGTGTAAAAAAATTGTAATGAATGTTGGAAAGCCCTTCTGAATCTCTATTGGACATTTTAAAAACAATATTCAAATGAATGGTTATTGTTTATTTCGATAGATGAACTGTGAACTAATATGATGTTTTTCTTTAATTTTCTGAAAAAATCTAGCCAATTGATGATTAGAAAAAAGTTTCAGCAAAACAAAGCAGTACTTCATATTGCATAGTTAAAATCTCTGTTAAAAGGAAAATGGTGCTGACAACCACCTGAAATTAATGAGGATGTAACATAACCAAAATAACCGCTTATAATGATTTGTATGAAAAGAAATGCATTTGAACTATCTCAGTTAAAGGTGAAAAGTGATTCGAAACTAATACACAATTGCTTTTGATATCAAATTTGCCTCTTCGATACAAAAAAAATTAAAAAATGAAATTTAGAACTACAAAAGAAAGTTATGGTAATTAACGATTTTATTCGATCTTGTCAATACGACAAGTAATATGTGGATATTGACAAGTCGGAATATGAAATCTATTGTAGTTGTCATATTTGCAAATAACAAACATTTCTTCATCCAATTAGCATCTAAAAAATGTCTTTTGACAAAAAATAATTAAAGGAATTAATTTTCATTTTTTACTTATTTTACGTTAATACTTATTTTTTAAATTGCTATCTTCTCGCTTTCAATTAGACCAACTTCAAATCACTTCTAAATAATGATCTTGTTACCTTTCTAGTTTATAGTACAATTTCTAGACCATCACTTACAGACACAAACGGACCAAACACTTTATAGAACTTGGAAATGTGCAACAATCTGTAACCAATTATGGGGATTTATTGTTTTTTGGATACAAAAGCCCTCGGAAGGTGCGTCTCCTAATTAGCAGTCTAAGAAGGCAGAATCAACGAGGAATTAATTAAGGGGTTATTAACACCAGAAGTTTGTTTTACGAACAGACTGGGAGTGACTTTGGATTCTAACGGAGTGTAACATCACGAAGTATACAAGGGATTTTACGTTGGAACACATAAAGTTTCATAGTATGAAATTGTTCGATTATTTGAATCGCCAGTTAACTGTATCTATTTTGTTTTCTATTCTACATTTCTACTCTATATCCAACAGTATGCAGGATTTGGCCACATTATGTCGAACATCGCCTGATATTAAGCCAAATGAACTCCAGCAAGATAAAAATGGGGAAAGACAAGTATATGACTTCAGGGAAAGAATAGTTGTAATATAAAAGTCTTTGTGTTTTTTATGGATTGATTTTTAATGGAAAACGGAAACGGAATTAACTGCTTCAACAATAATAAATCTTTTAAATATTTTAATAGACAATTTCTTCCCAACGAGCATTCTTTTGAGATCTGAGAACAGGAAATAGTCGCTGCGGGCCAGATCTGGAAAATACGGAGGATAAGGAAGCAACTAGCCCATTTCATAGATTTTTGCCATCGTTTTCACTGACACGGTGCATTGTTTTGATGAAGAAGCACTTTTTTTCTTCAAATGCAGCCATTTTTCGTCTATTTCGTCCTTCAAGCGGTCCAATAACGCTATGTAATAGTCACTGTTGATGGTCCTTCCTTTTTCAAGGTAGTTAATGAAAATTATTCCATGCGCATCCCAAAATACACACGCCATAACCTTGCCAGCCGACTGAGGCGTTTTCCACCACTCGGATGACTGTCGATTGAACTTCGGAGTGAAATGATAGATGTGAAATGAGAAAGATATAGAGGGTCTTGTGATATAATAGATATATTCAAATTTTTCGGTCTTTTCGCGATTATTTTATTAGACGTAGAGAACAATGAAAAATCATTTAATCTTTGTTTAAACAAAAAGGAATATCAATTTTAATAATGACTAATTAGTATTAAAATTAAAATTTTTACAATGAAATTTATATATTCTCAGAATAACAATTTGTTCATATTCATTAAGCAGACACAAAAACTAGATGTAAAATAAATATAACTTAAAATATTCTGAAATTGAAATAAAACCTTAAAAGTGAACAAAAATTAAAGGAATAAAAATTATTTAATCAAAGAAATACTGAAAACAACTAAAAAAGAATGATCAACAATAAAAAACCATTCTTCTCGATCTTCAAGAATTGAAAAAATTTCAAAATTCACAAATGATTACGCATACCAACCGCATTCAAGGATTTTAACACCACACCTTTCTTGTTCGCAATTCTTACCCAAAAAAAACTTATTTCGAAAACTACGTACTCGTTATGACTTTCCTTTCCTTTTTGACTTTACAGTAGACCAAACGCCGTTTTTACTTTACCTGGGACCGAATATACATGAAACATTTACCTGAAAGAATCACGCTTTGATGATCCTTGAAGATCGATGGTTTAACATCTGTGTATATTTAAAGTTTTAGGTAGCCCTTCTAAGAAAGGTACTGAACAAATTTAAGGAATGGCACACTTTTATTTGTTGTCTTTTGTTCAGTTTTACCTTAAATATATACTCTACATATTTAAATATGTACTTTTCATAGAAGTACAATAATATGTACTTAATATAACCCAAATTTGTAAAGGATACGTGATAAAGGAAAATATGTTTTATAAATAACCACATTGCATATATAAATAAAAAATTGTACGAATAATAAAAACAATCTTAAATTTTATTAAAAAAAAATAGATATGGTAAATAATTTTTTAAATTATTTGTATTAAAAACAGTTTTAACTACAAACAAAAAATTAATTTAAGAATATTTTGTACCTTTTTTTACAAACCACTTAACAAATATTTATCACGTTAGTATTATTTTAATAAATCATACGATAAAACATGTATAGTCTATTCAAAGTTTTTTTAATAATGCGTAATGGATATTTGTGACGTCGAAACATTACAATGTTACCGCATCAACTCTGAGTTTTAGTTCAGTTTGGCTTTTACATGCAAAATAATTAAATCTAGATAAAATAATTGAACAAAAATGATATCAAATATAATACATTATAGTATATTTAAAAACTACAGTTAATTGTACTATGCACTATTGCTTTCAAGAATTTTGCATACGTCTGACAGCTGGTCGCCGTCCGGTTGTCAGCTATGTACGCTAAATTATTCTAAATATTAATTATAATTACTACAGGTTATAAGCCGACAAACATTATTTTAGCCCTTTGATTGTTTTGATACAATTTAAGTCGCTCCCTAATATATCATATTACTTTGTTTGAAAATGCCGAAAACAATAGACATTCAGGGTCACAAATTGAAGGCGGCTTTAATAGGTTATTTCGAAAAGGAACCAGATAATGGCCTCCTTTTACCAGTAAATTCGGTTAGGTAGTAATTATTGATCATATTAAATAATATAAGTACCTACAATTTTATTGAAAATGTTTTAGCGGGTTACTGCCGCCCTGAATATTAGTGTGGGTACTGTGAATGACATCGGTTACAAAATGAAGAATACCTTAGATTCACCCAAGAAAACCCGTCTACATACAAATACAAAAAAGAATTCCATTTTTAAAGGCATAAAATTATACCAAGAAAGACAAAATATTTGAATTTGTGTATCTTGATGAAACTTGAATATTTCAAAATGGTTCATTGTGGCAGTAACAAAAAAAGTGTAAAGACAACAAAAATTGATAGACGAAGGTAAAAGTTACAATAGCATTCGATTAGGTTTTGTTCGTCATTATATTTATTAACAATTAATTGCAGATATATTGCTGGTCGAGAAGGATATTCCATCAAAAACTGTTTGGATATGTGGAAGCAAGCATTGTCAACCATAACACCTTCGGTTTGGATGAACTCGATAAGACATACAGAAGTAGTAATTCATAAAAGGTGGAACCATTAGAATTTAACAGTTTAGTGATTGAATTGGACTGTGAGTCGGAAAGTGAAAGTGGCTGAAAGAAACCTTCAGGATATGTGATAATACTTTGCAATGCTGGAAATTCCTAAGACAGTGATGAGAGTGGAAACAACTAAAGGTATGCACATAATTAATTGAATATAACTGTAGAAAATGGTAGTGTATGGCGTTAAAGATTTGTTTGCACAGATATGATTGTAATTGTTCAAAATTAAACATGAGCATTAGGTTAGAACGTATGAGAAGAGAATGAACACTAACATGTTTTGTAGATATGGTAAATATATTAGACATAATTCAGTGATTAACTTTATGAAGAATGATGTATACAGATAGTAGCAGAAGAATATACAGTGATACCAAGATGAATTGACAAGTAAACTATGCTCTCGAATGAAATTAAAATACGCTACTCAGATATACAATTGTTAATTAGGTGGATTAGGACTCCAGGGGATTACCACTACATAAAAAACGCGCCTAGAAACTTTACCTCATGGATGGTGTGAAAAAGAGTTCAGTGTAAACAAAAAAAACCAACAAATCAAATCCAACCTACAAACTATTATACCTGTGTTCTTAATTGTAGTTTTAAGTATTTCGATAATATATATATACTAGATGTACTATAATGTTAAAATACATTATATTTGATAATATTTTTGTTCAATTATTTTATTTAGATTAAAATTTTTGTTTTATGCCAAAGCCAAACTGAGCTATAGGTATTTTTCGACGTCACAAATATCCATGACGCATTAGTAAAAAAACTTTGAATAGACCAAATGTTTTCTTGTTTTACAGAAAAGTTCTTAAAAGAAACTTTTAGTATCAGCAATACGTTAATTTGTTTCATTCCGACTCTGCTACCATAGTCATATTGCACACTATGCAACAGTCTTAAACCTATTTGTCAGGCCTAAAAAGGCGAGATATGACGGATGAGGAAGGAAACCCCAACGAAGTGCTTCCGAGGTATCGTTTATCGACTTTGTAACGGCGTCAGGAACACTCAAAAACGTTTTTCATTCGATGCTAGGTTTCATTCAATTAATTATTGTTTATAACGATTGTCTGTGGTAATTACATTTTAACTCATAAAACAATAAGCCACGGCGATCTCACCGAAACAGTAATTTTATAGGCTTGCATCTTTTTGAACAAATAATTACCAAAAAAGATATTTCAGTTTTTATTATTGATTAGATTACTTTATTGCATTTGAAACAAAATTTTACGGTTTATTAGTTCATGCTCATAATCTTCCGTATAAACATCACAAATTTTAAATTTATTAAGATAATTTTTAAGAGTTGAAATTGACGAGGACATATTTCTTCTGTCAAAAGTATAATAATAACATTTCCCAAAGACATTTTAAGGGAATGTGGTTAGACATTCTTAACGTAAAACATATGTTACATAAAACTAGTATATATGACTAAAAGATTATATTCTGATATATGATCTAACATAAAATGTTTTTTAATTATATTTTAGAGCCTCCTTTTTATCAACTAGGGTTTATCTGGTTTGGATCTACTGCTTAACATGGGCTCCGAACTATGGTCCTCGCATTAAGCCTACCGACTGGCGTGTGGCCAACTTGAAGATCATCCCAGAAGATAGGTCTTACCCAGCCTGGTTACTGACGTGACTGGGATCATTTTCCTTGTCGGATTTTGCACTATTGTTTGGACAATCACAGTTATAAATAATCACAAACATAGTACTTATTTACGACCATTCCCCAGCAGGATTCAAACCTGCGAGGAGGGCTATCCTGTAGCCTTGAGTTAAAATTAATTTGAATCTGAGAATAAGAATCTTTTAAAATATCTCATGAATTAATAATAATAAGCTCTTAGAATATCAAATAAAATAATAAAATGGAGATAGAGATAAAATAAAAGAGAAATTGACTTTCCTGGAGATTATATAGAGAAAAAGGACAACTTTACAGAAATCGACACAGATTTTTATCAGATTAGAAGATTTTACTCATAATCTGTTCTACGTACATATTTACCTAAAGCACATACCATTCTAGCAATATTCAGCTGCAAATATTTATTTGGTATCGCAAACTTCCATCTGAAAGGCTTTTGTTAAAAGATAAGATAAAACGTTTTGTAAGTGTATTAGTAATATGTATTTTTTAATAAATATATCATTTTTAATACAGTTTATCAAAAGAAATATTGAAATACAAAAGTATATTTTTTCGATATATCAATTAAATACACTATGGATGATTTTTATTAAATGTCTCTTTATTAAATATGTCTCTTAGTACGATGAATATAAACTACAGGAAGTCGATTTATTTATATACAATCCATAAAAGCGGAAATTGTAATGAAGTTAGAAACCATTAACATCTCACTTTCAAATAATCAATAAAAGTGACAAAATGTTGAGGTTTTAAGACACGAAGAAGAAAGCCGAGTTAAATTAGACAAGTCTATAAAAAACGTATGAGTGTTATCTGGTTTTTAAAACCGGTTTTAATAGTAACAGTATTAAAATATTAAGCAGTTACGGCTTACCTTAAAATCAACAAATATATAAGTATTTACATAAAAATTAAGCTACTGCTTATTTAACACACAGCTGTATGATTGTGTGATGTTGATGATGATGATGATGATTGATGATTAACTAACTGTAACGTTGGCACGAAATAACAATAATCATAGCTGATACAAAATGTAATAATACTTATATAACTTAATAATACGTGAAACACGGTTTCGACAATTTGAAAAATATTGGAATATGCGGAATTAACGGAGTTGTAGAATAAACACTCAGCACAAACACAAAAACAATTGGCGGAAAATTCAAATGTGTACAGTGTTGTGGACAATTACAAGCGATAGGGAAGATGTAAAAGATGGAAAGAGAAATGCCACAAGAATTGAATGACAGGTAATTAGAAAATCGAAAAAATCTCCCGTTAAAGGCTGCTTCAAAGTTATGAAAGAAAGTCATCTCTGCATCGAATAGTAACCGGTAATGAAAGAGGGGTTTATTTTGAAAAATCCCAAGCAAATAAAACCATGGATATCACCTGGCGAAGCCTTGCAATTGATGCAAGACTAAATCCCTTTGATCTCAAAACAAGGCCTTGTGTCTGCTAGAACCACCAATGGCGTATATTATAAGAAAACAGTTAACAGTGATTGCTACTGACAACAAAGATCACCTTGAACTATGCACCAAATCGAAACACGAAACTATATCGAAAAACGTAAGGTGATATAGTAACATGACAACGCGCCTTTTCCTATAGCAAAACCAGCCAAAGAAGTGTTGAAATCACTTGGATGGGAGGTTTTATCACATCCGCCATACTCTCCATACTTGGCTCTATCCGACTACCACTTTTTCGCATCCATGAGGTCAGCGTTTGCAAAGCGGAACGTCGCCAAAGGTAAACTCTATTTAGTTTTTCGAGGTCTGATGCATCATAATGTGCCAAATCATGTGTATAGATTTCTTAGTAAACGGATTTTATGATTATCATATCATTAATATTATTATTATTACTCAGTATAATTTTTTTTGCAAAATTCTTGAAGCCTACCGACTGCCAACATGAGTATCATCTTCATTATCAGGCATCCGTCCTTCCCAGCCTGTTTATTTCGTTTCATTTACATTGGTAAAGAAGTATTTCATTTTTAAATTTTAAGTTAGAAAATAATCATCAAGCAGTAAATCTGGCATGGCGGCGGTGCAAAATAATTCTTAGTAAGAGAATCTTTTTCTTGACGATTCAACAACAGTTGTACAATTCAGTCAGCCAAATCAGTCAGATCAACAAGGCTCTAGCTTAGAATTGATAGTTATTCATAATTAAAAATATCAAGTTACTTTAATAATGAAAGATGCCGAAAATAAACAATTATCATTTTATCAATAAACCATTTTTTAAAGCAAACAACATTCGAAATGAAATTATTTCTTTTAATCAATCTTAAAACATCATTAAAAATGAAGTACTAGCAAGGTAAGTCTGTAAAAAATATCAACAAACACAAACATAAAGATAAAAACTGTTTAGGTTGAGGTACTGAACGGTTATAAAGGATTTACATCAATAAACTGATAAATAAATAAACAATTTCAAGAGTCACGAAACCTTATCGCATACGCGAAAACCTGACACTTTTCAAGTACATTAAAATAAGCGAGAGTGCAACCGTTATAAGATAATAAAGATATCTATAAAGGAATTTTTGAAAATTAAATTAAATATTTACCGAGTAGTGTCGAGTACCCAGTATTCTTGATGCAACCCATAGCGCCAGTTTAAGTTAAATTAACATATAATATAGAAAGGAAATTGAAACAAAAGAATAGAAACATGTTTAATATAAATACAGACAGGAAGTCCGTTCACTGGATATCGATAAAGTAGAAGTATTGATAAAAATAACTTGTTTACAAATAATGGTAAAATATTAGGTAAAAATACATATAAAAATATTACTGCGATTAAAACATAGTAAAATGTAAACATCGTGGTATTGTTCATTATTAATTATTTGGGGAGTCGAATTATTAACAAAAAATAATATTCGACTAACAGCGTCGAGTCGCCTCATGATTCAGTTCATGAAAAATTCAATTCCGTTTTGTCAACCCTGATTTAGGTCCGTCGGACTTCATGTTAATGTTCTCGGGGAAAATACGCTTCCCGGACATCCTTTTTAATCTATTAAGGAGATTAAAACCTAATCAAAGAAGGCCTTAACAGATCATTTCATAAATCGGTTTCAAGAAACGTTTGACACTTTTGGAAAATTTATGAGAATTATTATTTCTCAGAATGTCGTTCATTGTCAGCTGCTACCTCTTCTATCTTTCTGACAACATATGAATTATAAGTTACAAAAAATATTTTGCGGCTATTAAAGAAAACTTTCTCCATTTCTCCAGTTTTTTTCAGCCAAATTATTAAGTTAAGTAGTCAGAATAAATGGTAATCCTAAAGGTGAAGGGTATAGATATCGGTATCTCTTTAAAAGTTTTTTGCACATTTTGTGGACTTAGCAACATTATCTTTCTCAGCAAATCTTGCTTGTATGGCTATGGATATTCCGCTTCGGTGTCGACGTGGGTGATTCTCCCGGACTAATTTATGTCCTTATAGGAACCTTGAGGCATGTCGAATTTTATATCATACAAGATACTTACAAAATACCGAAAAATATTATCCCATATGTTGAACACGTGCAAGGAGCGACGGTCAAAAATCGATAACCAAGATCTGGTAAGACCGCAACGTTGATCTCGGATATCACTGAAAGGCACTGCCTTGTTTGCCCTTGGGACCGTCGTAATAGATTCACTTTTCACCCTCATAATTCGCCACCCTTCTCTTCTCTTTTTAGGTAAAGTTTAGACCGGTAATGAAACCGCGATGTGTGAAACTGTATATTAACTATATTTTCTAATTCAACCATTTGATCATTTGATACATCGCATGTAATCATCTGGAAATAGTTGATTTATCAACTGCTAAGCTGCCTGAAAGTGTTTTGGAGATTTCGCTGGGTTTCTTCGAATAAGTCTTGTAATTCATTGCCTTCGAACTATTTTAGTTTTTCGGATCGTTCAAAATAACAACTTTAAAGCAACGCGGACAGCTTTTTCTTCAAGTCAAACTGAGTAAGTCAATAATGCTAAATGGAAAATATTGTTTTAGGTAGAGAAATGTCGATACCATTTATATAACAGTTAAATTGTGTATATTGATACTTCACCTTTCACCAATAGATATCGGTGATTAAAATCTATGCAAGCGTTTATTACGATGGAGTAGCAACGGCATAAGCTTTGATAAGTAATCGTTGTGCTTTAGCGATGATTTCCGGAATGGTTCAGATTAATCAGTATCGAAAATTCAGAAAAATGTTAAAACGTTGGAATAAAAAACGACCATAAGCTTTGAATATTTTCAACCGCTTTTATTTTCTTCAAGATTATTGTTTCAGTATACTCCTTATACGTCCAATATAATGACCAACATGGGTATTGACCGTGTAAAAGGAGTTTAATTCTATGATTCAACAGTAAATAATTGATTTTTTTATAATATAGCGCTTCTCACAAATTGTATTTTATAAACTCAGTTAGATATCCCGAAAGCTGGGAAAAATATGTCATTTATTATACATTTCTCGAAATTAATTTACAGGTATATTAGCTATAATACCAATTTCTCCAAAAATATATCTCGATGAATAATATAACATTAAATATTCATAATAAATAGTTCGTAAGTTCTTGATCATTTCTGACAAAATGAACATATGATCCTGTAAGGAAACTGAAACGGAGAAATAAAGACGCGATCATCCGCAGGAAGTCGGTATATTAAGGAGCGACACCATAAGTAGTAATGTTAATGAGGATAAAAATGTCATCCTCAATCCCAGTCACATTAATTAAAAATAACATGTGTTTATGAACCTTTATAATTAACATCGTGAAATAATTAAAAATAATATTGAGCACAAAAACAAACCTTAATTTCATCGGTATTTTTTTTCGCGAAATTACCAATAAATATTTGGTTAATGTTTTATCGAGAGATAAAAAAATATTATACATTTTATGTTTCATTTTAAACACAATATAGGAAAATGTACTGGCTAATTGGAAGAAAATCACAATTATCACTACATAACAAATTGCTATTATATGAGCAAATATTGAAACCTATATGGACATACGGAGTTCAATTATGGGGATGTTCTGCAAAGAGCAACATTAAAAAAATACAAATTTTTCAGAACAAAGTCCTGAGAGGTATTGTGGGTGCACCCAAATACTATAGGACTGATTACCTACATCAAGACTTTCAGATACCCACAGTCAGTTAAGAAATCAAGAGAATTGCAAGGGGGCATGAGGAAAGACTCCATTCTCATACTAATATTGAAATATTGCAACTTTATATAAATATTTCTACCGAAAATTGTAGGCGATATGAATTACGTTGAAATTGAAGCTAAAAATAAATAGCACGTATCAAGGAAAATTTCAAAATGTTTATACATAACGATATGAAGATAATATATTACTAGCTAAAGTAAAAAAACCTTTGATTCAACATATCACATCTGTGTACACCTAATGCTATCAATTTCTCATAAGTGGTGTTTTATGAACTTTATTAGATATTTTCAGAGCTGAGAAAAATACGTTGTTATAATGTTATATAGTTATAATATATCTCTTGGAACGAATTTAAATTCTCCGTTTGGAACAATAAAAAGATATATAAGAAGATAATACTAAATATTCGAAATTATTATTCTTAATAGACTGAAGCCACTAATAGTAATGGATAACAACATAATACCATCAATTTGATTTCATAGAAAAACATGGGCCTATAGAACAAATTCATAAAATTACGAAGTTTGTTCTGCCATTCTTCTAGATGTGCAAGTAAGATGTTGCCATTACAGTTTGCAAAATTGTTAAAATCTTATTTTTGAATAGAGCCTTTAGGGTCATGGCCTTATACAGGGTTGTGCAGCTGAAGTACACCGGTGTTGTTATCGTATTGCGACATAGTATAATAGCTACTTTTGCAACCGACAGCCATAATGGCTGCAGGTAAAACCACGTTAATTCTACAGATAAGAAAAACCAACACATGCCTGTAAGAATAATATCGAATTGCCATTTGCTAACATAGCAGAATATTCAGCAATAAAGTTGAAAAATCATGTAAGATATTCTACCCTATTTAATATACTGTAGCGACCTTGAGGCATGTCGAATTTTACATCGTGGAATAATGGTCATTTAAGTCACATCATTTACGCTAAAATACAACAAAGTACTGCTGTAGAAGAAAATGCTTAAACCTATATGGAAATATGGCATCCAGATATGCGTTTGAGCCAAGAAGAACAATTTAGACAGAATTCAGCAGTTTCAGAACAAAACATTGATTACGGTTTAGAAAAAGTCTTAATCAGACCGTTAAAAATTTTTTTATTTGTAGTAATTTGGAATTGTATAATATTAGTCACTCACAAAAATTTTTTTATGACTTTAGTGCACCAAGAATTTCTAATTAAGGTACTATAAAATGCCATAAAAATAAACTAAAAAATTGATAACAAGATATTTAATTTGTCTATAAAACGAAACGTTTACAACCTCTTATCAAATAACCTACATTAACTTAACACTTTAGTCGAGTAAATAAATATTAATTACCTACAACTTATAGGTTTACTGACTGTTTTTATATACACGCGTGATTGATAAAATGCCGTAGACCCCTGAAAATAAACATATTATTCATTGAATGCATTTTAAAAGCATATAATTTCCGCTTACATTACCTTAAAGAATTGATACTTTGTTTCCGTTGGCATTTTAAGTCTTTGACGGTTATCGCATTAGAATTATAATACTCATGCTCAACCAGCAAATGCAATAAGATTGTTGCTACTTATATTATAAAACAAATATGACATCAAAATGAATGATAATCGAATTAGAATTTATTGTTCATCAGAATACTCGCCCTTTCTAGGAATATCTACAGAATATTAATGTTTTCAGAATATTAATAATTTACTTTGCCGGCTTGGCGGCGCAGTGGTAAAGGCGAGAGGACGGTCCTCCCACTGTTGCGATAGCTGTGGGTTCGAATCCTGCTGGGGCATGGTCGTAAATTTATGTTTGTGGCTGTCTAAAATTTGTGATTGTTTTAGGCAAGACTGTAAAGTCCGACAAGGAAAATGATCCCAGTCACGCCAGTAACCAGGCTGGGTAAAACCGGATGTCTTCTGGGATGATTTCTAAAGTTGGTAACTAGCCAGTCGGTAGGCTTAATGCTGAGGACCGTGATTCAGATCCTACGTTAAACTTTAGGTCCATTCGAGATAAACCCATAGTTGGTAAAAGATGACTTTAAAGTATATAAAAAAAAATACTTTTATATACTTTGAAATTTACTAAAACATAGCGCCAAAACATTATTGCCGATTGATTTGATTTTTTATTTAATCTAAGTAGAGACAATTTACTTCTCTTGTAGATAAATTTGAAAGTCATCGAATACATACATATATGATGATAACGGTTTTGAAAGCAAGACGCTTGTGTGTATGTAATTTGTACTTTATATGAATTAGAAATAAGAAATTTCGATCTGAAAGAGTTTGGTGGAATTAAATCTGAGTCACTGGAACAATTCATTACTAAAAATAAAAACGAGTATTGGTCTAATATATTAATGTTGCTTAGTTTGAACTCTTTATATTTCTTATAAATGAATTTCTTGAGAAAAAACTAATTATATCAAGTATAAGTATTGCATAAGTATTTTTGGATGAAGTATATTACATTATTGTTGCATCTTTATATATGAAAGATTCACTATTATTATTCATGAATTTAAGTGCAGCTTTTGCATATTTTTTAATTCTTGATTTGGAAATCGTTCGTATATTTAGATCTAAGATTTGTTCAAGTTGATATGAAGAAGTTAGGTTAAGTTAATAAGCGCGGAAACAATGTCATGTATATAAAAAATTAGTCGCCTAGCATAATATTTATATTATATAAGTTGGTTAATAAGATCCATAATTTAAGAAAACAGTTTATTATATGTAAGAAATCGCGGGTTAAAAGCCTTAACAGTTACTAAACACACCATCGATAAACTCAAAAAGATTCGGTTTGTCGACATAAAATTATTTTTATTCTAACGACTGCTAAAACTACATTTTTCAAGAATAAGAAAAATAATTATTTTAACTAATCCACGCTAGTTGTGAATTCACGTGAGTATTGTGACGACTATATCGAATTGGTTGGAATTATAATAGTTGTGAATGGAAATGGATGTGTAAGTAAGACTCAGTTAAAATGCGATAATGAAATGAACTATATAGAATTCACGTCAAGTAGAATGAAAAGCCTAAAAGTCGATGCATTTTAAGTACTATTATTTATTAATTAATAATGTTACTTTTGTTACTTCAATCGATATTAAAATGAGATTGTCAGATGTTAAGTTTGCTTCCAAATTTGTTCAAGACTGCAGCTCCCTTTATGCAGTACCAGAAGTTTTTAAGACCGTAAATAAATATAATGGTTATTTCTATTTTCATTGACGACGGCTAAATTGTAGAACTAAACCTTAAACGCTAGGTAAATGGTAAAACCGTTTGATTCTGAGATCTAAAATTTATTGACATTTAAAATATTAAGACTCACTTCTCTTGAAGGATTGTAAAATGTAATAAAATCCAGATGTATAGAATTTTCTAGCCCATTATTCTAGTTATTTATTATGATATTCTCAAAAAGTTTAATTTTTATTTCGACCACCCTTGTCACACTATTCGTCCGTTAACAACGTTGTAACTACGTCCATTACTTACATTGCATACCTTATTAAGAGTTTTGAATTGTAAGTAAAGATATCCTTTGAGAATGTCAAATCAAGCTTTTTGAATCGCCTGTATGTACTATAACTGATATTTTGCTAGAAAATGTATTTTGTAAATATACAGAAACTAAACGGTATTAAATAAGGCAAATAAGGCATATGATCGATGATTCTTTGATTTGACTGGCTCTAAGGATTTCGAAAAAAAAACAGCACGAAAATAATAAAGACATTTGATTCAGTTTAATACTATAAATAATACAACGGTTAAAATTTATTCGGTCCTTTTTTTACTTTTTGAACGTATTTATTTAAATAATTATAATCGATTGTTGATCTCAATGTCTGATGTCAAAAATATATTTATCATATTGAATAATTACCAATTTTACTGCGTAATAACCTATATTACTTTACCGTTTACACACCCGAATAAACATATTAGGTGGTGATTGATGACAGTAACATTCTTTCTATTGTTAGTCTGATATTCAAACAAAAACGTATACGATAACGATAAAATACTGCCCATGCACGATTAATATAAGAAAATATATGGTTTCCTGTTAAATAACTCTTATCTTGGTTGCTTCTGGCCAGAGATCTGTTTAATTTTAGATGGAAGAAACCGAGTTTCGGGTATCTTAATTAAAATCATGTGTATCACCGCGATACTGTATCACATCAAAGGCAAAAAGATGGTAATCAGATGGTTAAAGTTAAAAAGATACTTCTTCAGTTATAGACCATTTTTACGTTATTTACTATATTTATCCATTTTCATATATATATTTAGTAAGAAATAATTTGTGTAGGCTTATATCCAACATTTGCACATTTACTCATATTACAAATGTCCTTCGATAAAACAGTATTTAAGGTTCTATAATGTGGGACATATGTAGGTAGATGTTAATAATACAGCTGAAAGTATACTTTTAAATATCTTTAATGTTTATTCATAAGAATAATTTTCAATTATTTATGGAAAAAGTGTGACAAAACAGATATACTGTAAAAAATATAATTGAAGAAATAGTATGTGATTAAAAACCAAATACCACAACAAATTAATAAATGTTCCTTCGAAAAGAAACTGCTAATTCGTTCAATATTTCATTTGAAAATTTAATATTATATTTTCACTCATCGTTGATATTTATTAAAACTAACTAATAATTTAATAAACTAAAAAGGCTGAAGGAAATTGAATGTCCAAATAAATATAATTTTACGGCCCAGAAAATCTTCAATGAGCATGAAAAGACTAGAAAATTTCAAAGCTGACCATGAACTTGGCAACCAAAATAAAAAAGCAAATTAGTTATGAACTAGAAACTGTTAAAAATGCATTACATACACCGAATAAAACGGAAATCAGGTATAATTCATGGCATCACACAAAAGCGAATAAAGTTGACTGAACAAAAACATTGAGTGTAAGCAGCAGAAGGATGAAGACACTGATACCTAATCAGGTACATTGGTGCCAGATGTCACTAAAAATTTTAAAAATCTTTATAATAATTTCGATAAAAGGAAAAAAAACAGATTAAATACCACGTGAGTGTTGCCTTTTATATTTCAGGACAACACAATTGTAGTGCATTTTGTAGTGAAATTACTGAATTAAAATGTGATTATTGGTAATACCTTAGACCTGGAAAAGCATAAAAGAGGGTATCTGACAATGAAGCACAATTATGGAATACTATTTATTGACATGTTGTCAATTTTAAGTATGGCCTTAGTGGAAGGCCATCTAATTGATGCAATGAATGAATATTGAAGTATAAAACTGTCAAATGATTCATACTCAGATTTTTAGTGTTTAGTGAAACAAACATAATTTTATTATTATATAAGCTTGTTTAAAACATTAATCATTGACCATTCACTGAAGATTCGTGAAGAAAGTAGAAAAAGTTCAAGCAGACGAATGACCAAAATGTTAAAATAAATAAAGACACATTATTAAATGCAATAGCTTGAAATCTGAAAAAAAAATAAAAATTTAAACGCTTTAATTGAATACTGATCATGTTTGGGTGATTAGATATAGAAAGTTATAAAACTATATTTGATGCTAACTTAATGTTTTCTTTTATCAAGAAATTATACCACTTATTTAGTTTAATAATTTAAAATTGAAGGGTTTGTTGTATGTATCATTACATATGTAGTATGATTTCAACAAATAAATTAACTCAGAATAACTATTTCATACCATGCCCTTCTCATCTGATTAATATCTCTTCTATTGTTTACGATTAATCCAATCTAAATATACACATCCTTATACTCACAGATGTTCAAAGAACAAAACAAAAGCGGACAATATGTACATATCAACAAGTAAGCTCTTTTGTTTAGTAGGAAATAAAAATACGTACTTCTGATACTTAACACTCCAAAATAAACATAAACTTACAATGAAGAACATGTTGAAAATTCTGAACTCGAGATAGGAAACCATTGTTATGTAAATATAATCATTCTTAAGCCCATATATACAAACTATGCATGTACATTCAACAAGTGAGTCCTATTAGTAAAATATATTTTTGTAAAAGATAAAAATAATTAACTAAAAAACAAACGTCCAAAACAAATATTATTGAATTGTTCATAAAAACAACATTAGACGAATAAGCATTAATATGTAGAAATCGATTTTATTCTTTTATCCACGGATCGGAGTTTATTCACCAAATTTCAACAAATATATAGTATATTCAAAGTTTTTTTAGTAATGCGTCATGGATATTTGTGACGTCGAAATATTACAATGTTGCTGCATCAAATCTGAGTTTTAGTTCAGTTTGTCTTTGAGATACAAAAAAATTCTAATCTAAATAAAATAATTGAACAAAAATGTTATAAAATATAATTTATTTTAACATTATAATATATCTAAAAACTAATGTTAATTGATAATTTATAGGTAAGAGTTAAAGCCTCTTATCACTATTACTTTCAAGAATTTTGCATACGTCAGACAGCTGGTCGCTGTCCGGTTGTCAGACGCCAAATTATTCAAAATATTAGTTATAATTCCTACAGATTATAAACCGGCAAACATTACTTTAGCCCTTTGATTGTTTTGATACATTTTAAGTCGCTCCGTAATATATCATATTACTTTGTTTGAAAATGTCGAAATAATAGATCTTCAGGGTCACAAATTGATTGCGGCTTTAATAGATTAATTTGAAAAGGAACGATAATGAAGGCCCCCTTTTGCCGGTAAATTCCTTTACAGAGGTAATTATTGATGATATTGAATAATATAAGTCTCTACAATTTTATTGAAAATGTTTTTAGCGGGTTGCTGCCGTGCTTAGATTAGATTAGAATTTTCTTGTATGTCAAAGCCAAACTGAACTAAAACTCAGAGTTGATGCGGCAACATTGTAATGCTTAGACGTCACAAATATCCATGACGCATTACTAAAAAACTTTGAATAGACTATATGCTGACATTCTCTGGTGATTCTAACTTAATATAAACATTCATATTCGGATAACAAGTAACGCGTTTCGAAAATATCGATCTGTAATTAAGCATTTACTTATATTTAAATATTACTAACTTCAATTTAGATTTAATGTCAATTCAATTTACATTACTTATTATTATTAAGTACATCAAGGGTGAATCCCTTATATTATCGATTCAATATCTACTTTCTTGATTATGAAATAAAATGACCAGCACTGCTGTTGGTCTTATAAGGTACAAAAAATATATTGATTCACAATATTAAATAAAGCAGTTTTTAAAGGTAGTAATTAATGATTGACAATCGCAAAACATAATAAGTTTTCTATAATTAAGCGTCGAATTTTGGAAAAAAGACAGAAGAAAATTTTTACATATATTACTATAATATAGAAACTCAAAATAATGTTTAATACATATTTATTTTTTATTACTTTTCTCATAATTCACGATAACAAGACTTAAGAAGCCACATGTATTTCGCGAAATTGATTTAGCTAATCTAGACGCTGCTGCTATATATCTAATATTGTATATATACGTTACACTCCTTATTTATAAAGATCTACAAACTAAATGGTGGGCTTACATCATAGCAAATTATATATAATAACCAACTATTCGTCATATTCAAATTCCGACATAACCATTACTGTTTCAGTACATTCACAACGCTAAATATAAACTGCCTACCCAATTACAATCGCAACCACTAACAAAGTCGATCCTGCGAAACGGTAGCGTCATGTTCAAGCGGCAACGAATAATCTCCAAAGTGAAAACATTCACATTGTCGTCGAATTTCTAATCCTCTCGAAGCAGGAAAAGAGTTTTATTACAAATATATAAACTTGATTTTATCTTAATGGACTTTCCTCGTTTGCAAGAACTTCTAGCGCGTATATTATATCTCTCGTTTGAGAAACGGTAGTTAAATTACTGTTTGTTGTCTGCAGCACACGTTCTCATGCCGCTCACTTAAAACAATATCACACAGTACTTTATAATTAATTTTTAGAGAAAAGGTCAAGGATAGTCGGCATATTTATTACAGTTATAAAACTATGGTTATGGGCTTTTGTCCTAATAAAAAAAATTTAAATGATAAAAGTTAGTTTGTCTATTTTTATAGATGGCTTTGTTTTGATCTAAATATACAACGTTAGATAACCAAAGAGAAAGTGATGTCTCAATATGTTAGTCCATCAATATCATTCTCTTACTTTTTCATATAATATATTATTCTAATGTTCGTACTGGCTTCGTCATTATAATTAATTATGCTATTTAAAACTGAAATTTTTTCTTGTAAGAAAGGAAATCAGCGAATACTCATTCATGGACTTATCTTATTATAAAATATCAAATGTCCTTTTGATTAACCAAAATAAAAAGGATGAGTAATGACCAAGTTAAAAAGGCCAAAAATAATGAAGTAATACAACTATCTTAAGATTGTTATTATCCAGACATTCAAATGTTGTCAGCAACTGATGAAACTGGGCAAATCAATCAACGAAAATCTTGCAATTCTTCTAAACATCTAAAAATTATAAATAAAAACCGAAAATATTTATCTGCAAACTCAATAATATATAATTGACATATTCTAAATTAGATGAATTATTTTATGTAAAAATGAGTTAAAATGTTATAAATAAAACGAAGACTTAAATTAATGGACATTTAATGTCAACCCAATACTACAGTTCCGGTAAATCATAGTGCAATTTCACAAAAAAAAAATGATAAGAAACGTCCACTGTCATAACATTTAGTGAACATGTACTTATTCACAATTATTACTTTAAAATACAATTAGGTGACTTGAAAGACTTACGTAATTTTTGATCAGTTTATCAGAATGTAAAACATATTTATTTGAACTTTGTACTCACAGGTAATATAAAGCCTTAAAGAAATTGACAGTTTTACAACAGTAACGTGGTGCGTGGTTGTCTCACAATACCACACAACAATCCTGTAATTATGTTTGAGAGAAAAGGTCAAAGAGTTTATAATAAGATATAAATTAAGTTCCGCCACAAAGACGTTTCAGTTGATGACATTACTGTTCCACTGTTTTAACACAATAATTTATTCAGATTTGGATTCAAGGTTCTGTCTTGGTCCGGGTCACAAGACGTTACAATTGGATATTTGTTTCATTCATGCTTAGCTTCTAAGAAACAGGAATTTCATTGTTTTTTGCCTACAGCATATATTATATTGCCCTGCTATTTAATATGTTTCATAACAAAGAAATTGCTGAAAAATTAATACCAACCTAAAACTTGACATTAATGAAATGTAGGTAAAAATCAAGTTATAATTAAGGGTTTTTGTTATATGGAAAAGTCGAAGAGATTTATTTAACATGAACAAACCAATAGTGGTTGTATGCACTTCAAGCTCAATATACAGAAATGTTAGTTGATCTAAATAAGCAAAAATATTAAGAAATAGATAATTTGCAACATTACTTGGTGATGATGTAACACTTTCAGCTACTCATATATATCATCGTAACAAAAAGTTAGGTCACTAACCTAACTTTTTATTGAACCTCTAAATATGCGGAGAATCTTGAGATACTACAGGAGATTCAGATGATTTCATATTTATGAACAACCAATACAAATTCCACTAAAGCCCTAATCAGAAATTTTTGATGTGTGATAGCTCACTTTAGAAACTCTTCCAATCGTCAAACTTTCACTAGTTATAACCTAAATTCGTAATTTATTTGATTTTTTTGCTAATTAGCTAATTATTTCTTATTAGAAAACCATAAGATATAAAAAGATCACAAAAATGTATCATACAATATGGAATACATAAATAAATAACTAATAAAATGTGTTGTCTGTATGTAAAATAACGTTATTTTTCGTGATAAAATTGTAACTATTTTCTTATAAGCCTACCAACCCACCTTTGTTTTAGTAAAACGGTTCTATTTATGCTTCACTGGTTTTATTCAACACTATTTATTCAGTAGCAAAATAAGTTTAAATTTACGAATACAGAAAATAACTGCACAATTGCAATGTTTCAGCATAAGTATATATGGGCATTCGACTAAAAAAATATAGACTTTCACGTTGGTATTGTTCTAATAAACCATACGATAAAACATGCATGTTTTCTTCGCCATACAGTGTAAAATAATTAACATTCTTCAGTCGTTTACAGTTAAGAAACAGTTTAAATATATTCCAACAACTTTGTCCTGAAAGATTTACATCACTATCCCTGCTAAATTTAAATCATAAAATATGTGAAATATTTAGATCAAACTGTGTGCATTCACTATTTTTAACTATTTATACAAGGGCGCAGGAATATTGACTACAGACGATACCTCCTAATCCTATGCTAACAACTATGAAGAAATACTAGTTTTAAAAACAACTGAACCAGTAACCTACTACAAGTTTTTTTTAGATAGCGTTACTAGAAATTGTATCAAAGTAAATATAGTAATCTAAAACTGACTTCAAAGCATATGTTTTTCATATAAATCGATTTCGAAATATACCAGAAACAGAGGAAACATAAAACTTAATTATAGAGCATTACAAAAGTTTCGGAAATTCTAATCAGACAGATTTATAGGCACTAAAAACAAGGAAATATAATCTATTGCTATCATATTCCAAATATTTACCTAATAGCTATAATTATATTGTTTTCAAAGAGTTAGGTTGGAATAGTAAAATTATTAGTATTTCCATGCCATAAATGAAATAAGTCTGTCCTCACCGACACCTCCAAATAAGCTCAGACTAATTAACAAACAAAACACTAATTTATATGAAAGCCGTAATTCTGTTCGCATGTAATCGAAATCATGCCCCACCTATAGATTTTTCGATGACAGAAACGAAAATAACTTACCAAAATGTGATTCGACGATCGAAAGTAATTAAAACTTCAATAATTTGCATTGACAATTGAAAAATTTCTCACACACATATAACGGGACTATCCCACGAACTTCTTTAATTTGCAAGAACGTCACACTGACAGCGACAGAGAAAAAAAACTTGGCGGATCAAAACATCAAAACGAAGGACAGACTGCGCATTCGAAATCGGAAAGTGGACTGATTTTTCCCATTCAATTCAAGCGCTAACCGACCAGAGTAACTTGCACGTTTACCCTACAGATGGCGACACTTATCGATAACCGTCATCGACTACAATATAACTAGTTGCCTAAATGAACATATTTGAATTATTAATTTTTGGATATCGTTAAGGCTATTCTTAAATTAAATTTTAAAATGATATTTTAACAAATTATTAAATATTTCACTAATTAAAATATGTTATAAATAATTATTTTAATTAATAAAATGTATACGTACTGTAAAATATACATATATATGATATTAAAATGTTATATAAAAATAATATAGTAATTTTTATATTGTATAATATAAAAAAAATACATAGTCCATCTGTAGTTTGAACACTTATAGTTACATTCACTGAGGGCATATTAAACATGATAACCGTATGTTGTAATATCAAAAAGGGTTATCGCTATAATACGCAACGATTATTCTGTAAACGGCATGGAACAAATAATGCTTTAATAACCTGATTATATGTACGAGTTAATAGATCCTAAACAGTGTTAAATCAAGTCGACGGTATCAACGTAGTCGGCCTTGGTTTTTGATTTCGTATATTGATTTTCAAGACCGTCTTGAATTGATTTATTAGTGATTTTTTTCAATTAACAACAAATCCCGATGTCGGAGAGCTACTTTATCGGTGTGGATGTTGGTACCGGTAGTGTAAGGGCAGCTTTGGTGACGGACTATGGTAAAATTGTAACTAGCCATGTAGAAAATACAAAAACATGGAACGTTCAAACGGATTTCTACGAACAATCTTCCGAAAATATATGGTCAGCTATATCCAAGTGTGTTAAGGTAGGTTACACAAAACAATTGGAAACGTCACGTTTAAACAAATAAACAAAGCACTCAAGGTATTTTAAATTAAAAACTATCGCTGGTTATCCGTAACGTCATACGAACTATTTTGTTGTTGATTGTAAAAAATTCAAGCGGGATTTTTTAAATTGACGCTATGAATTCCTATTCATTTTTATATTATTTAAATGCTATTACATTATGTATGCCATAAATATTGCTTTTATTATTTTAATTCGTACACGTATTCTGTCACTATTATAGTGGAAATGTATATTAACTAATTAATAACGTTATATTGTATTCAATATTTTGATATAATGTCAAATAACGAGAATTTGAAAAATTGTGTATTAAAAAAAATTGAAATACTGTATATATAGGACTATTTAATCAAATTATTCACTGAATTATGTTATTTTAGGAGGTTATAAAAGATACAGTACCTGATAAAATAAAAGGTATAGGTTTCGACGCCACATGCTCTCTGGTTTGTGTCGATAAAAACGGAAATCCACTTACCATCAGTCCGTCAGGTAAATCTGTTATTCACTCGTTTTCTAAAAGTTGAAAATTTAATGAGAATGTTTACGGCGGGATATAAAAAGTACCCAGTACTCAATTTTTATTGACATTAAGGTATATTGTTTAAATGTTTATGACAAGGCATTAGATTTGAAATATTTATAGCAGAACATTTTTAGGACCTTCTATTATTTATAATAACAATAAAGGAAACTTATAAAATTTGGGTAAATAACAGTTTATTTTAAGTTTAGTATTCTATATATATTTATTGCCATTATACATATTGATAAATTGAACTAAAAATGTTATTATCTGAAAGACAACTTCATCGCAATTACATTAACAATAAACAATGTGGTAAGAGGCCTCAATATAACTTAAACATAACTCAAACGCTATATATAAGACACCTTATATAAAAATGTAAATATAACTTCAACATAATTAATTAAATTTAGTATATTAAAATAACAAGTAAAGGAAGTTATTTCCAACTGTACTTTATTTTAGTTTTCATAACTATACATATCAATAATATGTCTGTTCAAAATATGTTAAATTTCAGGACAAAATTTAAATACTATTTGGAGGTTATGTTACGTGACTTTTGTTAAATTTTATCTAGGTAAAAACGAACAAAACGTCATTCTTTGGATGGATCATCGAGCAATGAAAGAAACGGAATTCATAAATAGTACGAAAAACCCTATTTTAAAATATGTCGGGGGTAATGTTTTTCCCGAGATGGAAACGCCGAAACTGTTGTGGCTGAAAACCCACAAGAAAGAGACTTGGAACAAAGCCGGGTATTTTTTCGATTTACCCGATTTTTTAACTTGGAGAGCAACTGGTGTAGATTCAAGGTAAATTTTCAAATTTGTATTTAATTAGTTATGATTTAGATTTTAAAAAGATTATGGTAAAATACCGAGAATACATTAAAATTTAAAGAAACTGGTGAAGAGCATTTTATATTAGATTTTATTATCTTTAACGTTATTTAAATAATTTAATTAAATTACAGATATGAGTTATAACTGTGGTAGTTTCTTTTTGAATGAGAATTTTCAAAAAGTGTTTAGAAATAAGTGTACTATATACAAGTGATAAAATTTATAAGGTTTAAAAACAAAAATATTTACTAGGTTGTACCAAATGGTCTTTTGATGATATTGCTATAATTTAGAGAAATTTGGATTTTACGGGTGGCGATTGAGATTGTCGTATTTCAGCTACCTACGGCGAAAGGTCAGAGGGTAGAATTTTAACCTGTGAAGCTATTTAAAAATAACAGGGTCGTTAGATTACCCTGGCGTTCCAATTTTATTTTATTATAATATAGGGATGTTAAAAAAATATTCATTAGCTTCGCCCTATCATCAGCGAAAATTAATGTTGTACAGAGATATCGATATGGTCAAAAATAAGTATCGATATTTTTTATTCTCCGATATATAAATCGATATTTTCAAAATATCGATATTACTCTCCACTATCGACTTAATCTTTTCAATAAAACAGCCAATGCATGTCGAATAAACCGCTAAATGCGGTTTGTAAAAATGTAAAATTCGTTTTAAAGTCGGGACGGATTTCCCTGCCATTTTACCCTAGTTAAAAATAGACAGAACGCTGATGTGTCGGAATACATAACCCAATCAATCTATAAAATAAATAAATTCAGTTTGTGTTGGTAGTGGTCGACTCTGTTGTAATTGTGATACTAATTAAAGTTTATAAACCGGCAAACGTTGTTCTACTTCACTATCAAATACACGACTTCATCATAACAGATGCTTGGAAAGCTTGTTTATTGTTTAATATCTGTGATTGTCCTTAGACAAGAGTGTAAAATCCGACAGAGAAAATGATCCTAGTTACTCTAGAAGCCAGATAACCAGTAAAATCTCCAAGTTGGCCACTCCAAGGCTGATCTCCAAGTTGGACCGTGGTTCGGAGCCCATGTTAAACAGTAGGTCCAGTCCAGATAAACCCTAGTTGGTAAAAATGAGACTCTAAAACGTATTAAAAAAATTCGCTTAGATTGATTGATTTGCAATTATTTTAGTAGTTAATTGTTACAGTCTTACAGTAGTGTTGTAAATATCACTACAATGAGTTATTTTTTAGTGATGCTTAATCATTTTTTTACTACCCTTAGTGATTTAAAAAATGTTTCTTATGATAATTATGATTTACCTGTCAGATAGAAGACCACTTCAGCAAATAAATCTTGCTATCATTCATACTTAGCAAAATGGCAAATACAAATACATGGGGATGCACCGATATTGTTTCGAAGTACTTAACACTAAAACTTTGAATTATACTCGTTATGGCTTCTAGAGGGACATCACGTTGTACAGAGCAGCCAATACTTTGTTATAGAAATAGCCCATATTTGGATTTCTAAGGATCAAATGGACCTATAGTGCGTTTAATAAACCAGTGAACTCACGTCATCTAAATAACGTCAAAAACGTCGCAATGTTGCCGCATCAACTTTAAGTTTTCGTTAATTTTGGCTTAACAAAATCCCAAATAAAAAATAAATAAAAATATCTAAATAAAATAATGAAACAAAAATAATATTATTAATTTTTTTTTCATATTTTAAAGTCCTCCCAACGAGGGTTTATCTGGACTGGACCTACTGTTTAATGTAGGCTCTGAACCACGATCCCAGTCCCCCAAATAATCCCAGAAGACATCCGGTCTTACCCATCCTGGTTACTGGCGTGATTGGGATTATTTTCCTTGTCAGACTTTACACTCTTGCGTAGGACAATCACAAATATTAAAAAATCACAAACGCAACCTGTTTCTGACTCTGACTACCTAGTGGCTTCGCTATTTTAATTTAATTAGAGTAATAATAAACAGAGATTTGAAATTTATCAAAACATGCCAAAGAGCTGAAACAATGTTAGCCGGTTTATAACCTGTAATTACTATCGCTAATGATTTAAAGAATTTTGTAGACGTTTGACAACCATGCGAATTTTGTAGGCTGATTCGATTACACGTTCGAACGTATCAAATATATCTCTTTTTAACTAGACTAAAATGAGAAGGAGAATATTGTCTGATTTTAAAATGAAATTACCAATTGCGATAGGCAATACATTGGACATCGTGATGACGTGCGTCCACTGTTATTTTGAAGAGACTATATGTATTAATTTGTACAGCTAGATTAAAAGCAGTATTTGACCTGTGCACTCAATTACGCCCATCAAACTTATATTATCATCTCATAGGAATGCATGGAAAATATGAATCAAATTATAACCAATCCGTTATATGGAAGGAAGAATTGATGATGTAGAGAAAGGCAATGGAAGGTTTTTTTTAGTCTTACACAATTTCACTATTTTCACTTTGATATTATTTTGTTCTGCATTGAGAAGCTTATTTTTTAGACGCGGATATGCAAAAATGAAATATTATGAAGGAAGCTATGAATAGCAATCATTTTTTGGCGTGTTGCATTCTTACTCTGTTGCCCAGGTTTTTGTCTGTAGCCTCCTTTCTCTTCGAATAGTTTTATTGTGCGAAATTTGACTGATGTGTTTTCAGCGTTTGTTCAATATATACTTGCGATACTAATTAGCACGGTTGTAATTTTATAATTCATCATATCACAGATGTTAGTTTAAAATTGAATAATATCCGCTATAACAATACGCTAATACGTGATATTTTTGTTATATAAAAGTAATAATAAAGATAAGACGGTATTGTTATGTACATAAAATTTGGTGTTGGAATTAATGTTCAGCATTTATTTGTTAAAAAAGGAAATCATGTTGTGGAAAAATACATTTTTGAGAGTTTCCAAATACTTTTGAACGTTTTAAAATAAATATACTTATGCTAAGTGAATTTGTTTTTATAATATAACTTTCATTCGATCCGCAGTTTCCGTGTCTTTTAATTTCTGCAGTTTCCGGTAGTAGTATCACAATATTCCGCACAAAATAAAGATGCCTGCAAGGCGATTTTCCATATATACAGTTATATTAAAGTACTGCGTGTAACATCAGAGGGCGCATCAGCCTGAAATATTTATAGTGAGAAATGGAAAAGGATCTTTAAATAATAAATATGTTCAAATACTAGTTAACATTTGAGTGAAACGTTTTCAACATTTTGAAAATACTATCTAATCTGACAGTTATTATGTTTAACAAATATTTTTTCAATTAATTACATCTTACGTTAGATATATTTAGTACAACCTTAATTTACAAATTAATTTATTACTACTGTTCTGTTGTATTTATTTAGCAACCTTATTTAATTTTTTAAGGCGGTATATTGGATCGATCACTTATCCATTTCGAGGTCATCGTGCAGGTTACGTAGCGGTAAGCATTGGTAATTAATCGTAGAACTTTGTTTTGGCTGCGTTGGATTATCAGTTGGTTTGATGTTTTAGTACAACCCCATAGGTCCAAATTGGTTTTATTATTGACTGATTTTTTCAATCTCTGATTTTAGGTCTACCAGTATAGAACTAACCAGTATAGATGCTGACTCTTCGTGAGTCTAATTTGCTCTGCTTTTTGTCTAACATTATGTTTCCAATTTAACTTATCATCGAAATATACGCCACAACGCAAAATTAACATGGACATATTTGGAGGTATTAAATTGTACTTTCCAGTCTTTAATCCATTTATTGATCCAGATGATGATCAAGATACTACCCTGGGGAAGTCCATCCGAAATAGGTTTTAAATACTAGAATACCCCTTTATGCAAAACCCTAAATATTCTTTGGAAAATAAATATAATTTCAGCAGTCGACAGTAATTTCGCTGTAGCAATTTGCTCATTGTGTAGATTAATCCCATATGCTGTACCCGGTAAAAAGCTTGTGAGATGTCCAGGAATATTGCAGGGTAGTATTTATCTTTTTCGTCTTTTCAGCAACCGCTGTTACTCTGTGCATTTGGTTAATTGTTGAGTGGTGATTTATAAATCCAAACATTAAATATGATATTTCTATAAATGATTTAACACGTTTTAACAGCACTTTTCAAATAATTTTGATATCGTAGGTAGCAGCAAAATAGGTCTGCAAGATCCAAATTGTTCTGTCGGTTTGTTAGGTTTTTTAAGCATAATTTTTCGAGCAACCTTAAGACATTCTGGAACATGTTTCAATCTCAAATAGGTATTGAATATATATCTCAACATGATGATTGCTTTTTGTGGCAGCAACTTGGAGAAATTTATTTACAGCTACATAGAGCTGATAAACAGTATTTGTATCTATTGTAGATTCTATATCATTCGGTTGGTATACTTTATCTAAATGTTCTGAAAATAATT
The DNA here is from genome assembly GCF_030347505.1 of Rhynchophorus ferrugineus. Taxonomy (NCBI): domain Eukaryota; kingdom Metazoa; phylum Arthropoda; class Insecta; order Coleoptera; family Curculionidae; genus Rhynchophorus; species Rhynchophorus ferrugineus. The sequence continues at coordinate 25,072,289 of NW_027472581.1, read as the reverse complement.
CAGCTTTTTTTGTCGTTGCGTCGAACCTATTCATTTTGATCGTTTAGGCGGCATTCTAATAAAGCGTCTTTTAAATCTCCGAGTTGCTTTCCATAGTGAGTAATATTTGTCTGCTTGCGGGCTTGATTCACTTATGTATGTTTAACAAGCATGAACAATTTTGCATTGGCTTAATAATATAGTTTTAAATTTAAGACATTAGAGAAACAAGAAATTTTATATAGTAGAAACATTAAAACAGACGACTTCAACAGACGTCAAATGGCGTCGAATATATTGCCAATTTTAGTTTGCAGAGCGGATTTTTCCTTCTCATTTTATCTTAGATAAAAAGAGAACGATTTCTGATGCGCTGGAACATGCAACTGAATCAGCCTATAAAATTCTATTGTAACGGTAAGTCAATGTTGTCGAATGTCTGCAAACTTTTTAAAATATTAGTGACAATCTTGAGTTATAAACCACCAAACGTTGTAAACCAAAAGCCAAGGTTGATGCGGCAACATTGCTGTATGCTGACGTATTACATTTTATGCATTTGATTTTGACATTTTTTACATTTTGATGGCACGAGTCAACTGTTTTGTTATTTTGACTATATATAAATTATATACCATTACTGAAAAGTATTTCTACAACTAAATTTAATATGAAAATATATTTAAAATTACCCTGTGAATGTCTATTGAAATTTTTCCTCTATATATATATATATATATATATATATATATATATATATATATATATATATATATATATATATATATATATATAAAACATAATAATAATAATAATAATGATAATAATAGAATATTAAATATATATATAAACAACATTAAAGTGTAACAATCAGGAGCTATTTAATGTATGTATATAGTAATTCTTGCTTACAACATTACCACATATACATTTAGTTCTTGGTTTTTTTGTTGTTGTACTACCTGGTTCCCATTTGCCTTAAATTGAAGACACCGATTTGTTTATTTCAAAAGAATCTGTGTAAAAAACTTCTTCGTACATTCAATTATGCATGAAAAATTCACTATTTAAATTACAATTAGGAATTACATTTTGGTTAAGCTCTTCTAAATTTGGGTCTAAAGTCATTCGGTCGAAAATTCAAAGAACAAATTTTCTTTTACTCTTAATTTTATTAATCACTTAGAACGTCAACAATCTGCCCGTGGGCAATAATTATTATTATATTATTTCCGTTGTATAAGTATCCTTGCATGTAGTAGATCACTTCAGTAACTAATCTACTGTACAACTTATAATTTAAATCTTATTCTATATACTATTCTAACTTATTTTAAAGTCTATCCTAACTTATTCTAAAGACTATTCTAACTTATTCCAGATATTATTAAATCTCTCTCTCTATGTGTCTATTAATCAGTTCGTATGGTTGTTTGCGTTTGAGCCTACGCACTTCATTGTCATCGCGCACATTTAACTGTTTGGCGATTGCATTGGGATACACTAATAGTATTTCGCAGTTCGCACTAGTACTTCGAATCTATCGAAGAATATATATGAATCTTCTTGATACAAGTCTGTAATGAACAATTTCTCTTAGGCTCATCACTGAAACTTGTTGACTGTCTGGGTCGTTCCTTATAAATTCGGTATTGCGAATCAAAATCACCACTTTTTAAAGGCTGCTAGAGCATAGCTTTTACTAAAATTTTATGAGAGACTCTGAGCTATATTGTATTCATATTAAAATACTGCATAAAAACAACACGAAAACACTGCAACAAGTCTTTATTCATCATAGACCCTTTGAATGTACTGAAATAGGCGTTTAATGATATCTCTTTCATGGTGAATACATTATTGGAAGGAACAAGGGAATATTAGATTACTTATACTATTTTTGCAAGCCGCTATGAATTAATTCCAATACCTAATACGATAAAGATATATGTAAATGTTGTTCTTAAAGTGTTGTTTTACAGATCTTCTTGTTCCTTGGTTTGTAAATGGACTTATGAAATGAACGTGGAAGGTGTTGAAGCTTGGAATGAGAAATTCTTCGACCAAATAGGGCTGGGCGATTTGGCTGAGGACAATTGGAAAAAAATCGGATCCGTTGTGAAGTATCCTGGAGAAGCTGTAGGTTAGCTATTCAATCTATCGATTTTATCAGTTTTTCTAAAAAAAAGTATTTTTATAGGTTCTGGTTTATCTGAGACGGCAGCTAAAGAACTCGGTTTACTACCCGGAATTGCAGTTGGTACTTCGATGATCGACGCCCACGCTGGTGGTTTAGGACTGGTGGGTTGTAAAGCGGCAGGAATAAATCCCAGTTTCGATACCAGAGTGGGTGAGTGTGCAATGCATTCTCTGAAGAGCGTACTCAACAGTACAGCGTTTTAATAGCATTGATCTGTGGAACTTCGACATGCCATATGGCAGTATCAAAAGACGCGATCTTCGTGCCGGGAGTCTGGGGCCCGTACAAGAGTGCCATGATACCAGGCATGTGGTTAAATGAAGGTGGCCAAAGTACCACTGGAAAATTAGTCGATCACGTCATCGATACTCATCCAGCAACCGCTGAAATACGAAAAAAATTGGGCGATAAGTATGAAATTTAATCCATTAATCCATTGATTTATTATATTAGACAATTTAAGAGGTTACGTGGGGTTAGAATCTTGAACACCATTTGTTCCTTATTTTGGTCTTTGTTCAATTCTGTCCTTAACTAATTTCAAGGTTTCCAATTCAAAAATGTTTGTGTGCTTCTCAATGCTGTCTGGTTTATGAGAAATATGTTTATGTGAGATAGTCCTTGTGATCCTACGGCACAAAAACCCACCATTTAAATAACTTCCTGCCCATAATTCTCATAGAACACTACAGCTATGATAGTCTAGGAGCTATGATAGTCATACCCATAGCCCAGGAGACGGAGACGTCACAGTAAACAACCAATTGGTACTAACATAGTTGATCAATTTAGGCAAAAAATACTATTCTATGATTATAATTTTTCAAATAAATTATCATTCTCAGCATTAACATGAAGATTAATTCAATTTTAGAAATCAGATAATCCAATATCATTAGATAAATCCAATATTTGTGACCGCTTATTACTGTCATTATCCCAATAGTCAAGGTCCTACTGCTGCATTGGTTTAATTATTGTGTTTGTAGTTTGTGGTTTTATTGATTGTCTATATGCAAACGTATAAAACCAAACAAGAACCAACCTTTCCAGTCATATCACTATAAGACTGTAAAACTGGATCTTCTGAGTTATTCTTAAAGTTGACAGCTCGCCAATCTCTCACTATGAAGAGTTAATTTGAAGTAGTGGTGGCGACATCTATCTAAAAACAATTTAGCTTATATATAATATAAATCTGTTTGTTTCTTAAATAAAATATCATTACCATAAATAATTAGTTTAGTTAGTTATAATAACAATGTTTATTTATGTGTGAAAAATGTTTTGTTGTTTATAGGCATATAGTGCAATATTTGAACAATTTACTATATGAGATGACCAAAAAACAAGGTCTTCCAGATGTGGCATTTTTAACTAAAGATTTTCACGTTTACCCAGATTTTCATGGTAATCGTCTGCTGGCCGATCCGACCCTCAAAGGAACTGTACGTAATTAGCATTATTTTCTATTTGTTATTAATTTAAGAAGTTTAAAAATAATTATTCGTATATTTTGCATGTATTTGCAAGATTCTTTTTTATTTTAATATTAAATTACACACTCCTACAAGAAGAAATATTTTGGACCTGACAAGGAAAGACCGACTGATTTTCAGTTAAAAATGATTTTATTTTTCTATATAATATCCTTTTACTTCAACATACCTTGTCAAGTCATCAAAAGACCAGTCACCTCGGCCTTTCTTCTCAACCATTTCGTATCTCCAAAGTCTCTACAGACTATGATTGGCAAACTTTAAACCAAAAAATCTCCGGGTTTCGATAGAATATCGATTACTCAATTAAAAAAGCTCCCGCATAAGAAGTTCGCGGAACTGGCAAACAATTAACTGCATCACGAGGCTACAACATTTCCCGTTGTCTTGGAAGTATATATGTGCTATAGCGGTTATTCCCAAGAAAAGAGCAAAATCAGCTCCAGCTGACTACAGACCCATCAGTCTTCTCAGTGCCATTTCGAAGCTTGACGAGATGGCAATACTCTACACCCCCAACTCTCTCACAAAGGAAAACAACATCATTCCTGTCGAACAATTCGGCTTTCGCTCTCATCATTCATCCGTCTATCTGGCCACCCGTCTGGCCGCACACATCCATTACGCTCTTGACCAACGTAAAAAGCTTGGACCAGTCCTCCTGGACCTGTCCAAAATTTTCGACAAGGTCTGACACGACGGTTTGATTGCAAAATGCGTACGGTTAGGCCTCCCAGAAGACCTAACCACTCTCCTAAAGTCTTATCTATCGGACAGATCTTTCCTCAAGGTTCCCCGCTGGTCCCAGCATTATTTAACCTCTTTATTTAAGATCTGCCGAGGAAAGAGTACATTGCAGTCGCGTTTTACGCTTACGACACTGTTTTTTAAGGCCTCCAGGCTCGAGGTTACCATTCAAGAACAGTTACAGAAGCAGCTCGATTATGCGGTCAAATGGTTCAAATTTTGGAGGTTGCAAATCAACCCCCCGAAAACCCAGGCCTTCATTTTCCATAACAAGCCTTACGCACTGCGCGTCGCGCAACTTAAGATCGTCACCGCAACAATTCCATGGCTGGATAACATCATGTACCTAGGTCTCCACTTCGACCGACGGTTCTATATCCCAGAATTGATGTAGCCACATTTCGAAGTTTTGATCTCAAATTTAGATGACGTATGTACAAAAAACTTTGAATAGACTATATGTAGACATTGCTCTATCTATGTGAATCGTTAAAAAATTGATAATTAACAGCTAACATTAACAGCTAACAAAAACAGTTGCATGTCTTTGAAAATGATCGACGTAAAGGATGTTCAAAAACCGCAACCACACGAAAACCGAGAAAATTAAGGTGACTGAAGATAAGTGAGATAGCTGAGTCTATCGGAAGAAGTGCGAAACATCTTGCATTAAGAATTAGAGATGGGCAAGCTCTGCGCAGGATAGGTAGCCCTATTTACAGAATGCCAACCAGAAGCAAATGCGCAATCTATTTTGAACCCATGTTTGAACAATTTGTTGCCTTAGATGAGACTTAGATCTAGCTCAGAAAAGAAACAGCAAAAAAGAGCATGGCCAGTGTGTTTTTGAAAGCGAATGGGATCCAATTAACTGATTATACTGAGCAAATGCAGAACAATTTTGGGCGAATATTTCTTGAAAACATGTCTTTAACCAAGATAATTCGCCTGTTCACAAGGGTGCGTTATTGATGAGAAAGCTGTAGAATTTGGGTATCATTTTCTGAGCCATTTAATTTTTTTCATGATTTCGTACCCTAAGGCTTCCATTTTTACTCAAAATTAAATATATTGGATCCTAGGAACCGTTTCTCATACAATGAAAAAGTTGAAAGAGCCGTAGATAAATATTTTCACAGCCTTCTAATACCTCACTTCAAGGAAGAAGGATTGATGCTAAAGAAACGCTGGATCAAGAGCGAATACTTTTCAGCCGAATCGTAGTAGATTTATAGAAAAATAATGGCAGAAAGGAATAACATTTTCTTAAGGTTATTTTGTCTAATCTGTAAATTTTCAATATTTTCCAAAATATATCACAATTTGCTCGTTTTGACTTTTCAAAAGAGAAACAGGGGCCAGTGTTAACTTAATGTACACCAAATTGCATATTAATAAACTATATTATTACTTTTTAATGTTTCAATTTAATTAGTATTCTTTATCGCTTTGAATAATTAACTTTAACAATTTTTAGATTTGTGGATTGTCTCTGGCTAGCGATGAGAAAAGTTTGGCCCTTCTATATTTGGCAACTGTTCAAGCTTTATCGGTAGGTAGAATTTTACTCTTTTACTCTGTTAAATCTAGCTATCTATTTTAGTATGGAACTCGTCAAATAATTGATAGATTAAAAGACTCAGGCTACAAGACCATCCAGTCAACATTGATATGCGGGGGACTGAGCAAGAATCCTATTTTTACCGCAGCTCAGGCCAACGTTTGCAATCTCCCAGTTATATGCCCCAATGAGATTGAAAGTGTCCTATTAGGATCAGCAATTCTAGGTACTGTTTATTATTTTATTATATAAAACTATATACAGTTGTTATCGGATGGATATTAATAAAACCACCAAAAACTATCCTTCTAAAACCATTAGAAAAAATCCGGAAAAAATTGGGTTTCAGCATATTGCTTTTATTTACATTATCCGATACCATAATACTATTTCTTCTTATACTGTGCGGTTAACGGAAAGATGTATTAGAAGAAAGTGTATTCTAATCATTTTTTTATTTTAAAAAGGCATTTATTGATAAAAATTGGTATGATATATCACGACTATACATTAATTTTAAAGGATTCACAATAGTTGGTGTTACTGTGTGTTAAATCGCATCGGGTACATTTGTAACTAACTTTATATTAAAGCCTCACTGACAAACTTCACTTTTCAATATCATTTCATCAAAGTGTGAACAAAACTTTTTTCAGTACTTTGAAAATATCTTAATTTTTTTAAGTGTGATCTTACTTCATCGATTTCAACATGTGCATACTAGTATCGACGTTTTAAAAGCGGTGGTTTTGACATAAAATGCATAGAGCGTTCTAAACAGCATGAAACTATGAAATAGATGAAACTATCAATGGGAATCGCTATCGATTATAATTGATGCATTTTTGCCGAGCACTGTGCAAAAAACTGCCGGAATATGAGACAAAGACGCAACAATGTTACTTTACAGTTTGACAACGCTCCATAACATGTTGCAAAACCGATGAAAACATACTTGGAAATATTAAAATATCATGTGCTACCGCACCCGATGTATTGTCCAGACCCTGCTCTTTCTGAGCAGCTGAGCAGCGCTGCATTTCTTACGAAGATACTACCCTTACAATCCTTAATCCTTCAAAGTGCCTGCAAACTAATTTAAAGGCCTAATATATTAATAAATATTGTTCATCATTTTCTACAACTGTGCTTATCTTTCTACCAATATGACAATACCGTATCCCAATGATTATGTTAGTTTAGCAGTGATTCAATCATCGACCCGTATTCGTACTACTTCGGCATTCTGAATCTATAGTGCTATGTTAGTTGCAGCAGAACTTCCCATTCATCCCCTACTTGTAACGTGTAGCTAAGCGTTGTCAATATCACTGGCACTCATCTGTTATTTGTTTGCATCTGTTGCTCGCTATTGCTGTTTTTTTACACTAATACACTATACCTCGTTGATCCTACCATATACACCGTAAGATTTTAAAACTATGAATAGGCCTCTTCGGTGTCGATGTGGATAGTTTTCCTGGACTAATTCGTAATTTTTTGCACTTGGGATTACCCTAGTAGATTCACTATTCATCATCACTTATAATAGATCAAAGAAAACTTTCTTTTTTTATCGGCAGTCAATGAAACAAGGATGTTAAAACAGTTCAAAATGGTATTTTCAGTCAATTTGTGTGAAATCCATTTTTCCTCCATTTAGTTCTTTTCTATGACATGTATGTCACATGTTTACCTATGTTTCTAAACAGTTGATTCATCAAATGCTAGGCTGTCTAAAAGTTTCATTAAATAAGCTGTTTTGAATTTTTGGTACAATAAATCTTGTATCTTCGGACTTTCTTGGTCTTCAGGTGGTTCTTTGTCACTGACATTCAATGTCACTGTCATTCGCTACTTTTAATTAATTGCTTTTATTATAAGCTTTTAAATGGGTTTGATGGTTTTTTCAAAACAAGCATCAAAAATAAATAATGCCGTTTTAAGCTTCCATGGTGAGCAACCTATGTTAGCAATCTATGTACACTAAATACTAAATGGAAAACTGTTATTTTATGTAGAGAAATGTCAAAATCATCGAATTTAAATTAGATTAGATAATTTAACAGCCGTTTACATTAACAATTCTGGATTTACACCAATAGATACTGCTGATTAAAATACATGCAAGCATATAATATATCAAAGAGAATTGTAACCAACTCTCTATAAATTTTAAATAGCATTTTTATAATGGGGACTTAAATTTTTCATGGAAATGTATAGAAAAATGAAATTACACCACCTAAACATTTTATACTATTCTACATAAAAATTATTTAATAATTTGTAGGAGCTGTAGCTGCAAACCATTTTAATTCTCTGGAAACCGCCATCCAATCGATGGGCGGTGAAGGAAAAGCTGTCTTTCCCAATCCGAAAACCATCGAATACCACAACCAGAAGTACAAAGTCTTCCTGGAAATGTACAAGGATCAAATGAAGTACAGGGAATTGATGGGTATTCCGTGAAATAAACGTTATACATGACTGGTTGTTTATATCACCCCCACACTCTTTAATAAATATGATTAAAACACAGTTATGACAAAATATTTATTTAAATAAACTAATTAAATAATACTTATGGTACTATATGATCGTCAGATGATGGTAGTTTCAGTTTAGATGCTAAACTGCTGGTGAGTTTTTCTAATCTGTAAAAAAAGAAAGGAATTAATGATTTATGTTTATATACCAGAAATCAGAAATAAAACACATAAATATTAATTTTTTCATTGCCCTTTTTTGTAAAAATTAACTTTTGGTTAAAAAATATCTAAAAATCTTCATATTTTTGACAATTGAGTTTCATGTTGAAAAATATCACTGCTGCGTCAAAATTTGTCTCCCTTTTTAAAAAATATAAGGTACAATATTACATATAGTATATATGTGTATATATATAGTATTATATATAGTAAAAAGGAGTGTGAAATTTTTCATAGTTAAGGTGTAAATGAAGAAGAAGCGAATAAAGCTAATATTAATATATAATATGAACTACAAACAAAAAAATTTAAATAATATTAAAAATACTCATAGATAGGCAACCGCCCATAACTGACAGTTCGATTCGCAATATTCGCATATTTTATGTACACAAAATCAGGCGGTGCTGCCAGTTCTAAATTTTAAACGGTAGATTCAGTATCTTCTCAGATGCATATGAAGTTTGCCCATGTATTTTTAAGATCTACCAGCATTTGTAACGAAAAAATACGATTTTATATGTAAAGTAAGGTTGATACGATTCAATTATCATTTATTTTTTATAAATATTATTAATTATTAATTAAGCAGTCTTGCTTAAGATATTATAGGTATATTAATTTCAACTTTATCTCAGATATCCTAAATAACAGTAATAATAATATAATAATTGTTAATATATATATATTTTTGTGATTTTGCACATGAGGAGTGAGTTCAAGTGAATATTGGAAATAACATTAACAGTTATATAACTTAAGTGGAAATAAAAGTGAGTGAAAAATGATAGGACGAAAATAGTAATAACGGTGTCGCAATATAACACTAAAAAGAATGTTTAAATTAGTAACATTTACTGAATTTGAAAAAATTTGTAAACATACCTTAGCGGAGCCTAATTGGTAAACCATGTATGCTTTTCTACGTATTATATGTATTACAAATTACGTCCTTATAATTTTTATGTGATTTTTTCTTCTATAGTTAATATTTGTTACGTTACATTATTAAAAATTGACTTTGCTGATTGTTAGTTAGAAGTTATATTGACTGTTCAAAATGGTGTCGTTATAATTATTAATATTTTTAAAAATGCATTGACAACACTCCATGAAATATTGTTTTAAAATGTTTGTTTTTATTGAGTAAAAAGTCCGAATCATTTTTTATAAGATATATTTCTTTGGATATATTTTTTATAATATTTTGTTGAACAAAAATCCATAACTTTAAAGGATTAAGTTTGGTTAAGAACCTTTGATGTTTTGTAGTAATTTTATATATTTGTAGTTTAATTATGATGTTAGAAATAGTAAGAGTTAAGAATTTTTGAAAAATATTGTTTTGGAAACACTGTCACAGTTATTTTAAGATAGAAACAAGTTCGAGTATATTAATATTTTGTTTTACAATTTATTTTGATTATGCATCAGAAAGAGGGTCTTACAAAGGAAACATAATTAACTTATAGACGATCACAAATTTTTTTACGAAAGTAAATATTCTGCTACAAGATCTGATTAATGTACTGATGGGATAGACTACTCATTAAACTTTTTTGAGTTGATTTTCAACATATAGCTGATTACTATATATAGCCAATTACTTGGAATTTATCTTAGGCTATATTCCTCTCCACAAAAAATATAAGATTTAACTTTTTAATACAATATTTAGTATTTCGGGTTAATTATTTACCACTTACAAACATTTCATAGATATTCGGGAATAAGCTCTCTAGCGACAAAATATTCTGAAAGACAAATTTATTATTTCTATCGAATTATTGTTATTGATGGAAAATTAGGTGTTTATATTAAAATAATTTGATAATGGTCATGGTCTTATGAATGAATTTTGTTTACGTTCAAAATCTAATTGCAATAATTTTTATTTGCTGAGTTAAACCATATATTTTGAGATATAATAATAAAGTATGTATAAATAATTTAAAAAATTCACAATTGCTGTAACAAGGAAATTGATTTTATCTCATTCCACATATTTTTGAGGTCTTTGAGGAATTGATAAAAATAGTCTTCTAACAGTCGTTTTTTTAAATATATTTTAAAGTCTCCTTTTACCAACGAGGATTTGTCTGGATTGGACCTAGTGTTTAGAAATCATTCCAGAAGACATCTGGTCTAATCCAGCCCGGTTACTGGCGTGACTGAAACGTGAACATAAATTTACGACCATGTCCCAGCAGGATTCTAACCCGCGACTATCGCAACAGTAGCAGGACCATCTTGTCGCCTTTACCACTGCGCCAACCAAGCCGGCCACAGTCGTTTTTGTTGCTTATTTCTATTGTCTGTGTCCACGCCTTTACGTTTACTATGTAACAGGTCAATTGAAAAGTCCCCGGGCTACCATAGTAAAACACATTTTTTGTCAAAATTAGTTTTCTTTATTCAACATAATTCCCTTCAAGGGTGATACATTGATTATAGCGACTTTTGCTTCAAAATATACCTCAGTTTCGTCGATCACCTCTTCATTCCACGAAAATTTATTCTCAGCGAGCATTCCTTTGAGATATGAGAACTGGAAATAGTCGTTGGGGGCCAGATCTGGAGAATACGATGGATGAGGAAGCAATTCGAAGCCCAATTCATGGATTTTTGTCATCGTTTTCACTGACTTGGTGCATTGTCTTAGTGAAGCAGTACTTTCTTTTTATTCAAATGCGGCCGTTTTTCGTCGATTTTGTCTTTCAAACGGTCCAATAACGCTATGTAATAGTCGCTGTTGATGGTCCTTCCTTTTTCAAGGTAGTCAATGAAAATTATTCCATGCGCATCCCGAAATACAGACCCCATAACCTGCCAGCTGACTGTTGCGTTTTCCCACGCTTTAGAGCAGGTTCATCGTGTGCAGTCCACTCGGATAACTGTCGATTGGACTTCGGAGTGAAATAATGGAGCCAAGTTTCATCCATTGTCATATATCGACGCAAAAATTCGGGTTTATTACGCTTGATTTTCTTCAAACACTGCTCCGAATCATCAACTCGTCGTTGTTTTTGGTCAAAAGTGAGCTCGCGCGGCACCCACTTTGCACAGAGCTTTTTCACACCCATATTGATATATCTAGATTGAAATCTTTAGAGTGTCTGCTATTTCATTCAATTTCAATTTACGGCTAATCAAAATTATTTTGTGGATTTTTTAAATGTTTTCATCGGTAACAACCTCTTCTGGGTGTCCACTGCGTTCACCGTATTTGGTGCTCATTTCACCACGTCGAAACTTAGCATACCAATCCCTGATGGTTGATTTTCCTGTGGCAGTGTCCGGAAACTCGGCATCAAACCAAGTTTTTGCTTCAACTGTAATTTTGTCCCTTCAAAAAGCAACATTTTATCAACACGCGAATTTCCTTTTTATCCATTTTTTTCACAATAACAAAGGTTGCTTCACTCCAAAGCTATAATTCAGAAACTAATGAGCCAACAACAATTTATACACGCATCTCTTGAGGGTTAGGGCTAACTAAAAAAATATGGATTTAATTTTAGTAGCGCCATCTATGTGTCAGGCCGGGGACTTTTCAATTGACCTGTTATTAGTAATAATCAGGAATAAATACAACTCAGAAATTTAATAATTCTCATAAACGTTTTTAGAATCCCTTTTTCTTTTTTTAGATAGCTTCAATTGTATATATTCATCTGGAAATATTGCTTCAGTGATTTGGTAGGAAGTTTACTTTTAAGGAAAAACTAAAAAACTGTTCTATTTAACAAAAAAACCTAGAAAGAGTTGCCCTAAAATAATTCTTTTATATTAATATCTCCCATATATTTTTCGACAGACAATGTTACTGTTTGCATATACTTTACACTGTTAAGGCATATATAAATAAATTATATATTGAGACTGTGAAAGAGCTAGTTACGTTTTTCCGATATTTGGTTTGTTACAAGAAGAAGTTCATGTGATGGATACAAAAAATATTGATATAATTTTATGATTTATTTTAACGATGGAAGTGAAAAACACCGTTGTATTCAGTCATTGTTTCTTCTAATTATTGTGTTTTGCAATGGATAAAGTATAATCCAACTAAAGATTCAAATGTTTGCAAGTGTTAGGAAAACTATATCTAATAATGGATAATGCTTTCTATTTATTTTCACCAAAGATATCATATACTGATAGATACTTATGCAAATTATATTAAAACTTACAAATGGGAATTAGATGGTTTTCTCACTCTCCTGCATCTTCCTTTCTTGTCTCTCGAGAAACCAGCGGAACATCGTCGAAAACTGGCTATTTCTCCATGTAAAATATCCTCGCCAAAATCAGACTGGATATCCTCTCCTGGTACAATTCCAGCCGGTGGTGATAATTCACCCATGGCAGCTGAAGGGGATCCAAGTATTTGGACCTTTATTTTACCAGGGGTACTCTCACCAGTTAAAGGTGCTTCAGAGGTTGAAGATGATGGACTCAAATTGGTGAGTTCTTCGCTCTCGACATCATTCGGTGTTAGTATACCTTTTATTGACAATTTTTGGTTTTTGACCTCGGTGGTGGATGATATTTCCGGTGAACTTGTAGTGGTGGACGGTTTTTCGGTAGTGGAGCTTGGTGTAGGGGTAGTTGTAGTAGTAGTGGTGGTTAATGTGGTAGATGGCTTGGACGTTGTTGTGGACGAAGAACCTGCTGGCTTGATGGTAAAGTCGGAATCGTCGTATGCATAGTCGTAATCACCCTAGAAGTGGAAAATTAATTACTATTTTTATAAATAAAGTTGTTAATGAATATTTGTAGAATATTATATTAAAATATGACAATTTATTGATTTCTTGACTCAAATATGACTTCTTGGAAACATTAAGGACATTTTCTACGATTTCTTTCTATGTTCTAATAAACATAAAGAAACGAACTTGTATTTTTTGTTTTGTCATAAATACTAAATGAAATTGTAGTAGTTTTTTTTTGCAGCATACCTTCTGGAGTAAATTAACGGTTGAAATTAACACACATTATTAAAGAAATATTAGAGGTATTTTAGGAGTAAGGCAAAACCCATTGCCAACCAATTTAATATAAATAAAAGTATTATTTGTAAAATAATACACTTGTATCAATATAGGGAGTTTCTAATTGCGGTATGAAAACTTGGAATATCAGTAAACAACTTCTTTCACGGACAAACAGGTAGTTAAAATGTTCTGTAAAAATTCTTGTAATAAAAAATAAAACTCAATTACGAAACATCAAAAGAAACTCATATAAACAGAAATAATGTTTTATATTAGACTCGTTTGAACCATTTCGGTAGAACGATTTATCAACGAATATACCCATTTTCGGTATCTTCATAAAAAGTGAAGCTTGAAATATCTGCTCAGATAGAAGAAATCGAAAGGAAAAGATCTGGAGAATACACTTCTCATTTTGATAATTACAAGTATCTTTTCATCGGTTTAACAACATACGATCAAGTGTTATCATTGTACATAACATTGTCGTATATTTGCTCATATACCGATCCTTTTAGCGCAGTGATCGACTCTAACGCATTGATTTTAGCCCATAGCGATTCCCATTGATGGTTTTGATCGAGTAATGCCTTCAAGTCCTCGTATTTACATTTGTTCGGTTGCCCAGAGACCCCTTTTTCCTCGGTGTCAAAACCACTACTTTTAAAGCATAGAAACCAGTATTCGCATGTTGAAATCGATGAAGCATTGCAGTAGCCTTAGTTGCCTATACAAATTCAAACATTTTAACGCATTGAAAACAAATTTGGTTCACAATTCGATGAAATACTTATTGAAAACTGAAGCCTGTCTGTCCGTTAGACTTCAACATAAAGTTAGTTACAAATAGAGGTTAGGATTTGGGATATTTTTTAGAAGATTACGATTTTAGAATAACTTGATTTTTAATATCTTTTAAATCTAAACGATACATTAATCTGAATAATATAATCATCGAAAATGGAGGAATAAAATATCTGTCCTGAAAATTGTAGTACACACAATTGTAGTAAAATACGTTCGTTGAGAAGTGGGATACAAAGTTCAGTGAAGTAAACCTTTTAATTTTGTAAGAACCACGATACGTACGATAGATACGATGCTATTCTATACTTATTATTGATTATTTATTTATTATTCATATATTTATTTTATATCATTCAGTAATTACTTATTACATTCATAACATTAGTGAAAACAAGTGATAAATGTAGCAAAGTTGAGATATTTACTACTAGTAGTTTAATTTAAAAACTAAATATGGATAAATATAATGAACAGTTTAAAGTAGTAAAGTAGTAGCCGAGTAGCCAAATGTTTATCGTTACATAATCAACGAAGAACAACACAATAACTGGATGACTAGACTAACTGACTAACTAGTCAAATGGATCTGCGAAAGTATCCATTGTTTCACGCAAACCATGAAAGAAACAACCTGGAACCGATACAGCTACTGCACAACGTCCAAGAAATCAGTATATTGAAGTGAACCAAACTATATGAACTTTTACCATATTACTGTTAACATTTGTTTAAGTTAGACTAATTTAATTTTAATTACTGAAATACATATTGATGTATTTATCCCGTACTACTTTTGCTTGTGATTTGCTGCAAGTACTACAGTAATCAATTAATTTGTAAATTAAGATTGTACTAGAGCTTATCTAATATGAAACGTAATAAAAAATGTTCAGAAGAATAAAGAATCTGACAGACTAAGAAAATGAAATAATGCTGAAAATGTATTTATTAGAAGCGAAGGAAAGCAACTAATTTTGCTGACATAATATACAGGATAGTTGAAAAGAATCATATGTATCAAATTTATCCCAAAATAAAATAAGTTCACTTTGAAATGCGAAGAATCACAAATTATCATTAATATTATTATTACTTGTCAAAATGTTAGTTACTTCAACACTATTGTGTTATTTAGTGACTGATAACAATGTGTATAAAGTATTACAATACATTATAAACTTATAAAATATAAGTAAAAAATGTAAAATATAATTAAATATCAGCTCTAGGTTTAAACATATAAAACAAACAGATTCAATAAATGGGATACATTGTTTTTGAAAACGACTTCATCCTATGTCCTATAAATGGTTTAGTGTTTTGTGACTGAGGACTTACATGAGATTCGGTAACTGATATCAACACTAAGCCAATTTTGGTACTAGGCATTATAGGCCAATAAGGAATCTTAAAAGTATTAAATTACAAATTAAAGCATGAAAAAGCAATAATTAGACATACATTTTTAACTGTTTTTAAATGTTACAAAGGCTTAAAAATTACGAGCCAAACTAGGAAATGAGGTGTATTTAAATGAATGTCCTTTTCTCATGAATGCATCAGTTAAAAAGTTAGCAGTGAATTTGACGGATGCCCGATTGCTCAAGCAGAATCAGCCAAATACTTGATATATCTTGATCTTGATGACAGGTTAAAATGAAAACATCATCACACAAAAAGCAGAGCAGATTGGACTCAAAGCCAAGCAACTGAATTAGTTAGTTGGAAGATACTCTCAACTTGACCTAAAATTAAAGAGATTAGTTTATCAATCAATAATGAAGCCAATTTGGACCTATCGGGTGCATATATGGGGTTGCACTAAGAGACCAAATCAACTAGTAATCCAACGTATCCACAACAAAGTTCTACAATTAATCACTAAAGTTTATCGTTAATCCAAGATCCAAGATTTCGCCTTAAAACATGAAATAATAAGGTCGCTAAGTTATAGCAACGTGGAAGCGATACAGCTTCTGGACAACATGCAGGAAATCAGAAGATTGAAGCAAATCAAACGACACGAAGTTGTGTAATGTATAAGTGTATTCTTAAATTTAGCTTAAGTACAACAGAACAGCAGTAATAAATTAACTTGTAAATTAAGGTTGTATTAAGCATGTAATGTAAGATGTAATTAATAAAAAAAATATTAGACATAGTTAATCAACAAATACCTGTATTTTCTTGAAATTAATACCTGAATAAATTTAAATAAAATGACTTAAAAAATATGGTGGTTACATTAATCTAGTTGCCCTGATAACATACTCACATCCAGAAGATCGTCGCCCAGAATCGCGATAATCTGAAAATCTTTCAGATGCACCTGCAAATTGAACTCGCCCGTCTGTTTCTGATCGTAAATAATCTGAGGTCTATCGCTGCTTTTGTGCTTGGATCTGTGCGGCGCCCCATGGACCAAACCGATCACGAGGACGTACAAAACGAAGAAGCGCAACATCGCGGTAGGCACAAAACAGGCAAAAAAAAAACAAAACGACTAACGCAAACCGGGTGACTGAGACGCGACGCGGCGCTATCGCGATTAAAATTGTTCCCGTGCTATCGGCATCTTTTTACCGAACTCCCGTTCGATGACTCGCGGTTCTCCTGCGAGCCGACCGACGTTGCCTTTCGGATTCCTCGAAGCCGGTTTATTAATGACACTTGGTCAAGCTGAACGTATCTCAATTGATTTGGCAAATGATTCTTACTAGTTTCAATATTGTGAGAACTAGCGTTATGCAACAGCATTAACATAATGTCATAACTGTTTTGACACAGTTGTCAGATTTGACAGTTACACTTTTTTTGTACTGTATTCGGAATATTTTATGATTATAACTTGAAAAATACGGATATTAAAACAGTTCCGTTAATAGAATTCTGTTGAAATTTATCTGTTTTACCAGAATTTAACGTACATTAATGCACTATCCGTTACTTATACCAGTATTTTGATCAGAAGTTGATTACTGTTTTCTAGGAATAATACATCTTATTTTTATTTAAATTTTATGTATCTAAGTAGGCGTTCGATACATCTATGTATACTAAACATTTTATGCATTTTCTTATAATATAAAAGTTATTTTAAATTTCATGTTAAATTATAAAATACGCAATGAACCTTATTTCATTTTTTTTTGTGAAAAATGATAGGAAAAGAATCATTTAACGTATATTATTTAATGTGATATATAATCATTGGCATAATATTACTTTATTTGTGTTTAGATCTTGGAATATGTTATAACTTAACGTAAAACGTAAAAATACAATATTAAAAAAAGGTCCGTGAATTGGATCCGGTCAAATTAGCTTAAATTTTGTGGGAACCAGATTTGCAGTAATATATTTGTTGCTATTTTTCCTGTATAGTGATCTCAATTTGATTGTCGACTTCTTTGTCAGAATAACAATACACCTTATTTTGATTTGCATTTTATTCAAATAAACGTAGCTGTATTTACCAGTGAGTACTAAAAAGTTTGTTGCGAAAATAAAGAAACATTTAAAAATACATATTATTTTTTTTAGGAAAAGGGACAGTTCCATATTTTATATCAATTGTTAAACTGATTGTTAGCTTTTTAACAATGAAGGAGATATAAAACAATTTTGGATTGTTTGACGATTTTTGTTCTAAACGTAGCACACCAACAATGAAGTGAAAATAAAAAACAGTAGTTTTAATTAAACATAAGTTGGTTTCTTAAATAAATTAGGTATATTGTATGTATATAATTAAAAAACCAACAAATAACGATAATAAAACATTCAACGTTTTTAAAAAATTTATTAAAATTAATTATACGGTTATAAAAAACAGTTTACTGTTTGATTCTGATTTTGGATCAAAATGAAAATGATGATGAGAATTGATTTAATATTTTCAAGATTAAATAAAAATGGACTGCACAAAAAATATGAACTATTTGAGGTGATTATGATTATCTTTCACAGAGAGGTCACTAAAAGATCACAGTCGTACCAAGTGCGGATGATATTCCAATAAGCCTCAATCGCTGTCGATCTTAAGCGCAATATAATTCATGCCAATGCTCTAATGGATACGATATTGCCTTGGCCCTCTAGACTCTCACCTGTAGAAATAGTAAGTTATTCTCCATAACTAAAGTCTTTAATTCAATCCATATAGGTCTACGGAGCAAAAGTCTGGTACTAGTAGTGTAAAACAAGCTCCCACGGCAAGCTTTGAGCGCACTCTGATTAACTGCAACTTACTTATTTTATTTTAAAATGATTTTTTCGTGTTAAAAATTTAAGTTTTATTATTTTTTAATTTTTAGTGATCAGTTCAATTTTTTTGTTAAAAATATTTTATTAAAGAATCCAAGTTCGAATCCAATGACGAAAGTTTTATCCTAAGGTCTAGTTCCACTTAAGTTTCTAAGTCTATGTTTACTTTTATGTAAACTTTTGTTAAAAACCCAGCTTCACATTTATAAGTTGTGACAAGAGGTTTTAAAACGTTATTGCTTGATGAGCTAATTTTGTGTACCTGTTCATCATACGCCCGTTTAATGGAATCAAGACTGGAACTTGTACTTGGCTATACTCACTCTCATTCAACTTTTGCATGTGTTGCTTCCGGAACTGGTACTTTGTTTTATTATCAATTTATCCATTGTTGTTGTTGCCAATAATCGTTTTAATAAGTAAAAAACGTACGATTTATATGAACGATCTACAGTAGAATGGTACCGGCTCGCAATTCAGCAAATGGGAAACAGTGGTGTAGTATACTACCAATTGCTAAAACCGAATTAAATTTTTAGTGCAGATATCTGTCGGCGTTAATTATCAAATTGAATACAGTATTGTTACAAAAAAGATCAGTAATAGACACAGAGAAATAGAGATTTAAGTTTATAGGATATTTTGGAGAAATGTTCCGCGACGTCCAACATCTAGATGTCGCTACCTCTAACTTTTTTAAATGTTTTAATCACTATTCTATGAGCCACGACGGCATCTGAATGGTTTAATTCGTTTCTATGGTGCGTTTATTGTTTATTTGCTCGGGCGCTATTTTCAGTGTATCTAACGTTGTTCCTTACGTTTAGATTTTGATAACGTTTAGAAATTATTATTATTAGTTCATTAGAATATATGAGACGGTAGGTCAATTAAATTTATGATCGTTCCAGCGTGTTTTATTGTTGTAAGTTAGGGTAAGTTTATTCATATTAATAATCATATAAAATATCAAATACTTTTTTTTAAATTTTATAAATTAGTCTTCTTCCGAAAGAAGCTATACAAACGGCGATATACTTTTATTCTTGGAACTCAACTAAACTAAAATAACAGCTAGTGAACGCATACTTTTAAGACAGAATTACTTCAGTACACTAGGAAAGTTAGTGCAAAGCGATTCACGACTTAAAAGTGCTCAAGTTTATTGCCCAAGTAAGAACAAATTTGATAAAGTGCCATATATTGTATATTATATAACATATTGTATATATTTGTCAAATATCTTTAAAAAATGTAAATTTAAAGTATATTAGAGTATTAAAGATAATAAAGTGCGCCATACACTTTAGGACAAAACATCTAAAGAGAATTTTTAATTTCGCTGTAAACTGAAAAATAGTCAAAGTTTGCTTTCAGTATAAGAAAACAAAAATACTAAGAACTCCAGTAAATCCAATTACAGATTATCTTTATTATATTTTGTACGAGTTTTATTTAACATATTTATATCACAAATTAATTTTTTTATGCATATTTTAAAGTCTCCTTTTACGAACTATGGGTTTATCTGGACTAAGCCTAAAGTTTAACGTGGACTCCGAACCACGGTTCTCAGCATTAAGCCTACCGACTGGCGAGTTACCAACTTTAGAAATCATCCCAGAAGACATCCGGTCTTACCCAGCCTGGTTACTGGCGTGACTGGGATCATTTTCCTTGTCGGATTTTACACTCTTGCCTAGAACATTCAGAAATTTTAAACAACCACAAACATAAATTTACGACCATGCCCCAGCAGGATTCGAACCCGCGGCTATCGCAACAGTAGATTACTCAATAAAATGTGACGTCAGGGCTGTCACGTCCCAAACATTATTAAATACCTTCACAGCAAAATGTTTATCTTACAGGTGCCTATAATGGAGATTCAAGTTAACTTTTTTGAAACCTTTTTCCAGTGACCCCTATT
Source organism: Rhynchophorus ferrugineus (assembly GCF_030347505.1). Taxonomy (NCBI): domain Eukaryota; kingdom Metazoa; phylum Arthropoda; class Insecta; order Coleoptera; family Curculionidae; genus Rhynchophorus; species Rhynchophorus ferrugineus. Next base: position 25,051,589 of record NW_027472581.1, on the reverse strand, counting down.
GAGTTTTCTCTCCATTAAACTACGGCAATAGACGCAAAAGTAACCCTGAAGACTATCCCCCCAAAAGCGGTTCTCCAAGCCGCCAATGGTTCTCATATCCCAAATAAAACGCCTTCACGGGCAATCCTCTCTTATAAATTGAGTTAACGTCAGTAAGAAAACCTTTTCAGCTGGCAAATCAGGTCAAAAAAATGTACTCACTAGACATGGCTTGGGTAGCGGGTTTCGAAATGCTGAAGAGGTGCGAAAATGGATCGTTGCCAAACCAACACCGCTTTTTCGATACGATACCATCGTGTTGCGGGAGGGAAGTTATATATTCTCCATTTTTCTCAATAAATGCCTTTTTTATGTATAAAAATTATCAGAATACGCACAGGCACCTAATACTAACTATTCCATTTAATGCTGACAGTTACAGTTAAATTTTAAGCTTTTACGCTAAAAGTAAAATTTTAATTTAATGAAACATATATGAACACGTCATTTCGACATAATAAGATTTTCAATGCACCTTGTATAAAACATAAAGGTGTGGTAAACGGCAATTTAATTTTCCAATGGACTTAATATAGGTCTTCAAATGTACCGCTACGTTCTTGAAAACGGAATCAGTATATTGAGCAGGTTTTTTTTTTGGGCAATTTCATGTGTGACCGAAATTTTTAGACGAAATCGGGCGATCGGCCCAACGTCTATAACGGCGTCCGGATTCTTGTGGGTTTTTTCTATATCGGTTCGAAATCTGGGATTGTTTTTTCGAAGTTGGTTGTGACAAACAAACGAGAAGTGGGTCAGTTGTTTGCGGTGTGCAGATTTAATACAGTTTAAATTAATAAAAACAGAAAAAAAACTTATGATAGATCCTAGAGCGAATAAGGTCAAATCTATGCGAAATTTTCCGTATAATCGAAACTACAATTACTTGGGATAAAAAAGCTGATAAACATTTTTTTAATTTAAATTTTCAAGTAATTACTGTTCAAATTAAGATCGTTAATGATTGTCTTCTTCCACAGTTTTTAAGATAGTTCATTGTGACAGTGGCATGAATAGTCGGCTTGGGTGGCGCAGTGGTAAAGGCGACAGGAGGTCCTCCTAATGTTGCGATTGTCGCGGGTTCGAATCTTGCAGGAGCATGGTCGTAAATTTATCGCTGTATAGGCTGTATACGACCGGATGTCTTCTAGGATGATATCAACTTAGTCACTCGGCAGTCGGTAGGCTTAATGCCAAGGACCGTAGTTCGGAGCCTACGTTAAACTTTAGGTCCAGTTTAGATAAACCCTCGTTGGTAAAAAGAGAGTTTAAAATATATAAAAAAATTATATTTTATTTTTAGAAAAGAAGTTTCTATCTAAATTTCCATGATATATCTTTTATCGAATGATTTCCTAAATGTTGATGACTCCAAAGTCCAATAGTCTACGTCCGATAAGTAAGTGAAATACTGTAATCCGCCTTTTGGTGGCCATTTCAATTTAGAGTTTCTGTCCAAATTTTAGTAGACTATGTTGATTCACAACAGTTCTGTTCTTTTTTGGCTGCTTTACAACCTGAATTGTGATGGTTGTGAGGGTAATTCGTGAACTAACGGTTTTTTTTTTCAAAATGTTAGTGTTGTCTAATGGAAATACTTTATAGCTTGAGGTCTTTGAGCACCTTCAATCCACCTTCATGTGATCTCACAGCTTCAACTGCGAACTTCATTTAACTACAATAATGAATGCTTCGACTAATAACGGAAATATTGACGTTAAAACGTCAACCTGTTTTTTTTGACAACTAATTTCATACCGGTAAATTGAGGGAATTCTAAGGCGTTTTATACTACTTGGCGGTATAAAACGACATTGAGGATTTAATTCTATTTTAAATTCGAAACCTGTTTCGAAACCAAATTCCTATTTCTAGACATTTCACTTATTATCCAATTTAGGCCATAAAACATAATCTTGATGATTCCGTTGACAGTCAGCAGTATAACATGTATATAGTCTATTCAAAATAACAGAGAACTCATGTCATCAATTTTTTAATGTATTGCCTGCTGTAAATTGTAAATTCTTATTAAAATGGGAATTCTTAAATTATGGGATTATGATTTAATGTAATTACAAGACAGGGTGATGCGAGTGGAGACAACTGTTTTGCAGATATGACAAATGCGTTAGGGAGAATGCAGTAATTAAATCTAGTTTTCTCAAGAAAGTTGTGTACAGGTAATAACAAAACACACTAAGGAGAAATACAGTAATATCAAAATTACTTTAGACGGAAACATTGTATCGAAGGAAATAAGAATTAAGCCTAAAAAATATGCTCTCTAATGAAAGTAAAACATATTACTAGTGAATTAGACCTCCTGGGGATACCACTACATAAAAAACAAGCCTAGAACTCTAACTCATAAGTGGTTTGAAAAAAATCAATGTTAATATCAAAGACAACCCTAACCTACAGACTATTATAATTGTATAATTAATTGTAGTTTTAATAGTAAAAATTTCTTCGGTAATATATACATTAGATGAACTGTAATGTTAAAATAAATTATATTTTATAACAGTACCTTTTAATTCAATAATATAATTTTTTTATTTTTAACACTTCAATTATTTTATTTAAATAGAATTTAGTTATATGTCAAAGCCAAATTGAACTAAAACTCAGAGTTGATGCGACAACTTTGTGACATATTGACGTCATCAATTCAAATGACGTGAGTTCACTGTTTTATTAAACAGACTATACACACATTTAGGAATATTTATTCTAGAAATACTATACTATATTTAGGAATATTGTCCGAATGAGAATAGCGATACCAATTTCTTCTTCTAACTGGAACTTTTTCCCGATAGATTGTCGTTGTTTTGTCCATATTGCCGGTATACAAGTCACATGCGACGAATAGTTCATTTCGGCGTCATATTCGAAGACAAGACGGTGAAGTGATGCAAGTGTCAATGCGCCACGTTCTTGCACGCGATGTTGACAAATTGCTTTGTGTGTGTCAGTGGCTCATTGACCTCTCGTTGTCTCAATCTATTAGTTTAAGGACACTCATTTTATGTTTTTCTTTAATAACAGTTGTTTTTGCAACCTAGTGTCTTAAATTCGCATTATGCGTCAAGTGTTCTTCTATTGTTCTATTTAGCCGATTTCCTGTTCGTCCTTGAAGCCGTGGTATTTTTCTCTAATACGAGGGTCACTATTTATATTTCGGGACTAGGAAAAAAACAAAGAGTTAAGCTGTGAATATATTTCTGTTGTATTTCAAAGTACTCGCCACGATGATCGCGATTAAACCAATTTTCAAGGCATTCTATTCCGAATGAGGTATCTTCAAAACATAATTTTTGAACGCTTCAATAGCTTCTTCGGGCGATGAAAATCGTTGACCACGCAGTTTATTCTTCACGAATGGGAACAAAAAGAAGTCATTGCGTGCCAAATCAGAACTGTGCGGTGGATGACCCATCAGTTCGATGGTTTGAGCGCTCAAATAGTCTCTTGTTTGAGCCGATGTGTGAGAGCTTGCATTGTCATGATGAACAATTGTCTCTTGTTTGTTTTCCTAATTTCATCGAAGACTTCTGGCAAACAAATGGTTGTGTACTAATCAGAAACTACTGTTCTACGATCCTCTAGAGGCATTGTTTTCACAGGACACCATTTTCTGTGAAGTGCTTCGTGCGCGAACGACTTTTGTAGGATTTGGTTCATCTTGGAACATCAATACAATCGACTTCTGCTTACTTTCGAGCTCATACGAATATATTCATGATTCGCCACCTGTCACGATTTCATAAACGTCTTTCGAAGCATCGCGAATGAAGCATAACTTTCGCACAGATAAGTGTTCATTTAATATCGCATATATGCTGGTGGAACTAATGGTTAGGGATGCCTCAATCTCACAATATCTTGCTTAATCATTTCGCACACAGCATCGATGTTTTCTTGCACAACATCCGATTTTGGACAACCTTCACGAAACTCGTCCGACAGCGAAGTACTTCCACGATTGAATTCACTAAACCAGCGATAGATACACGGTGGTTTTTGATTGAGCTTCATCGCTAAAAGTCAAATTAAGTTGCACGAAAATGTTCACGATTCAGTTCCATTTTTTGGACTAAATATAAAATAAACAAATAGCGTGCGTGCGACAAAATGTTCTGAGTACGTATATTGTCAAAAATGTCAAACTTTACGTTGGAATCGTCAGATGGACTCACATGACAGTGAGTGTTGCCAATTCCCGAAATATAAATAGTGACCTTCGTATAATATATATATATATATATATATATATATATATATATATATATATATATATATATACATATATATATATATATATATATATGTTATATATATATGTGAAGATACTGTTATTTGAATTTGGAAAAAATCAATATTATTTCATATTTTAAAATCAAAATTATTGTGAAGTCATTTTTTTGTACCAGAACTAATATAATAAATAGGAGCCTGACTTATAACGGTCCCCTAAAGGCTCTTAACCTAACTTAGTAATTCCAATCTTGAAATAATACATATCAAAATTTTATGACAATCTGATTTTTATTTTAAAACTTATAGTTATACGTGTCCGAAATCGATAAAGAAGACGATTGGAGAGCTGGATATCACCCTTGAAAAAATTATTTCAATGAATGAATTTAAATTTTACCTAAGAATTTCTGTTTTATTAGTTAAGTCCGAGACTTGATCAGCATTGTTTTACAATACTTCTAGCTCTATGAAAGTAAAATTTCTATGTTCACTTAAACACCAGTATCTCCAATTAATAAAAAGGTGTTGCAGTAAAATGCAGAAAATACTTTTTATAGGCTCGCTGATAAGGCTCGGTAAGTTATATTTTAACAAAATTACTTTTGGCAAATTCAAATTTACAAAAAAGATTAATTTTAGATTTGATCTCTGGAAATTTAAATGAAAATCATAGTTTATTAGTTAGATAAAAGTAATGCTGATTTTAAAAATTATTATAAGCTGTGCAAAAAAATATATTTCAATATTAAGAGCTAATAACTTCTCTATAAAAATTCGTCTCAAAATAATTTATATTAGTATTTAATTGCAGCCCAAAATAGCAGTTAATTGTTAAAATAATTTTATTTCCATATACTAAATTAAATCAATTCTCATTGCAATTTACAATAAGAATTTAATAAAGTTATTACCAGTAAGCAAAATGTGGAAAAATAATCTGTTAAGTCCAGAATAATACTTAATATATTATATTTAAATATATTTAAAAAAAAAACAAGCCTAGTACTGTGGTTATCATTGTGGTTAAAATTATAGTAATCTATTAATGGGATCAGTCAGTGTTTCTTTTCTTGATTTGTGTTACGAAGAACAGACCTTAGCAGTTGTGGATAATGAACTTTCCTGCAAAAAAATTATAATTTAATATAATATTCATATGTTATACCAAAACGCATGTTTTACGTTCTAGAATGTGTAGAGCTCTTTTTCTGTGTGGCAATAGGTTTGGCTTCAACTTGTTCTATAATCGAAACCTCCGGGAGTGATATTAAAGTTGGCGATGGCTGTTCTGTAGTGTTAGTAGAACTCTGCAAAAGCCGACATTTTTGTTGGTTATTTTCGATGGGATATTACTAAAATAACTTACCGATTGTTCTTTGTCGACTGTAATGTTTGCTTTAGGTTTTTCAAATAGCAGCTCCAAATCTTATATAATTAGGAGGAATAATATAATATAGAATTAATATAATAAATAATATGAGCCTGGCTTATAACTGGTCAATTGAAAGGTCCCCGGCCTACCATAGTAAAACACATTTTTTTGGCAAAATTATTATATATAACTCTTGAAAAAATTATTTCAATAAATGTAATTAATTTTACCTAAGAGTATCTGTTTTATTAGTTAGCCATGTGCTTTAGTAATATGTTAGAATACTTCTATTACTCTATTGAAGTAAAATTTCTGTGTTTGCTTAAACATTAGTGACTAATTAATAAAAAGGTGTTGCTGATCATTCTGCAGTAATATGAACAAAATGTTTTTTCACAATCGCTGATAGTAATTTTGGCAAATTCAAATCTACAAAAAATATTAATTTTAGATTTGATGTCTGGAAATTTAAATGAAAATCATAGTTTATTAGTTAGATAAAAGTAATGCTGATTTTAAATATTATTATAAGCTGCACAAAAAAATATATTTCAACATTAAGAGCTAATAACTTCTCTGTAAAAATGCGTCTCAAAATAATTTATATTAGTATTTAATTGCAGCCGAAAATAGCAGTTAATTGTTTATAACAATTTTTTTAAAATAATTTTATTTCCATATACTGAATTAAATCAATCTTTATTACAATTTACAATAAGAATTTAATAAATAAAGTTATAAAGAGTAAGCAAAATGTGGAAAAATAAACTGTTAAGTCCAGAATAATACTTAATATATTATATTTAAATATATTTTATAAAATAAATAAGCCTAGTACTGTATATCATCGTGGTTAAAATTATAGCAATATATTAGTGGGATCAGTCAGTGTTTCTTTTCTTGATTTCTGTTACGAAGAACAGACCTTAGCAGTTGTGGCCAATGAACTTTTCTGAAAAAAAATTATAATTTAATATAATATTCATATATAATACCAAAACGTATGTTTTACCTCCTGGTATGTGTAGAGCTCTTTTTCTGTGAGGCAATAGGTTTGGCTTCAACTTGTTCTACAATCGAAACCTCCGGGAGTGATATCAAAGTTGGCGATGCCTGTTCTGTAGTGTTAGTAGAACTCTGTAAAATCCGACATTTTTGTTGGTTATTTTCGATGAGATATTACTAAAATAACTTACCGGTTGTTCTTTGTCGAGTGTAATGTTTGCGGTAGGTTTTTCAAATGGTAGCTCCAAATCTTCCGGTTTTTCTTCACCAAAAACTATATCAATATTACCGTCTGGTATATCGCCCAATAACGCAGGATCTAGAAGAGCTGCAGCTGCAAGTAACGAGCTTGATGTCCATATTAACGACACGCCATCGACATTAACCTACATATGTTATAGTTAACGACTAATAACATGAGCTATCCTCGTACATACCTTATAATTTTCCACACCGCTTTGTTTTTGGTCATAAATAGTATCGAACTGATCCAAATTATAGCCGCTATCGTTTCCCGATAGCCTCTGATACGGCGAACCCAACACACCAACGGCAAACATGGGTAGACCCATATACCACATCAAGTCAATCATTGTCGGCTAATAATTAATTACTGATATAAGATATGCGTGTGATTTCTTCTCGTCGGGTGTCTGTTTACTCTCACACGACGAGATGGTATTGAATGGAATGACAGTCCGCAATTAAGTGACCACTTGAAAAACGGTACCCGATGGAGGAAGGTGGTTCGAAGAGTCCAGGTCATGCCAATGACCCTGTGCTTCAGTTCGTAGTAGAAACGGATAATAACACGGTAACTTGAATAATTTCCGTACCGGCGGAAATTGAGACTGTTTAATTAATTTGATATTTATGGAGTGATATCGAACGATTTATGAAGCTTTCTCTTTGGTTTAAAAATAAATAAACGTTGTCGTGATGTCACTAGGCGAGTACAAAAGTAATCCCAAATTTTTAGGTTTAATTAAAATGTGAAACATCGAGTCTCTTTATAATAAGTTGCATTGAACAGAGTGATCTTAAAAAAAATTAGCAACGGTTCATTGCAGAAGTAGTGACATTCCATGCTATTTGTTATTCATACCGGTCCAGCTCTTCAAAAATGAATTATTAATCAAAATATTATATGACGACAAAAATTAATATTAGCGTCATTGAATAATTAAACATAGAAGGCGATCTCTCATATAAACAATTGTGACTAAATTATGCGCTTCAGAACCACAGAGAGCGCCAAAAGCGAGAAAATGTTTACGTGGAAATTAAATAAATATTGTTCAGTCATAATTACTTTGTTTATATTTTATTGTTTAATTTCAAGTTTACGAAAATTGTAATGTTTATTTTTTATATATAATTTAGGAGTCTAATTTATTAGACCATTTAACTGTTTCTTGATATAGAAAAATAATTGTGACTTGAGACTAGTGTTGGGAACAGTCGACTGAAAACAGTCGAAACAGTCGTTAGTCAAAGAACTAGCGATTGAAAATAGTACTTACTATTGAAAATGCACGGTCGACTGTTTTTTTTTAATTGGTGGTGTCAGAGGAAGATGTACGAATCCTTTCCTGTATAAATTGTGAGAGAGGAAAGGACGGAGATAATTGCTTGGAGCCAGACGGAGATGTACATATTCCTTCACGAACTAACTTTAAAAAAGAAAAGGAAAAAAATAATTACTGAATACTATAATAATCAGTCGAATGAAACAAGTAGAACCAAAAATGGTAACTAAAACTACGAGTGAAACAGTCGATAGTAAAAAGTAGTCAATTACTAAACAGTCGATAGTCTATTTCAGTCAACAGTTCCTAACACTACTTGAGACAATACAAAATATCGCATTGTATCGAATGTGTGGTTAAGCTTTGTCAAGATACGAAAGGCAACTAGAAAATGTCCTGTCTAGCAAAAAGGATGTCTCATCGGCTCGCTGTCTACTGTTTCGGACAATCACAATTCAGGTAATGAGGCTAGACGAAGCGTATCAGAAGTTAGACTTAATACGGTGGCTTTAACCATAAAATTTAAGAGACCCGAGATCTGGCTAATCTCCGAAATTCAGAACGAATCGGGATACAGAAAAGGGTTTCTTGAAACAGCCTTCGCAACCAGGAACTTCACCAATAAAACACGATGCATCTACAACAAGATTCCAAATTGACTAAAGAATTGGCAAAATAATTAGAAATAATTAAATAACTATGAACAGCACATCAGAATTTTCAGAAACAGTAAAATGTCAAGAGTACAGAATTAGTCAAAGAACACGCATTAACAAAACAGTCAAAATAATCAAGATTTAATCACAATCAAGAAGAAAGAAATAATATCAAGAATAGATGTCGGGAATGAAGAACAATGAAGTCTTATATGTCGTGTGTATAATTATCAATTGGGTCCGATAATGGAATTAGTATTAGCTTAAACTAGACAAAAGACTTAGTAATTTCTATATAATTCATAATTCTTTCACTATTACGTATCGATTACTCCTTAACAAAAAATATGTCTTTTTTTAGGCTAATATATCACTATTGTCACTTTTTCTTAAAAATATCGAGAGATCCTTCTGTTTGATTCTAAAATGAATTTAAAAATTGCGACAGGCAATACATTAAACATGTTGATGACGTAGGTACAAAAAACTTTATATAGACTATAGATACTGTTTAATATTTAAATATAACATCCAAAAACACTATCTAATTTGAGACAATTAATGTTTAGCAAATATACAAAGATTATTCATTAGGCCAATAATATAGTTAAAAGCGAATGTATTCGAAATTGTGTGTTATCACTACATAGTATAAAACAAAGTCGCCTTTTCTGTCCCTATATCCCTATGTGCGCTTAAATCTTTAAAACTACGCAACGGATTTTGATGCGGTTTTTTTCAATAGATAGAGTGATTCAAGAAGGAATGTTTATATGTATAATACATGCATAATATACTAAGGCAACATTGCTAATTTTAGAGGTTTCTAACGTGATGTCGTAAATTAACCTATTTTTTTAGGCTTATTTAGCAATTAGCAAAAACGCTGCCTAACCCTACGAGTTAGATCAAATTAATGTACTACAGTATTGTACACCATAAAAAGGTCTACAAAAAAGTCCGCGATGGTGTATGTTTATCTTTTAGGGATAACCCACATTAACAATTTTTATTGTTTACTTTTTACGTGAGAAAATGGCTTATTTACGAAGCTATTTTAAGCAATACGGCATTAATCCTTATCGAATTAAGTACCTTAAATACAGTGTGCAATTAATATAGATCAATATGGTTCCTTACAGCATGTAAATTAAACAAATATTTTCGGAGATATTACAAATTTAAAATTTGCGTTTAAAAATGTGTAATGTAATAAAAATTGTATGAATTTAGATATTCCAAAGATAGCAGGAAATCTTCATAGTAAGTATAGGGGAAGAGGAATTGTTTTACTCCAAATTTAATGCGTGCAGGCCAAGGGCAGTAATGAATGAACCAAAAATACTGGATCGATTTTAATCATGTTTTCATTGAGTGACATAGGCATATATATTTTATGCCCGTGCAAAGTCGGAGCGGGCCGCTATGTTTTTATATACAACGTTCATATTTTTTCTGTAGTGTATTTAATTTAGTATCAGCATTGCACCCGTGCGAAGCCGGGGCGGGTCGCTAGTACTGTAATAATTGAAGACATTAAATGTTATAAAAGTCATTGCATTCGGTCAATATTAATATAAAACTTTCCTTTTTACAACATTTCATATGAATATATATGTAATTTAAGTACCAACACTTCAATGAAATATCTACAAAATATATTAATGCAAGTTTAGAAAAATACAAGCTTATAATACAATTCCCATACTTAAATGACAACAAATATGAAAAAAATCCTCATTGCCACAATAAAACACTTAATATAGGGACGTTAAGTTACACTTAACTGAATGATATTTTTATTTCATAGGACTTTTTCCATCCACTAAAACAAGCAACACATAATTATTATTTTTCTTATATCAGTATCCTGTTCAGCATAGTCTACGCAATTAATTATGTTTAAAATTCGCTTTTTGCTAGTGCTAAACATTTCATTTCAATTAAAATCTCACAATTTACTTCCTTAAAAAACAATTCAAGTAACCGCTTCCTTACTTTTGTATTGTACTGCATGATTTTTATCTGCCTAAAGTTGAAACACAATCTATATATAAATATTTTTGTTTACAGTTAGGAATTATTTTCCTTGTCGGATTTTACACTCGTGTCTTTTGGACAATCACAATTATAAACAAACACAAATATAAATTTACGACCACGTCCCAGCAGGATTCGAACCTACACTTGAATCTGAATTTTGAGTTTGAAGTTTCTATGACATTATTGACATAATAATATAACGATGTAGTATTTAATATTTGATATAAAGAACCAAGCAAAACCATTTGTGCATTCAAGATACCGGTTTATCAGTAAACAAAACCGAAAAAATCATAAAGGTTATATGCATTTTTTTCAAGCAAACCCCGCTATGTATCTGTTGTTTACATTATAACCTGATTGACAAGAATATTGTGTTTCGAAATGTTAGAATGCCAGGTGCATCTCTAAAGTAACGAAGTTGAAGCTGTAAAGTTGTATATTTTAATATAAACATATGTACACATCTCTCTATCTGCAACGGTATATAGTGCTGAACGTCATCTGTGTGCTCTTTAACCTAATATTGTCCGAAAAATTTTCCTTTTTCCTGTAGACTTAACCATAGAAAATAAAACAAATAACATGGATACATTTGGATATATACAAAAACATTATTATATTACATGTTATGTTACATTTTATGTGTTATTATCATGCTGTGTTATACAAATCCTTTTCTACTCGTATTTTTTTAGATTATAAGATAGACAATCTAGCTCAGCTTAAGGGGAATCTATTGGACGAGGAAAACAAACTTTGTTGCAGCAAGAAGAATTTCTTTTCTCCTGATATATCTCTAAAAAAAATATGCATATAAATACTGCTTAATATATTTCTAATTGAGCGGTGTCAATTTTAAATTAATTTATAACCTATTTCATGGTTCGAACTGAGGACACCTCTGTATTCCTACCATGAGGAACTAATGCCTGTCTCCTACATTTTAATTACATACAGCACCTTGTTAACTATCACCTTATCTTATAGATTGGAAGGAGTATTTTGCCATATTTTTTTTCTAAATTATTTGAGTTCCTCAAATAATTCGGTCCATATTTTAAACGTTAAAGACAACGTTAAAATACTTACAGTCCGATTATAATTTAGTATCAGAAAATGTTGATGTTTAATTATCAGTTCTAAAATTAAAAATATCCACATACATTTTAAAATCTACTCTAAAATTACAAATGAAATATCCGCACAAAGTTTATCTTGTACATGTTATTTTGCGAATAGTTCAAGGCGATGCGATCAGTCTGCAATGTCAAGTTGCGGATATATCTTAATAGAATGTTATAGCTTTCAAGAATAGTATCTTGTTAATTAAAGGGGTTTCTTATAACAGGCCAATTGAAAAGTCCCCGCCCTACGATAGTAAGACATATTTTTTGACAAAATGAGTTTTTTTTTATTCAACATAATTCCCTTCAAGGGTGATACACTGATTATAGCGACCCTCCAACTTTTGGATACCATTTTTGTAGTACGATTTGTCCTTTGCTTCAAAATCATTTTGCCTCAGTTTCGGCTCTTCATTCCACGAAAATTTCTTCCCAGCGAGCATTGTTTTGAAATCTGAGAATAGGAAATAGTGGCTGGGTGCCAGATCTGGAGAATACGGTGGATGAGGTAGCAATTCGAAGCCCAATTCATGGATTTTTGCTATCGTTTGCACTGACTTGTAACACAATGCATTGTCTTGGTGAAGCAGCACTTTCTTTTTCTTCAAATGCGGTCGTTTTCGGCGCATAGTCGCTGTTTATGTCAAATTTATACAAGCATCCTTTGAGGGTTAGGGCTAACTGAAAAACATATAGATTTAATTCTAGTATCGCCATCTATGTGTCAGGCCGGGGACTTTTCAATTGGCCTTTTATATTGGCCTATAAATTAATTTGAAGAATTCCTTTTTGGTTTGAAACTTTAGTGTGATAAGCCACTCCAACGGTAATCGCTAGTTTTTCCCATTTTACAAGCTATTTACGGATTCCATCTCGAAAGAACAATCTATCTTCTAAAGGTATCAACGAAACGACCCAACTTTTAGTATCTTCAGAAGTGACACGCTGCTCAGACAGGTTACGACACATATATCCGAACAAGTATTAATCAGAAGGAGGAAGGTCTGGAGTATACGGCGGGTGAGGTCACTTCCCATTTTAATGTTTCCAAGTATGTTTTCACCGGTTTTGCAACTTGTAGTTGAGCGTTGTCATGCTGAAGAATAGCATTGTTGTGTTTTTGCTCTCTATTTAGCTCCCACATAAGCAGCTCGCGGAACTGGCAAACATCTTTAACTCCATCACGAGGCTGCAATATTTCCCGGCGTTTTGGAAACATGCATATATAGCGGTTATTCCTAAGAAAGGAACAAAATCAGCCTTCTCAGTGCCATTTCGAAGCTTGCCGTGAAGGAAATAGTTTACGTTCTCAACTCTTTTACACAGGAAATTATTCCTGACGAACAATTTGGCTTTCCCGCAGCACTCATCCGTCCATCAGGCCACCCCGTAACTAGTTTGGAGCACTCCTCCTGTCGCGAAATGTGTTCGGTTAGGCCTCCAAGAAGATCTAACGCTTTTATCAAGTCCGATCTATCGGACAGATCTTTCTGGATCAAGATCAGGAAAACACTTTCTAGTCGAAAACAAATCCACGGTGGCATACTTCAAGGTTCCCCGCTGGCCCCAGCCTTATTTAATCTCTTTGTTTCAGATCTACCGAGAAAAGAGCAAGTTGGCATCGCGTTTTATGCTGACGACACTGCTTTCTTCACGGCCTCCAGGTTCGAGGTTACCATTTAAGAACGTTTACAGAAGCAGCTCGATCATGCGGTCAAGTGGTTCAAATTCTGGAGGCTGGAAATCCAGGCCATCATTTTCCATAAGAAACTTTACGCACTGTGCGTCTCCAACTTAAAATCGACACCGCAACAATTCTATGGCTGCTCAATGTCACGTACCTAGGTCTCCACTTCGACCGACCGTTCGGTTGGCATTCCCAAATCCAGAAAGCAATCCACAAAGGATCGGGGATAGCAAACCTGCAATCTTCTCTGATCATTCTAGCAGATTTCCCATCTCTATCAAATGCTTATTTTACAAGATGTTAATTCGGTTCGTACTCCTCTACGAATCTAATGTCTACTTCAACTTTGTTACACGGAGAATCGGAAGTTCACGAATCTATAGTTAGTTTCACTATTTCGTTTTTTCTGCCTGGTTAGCGGGTGCCATATCCCCAAATTTATTGTAGTAGCAGTAGTGACCCACAGGGGTCAATTGTAAGGCGGTTTCGGTTTAGTGTATTGGTAAGCCCAGAGGCAGTTCCATATAACCCGGTCCAACTTGTCATTCCAGGGCAAGACTCCGCACCGCCGTATTTAAGGCCAGAAATAAAAACTGATTTTTTTTTCAAATTTCGACGAAAAGTGAAGCTTCAACGTGAAGCTGGTTACAAATATACCTGACGCTAAAACACAATAACATCATCTATTGCAACTCCTTTAAAATTAATTTGTTTAGACCATTTGAATGTGTGAAATTTTCTACTGGCAGCAATAATTAAATATCCTGTCTTTAGCTTAATAATTCTGTCATTTTTCTACATTATATTCCAACTGTTACTGGAGTTCTGTGTTGATAAGAACACCTTAAATTATATGATAATAATCTCTCTTCAATCATAATTTCAATTATACTATAATAATTCCATTAAAGTGAAACTGTGGTCGTTCGAAGTCTTCCTCAAGTGTCTGTGATGAATGGACTATCGTGGCATACATCTTACAATAAACTTATTCACAAGCAACGTTTTATAATTATAAATTAAAATATTTCTGTGCAAAAAGAATCAATTATGTTTCTCATTTTCTTCAATTGAATTATATATTTATTTATTTATTTATTTATTTATTTATTTATTTATTTTTACACATTATATTTATATTTAATTGAACTTTATTTAATTAATTCATTTCAGAAAAAAATTGTTTTTATTTAAATTTCATTGGTCAATTAAACATGACATCAAGGCTGTCACGTGCCAAGCATACTAATGAGACAATCAAATGTTTTCAGAGTAAAATATTTTTCTTACAGGTGCCTAAAATACACCAATCAAATCACTTGAATAACCGATTTAATGCCATCTGGATGTTGGGCAAAGCTAAACTTTGCACCAGAGTCCCCTATTGAGTTGCACCTCTATGACTTGAGTCTCCAGTGATATTTTAGGTTAATTTGTGAATTCCAGAATATATATTGTACTCTTCAAGTATATGAATAATTTACAAGAACTATAACTTCGATTTGTTATTGTAGTGTTTATGTATTGATAAATAATTTACATTATTTTCTCTTTGTTCTTTTCAAAATTATTTTTAAATGAAAGATGTTTATAGAAGGTTCTTCATATTACATTTTTTATAATATAGGGGTGAAAAATATATATTTTTTTTAACTTGGGTCTCAACAGAAATACTAGGTTCTACGATATTAGGTTAACTTGTTATTTCAAGATAACTTATTCTATTTATATTATGTTCTTCAAATATCCTTATAATTTTCAACAACTGGCAACGCTGCAAATTCAAACTAAACACCATAACTAGACTCTTGTCTATAGCGTTAAGGATTTTTAAAAACATTTTTTATACATTTTATCGAACAACAATTATGAAAAAATTGACCACATATTAAACGTAACAAAAGAAAAGAAAAAGTAATAACGGTACCAGAATCTAATGCTTTATACCCCAGCTTTATACAAAATATTTTCCTGCGAGCTTAATATTTAATTTTATTTTTACTTAACAGTTATAGCAGTAATAACCGACCTTTATTTCTAATTGGATAAGTAGTAAATGGCAAATCAATAAAATGAACAGTACAATAAAACGCTTTAACAATTTGTTATTACTAATAATTTATTTCTTAAAATTTACAATAAATAATATTAACAATATAATACAACTTTAACAACTACTCGTCCCTGCCGTCGACCAATCGACACACTCCCTCTGCGTCCCTATACATTTCTGGACCGCATTGCTCCAAAGCGCCCAATAAAGTCATCTCGTCCGTCTTTCTCTTGTTCTGTTTCTTCAAACCATCCTTCTTCACCACGTCTTTGTCGTCCTCCATCTGGGTGATGACGAAATCCTCCTCGGGTACGGTGAGGACGAACGCCTTGGCCGACCTAAGCTTGCGTAGCAAGGCAGCCGTCTTCTTGCTCGGTGTCTCCGCCGCGATTCCGACAGAGGGAGCCTGCGTCGCCAGGATCTCGTCGTTCAATAAATGACTATCGCTCTTTCCTATGTTGACGTGATATGGGGCGGTCTTGGCTTCGATGAAATGTTTGGTATCGGAGCCCGCTCGGCGTGGCGGCTTGGAACGGTTGGATTTGAGTAAACCGAGGAGGTCTAAGGACGGCGAGGGCGTAGCCGATGAGCCGGGCATGACAAATATGATGATGTTTTTTAGGTCGGCGCGTATATTATAGTCACCTTCCTGTCGCTCGTCGTGGAGGATCTTCTGTCCGGACGACTTGGAGGCGGAGGGTAGTGGTACAGCAGCGAGTCGGTAAACCGCTAGCGACAACAGCAGTAGTCTCAACATCACGAAAAAACGACACCGTCTGCGACTGATATCGAATATCAACTGATTTGGGTACGGAAGATAAGGTCGGCTTTTAGCGCGATGGGGAATGGGTACCGTAAGAGTCTCTCTCGGAACCGTAACGGTATCTGGGTTAATTTTGCGCCGAAGAACTTACATTCTGCCGCAATGTGATGCTATTATTAGTGAACCGCTATGCAAGTAGCTGATAAAAGTGTGTCATGGCGTGGCTTTTTTTAACGACCGAAAAGCGATGATCGGTACTTTCTAGCAGTGGCGTATTGAGAGGGGAATCGGCCAGTACCATGACCCCGCTCTAGCCCGATAATGCGCCAAGATCAATGTCAAAACCGTTCAGATAATTAGTAAACAATAATATATGGCTTAATAATAGTACGATCTACAACAAAAAGTTTATCGTTATTTGGAATAACTCTCTTGATAAGTCCTTTTAAAAGAAAAAGTACATTACATAGGCAGCGTTACGATTATATGAAAATACTGTAAAGTGGTGATAAAAAATAGAAAAAAAACTTTTAAAATAACAACAGGTTATTTATATTAACATAATTACGCCATTCCCTTCAAAACAACTCTCCTTAGATACGATGCACTTATTTATTTTATTTAAAAATCACGTGGCATTTATATTACAACTAGTTATTAACTTAATATTGATCCTGATGTCCACATCTAAGCTTTCAGACCTAAACTTAATTGGTGGATATTTTTGATGACACTGCAGGCTTTTGCCAATAACTATACTAATGCAAAGGATTTTTGTCTCTTCAATCCAGGGTTGGGTAGTATTTAGATTTCTTGTATTAAAAAACGTTATTGAAATATAAATATAGGAAAATATAAATATATCCAAAGTAGCTGTGAACATACATTAATTTAATATGATACGTAAATTAAAAAGAGATACGGAACTGTCTGATACCTTCGAACACGTAAACGAACCAGCCTGTCAAGGTCATCCGATTGTCAAACGTATACAAAATTCTTCAAAACAATAGCGATTAGAGGTTATAAACCGCCAAACGGTGTCTTAACGCTTTGCTTGTTTTGATAAATTCAAATCGCCGCTTATTATTACTCTATTTAAAAATGTCGATGCCAGAAACAAAAGATTGCCTGCCGGCTTAGTGGCGCAGTGGTAAAGACGATAGGATAGTCCTCCTATTGTTGCGATAGCCGCGGGTTCGAATCCTGTTGGGGCACGGTCGTAAATTTATGTTTATGATTGTTTAAAATTTGTGATTGTTCTAGGCAAGACTGTAAAATCCGACAAGGAAAATAATCCCAGTCACGCCAGTAACCAGACTGGGTAAGACCGGATGTCTCCTAGGACATTTCTAAAGTTGGTCACTCGCCAGTCGGTAGGCTTAATGCTGAGGATCGTGGTTCGGAGCCCTCGTTAAACTTTAGGTTAAGTTCAGATAAACCCATAGTTGTTAAAAGGAGACTTTAATATATATATATATATATATATATATATATATATATATATATATATATATATATTGCCTCTCTAAAAGATCAGTTAGTTTGAACAGGAATTACATAACGGACCATAAAACCACTCTTGCCATAAAACTAGTTAGAGAGCTAAGCATATTTACCGTTAAATATTAATTTGCTGCGGTTTTTATTGAAAATATTTTTAGGCTGTTGCAGCTGCACTGAATATTATTATGGACACAGTCACTGACATATTTCAACAAATGAAAAACATAATCTTGAATTCACCGAAAAGAAATCGTCCTCATACGAAGAGGGTTACGAATCAAGATCAGCTTGCTTTTAACATTATCAGAGATCAAATATATGAAATATATAAAAACAGCAGAGTAGAGTAGTTTTTTAGTAGAGTTAGTAGTAGTTTTTTCAATATAAACATGATTTAATACAGTTAATACCATAGTAATACCAGACATTACAATACAATTTTTAAAAGCATATAATAAAATCAGAAAATTATTTTAATTTGTGTACTTAAGTGAGATGAATGGCAAGATGAAATAGTATTAAGGCAGCTGAAGTTGATGGAAATGATGGTTGATAGAAAACATACTTCATGCTGGAAACAAGAACTTTCCCGACGCTAGAACTAGAGTGCTTTACAGTTGTTACCGCTTTGGATTGCATTCAGGATGCTTTGGATTCAAGTGCTGTAAGAATCAAATTAGATCGGCTGCAGGATTGCAATTTCAAGCATTTTACTGTTTTAAAATAGAGCTTAGCTTAGAAAGAAGATTTAACAAGTTTTTTAATTCCTAGTTACAAAATGTGTTAGCTGCTTTTTTTGGTCTGAAACCGGGAAGGGGAATCCTGTCACGGATACCTGGTTGGGGAGACCCGCAGAAATAAGAGAGTTGGACTGGTTATGTGGAGATTGCCTCTGGGCTAGCCCCTAACCCCCATCCTATCAGCTGATCCAATAATCCTAACTGATACATCTGTTAGTAAGGAAGGTGCCCGTAACCGGTAACACTGTTAAGAGGCACAAGGGCTAGGCAAGGACATGGCTTCGTTATCACACCACGCAGCTTGCGGTACATGAGTTAATCGCTCGCCGGGGAAGGTCGAGACAATTTGGAGTAAGAGCACGACGGGGTAGTGTCGGCTGTAACAGAATAAGGCCACGAAGAGCCAAATGAGTTATTGGCCTAAAATATCGGCCAGATCCGTAATACATCTATTGTACGAGGGACGAAGAGTGGATAAATATCTCGAGTAGAGCTCGGATATAAAATCGTAAATTTGGGGGACGTCTGTTTCTCTATGAATTTGATTATTCCTGACGAACCAGGGGGCATTGATTATTCTCCTGAGAATTTTGTTTTGAAAGACTAGAAGACGTTCCACCTGGCTAGGTGAGACGTATGTGGTGGATAAGCGGGAACAGCAAATTAACAATACCTTGACCTTTCTGGAGGGACCTTTGAATCTGGGAGTTCCACCTAAACTTGCGATCGAAGACAAGACCGAGATAGACTTTCTTATATGATAAGACCTTCTTCTGACCATGGGATTTCGGCGTTCTCAATTTTAAGACGCGAAATGCTCGGTGCAAAACGCGTCTTGTGGAAGAAGATGGCCTGGGTTTTCTATGGGTTGACCTGCAACCTCCAAAAATATAACCACTGGACCGTCTCATCGAGATGTTTTTGGAGTCTGCTTTGGATGTGCGGTGTTACTCTCGATGATGCAAAGTAAGCAGTGTCATCTGCGTAAAAAGCTGCCTCAACTTGTGGTCTCCTAGGGATATGTGTGTTAGCTGCCAGAAAGCATAACAAAAGGTGTGAGGTAAAATGGGGCATATGACAAAAAAACATGAATTAATATCTTCGTGTAACAGGAGTAGAGGTACTAGTAAAGAAGATGATGGGGATAGTGATCAACCATACATATTAAATATGGAGTTAGAGTTAGTCAGCTTCCTAAATGATAATCAACAAGTTTACCAACCTTGAAGAATATCGAAATATAAAAAATGTGTTAATAAAAAAAATATCATGCTCATCAAGACCTGTCGAAAAATGGTTTTCATTAACATCATTTTCATGTTTATTAATTCCCCGACAAAAAGTTGGATGTCCATGAAAATAAATTCTACTTTTACTGATTGATAGGTTAGAGTGGATTAGTCTTATTTTATTTACTTAGCCTAACACCTGACTATATTTTCTAATATATAATTTGGATTTTTTATATAAATAGTTAAAATGATTTATTCATATTTATGTTGTCTTTGTGGATGTCCTCATATCTAATATACCATGGGGCGTTAATAATATTACGAATAATTTTGTTGTGTTTTGATTAGTTTGGATCATATTAATATTCTTTTGTTCATATTTACACACTGTAGGTCCAGACTGGATTCAATATCTGTTTATATAATAACAATTTATTTTAACGTGATCTCAATACAGAGTTCCGCTCGTTTCTTCTTAACATGCTCTTTCCACTTGAGCATTCAGTGTCATATCCAAGCATTTTTCACCGACTTCAAAAAAAGGAGGAGGTTCTTTGACTGTATATTTTTTTAATGTTCGCCAATTTCTCCATCAATTGTGGACCGATTTTTAAATTTATTTTTTTTATTCGAAAGAGTGCACCTCCGAGACGGTCCCATTGGAACCAAATCAGGTACTGATGGCGAAATCTAAGGAAATCGAGGAAAATCCTCAAATTTCAAAGGCACATACAATGATTTCACATATTTTCTTGTCTAAAATAATTAGATATTTGTATATAATGTTATTGCTAAGCTGATGTGACCGAAGACACAACTTCTCAATGGTTAGGAGTTAGAGGATATTACTTTAAATATTATGGGAACGTACAGACAATTAATTGTATACTTTGAAGTTATTTAGGTAAGCTGATGATGATAACAGGGACCGGATCGCTATAAACTTTGAGTAGTTTTTAGTAAGGGTTTGCTTACCAAAGTCGCTCAGTACCAAAACTGTTATTTGCTTTTTGAACACTAACCATATCATATGAGAAGCCGTAGAAACATTGCAGGCAATTGCCTCTATGGAGTAGTGATTAGAGTGTTCAGCCCACACACGAAGGTCGCGAGTTTGATTTCAAATGGGAGCGACGAACTAGAAGAAACTAGAACAAAAATTTGTTCTAGTTTGGGTAGAACATTTGTCAAATCACCTAGGTTAGTTAGCGGACCCCGGGGCCTGAAGCGTTCCATATTTTCAATGATTGTGTCTTTATTCCTATTTTTCCAATTCTAAACAATACAAAAATAATAATATAAATTTGTGTCATATAACCAAAATCTAACTGATTAATTGGTAGTAGTTAAAATAATATTGTAAATAGATACATAGGTTTAGATAGGTAACAGGTCACATTAAAAGTCCCCGGTCTGACACATAGATGGTACTACTAGAATTAAATCCATATTTTTTTATACCATACATTTTTTAGTTAGCCGTAACCCTCAAAAGATGCGTGTATAAATTTGACAACTGTCGGATCATTAGTTTCTGAATTATAGCATTATGAGTGAAGCAACTTTCCCTTTTTGAAGGGAAGAATACAGTTGAAGCAAAAACTAGGCTTGATGCCGAGTTTCCGGGCACTGTCTCAGGAAAATCAACCATCAAGTTAGGTTTAGACGTGGTGAAATGAGTACCGAGGACGGTGAACGCAGTGGACGCTCAAGAGAGGTTGTTACCGTTTGAAAGATGAAATCGCCGAAAAACGGCCGCATTTGAAGAAAAAGAAAGTGCTGCTTCACCAAGACAATGCACCGTGTCACATGTCAGTGAAAACGATGGCAAAAATCCATGAATTGGGCTTCGAATCGCTTCCTCATCCACCGTATTCTCCAGATCTGGCCGCCAGCGACTATTTCCAGTTCTCATATCTCAAAAGAATGCTCGCTGGGAAGAAATTTTCGTGGAATGAAGAGGTGATCGACGAAACTGAGGCCTATTTTGAAGCACAGGACAAATCGTACTAAAAAATGGTATCGAAAAGTTGGAGGGTTGCTATAATCAGTGTATCACCCTTGAAGGGAATTATTAGTGTTGGAAACAATCGACTGAAATCGACTATAGACTGTTAATGTTAAGACTATAGTAATGCGCCGAATTTATGCTTATATAGATTTGTATGTAATATATGTGGTTTTATGTTTTTTGGTAGTTTGCTTGTGAATAACTATATATTTTAAATTAATATAGCAGCATTTTGGAACGATAATTTTCGACGGCAAAAAAATAAAATTGTAAATGATAAATAGTAAGATACTTTCGACTGGCATAATAAGTAATATTTTGGGCTGATATAATAGGTAATAGTTTTTTGATAAACTTTCATAATTTTTGTCCAAGCTTTATTTTTGTCAAAACTTTTTTCCTAAAATCTTGAAACCCAAAATTAGGTTCCAAAGGTTTCAGAAATTGCATAGATTCTAAAAGATTTGAAGAACTTATTGCAGTAGCAGTTGTTAAATTTCTTTTAAAAATATTAACGGTAAAGAGGTGAATAAAGTACATTAAATATTTGTAATAAATACATTTTCTAGGAAACTACAGATAGGAAAACTCTACTTTACTATTCAACAATTTATTTTAATGGCTATTAAGAAGGGCACCACAGTTTTTATTTGTTGACGAATGGACTATCTTAACAGAATGTGTTCAACTTTTAAAGCCTATTGAAATAATGACTACCGAGTTATCTGGTGAAAGATATCCCACGAACTCTTTAATTATACCATTAATGAGACGACTGCAACATTCCATCAAATCCATGATTTTAACAAGAGAATGGGGAAAAAAAATTACAAAATTGTCTACCTGAATTATATCAGTTACACGTAAAATATTCCTCTATACTCGCAACATCTGTCCCCTCGGAACGTATTTTTTCAAAATCTGGGTAAATAATTAACGATCGAAGAAATCGCCTCACGGGAGAAAAGTTGAACATGACAATATCCCTGAACAGTAATTTAGAAATATTTCCATTCAAGAATAAATAAAACTTTTATTTAAAAAGGGTCTGGTAGTTATTTTACAATCATTTTTAATTTCGTCATGGATTAGATTTTTCAATTACTAGGTATACATTTACATTTTATTTAGTACTTACGGTTATTGAACATCTTTAGTTTTTAGGTTTTGTTTAAGTTGTATTGTACTATTTATATTTATTATATTATATTATTTAAAAATAGCAATTAATATATTAAAACACGATAGAACATTTGTGGTGTTATTATTCCATTCCTTTTTATAAATCTACAGAACATTCAGTATAAAACTCATCCTACTTTAAAATTATATTATTTATTACACCTTAATAGAAATTAATATTTTTTTTTTCCTTTTCTTTTTTTAAACTTGAATGATTGAGTTGCACGTGAATGAGTATATATACATCTCTGTCTCACTTATTCTACCATTAGAGAATATAAACACATTTAAAATTAACTGCTGCAAGCAATTATCTCCGTCCTTTTCTATCTCACATTTTATACAGACAAGAATTCCTACATCTTTGTCTGACATCACGAATGAAAAAAAAAACAGTCGAACCGTGCATTTGACTGAAAATAGTAATTACTTTTTTGACTATCGACTGTTTCGACTGTTTCCCAACGCTAGGAATTATGTTGAATAAAAAATAATAATTTTTCCAAAAATATATGTTTTACTATGGTAGATCGGGAACTTTTCAATTGACCTGTTATTAAGCTAAATTGTGTGTATGTAATAGAATATGAAATACGTGTAGTATTTAGGTTAAATAAGGTTTTTGTTTTCCTTTTATTGTTACAACGATTATTATGTACATATTTTATTTTAAGACGTTTTCTTGTGTTAAAGTTGAATTATTTTTTACTTTTTGGTGAGTTCCTTATTTATTTTTTGATGTCGGTTCCATTTTTTTTAAATATTTTATTTCGCTATGTCCACATACCAATTGGCTCTAGAATTAACTCTTAAATTAATCAGTGGCATTTAATACAGACAGCTGTTTAGTTTATTTAGTGTTAACTCTATGTTGTTACTTATAGCGAGTAAGGCAGTATCATCAGCAAATGTGACCATTGTTCACCTTTAAATACAATATATAAAATAACTACAATGTATCCCGACCATTATATCTATATCTTATTCTGAGTAAGTAATTTGTTTACTAATTTGTTTTGAAGGCCAAGCCACAATTGCCATATTTTACTAAAGGCTGGGTTCACTTCTACAAATATAGCTGAACAAATATCCTTTTTTCAAGATTTTTTTTAATTACCTTCCTATAACGATGTACTTGATCAATAGTCAAATATTTATTTCTAAATCCAGACCGATATAAATACGATAATTTAGAAACAATTGGTGCGTTTAACTTCTTGAATAATTTGGATATGATTTGTAGTAGTTATATTGGTCGATATGTTTTATCGTTGCACAATTCACGCGGTGTATATATCATAATAATTGATCTAGATCTACTTTCGATCTTAAATCATATTTTCGATACTGTATGTTTGATAATGATGATTTTTCTAAATTTCGTTGACAATTTCCTTTAGAGTTATTGGGTTTATAATTCTATTCTCATTTCCATCTAGACTGGATTTTTAAATTGGATAAAAAACGATACCCTACAAATAATTATTTTCAAAAAACGAATTAGGCAGATATGGCAGATACGGGATAGGCTGAACCAACAAACGGATTAACAGAATCAATATATGGACACTGTTCAGAGGTTAACCTTCTGAATGATTTAATGGATTAATTATACATTATTTTGATGCCAGAAATGGACTATACTTTGATTAATCATTCTGTTCTACAATTTTGGCTATACACAAATTCACCTAACCAATTTATAAACCGAATAACTTAAACAAAGTCATCACCTTGTTATTATTACATCTTATATTAGATACGCTATAATCGTAATTTACAAATTAATTTATTACTACAGTTCTCTTGTACTTGTGTCAATAGACAAGCAAGATGATTGCGAAATAAATACACAGAATGTATTTCCCACCACATATTGTCAACCCAGTGACCAAAGAGTTCTTACAGGGAAGTATCTTCCGACTAATCAATAACATTGCTTTTAATTTTGAGTCTCATCGGACTTTTGTCTAGTGTGAAAGAAACATCGAGACGAAAAATTTGTTCCCAATGTTATAAAAGTAATGAAATATTACAATATTTTCGATATTAGTGCTTACAAGTACAGAAAAATTTTTTTCTATTGAATAAATTGTTGTTGGATCCACTGGTTCAATTTTTTGATAAACCTTACAATATTTAAATATAAATCCACTTAAACCATAGAATATCTAATGTATGTCATATATAAAAAACATGCTGTATCATTAGAATATTCGTTAAATAGACATCTAATTTTACATATGATATGTATATTACGCACGTACGTATGTATTATATATTATAATAAAAAACAATTCACATTTTCACACACCTACATAGTATATCTAGTATATATAATATCTAGATACTACATAATCTTGATACTGGATAAAAACTGTTAGTTAATTAAAAATATATAACCTTAGAATAATTGGTCAAATTCAGTCATTCCATTCTTTATGACATCCATAGCCATTTCGCACCGTTTTAACATCGTAACTTCATTGCATTGTCAGACAAAAATAATATTAAGAGCTCTCAGTGACGTATTCTGACTCAATGGGTTAATCCAGTGAACCATCCACATCAACAAGGAAGCGGAATATGGTTTGATCAGCAAAGTGTCTACTGACAATATAAAATAAATAAAATATTTTGATTAATATATATTGTACCAATTTTTCTCAATAAATGTCCTTTTAAATTTAAACAAAAAAGATCAAAATATTTATAAGCACCTAAAAAAATAAAAGTAATTGTTATTTATTAATTTTATATAGTTCTACCTAATAGGTTTTTTTTTAATTAAATGCGACTCCACATCTGCAGTTCTTTTATGACTTTTTTTCGATGAAAAATTACGTATTACATTAGACGTATGTCCCAAGATTTTGACTTTTTTTTATAAACATTAGAATTAAAATTGTTGTAGTAATTTTTCCTGAAGTTTTTACTTTAATTCAGAAATGACCCGAACCGGATAATATCGTTCGTTTTATCTTTAAGTGTAAAAGCTTGATATTTTTAATATGATTTAATTCAAATATCTTACGCCACTGTTCAATTTTATTACAAATGTATGGAGGATTAAATAAATTAATAATTATCAATTACGCCTCATGCAAAGGCTAATCAATTTCTATGAATTTTTACGTTCTATAAATAATATAGATAATAAACAAATAATATTTACAAGCATTTTTCGAGGTCAATATTTCGTTGTAATTTTATAAATATTTATTTCATTTTTTCGGATTGTCTTATATCAATATAAGCTTATTAGATAGACCTTCAAGATAATAAATAAAATTTAAACTATAATGAAACATTATTACATTTAAAATTAAATGTAACCGGAATATTATGCAACTGAAAATATCAACATCTATATCAATATCTACATACATTAATACAACCACATCTCCAACATATATTATTACACAAGTTATTACATGAATTGTCCATCTTTGTGTCTTGAAGTTTATGTTATCCGCAAATTGCCAATTTATTTATGTTGTTTTAAGTTTCAAGTTATTTTATTAATTATATGTATTGTCGGTTATCTAATCTGAAAATATCCGAACCATATGTCACTGGGTATTGTTGTGATTAGAGGGCGCTTCTGACAGGAAAACAGTGATGTGGCTTTAAGGTTTTGCGAAAAAACGATTTGTCAAAGTATGTCACAATGTTTAGTTTTAAACCGATATATTTTGTTATATTTGCCCTAGTTAATGAATTAATCTATGCAGAAATATCTGACAAACGTCTCTGTATAGACGAAGAATGCTCAAGTAAGTTCCTAAAGTTTATATTATAGTTTTCAATGCCACTTATGTTAACTCTTTTAGAAATTATATCTCATGGAAAAACACTTATAAAATATAACGGCATAGAAAAATATATGCTTTCTTTTTCCCCTAATGAAGATGTTAAGGTATTCAGTTTGGAAGCAGGATCGAATCTAGAGTTAATAGGTGTTGAAATCAATGGAAAACGTGGTTACATGAACAAAAGGAATTTGAGAGAAACAAGACGACTAAAACAGCCAAAACGTTTAGTAGATACTGAGATTGTTAAAGACAAACTTGAAGTGCCTTCAAAAAATATTGTCACAGAAATTAATGCTGACCCTACACAGAAATCTTTTGAAATAATTGACGGTACAAGAATCCCTTTAGAACCTGAATTTTCAACTACAACAGTACCATCTATTACTCAGAGTGAAATAATAGACCAGGAAGGAACAATACCCTTACAATCAGGTTTGTTAAGTTACTCTTATCTGTATTTTATCACATATTTAAAGACTACATTAATTATATTGTTTTTATTGATAATATCATTATATTTAGTTGAAGGAAATGGTCATTTACTATAAGTAAAATAATGGGGAGTAGAATAACTATTATTTTATTACTTTTATTTATAGCTCTAGAAAAGGAAAACATTGAAATTCAAAATCAAGATCTTGTTAAAGAAAAGGAAATAATTGAGGTAAATAGGGCTCAGAAAATAAAATTATTTATATTAATCAATTTATTGGTAAATTTTAGGAAAAACTAACTGAATCACCACAAAATACTAAGGAGCCAAGTGAGAGAATTTTAGAACAAAAATTAGATATTCCTGGACCTGCAGCTGTTGAAAGTAACTCTGCGCTAAGTGATACGGAAGATACTGTTAAAAATAATGATGCTGTAATTAATATAGCTCTAGAAAAAACAGATATTGAAAGTAACCAAATTCAGAACACTGTAATCCCTAGTCAAAACATTGAAAATCTGTTGGATAAGACAATTGCTCTTTCTAATAATACAAAATTTGATGAAATACCAAACGAAGCTGTAAATTTAACTGAAAAATTGGAAAATGAAAAAGTACTTGAAGTTAATACAGTTGATGTGCCAACACTCATAAATGAAGAAAGTGAAAAAGAAAGTGTCATTACAGATTCTCTTAAAGAAACTTATTTAAAATCATCTTCAGCAGAATTAACTGATGAAAAAAAGGAAATTGAAGCAAGTTCAGAAACCATAGCTGTAGATTTGTCACAATCACTAGAACAGGATGCTTCAGTAACAAATAAAGCAGATGTTTCTGAAGGAGATCAAGCTGCAGAACCAAATAGTATATCAGAAATAAACAAAAATGATGAAGCTAACATAGACATAAACAGCTCTGGGGCACAAAAGGATGCAGAACCAACAATATTACCAACTGAAAATATACCAGAATTGGTAAAAGACAAACCTGAAGAAATAATTGAATTAAATACAAATACTGAAACTCTGTCTATTGATAATGGAATAGAAGCAAGTGGAATAGAAGAGATTAAAGAAAAAGGCCCCAATGAAATGTATGTAGACACAACTACAGATAATCTAGAATTGACATCATCATTCTTAAAGCCAGATATGTTAGAAGTATTGAAAACAGATACTGATGATGATACTGATCAAAATTCTGACTTAGGCTCCACCACTACAGATATTCCATTAGATATGGAAACCCCATCTATATTAGAGAATGATATAGTAACAAAAAATCCCATGGAACTTAACATGGGTCATATGTCATTAGATGGAGATTTTACACCTGAATTTAAAGATATAGATGATAGTAATTCATTAGAAATTAATCAAGCTGGCATTGATTTATCCTCATTGTATGACACAGAAAGGAGTGGGAGATATTTAAATAATTTACCAAATGAACAAAGTATATCAATATCTCCTACTGAAAATATAGTAGATATGAGCAAACAACAGGTAACTTCCAATGAAGAAGAAATAGCCCCAATTGACAATATTGAAATATCATCAAATGAAAACCTCAAAACTGATGATGATATAGACAAGACCTATGAAGGCTATAAACGTGTTTTTTTCTCAAATGATGAAGATCAGTATTGTATAAATAGTTCTCAAAATGCTTTTGATATGCCTACAAGTATTTTAAATACTGACTTATTTTTATATCTCACTACTTCCGCTATTGCAGTAATTATTCTTGTCTTTGGTTCCATTCTGTTTGATAAGTGTCGTAGAGAGGGCCCCCTTATTGCTCGAATTAATAAGTTAGAGCAACAACTATTAACTACCATAAAAGAAAATTACATGTTGCAAGAAAAAGTCATAGAATCAGACGATCAAAAAACCCAGCTGGTAGTGGATTCTGTACCAAATGAGGTGGTTGATGAACTGAATAAAAAAATAGCAGAAATGGCCATTGAAAATCAGGCTTTACAGGAACAGATTCAAGCCTTCGAAAAGGAATTGGATAATTCAGCTGAGGTGGGCATTGAATTGAACAAGATTATAACGCAAATGCTCAATTCAACTGACGGTAGTGAGATTTTGAGAGAGAATATGGAACAGATGCAAAAGAAACTGCTAGAACAGCAAGATGTGATAAATTCTGTTAATGAGTTGCTGAGTTCCAGAGAAACAGAAAATCACGAGCTAAAACTAGAACTTGATATCAGCAACATAAAAGTTGTAGATCTTCAACGAGAAGTTGATAAGGTAAATTATTTTTAATTATGGTCAGTATTATCTGTTAATTAATTACTTTCACAGCTTGTAGAGAAAATTTTAAAATTAGAAGAGGAAAAAGATCAACAAAACAGTTCATTGGAAAAGGAAATTGCAATTCATCAAACTCTCTACAAGGAGGGGGTAGTTAAAGAAGAAACTTTAAATCAGGAAATTCAAAACTTGAATCGCCAACTAGTCGAGTTGCAGAGGATGGTCGAAGTTAAGGTTAATGAGTACAATACACTGAAATTGAGCCTAAAAGAAATTAACTTGGTGAAAAATAACAAAGATGCCATGAAAACGTTACTAGATGTTACGGAAGTGAAAGCACAGCTGGAACAAGTGAAATCTGAAAATTTAAAGTATGCAGAACAGTTAAATAGAGGTGAGTTAGACCAACACGAATTTAATGTATTAGATACTAACACTAATGAAGGTCACCAGCTTTTGTATTTAGACATATATATACATATATATATGTATATGTGTTTTACAAGTATTAATAATAAACACAAATAACGTAAAAATATTCAAAATAAAAATATAGATCAATATTTGACGGCGTTATATTACAAATGAGTTCCATTAAAGAATTATACTGTTAGTTTGATAGAATTATGAAGAAGTTGAGTGTTATGACATATTACCAATGAATTAATTGCTTGAGGAGACTGTCTATACCTCAATAAATACGCTGCTGGTAGTCTAATTTTCCTATTTTTCATAATTTCATATTCGGACTTATGTTGCATTATTGTAATTTCGATCTAAATGATTTGTTTTTGTATTTGTTTATACATAAAGGTTTATAACTAATAACTTATAACTCTTAAAACATGAAATAAGGTTGCTAAATCACAGCAATGTGGAAGCAATACAGCTACTGGACAACACGCAGGAAATCAGATGATTGAAGCGAACCAAACACACGAACTTGTTTACTATATAAGTGTATTCTTAACTTTAGCTTAAGTAGACTAGTTTATTTTAATTTGGGAAATGCATACTGAGTATTACTCCCGTACTTGCCTTGCTTGTGTATTAATGCAATTACAACAGAACAGTAGAAATAAATTAATTTGTAATTTAATGCATACTTTTAACTTTTAATAATTTTAATTTATCCAAATCGAACTGAATATTTTTGTGTTCTAGAAAGAGATATTAACTTAGCCTATACAAGTGAAATTAAATCTTTACAACAACAGATAAATGAGTTTATTGAGAAATATGAAAAAGCTGTTAAAGACAAGGTCGAAACAAATACCAAATTACAGGTGTTGAACAACTATTTTAAAGAAAAAGAAGATCAGATGCAAAAGTAAGTCTGTTTAATTTCCTATATTTTCGTTGCTCCATTTACCTTAAAATGCTAATTTAATTAGGGAATTAAGTAAATATGAATCTTTATGGGCCGCAAAAGAAGGAGAAGCCACATCAACGACCGAACGAATCAAATATATGCAAGAAGAATTACAAAACTTCAAGTATAAATTATAAGACAATGTTCATTTGTTTTTTGATTTATATAAGTATGATTTTAGGGCACAAAACGATAGTCTGAAGCAGGAAATCGTCAATCAAGAAGTGGAGTTGAAGAGTCAGATATCGATGTTGGAAAAGAAATCGCACGAGAGTTGGGTTGCTAATCGACAGACTGAACGAAAGTTGGAAGAGGCAAGGCAGGAAGCAGCTCAATTGAGAAACAGACTGACTTTAAGAGAAAGAACTTTGGTGGAAAGCAACAACCAGATAAGTACGATTGATGAGTTTGTTTTTATGGCTGAAATGCAGTTAAAATGTTAACCGTTTTTAGGAATGCAATCTCCCCTACAAAATGGTGACCTTCCCGTCTCACCACCACCTTTAGACATAACCCAGTCACCACCTCCAATTTTCAATCCTCGTGACCACCTCACCAAATCACCTCCTATTCCTGGTATGCCTCCTTTCCTACCACCACCGCTTGGAGCAAACCCGTTTATGCCTCCTCCACCTCTTGAGGGTATGATGCCGCACTTTATGCCTCCATTACCACCAGGACTTTTTCCAGGTACTCCACAAATTTTATACTTTCAATATATATGTAATATTTCCACACATATTATCTTTATGCTGATATAGGGGACCACAGACCTCCTCCTTTAGGTAGGATGAGTTCACCACCTCCTGTTGGGGGCCGATACACACCAGAATCTACAGTTTATTCAGAATACGATAGGTAAATTGAAATCGTTGTCATATCATTGCTTGATGATAGGTGGTTACAGGTACGATCGAAGAAGTCCTTCGCCGATATACGATTCAGAATATGGTGCCTCGCCGCCATCAGGTCGAGTCTATAGTCCATACGACGACAGAAGGGTTTATCTACAAACAGATAGAGATTATCCGAGATCGCAACCGAGAAGCAACGGAAGAAATTCGAAAGCTCTTCATAGCTCTGGATCCGAGAACGATTCGTTAGGAAAATCGAATAAGAAAGGTCATCGGAAGGTTTAGCGCTTAGCATGTTGTTTTTATAGTGAGTCTTAAAATGTTGATACCGAACGGCTGGGCCAATAAAGCCCATGGAAATGTACAAGTTATTTAACAGGATTTAACCATCGGTTTACCAAAGGTTTTCATCGTTATCTAACAGTCAACGTTTAGTTTGTTATCTGAGTTTTTTTATATATATTTTTTGTATTTATATGTACAATTAATAACTTGCCTAAAAGTTACAGTCTTTCATGCGGTGTAAGCGTCCTTTTTTAGTACGTTTTTAGTGTTTTCAACTATGTACGTCAAACTCTAGTAATATTCTACTGTAAAAAGTGTATAAAGGCGATATTGTAATACATTTATCCCAAAAATGTATCTTTTATTTTATTTAATTCCCCATATCATTTAATTTAGGTTTCGTAATGAAACAAAAACGATAATCAAAATTAAAGTGTATAATAGATATGTTATAGAAAGCAACACGTATATAATTTACATACTATGTTTTACGAATTACTTATGATTCGGGACCGGACGGAATTAATACACTACTTATTACCTTGGAACAAAAGATAAAGATTTATTTTAACCCTGGTATTTTCTACCGACTCGATACAACTTACTGCGCCATCTCCTTACTCTTCTTCCTCTTTTCTATACTGGCTCTTTTACCGAGACAAGTCATATATTTAACACTATGTTCAATAAATATTATCGTATTGATAATAAGACCATTTTATTTTATTTTTTTGACATTTTTAAGATATTAGGAGAGAGTTAATGACATATTTTTTTGATGATTTTTTAAGATGCGTGCGTTCTAGGTTTTACTATTAGTTTTAATATATTTTTACAAAATTTCTTTTGCATGCCAAAAAAACTGATTCTAAAGCTTAACTGTACATGATTGATATTGACCGATTAATGTCAAACTTTGTTTGTCATCAAATGGATTTGGGAAGTCATCCAAGATTTCGCCTTAAAACAAGAAAGAAGGTTACTAAATCATACTAACGTGGAAACAATACACTACTGGACAACGCTTAGGAAATAAGATTGAAGCGAACCAAACCATACGAACTTATATAAAGTGTATACCTTTAGTGTAAACTATAGCTTAAGTTATAATTTTATAATTGAGGAATATATATTGATGTATTTATCTCGCACTCGTCTTGCTTGTGAATTAATCCAAGTACAAATGAAATATAATAATAAATTAATTTATAATTAAGATTCTACTAAGCATATCTATAAAGATGTTATCAAAAAGAAAAAATAGCAACCTTTAGATTGATTGGTGTAAAATAACAATACTAATATACAAAATTAAAACAAATTATTTTCTTCATTTATCAACTGATTTTCAATGTTTCCTCTTGTGCGATTTGTAATATTATTTTTAATGAGTTTATTAATTAGGTATTAACAACATATAGTAAATTTCTATTAGCGTTTATTATTTTTATTTCAGATTTAGGTTAAATTACCCTGACTTAATTTTTTTTGTATGTATATTTACGCATATATCACATTATGAACCCAACATTTTCTTTTAGAAAATATCATTTAAATATTTTATATGTTGTTAACTGATTCATGATTTATTGATTTGGCCGAGAAGGTTAATGAAATGTAAAACATAGTTATCATTAAACTAACAAACAAAAGAAAAACAGTATGCATAATATTACAAAATGTAGGAGTATATGACAATAGATTTTTGGCATTAATTAATTTTTTATTGATGGGAATTTTTCCCGCTATTATAAAGTTATTAAACTATCATGATACTTATGATCTAACGTTCTAAGTATTACCTGGTAAACAAACGAACGCTGCCGTCGAATTTATTCAGGTTAATCACACTTGGGCAAATAATGACGCTTTTTTTTGCCGATGGTCCGGTTTACGATACATATCATTTCGATATGCCCACCAATAAATCACATATTATCTGGCCAATTTATTCGATTGTCTAATGAAAGGTATAACGGACAAAAAAACGAAGAAAATATTCTAATTGGACTGGTTGTAAAATTAAAACCATTTATTTTTTTATATGCGAAAGTTCACATGTGAGATATAAATCTTGTAAAGGTTGACGGTCAATAATCATGATTGATGTTTGTATAGTGTGTAGTTAAAACATCACGCTGTTTTATTAAATTAAATTAAAGTGTTCCTTTATCCGAATCGGACAGATTCTATTTTTTGTCGTAATTTTATATTATATTCCGATTGCTGGACATATTTTATTTTTTATGCAAAATCTGGGCCGAAATGTCGTCGCTACTATCACATCTGATATGTCTATATGTTCGTTGTAAGATTTAAAATAATTTAGGATTTTACATTTTTTTTAAGTTCAATGGGCGCAAATTTGATTAAATTATTTGACAATATAATGACATTTTGTTAAACTTTGACTTTTAACATTT
Source organism: Rhynchophorus ferrugineus (assembly GCF_030347505.1). Lineage (NCBI taxonomy): Eukaryota > Metazoa > Arthropoda > Insecta > Coleoptera > Curculionidae > Rhynchophorus > Rhynchophorus ferrugineus. The sequence goes on along the minus strand of NW_027472581.1, from coordinate 25,016,932 downwards.
TTGTGACTATACATTTAAAGTTATAATATATAGTATAAAATACAGTATAAAATATAATACATTTTATAATATAAAAAATAATTATCAATTAAAGTTTCAATAATGAATTATAACGAACATGTCAACAATAAATGTGATCTGTCTGACCTGTCCGATACGGACAATGCGTGCTTACTTTTATAATTGTATTTTAACTACCGTAGACTGTTGATTTTCTCAATTAAAACTTTTAGAGAGCCATTAATTTACGTGTGATCAGTTATGTCAACTGTACATGATAGATCGTATAATCTCCAGTGCGTGACAAATATGACTTCTTAGAGCTACTATTAGTCATGAGATTCACTTTATTGAAACTATTATTGTATGGTAATTAAGAGATTTGTCATAGACAAGAACAATTGAAGGTATTGTCTGATAAAACGACAGATGTCAAAAATAAAGATTTAGATGTATTACACTGTAATATTAATATTTTTAATACTATATATGACATTATTCTAATTATACCATATATTTTATTTTGGTGATATATAAATATATGTAAGGCATAAATACAATCATACAATATATATTAAAGTTAAATTTGTGTTATGGTTTAAAAATAACTATAAGTATTCAAATACTTCTTATTTTGACTTCAAATAAATCTGACCCAGCGTATTTACCAGACATAATGCCTTCTAATTACCACTTTCTCAGGTCGATCCATCATAGCTTGGCTGGTATACGATTTTGGAATATTGAAGAATTGTGAAAGAAAACAAGAAGAAGAAGCGTTAAATTGGATCGATGAGTGGACCAAGTCAATACCCATGAATAAAATTACTTTTGCGTTAAAAAGAATTAATTAACTAACACGTCTTTGGCCAAAAAAACAGCTGTTTCGGAACCATGCAGCACGGGATTCATGCAATGGCATCAAACTTTTAGGGTTCCAAATTCCAGTAGTGGATATTTCTGGAGAATCCTAACCGGTGTTCGGTAAACTTAGGTAGGTTCCGCCTGACTGTGCGACGTTGCCATTTATAAGAAATCGAGAGGTATAATCCACAAACAATGTACAAAATGCAATAGTAATTTTGGATTTATCCCGAATACTAGTTGGAGCTCTGTTTTGTAAGTTTAATAATTTTGTTGTTTATAGTTTATTTGTTCTTATACTGTTCATATTTTGATTATAAATGGTAGGTAGCAATCTGTATAATAAGAGTAATCTGTATAAGTATAATAAATGAAGGATAATATGACATGTTAAAAGAATATAGTATGAATGTATACGTGTATGTTTTATATACAGGTTTAATACATATAGATTTGAATTCTACTCCAACAACGAAGATAAAGAATGCTTGTGTTTTTATATACTGATAAATAAATTATATTTGTTACCTTACATGTTTAATTTTCTGTTTTTACTTTTAAAATTAAATAACAGGTCATTTGAAAAGTCCCCGGCCTGACACATAGATTGCGCTACTAGAATTAAATCCATACGTTTGTAGCTAGCCCTAACCCTCAAAAGATGCGTGTACATATTTGACAGCTGTCGTATCATTAGTTTGTGAATTATAGCATATTGAGTGAAGCAACTTTTGTTATTGCTTATTGTTATTACAAAGTGCTGCTTCACCAAGACAATACACCGTGTCACAAGTCAGCCACGATGGCAAAAATCCAAGAAATGACCTTCGAATTGCTTCCTCATCCACCGTATTCGCCAGATCTGGCCCCCAGTAACTACTTCCTGTGCTCAGATCTCAAAAGAATATTCGCTGGGAAGAAATTTTCGTCGAATGAAGAGGTGATCGACGAAACTTAGGCCTATTTTGAAGCAAAATCGTACTACAAAAATGGTATCGAAAAGTTGGAGAGTCGCTATAATCAGTGTATCACCCTTGAAGGGATTTATGTTGAATAAAAAAAACTAATTTTGCCAAAAATATTTGTTTTACTATGATAGGCCGGGTACTTTTCAGTTGACCTGTTATGTTTATAAAAGATTAAATAACTTAGTTATATTTGAACTTGAGTTTCAGGTTGAGATTTTAAATTAATTTGCGAACACCAATGTTCTTCAAATATACGATTAATTTACATAATCTATAAATATGGTTTATTATTGTAGAATTTATATAACGATAAATAATTACATATTGTTTTTTTCTCTATTTTTTCTCTTCAAAATTATTTTATGGTGAAGGATTTTATATTTATAAAAGGTTCTTCATATTACATTTTTTATATTATAGGGGACCAAAAAATATACCAAAACATTTTAACTTGAGTCTCAATAGAAATATTAGGTTAACTTGAGCTCTATAGAGAACTAGACTCTTAACTTAACTAAATTCCCAAAATCGATGTAAAGATAAAACGACGAATCCAACAGCGCCATCTCTTATGAAAGTTAAAACCCACCGAAAAAATATTGGACCCTCGCATGATACGTTTTATTGTTTAATAATTAGCAAATAATGTATATTTAAATTGTAGTTGAACTTTTAACAAAGTCAAATGTTTAATGTCACAAGCAACTTTGCCGATCACCGTATATATCTAAAAAATTCTAATCCCATTATTATTCAGTCAGATCTGAACAATACATTACGAATGTAAATGTTTTAGCAGTGCCATATAACGTTCAAGTCGCGAAATTTTAGAAATGATTAAAATCGTTTATTATTTATTTTTATTGCTTCCATTATATTTACCAGTTTTTACAGTTAAAGCCTATACATCAGGTTATTTCATCGATTATTGAATTAATTTTCGCTTATTGGCTAACTGTTCTCTACGATTTGGCATTTAAGGACGCCGAGATGGAATTAACGAAAAATCATTCGCGCCGTATGAATTCATTTAACGTACCTGTTTATTAACTGATTCTTATTATACAGATGGATAATTAGGTATTGTATATTTCATGTAGTATAATCACATTTGCCTTCCATGTAATTTTGCCACCGCCTAAGTTGGACACATTTTAGTTTTAAAGGGTGGGTAATATTTTCAGATTTCTTCTGTTGTATTCCTGTAAATAATAATATATATGAATACAAAGGCTCTTTATAAATATTTGTATACGTACCAGGTTAAAGACAAAATAAACTAAACTCAGAGTTGATGTGGCAACATTGCGACGTTTTGATATTCACAAAAATTCTCAATGAGTTGTACTTATTTCGTATATATTTTTCGATATTTTGTATAATATACAGTTGAAATAATAAAAATAATAATTAATTATAAATTTTAGTTTTTCTATTTTTCGATTTCTATAATTTCCTACCACACAAGAAACATGATCAAATAAAGTATATTAACATCAGACCTTAAAATAATTTACATAGTGTCAGTGGCCTTTGATAGTTCACGTACTATTAATTAAATTTGACTTAAAGCAGAATAAAATATCTTTACGATTTTATATGTCGTGTTTTTATGGGACAACACATTATTTTAGAACTGTTTTAAAAGCAAAGCTTATATTATTTAATATATGTTTATGTGTATTTTTTTAAGAGTTTAAAAAATATACTTTTTTTGATGTTTTTATTGATATTGCTTTGTTGAATGAAAATTTTGAGTGACTAGATAGAATAGATAGAAACTGATTTTAACAAAATTATTTATATCTTATTTGAAACTATTAACGTATATAAACACAAAGGATTAAATAATAAAAATGTCATTAATATATTGTCATTGGCAGAATTTTTTCATAGGGAATATAGCCCCGCCTATTGTCAACTATGCAATCTACTAGGTCTAAGTACTAGGTTCCTATTCGGATAAACCCTAGTTGAAAGCAATAATATCCTAACATGTAGTTAAAGGCTTTTCCTTTGAGTGACTTCTTTTTATTCATGAATGTGTAACAAAGTGTACGTTGTCTTTAACATTTTTTCCAACAATATTTGATGTATTTCAATTCAATGAATTTTTTTTTGCAAACCAGTGTTATCATAAAATATCTTTATTGTCTACAGTCCCATTTTTAAATCTAAAACAAATAATTCTAAAAAAAAAATGAAAATGTTAGTGAGGCTGGGTACTTATTGGGTGTTATTTTAATAAAATAAAGTTGACTAGTAAATAGAAACACGATTAAATAATTTTAAGGGGATGTTAGGATTATAAACATAATCGGACGTTGACAAAAGCGTTTTTAATCTTGTTCAGTCCATTGTTAAATCCATTATTCGGTAGCTAAGGCTCAGTCCCTCATTATCAAGATCACGGCCGACGCGATATACGCCACCACCTTCTACTTGCATGTGCTTGCATGCGTCGTCGCAATTCGGATCACCGGATTTGTAGGACCCGTCGTGGCGGTCGGCCGTAGCAGGCGTTATACGGCAAGTCCAAGGCCATCCATTGCCATTTCGATGTCGCCTGGCGTCAGGGCATTATGCCAATGAGGTCCGAGGGGGTAGCCCTTTGTGTTCGGGGCAGATTTATTAGACGAAAACCAAGCTAAGCCTCTCAAGTAACTTTCAACCAACTTAACAATTGACAAATTGAATATTTTTAGGCGTATAATAAGATGACAAAAATGGAAAACCATACGAAATGATTAAAAATATAATTTCGTGCTATTTCAACATCGCACTTTCTTTGTTTGCCAGACCCAGCATATTTACCAGACATAATGCCTTCTAATTACCACTTTCTCAGGTCGATGCATCATAGCTTGGCTGGTATACGATTTTGGAATATTGAAGAATTGTGAAAGAAAATAAAAAGAAAAAAGCGTTAAATTGGATCGATGAGTGGACCAAGTCAATACCCATGAATAAAATTACTTTTACGTTAAAAAAAATTAATTAACTAATTAACTAACACGTCTTTGGCCAAAAAGTAGCTGTTTCGGAACCATCCAGCACGGGATTCATGCAATGGCATCAAACCTTTAGGGTTCCAAATTCCAATAGTGGATGTTTCTGGAGAATCCTAATCGGTGTTAGGTAAACTTAGGTAGGTTAAAAGCTTTTCCTTCGAGTGATTTCTTTTTATTCATGAATTTGTGACAAAGTGTACGTTGTCTTTAACATTTTTTCCAACAATAATTGATGTATTTCAATTCAATGATTTTTTTTGCAAACCAGTGTTATCATAAAATAACTTTATTGTCTACAGTCCCATTTTTAAACCTAAAACAAATAATTCTATAAGAATGAAAATGTTAGTGACGCTGGGTACTTATTGGGTGTTCTATTAAAATAAAGTTGACTAGTAAATATAAACACGATTAAATAATTTTAAGGGGATGTTAGGATTATAAACATAATCGGACGTTGACAGAAGCGTTTTTAATCTTGTTCGGTTCATTGTTTTGAACATCGTTAAATCCATTATTCGGTAGCTAAGGCTCAGTCCCTCATTATCAAGATCACGGCCGAGGCGATATACGCCACCACCTTCTACTTGCATGTTCTTGCGGGCGTCGTCGCAGTTCGGATCACCGGATTTGTAGGACCCGTCGTGGCGGTCGGCCGTAGCAGGCGTTATACGGCAAGTTCAAGGCCATCCGTTGCCATTTCAATGTCGCCTGGCGTCGGAGCATTATGCGAATGAGGTCCGAGGGGGTCGCCCTTTGTGTTGGGGGCAGGTTTCGTCGCCCGGTCTCGCCACTAAAGATTGTATGTTAATATGATGTTTTTTCTTTGTAATTTTGACGGCCTGACCGATGTTGATTGAACCCGAATCCAGTTACACAATTAAGCTGTCAGTGACCAAGATAATGACTAATATTTTGGCCTGTTAATGGACGAATTCTTAGAAGGAGTTAGATTATTCGGTTATATTTGTCATAAATCGATTGAAAAACTATAATTAAAATTGCTTTCTTAAGTCCATATTTGTGGTTGACAAAAACTGCTGATGAGGATTTGGGTTCCGTTGAGAAAATTTCTATTCAGATTTTTATGATTATTTCTATTATATTATATAATATATTTTATTCAAAGTATTGTTTATCGATACTTCCTATTTTTCTCCGTCTTTCAGGCAATTTACGGATTCCAACTCGAAAGAACGGTGTATATATTGAGGTTATCCAGGGATCGACCTATTTTATGGCATCTTCAAAAGAAGTGAAGCGGTGCTCAGACAGGCCACGACCCATATGTTGGAACAAGTAGTATCAGAAGGAGCAATGTCTGGAGAATACGGCGGGTGAGGTACCACTTACCATTTTAATGTTTGCAAGTATATTTTTACCAGTTTTGCAACATGTGGTTGAGCATTGTTGCAAACTCAATTAAATTACGATCAAAACCAATCTAAATTTTTACTCGGCGCTGACTTCAAAGTGATCAGTTGGTAGTAGTTAAAATAAAATTGTAAACAGATAAATAGGTTTAGGTAGGTATTAAGCTAAATCATGTGTATATAGTAAAATATAAAATATGTCTAGTAGGTGTAGCAGAAGTTTTTTCTTTATTTTTATTTAGTTATTACAACAATTATTATGGACCTATTTTATTTTAAAACGTTTTTTTTGTGTTAAAAATCTAAGTTTAATTATTTTTTACTTTTTAGTGAGTTCCTTATTTATTTTTTGAAGATTATTAATTATATCTTCTATTCTAACTTCAAAAAATACAAAAACCGTTCTGCGACTCGAAATTTAAGACACAAATATTAACGAGGAATGTATTATATCTGAAGATATTTTGATAAAAAAACTATCTAAAATGAATAAAATAATTGTACTACAACAATTTTACCAATTAAGCAGTATTTGGAAATGCCACTTATTAGGCGTTTAGAAAAACCATTAGACTTTTGACAAGGTCATAAAATGATATTATTTATGAATTATACAGTTACATGAAAAATATTCTGCTATAACCGCAACATCTATCCCCTCGGAAGTAGTTTTTTCAAAATCTGGCTTAACGACCGAAGAAATCGCATCACGGGAAAAAAGCTGAATGTGATTATATTTTTGAATAGAGATTATAAATATTTCCGTTCAATAATAAATGAGACATTTATTTTATTTAAAAGGGCTCTGGTAGTTATTGTGCGATTATTTTTTTTATGAGATGGATTCGTTTTTTCTATGTTATAGGTATATATTTAATTTTTATTTAGTATTTATGGTTATTGTACATGTTTAGTTTTTAGATTTTGTTTATTGTTACTGTATTATCTATATTTATTATAGTATGTTATTTAAAAATAGCAATTAACATATTATTAAATTACTATAAAATATTTGCGGGATCATTATTTCATTCCTTTTTACAGAACCACAACATTCAAATATAAAAGTAATTCTACTTCCTTTAAAATGAAATTATTCATTGCATGGTAATAGTATTCAGTAATTATTTCTTGAGTTTTCTTTTGAAAAATTAGTGCGAAAAAGATTATGTACAGCTCCATCTCGCTTATACTACGGTTGGAAAAGTAAGCTTATTTAATAAACTGTTCCAAGCAATTATCTCTGTCCCTTCCTCTCTCACAATTTGTACAGGAAGAATTCGTACATCTTCGTCTGCTATAACGAATGGAAACAGTCGAGCCGTGCATTTGACTGAAAATAGTAACTACTATTTTACTATTACATTACTAATTACTATTTTCAGTCGACAGTTTTTTGACTATCGACTCCTTCGACTGTTTTGTTACTATAGACTGTTTCGACTATTATTAATAGATAGTTCCCAACGCTAGTTACAAAAAGATATTTTATATCGCTAATTGGTTAAAGATTGATTAAAATCGCAAAGGTAAGTAATAACATTTTAGGAATATTAACCAAATGAAATAATGGAAATAATGTAAGATTTTTGTGATTTAAATAATTATTATGACAGCAGAGAGTAACAACAAAATTAGTCTGGATAATGGACAAGGTAGGTAATAGAGAGATCAGTTTTATAGTTCAGCATAGCTAAGATAAGGAACTGAGTTAGTCCATGAAAAACACCACAGTATTGATTGATAGCTATTATTGGAAAAAGTAATTGACCTGTAAAGAGATAACAACATTCCCATTAAAAAAAAACAATACTTTTTTGAATTGATTATTAGTGTAATTCTAACGAACTCGATTAAACTTGGAACACCACAAGCAAAATCCGATCAAGTTCTCTGTATATACTAATTAATTACAAGCAGTTATACATTATAATATATTTTATCTGAATAAAAACATAATCAACATTTAATTAAATTCCTAAAGCTAATTTGAAAAATGTTCACAAGAATTGTGTGTTATTTATAACAACATTTTTTTTGGTTTCATTTTTATTAGACTTAATTCTTGTCTACCCAATTTTTATCCATACACACACGTGCTTTTTAATGATATAATAACCGTTAATCTTTTAACTACCAGCTGATCAAGAAATATTAACATGTAAATAATAATGGGTCGGGTTACTTGAAACTGATATTAGTAATTTTTTTTATTTCGTGGATTTTATAATCCGTTTTTTCTTTAAAGCATATTTTTTATTAGACAAACGTTTTTTAAAAAACTTTTTTTATGTAATATTTCAATGCATTTTTGTATTTTTGTCGTAATTTCCTTGCTTAGTTCATAAACGTTATTTAACATTTCATCTCTATAATTTTCTTTATTTAAGATTGTGATTTTGATGGATCGATTGACTGATGCAAATTGGTTTTATTATTATTTTAGTGTATAACTGTTTATTGTGAAAAAAATCTGTCTTACATGAAAATGTTTGTCTAGTGATTTTAGTTCATGTCATTTATACAATCAAAACAAACCTTTTTCACATATTTATCATATCAATATTTTGTGTAAGCTAGTCAAACTAATATCTAATAATGCTTTTCTTATTATCACGGTCTTAATATTAAAAGGCAAATAGCACATAAATAGTTTACATACATAATAATAGTTTGGTACTTTTTTGATCGTAAACTGTGTGTTGTCGAGCTAACATAGTAGCTGCAGGGCCTCAATTTTCACGGAGGTGTAGACCTCGTGTTTACCTGTCTCTGTTTACTAAATTGTTAAATTTACCGAACCGCCGGTTTCTCAATTGTGACTAATATGCGAAAACTGTAAGTAATAGAAGCACGGGATTTCCACCATAAGAATTACAACATATTTTTTAATAAACTGGCAAATTTTTACTGGTATTTTAGTTCCTTTAATCTTATTTTTTACTCTAAAGAACGCCGATTAAAAGTACCACTCGCATTTTGAATTATCTCAAATAGTTTCTGAGGTATGACGCATTGTAATTTGAAAAATTTGCGTAACCGCCGGTTTCTCAATTTTGACGAATATGCGAAAACTGTAAGGAATAGAGACACAGGGTTTTCACCATAAGAATTACAACATATTTTTTAATAAACTGGCGAATTTTTACTGGTTTCTGTCGGATTTCGAAAATTTGAAAAATTCCTACGGTCCCCCCTTTGCATATTTTTCACGTAATTTTGAAAAGTTCGTTATTTTAGTTCCTTTAGTCATATTTTGTACTCCAAAGTACGCCGATTAAAAGTACTACTCGCATTTTGGATTATCTCAATAGTTTCTGAGATATGACGCATTTAATTTGTTAAATTTGCGTAACCGCCGGTTTTTCAGTACTTTGACAATAATGCGAAATCTGTAAGGAATAGAGACACGGGGCTTTCACCATAAGAATTACAACATATCTTTTAATATACTGGCGAATTTTTACTGGTTTCTGTCGGATTTCGAAATCTTGAAAAATTCCTCCGTTCCCCCTTTGATCTTTTTTTCGCATAATTTTGAAAAGAACGTTTTTGTGGTTCCTTTAATTATATTTTGTACTCCAAAGTACGCTGATTTAAAGTGCTACTCGTATTTTGAATTACCTCAAATAGTTTCTGAGATATAATGCATTTAATTTGTTAAATTTGCCTAACCGCCGGTTTCCCAATTTTTTGACTATAATGCGAAAACTGTAAGGAATAGAGCCAATATAGCTATAGTTGGATTTTCTCTTTGTTCCAAACAAAACAACAACTTCAACAAAAAAAACAGGTTCCAAACACGGTCTTGTGGTACACCTTATTTTGTTTCTTTCATTGTTAAGTAAGGTTTTTCTTGTTTAACTTTAAATGTCCTGACTGAAATAGAGGTGTTCTATATTTCAGTATATTGCTTCGTTAACATTTTATCGAATTAGAATAGCTTAGCAAACTTTTTCCTTTTCGTAATGTATTTCAATAATGTCTGTGAGTCTATGTACCTGGTCAACTGTTGAATGTTTGTTTATAAAAGCAAAGTGATGCGGAGGGATTAGATTATGTTCTATCTACGATTATCAGATATAAAAGCTTATAAAAATGCTTTTGAGTGAGGAAATATTGCTGATATTGCTATATATATTGGTTATATATCTTTAACTCTAGAAGAAAAAGCTCAAAGATATGAATTGCAAGACTTTTTGGATAGGTATTCATCCAAAAATTAAGTGCTTTATTTAAACATATCGTTATATAAATGACACTAAATCGAGCTACGTCTTACTTATCTGATGACATATTAACAAGGATAAAACCAGCGGACGCTTCTATTAATATTTTTCTTTAAAAGCTAAAGTAAGATTTATTAAATGTATTTAATGTATTATTTTCTAATTTGTTAACCTTTCGTATATTTATCAATTTGGCAATAGTTTACTTCAGATTTCCTTTACATGTGTCTGAATATGTCACATGCCTTTATCTTGTTAATTAATATTCAATAACATTTTGAAATGCATTAATTAGTTAATTTTACTGTCATTGTCTACGGATTAGACACATAAATTTCTACCATACTTTTTAAATTAATTTGTAATATATTAAGTTTACGTTCTATTGTGTTAATTATAGCCCATTAAAAAATGTAACTAACTAATTGATCATAATCGACATAAGAAGATTAACAATATTAAGTGTGTTTAGCATTATTTAAGTTTATATAAACTTGTTATGTCGAAAATATTTATATCAAAGAAAAAATTGTATCTGTTGTATTTCAAACTTATTATTGTGAAAGAGTTAGTACTCCAAATAACCGCTAAAGATAAACAATTAGAGGTTTTACAGAAATACGCAGATTCATTGCAGTGTACTGTTATACAAGAAGAATAATTATATTGCTAATTAATAATGGATGGTATTCTAGAAGAAAGAAAAATTTATGAATTATATAAGAAAGTGGAATTTTTTAAAATTCTTTTTTTATTCTAAAGAATGCACTTCCGAGGTGGTACTATTTGAACCAAATCAAGATCTGTTTGGGGAAAGGGGGGAGGGAATTGAGGGAAAGCCTCAAATTTCAAAGGCATGTGCAAAGTTTTCACATATTTTTTTATCTAAAATAATCAGGTATTTGGGTATAATGTTAATGACGGAAAATAGGAAATAGTTCAGTATAAAAGACAATCAGTTTGCGTTTTAAGCACCGACCATATCATATGAGAAATCGTAGAAATATTAGAGGCAACTACTTCTATGTTGTAATGGCTAGAGCATTCAGCCCTTACACAGAGGACACAGGTTCGATTCCAGACGGAGACAACAACTTTTTGTTGTTCTAGTTTGGTTAAAACATTTGTCAAATCACCTAGACTAGGTAGTGAACCCCGGGGTCTGAAGCGATCCTTATTTTCAATCATTGTTTCTTTATTCCTATTTTTCCTCATATTCTCAGATTTAATTGCAAAAAACTATATCATCAGTACCAAACACTGGCAGCATTTTTATGACTAGAATATTCAGGCTACTAGATATAGAGGTGAGTTATAAACAACTAAAACAAACCCAAGTGTTCGTCGAATCCCTGTTCTACAGTCGATATCTTCAGTCAATGTCAGCTCATGTTTGCCGTACATTAACATGGCATTTGAATATTTTCCTATTCGAGTGGATCTGGTAAACTTTATGATGCTTTCTACTAACCTTGTTTCCGACCTTCTGCATACATATATATTTTTTATAATTTCGTGATTTTTTCTTTGACTAATTTTTTTTGTAAATTGGTTTAATATTTTCTATCGAAATGTTTATAATTCCTTATAATATATTATGGATATTTTACGGCGCCAACGCCATTTACATTTAAAGTGTATACGTAATAGTATTATATATACTGAAGAGCATTTATAAACAATGATAACAAATTCTTGAAGATCAAATTAAACTATTTTTCATTAAATTATTTTATAATGGAATAAGAAAGTATTAATGATCTACCAAATTTGGAAAATACACACTGATGTACTTATCCCACACTCATCCTGCTTGTATATTGAGGCAAGTACAACTGAACAATAATAATTAATTTCTTTTATAAATTAAAATTACATAATCATATCTAATGAATGCTTAAAGACTCCGTGGAGACATTGCTCGCTAAAATTGGAATCAAAACGTATATTTTGAACAAGGAATTCATCTGTGGATACAGCAAATAGTGTGAAAAAAATCCTCGACGAACAAATTTTAAGATTGACGAACGAATTGGAAATTTATAATGATAATAATAATAATTAACTAATTATTCGGGCTTTAAATAAAGTACCGATTTTTAAAAACTTGAGCACTTGTAGTTGTTCAGATATATTGAGTTGCATTATTATTCAATAATGCAATTCAGGAATCATACTTATAGGCCTATAAATTAATTTGAAACGATTTATAGATGGTGTTACTGTGTGTTGTATTGGAAAAAACTTTCTGGATAGTACGGAGGACGATTTTACACTTTTCACATATAATGAATGCCGTTACCTCTTCAGATTGCTATTGTTGAATTTTCTATGACTGATATTTATTTACTCTGACTTTTATTTGCCTGGAAAATTTGCTTCATATATGTTGCACAATGTTTGATTTGTAAGTAATATTTAATATGTAATATAGTAATATGTAAGAAGAAATGTTCAGAAAGGACTATAATTATATATATATATATATATATATATATATATATATATATATATAATCGTAAGGCATCTCTTTTGTTTTTCCAAACTTTGAATCAAATTATTATATTTTTGAACTGCTATTTAATATGGAAAGAAGTATTTATGAGAAAAGTATTTAAAGATGATGTTGATTTAAGATTTTTTATTATTTGGTTGCTAATCAAAAAGCACTTTTAATTTCCAATAAGCTTTTTGAAGATTTCAAAATGTTCTTCTTCGAACTGAGTGAAAATCTTTGGGTGATGTTGAAGTTAACTTTGGGAACTTTGTTCACTGTCTAGACCTTGGAATAAGTTTAAAAATTTAAAAGAGTTAAAAGCAGAATTTCCGTACATAGTATTGCAAAAGGTTCGCCAGGTGACAATGCATCCAGAACGGCTAGACCTATTTGGCTAATTTTATTTTTGGAATATTTGTGGAAGCCTAGCCTACATCAATCGATAATAATTGTTCTCTTTGCATGATATAATGTCACTGTCACTTTCATCAATAGTTTCACTGTCACAAAAGGTCGACAACTGGGGACATTGGGTTTATCTATTTACCATATAACATTAAAACTTGTATCAGAAGAAAGTTAATAAAATCTTAAACAATTACTGATACAAGAATAAATTTATCACATACTGGGCACGCTGTTACCACTAATAGATGCAGATCATCAATTCTTACAAATTTATTTTATGTGCAATCCGGATACGGAAATTGATAGACATTGGAATTGAAAAATTGGAACAATTGAACATTGGAAAAAATTGACAGTCCAAGAACTACAAATATTTCTTTATCCAAACAAGGATTCAGTCAAAATTGTTATCAGACCTGACAAAACACGGAGAAAATATGTGTGATATCGGTGGCACGAAGTTCACTGGGTTTTCCAATTACAAATAAAAGAGAATATCGCTTTAGTTTTCGCTTACACATCACTTATAGTTTCACACAGCTTCAAAAATTAAAAAACCATGTCAGATTATTTGAAGTAACCTTTGAATGAACTTGGTTACATATTTTAATGAGCAATGAATCAAACAAAAACAATTAGTCTTGGGAACTAGCGTAATAGTAATTACTATTTTCAGTCAAATTCTATCAGACGAAGATATACGAAATCCTTCCCGTATAGATTATGAGAGAGTAAAGGATGGAGATAACTGCTTGGATCAGTTGATTTTAAATCAATTTAAATGACAGTGTTAATTAAGGTTATATTTTAGTGATACTCTGAATTTATGAAAAATAAATGGTATAATTATTATAAATAGGTTTTATGGTATTTAATATTTGGAAAGTAATGAAGACATAGTATAATAAAGGTAATTGGTGGTTATATTTTCTTTGAATGTGTATATTTTCTTCAACCGTACTATAAGTGAGGTGGCATATTCCTTCTCGTACTAATTTCACAAAAGAAAAGGAAATAAATAATTGCTAAATACTATTGCATTGCAATATATAATTTTATTTTAAATGAAGTAGAATTATTTTTATATTTGAATGTTCTAAGGATTTCTGAAAAGGAATGGAATAATGACCCCCACCTATTTTATCGTATTTTAATAATATGTTAATTGATATTTTTAAATAAATTAGCATAATACATACAGATAATACAATGGAACTTAAACAATACATAAAAGCTACAGATCTAAAATAACCATAAAACTAAATAAATCTACTATAACTAATCATATAAAAAACGAATCCATGACATAACTAAAATGATAGCAGAATAATAACCAGATCCTTTATAAATGAAATATAAGTTTAATTTATTATTGAACGAAAACAATATTAAATTACTATTCATTAGTTGCAGTTGTGTCTTGAATTTAGAGTTGCAGAACTGTATTTCTATTTTTTATTATGTTAGAATGGAAGATATCTCTTTTGTGATAATATTTGGAATCACCTCAGCATTCTTTATATTACCAAATCCTGATTTTTCAAATCTAAAAAGATGGACTGTCTTTTATTGATGAGATCTAATTGCAGATAGCAGAAGTTGGGGATTTTCTTTCAATATATTCCCAAACCATGGAACGTTTCGGTGAGCGCATCTTTTTACTGAAAAGTTATAAAATAATAAAAAATAGATTATAAAAAGAATTGCCTGTGTTACCAGCTGATAAAATAAATCTTGACCAAAAAGTATCGCGGCCAATGCGAACATCTTTATTTTATTTTATTGTTTAATAGCCCTAGAAATAAATTGTTGAATACTAAAGAAGAGCTTTCCTATCAGAAAATGTATTTAATAGAAATACTTACTATAAATATGGAATATAGTTTAGAATCACCTCTTTACGTTAATATTTTGTTTACGAAATTTAATAACTGTTGCTATTAAACTTTTTAGAATCGTTTTTTTTTAAATATATTTTAAAGTCTCCTTTTACCAACTAGGGATTTATCTGGACTAGACCTACAGTTCAATGTGGGCCCCGAACTACGGTCCTTTGCATTAAGCCTACCGACTGGCGAGTGACCAATTTTAGAAATCATCCTAGAAGACATCCGGTCTTATCCAGCCTGGTTACTGGCGTGACTGCGATCATTTTCCTTGTCGGATTTTACACTCTTTCCTAGAAGAATCAAAAATTTTATATATAATCTTTAAATACTTTTCTTATAAATACTTCTTTCCATATCAAATAGCAGTTCAAAAATATAATAATTTGAGTCAAAGTTTGGAAAAACAAAAGAGATGCAAAAAGAACAAAGTGATCCTTTCCTTATAGATTATGAGAGAGTAAAGGATGGAGATAATAGCTGGATCAGTTGATTTTAAATCAATTTAAATGACAGTGTTAATTAAGGTTATATTTTAGTGATACTTTGAATTTATGAAAAATAAATGGTATAATTATTATAAATAGGTTTTATCGTATTAGACATAGTATAACAAATGTAATTGGTTGTTATATTTTATTAGAATGTGCATATTCTCTCCAACCGTACTATAAGTGAGGTGGAGATGTACATATTCCTTCTCGTACTAATTTTACAAAACAAAAAGAAATAAATAATTGCTGAATACTATTGCATTGCAATATATAATTTTATTTTAAATGAAGTAGAATTATTTTTATATTTGAATGTTCTGAGGATCTTTAAAAAGGAATGCAATAATGACCCCCCCCCCTATTTTAAAAATATGTTAATTGATATTTTTAAATAAATTAGAATAATAAGTATAGATAATACAATGGAACTTAAACAAAACATAAAAGCTACAGATCTAAAATAACCATAAAACTAAATAAATTCATGACAAAACGAATCCATGACATAACTAAAATGATAGCAAAATAATAACCAGATCCTTTATAAATGAAATATAAGTTTAATTTATTATTGAACGAAAACAATATTAAATTACTATTCATTAGTTGCAGTTGTGTCTTGAATTTAGAGTTGCAGTTGCTGTATTTGTATTTTTTATTATGTTAGAATGGAAGATATCTCTTTTGTTATAATTTTTGGAATCACCTCAGCATTCTTTATATTACCAAATCCTGCTTTTTTAAATCTAGGATCTAAAAAGATGGACTGTCTTTTATTGATGAGATCTAATTGCAGATAGCAGAAGTTGGGGATTTTCTTTCAATATATTCCCAAACCATGGAACGTTTCGGTGAGCGCATCTTTTTACTGAAAAGTTATAAAACAATAACAATAGATTATAAAAAAGAATTGCCTGTGTTACCAGCTGATAAAATAAATCTTGACCAAAAAGTATGGCGGCCAATGCGAACATCTTTATTTTATTGTATTGTTTAATAGCCCTCGAAATAAATTGTTGAATACTAAAGAAGAGCTTTCCTATCAGAAAATGTATTTAATAGAAATATTTACTTTAAATACGGAATATAGTTTAAAATTATCTCTTTACCGTTAATATTTTGTTTACGAAATTTAATAACTGTTGCTGTTAAACTTTTTAGAATCGTTTTTTTTAATATATTTTAAAGTATCCTTTTACCAACTAGGGATTTATCTGGACTAGACCTACAGTTCAATGTGGGCCCCGAACTACGGTCCTCTGCATTAAGCCTACCGACTGGCGAATGACCAACTTTAGAAATCATCCCAGAAGACATCCGGTCTTATCCAGCCTGGTTACTGGCGTGACTGCGATCATTTTCCTTGTCGAATTTTACACTCTTTCCTAGGAGAATCACAAATTTTAAACAATCACAAACATAAATTTACGACCATGAATCAGCAGGATTCGAACCCACGGCACAATACAATCACAATAGTAGGAGGACCGTCCTATTGCCTTTACCACTGCGACACCAATCCGGCTTCAAATCGTTTGGAATCTATGCAATTTATTGACCCTTTTGAATCTAGATTTAGTTTTCAAGATTTTAGGAAAGAAGTTTTAATAATAAAAAGACTTGAACAAAAATCGAGAGAGTTAGATAAAAACGAAAAAGTCAATAAAAAAAATCACCATAAAAGCGGTAAAAGGGATTATATTATTTATTATTCACAGTTTTATTTAAAAAAGCGTTCCAAATACTGCTATATTAGTGTAAAATATATTGTTATTTATAAGCAAACTACCAAAAAAAAACAAAATAAAACCATATATATCACTACATAGTATAAAACAAAGTCGCCTTTTCTGTCCCTATATCCCTATGTGCGCTTAAATCTTTAAAACTACGCAACGGATTTTGATGCGGTTTTTTTCAATAGATAGAGTGATTCAAGAGGAAGATTTATATGTATAATACATGCATAATATACTAAGGCAACATTGCTAATTTTAGAGTTTTCTAACGTGATGTCGTAAATTAACCTATTTTTTTAGGCTTATTTAGCAATTAGCAAAAACGCTGCCTAACCCTACGAGTTAGATCAAATTAATGTACTACAGTATTGTACAGCATAAAAAGGTCTACAAAAAAGTCCGCGATGGTATATGTTTATCTTTTAGGGATAACCCACATTAACCATTTTTATTGTTTACTTTTTACGTGAGAAAATGGCTTATTTAGGAATCTATTTTAAGCAATACGGCATTAATCCTTATCGAATTAAGTACCTTAAATACAGTGTGCAATTAATATAGATCAATATGGTTCCTTACAGCATGTAAATTAAACAAATATTTTCGGAGATATTACAAATTTAAAATTTGCGTTTAAAAATGTGTAATGTAATAAAAATTGTATGAATTTAGATATTCCAAAGATAGCAGGAAATCTTCATAGTAAGTATAGGGGAAGAGGAATTGTTTTACTCCAAAGTTAATGCGTGCAGGCCAAGGGCAGTAATGAATGAACCAAAAATACTGGATCGATTTTAATCATGTTTTCATTGAGTGACATAGGCATATATATTTTATGCCCGTGCAAAGTCGGAGCGGGCCGCTATGTTTTTATATACAACGTTCATATTTTTTCTGTAGTGTATTTAATTTAGTATCAGCATTGCACCCGTGCGAAGCCGGGGCGGGTCGCTAGTTACATATAAATATATGTGAGCATAAATTCGGAACATTTTTTCAAGGTCGCGGCTAGGACGACAGAGCCAGAATGTAAAAAATCGGTCGAATGAAACTAGTAGAACCGAAAATAGTAACTAAAAGTAAACGATTGAAAAAGTCGATAGTAAACAGTAGTAAAATCAATCGGATTGGAAATAGCGACTGAAACAGTCACTAGTAAAAAGTAGTAAAATCAGTCGAACCGAAAATAGCGATTAGTCGATAGTAAAAAGTAGTCAATTACTAAACAGTCGTTAGTCGTTTTCAGTCGATAGTTCCCAACGCTAATAATAATAATGAAAGTGGTCATTGAGAATTGATGACAGATTTTTTGTTCATTAAAAAAAGGTTCCTACAAATGTATAACATTTATTCTTCTAAAAGCCATCGATTAAACAACACTTTACTTAACGACGTATCTTCTATTGATCGAATCCGCATCAGATCTCCGAAGTAATACGGATGATTAATGATATGGTTCCGTATTTTAGACCGAACCATCGTCGTACAAGCGGTGGAACTACATTCTATTATTAAGTCAATAAAAAGCCGAATACGACCAAAATACCAAATGGTGAATAAAACAAGCAACTTGACAAACTCGTAAAGTTTTTTTTTCTTCTTGCTGTTAGTATGTGTACGTGTACGAATGTCTTTAAAGGACTTTTGAAATGTCAATAGCGAGACTGTTTTTAACGTTTTTTTTTATTTCTTCGTGGTTTATATATTAGGATAGTACATTAGGACGGAAGGCCCCTTCACTTGACTTTAAACTATTCGATTTCGATCGATTTATTTCCTTGGGAGTTGTTTTTAATCCTGTTTTATACGCATATCCACGATTCGGTGCCAATTCGATGCCATGTTTTACGGGCTATTTATTTTATTTCTTTACGTTTTTTATAAAATATTTTAAGCTTTCGGGTTCCAAATATACAACATATTTCTCCAGATATAAAAGTGGCGGTCTTAACAACCTTTATAGTACGTAATGTACCCAATATTAAACATTAAAATGTGTGCAGTGGAAATTATGGCAATGAGGGTAAATTATTCCAAAAGAAAGTATCAGCAGCAGAGAATGATTACTGTCATTCATAGTTGCTCAAAAAATGTAAACTTAGTAAACTTTAATCTTACAAGTTACCAGAAGGGTTGATAATAAACTTGTATTATTTTGTTTCCTATAAATAGTTATTTTCATCACAGACGTGGAAAGATTGGGATTTCCTGGAATATATATTTTTAAATTAATTACATGTTACATTAAATATGCTTAGTACAATCTTAATTTATAAATTAATTATTATTACCGTTCTGTTTTATTCGCATTAATACATAAGCAATGCGAGTGCGGGATTAATAAATAAATTAATAAGTACGCTAAATAAATTCGTGTGGTTTGGTTCGCTTCAGTCCTCTGATTTCATGCCTGTTGTCCTTTCATGCTCTTCCACGTTGCTGTGATTTAGCAACATTGTTTCATGTTTTAAGGCGAAATCTTGCGCTACTTCGTATATTCATTTCATTTCGAGATCATCGTGTAGCTCTTCGTTGGCTAAGTAGCGACAAACATTGGTGATTAATCGTTTTAACTTTCTTTAAGGTGTATTGGATTATCAGCTGGTTTGATGTTTTAGTGCAACCCCATTTCCCTGGCATACGAAAAATATAAGAAAATCAACAATTCGGATACATTAAATTCGTAAATCTATATTCGTAATTCGAATGTTTCAGGCACACTTTGGAAATATTTACCTTTGGTTAAAATAATATATTTTCTGGTAATTACACGTATAATTACAAGCAATTAAGCGCATTTTCATTTTCGTTTTTGTTATCGATTCCCATTATTTTTATATAAAAACCTTTATATACGAGGGCCACTATTTATATTTCGGGAATAGCAAAAAAACAAATAGTTAAGCTGCGAAAACATTTTTTTTTATTTTTCGAAGTACTCGCCACGATGATCGATACACGCTTAAACCAATTTTCAAAGTATTTATTCCATTCTGAATGAGGTATCTTCAAAACATGATTTCTGAACGCTTCGTTGGCTTCTTTGGGTGATGAAAATCGTTGACCACGCAGTTTATTCTATACGGATGGGAGCAAAAAGAAGTCATTGGGCGCCAAATCAGGGCTGTACGGCGAATGACCCATCAATTCGATGTTTCGAGCACTCAATCAAATAGTCTCTTGTTTGAGCCGATGTGTGAGAGCTCGCATTGTCATGATGAAGAACAATCCGGCGTGTCTTGTTTGTTTTCTTTATTTCACCGAAGACTTTTTGGCAAACAAGTGGTTGTGTACCAATCAGATTATATAACTAATATGTATTCTGAAGAATTATATATAATCGTATATATAATTCTTCTGTTAGTGTGTATGTCATTGAACTCCTGCTATACGGTTGGACCGATTTTCATGAAATTTTGTGAGTATATTTACGTGGACTCGAGTAGTCTCACAACCGAACTTGGTAGGTGGCGCTGCCACTAGTGTTTTGTAGCGATCGGTACAACCCTTTAGACCACCACTATTACATCAACATTAAGTTCAATGGTTAGCAACGCTGGTGGATTGGTAGCATGCGATTCCCAGCAATAAAAGACCACCACGACCACGTCTCTTTCTTCTAAACTTGCCGAAAAAGCGATACTACACGCTTTAAAAAGTTTTACAGACGCGCACAACATAATCCCGAATGAACAATTCGTTTTCCGTGCCAAACACTCAAGCATTCATCAAGCTGCTCGCGTCGCAGCAATAATCCACCAGGCATTAGGAAAATGTTGAAAAACTGAACAGCTTGGCCTACCGAATGACCTAATTTCCCCAATAGATTCATACTTGAACAGTAGATCCTTTCAATTGAGGATCGGTGACGCTGTCTCCTCCACGAGAACAAATCTCCGCAGGAGTTCCTTTCCCACTCCACAAACATTCCCACACAGCATTCTATGCAGATGATACAGCTTTCTTTACAACCGGCTAAAATTCCGACGCTATTCGCGACAGACTCAAAGTCCAACTGAACCAGGCGATTGCTTGGTACAAATTCTGGCGGCTGCGTATTTACCCGAGCAAAACTCAGGTTATTCTGTTTCACCGCAAGAAAGAGTTCCGCGCCTAAGGCCTCCAAATCAATAAGCTTCCTATCCTCTGGCTCCAGAATGTATCATACCCCAGTCTCCAATTTGACCGCACGTTCCAATGGTCAGCCCAAATCCAGCACGCTATCTACAAAGGCAAAGGCGTGTATAGTCTTCTCGTCCTACTCCTCTGCAGGAAAGGTAAACTCCCAATTCCCCAGAAAAAGACTCTGTACAAAATGCCAGTCGGTCCAGTCTTCCTCTTCGGAGCGCAGGTGTGGTACAGGTATGTCTCTGAGAGACAACTTGCACTACTCCAAGTGTTCCAATCCAAAAAAGTCCTCGCGTTACTCAATGCCCCGTGGTTTTTGAGGAACGTTAACACTCACCTCGAATCAGGCATCCCATTCTCGAGAAATCTCACGAACATGGTCAGTGTAAAGTTTTCGCTAGGCGCCTTAGAACACGACAACATTTTGATCAAATCCCTACCCATCCACAAACCTCGGTAGATAATCAACTGCGACAATCCCAGTCATAATCTAGGGTCTCTGTCGCCCGCAAAACACTCTGCAATCCCGAACGATATCAGCAACAGATCATTTGGTTCTAGGTGGTCATTCTGGAACAAGAAAAAAAACCGAAAACTCTCTTTTTCTCTACGCCTTGTAACAGCACCACTACCATAATGTTGCATATTTCCTTTATCTAACCTAATATCCTGTCCATCCTCCTGTCGACTACATGTAGTATCTAAGAACAAAATAAATATAAGAAGTTTTATTCAGCCCATGTTTTCTGTTCGCGTGCGAATTCCTTCCACAAAAATAGTAGTGAGTGTTCAGACAAACAATCAAGTCGACAGTCGCACATTCCGACAGACAAGTCGAACATACCTACAGTTTTAAGATTAAAAAAAAATCTTTTAGACCTTTTTCGATTTTAATAGTATATCGCAACAAAATCACTAATTCTCTGTTATTGGATACCGACCGTGTTTGTATACTCTTGTCGAAAATGATAATTTTCGTTCGCATTAAACTTTTAATCTACAACTAAAAACTTTAAAACCATCATGTTAAAATCGCAGCATTCTACAGAAGATTATATAGGTAACACAATATTTGGTTGTTGTATCCAATAATTTATTCTTCACAAAACAGTTGTTAATAAGGAACACGGCTAGAACAGGAAATTATTGAAAATATCATTACTAGCAAACAGATCCATCTCGTTTCAATATCGTGGTTCTCTGTGACGTATTGTGATTGGTGATGATTGTTGCAGATGCCACATTGTTAATTTTACGACATGTGTAATTGTAGAAAGGACTAGCAACAGCAAATAACAGATGACAAGTTATCCTGTTGCATGGCCGGGTTATCCGGGTCATACGTTGCAAGAGTGATGGATACACTGTTGCATCCTGAATAGGAGGTTCTGTCACAGCCAGCGTATTCACCCGACATTGCATCTTGTAGTTACCACTAACTCAGATCGATTCAGCACAGTTTGGCTTGCAGATGGTCTCGAAATATAAATGAACTAAACCGATGGTTGGATCACTGTCAAATTAATATCGATCTTCGAACACGATATCACCATGTTGCCAGATAGATAGGAAAATTGTGTAGAAAGCTATGGAAATATTTCGATTTAATTTATATTGTAGCAACTTTCTCAAAAAAATGGCTTTTTAAAGTGAAATAGTGATCACAATACACGCAAGATCTTGTACTAGTATTTATTATTATCAATTTAAATTACACAAAGTTAAGATTTATTGGTACGATATTTCACACATTTAAACGAAATATCCAAGAGTACACAATAAATATTTTATTATTATCTGCAACATACATTTGCGGAAATTAAAGTCGTTATAAAACACAAATGGGACTTAATAGGTGGGCCAATTAATCAGCACTCTCATACCGAGAACTCATTTATTTTAAATTTCGAGCTCATCAATTTAAGAACCATATACAGTGGTCTAACATAATATAAATTTAAAAAAATAATAATAAATAGAGTACATGATCATTAAAACATGTTTATTGTTATTGTTGATAAAACATGTTCATTATGGTTTATTGAAAATGATATTTAATTGATATCTGATTGACGATGACCTATTAAATATAAGCAGTAAACATTCTATCAGGCATTTTTCATGGTATCTTGAAAAACGTGATATGATTTGTGAATTAATGTAATTTTAATATGTAGGTGCTAATTTGTTTGTTTTATAACGCCCTATCAGTAACACGCTGTTGTCTAATATATGTTTTATTAATTACATCTTAAATTAAATATGCTTAGTACAATGTTAATTTATAAACCAATTTATTACTGTTGTGATTGTATGTATACCGAGGTATTTAGCTGATTCTGGTTGAGGAATCCGGCATCCGTTAAGTGATACGAGTAAGTTTTTGTCATTTCGCTACAATCCAAATACATATGGACAGATTTGGAGCTATTAAGTTGCATTTTCCAGTCTCTAGTCCGTTTGTAAATCTTGTTTAACTGCTACTTATTCCTTTTCTATAGTCTTAGACGGAGATACATCTTTTGCCACGACAACTGTGTCAAATGTTCTAAGTACTGCTTCTTTTGTTGTTGGGATATCAACGGTAATTAAAATGATGAAAAGATTTAATTTTATTGGGAAATATTCAGCTATAATATGAAAAGCAGATGTTATCACTATTATTGGACGTAAATGAATGTTAAATTTAAATAAAAAGACAAATGAAAAGTAGACAGATACTTCTGACTAGGATAAGACCCCTTGTTACAAATCTCATTTTGCTTTCAATTAAGTTAAAATTGTATTTGATTTTATAATAACTTCTAGTAGTCTGTCTACACTCATCACTAGTTGTTCACACATCTGAGAAAAAAAATGCACACTGCTAACACATTCGGATAATATATTAGCAGAGATAAATGCCTTTTTTAAGTACAAATATTCTTTAAAATATATTTATATTGGCATATAAAGCATTGTTGTGATTATATCCCTCTTGAAGGAAATTATATTGGGTTGGGGAGAAAGTAATTTCGTTTGTGTAATAAAGTTTGTTTTTTTATATATATTTTTATTTACATTTTAAACACTAATCACTGATGTATATGTTGTTTTTATATTTGATCTACTTCCATTGTTTTCATAAAGTCATAATTCCACCACTACTATAGAACTTCTGAAACCTCTAAGCAGAAAGAATTATACTACCTTTATATCTCAAGTATTTTATAAATTGTCGGCTTTATAGCGCTCTGTAGTATGACTTTATTGAATAAGTATTACTTGATATATGCGACTATAATTTGATTTATTAGGAAAAAACGAAATGCCATTTCCCTCAACCTAACAAATAGATTAGGAGTCTACTAATTGTTAGGTGATTTCAAAATGTATGAAATACATACGCTCATGTTTATTATTCAACAAAGAATTTTTGTTTTAGTGTTTATTATCTAACTGTTGGTAAAATATACTAATGGGGATTTACGTTTTATTTTACTTTCTTCGTATTTAAACATTTGACTAAACAAATAAAGGAGATAATTTTATATTTATTTTTAATTACGCAAGTAACAAGAAAGCAATATAATAGCTATAAACAAAATTAGTACGAGGGTTAATTTAAATTACCATTAGAGAATTAACGTTTTTATAAAACTTTTAAGTCGATTTGAATTTCATAAACATTTTGTTATTTTATAGATATATTTTTTCTTAGACTAAGGCTTTTTACGTTTATTTAAAACCTTTGAATTTACTCTCATAAACGTTCTGGATCAACAGTGAATACCACCCAAAATCTACATATTGGAATTACGTTTCAAAGGATTCCTAAAAATTATAACGGAATTATATGTTTATTTAGATAGATTTTATGACATCGATATTATACTCCCGAATTCATAACTTCAAGAGTTTCAATAATTAGAAAACAAAATATATTGTTTACAAGAACAATCCTACTGATACAGGAATAAAACTAAATTTATTGTAGGTAGTTTAGGTTAAAAGTAAATTGACATTGATTTGTTGTATTATTGATGATTTTTTGACTATATTTGCTATAGGGAAGATCCAAAAGGAAGAAAGACAGTAACCGCACGAGTTTCATCATCGCGGTTTCTTTATTTGCCCAGTAAAAAAGAGTTTTATAAAAATTGCAGGAGGGTAAATATTAGGACAATCTAGCAACTCAACAATGTTAATTCAAATTATTCAATGGTATTTCCTACCGTTTATAGCTTGTTGTCTTTTTAAGTATATATTCTTTATTAATACTGTTTCTAGTCTTCGAAACAATTGGTGAATTCGATTTTTTGAATGGTCTTATCATATCTTACCTTAGCAATCATTATGAAAATTCCAATAGTTATAGAACCATGTTTCTTACTTCCTAAAATGCCGAAAACAGAAATCATGCCGAAATCAAAGGGAATTTTTCGGCATGATTTCTGTTTTCGGCATTTTAGGAAGTAATAAACGTTCTATAACTATTGGAATTTTCATAATGATTGAGGTAAGATATGATAAGACCATTCAATTCGGAATAAAATAGTATTAATTATTGACAGATTGACCTGATGAAAGTAATCCATAATGAACAACGATTTTTCCGTATTGTTATTATTTAGAAGCAGATCTAAAAATGTTAACAAATATACTAATTTAACATTAAAAAATCCTTATATTACTGACGTAAGTTAAACTGAAACTGCTTGCTTTATTATAACGGTGAACTTTTTAAAGCCACCTGGGTATTTCTCCCCATGTTCCACTGGTAATGTCACGAATGCAAGAATGAAAGAAACGAACGTGTGTCTATTGGGTATCGTTCGATGACAATGAGAAATTAATCTCTTAGCAGGAAATTAATTTTAGTCATCAATTTTAGTTCTGAAAAGGATTAGGTGCTAAAACGTTTAATGGCCCAATCAAGTTTAAAGATCTAACATTTTCAAATGTCATTGTCTTCGAATTTAATTCTCGAAAAAGTCTATGAGGTTTCGTCGTTTCCGAATTGCCGAAACCATTGGGGTCACCTCATGCTCAATGGGTCCACCGGCCATAAATAATAAAAACATTTTTACGACATATCATAGCCGAAATGTGTGACAATAAAAGTTGTTTTAATATCAGAGAGAAAATAACACATTTTACAAAATCTATTACGGCTGATCTGCAAACCAAAAAATAACTACTGTGGCAACATATACAGACGATACAGCAATCTTAGCATCCCATGAAGATCCAGTCACAGCATCAATAAACCTACAAACCCACCTGAAGACATGGCGCATTAAAGCCAATGAAACAAAATCCACGCATATAACGTTTACCCTGCGTAGAAGAACATGTCCACCAGTGAATACCATTCATCGTCAACTCCCCCAAGCAGAGCATGTTAAATATCTTGGTATGCACTTAGATTGACGCCTAACCTGGAAGAAGCACATACTCTCTAAACGGAAACAACTTGGACTAAAATTATATCAAATGTATTGGCTCATCGGGCGCAAATCCAAATTATCATTAGATAACAAGGTATTGCTGTATAAGTCTGAGTTGAAGCCCATTTGGAATGGAATCCAACTATGAGGTACCGCTAGCAAATCTAATATATCCATTATTCAATGGTTCCAAAATAAGGTGTTGCGTGCCATTGTTGATGCTCCGTACTATATTTCAAATAAAGTGATACAACGCGATATTCCTCTAGAACCAATAACGAGTGTAATTCAACGTGTTTGTGTGAAGTACTTCGAAAGAGTGTCAGTGCATCCCAATGTACTCGCTAATCAGCTAAATATGCGACGTGATAGTGAAGTGCGTATACTAAAACATTTAACACCACCTGATCTGATTACTGCACATATGTAGACTTTAGAATAAGCTTTAGAATAAGACTAATTAATTAAGATAATATTTTATGCAGAAGATTGCTTAATGAAGTAATTTTCTACATGCCATGTATATATAATATAGACATAAGAAATACTTATTGCCAATAGGGCAGATTGTGGGCTCAGGAAGAGTAATAAAAAAAAATCTATCAATTTTTTTAATATCTGTATATAGGGAATGTTTTGTTTAAGCGATCAGATTTAACAAATAGTAGCGTTAACAGTCATTTCAAGAAGATATAAATTAATTATATTAATGATTGGCTAATAAACCAATATCTTTGATTTTAGGTCAAGTTGAGAGTATCTTCCGACTAACCAGTACAGTTGTTTAACTTTAAATATATACTGTTTTGCTTTTTGTCCAACATGAGGCTTCCAATTTAAACTACCATTGAGATATATACCGAGGTCTTTAGCTGATTGTGGTTGAGGAATCCGGCATCCGTTAAGTGATATAAGTAAGTTTTTGTCATCTCGCCAAAATGTAAAATAAATATGGACAGATTTGAAGCTATTAAGTTGTATTTTCCAGTCTCTAGTCAATTTGTAAATCTTGTTAACCGCTACTTGTACCTTTTTCTACAGCATTATGTGGAGATATATTTTTGGTCATGATAACTGTGTCGTCGGCAAATGTTCCAAATACTGTTGCCAGTTGTATTGACTGACTCACTGGTCGTTTTTGTAATTCAGTGCGATATTTTGGAAAACTTTTTGAATATTTTCATGTAGTTGCTGTAATTTTACAAAGTTTGTAAGTCGGCATTATAATCTATTGTGTGAATTTATCGACTACCATTTTATTTGTACGCGCGTAATGGTTTCAAGTCAATTTCTGGATGACATAAGACTAATGATTTAAGACATGTCTGCATTATCACCTTTTTATATCAAATTATTGGATCTTCGATCTTCGCTTGATATAAATTACTTTATTATCTTTTTCAAAGTGAATTTTGATTTACAACACCTTTTACAAACCTTTAACAATGATTGAAATTGTATGATACAAACATTTTTAAACCACTTTCGACACAGCTAGTATTGACGATTTTTCTGGTTTCAAAATTGCGTTTCAGTTCCGCTACTTGTACTTTTTCTACAGAATTATGTAGGGCTGTATTTTCTGTCATGATAACTGTGTCGTCGGCAAATGTTCCAAATACTGTTCCAAGTTATAGTGTCATTTATTATGAATATATTTCGCTAAACTGCTGACTAGGAACATTATTTGAATTCGCGTGTATTGCATGAAGTTATTTGTATTAAGGAGATGAAATTCGAGTCGATAACTACTTATTTTTTATCACTATAATGCACATAGTGACTCTTCGTGATTTTTTCTTGAAATAAAAAGATCGTTTTATTAGTTATTTTTTATCACTACATAGTATAAAACAAAGTCGCCTTTTCTGTCCCTATATCCCTATGTGCGCTTAAACCTTTAAAACTACGCAACGGATTTTGATGCGGTTTTTTTCAATAGATAGAGCGATTCAAGAGGAAGGTTTATATGTATAATACATGCATAATATACTAAGGCAACATTGCTAATTTTAGAGGTTTCTAACGTGATGTCGTAAATTAACCTATTTTTTTAGGCTTATTTAGCAATTACCAAAAACGCTGCCTAACCCTACGAGTTAGATCAAATTAATGTACTACCATAACTACCATAAAAAATGTACCATAAAAAGGTCTACAAAAAAGTCCACGATGGTATATGTTTATCTTTCAGGGATAACCCACATTAACCATTTTTATTGTTTACTTTTTACGTGAGAAAATGGCTTATTTACGAAGCTATTTTAAGCAATACGGCATTAATCCTTATCGAATTAAGTACCTTAAATACAGTGTGCAATTAATATAGATCAATATGGTTCCTTACAGCATGTAAATTAAACAAATGTTTTCGGAGATATTACAAATTTAAAATTTGCGTTTAAAAATGTGTAATGTAATAAAAATTGTATGAATTTAGATATTCCAAAGATAGCAGGAAATCTTCATAATAAGTATAGGGGAAGAGGAATTGTTTTACTCCAAATTTAATGCGTGCAGGCCAAGGGCAGTAATGAATGAACCAAAAATACTGGATCGATTTTAATCATGTTTTCATTGAGTGACATAGGCATATATATTTTATGCCCGTGCAAAGTCGGAGCGGGCCGCTATATTTTTATATACAACGTTTATATTTTTTCTGTAGTGTATTTAATTTAGTATCAGCATTGCACCCGTGCGAAGCCGGGGCGGGTCGCTAGTTAGTTATAATTTTGGAACCACCCGATTTACTTTCGTATTCTCTAAAGTTAAAGATCTGCGTCCACAATATCGCTTTAAAATAATCAAAGATTAAAACCAAAAAGATAAAGTTTCAAACATATTTCAAAATTCGAATTGAATTATTGTTTTAAAGCTTGGAAAAATGTTGCCATAAATACATTATCCAGGGAGAATTATAACCGATAAGAAGTGCAATTCAAAATGATTATATTAATTATTTTAAATGATTATATTTACTTCGAAAAAGTGTTAGTGTAGCCCAATGTGCTTACAAATCAGCTAAATGTGCGACATGAAAGGTATCAGAAAGGCTATCACATTTGACAAATGGGTATATTTCTTATATAGTGCAATCGATACTGATACTGATGAGTGAAATGTTTAGACATAGGGATTTCGTTAATTTGAGAATACATCTAAACTAGTGTTGGGAACTATCGACTGAAACTGACCATCGACTGTTCAGTAATTGACTACTTTTTACTATCGACTGTTTCAGTCGCTATTTTTGGTTGGACTGATTTTACTATTTTTTACCAGTGACTGTTTCAGTCGACTGTTTTCAGTAGATATTTTC
Source organism: Rhynchophorus ferrugineus (assembly GCF_030347505.1). Taxonomy (NCBI): domain Eukaryota; kingdom Metazoa; phylum Arthropoda; class Insecta; order Coleoptera; family Curculionidae; genus Rhynchophorus; species Rhynchophorus ferrugineus. Next base: position 24,986,584 of record NW_027472581.1, on the reverse strand, counting down.
GATCCAACTGATTTTGTTACTATTTACTATCGACTGTTTCAGTCGTGTACTTTTAGTTACTATTTTTGGTTCTTTTTTTTAACGTTCTGGCCCTGTCGTCCTAGCCGCGACCTTGACAAAAATTTATCCAATTTATGTTTACATAGATTTATATGTAATATATGGTTTTATGATTATTTTTTGGTAGTTTACTTGTACATAACAATATAGTATACATTAATATTATAGCATTTTGGTGCGATATTTTTCAAGATTGTTAATGTAATAAGATTAAAATTGGGAATGATAAATAGTAAAATATTTTGACTGTTTTATGGCAATAATAGGTAATATTTCGATTGCTCTCTCAACATTTGTTAAACATATTTCCGTTCAATAATAAAGAAAGCATTTATATCATTTCCTTCAAATCAGTTTAAAGGTCATGGATTAGTTCTTTTTTCTATGATTAGATATATGTTTAATTTTTAAATGGTATTTATGGTTATTGTACATCTTTAGATTTTAGGTTTTGTTTAAGTTCTGTTCCATTGTCTATATTTATTATAGTATATTATTTAATAATAGCAATTAACACATTAAAATACAATAAAACATCTGTGGCGTATTATTCCATTCTATAGAAAAATCCCATTCCTTTTTCCCGATCCACAGAACATTCAATTATAAAAGTAATTCTACTTCATTTCGAATTAAATTACCGTCGGTCTCGATTTGTATCGCCACTTTTTTCTGGAAAAGAAATTGTTGTTCAAGTAAAATATAAAGTTTCTCCTACATATATCGTAATTTATATAAATTTTAGAGTAAAATTTAGATATTTCACACAGGAAAATATTTAATGAAGTAATTTTATATATATCAGGTATATAATATATATATGGAAATATATTACATTCATGCATGATCAAGAAATAGTAAGACTTAATTAAAATAATTAAATAAATGTTCCAATTTAATTTTAAGAAAATTTTATCGTTGTACATCACCAAAGTACATGATCACATCATGAAGTAATATTAACATATTAATTTTATATAACGAAATTCCATATAAACATATTTAGATCTCAAAATTGTTGAGTATTTATTTATAAAAAAATGAAATGGTCATAATAATAATTTAATATTTTAATATATTCTTTACCAAAATAAACGAAATATCTAATTACTTAAATTCAAACAAATTAGAACTTGTTTGCTTAAATAAATACCGAATCATTAAGTGTTTGTAACCAATTATACTTGTTCAACAATAGTTCAACAGTACTTTAATGAAAATTTGCATATATAATTAACAAAGAGGTGGGTTAATTTTGATCTTTAAATAATAGCGGGATATTAATAAATATTGTGTGGTATAATATGAATCGAACAATGTAGATCCAATCGTGGAAGTGGAAGACAATACAGTAGCCCACATAATTGAGTATTGGAAATTGAACACAAGTAATAATTAAATAAGTCATAATAGTTTGAATAAATATTATTATAAACAATTCTTAATATAGACTATGTTATATAACAAAACCCTAATGTTTTATATTGGATATGTTATTTAATTTTAAAAGGCTTTTTTGATAATAATGTTATCTATAATTTAAAAATTAATTTTAATTCAATTCATTATCAATTATATCTTAGGTTTCAGTTTCCGTTCAAGGTGTCGCCATTTTTTTTCGTGAAATAAAATGGTTTTAAAGAAAATTAAATGTTTTGGTGTTTTAAACTCTGCACACTTCATAATTGGTGCAGTCGGTAGAATTCCAGGGAGATCATTAAGCTGTGCTGTTTTAAATTAATTCAATTAACCAGAATCAAACTTATCAGGAAACGGAGACAGCTTGACGTTAAATTGGCAATTGTTCCGCAGTTACTATTAGTTTTCCTTGGTCACAAAAGGTAAATTAAAAGTCGAAACATCCATGCTTTGAAAGAGGTCCATAGCCCGTGTATTCGTCACAATCATCGCAATTTATGGTACAAGATTGATGACCTGAGATGGACTGAAGTTGCTGTGAACTAGCTAGTCCATTGGAATTTGGAGAGAAGCTTAGAGATAAGGGTGTACGACCACTAAAGGCAGATTGCAGTAGCTCTGTTTTTTACTCTAGCTTTTTTTTACTGTACCTACTTTAGACTATTGGAATTTGCAGCCACTGAATCCCATACAGGGTATACCATCGAAATTTGGGTAAAATAAAATATTTAGAAGATCTTTAAAGGCAATCTAGCTGCCGAATCTACACTCAGTACTCACAAATAATTTAATCCCATCTGTAGATAAGTAACAGATAAATTGAAAAGTCTTCGGCTTACCATAGTAAAACACACTTTTTTGGCAAAATTAGTTTTTTTTATTCAACATAATTCCCTTCAGGGGTGATACACTGATTATAGCGACCCTCCAACTTTTCGATACCATTTTTGTAGTACGATTTGTCCTTTACTTCAAAATAGGCCTCAGTTTCGTCGATCACCTCTTCATTCGACGATAATTTCTTACCAGCGTGCATTCTTTTGAGGTCTGAGAACAGGAAATAGTCACTGAGGGCCAGATCTGAAGAATACAGTGGATGAGGAAACAATTCGAAGACCAATCCATTGATTTTTGACATAGTGCATTGTCTTGGTGAAGCAGCACTTTCTTTTTCTTTAAATGCGGCCGTTGTTCGGCTATTTCGTCCTTCAAACGGTCCAATAACGCTACGTAATAGTCGCTGTTGATGGTCCTTAATTTTTCAAGGTATTCAATGAAAATTATTCCATGCGCATCCCAAAATACAGACGCTATAACCTTGCCAGCCGACTGTTGTGTTTTCCCACGTTTTGGAGAGGGTGCATCGTGTGCAGTCCACTCGGATGACTGTCGATTGGACTTCGGAGTGAAATGATGGAGCCATGTTTCATCAATTGTCACATATCGACGCAAAAACTCGGGTTTATTACGCTTGATCATCTTCAAACACTGCTCCGAATCATCAACTCGTCGTTGTTTTTGGTCAAAAGTCAGCTCACGCGGCAGCCAGTTTGCACAGAGCTTTCTCATACCCAAATATTCGTGAATGATATGATGTACACATTCAGTTGATATCTTTAGAGTATCTCCTATTTCATTCAGTTTCAATTGACGGTCATTCAAAATCATTTTGTGGATTTTTTAATATTTTCATCGGTAACAACCTCTTTTGGGCGTCCACTTCGTTCACCGTCTTCAGTGCTCATTTCAACAGGTCTCAACTTAGCAATACCAATCATTGATGGTTGATTTTCCTGGGACAGTGTCCAGAAACTCGGCATCAAGCCAAGTTTTTGCTTCAACTATATTTTTTCCTTTAATAAATCAATATTTTATCAACACGTGAAATTCCTTTTTATCCTATTATTTATATTTATATAGTTCAGAAACTAATGATCCGACGCTAGTAGTTGCGTTGTTTCTTTAGGAGGGAGATGTTACATCGCTCGAGTGACACTCACCGGGTTGTTTTTTTTTATTAGAAATTGTTAGAAATGTTTATGTTATACTCGAATATGCAGTGAGATATCAATCCCATAACATAAAATAGTTTTAAAGTAAAATAAAATTTTGTTTTAAAATGCGATGCATATTTTAACTTGAGATAATAAAGCTTTAAAACCCTTGCTTCTAAAATATTTGAATAATTTTTTACACAATTTGGGTCCAGTTGGATCTATAGTTATATTATTTCTTATAATTCAGAAATTCTTAATAAAAAAGCCATTTGTTGTGTATAGATAATTTAGAGCATTATAACAAAAAATTTTTCACATTACATACAAATAGTTTAATAAAATAAATAAACTAATAAAATAATTAGCAATATACTAATACTAGGGATTGGGATTTTTATTATTGCGACTAACTGAATATAGCCTCAAGACAGTATAGATGTTGGTTCTTCAAAGTGAATGTTAACGATGCTTTAAATCTTATTAGCATACGTAATGAGCAGTGAGGAGGCTAATTTAGGTATGAAGATATTCACAAATATTATTGTTAAATTTAAATTAGAAAAATATAACAGTAACTTCTAATATTGGTGAGAAAATTGTATATCTGTTTAGTTATATGACAATTATATCCTAGGAGTTGATATATTATCATAGAATAATTCTATTACCACATAATATGGGGTATCATTATGTACAAAATATTTAAATATTCTACTAGCTTCTATACTAATATATTTAATATTACTGATTGTTCCTGAGCCTTGTTGATGGTTAAATTATTTGAACTCGAATAGCGCAACTGTCAGAATCATTGCGATATGTTTCAATAGTGCCCTTTCATCTCTATCTCCATTTGATTAAGAATTGATGATATTTTTTGTCATCTTATTCACTGACAATCTTGGATACTGTTCCTAATGCGCGGTAAATTAATATGATAGAGAAGGTAGATAGGAACGCCAATTTATAATATCATAACGTACGACTGGATTCATAGCATTTGATTAATAGCTTTGACATTGCTAACTGTATTTAATAATTAATATAACATGTTCACTGACTCACTAGTCATTTTGTAATTCTGTACTATATTTTAGAAAAGTTTTTGAATATTTTCATGTAGTTGCTGTAATTTTACAAAGTTTGAAAGGCGACATTGTAATCTATTGTGTGAATTTGTCGACTACCGTTTTATTTACGTACGCGCATACTGGTTTCAAGTCAATTTCTGGATGACATAAGACTAATGATTTCAGACGTGTCCTAATTATAACCTTTTTTGTATCAAATTATTGGATCTTCGATCTTCGATTGATTTAAATTATTTTATTATCTTTTTCAATTCGATTTTTATCCTTAACAATGATTGAAATTGTATGCTACAACAAGTTTTAAATCACAATCAACACAGCTACTATTGACGAATTTTTTGGTTTCAAAATTGCGTTTCAGAATCACAAAGATTACGACATTAACTAAAAACAGTTTAATAATTAAATAATTGTCTATTATGAAATATTATACGTCCTTGAATATAATAGTTGTTTCATAAATTATTTTCTTTGTGAGTCACCCTGTATATATTCTGACTTTTTAGAATAAACCTAAGAAAAGTATATATATATATATATATATATATATATATATAGATATAGATATTAAGGAAAACAAGAATTAATATTTTGAATTTGCCTGTTTCACGTTTTTTAACATTACGGTTCAGTAAGTTCGGCCCTTCCAGTGCATATTTTGATACCTAATTTACTAAAAAGATTTAAAATTTTATTTGGACTGGACCTACTGTTTAAAGTGGGCTACGAACCACGGTTCTCATTATTAAGTGAACATGACTGACCCAGACTGGTTAGTGGTCTGACTAGGAATAATTTTTCTTTTTAGATTTTGCACTCTTGCCTAAGGACAAGTAGAAATGTTAAACGATAACAAAATTAAATTAACGACTATGCCTCAGCAGGATTGGAACCCGCAAGTATCGCAACAGCAGGAGGGCCCTTCTGTCAACTTTACCATTGCGCAAACCAAGTTCAGGCACATCCTATACTTACTTCCTCTACCTCCTTTTTGATTTAATACATTTATTGTTTGTTAAAATTATTGTGTATATTGTTAGTCGCTACAGGTTCAACAATTGTTCAACATTTTAATCTATTTGCGACGTTGAAGATAGCAAATCTCACTGTTTCTTTCAGCTCTGAATCTTGAAAATTATTCTTCAATCTTGAAAAAAAACGCTACGAATTCGTTCCAACACTAACAGTTTGTTTTTAAATTTTATTGAAATAAAACAATTCATCACCCTGTTATATTACTTTTTCTCTATGCCATAAGCTCAAAATTAATTACAGATACGATAAAGTATAATAATTCAAAGATAAGGCTTCAGTTTATATATTTTCATCTTAGCAACCAACCAGTACCAACAATATCGTTAGTTTATATACACACCTACTGATGTTGCTAGGCTTGTTTAGAAACAATATCAATGAAATTAAACACTCCCGAATTCGTTCCTTCTTTATAAATATTCTCCATATAACTGTTCAGTTCGTAATTATTATAAACAATGGATGATCTAGATTGTGTTATACAACAAGCCCTTTTGCAATACTGATTCTGATCTAATTTGATTGAGATCTCGTATTGTGCAACCTAATGTTAACGATGATTTGGGTAGTTTGAACTTTTGAGACAATTGTTAAATTGACATTTAACTGTATTCCTATAATTTGGGCTTGAATTTACAACATATAGACTGACAGATTTAGTTGATTGAAAATAAATAATAGAAATTCTATTTATTGGCACTTTATTTCACTGGCACTATCATTAATGTATTAGATAACCCATGAACAATGGACTTTAGGACATTAGAAGTGAATGAATTTTGCTGGATTTTTCTGTAAATTAATGCTTTCTGTAAAATATTCTCTTTTATATGAAGCCTTCAGGAACATTAATTACTAATATTATCACATGTTAGCTATCAAAAGAAGTGGTAAATTTTTACATTGTTCAGTTCTTTTCTCTGCTAGTAAACATACTAATTCTACGAACTTCTTGATTTTTTTAGTATTCGCTGATGATAGCACAATACTGGCTGACGCAGGTGTTGAGGCGTCAAGCATTATTCATCATATAGTACTAGAAAAAGGAGTGGTAATTTATAGTTAGAACTTGGGATCAGTAATACAGGAGAAGAATAGGCATCCACGTCTGAAGTAATAAGTCGAATCGTACAGCCGTTAAGCCTTAGCTTCTCTAAGATTGTGTGTCTGGATGAAGAGAAATAACGCATCTGAAATACACCGTATAAAATATTTCCAATGCTTATTTTTCCATATGGTCCGACATAAAGCTCCGAAACTATTAACTGTTTCATTTTTCATTCAGATAATATTTCAAGTTGTCGTCTGTAAGGTGTGTCGCTTCCCAATAATTATAAATTGAATTATTTAATTAATTCTAGAAACATAGGCTACTAACATATATTTGGACAAATAATAATTTGTCGAATAAAGAAAGAACAAATTACGCACATACTTCGGTTGATAAAGAAGAGTTTTGGTTAGAAGATACAATAGAAGCAACTTTTGTTATTGTGAAAAAAATGGACAAAAAGGAATTTCGCGTGGTGATAAAATATTGCTTTTTGAGGGGAAAAAATACAGTTGAAGCCAAATATTGGCTGGATTCCAAGTTTCTGAACACTGCCCTAGAAAAATCAACCATCAGGGATTGGTATGCTAAGTATAGACGTGGTGAAATGAGCCCTAAAAACGGTGAATGCAGTGGACGCCCAAAAGAGGATGTTACCGAAGAAAACATTTAAAAAATCCACAAAAAGATTTTGAATGACCTTAAATTGAAACTGAATGAAATAGAAGACGCTTCAAAGATATCAACTTAACGTGTACATTATATCATTCACAAATATCTGGGTATGAGAAAGCTCTGTGCAAAGTGGCTGCCGCACGAGCTAACTTTTGACCAAAAACAACGACGAATTGATGATTCGGAGCAGTGTTTGAAGATGATCAAGCATAATAAACCCAAGTTTTTGCGTTGATATGTGACAATGGATGAAATATAGCTGCGTCATATCACTCCGAAGTCCAATCGCCAGTCATTCGAGTGGACTACACACGATGAACCCGCTCCAAAGCGTGGGAAAACGCAACAGTCGGCTGGCAAGGTTATGGCGTCTGTATTTTGGGATGCGCATGGAATAATTTTCATTGACTACCTTGAAAAAGGAAGCTCCATCAACAGCGACTATTACTTAGCGTTGTTAGACCGTTTGAAGGACGAAATCGCCGAGAAACGACCGCATTTCAAGAAAAGAAAATGCTGCTTCACCAAGGCAATGCACCGTGTCACAAGTCAGTGAAAACGATGGCAAAAATCCATGAACTGGGCTTCGAATTGCTTCCTCATCCGCCGTATTCTCCAGATCTGGCCCCCAGCGGCTATTTCCTGTTCTCAGATCTCAAAAGAATGCTCGCTATGAAGAAATTTTCGTCGAATGAGGTGATCTACGAAACTGAGGCCTATTTTGAAGCAAAAGACAAAACCTATTACAAAAATGGCATCGAAAAGTGGGAGGGTCGCTATAATCAGTGTAATTTTGCCAAAAAAATGTATTTTACTATGGTACGCCGGGGACTTTTCAATTGACCTGTTATGTATTTGATGTTGATGATGTTGATTATGATCAAACGTAGAAATATTTTTTTCTTAAATATTTTTAACAAAATATTGAATATTTTATATAAGGAAGATAATAAATCAGGCCTAATTTTAAAGCATTTAGAATAAATATTATAGATACAATAGATATACAATATTTAGAATAGAATTTACAATAGATGATGTTCTGTGTATTAAAACGCATCGGATACCATTTGTAACCAATTCCAGTATGTATCATTTCGTCGAAGTGTGAAGAAAAATGTTTTTCAGTGCGTTGAAAGTAACTGAATTTATGAGAGTAAATCGTATTTGCGGGAAGTTTTACTTTTATACGTCAATTTTAATAAAAAGGAGGCTGAAAGTTATCGAACATTTTAAAAGTGGTGATTTGGCACCAAACCCAAAGGTTAACCTAGACAGTAAAAAAAATAAAACTAGGATATAAAGATATTAGTCAGCGATGATCCTTGTAAAATTGTAACTTATGTAACTCAAGTAAATGAGTACCTTAAGAAACCATTTCCAATTTCTTGAAAAACATGAGAATGATCTAAAATCTTAGATATTTTGTGTCATATGAATTGAAGAGGCATTTAAAGGCTGATCATTTATTGTTTTTATATGTGTGAAATGTAATCCATAGTGAAAAAAAATCATGAAATCCAAGCTAATTATATTTGGTGGGATTAGCTCGGTGCGTCCATTCTATGTGTATCGTATTCTCTAGATCTTGCTCCTTCTGATTACTATTTGTTCCGACATATGAGTCGTGATCTATCTGACTTCTATACAGCGCTTCACTTCTTATGAAGATAGAAGACAACAAATAGGTCGGTTTGTGAATATCCTCAAAAAATACTTTCAAAAGAATTTTCATAATTAAGCGTTAAATTAAAATATCCTTTAAAACTAATGTATAGACCTAATTTAGTCATGAAAAGTACCAAAAGTCATAATTAAGTGCAAAAATGGATATTTATAAAGGAATTGTTTTAGCTTGTTAAGATATTGAAGATATGAATGGACATCTTTATGACCAGCATCTGTAAGAAAAATGATTTGACCTTTAAGTAACCTCAAATATGTCATTTCTTTAAGACACAATTTAACGATTTAACAATTAAGAATGTGAAATCTGATCACCGCTCAGTCATGTAAAAGAAAACAGACTATGTGCGATAAAGTAGGCAATAAGTAGGGCGTTACAAATTGCCAAATATTTATAATCATCATCAATATATAATGCTCGCTCGAAGAACATGTCTAATTCTCAACCAATACGGTACTGCTGCTGGTGTCAAGAGGTTTCCATACAGGTAAATATTCGAGAATAGTCTCCTATTTTTCAGAGCGCTTTCTATGATCTTGGTACGAGCCCTTTTTTGAGCTATTGGTTGCATCCTGTTCGATTTCGCCACCAAAATCTACGAGAAATTCATTCACCCTTCATCTGACAAACATGCTGAAACTGTTGTAATCAGCATCTCCGAATTTGTTCACGTTGCACTGATTGTCGAATCTTAATCGATTTTTTTGTCTAATACTTTCGGAACCATAGAAAGGGATTGGTAAAATAGATGTTTGAAATGGTCATATTTTTATTTTATCTTATTTATCTGATACATTTTAAAGTTTTCTTTTTACCGACGAGGGTTTATCTGCACTAGACGTACTGTTTAATGTGGACTCCGAACCACCGACACCCGCCCAACCGACTAACTAGTGACCAACTTACAGACCATCCCAGAAGACATCCCCGGTTTTACCCTGTCTGGTTACTGGCCTGACTAGAATGGTTATTCCTTGTCGGATTGTCCACTGTTGTTTACAAAGACTTATAAAATTACAATCACAAACATAAAATACATCCATGCCCCAGCAGGATTCGTACCTAAGGCTACCGCAACACTAGGAGGACCATCCTGTCGCCTTAACCGCTGAGCCACCAAGCCATATTTTAGTCCTAATTGAAATATTTTCTATTTTCCACACGCCACTTTCTTCTTTTATCAAATAATACAATTTTTTAGAGTAGGTCAGTAGATTCAAACACTAAAATATCCAAGAGGTGATGATATTGAGTGATTATAAATCCATTTCAAACTTAACTGAAATAATGTGTTGTTATATTAAACCGAAAATAATGTTTTACAGAGGTTGTGTTATAAAGAATAGAAAAAAGGCAAAGGTTTTTTAAATAGTTTTTTTTAACAACGGAACACCAGAAAGAAACGAAGAACTACCACGCATTTGTTCGTTAGATCGGACTGATACTGCGGTAGTTGGTGCTGGGTCCTGACGTCGTGGCAGGAATCGCGGAGGATAGCTAGCCAGCCGGGTTGCTTCGTATAAAAAGTGGTTCTTCGGAAGCCTTCACGCATTTCGTACTTGGCGACATCGGCATCGACGGCGGTGTCTCTCTTCAGCTGCCGCTAGCGTACGGTGATTAGTTTTTTTTTGTATGTGCGGATCGTGTCCGAGTGCTTCCCGGAAATTCCTGGCGACAATTGTTCACTGCAACAGGTTCGTAAATCTATTTTATGACTTCGTTTCTGCACACTGATAATGTCTCAATTATGTTTCTTCTATGATTTGTTTACTTTTAATAATAATTTGTTGAATGATAATAAAATTAATATGTAATTTTTCATCATAAAATTAATAATAACAAATAATTTCTTAAGCACTTGAATTAGTAAGTCCGAAATTACAAATGTGCATTTTTATAAAAATTGAATATCAAGGTTGGGTGATAATTAACATTTAACTAAAACTAACTAAAGCTTTATTTAAAGTGTTTATTTTGAATCACAATCTCTATATCTATATCTAATAGTTCAAAAGGAGTTTGACATATATTAATGGTTTTACTGGTAGTTCTTTTGCTCAGTTTCATTTTGTTAAACTTTTAATATATTTATCTCTGAATATAAATAAATAAGATATTTATTTACCCTCTAATTGTTCAAAATAAATATATTTCATAAAATTTGATATTAATTTTTATAAATTTTATAATCAGAAAATTAGGAACGATACTTATAATATGCAACAATCACCAAACTATATCTATAAAGACCACAAAACCAATTATCTCAATTCAAGAAACAGTTGCCTATGGCTGTAGGTCTTCGTTTCTGCCCACCAATAATAATTTTTTTAATAACAACAAAAAATTTATATGTTTTTTCATAATAGTAATTTTTTACTTGAATTAGCAAATTTAAAATAACAAATGTGCATTTTTTAAAAATAATTTCTTTATCGAATATCATGGTTGTGTGATAATTAACATTTAACTAACTAAATCAGCTTCATTCAAACTGGTCCTTTTCCTTTTAGTTTTTGTTTTTAATCGTAAAACTCATAAATCTTCAATAGTGCAATAACAGTTTGACATATATTGAGAGTTTTACTATTAGTTTTTCTGCTCAATTTTCTTTAATCGAGGTTGTATCAGTAAATTATATATTAAATATATTTTTTATTTATTTATGATTTTTTTATTATCATGATTTTTTCAAAATTAAAAAAAAAACTCTTGTTCTGATTCTGATAATGGTTCTGTAATACCTGTAAACTTGGAAAATGTTATGAAGAATATCATTTTATAATAATTCTTGGTAATGTCAAAATGTTAAGTAAAGAAAACGCTAAATCTTAGAATATAGCAAAATCAATTTAAAATATTTTAAATTTACTTTCAAAATCGCTGACACCATCGTGATTGTCACTGCAGCATCAATTTAATATCTTCATTTTGTATATGTTTATGGTCTCAGTCACATGGAACGATATTTTTTTGTTATTTGAATTATTAGAAGTAGGGTTTGTAAATGTGTATGATATTTAAAATATTAATTTAATTTAAGAGGTAGAATGTTTATAAATAAAAGAAAATTGTGATGCGGTTTTCTTGTATCTAAATATAAAATTAGATAAAGTAATAAACGAAAAACAGATAAATTTAATCAAATTAAGAATATTTTTATTTGAAAATCATAAAACTAAGCACTGAATAAAACTAAATTAATGAATTGTGTATCGAATTGTGTATATTATTTTAATATAAACAAAAACATATATAAAAATAAGAACATCTAATAAATTTTAATTACTAAATCTTTTGCCTTTATTCATATACATTAAATATTATTAACTGAAAATTAATAATTGCTTATTAATAAATAAGAATATAATTAAAATTTGGAAATGAAAAGGCATAAATAGTTTATTTGTAAAGAACATAAGCTGAAGTGGAGAACATGAATTGTAATGTAAAAATGTTTATAATAGTAACTATTTTAAAGTCTAATGAATAGCATATGATTGTAACAACTTTGTTTGCCCAGCTTCGTTGGCACAATGATCAAGGCGGCCCTATTCTATTGCTATAGTCGCGGATTTGAATCCTGCTGGGGAATGGCTGTAAATTTATGTTTGTGATTGTCCATAAAGAAAAAGTGCAAAATCCAACAAGGAAAATCATCACCATCACGCCAGTAACCAGGCTGGGCCGGTCGGTAGGAATAATACCGAGGACCGTCGTTCCGAGCTTTCGCGATAAGCAGTAGGTCTATACTATAGTCAGGGAGTCCATATAAATACGTAAAATATGTTTAAAAAAATTGTAATTGCTAAACTAAATATTGCCTTTATTCATATAAATTAATGATTTAATAATATTAATTGAATATGAATATTTTTTAATAATAAATAATTTATTTGATTTAAAAATTATACAAATATAAACAATATTATATTATTACATTATATTATATAAATATATTTAACTGTTCGTCTCTGAAATAAGAAATATTATTATTTTAACATATAAATATTTTATATTGATTGGCTTTATTCTACTTAACAGGTCAATTGAAAAATCCCTTCAAGGGTGATACATTGATTATAGTAACCCTTAGATAACTTTTCGATGCCATTTTTGTAGTACGATTTGTCCTTTGTTTCAAAATAGGCCTCATTTTCGGCGATCACCTCTTCATTCGACGAAAATTTCTTCCCAGCGAGCATTCTTTTGAGATCTGAGAACAGGAAATAGTCGCTGGGGGCCAAATCTGGAGAATACGGAGGATGATAAAGCAATTTAAAGCCCAATTTATGGATTTTTGCAACCGTTTTCACTGACATGTGACACGGTGTACTGTTTTGGTGAAGCAGCACTTCCTTTTCCTTTTTGTTAAAGAGAGCTCGCGCGGGCATCCACTTTGCACAGAGCTTTCTCTTGCCCACATATTCGTGAATGATATACACGTTCAGTTGATATCTTTAGAGTGTCTGCTATTTCATTCAATTTGAATTTAGGGTCAGTCAAAATCATTTTGTGGATTTTTTAAATGTTTTCGTCGGTAACAACTTCTTCTGGGCGTCCACTGCGTTCTCCGTCTTCGGTGCTTATTTCACCACGTTTAAACTTAGCATACCAATCATTGATGGTTGATTTTCCTAGGGCTAGGTTGATTGACCGGAAACTCGGCATCAAGCCAAGTGTTTGCCTCAACTGTATTTTTCCCCTTTAAAAAGCAATATTTTATCAGTACGCGAAATTCCTTTTTATCCATTTTTTTCACAATAACAAAAGTTGCTTCATTGAAAATTCTATAATTCACAAACTAATGATCCGACAGCCGAATGTCAAATTTATACACGCGTCTTTTGAGTGTTAAAGCTAACTAAAACATATATGGATTTAATTCTAGTAGCGCCATCTATATGTCATGCCGGGGACTTTTCAACTGACCTGTTATTAAAAGAACTTAATTAAATTTTGATTGTTTTTGACTCTAATAACATTTTGCATTTATATAAATTAATGAATACTATTAATTAATAATTAATACTTATTTATTAACAAATAACATATTTTCCATTTAAAAATTAAGAGAGCACACAAAATAATATATACAAGGAAAAATACTATTTCTGGTTAATTTTATCTTATTATTAATATGCTGACACAGGTTAAATTAATATTTACAATATGTCATAGTTTTAGAAATAGGCGGTTTTCAAAGTATAAAAAATATTTTTTCCATAAGTTTTAAGATACCGATATCTGATACATACTATTGAATAAATAGGACATTTTAGTATATTTTTTAGTACGATTTTCATGGTGTATTTATAGTTTCGGTATTTTTCTTCGATTCATAACTAAATGCAATTAATTATTGTTTTCAGCGATCGGCTGTAATCATTTAGTCAGGCTTAAGCAGTTTATAAAACAAAATTCCTTTGATACTACCGTACATAAATTCTGTAATTATCAATGTTTCGACTCGGTGATTATGTTGACATCGATGCGTCTCTTTGATTCGCTTTTTTCCATAAAGGATCAATTTCTCGTTAGTGTACGTAATTCCATTTACATTTTCCTTTTTGATAAAATGTTCCTTAGTTTACTAAATCTTGTGTTGTCTAGTATCCATTTTCCTTCTCCTCTGCAGTACTGAATCACTGTCATGACATTTAACGAGCTATCAGTAAAGACCCTCGCCGCTGACACTTGATGGTACTGCAGATTATTTATTCTGTTAAGGAGTTACAATACCCCTCAGTCCTGAAAAGCAAATAATTTTAGATTGAGAATTTTAAGTACATTCATTTTCTGGCACAAAAATGTTTTGGAACAATTCTTTCGGGGAAAATTTACATTATGTTTTCTCCGGAAGTACATACGTTTTTTTTTTTGATGATTCGTAAATTGACAATAGTGCAAATTTTCATATCATTTATATAATTGTTTCTTTTAAATCAGATATAATTAAAACTTCAAGTCAATCAGATAAAAATTGGACGTGTTTAACGCCAATTTGTGATTGTATGCCGATCCTTTTATATTAATCCAAAAAATTAATAGAAAAATGTTAAATTAAAGAAGATGTTTGCTGTAGTTGCATAACAAAATTCAATAAAAAAATCTGTATGTGATTATGGAAAATCCGATAAGGAATAACAATTCGAATCATTTGTAAGTTAGTTATTCAGGTATCAAGACAGTATTCAGCAATATGTCTGGTGCATATAAACACTAATTTGTAAAAAAAAGATTCTTAAATATAACAACAGAAATAGACAAATTCAATAAACTATTTTCTTAATTTAAAAATAAACATATCTTGTGTGTGTACAATAATTTAGAGTTTATAGTAGGCATTTACTAATTTCACTAAAGTAATATTGCTATAATAACTATATTAGAAATTATTTATGATTAAGCAAAACCTCAAGTTCTTAGACGACGATATATAGTTTTAGCATTTAAGACAATTTATTATCAATTAAAAATAAGGCTCCTTAGAAACAAAATACCTCAATATTAGCTTAAAATTTCACAAAATATATTTGTAATTAAACAGTGCAATATTAAGTTTTTTATAACATCTTTATGAGATACGCTTAGTACAATCTTAATTTACAATTAATTTATTACTAATTTTCCTATGTAATTGGATTAATTCATAAGCAAGATGAGTGCGAGAAAATACATCAATATGAATTCCTAAATTATAAAATAACCATATTAAATTATTATATAACTGTAATAATTTAAATAATAAATTATAGCTATAGTTTACACTCAAGGTATACACTTTATATAAGTTCGTATGGTTTTGTTCGTTTCATTCTCCTGACATCCTGCGCGCTGTCCAGCAGTTGTATTCCTTCCATGTTAGTATGATTTAGTAATCTTCTGTCGTGTTTCAAGGCGAAATCTTGGATAACTTCGCAAATCCATTTGATTTCCAGGCCATCGTGCAGTTTTTCGTTGTTTACGTAGCGATAGGCACTGGTAATCAATCGAAGAACCTTGTTTTGAAAGCGTTGTATGACTAGTTGATTTGAATTTTTAGTGCAACCCCATATTTGCACCCCATAGGTCCAAATTGGCTTTATAATTGTATTATAGATCAACCTCTTTGATTTTAGTTGAGAGTATCTTCCGACTAACCAGTATAGTTGTTTTATTTTGGTTCTAATGTGTTTTGCTTTTTGTCTAACATGATTTTTACAATTTAATCTACCGTCCAGATGGATTCCAAGTTATTTAGCGGATTCTGCTTGAGGAATCGGACATCCATTGAGTGATATAATTAAGTTTTTATTATTTAGCCGCAATGCAAAATTAACATGGACAATGTTAAGTTCAGTACAATTTGTTATTGGAATAAGTCTGTTTTTAAGTATTGCTTGAACAGGTTTACTATCCTGCAGGTTCGTCCAGACTTATAATAATATATTATTGTAATAAATTACTCAATTTAATGTCCTAACCCATCCATTTTGCAGATATTTTTATAAAACCTATGGCTTTTAAACATTAGCATGGTTGACTCACTACGGTTGAATTAAAAATAAAAATATTTAAGAAGAAATTGTCTAATCCTATTCTCCGAGCAACCTTTGTGGCGTCCAACAAATGTTTTATGTTTTAAATTGACGAAACCAACATCTCACCTTACAATATCGTATTATTAGTTATAGAAATGAATTTGCTACCTAAAGATATCACCACTTAAGTAATTTAAAATTATTTAATAGACTGAAGATTTGTGAACTTTTCTATACAACTTTAAAACCGAATAATTGTTAACACTAATGAATTTTTATTTTACTTTTTTAATTTGAAGACAGAAAATGGCTATGTTACTATTTATATTTCTTTGTATGTGGTTTTAAAAGCTTACAAATGGAATTTGGCGCTAGAAGCAAAAATATATATAGAACTGTTCAAATCGATACCTTACCTGTTGTATTTAGCAAACATTCGGCTACTATTCGTTCCAATCGAGATATGAGACATATCTAAATATACAAAAGTGAATTATAAAGAAGGCGACGAATATATTATTTGAAAGATGGATGAAAGTTGTAACTTACGATATGCAATGTAATCTATAGTCTATATAAAGTTATTTTGTACATACACCATATAAATTTTAAACATTGTGACGTCAAAACGTCGCATTGTTTAAGCATCAACCATTTGGCTATATTGGCAACTAAACTATATTTGGCCGATATTTTTTTGACCATTATACCGATATTAAAAAAAAAATAAAAAATAATTTAAAAAAATTATTATTTTAATAAACCTTTAAAATTGATATTTAATTTTTGAAGGTTTATTAAAGATATTTCAAATATTTAAAAAATATCGATATTTTATTTAAAGTTCTTTTGTACATTGGTCACTTCAATTTGTGACATCAAAACGTCGCAATGTTGTCGCATCAACTCTGAGTTATAGTTCAGTTTGGCTTTGACATACAACAAAATTAAAATCTAAACAAAATAATTGAATAAAAATGTTATCAAATATGATTAATTTTAACATTATACATCCACAACAGTTTACAGGTTAGAGTTATAACCTCTTATCACTATTGCTTTCAAGATTTTTGCGTACGCCTGACAACCGGACGACTTCGACAGGCTCATTCGTTTACGTGTTCGAACTAATCACACAGCATTGTATCTCTTTTTAACTAGAATAAAGTGAAATGGAAAATAATGTCTGATTCTAAAATGAATTTACAAATTCGGACAGGCAATACATTAAACCTCTTTATGACATATGTACAAAAAATCTTTGAATAGACTATACCGATTTTTTTTTTAAATATCGAGATATCGGTATTCTTCTCGGCGGCCGATACCCCTACCCTAAACGTTTGAATTATCGCATTATCCATCAAGATCTTCTCTCAGAACATTTCCTATGTACGATTTGTAAATAAATATAAATTTCAAGTTTCGAATGCAGGAGTAATTGAAATTTTAAATTTATCTTTATTTTAGTTTTAAAATTAAGAATTTTCTTTGATATTTTCACATTTTACACCTACGTTTCACAATCAATTTTTATCCTGTGCTCAGCGACACGGGGAAGTATCAACAGGTTTTGAAAGAAATACGCTGTACCATTTCCTCTGAGTAAAGTTTCAAAGTTCCAATAAAACAACAATGTTACAGAAAACAGTCAAAACTTATTCGTATACTAAATAATACTGATCAAGTTTTCCACCTGAAACTTAATACCTCATTTCAACAAAGTCCAATTTAAAAAACGTGTGTTAGTTTTCCACGTACCTAATATTGGTTATGAAGTATCCTCGATCAATGTCGAAAGTCGAGACAGTTTACAAATATCAAGCAGGCGCAGGTGACTTTTTCTCTCGCGTGCCTGTCATGAACCGCCGGGATCTAGCTATCCATGCGCGAAACGATATTAATTCAATCGAAGAGCAATAAAGACACATTCTTATTTCAATTACGGTGAGACAATGGCTCCATTGTAAACGCGATCGTGATGATACGTTATAATACGCACAAAAAAACGTGTACGTGCGTTGGTAACGAAGGCGTCGTGGTCGAAAAAATTAACAACCGTGAAAACAAATGGGACGTTTTATTAATTTGACGGCGGCTTTTTGCCTTTTTTTAACATTAAATTATTAGATAGGATCTCCTTGATGTTAGATAGATGTTTAATGAGGTATACGGCGTTTTTGCTTGTCGCGCGTGATACGTGACGAGAATTTTAATTATGTGTACGTTCGATATTCGGCACCGTGTTTTTGCGATTGTTCGTCGGTCGCTTTCGAAAGAGTTCGGGTGCAAGGAGGCAAAATGAATAATTTCCTTTTTACCTGATTGTTTATTTTTCGGATTTTTATTTGATTTTTAGAGATGATATACATGAAAATTCTCTTATTTTAAATATAACTGATGTTATGGATTTTTAAGACTTCGGAAGGTGAACAGTGTATCTGTTAAAATAATGTTTAATTTAAATAAACTCTAAACACATTAAATAAAATATCCGTCATTAGCTACCATTTCGTCCATTTTTTCTAAGAGCATTGATTTTATATCAGAGTTAAAAACAAAACCTTCTCAAGTAGACATTCAACTAAACTAAATGTATATATCCAGTATACAAGAACAAAATGATTGAATAGCCAGCGCATTTATTAGAACAAATTAAAACTGGAACGGTCGAGGTTTGGTATCGCTATTAGCTTCTTGCCAAGCTTCTTTTCAAGATAATGATGGTAGATCGAAATCTCCGAACAGTTTAATGTTTTCCGTCTTGAATGCCATTTTCTCCCGTTGTTAATGCGCACATATAGTCTAATCAATAAAACAATGAACTCACGTTATTTGAATTGATGACTCTGAGTTGTAGTTCATTTTGGCTTTGGCATACCACAAAATTCTAATCTAAATAAATTAGTTAACCATTCCTGTTTCCATCATGAAGAACAATATATCTACAATAAATTATTAATAAATGTTATGATTAATAAAACCTAATCAATTGTTGTTCCAAGGTTTACCATTTTCTATAAACTTTTGTTGTCTTAACACTATTTATATTATCATCTTGTATGGTATCTTAGTATATTGGTCCTGTTTTGAAATATCCGTGTCTCATTTAAATACACCAATTGAAATAATAAGTCATCCTTGATTTTATTATAAGCTTTTAAAAATTGTATTCTTTTAAAGCAATGTCTGGAAGTTCCAATAGACCTCTTCGATTCTTTTCAGTCAGTTTTACTCTGAAATAACTGTATTAAAATGTATTTGAATCTCATATTTACCATATGAATACGGATTCAGTTTATAGAATAAAAAATTTGATAAAATCGTTTTTCCACAAGAAAATGTTGAGTAACATCTACGAAAATATACTAAAAATATGATTCTTTAAAATGTATTCTAAAGTTATTGTTAAATTGTTGCTAAATTTCGATTTCGATGTAATATTGTTCACTATCTGTCCAATAACAGTTACAGTAACATTATTCAAAGTTACTTTGGTCTAAAATACCATATACAAACCAAACAAATTAATCAGACTATATTGAAATCTTGATAAATTCGTTAAACTGCATGTTTATATCAAAAACATTATTTTTATGTTATACTACAAAACCGAAACCGAAATCTTATCAGCCCAATGTAATATATAATACAATAATGTGGACATTTTACACGATATGGTACTTTTATTGTAGAATGCGGTCGTATATAATATTAGTTTTTTAAAGCCGTTGCCGACACAATAATAAAAAAACCACCCAAACCGGTGTATGTGCCTTGGAGTAGGCCACTCAGCAAAAATGAAAAAGGGAACAGGTTCCCATAAAGACATGTTCCTCGCATTATCTTTTTTTGCCAGCTTGAATGATGAGGATTATTATATTTCGAATAACAATCAGGTAGCGAAAAGGACACAAAGCAGTTGAATTATGATTGGTAGCACTGATTCGGAATAAACAATATAATTTGATTGATATCGGAGACTCTCTTGATTGTTTCCATTATGGCGCTAAAGTGGCTGAACATTTTATGACAAGTTAATATATTGCATGTGTTTTATTTTTAAGCATTGTTAGCTTTTGGTTCTATTTGAAGTTGAAGATTCGGGATCTACTAAATAAATATATTTTTTATTACTCTTAGTAGTTCCAGAACCTCTCCAGAGGGCAATCATTATTTTTTTATGTTTATATTGTATATACATGACATGTAAATAATCAGTTCATTAAGTGAATTCCTGTATAAAATAATATTTTAATTAATTAGTCTTATTCTAAAGTCTATATATATCAAGCAATCAGATCGGATGGTGTTAGACGTTTTAGTCTACACACTTCACAGTCACTTCGCATATTTAACTGATTAGAGGGTATATTGGAATGCACTGACACTCTATCAAAGTACTTCACAAAAACACGTTGAATTATACTCGTCATTGGTTCTAGAGGAATATCACGTTGTATCATTTAATTTCAAACATAGTACGGAGCCATCGACAATGGCAGGAAACACTTTATTTTGGAATGATGGATATAATAGACTTGCCCATAGTGGGATTACATATTACCAAATAGATTTGAGTATATATTTATACAATATCTTGTTATGATAACTATTATTAATAATGATAACTTTAAATAATATATTACAATAATAAGATGTTACTACTATTACTAGTAGTCGTTGTCGACTAAGTTACAATTTTTTGTACGATGATTTAAAATTAGGTAGTCTAAGAAGTACAAGAAGTAAGAGTATATTCTTATTTGGTCTCTAAATAAGATAAAATAATACCATTTAGTACACTTCACTACATAACTACAATAAAATATCATGGTTTCTTTCTCTTGAGTCTGCGTCCTAGTTCAGTAATGTCCAAGAGTTCCAGCACTTCGGTATTAACATAATATTAGACTCTTTCCTCGTGTTTTGTTGAATACGAGGGTTTCGGTAAGTAATTGTTCCTGTAGATCCAGGTTTATCTGGGTTTCTGGGTATAATAACCCCATTAGATGAATTCCATAGGCACATATAGGTTTTAGTATCTTCTTGTACAGCAGCAACTTATTAGGTACGGGTAATTTAGATTTTCTTCAAAATGACCAATACATTATTTTGTAGACAAGTGCAAGGTGATACAAAGTATTTATTTCTGTTTTATCTTAGATATAAAAAGTATTAAGAATCTTAATAGAGTCTTAAAATTTTTAAATTATCAATAGATTCCAGAATATATCTTCCGAAATCACCCTGCAGATATATGAATATTTTTAGTTTTCTCATGTCTTCAGACCTAAAGGAGCGCTCAATATGAGCAACTTCAAGGGCATTAACAGTTTTCATAACAAATAGTTAAAAGCCTTCATTAATAACTAATGAGAATCATATAAATTCAAACTATGCGTAACGCTCGAAGGTCTAGGTTGCTTGAAGGCTGAAACTAAATTTGAATTGAACTGAACACTAAACAAGGAAGAGTTTTCTAACAAAGTTGCTAGGATATTCTATAGATTTTTAAGTGATTAAGATTTATTAAACAATTTTAGAGTCGATTCAATTTCATTCATGCACAATGTTGCACACAATTTCACAGCTCAAATTGAGACACGTAAAAAGTAGATGTACAACAAAGAATTGCATTAGAGTCAATTCTTTGGTCACTTTACACATGTTTACTACATTTTTTTGGATCACCCTATAGTACATTAACAAGAAAACTTAAAATATTAAGAAATTATCTGTTCGTTGGAAAAAAATTATCCGTATCTAATAGGTAACTGTTGTATAAGCAAGTTCTAATACTAATAAGGACCTATGGAATCCAGTTATGAGGATGTTTTGCAAATATTTGAAATAAAAATTTATATATAAATAAATATTTGAAACCTTCGTATAGTGACTGTTACTCAGATTTGCGAAGAGATATTAGAAAAGGCACCACCTTCAAGTTAATATCGAAGTATTGCACTTCTTGGCTAACAATCGATCAAGTACTGAATGATCTTCTAGTGCAATTAAATGTATTTAATAAAAAAAACAGCAGCATTATTTACATATAATAAATGAACATTATTGCTATAGATACTAAGTAGGTTGACCAGCAACGACTAGTAACAATGTCTTAATAATAAAAAATCAAACATCAAAACATAAATGGAATCGTATTGTCATAAAATACTTTTGACAAAAAAAATTGAACCGACTTCAAAAAATAAACAAGGAGCTCACTAAAAATAAAACATAACCAAACATAGATTTTGAAGCATTTTAAAATAAAATATGTACATAATAATCGTTGTAATAACTAAATAAAAATAAACAAAACCTTTTTAATCTATCTACACGTATTTTATATTCTACTATATACACACAATTTCGCTTAATACCTACCTAAACCCATTTATCAATTTGCAATATTATTTTAACTACTACCAACTGATTACTTTGAAGTCGGCACCGAACCCAAACAGTTATATTAATTTAGATTTGTTTTGTTGGCAATTTAAATGTCACGAAATTATATTATTGTCTTTGTATTGTTTAGGCTCGGCACCGGCTTTTTTTTGTTTTTGGTGTTAGATATTTACTCAATAATTTAGGTAGTTTTTATTTAATATTATGATAATTAAGCCAAGTAAAGATGCAGCCCGTATGAGGAAAAATAGGAATTAAGAAGCAATGATTGAAAAAAGGAGCATTTCGTGCGCCGGAGTCCGATACCTAGCCTAGATAATTTGACAAATATTCTATCCAAACTAGAACAATAAAATGTTAGGTTCCCCGGAGGGACTCGAACCAGCGACCTCCGTTCCGGAGTTAATCGCTCTAACCATTACACTATAGAAACTGTCGTCTACAATATTTCTACGAATTCTTATATGCAATAGTTAGTGGTTAAAAAGCAAACTGAATGGCTTTTGCACTGAACGACTTCCGATTTTTCGTCACATAGATTCCATCCTCCCATCAGAGCCTGACTTCTAATAGGTTCTAATAGGAATGTCCACCTCGGAAATGCACTCTTTCGAATAAAAAAATAATTTTGAAAATTGGTCCACAATTAACGGAGAAATTGGCGAACATTCATTAAAAAATATATATACAGCCGGTTAGAAATAGACGATTTTTAAAAAATAACTTTTATATCTAGTCCACTATTTAACGTATTGTATTGTGGGTCTTATTTAGATTCTTAATTATAAATCAAAACAAAATAACGACCTCCAGGTATATAAACAACGATTGTTCCTTTTAAGTACGTTCAATAAAAGAAGCATACGACTGATTAAGCATTACAATCACAAACAATATTAATGCCGCCATTATTTGTCATTATCATACCTTCAAACCTTGGCCAAACCAAAACAGCTTCTTACTGTCGGTGTTAAATTAGAGCGATCGAGTGAAACATGACGTGGTGTTCGATGTTGTTCTCAGCCAGTAGCAACAACCTCTCAAAGTACGGAAAAAATGAAAAACAACGACAATGTAAATGAAATCACTGTGTATTCTTAATTAATATATCTGCGTCGAACTGGTTTCTTCGGCAGCAGCATTCCTGCAGGATAAATAATATGTTAATCAGGCAACATAATTTGGCAACTTGTATTGTAACGAGGATGGTTCGTTGACATCGCCGTCGGCTGTCATAATGTTTGTATTTCCGAATCAATTATTTACACATTATCATAAGAAAGGTTTTTTTTTGTATATTCGCATTTAATGTGGTTCAATCGGGTGTCCATTGAAGCTAATAATCCGGTATTTAATTGGATTAATTATCAGCGACAATATACAAGAAATGTTACGTCGTCCTGGACGTCCTCCACGTAAGCTGGCTTTTAAGTCCGCCAATTTTTTTGTGTTGTAAAATAAGCCAGCAATAAAAAATGTGCTTAGTTTAATTAGATACTAATACGACTTTATAAAAATCAATCCAATAACACATTCTTTATCGCATTGATTCTTTCTGAAATATCTTCATATTATAATTATATAGCTGAAATTATTCAAACTAATTAAATTATTGTTTCCTAGTTTTATTTTCTATAATTTCACATAATTTACACTTTGTAAGGTTTTATATTATTGACGGTATAGAAACATCAACATTTTTTGATGTCATTCGAGCGTTAATTGTACTAATATTTTCGAATGATTTCGATGAAAAACTATTAATGACTAACTATTAATGTCGATCACTTTAATGTTATGTATGATGGTATGTATTAAGTGTTCTATCAGTAAGGGAGATTAATCCGTATTCGGATTAAAAATGAATCATATTAATTATCAGATTATTTATTTTGTTAGTCGAATATTGAAAATATTAAGTTATTAGATTATTCAATTTTTATCATTATTTCATCTGTATAACTGCTAAGAAATTTTCAGCTTTTAGTGTAACTTATTTTTCACTTATAACATAATAAAAAACAATTTATATATTATCATTTTTTAACAAAGGAATGACTTTCTTAAATGAAAATTAATTTTTAAATATTTAAATAAAAAGATATTGGCGCGATGGTGAGCGCAATGGTAAAGGCGACAAGACCGTCCTTCTAATGTTTCGATAGTTGCGGGTTCGAATCCTTCTGGTGCATGGCGTAAATTTACGTTTGTGATTGTTTAATATTTGTGATTGTCCTACGCAAGAGTGTAAAATCCAACAAGGAAAATTATCCCAGTCACGCTAGTAACCAGGATGGGTAAGACCGGATGTCTTCTGGGGTGATTTCTAAATTCACTCAGCAGTCAGTAGGCTTAACGCTGAGGACGTGGTTCGGAGCCCACGTCAAACAGTATATCCAGTCCAGATAAACCCTAGTTGGTAAAAGGAGACTTTAAAATATACATAAACAAAAATATATTATTCACTCCATTCTTCTATATTTAAGACAATGTTGATTTAGGGGTGTGTTCTAATCCACATATTTGAAAAAATCGACTTTTTTCGTACTTTCGTACTTTAAGTACTTTTCATAGAGTAACTCTTTAAGAATGCCCTTTTTCGAATTTTTCAAAATATTAATTATTTTCGGAGATTTAGTGATTTGTTTCCATTTTAGTGACTTGACTTCTAAAACGCTGAATTTAAAAAGGAAACTTAAATTAATTTTTCTCGAAACTATTTTTTTCGAGACGCTTAACATTCATTAAAATATCGAGTTATACTGATTCGATTTATTTGAATTAAGTGCGAGCCTTCTTTATACATTATTCTATCGTATCGTTTGCATAAAACAACATTAATAACTTCTACATTGACTTCTATCATAATGATACACTGTCTCTCTATTCTTAATTTCTTATCCAATTCGAAAATCTTAAAATAAAATTCCCGAGCATTTATATTAAAAATCTAAAAGTGATATTTTTAAAAATATAAATGATTGAAAATAAGATAATTTTCAGGATCTAATTCAGGATGAAATGTTCGCATATATCGTTTATTCTTATTTCATAGCTACATATAATCTTTCTACATATATGATTCTCTTTGCAGAAAATGTAAAATGTTTTTTTACCTGCTGGATTTGTATACTATTTATAATATTTTTTATCTAAACTTCTCTTGGTTTTTCCATATTTCTTATAATACGGGAATGATCAAAACCGAAAAAATAAAAGAATAACGTACGTAAATATACAAGGGATATACAAAACAATTTTGTACATCTTGTTGTATGCTGCCATTACGTTTGGAGTCTTAAGACTATATTTCAATATATTATACTATTTGTTTTACGACTGTTAAAACAAGCGATTGGTGAAATTTGTAATATATTAGAATTCAAAAGAGGACAAATCGTTTGTGATTGGTTAGTGGGAGAGTTTATGATGAAAACAACTTAATTGTTTATTTTGTTATGGGCAATTGTATCCACGGCAATGACAATATACACAAAATATGGTAAAACATCATCGGCGAGGACGAATAGTGGACGAAACCTAAAGTTAACTGGTAGAGATCGACGAACATTAAAAAGGATTGTGGCCAGACAACATAAAGTGCCGCAGCAAAGGTGACAGGAAAACTTAACACTCATTTGAGTAATATTTTTTCGACAAAAATAGTATGGCGAGAATTCAACAAAGCTAATACTGATGGAAGAACTGCTATTGTGAAAATGTAATAAGTGAAGCCAATGCTAAGCTGCGAAAGTAGTGGTGCACCGATAATAAAACGTGGACATTTGATGATTGTAAGAACGAGGTATGGTTCGATGAATCATTTTTTGCACCATTTCATACAAGCATTCGGTTTATGTATGGAGAACCCCGAAAGAAATCCATGATTCGGACGGTCTGCTGCCTACAGTCAAACATGGAAGAAGTTGCTTTATGATTAATGTGACAATATCGTGATAATCACCTAGTCCTCTTATTTGCATATTGCATATTATTATATCCTGCTATTTGATGCCATATAGCATATTGTTGTCAAACACTGCCATATTCCAAAATTATAATACGCCTATAAACACAACCAAAAATATTTACTCTTGGCTTGTTTTGGTTGGAGCATCAGGATGCCGTTTAATATCATTGTATTTCTTCTTAGTTCCTCCAGTTACTACCTGTGTACATACCAGTAGTGGTATCTCCTGGAAACCTAATCCACCTAATTAACAATTGTATATCCAAGTAATATATTTTACAATCATTAGAGAACTTCCTTGTATATATCTTTCTTGATAAAATTAGATTTAATCACTACATTCTCTGTAATACATTTGCGATATCTACAAAACAGTCTTTAGTTGTTTCCACTCTCAACACCCCGTCTTGGCAATTGTCAGTATTAAATCCTAATAAAAATCCCAATCTAAAATTAGTACACAATTCCGCCCTTTGTTAATTTCTTCTTCTGTGGGTTTGATGGAGTTCATCCAAACCGAAGAGTTTTATTATAGAGTACTCTTCTTTCTACATATCCAAACAATTCTTAATTAAATACCTTTGTCTACCTGCATGTCAATAGGGTCCCATAACTATTCGATTTTCTTAAATACACATTCATTAAATATTATGCTTTAATTATGCAGTATGTGGGAGATAACAGTTTGTGGCCAATTGTTCAGCCAACTGATATACGGTGTATCTTTTTCCAATTTCCTGTTGCTTATTTCTAAAAAAACTAATAACATAAAATACAATGAAACATTTCATTTATATTTACAGGATAATAATTTGAAATACTTCCATTACCCATTCCTTCATTATGGCACTTACCGATCCACATGTTGGGATCTTTTCGACTATGGTATGACCTTATTATTGTTCTTAACAATAATTTATGATTCATTTCACCATGTTTACTGTCGTTCCATTCTTCATATTCTGTAAATATCTACACATAAACTGAAATAACAAATCCTAACAAAGTTTTCATAAAGTGTATTCTTTTAAAAAATAATGTCTGGAAGTTCTGTTAGACTCATTCATGGATTATTTTGCACTATTAAAATTCTATGTTTGCTAACAACACATAACACTTACTTAGTGACATTCACATAATCTTAGTTAACATTCATTAATAAAATATAATTTAAAAAATTCCGGTTTTCTCTGAACGATATAGTTAGGATAATACTGAATAGAATACCAAGAATCATATTTAACATATAATTTTGATATCATTGGATATCATATACTAACACATATTGCTCCCGTGAATATTTTTATTTTAGTTTTTTAGAACATTCTAACTTCAATTTGCGATTAATTGACCTCATCATTTGTAATGATATAGATTTTGAAGATTATTTTATTGAATAATAAATCATTGACAGAAGGCATCATGAAAATGTCTGTTTATTATAAATTTTTAATATGGCAGTATTAATTTGCATAATTGGCAGAATGATTTGAATCCACGTAAACGTTTCAATATAGATTTTCAAACAATTTCTCATTGACCGACTTAAACACATCAATTGTTATTTATGATTCATTTCAAACATCCTTCTACCTCATTTATAAACTTTTACATCTGATCCAGTCTTTTTAGGAGTTACTATCGGTAATTTGAATTAAACAAGAATAAACTTCCGTCTTATACTTCAGCAAAAGGGAAAATATAAAGGTTTAACGTTATAATTTCCTGAAGACTAATTCACTGTCATTATGGAAGACAGGACATTTCTCAAACTATAAAAGAGCCTGAATGCTCTTTTTCTTTGGCAAATATTATATACTAAAAGACAAAAACAACGAGTAACAAGCTCCCACTTATTTTGGTACTATTATATTCTTCAGTACTGGTCAGTTCTGATTAAATCTCAGCCTGATTGTTCTTTGTTTCCGTTCTGTATCTCGCCTTTTTAATTGTCCCACGTTTGGGTTGGGCCTTTATCGATAACATTTTAATCTGGTTCTGTTGGTTTTTTTCACCCGCTGTCGCGCTTCTCGCGGTTTCGGACATTTTCGAAAACAGGTTGCCCCGGCAATGCTAATATCAAAGTTTAATTTCGACCGTGAAAAGTTGTTTTCGATCGTTATTAATATTTAATTCGCTCCGCTCGTTGAGGAACCAACGTATCTGTACCTATTCAATCACAGCTCGAGAATGTCCGGTATTCGTCGTCGTATGTAGGTGTTGAATTACCGGATTATTAGTTTAACAACTTTGTGGTATTTCTTTTTTATATAAAATTCTTTAATGATTTTAAAAATAGTTTGTTATGCAATCTTCTTTATTATATCAAATGATTTTTTCGTACAGCTTTGCTCTGACGACGATTATGAATGGGTAAATAATGAAACACCAACTAATGACCCTTTGCCATCGAGACCACTATGCGGAAGGAGTTTTTTTTCTGTAATAGGCTGCTATATCTTGCATAATAAATCTATGTATTAATCGGCTTAAAAAAAATTCTGCCTTCTTCCTTGAGGACAACGGAGGCACCCACTGAGGAAGAATTTTTAGGCCTTCATTTTTTTTTGTATAATATGCGCTACAAATAAATAAATTTTAATTAAATGAAATTCGCCTACAGTAAGCAACCAGGAAAATCTGTCAGATCGGTGACATAAAATATACAAACAAATATTTTAAACCCTGACCGACGCACCAATAGCTCCAAGACTTTTATGGTAGATTATTTGCCGTTTCTGTTGTACGTACATCAACTACAGACGAGTAATTTTTAAAATCAAAATCTGGCAAAGTTTTCCGCAAAATGCCGGCTGGAAATTTTGAATTCGAAGACAAATTCCTAAATTTTATACTTAAACCGATCATAAAATGAAAAATGAGTGTGTTAAACATTATTAAAAGAAGTTTTAAGCGGTGTTATTTAAAATTTTGTGTTATTTTCGGTTATTCCCTTGTTTTTAGAGCTATTAAAGCGTTATGCCAAGTTTGGATAAAAAACATTTAAGAATAGTATAATCAAGTAAAATAATATATTAGATATTGTGTAGAAATAAAATATTAGTAGAGAGGTCATATACGAAAATTTCATCTCAACAGAGATTAACAAAATTCGAGAATAACAAGAATCGTATGTCCTCTTTGTTTATAAGATATTGATTACTATTTCGAGAATTGAAATCTGGTAAACACAGCACAGCTAAGAAATAGTATTCTTCCTTAAGGGCTAATAGTAAATGATGTGGTTCTGGGGACATAGGCATATATATAGATAGGCATTACACTAGAGGTAATTCTAAAGGCTAAATTGATAAAATAAAATTTAGTAGTATTAACTTAGATTCATTTCAAGTTTTTTTTTAGCAAATTCATTTCTTAACAAAGCATTAAGGTTCTAACCATTGCAGGTTCTAAATACGTTAATGTGACGATTAGTTATTAAAAATGAAAATAGCATTTTTTGGTGAATTAATGATTAGCGAAAACCAGAGAAGGTAAATTAAAGATAAACTATCTGTCAGGGTGAGATCAAAGAACAAGAATAAATGAACAAAGGACGATGCAAATTTATTTAAAAAATTAGGTAAACAAATTATTATTTTACTCAGCCTAGTGTATTTATTGTTTTTCCAATATATATTTTAGGTGAGAAACATGGATATAAAATAAAGGCTATATGAACGCATAAAATATTGTTATGAAAATATTAAAATGAAACAAATTACATAATTTGTATAGATAGAACACATAGGACAAACAGAAGAAATTATAAATTATCAACAGTACATTTTGAAACATTTTAATGCATTGATAAATATTAACACATTTAACGATGAATATTATAACGTACTTTAACGTAACGTAACTTTAAGCGTCAAACAACACAACACAAACACAACAAATACTCCCTATATTTGGCGTGGGTGGAGACAAGAGATAATCCGGACGAGCAATGTTTAATAAATATAACGGATTTAATATAATGATTAAATATAATATTAAAATTGTGTATTTAGACACATTAGAGACACATTCATAATTTTTTTCTTAGAAACATTTCAAATTTTACTTTATTTCTATATATCCTTCTTGTATCTCATTTTCTAATGTTATTTTACCAGTTATATATATCAGCAAAATAAATTCCTCAAAAAATATTGCATATAAATATTGCATGATATAGAACAACGAAAAAAATGTACCCGAAAGTGTTACATTTATTTGACAATAGCTGAACATTTCATTTCCTAGACTTTTGTTTTAAAAACATAAAGTGAATCACCATTTCTTCACAACAATCGTAAATAACGACCATTTTGACACCAAAGACCGGATTACAGTTCAGCCATAAATAACCGATTTAAGTTGTAAGTACAGTTATCAAAAAAAGACAATTGTTCTGTCTTTTTCTATGTTTTTTTTGTTATATAGGAAAAGTTATTAGTAACGTTGGGAAGTATCGACTGAAAACAATCAAAACAGTCGATAATCGCAAAACAGTCGAAACAGTCGATAATCAAAAAACTAGCGACTGAAAATAGTAACTACTATTTTCATTTCAATTATTATTAAAGATGATTAAGATTTTTAGATTAGATTAAGAAACTTGAAAAATATCGTTTCAAAATCCTGTTATTTACAATCAAACTACCAAAAAAATCATAAAACTATATATATTACATATAAATCTATGTCTATCTAGCATAAATTGGGTACATTTTTGTCAAGGTCGCGACGAATTGGACGAATAAAACTAGTAGAACCAAAAATAGTAACTAAAATTACACGACTGAAACAGTCGATAGTAAATAGAAACAAAATCAGTCGAACCGAAAATAGCGACTGAAACAGTCGATAGTAAAAAACAATCAATTACTAAACAGTCGATAGTGGTTTTCAGTCGATAGTTCCCAATGCTAATAATATAATACAAAACATATATTATACTCGAAATTATTACAAGTTAAAGTATATTGTTATTAAGGAATTTTGGTGGTATTACCAAAAAAAAATCTATGACAGGTTTCCGAAGTGAACAGTTTAGAACTTCCTTCAAAGAAACTCTAAGATTTTATTTTTATTAAGTATTGTCCATTCTTAACTACGAAAGCATACTAATTCCTTGTTGAAATTAATCTTCTGTTTTGACATATAACAATAAACCATTTCCAATTGCTTGAGGAACATGGAAATGATCTAAAAGCCGTATGAAATGAAGCCAAGACACATTAAAAGGCGTTTAGTCATTTGTAAAATGCTACTTCAACGACAAAATAGAAATGTTTTTTTTGCATCGTATTCTTACTGGTAATGGAAAGTAAATCTATTACGATAATCCAAAACGAAAAAAATCATTGGAATTATCTGGTCAACAACATCATCGGCAAAGCCGAATATCCATGGCTGCAAACTAACGCTCTGTATTTGATGGAATCAGTTTGATGTAGTTTACTATGAGCTACTAGAACTTAATAAAACCATCAATGGTATCACTGTCGACTATAATTGATGCGTTTGAACCAAGCACTGCGCGAAAAACGGCCGGAATACGAGCAAAGACACAACAATATTATTCCTCAACATAATAAAACCGGTGAAAACATACTTCGAAACGTTGAAATGAGAAATACTATCCCACCCGGAGTATTCTCCATGCCTTGCTCCTTCTGATTACTACTTGTGTCGATATATGCTTTATAACCTGTCTGAGCAGCGTCATATCATTTCATCAAAAATGATAAAATATACGTTAGTTTGAGATGGAAAATCCGCTTGAAAGTTGGCAGATAAAAAATAAATAAAGAATAATAAAGAAAATAAGAATAAAAATAAATAAATATAAGTAGCAGCTATTAATGGACGATACTTTGAAAAAAGTACGCTTCACAATAAAATAATCTGTTGTAACTCTTTATAGGACTAATCCAATTGTGTAGTTTAAACTCGAGAATCATGCCAGAAAACAAATTCAACAAATGTTTTAGCTATTGCAAAAGCTCCACATTATTTCTTAGATAACTCTTATTAGTGCAATTTTGAAAACGAATTTTAAAAAATCGCTTTTTAGTTAACTAGTTTTAAAACAATGAACATTATAAAAGTTTTAAGCTGGTAAATCCAATATATATATATATATATATATATATATATATATATATATATATATATATATATATATATATATATATATGTATATATATATATATATATATATATATATATATATATATATATATATATATATATACATAACTTAAAGGACTTCAAGTTTAACGTGGGCTCCGAACCACGGTCCTCAGCATTAAGCCTACCGAATGGCGAGTGACCAACTTTAGAAATCATCCTAGAAGAAATATTTGGTACAATGTTTTTAGACCGAGGATTCTTCAGCCCACCTTTTATATATCACTGCCAAATCAACATGATATATTTCAACTTTAAAGACTATATTATCTTAGTGATCACTAAAATATGTTTATACAGTTAATAAATCTCCCAGCTGGTGTTATTCGATATAATGATCAACCATAACCGACCCGAAAATCAGTTTGTTGTCTCAGGCAATCAGCTGTTGAACGTGTAAAACCTCGAGACGTGACATTAAGTCGTGATATTAAAATGGAACACGGCGATATCGTACGTGGGCCTTTTTTTGTTTCCGCGTAAAACAATATTAACAATTTTTAACTGAAAAACTGTTAATGCCACACGTCGTCGCACCTGATCTGGATGCCAACACAGATTCGTTCCCATTGTTTTATTTCTAAATTTGCGTCAGTTTCATTGACGTGGATAATCTGTAACCATAAAACACACAGTTTATTATGACATATTTGGAACTTCGGATATTTACTATGTATTGGTTAGCCAATAGTGGTTGATTATTACCAATATCGTCTTATAATCTACGCTAATCATCTAGATAACAATTGTATTAGAAAAAGAACTGCTTCAATCTTCAGAATTGTATAGCTCTACCAAATTTACTGGTTTTTGATAATTATTCATGTCAACCACTACAAACACGATGTAAGGAATAATAAACAGGAGAGATAAAAAATAAGTGATCATAACATATCAAGGAATTTTTCAGCTTTCCTCTTTGTGGATTAAATCTCTAGTCTCTAATAAGAAATGCTTATGATATTTTGAATATTAAAAACAAATGTATTAAAGCTTCCTGGAATTTTACTCATGATATCAAATAAGGTAATTAATTTTCAAGTGCTTTTTAGACATACAAAAGATACGATCTGGTAAAATCTGATCTGGATGCTAACACATATTAAAATTTATGTCAGATTCAATGAGGTGGACACTCTGTAATGATAAAACACACAGTTTATTATGACATACTTGGAAATTCAAACTATTATTGTATGAATGCTGATTCCTTTTTAAAAATATCGTTGTATATAGATACGCTCGATATTAGAAAAAGAACTGCTTCAATATTCAGAATTTTATAGCTTATCCAAAAAAGAATGATAAATAATTAATATCGATTCAAGTTTTATTAGTTTTCGATAATTATTCATGCCAACCAATACACACACGATGTATGGAATAATAAATAAAAGACATAAAAAGTAACTGATTATAACATATCAAAGAACTTTTTAGCGTTCCCTCTTTGTCGAAAGATTTAAGTCTCTAGTCTCTAACAAGAAATGTTTATATAGAATATTAATATTTAAAACAAATGTGTCAAAACTTGGCGAAATTTTATTCAATGTCTTTTTGGACACCAAAAGATATGATTTGGTAAAATCTGATTTGGATGCTAACACAGATTTGTTCCCATTGTTTATTTCCAAATTTGTGTCAGTTTCAATAAGGTGGGCAGTAAACACACCGTTTATTATGACATAATTAGAACTTAAATATGGAATAATAGAATAATAGAAATCCACGCTAATCATCTAGATTACTTAGAGCAATTTTATAGCTCAACCCACAAAGGACGATATTAGATATCTTAGTTAGATGAGAGATTATTAGTTTTCGATATGTATTTATGTTAATGAACACATACATGATGTATGGAATAATAAACAAAAGAAAAAAATAACTGATTTTAACATATCAGGGAGCTTTTCAGCGTTCCCCCTTTGAGGATAAATCTAGGTCTCTAGTCTCTAATAAGAAGTGTTTACGCTTTTTCCAATATTAACTTTTAAAACAAATGTATCAAAGCTTTATGGCATTATACTTAAGACAGTAGATATAATATTATTTAATTTTATATTGGATGTATTTTGTAAGAGAACTGGGGTATATTAGTTAGATCGGGTTCATATCAACCAAAGTTATGTTAATCCATTGATATTACACCGAAATAATATGCTTGTCTTGTTTTTAACGGTATAAAATGCCTTAAACAAAAAAACATATATACCAGCTCAGACACATGACATCAACAGTAAACAATCCAAGAAAGAGCATCCACTATTAAAAAAAACAAAAATAAAAGTTGAAGGAATCACAAAGGTCAAAGAAATAATAAATTAAAAATCAATAATCCTACAGATGAAGAATCTCACCCAGTCGCGCTTAAAAAGTTGTCCAAATAGATGAATTATTACCCATTAAATACAATTCAAGCAATAAATTTAAATGGACAATTTATCAAACACCTATTTTATAGATGGGATTAGCTACAGATAAAATGTGCGGTCAAAAAACACTTACCATTTCCACCTGTTCTGAGGACCATATATACTGACAAAATATTAACCATTATTTACTTCTAATTAACGACATCTGTACTAAACTAACATAATCTAAGACCCCTCGTATATCGTGTTTATTTTTTGCAAGATGATAAACGTCCAAAAATAACACTCTATTTTAAATTATGCCAAAACAACAGTTAAACAAAGTCAATGTATGGATGTATGCAAATATAGGTGACGCATATTATTTATATTAGCCGTAGAGGTAATTAAATTCACAGATGAGCTTTATTATAAAATAACCGCTAGACAAAATATAACCTATAAAATGCCACAGAATATGAGTACATTGTGAAAAATTTCACAAATTTGAGGCTAAATTATAATGACACAGTTAAACACATAATGTACACATTAATCATTAAAATAACAACTAACTGAATTCTTGGTGATAATTTTTAATAGTAATTTTATAGGTTATAATATCGTATACAGGTCAAACTGACAAGGAAATGACAACCGACAAGCGACATATGGGGTGGTAACACCATAAAACATCAAAACATTCACAAAATCGTTTTGAATGATCGAAAAGTGAAGTTGCATAAGTTAGATAACATCGTAAGGAAATCAAATGAACGTACTGATTTTATATTGCATGAGTATTTGACTATAAGAAAGCTTTGTTCCAAGTAGGTGTCGCGTTTACTCACTGTTGACCCGAAACGTGCTAATGATTCTGAACAGTGTTTGGCCATGTTTAAACGTAACAAATCAAAAAAAAAACATAGATCCATCACTTCAATTCGGAATCAAAACGATCGTCATCTGAGTAGACAGCAACTGGTGACTGGCCTATTTTGAGGCAAAATATAAATCGTCATCGTCATCGTCAATCGTCAAATACAAAACTAGTATTGAAATGTTAGAGAGGCACTGT
Source organism: Rhynchophorus ferrugineus (assembly GCF_030347505.1). Taxonomy (NCBI): domain Eukaryota; kingdom Metazoa; phylum Arthropoda; class Insecta; order Coleoptera; family Curculionidae; genus Rhynchophorus; species Rhynchophorus ferrugineus. The sequence goes on along the minus strand of NW_027472581.1, from coordinate 24,950,047 downwards.
AAATATTGTGTAGTTTTGATGGAGATTACTTTGATCAATAAAGCCAATTTTGAACAAAGAAAACAGTCAACTGGGCCGGCAAGGTTAGGGCGTCTGTATTTTGGGATGCGCATGAAATAATTTTCATTGACTACCTTGAAAAAGGAAGAACTATCAACAGCGTCCATTACATAGCGTTATTGGGCTGTTTGAAGGACGAAATCTCCGAAAAACGGCCGCATTTGAAGAAAAAGAAAGTGCTGCTTCACCAAGACAATGCACCGTGACACAAGTCAGTGAAAACGATAGCAAAAATCCATCCATCCACCGTATTCTCCAGATCTGACCCCCAGCGACTATTTCCTGTTCTCAGATCTCAAAAGAATGCTAGCTGGGAAAAAATGTTCGTCGAATGAAGAGGTGATCGCCGAAACTGAGGCCTATTTTGAAGCAAAGGACAAATCGTACTACAAAAATGGTATCGAAAAGTTGGAGGGTCGCTATAATCAGTGTATCACTCTTGAAGGGAATTATGTTGAGTAAGAAAAACTAATTTTGCCAAAAAAATGTGTTTTACTATGGTAGGCCGGGGACTTTTCAATTGACCTGTTATACAGTCCAATATATTTTTTCAAGCCCTTAATTTTTGATAAAGATATTTTGTAACCGCCCTCGTATCGACCGATATCGATGACGGCTCTGGAATAAGATGACACCAGACAAGGTGGCAAGACGAGAACGGCGACGAACCCTGACGCGCAAAATCAAATAAAAAGTTTGGCAGGTGGAATTTTTATTATACGGTCTGTCAGTTCGTTGACTTGGTTCCATGTGGCGTTTCAGATTTGGTCTGAATTTATTATCATTCGATTAACATAAACTGAATGTTTTAATGAAAACACAATCATCAATCTAGATAGAGATTAGGCTCGAGGATGAGGAAAAAACGGATTTTTTTCGGCGAAGGAATTCTGATTCCTAGGTTAATCTGAATTTTTGCGGGAATCGTTCGCGGTTCATTATGCAAAAACGGTTCCGAACCGGCAAGAGGACGGTTCCGAATCGTGTGCATTTCTTATTTATAACGTTTACCTGATGTTTAATCCATCGAGTTTTTGAATAAATCGCGGTGTTGTCGAATACGATTCGGACATAATTTTTTTTTTATTTATTGGTTCGCGGTAAACACTACGTGGTGTTTATATTTTTAGTGATTTTTATTTTATTTCAATATTTCTTTAACTTTATAATAAAATTATTATATTAATTGTAACTTTTTTATTACATTTTTACCATCAATAGTTAATTGACTAGATCTACTTGCCCAAGATGATATTTTTTTAGAAATTTGAAAAAAAAACAATCAAAGCTTAACACTTTAAGAATATGCCTTTAAGAAAATTTTTCGAAATTTAATTTATCTTCGGAGATATAACTGTTGTAATGATGCGGTACTGAAAAACGATACTTCCAACGCCCTATTCTCGAAATTACTTTTCTCCAGACGCTTGACATATCCCAAGATTCACGGAATCGCTTTTCTTTATTTTATATTATCACATTAAAAAAGTGTTAAATATTTTTGCTGTTCGAAAAAATTGTACATTTTTACCAATTTTTGAATTTTAAAAAATAGATAAAAATTGTTATATTTTTACTTTGATACGATACGATAAACAAAGTGCTGCTTAACCAAGACAATGCACCGTGTCGGAAATCCATGAATTGGGCTTCGAATTGTTTCCTCATTCGCCGTATTCTCCAGATCTGGTCCCCAGCGACTAATTCCTGTACTCACATCTCAAAAGTATGCTCGCTGGGAAGAAATTTTCGTCTACTGAAGAGGTGATCGCCGAAACTGAGGCGTATTTTGAAGCAAGGGACAAGTCTTGCTACAAAAATGGTATCGAAAAGTTGGAGGGTCGCTCTAATCAGTGAATCACATTTGAAGGGAATTATTAGTGTTGGAAACAATTGACTGAAATCGACTATAGACTGTTTAGTAATTGACTACTTTCACCTGTCATAAGCAAGACTCACACTAAATTTAATGTACATTGATTCAGTGGCACTTAAAATATCATGTAAACCGTCTCGAAATAAATCAGTTTCGAAGAAAACGCGTTTAAAGTGATACGGGATTCCAACCCGCGACTATTGCAAATGTTGGAGAACCGTCCTGTCGCTTTAAAGACTGCAGTTACCAAGCCCACTGACATTATTTGGCGAATACAGTGCAGAGTAAACACATACAGCAAATTAAGTTTAAAAGCCTCTTATAGCACTTAAAATTTGTTTAAGCCTATTTAAATATGCTTTATGTTTTAATAAACGCTGATAGCATTTTAACGATGGTTGAAGGCATCAACTAGTAGTAATCAGCAGTGTCAATTTTTTATTGTAATTTTTTTGTTTCATATACCTAATCTCAAACCGATCGTTGTACCCCTTTCTCAACCAAACCAACAAGTCAATTATTGTCTGAAAGGTGGATGTAAAACATATGAGCATATTGCCAACATCACAGGATCATTGAAATTATTCAAATAGAAAGGTCATGGATGGAACACAGGAAAGAACAGGACAGAACCTCTGAAATCTTGCATCAAGACAAAAGTATGCAGAAAAATAATATTCAAATTCAAATTCATTCAACAACATGTTTGATTTCAAATCAAACAACAAAAGGAATGAACTGTAGAAAATGCAATTTTGAGCGTTCCAATGTCTTTAAGAATATGCCAAAGCCATTGAATTTAACAGTTGTTTACATTTTCGCCAATAGATATCGCTGGCCAACGCACATGCCAGAGCCTAATAAATATTGAGGTGTGGTGAAACATAATTGTTAAGAATTAAAAATTTAACCTTTACTCATAATCATCAAATATCCATTACGAGGAAGCATTATTGTGCAATGTTTTTGTTAGGCAGTATGACAGTTTTTTTTAGACTTAGTGTCAGGACATTCCGTCACAATACATCACTGAAATCCAAAATACTCTGTATATCACCAAAATTTTATTTCCAATTATATATAATTTAAACAAGCAGTTATTTAAAACTTAATTATTTATTTAAAAATAAAAATCCCATAACATTCTACCACCACATAGTATACAAATTAATTAAAAATAACAATGGATGATATCACTTATATTATGTATAGCGAAACAACAACAAAAAATAATAAAAAATCATTTCCTACAATCTTAAATAACTAGAACCCACAGAATGCTTGATTGATCGCAAATAAATATTAAGTGACAGGTAGATAACAACGGTAAATCCTAATCGTATACGTCCCCATCAAAAACTAAACAAGATTATTCATAAATATTTCCTGCAAATACATAATCCAGTTGGAATAATTAGAATTACTATTAGTTTTGGGAATATACATGTGTTGAGCTACTATCAAAATATTGTAAAAGCAATAAAAATTACTTTGATTAAATTTACATAAATATTTCAGTTCAAAGATAATTAATTAAAATAAATTGAAACGCAAAAATGTACGTTCTATGGTATGGAATTTAATTTTAAAATTTTTTATTAGGTTAGATCAAAAATCTTATTGTTCATAATCACATTTAAATTTTATTCTAAAATATATTTTTTAGATATTTTTTCCTTATGTATTTTAAAAGCCATTAACTTCTAGCACTTGCAATTGGCAAATGAGCAACACACAGATCATCAAATCTCATTTAGCCTCGTTAATGACATAAGTAAAATTATTAATACGTATCAGATATTATATCCTTTTCTGTCGAAAAATTACAAACTCTTACACTCAGAGGGAGGCCCTATCGCAAGTTCACGCTAGCAGTACAAATAGTTCTACCGTTTACTCACATTAATTTTTTTAAATATATTTTAAAGTCTCCTTTTACCAACTATGGGTTTATCTGGACTGAATCTAGAGTTTAACGTGGGCTCCGAACCACGGTCCTCAGCATTAAGCCTACCGACTGTCGACTGACCAACTTTAGAAATCATCCCAGAAGACATCCGGTTTTACCTAGCCTGGTTACAGACCTGACTGGGATCATTTTTCTTATCGGATTTTACACTCTTGCCTAGGACAATCTGAATTTTTGAACAATCAGATACATAAATTTACGACCATGACCCAGCAGGATTCGAACTCGCGGCTATCGCAACAGGCGGAGGACCGTCCTATCGCCTTTACCACTGCGCTACCAAGCCGACTCACATTAATATTGCTAATGGTGTCTATCATTTGACATTCGACATGTTTGGCATGCACGATTTACTTTAACTACACTAGTTCCAAGGGTTTTTGTCCCTTCAACTTCCGAGAAAATCCACTGTTGTCAAATTGTAACTCAATTCCTGTTTAATTTCTTCACTAACCGTAGAAATCCTTAAATCTTTGTGTATGTTTGTTATTTCTGATATTACATTTCTTTGTGCGATCCCAGAGTTATATTATACACACCATTAGATTATAACAATTAGCTACAATGCAAAGGTTGTATGATAAATAGTTGATATTGACAAGAGAAATATAATTAGATCTAAAATAAATGTTATTAATTCCTTGTAGTTCATTCGTCATTGTTCTGGTTTTTATGTTCGCTCTAAAAATGAGAGAAGACACGTGGTCCGTTCTTTCGAAATTAGTACCTATGTGAGGAACACCATAGCTAGAGCAGCTATTATACTCGGAGTCATTTTTGCACATTCTCGTTGTAAATAGAAGATATATAGATAGATAGATATCCTCGTTGAATATTAAATATGAGTTTGATGAACGAAAAAATATATAAATATATCAGAAACTGTACAATTTTTTAATATCTACCTAATTTAAAAATAAAATATGTTTTATTACATATACATACTAGAAAGAATAATAATTCTTAGTAGTGAGACATGAATTACAATCAATCAAAATCTTTCGGTTAATTTAAAATAAGCAGAATTTGTTTTTTAGAGATAAATAGAAAACTGTGTATTATTAATATATGTAATTATTATTGATTTTGAATATCATTAGAGTACAATATTTATATTTCTAATTTAATAAAAAAATTAACAAAATCAAAAAAAATTAGACAGTGTTGCTCAAAATGTTAACCGTAGTTAATTATATAACATAGATGCAATGTTTTGGGTTGATAAATGTAAATATTGACTCATTGTGTTTTTGTTTATATTATACATTCTAAGAACAGTCTGTTCATTGATAGTAAAAATGATAATACGGATAATTCCAAAATGACTTAAAATCACCATCGATCAGATGCATATATAAAACAGGTGTTCTCATAAAAGAGTCAGTTAAAACAACGATCAGTTCAGTTGTTTCCTTTACTCAGTTGTTTGTAATATCAATCAATCATTTTTATTAGCTCAAGTTTAATTCTTTGGTAAGTTGATTTTATTTAAAGTTTACTATCTAAAATATTAGTATGTCCGAATTTGTACTAGAAATTAATTATTCATTTCCAAGTATTATTAGCTTCCAAATTAGAGCCGCGTTTATTGACTTAAACTAACTGATATTTCGTTGCAGACTGCATCTTCAGGTTAACATACTGAAAGAACCTATTTTTTAATAGTTTATTAAAAAATTTAAAAAAAAACGAAAATAATCAGACTAGTGAGGATGTGTCTTATAATTCTTGCCTTTGTTGAGATAATTTTAGTGTCTATAAATGTTTATAAAAGTTGTGTTTATAAAATGTTTATAAAAATAGAGAAGGTTTTGAGCTTCTCGATGTTTTCTCTAAAAATGTGATGTAACTAAAGTCTAAACTTTATTTAACTGTAGTATCCAATTATTCAAAGTATTCATGCAGTGCTCAGCCATAGCTGACATTTCGTATGATTATTATCTTCATTTCTCGTATCTACAATTTACCACACTCACAGAGGATCCTATACACATTGCTACTTTTAGCTAATCTCTTTTTGCTTTGGGATTAGAGATTGCCTGAGGCATTGTCCTATGTGGTTTAAATATAACTTTGATTTTGTGATATTTAACTCCATTTCAATATGGTCTTGTTGTTACTTGAAGAAACAGCAAGACTGCTATGGAAAGTTTTTCCATCTTATACTTTTCTGTTTCCCTTATGAACCTCGTATCCTCTTGATCATTTGGAGGACCTTTTTTCATAGATTAGTTTTTTTAGAATACCAAAGTCAATTATTCATCTCGGTTTCTACTGTCATAGAAGAAAAAGCATATTATATGATATATTGCAAGTGGTGGTAGACTAGTGGACTTATTATGCTACTTCAGAAAAACACGGACATCGCAGTCAAATCGGAATATCTGCAAGTACAAGCTTATGCACTACATTTTCTAAAACCGAATGCTAAAAGCACGGCCAGGAGTGGTCTCCAAGCCACTGAAACTAGAATTTAAAAAAATACCAAATATAAAATATTTCATAGTAACACAATTGAATGAGTATTTGTTGCTAAATAAATAGTAATAAGAATATAATGATTGGCCTAATCGTTAAACCATTTTCCCTGTTAATAGTTCTGAATAAACTGCAAAATTTCATCACTTATTTTTCTTGGTAAATGTTTAACCGACCTCAAAAAAGGATTCCTCCTTTTTGAATGTTAGGCCGTATATTTTTTAACATATGTTCGTGGATTTCTCGGTCAATTATGGACCGATTTTCAATATTATTTTTTTATTCCAAAGAGTGCACTTCCGAGGTGGTCCCATTGGAACCAAATCAGGATCTGCTGGAGGGAAATAGAGGGAAAACATCAAATTTCAAAGGCACGTACATAGATTTCACATTTTTTCTATATAAAATAATCAGATGTTTGGGTATAAAATTATTGCTGAACAGATGTGATGAAATATCGGAAGTAGCTCAGTGTAAAAGCTATTCAGTCTGCTTATTAAGCACTGACCATATCATATGAGTCGTAGAAATTATGCTGCGATTCCTAACGGGTGCAGCAACTCTTTTTATTCTAGTTTGCTTGAAACATTTGCCAAATCACCTTTACTAGATAGTGGGCCCAGAGGCCTGAAACTTTCCTTATTTTCAATCATTGTTTGTTACTATTTTTCGTAGTACTTAGTAAATATATAACTCTAAAAAGAGAAAAATAAAATATTTTTAACAAAAAAATTGAAACGACTTCAAAAATCAAAAATAATCAAACTTAGATTTTTATTAGAAAAAAAACGTTTTAACATAAAATTTGTACATGATAATCGTTGTAATAACTAAATAAAAATAAACAAAAAACTTATTTAACCTGTCTACCACACATATTTTATATTCTACTATATAAACACAATTTAGCTTAATACCTATCTTAACGTATTTATCTATTTACAATATTATTTTAACTACTACCAAATAATCAGTTTGAAATCAGTACCGAACCCAAATAATACAAAAATAATAATATAATTTTGTGGCATATACACAAATTTAAATTACGAACAAGAAATTTAATTTGTTGCTCGGCACCGACGTCAAAGTGATCAGTTGAACATCACAATTTTGTCGTAATATTTTAGCTGAAAGCTTTGATATTTCAACGGCGACATCTTGCCTTGTCTGTATAATGATATACATACAAACAAAATTTTTGTCATTATCAAAAATGTTAACAAGTCACATTTTTAAGAAGTCATATTTTGTCAGGTTTGAATTAGTATTGTTAACTATTGTTAACATATTATAATATTTGGAATATAAAACCGTTAGATATTTAACCGTTTTATAGTTATATTATCAAATACTCTTCATTTTACCGTTCTTAATTCAATTTATTGTTATACTTGATACATCATTTATAATATCGGATCTCATATATTGATCTTACTGTATATTATTAGTACTGTATTAGTACCTATTGTAATCGAATATGGTCCTATATAATAATTAAATTTATATTGCCTGTATGTTTTTATAGGTTGTATTATATATTTTCAATATCTTATAACGAACAAGTCTCTTCCAATCCCACCAGATGGGCGGAATCACAATACCTCACTTGATGACACCCTGGGCTTTTTAGTAGTTTTCGATCATTCATCTCAGGTCAACCACGTATTTAATTCATTTCTCATCACCTGTTGTTGTTGTTGCTATTTTTAAAAATATTCTATATGTAGAAATGAGCTACATGAATTCCTTATGCTAACCTGTTTTATTTTTATCCATCGCTGGGTGATTTCAAACTGTTTTTAGACAATATTTTCATTTTAAAAGTAGTATCTGCAAATTAAGACATTATTAGCACTAAGCTTGGACTTTTATATTGTCACCCTTTAAGTATTGATGTTGGAGGTAATTGTTTAGAGATAATTCAAATGCATTGTCTACATTTGATATTAACAGAAATTGTGCTAAATCGAAAAAAATCGATCATAGAAAATAAAGGTATACTAAATAAGTTATGAAGCTTATAGGGTTTGAGATAAAGGTTTTAATTTTACTTGAAAACTATTTTATTTCAACGTAAAGAAGGAACTTGTTGGACTGTATAAAAATGCATGACATCTCATAGCTAGACTAAACATAACTTTATTTTTCGAACAACTATGACCTTATTAGTCGCGCTATGTAACATATGTGTACTAGCAGCAACAATCCATTTTAGGTCCATTTTCAACATTTTTAACAACAATCTCAACAGCAACTCAAAATTTAGAGCAATCTATTGTGATGGATCAATCTAATTGATGATAGGTTGGTTCATATATCGAGCTCATGTTTAATATCAATTAATTACAGTGCTATCAAATTACAGGAAAAAAAATAAAACAGCTGACACAGGCATTGTCAAAAATACAATGATAAATGATCTGAGAGTACATAAGATTGTTAATATTTAAATAACCTGTTCAGCTTATAACATATGGCTCAAGAATAAATGAAAAAAGACAAAACGGTTGACAACGTTTAGATTAAGGTATCATTAACGTAGGAGAGTCAGCTCTCGTCTCAGTAAAATAAAAAATAATAATGAAGTAAATAATATATGTTTTAGTTTATACAAGCTTGCCAGAGATTTCCCTTCTGTCTTCTGAAGCCAAATCTTCCACTAAAATCATCATTTTGTCAAACGTCATTTAGCTAATTCTTCTATTTGACTCCGAGATTTCAACAGTGACATAGTCTAGCCACTATAAACTCAACATACTCCAAATGCGATACTTGTAGTAGAAATGGAGTTATTCGATGTAACAATGCACAACAAAAGAACAAATCAAATATACATAATAGTGATATCTGTGACGAAGCTGACCATTTGGATGGAATATAAAGCGATATGGTTAATATGCGGTAAATAGCGTTTTGCGATACGAAATATTTTGGTCTCAGAAGCAGAAATTCTTTCAACTTTCCGCTACATTTTTTCTCCTTTTGGATTTTTCCCATCGCGTCTACTGCTTGTGGATGTCTTGAAACAGCTGATTCATTTATTTATGCCTGAAAATTCTTTGAGAGTTTGGCAAGGATCTCGTCCAATAAATCCTGATATTTAATGTTTTCTAAATTTGTTTAGTCCTCCAGACTGTTCCTTGTCATTAGCATGAAAGTGATAAAAAAATATAGAGTGCAGTTTTGGGTGTTCCATGATTAACGTCCGTATACGCTGAGTAACTTAATAATACCAAATAAACTGTTGTGCAGAAGAATGGTAAAACCAGTGGGTTTAAAAGTTAGATTATGTGGTTTGGTTTAACAGTTACTGTATTATTGTACTGATTACAGCACATTAAAAACCAGTAAAGTAATAGACTAATTAATGTTCTGTATCAAAACTAGACCAAAAAGGTGAAATAAAACCTCAGTATATAGTAAAAGAGGACATAAAAATGTTTTTATCGATGTCATATATAATTTATCTAAAATAATAAAACAAAAATATTATTAAATATAATTTATTTTAATTATTATCGAAGGTATCGATGTTAATGTAGAGTTATTATACAGCCACAATAGTTTGTAGATTAACGTTGTTCTATTATGGTTAGATTGAACTCTTTTCCACAGTATCTATGATGGAGAGTTCTAGGAGCATGTTATTTAATATAGTGGTATATCTAAAGGTCTAATCCACCTAATTAATAATTTTATATCCAAGTAATGTATTTTATTTTCATTGGAAAGCATATCTTACGGTTCGTTTTCAAGTCATCACTTTCAGCCAATCAAGTCAATTAATCTATCGAAAACTTGTTCACGATTCTGCCATTTATCTATGTGTTCCTTTGTAGTATGCTCTGAAGCCATATGTTTTTGTTCCATTGTTTCTAAAAAAAGTAAATTACATAAAACACAAAGATTTATATTATCTTTACCTAATGACAATTTCAAACAGTTCTGCATATTCCCGATTTCTTTGAGAATATTTTCCAGATTAACAGGAATAATTGTATTAAATTACGATTATATGGGGAACGCAAAAATCCACCAACTCTTTTCATATATTTTATTCCGAATAGAACCAATATTAAGGTGATATTGATTTGTCACCGGTTTCGCATGTGGATCTTTGGTGAGTCTAATATTATATTGTTCTTCAAGTTTTGAGAGATTTTAGTCACAGTGTCTTTCCAATAAAAACCATAACAACTTAATATTTAGTAGTATCAGTATATACCCCACTAACGCATTTTATTGGCCCCAATATCTCGTTCCTGTTCAAAGTAAGTCATAAGAGATACAATCTGTTGCTGATTTATTGGATTTTGCATTTTCAATTAGAGTAATTACAAATATTATCTCTAATGTTTTGACGAGTTTTGAAGACATTTGAATCTATAGAATTGACTCGATTCGGCTTCTATTCGATTACATTTTCTGACACGTCAGACTGAAGATTATATCTCTTTTTAACTAAAATAAAATGAAAGGGAAAAGTACGATCTGATTCTAAAACGAATTTGACGTGATGATGATATGATTTTATTAAGGATTTTAATTCATACATACAGAACAAATGAATAATTTTCTTCAATACCTAAGATTTTCATTTTCAGAGATTAACATTTTCTATGGATTTGCGACATATCCTAAATAATTAATTTGTGATGCCATATTCATCACTTCCAAGAAAGCGACCCGCCTATAGTTAATAAACAGAAAATAAATAAATACAACAATGGTAATTCCAAAGCGTAGAACTTGTCAGCACGGACGTTCGAATGCCCGCCTTATCCATCCGCCTAAATTCACAGTACGGTCAACATTAATCACCAATTTCAGACGTTCCCGATCTAAAAAACAACAACTTTGCGGTTTAGTCAAAGCTCCGTTTACCTTATACCTTGTCACAATGCTGTTTCCTCTGATTCACCACCCACACGTCTCCAGCTAGCTTATTTGCACACAAACACACGCATCTACCCATATTTCTTCATAGTCACGTCGTGGTAGTCAGCGTCCAAGTGCAGCGACGCTATCAAGGACTGATACACGAATTAGAATTCCGAATCTGAACTTCACTGAAATAATATTGGTCAGTGGAACTCACGTATCGTTCAAGTTCGATCCCTGTCGACTTTGCTTTTGTACATCGTTTTCTTCTGTTTCTTTTCACCGTCATGACCGCCGCCTCGTTAGTAGCGACGCGAATTCGATTGTTTTGACTGTGATTTTTGTTTCAGTGCTTCGTTACGTACGTAAGGGTATGAGGATCGACTAAGGCTTTACCTCGAAGAAGAAAACACAGAAGATGAAGTTCCACATTATCGTAAGTACAATATAATTTTTTGTTTTTTTTTTTAAATTTCGAATATTATTATAAAATAGATTGAAAATGTTATTATTGATTTTTTTATAGAAAACTGCCGTAACTTTAAATTTGTTCATGTATATAACAATATAAAAATTACAATATTAAATATTAGTTTAAATTTAGTTTTTTCAATTATATTAAATTTTTCACGCATATTAAATTAATTAAAATTATAAAATAAAATATTCTTAAAATATGATAAAAACTAAAAATACATTTTTATTGCTTCACATTTTATTTATCTTTTATTCTTTAATATATTTTTGATATGAATACAATATAATGACATATCATTAAAATTAAAAAGTTTTGTTTGAAAATATGTCCTTCATTATAATCATCTAGTCAATTAATCCAAAACGTCTTTTTTAAAACATATTTATATTTTTATATGCTATATGTTCCATTAATTTTCAGAGAATCACAAAAACAGATTATTATTATAAGATTTTTTCTTATTATTTAACATAAAACGGAAGTAGAACAAAAATATGGATATCAAAAGTCAACATTTTTCACGCCATTTTGTTTTAATTTTAAAGTTACAAGGAGTCAGATTTGTTGGATAAGTTGGATGTAATGATAAGTCCAGCTAATAATTTGACTTGGCTTGAATCTGTATAGATACGTCTGGTCACTGCCTGAAGAGGGTTTCAACATTTTCAAATGAGGAACATTTTCTTTACTATTTTTGCTCAACTATTGCATATACGTTAATATTTCAATCTATCGATACTTTTAAACTATGCTATGAACTTCATTTAACATTAGTCTACTAATAAGTTTCTTACTTCAACCGTTCTATATGGCAGGTGCCTTAGACAAATTATCTTCAATAGTACGTGAGCTTTTTCTTGGATATATATATCTCTCTAAGTCTCCTTTTACCAACTATAGGTTTATCTCAACAGGGCCTAAAGTTTAACGTGGGCTCCGAACCACGGTCCTCAGCATTAAGCCTAGCCACTGGCGAAGACCAACTTTAGAAATCATCCCAGAAGACGTCCGGTCTTACCCAGCCTGGTCACTGGCATGACTGGGATCATCATTTTGCTTGTCGGATTTTACACTCTTGCCTAGAACATTCACAAATGTTAAACAATCACGAACATGAATTTACGACCATGCCCCATCGTCTTTACCACTGCGCCGGTCAAATTGTTTTTAATTTTAACAATTCAATATCAATGACTATTTTCTTTTCTAAAATCTTAATTAAAGGATGGATTTAGATTATTATTGCTAGTTGAAATGCTATTAAATATATACAATTATTTATATTGTCAACACATTATATATATTTATATATAAATAAGCCGCCTATTTTTTATTTAACAAGAGTCATTAAACTCTTAGTACCCGAATAATTAAAATAATTTTTGGAATATAATTCTGCATTAACTATCTTCAAAAAACTTTCAAATAACTCTATTTGTTGGTTAAGATTCAATTGATTAAGATTATTAAAGGTTAAGGATTAACCTTCAAAAATATACTGAATTGAATAGGAAAATCATGAAATGGGAAAATTAATAAAACTGAAGCCAAATTTTTCCAAACGCATATTTTTACTAATGCTTCAACACGATCTTTAAACGTAGAGATGTTAAGACCTGCCTATAAGTTCAAGGTTGTTTTAGCTGCAATGTCTGGTCAGATTTTGAGTGTTGCCCTCCATACCAAATTCATCAGAACTAAATCAATGAATATATTAGAAAACACATGTAAGAAATTTCGTTTGTTGGAAAATTAAAAGTTTGGTTCAAAGACGCAAATCGATGGTAACACAAAAAATTAAAAATTGACAATATCTGAAGCCAGAACAGATATTTACCGAATGTTAACCATAGTAGAATTTAATAAAGAATGTACAGGATAAAGTGTTCTAGAATTGACCACAACAAATTGATTCAAACAATGAACGGTCCAAAAGTTATGTGTATATATCACGGTATGTCAAATAATTAATGATGACACTGCAATTAGCTGACAAATTAGCACAAATATTCATACACTAGCGCATGTATTCATTTTCTAATAAAATTCGCATATTTCTCTGAAACAAAAACTTGTAATGAATACATTTAAAACATAAAAACATTTCAAATGACTCATAAGGTTACTCATTATATGAAAAAAAGAATAGAGCGCCCAATTTGGAATCTCAATGAACTCATTGCATTACAAACAAAAAATGCAAAATACATCGAAGATTTGTTGTTTCGCATTGATAATTTATTATCATATTAATCAAATAAGGTTCTATGCAAAAACAAACAAAATACGAAATATCTGACAAAAAAAAAAACAAACGGTACATTTATACTAATTTAATCGACTGAATGGTTCGAAATTTCCATTATAATGCTGTTATTTCTTAACAAATCGTAATTTTAATTTCTGATTAAGATGATGTTGTAACAATGTAATTGTCAAATTCACCTTAACTCAGGTCTAGGATGGCTTTGATAAAACAAACGCACACTTAATATTGGCGAACGATGACGTTTATTATCCTTTCAAATCAATGGAGGTATTATTTCGTTAGCTATGGGATACTGAAGTGTATAAACACCGTCATTTTATTAACCAGTTCGTGTAGAAGTACGTGATTAAATGTAGTCGAGTGCAGTGCACTTGATGTACGCCTTTTTCTGTACTTTTTGTAAAAAAAGAAAGACAGTGGACTGAATCGATCGATTAAAACTTTAATTCTTCCAATTGACTGATATTTTTTAGACAAAAGAAGCAACGGAATGAAGTTGTCATCAGGTGGCTTGTAATTAAATGTGTGTTAATTATTCTTCCAGTGACCGTTACTGTATCGGCGAAGCTGTCTGAAATTTAATTAGGACGATTTAATTTATTTTCTGTCCTGTTCTGAAGCCGATGTATCCACGGTCAAAGCAATTCCCTTGAATGTCATTAACGTGTTAGCCGACAAATTTTTTATTAAAAATATATAAAATAATATTTTCTGATACAAAAATATAATTTTGACAATTTTCAGAACAAATTAGAATATATTACAGAAATATTTAGATAATACTTAAAATTATTCTTCATCGACCAATTCCTCTGACGCTTATTTACTTGACTCTGTAGGCTGTCTGAGTAGTTTCGCAGATTTTTAAGCTAAAGCATGCTCCATATTTCTACTAAAGTATGATTATTTTTCATATCATTTGTTTCATTTCGAAATAATGAAGTAAAAAATCACTACTTTATTCGAACTAGAATGTGACATGCTTGTTAACATATTACTTTAGCTATATCTGAAAGTCCTTTTAACGAACTAAGTTTTTTCTAACCTCGTTCTTCTTTAAGTTTAACTATGTGTTCTTTACTTTTTAACAAAATTATACGTATTGAAAGGAACACGTAATTAGTAAATAGCTGATGTGCATTTTAATCATCAGTTTTGATTTTTCATAGCAGTATTTCATATATCTCAGGTCTAAAATGTTTAAATGTAAGTAGTTAAATCAATTCATTTTCTTTATACGAGGGTCACTATTTATATTTCGGGAATAGAAAAAAAAAACAAAGCTGCTGATATATTTTTATAATTTTTCAAAGTACCCGCCACGATGATCGATACACTTTTGCATACTCTTCAAAACATTTATTCCATTCCGAATAAGGTATCTTCAAAACATGATTTTTGAACGGTTCGATAGCTTCTTCAGACGATGAAAATCGTTGACGTTCTTCTCGGATGGGAACAAAAAGGAGTTATTGGGTGCCAAATCAGTGCTGTACGGCGGATGACCCATCAATTCCATGCTTTGAGTGCTCAAATAGTCTCTTGTTTGAGCCAATGTGTGAGAGTTCGCATTGAAAAGATGAAGAACAATCCGGCGTCTCTTGTTTGTTTTCATTATTTCACCGAAGACTTCTGGCAAACAAATGGTTGTGGATCAATCAGAATTTACTGTTCTATGATTCTCTAGCGGCACTGTTGCAAAATGACCAATTTTCACGAAGAAACAGGCCACCATTTTCTTTGAAGTGATCGTGGACGAACAACTTTTGTTGGATTTGGTTCATCTTGGTACAACTATACAATCGACTGCTGCTTAGCTTCGGGCTCATACGAATATATCCATGATTCGTCACCTGTCACGATTTTATAATCGTATTTCGAAGCACCGCGATTGTATTTCTTAGCATTTCTTCGCACCAATCGACACGAGCCTTTTTTGAGCAATTGTCAAATTGTGTGAGATCCAACGCGAACATAACTTTCGCACAGCTAAGTGTTCATATAAAATCGCATATATGCTGGTGGAACTAATGCTTAGGGATGCATTATGGATGATCAATCTCACAATAGGTAACATGACGTTCTTGCTTAATCATTTCTCATACAGCATCGATGTTTTCTGGCACAACAGCCGATATTGGATGACCTTGCGACATACGATGGTTTTTAATGGAGCTTCGTCGCCAAAAGTCAAATTAAGTTGATTGATGCACCCTTGTTATGATAATCCACGACGAAAATCGTCAAAAATCATCGCACGAAAATGTTCACGATTCAGTTCCATTTTTTGCCGAGACGAAACCTTTAACTAAATATAAAATAAACAAATAGCATCCGTGCGACAAAATGTTCTGAGTACGTATATCGTCAAAAATGCCAAATTTGTTGCCAATTCCCGAAATATAAATAGTGACCCTCGTATATTCTTGCGATTAGGGAATATATAATATATTACATATATTAGCTCATTATTAATTATTTATTTATTATCCTATTAGATTTAGATAATTTACATATATAGTATGTTCAAAGATATTTTATACATACGTCATTTAAATTTGTGACATTAACAAGTAATGTTGACGCATCAACATTTTTTTTTGTTTTAGCTCAGTTTGGCATTGACATACAACAAAATTCTAATCTAAATAATATAATTGAATAAAAATGTTATCAAATATAATGTATTCTTACATTATAGTACATCTAAAAACTACAGTTAATTATACAGCCACAATAGTTTATAGGTTAGAAATATAATCTCTTACCACTATTGCTTTCAATAATTAATACGTCTGAAAACCGGACCACTTTGACAGGCTCATTCGTTTACGTGTTCGAACTAATCAGCCAGTATTGTGTCTCTTTTTAACTAGAATAAAATGACAAGGAAAATATTGTCTGATTCTAAAACAAATTTACAAATTGTGACAGGCAATACATTAGACATCTTGATGACCTTTGTAAAAAAAAACTTTAAATAGACAATAGTTCATTTTTTACATATAGGTTTTTGCGTGTATTTTGATCAGCGACATCTTTTGCTGAAACTGCGAAATATCAATGTAAGCAACTCAATCTAAAATAACTGTTAAATCCGATGCTTTTAACATTTACCATCATAAAATTTGAATTAACCATTTAGCATTATTGAATTATTCAGTGTATTCAGACGCTAATCATGGGATAACAATAACATTATTACCATTCATTATTGCCCATTGGCCCAGAGTCTTGCCTAATTTTATCAAAACAGGTCAAACACTCAAAGAACTTTCAGACCATTAGATCAAGTAATAGAATCATATGTTGCAAAAGGAACTTATTAAAATAACTATTCTATACATTCCAAAAATTCTATAAAGTCCAGTGATTCTTAAAACTAAAACTAACTGCCATTTTGGATCTTAGTAGATAAGTATCAAAAGATTTCAAATTATCGTGATATTTATTAGTACTGAGATTGGTCAATTTTATTATTATCTATTGTTAAATGGGTCCATTTAATAATAACGCCAATGATTCTATATAACTTTAACCATTTCTGGATTTCTTCAAACTTTTTCCTCGATTTCATTGTCAGTTTTTCATCTTAAAGTTTAACTTAATATTTGGCTTATTAAGATATCTACCCAGTTGGAATTCATATGTATTCTATATTAACTGTTTTTCTGTATTGACTTAACACATGTGTTTAGAAAGAAGAATTTTATCTTAGATTCATCTTAGGATGACGTCTAAATAATGAGTAAAACTAATTTACCACATATTTGTTATTTTGAAATGGTCACTCTTAAAAATCCTAAAATATGTATTGATTGATGCCAGCTTATTAATTAAATTACAAGTGTTTTAATTAAGTTCCGCTGTATTTCATCATAATGTATATTTTAAAAAATTATAATAGTACAATACTTTTTACTCAAGTGATTTGTCTAATATTTTCCATACTAATATAATGTTTATGTGTATCGATAGTGTTATTCTAACATTGTTTATGCTATCTATCATCTCTTTCTCACTGCATTCCTGATCTGCCCAGTGGTCATTCTTATTGCGGAGGTGTCTGAGTCTTAAGAGGTTGTTGGTCCTATTATTGATGAAAAATTAATTCTGCTAAACGCCTCTTCATTGGGACAGGTCTAACACGTAAACTACAAGACAATAATTTTAATGATGTGTCCATTATGATTTAGATATTTGACAATTAACATAACAGATATAAAAAATGATGGCACATTTAAGCGATATATACAGAGGCTAGACAAAGTAACATAAACATATTACTGTCAAACACTACCATATTTCAAGATGATAATGAGCCAGTACACACAGACAAAAAGATTCGGTCTTGATTTTAGGAAATCAGAATGTCATAAAAAATCTTCCCTGACCAGCACAATCACCAGCCCTCAACATAATTTTAGTTGAGAGAGTGAGTAGTAGATTTCCATCACCAGAGTCATTAAAGCAATTAGCAGATGTTTTGGTACTAGAATGGGATTACACTCTACTGGAAACTCCTTAGACAGTATTCCGCGAAGAATTTCAGCTATTTTAAAAGGAAATATTGGTTCAACATCTTCTTAATAGATATTGTCTATATGCCAGATGTTCATATTATTGATTTGATTTGTAAATTGATATGGAACTATGTATTTCCAACATTTTCAGATATTTTCATAGAATTTATTGGAATAAATGGTATTCAGAAGAAGCAGAGTCTGGTGGTTGTAATAGGATTTTCTATTTAAGCGTTCATATGGATTTCTATGTTCTAAGTTTAATTTTCATCGTTATGTTTTTAAATAAAAATTACTTTGGTTTGAAAACAGAAACAAAGATAACATATTGTACTTATACTGTATTATATACAAATTATTAGGCCCAAAAACGTTTAGCGTTCGATTACAAGTAATTGAGAAAATCCAAAAGATGGGAAGATAACTGCCACGTTAATTGGCAAATAGAAAATCGAAAAATCGTCTGTGAAATACAGCTTCAAACGTATGATCGGAAATCATTTCTGCATCAAGTAGTGAAGGGTGATGAAAAGTGGATTTATTTTGAAAACCCTAAACGCAAAAAATCATGATTATCACCTACAAAGCCGACCAATCGAGTCGAAGGCCAAATAGGCCTGTATTTTATGGAACCAGAGTGGTGCGACGTAATAGGAACTATTGAAACCTGGTGAAATAGTTAATAGTGATCGCAACAACGAATGATCAATTTGAACCATAAAATGATCGAAAACGTTCAAAATTGGCCCGAAAACACGGTAAAGTGATTTTACAACACGATAACGCGTCTCATAAAGCAAAATTGGTCAAGAAAGTGTTGAAACCACTTGAATGGGTTGAAGCACTTGAAGCTTGGGAATGGGAAATAGTTTCCAGATCTTTCCCCGTCTGACTATCAAGTTTTCCCATCAGTACCCGATGTACGCGCTTGCAGAACAGCACTTTCGCCAATTTCGGAGAAATTAGAAAATGGCTCGATGAATGGTTTTGCTGGAAGGACCAACAATTTTTTGGGATGAAATCCACAAATTGCCTGAAAGATTTTCAGTATTGTACCAACCTTTTCAAGCGTATTCACACTTTTTAGAATTGTTCTATGCGTCACTGCCACCCAATCAATGTTTTTGTAAAGTTCGTTCCGAAAAAATATTCCATACTGACTGAATTTCTAAGACCGGTACTACTGATTAACATACATCGACCGCAGATTTGTTGTGTTCACACAACATAAACAAATATAAACTTTTGTTTGACGCATCTTGTATTATAATTACTCTTCCGTGGTGTAACTTATCATGAGAGAGAATCTATCAAGACATTATCAAGAAAGAATCTATAAAACTGACGAAAGTCAACGATCATAAGATCTAGACACTGAGAGTACTTTCAGTGGTTTTTCTTTGTAAATACAACTAGCATAATATAATAAAGATTTAATTATAATTTAAAGTAGTTGATATATGGTCGGTAAAACCCTTTTTTAATTTTCAGACTGGTGTGGCACTGCTCATCGCCATCCAAAGTACGGAGCAACGCAGCTCCGTTCACCGATCGAACCGAGTCAAACGAGATGAACATATACCACCCTTGGACGTGCCCACGTTCCGAAGAGACTCCGTGGAGCACATGCCCGATATCGATATGTACGGCAGCTTGAAAGCAGCCTATATGACGCTGGAGGAGTATGGAAGTAAAAGTTTACCTCTGAGAACGGCGGTGGAAAGCGTACCAGATACGTAAGTATCCCTAAATTGGACGGGCAAAGGCGAAAACCGAAAATCGAGAGTTTCCTTTCTTCAACGTCCGATTCGGCTATAAACGATGGCAATGAATGATATTCTAACTGTGTCAAATACGGCCTGTCAATAACCTTGGCTAGGACACAGGTGCGGAAGTAGACACCCAACAGTTTCCTTGACCATGATTCATATATATCGTGTTTGTACCATTAACGATTTGGACATGAAAAGTGAATTTAAATGTTTGCACCGTCAAATCCTAATATTTATTATGTATAGTTCAGAACATTTATAAAATTTTAACACTTATAGTATTGTCATTATCGGGGAAGTAAAAATTTAGAGAAAAATATTTTTAAGTGACTTCAAAAAATAAATAAAGAACTCACTAAAAAGTAAAAAATAATCAATTTTAGATTTTTAAAACAATAAAAAACGTTTTCAATTAAAATATATACATAATATATTATTATTAATATATTACTATTTATTTAATTCTTTAATTTATTCTTATATTTATTATAATTTAGCTTAATACCTACCTATACTTATTTATCTGTTTACAATATTATTTTAAATACTACTAACTGGTCAGTTTGAAGTCGGTGCCGAGCAACAAATTAGATTTGTTTTGTTCGTAATTTAATTTTGTACATATGACATAAAATTACATTTTTATTTTTGTATTGTTTATATTGTAATTGTTGAATATTGTAAATATTGCAAATAGTATAATAGGTATTCACAATAAAACACTCAATAATTATCTTCGTCCATAGTTGAAAAATGTTAACCAATTGTCTTTAGAAATGCCATCAAAATATGCCTTAACAGCGATATCATTCTTTAATTTTGAGTTAAATATTTTCGTTTGCAAATATAATATTTCTCAGAGCTCCAAATACATATAGTCGTACATAATCAATTCTAAAGAATAAATGAAATATTCTATATAATTGATTTTGTTTGCACTTAGCTGCACTGAAAGGTTATCACTATTGTGTAGGTAGTACCAGAATAGCAAATAATTAAATTAGGTGATACTAGTTTACTTATGGATAGGAGAGGGGCCACAAGCGTATATTGTCTAGGGCATCAAGTACTCTTAACCCGAAACTATGTATAATATTGCCTTATTTCTAATAGTTAAATAACTTGAATCCCCTCCTTCACTAAGCATAGTAAAAAAACAAGTTCATCAATATATCATTTCCTTCCAATCTTCTAATTTAATAGTAGCTATTTTTCTCGTATTTCCATAAAGTTTCTCATTTACGACTCTCTCAGTTTTAGTGGTATTTTTTTAACCTGTTGTTTATTATTGGAAAATTATAGCAAAAGTCAAAATTCAAAACATTTAGCATCAAACCACACTTATTTAAAAACGCCAATGGAAATTACTGCGTACGTCAATTGAAAAGTCATATGTTTTTTAGTTAGACCTAATCATCAAAAGATGCTTGTATAAATTTGACAGCTGTCGGATCATT
The DNA here is from genome assembly GCF_030347505.1 of Rhynchophorus ferrugineus. Taxonomy (NCBI): domain Eukaryota; kingdom Metazoa; phylum Arthropoda; class Insecta; order Coleoptera; family Curculionidae; genus Rhynchophorus; species Rhynchophorus ferrugineus. The sequence goes on along the minus strand of NW_027472581.1, from coordinate 24,928,281 downwards.
AGTTTGAATTATAGCATTTTGAGTGAAACAACTTTTGTTATTCTGAAAAAATACAGTTTTACAGAAAGCCAACTGTCAAGGATTGGTATGCTAAATTTAGTTGTGGTGAAATGAGCACCGAAGACGGTGAACGCAGTGGACGCCTAAAAGAGATTGTTACCGAATAAAACATTTAAAATATCCACAAAATGATCTTGAGTAACCGTAGCAGACACTTTAAAGATATCAACTGAACGTATAAATCATATCATTCACGAATATTTGGGTATGAGAAAGCTCTGTGCAAAGTGGATGCCGCACAAGCTCACTTTTAACGACGAATTGATGATTCGGAGTAGTGTTTGAAGATGATCAAACGTAATTAACCCGAGTTTTGCGTCGATATATGACAATGAATGAAACATGGCTCCATCATTTCACTCCGAAGTCCAATTGACGGTCATCCGAGTGGACTGTACACGATGAACCTGCTCCAAATCGTGGGAAAACGCATCAGTGCTTGCAGTGCAGTGCAGACTGCCTTGAAAAGGAAGGACCGTCAACCGTTATTGGAACGTTTGAAAGTTGAAATCACCGAAAAACAGCCGCATTTTAAGGAAAAGAAAGCGCTGCTTCACCAAGATGATGCACCATTTCACAAGTCCGTGAAAACGATAGCAAAAATCCATGAATTGGGCTTCGAATTGCTTACTCATCTACCGTATTCTCCAGATCTGCCCCCCAGCGACTATTTCCTGTTCTCAGATCTCAAAAGAATGCTCGCTGCTAAGAAATTTTCGTCGAGTGAAGAAGTGATAGCCGAAACTCGGGCCTATTTTGAAGCAAAGAACAAATCGTAATACAAAAATGGTATTGAAAAGTTGGAGGGTCACTATAATCACTGTAGCACCCTTGAAAGGAATTACGTTGAATAAAAAAAATGTTTGCTAAATAATGTGTTTCACTATGGCAGGCCGGGGACTTTTCAATTGACCTATTATAGTGAGTAGTTAATTTAGTAAATTTCACTGCCAGATTTTCGATATTTTCTTCCACAAACCATTTTTGTCGCATCGTTGCAACAATATTTTCTAGGTTAACAACAATTAAAAGTTAACTTAATTCCCGTATACAATTAAGTAACAATATTGTTCAACATTCTTTAGAGCATGAATTGTTGCTACCGCACGAGATCGATCGCTTCAAAGATCGATATTAAACTTTCCTCACGTTTTTCGACGATAACCAATTACAATTTAAAAATAATTTAGAGTATATGTGTCAATTACTCTCTAACGCTACTAATACTAATTCAATGGCGCCAACTACGAAGGATAAATTGGGTGTGGAAGAATTTCGATTCTAACAGTGATTCGTATGCAAAGGAATCACTTGTCGCGAATTATTGAATTAGTTTTATTTGATTAAATATTGTGCGTCGATTATAAACAACTAGTATGTATGAGTGTATGAAGGATAATACAATTAAATGAGTTGAAAACTATAAGGTCTATTTAAAAAGACATTCTTCTTTAAAACTAAAAAAAAATTCTCTGCCCAATTCTCCTATGTTAATTTGTTTTTCTAGAGTGATTAATCTTCTATGATATTTTCTGTGTTGCCACATCTTGTGAGTTGTCAAGAAACAATAAGTAATAGGTCAATTAAAAAGTTCCCGGCCTGACACATATATAGCGCCACAAGAATTAAATCCATATGTTTTTTAGTTAGCCCTAACCCTCAAAAGATGCGTCTATAAATTTGACAGTTCTCGGATCATTAGTTCGTGAATTATAACAGTTTGAGTAAAGCAACTTTTGTTATTGTGAAAAAAATGTATAAAAAGGAATTTCGCGTGTTGATAAAATATTACTTTTTAAAGGGAAAAAATACAGTTGAAGCAAAAACTTGACTTGATGCCGACTTTTCGGACACTGTCCCAGAAAAATCAACCATCAAGGATTGATATGCTAAGTTTAGACGTGGTGAAATGAGCACCGAAGACGGTGAATGCAGTGGACGCCCAAAACAGGCTGTTAACGACAAAAACATTTAAAAAATCGACAAAATGATTTTGAATTACCGTAAATTAAAATTGAATAGAATAGCAGACACTCTAAAGATATCAACTGAACGTGTACATCATATCATTCACGAATATTTGGGTACGAGAAAGCTCTGTGCAAAGTAGGTGCCGCGCGAGCTCACTTTTGACCAAAAACAACGACGAGTTGATGATTCGGAGCAGTGTTTGAAGATGATCAAGCATAATAAATCCGAGTTTTTGCGTCGACATATGACAATGGATGAAACATGGCTCCATCATTTCACTCCGAAGTCCAATCGACAGTCATCCGAGTGGACTGCACACGAGGAACCCGCTCCAAAGCATGGGAAAACACAACAGTCGGCTGGTTATGGCGTCTGTATTTTGGGATGCGCATGGAATAATTTTCATTGACTACCGTGAAATAGGAAGAACCATCAACGGCGACTCATACATAGCGTTATTTGACCCTTTGAAGGACGAAATCGCCGAAAAAACGGCCGCATTTGAAGAAGAAGAAAGTGTTGCTTCACCTGACAATGCACTGTGTCACGATTTTGGAAAAACGATAAAACTAATTTTGCCAAAAAAATGTGCTTTACTATGGTATGCCGGGGACTTTTCAACTGACCTGTTATATTTCATACGATTTCCTTAGGATATAAAATATATAACTCATTTGGTTAGATGTTGATGTCCATTGTAACTATTGAACGAAGTCGTGTTTTAAACTAAAATTTTTTAAGCTTTCTTAATAATATATTCACTAATGTTGACATTTTCTCTGAACTGTACTTTCGGACTTTCTGGTCATACGCTCCAAAATTATTTATTTTATTGTATAAAATGTTATTGATATTTACTTCAACATTTTATTTTTCAGTGCTGAAAGTTCGCGTCGTCTTCCATTGCGTGACGCCATCGAGAAACGCTTACTTCCGGATGATCTGGAAGAAATCGAGTTCTTGCGTAGCCGAAGACCATCAGAACCGAGTGATTTTTTAGAAGAACCTTTTAATACCCAGTTCCGATCGCCTATAAAGTACTCGAACGCCGAGACATTTCAGCAATTAATTGCCGGATACGCGGCTCCATACAGAATTGACAATTACGGGTACCAGCAGCTACTCGCAAGCCCTTACGGTTTACATAGAGGACGAGCTTTGGATTTAGGTGAGTAACAAATTAACTTTTATATTAATCTTTACCTATTATTATAATTAATAATATAGAGTTTTGTTTTTAAATTATTATACTTAAATAAAAATAAATATACAAACATTTTAAAATAGCTTTAACTAAAATTTCCCGCTAACACTAATTCCTAATTAAAATTTTATTTTTATTTAATATATTTTATTAAGTTATTAAATTTTAATAGTGAATAAGGATAGAAAAGCTATTGTTATTTCATCCAGAATCTTGTAACTTGTTTATTTATGGATACTAAATCTACTATATCATATTCTTACGTAAAGCTTTGGCATTTGTCATAAAACACTTTGAGATCCTAGAGTCATTTGATGTTTAGAGTAACTTTAAAAATGATATATTGTCTTTTTTAAACCTCGAAATAGACTAAATCAATAACAATACATTATCGAAATTAACTTGACTTTTGGTATTTAAGCACAATCTGAATTGTTATCAAACCATATATGTTATCATAACCATATTATTATGTAATTTTTACATTATTACTATACATTGCTGACTAACATAAAATTTGTCTTTACAATAACTTAATATTATATCTTATATCTTAATATTATATAGCCCCATGTTTTCTCTGGTATAATAATGTTTATGTATTAGCACCGTTGTTTTTCTATTAAATGTACCTAAATACATTACACACGATCAAATGGTTTGATTATTTTAAGTCTGTGTCCTGTTCTGGTGTTATACAAAAGTGGTAATACTTTGATATTGACAGTGAATAAGTTAATCAGTCATGTAGTATCTGAATGTACCTACAATACTTTTCAAAACTTTATTCTGGGAATCTTACTTTGTATTACTTTTCGCGGAACATCCCCATTATTCAATTCCTTATGTCCGTACAGACTTCAATACTTGCTTGTATAATGGCAATTCTTTATGTACTGATAGTTGTGATTTTCTTCCAATTATCCAATAAATTTTGCTATGTTTAAATTGAAGTTCTTTCCTTTTATTTTTTATATGTTTTAGTGTCGTTATAGATCAAGATTCATTCCAGGAGACTTAATGTTATTACTATATGAAATATTAGTATTATTTATTGTTATTGGTACTTGTGTGGTCTGATTATACGTAAACTGCACATGCACATATTTACTTTCCTTAATTTGTATATTCCAGTTTTGAGTCCATTTATGTATGTCTTATTGTTATTTGTTTTGGTTTAATTTTCGTGTAGATTGTTCACTATTGCCTCCGACAGCAAACATCGCAGACAATGTAGCCATCGTGAAATTTTCCATTTGCAGTATATCACATATGTAGAGTAGGTAAAAAATTGGCCACAATATACTTCCTTGTGATACACCTGCTTTAGCTTTTTTTATTGTAGAATAAGTTTCCTCTTTTTTGGGTGTACCTACAATACTTTTCAAGACTTTATTCTGGGAATCTTGTATTGTATTTATATTATATTTCGCGGAACATCCTCATAATTGAATTCCTTATGTCCGTACAGACTTCAATACTTGCTTATCCAATAAATTTTGCGATGTTTAAATTCAAGTTCTTTCCTTTTATTTTTTATATGTTTAAGTGTCGTTTTACATCAAGATTCATTCCAAGAAACTTAGTGTTATTACTATATGAAATATTAGTATTATTTATTGTTATTGGTACTTATGTGCTGTGATTATACGTAAACTGCACATGCACAGATTTACTTTCCTTAATTTGTATATTCCAGTTTTGAGTCCATTTATGTATGTCTTATTGTCATTTATCTTGTTGTAATTTTCGTGTAAGTTCTTCACTATTGTCTCCGACAGCAAACATCGCAGACAATGTAGCCTCGTGATATTTTCCCTTTGCAGTATATCACATATGTAGAGTAGGTAAAAAATCGGCCACAATACACTTCCTTGTGATACACCTGCTTTAACTTTTTTTTATTTAATGTAAGAATTTAATAGTTCAGTGTGTTGTTTCAGTAACATTTTCTCTATCTTATGAACAAGGCCATCATACCTAATGGAAGACTTCTGCTACATCTAAGTATACAACTGAACACACCTTTTTACCTTCATAGGCTTTTCCAACTACATCTCTAATTCTATGCACCTGATCAATTGTTGAATTATTGTAAATAAACCCAAACATTGGTTTGTAGGTATGAGGTTTTTCTCGGTTTCTTTAAGGTATCTTCTTTACCTTAAATATTACTGAAAGCTGAAATAGTTGTAGAGACTTTTATTTCATTTAGTAATTCTAAGTTTATACCATACGTTTCTACACAATTAACTTACATGCCGCTGTCACAGATTTACTTATTTTAATTTAAATATTTAACTTTTGATTAAATTAAATCTTAAAAAAATTGTTCAAAGGATTGATGACGTTGATGATTGACAAAATAATAATATTATAGTGAATTCTTCCTCTTCTTCCTCATTTTTTAAAATTTTTCTAAATAATTCAAAATTTCCTCTGCAATTAAGTCTTCATGAACGATATAAATATATGATATCACTGCTGCTCTATGAAGGTACTGTAAAAGTGCTTGAGAAACCATTAAAAAAAATTTAATGCAAATTATTTTTTTGTATACAAAACTAGAATTTATTGCTAATTATTATTCATCCTTGTAGATACTCAGGGCACTCGAGATGTTCGAAATAAACGTGATCATCAATTTTAATGATTTAAAATGGTTTTAAGGTAACCTCATAATGAACTGAAATAAATAAAATCTACTGAGTTGATATTTTAGCTTAAGTGATATTCGAGTATGGAGTTCCGCTTTAGTCTTTTGTTGTTTGTTCTCACATTCTCTTCTTCAGAGTCATAGATGTAAAATGCAGACACAGTAAGAACTGCAGATTATTTTTTAAATTTAAATCATTCATATTATAATATTATTCAACGTATTATCGGTCACTAGTCATTAATTTTAATTGTCTGCCTGAAGTCAATTATCTGTCCAAGCTGTCAATCATATACTATCAATGGCAATATCCCATGATGGTTTCATTTAGAATGAGCTCTTGATTATTTTTAACTTTTTTATTTAAGAAATTGTTCTTATACAAAAGTTCTCGAAAATAGTGCATTGTTGTACAATAATTCTTCGGAACTGTGAAAAAACACATTAGTTATACCAACCAAATACATAAATTATGACATATATTATAAACATAATAATAATTTTCTAAAACCAATACATTATTTTAGCAAATAGAAAAACCATATTAATATTGCATTGTCTGATTTATGATAAATTTTTACAAAAAATAGCGATACCAAAATTAATTTTATATGGATTTACATCAATTTATTTAATTACAATGTATATTATCATAATGTTTTTATCGTAACCTTAAAGATACAGTCAGGACTCATGAGACCGGAGATATAAAAATAGAATAAAATTTTGCTGCATTAATGTCATTAACATAATATATAAATTACCAGAAAATATCTAGATTATTATATAATCATTATAATTTAATCGTAATCATACAATAATCATTGTTTCAGGAAATGTCGAAGATAAAAATGAGAAAAAAATCATCTGTTATATCGAAGCAGCCGCAGCTTATCGTAAACCACCGCTTACATTCTCCGCTGAGGACATGGATCCCAACCTATGCACCCACATTATTTACGCCTTTGCCTCCATGGATCCCTATCAGTTCACTATTGTATCCAATGATGAAGAATTTGATATCGTCCAAGGTATTAAACATTGAGAGTATGAATGGGTTACTTATAAATTGCAATCACTTATAGGTGGATATAAAGCTGTAACAGGATTGAAACGTTTTAATCCGCAATTGAAGGTCTTGTTGGCTATTGGTGGAACTCGCCAGGATGCTCCCCATCGTTTCTCCAGCATGATTTCCAGCGCTAGCAAACGAAGGGACTTCATCAAATCAGCCTATAGCATAATCAGACAGTATAACTTTGATGGTATCGAGATTCATTGGGAATACCCAGGTAAGACTTATGTTATCAATATATAATTAGTTCAGTTAATTATTTTCATGTCTTCTTTAAACTTATATACAGTCTATCCAAAGTTGGTGTGAACATACGTCATCTAAATTTGTGATTCCACAATGTTGCCGCTTCAACTCTGTGTTTCAATGCATTTTATAATAAGTTTCATTAGACCTCTTCGTGGGCTATCTTTATACCATTTAAATCATATATTACCTAATACTGAACAGAGATATACTGCATGCCTGAAAGACCATATCGCATAGCCCTAAGCTAACTATAGATACCTTCCAGACAAATTCCTCTGAAATAATTGTATAAAATTGCCTGTCGCTGTTTTCATACATTTCATATATTTGATCTCTGATAGAGCTAACATCAAGTGTAAGAAATACTTTTATTTCTTGGTAAATAAAACACAGATGTTCAACAAAACATTATATTGGTCACTATCTTGATAACATAGGTAATTACAACGGTGATTACAATAACACTCGTCTATTAACTACGTCGACAAGTTCCCTTCGAGAGACTCTAAGAAACTACATTAATCCCAGTCAAGGCGCCGGCCTTTGTATACAAAAAGTATACATCTCAGCATTCCCATCGCCCGGTCCCGATACCACGTCCACCACCATTTTGATTCGTCACCCACTTCGTATGAGGCCCGTTTCTTTCAATTGAATAAAATGCGTACCTATTTAACGAATTTTTGTTTGTTGTTGTTTATGTTCGAAGTAACTGATTAGAGACGCAATCTGTTCTGTCTAACATCAGCATTTTTAATCAGCAGAGATTTGAATTTATCAAAACAAGTAAAGCGTTAAAATAACGTTTGCCGGTTTATAACCTCTCTTGTTTTGAAGAATTTTGCATACGTTTGACAACCGGACGACTTTGACAGGCTGGTTCAGTTACATGTTCGAACTTATCAGACAGCATTTCGTCTATTTTAACTAAACTAAAAGGAGGGGGAACATACTGTCTGATTCTAAAACAAATTTACAAATTGCGGCAGGCAAGACATTATATAAATTGATGACGTATGTTCACAGCAACTTTGGATAGACCATATCTATATATTCTCTTTGATTTTTAATTTGTTTTATTTATCTCAACTTAGTCATCTGTGCTGATTTTAGATTGTATTTTATTTTTAACCGGATTTATACTCTATACTTTCTGTTTTTTTATTTTAATTTGATTCTTCTCTGAAATGATCATTAACAAATTTCTGAATCATCCGTCTTCTATTTTCTATTATTTCTTGCTTTTACAAATTACTTTTTTAAATTGTTGTTTATTATAGGTACTCTCATTAATTATGATAATTTTTTTCATTTTAAAATGGCATTTATTAAGAGAAAAATTGTACAATATACATTTTCAAAATATTGTCCATAATTTTCAATAACTTTTCTCATGTTTCTGACATCATAGCGATATCGTATCGAAAAAAAAACGATATTTTTTGGTTTGCCCATTTTCGCACATCTTCAGCATTTTAAAACCCAATTCCAATCAAGTTATGTTGCATCCACCTGAACAAGTAATCAAAAGGCCCTATGTCTAGTAACTACACTGGGTGCGACAAAACTTTCCATTCAAACTGCAACAGTGCAAGTCCTGCAATGTATAGTATAACTTAATTAATTTCGATAAACATCTGCAGTAACTGTTTCATTCGGATTTAGCAGATAGCAGTATACTACCTTGCTGATCACATACCCTATACAGTAAGAATGTACGGTCATGAACATTTTAACAGAATGAATTGGAGTAACCCATCATTATTGCGCTTGAGATAGTCGTAGTAGATTTAGTTTTCAATTTTAAAATCCAGTAATAATATGCCAAATAAAATTCTATTTTGCCTAGCGGTAATGTAACCACGATATTGAAATTGTTTGAAATAACATTTCATGTAGTAATAGTAGCCATTTTACTCCCTTTTGTATCTTTCATATCGCCAATGAACATCTGGAAATAGTTGATACATCAACTATTAAGCTACCTGAAGGTTCTTTAGAACTTTGCTCTGGGTTTCCGTTCAGTAAGTTCAATTTGTTATCTTCCAATTTTTTCAAGTATCAAGACCATCCAGTTAAACAGTTAGACTGATTAACGGTTGTTTACGTTAATAATTCTCATATAGCTGATCAAAACACATACAGGCACCCAAGAAAATATTTTATAATATGATTCTTTACAAACTGAATTTTATTTTCCATATTGAAATAATTCATTTACATTATCATTCATTCGAATCTTCTAATATAACCGAAACTTGTATTATAAATTATCAAAATTTCTTTATAATTTGTTATAGGTGCAGAAGAATTCGGTGGCCAACCAGCTGACAAAGAATATTTCCAACTATTCATGGAAGAATTATCAGAAATCTTTAAAAAGTCCGGTTTAATAGTGGCCCTATCAGCACCTGCTTCGAGATTTAGAGTGGAAGACGGGTATTACCCAGCAAAGTTGAACGAAATAGTCGACTTCGTGAATCTGCAAACGTACGACTTTCATCGTGATCGTGATCCGATCACTGATCATCACGCAAACTTGAATACTCGACCCACCGATGATGGAGTAAATATCTTCATCAATGCGGTAAGGAAATTAAATTAAATCCTGTTCAAAATGGTATAGACTATTTTTCTAGGATTATGCGGTGAAATATTGGTTGAAGAAAGGCCTGTCCAGCAACAAACTCATTCTTGGAATACCCTTCTTCGGAAGATCGTTCACTCTTCAATACACTAGTAATACAACAGTGGGAGCACCGATCAAAGGTCCAGGACGTGAAGGGTTCTACACTCAAAAACCTGGATTTTTGGCTTATTTCGAAATATGTGATATGGTAATAAACGAAGGATGGTTTAAAAGTGAAGATGCTGACGGTTCCCCTTACATCGTAAATGGAGATCAGTGGGTTGGATATGATGACCAACAGAGTATTAAAAGAAAGGTTTGTCAAAAATTTTATCATCTTCGTGTTAAATTTGAATCATATTGGATACGAACTACGAACTTTGGTATTTAACATGTGTTCTCTCTGTTGAAGACATTATTTCAATCGAGATTCTGAAATGCCTCATTTTATATATCTACAGTATCTCTGTTTCATTTTCATAATATTTCTTCAATAAATAATATTATACAGTCCTAAATCACTTGAAAACTAAAGATTTTGTTTAAGAACTTGTTTAATCTATACACAATGCTAACCTAACACTAGTACTTAGCTCTGCTTTTGCACTAACACAAACTCAAAACAGACTTATCTTGAGTGGTTTTGTCGAATTCGCGCGGTAAAGAAGCACTCCATCAACATTGACATAAAGGAGAAGAAGAAGAAGAAGCATTTTAGCCTTAATGCTACGTTTTTTAAATGTTCCGATTTTTTTTACTAACTAATATCCCAGTGACACTTGTTCGATGAATAATATTATAGTCTTAAATCACAAAAATGAAGAAGTCCATAGTCTTTGGGCAAATTTTTTAATGAGGTGCCACGGGACACTCTTCAATAATATGTTCTGAAACTGCAGGATTTTCTCCAGATTGCTCTTCTTACCATATGTCCATATTGGGTTGAACATTTGCAGCAATACTACTATTGTATGTTGACAGAACAGCATTTCTTCCAAATAGCTAACACATGTATAACAATCTAACTACGTTTTTAAAATACTCCAAATATGTTTAATATAACAATATATTTGAACAAAAGCAATAAAATATCAGTAAACATTTTGGGGTTATTCAAAAATCAGACCCAAACCAAGCAATGTATATAACAAAAAGATATTGCATATCATGGCGCATATCGTCGTATCCTTGTACAACAATACTATTGTTTGATCATGTTTCTTCATATAACTTAAACATTAATTTCCCAACTTAGTTTCGTTCGGTTTGAATTATTTAAAATAAACTAAAAACTTCTTAATTATTTTACACCAACATAAATATTTAATACTTTTTTAAAGATTGAATTTGTCAAACAAAACCAACTTGGTGGCGTATTCGCATGGGCTGCAGATCTGGACGATTTCAAAGGACTCTGCGGTGACAAGTGGCCATTACTCAACACTATTAATGGAGGTCTTCGAGGTAAGAACACCTTCCGAAACTATAAAATAAATAGTTGATGATCTATATTAATGATATTTTTAGCAAACAAACCAATCTATTTTGTTCCTGATACCAACACTCCCGTCCATCCCTATGGAACTTGTGACGCCGAAGGGTATTACAGCGATCCCAAGAATTGCGCTGGATATTATATATGCAAAAACGGCCTCAGTTATCACCTCTCGTGCGGCAGTGGTCTAATGTTCGATACAACCAACGGAAAATGTGTAAAATTCCAAACCAAGAAATGCCGACCAGGTGAAACAATATATATTCAACATAATTTGAAGCAATCTAACCAGGCCTTGGTCAGAGCTAAAACAGAAGAAGAATTTAAGGTATTATACATATATATTAGTACTTATTTACAAAAAATATTTTCAATATATCTCTAATTTTAACTAATTTATATCATCTTTAAAAGTAAAAAATACATAATAAGCTGAAAACGGTCGAAATGGTCTATAATCAAAAAACTAGCGACTGAAAATAGTAATTCCTATTCCTATTCCCCAAATGCACGGTTCGACTGTTTTGTTCATTTCGTAATGTCAGACGAAGATGTACGACCCTTTCCTGTATAAATTGTGAAAGAAAAAGGGACGGAGATAATTGCTTGGACCAGTTAATTTTATATGTGCTTATATTTTCCAACGGTAGTATAAGCGAGACGGAGATGTATATATTCCTTCATGTACTAACTCTGAAAAAGAAAACATATACCTAATCATAGAAAAAAAATCTAATTCATGACATAATTAAAAATGATCGCATATAACTACTAGAGATTTTTTAAATAAAGTAAATGCATTATTTGTTATTGAACAAAAATATTTTTAACTAAAATCAAGAGAGTAATGGAAATATTACCTGTTATTGTCATAAAAACAGTCAAAAATATTTTACCATTTATCATTCACAATTTTAATCTTTTTACCCTATTACATTAACAATCTTGAAAAATATCGTTCCAAAATGCTGCTATATTAATATATAATATATTGTTATTTACAAGCAAACTACCAAAAAATCATAAAACTATATATATTACTTATAAATCTATATAAGCATAAATTGGAAATAAGTGGGTCAAGGTCGCGGCAAGGATTACAGAGCCAGAACGTTAAAAAACAGTCGAATGAAACTAGTAGAACCAAAAATAGTAACTAAAAGTACACGACTGAAACAGTCGACAGTAAATAGTAACAAAATCAGTCGGACGGAAAATAGCGACTGAAACAGTCGATAGTAAAAAGTAGTCAATTACTAAACAGTCGATAGTTTATTTCAGTCGATAGTTCCCAACACTAATCACGAGTATTTCTAAATTTATTTTAACACTGATAATGATTTCAGGTGGTGTGCTACGTAACCAACTGGGCGTTTTATAGGAAATCTGAAGGAAAATTTGTACCAGAACATATTGATCAACGTCTCTGTACTCATATAGTTTATGCCTTTGGAACTTTGGATCCAGAAAATTTGGTATTGAAAGAATTTGATGCTTGGGCAGATTTGGATAACAGTGAGTAATTTTAGTAATTTAATTAATATTTAGATTCAACCATTGGAACTATTACAACAATTATTACTTATTTGATGTTTTCGTACACGATTTTAACGTTAACATCAAAAAAATATTTTATTTCATTTGGCCCATAAATTTATAATAATTTAAAGGACCATTTTAATTTGAAATGTTATTATGAAAATTCGCTACAATGAATTTTATTTAAAGTATTGTCGTTACCTTTTCACATCGCTCAGATAACTTACGGATTATGTTTCAAAAGAACCATGTTTCTCTTAAGGCTATACACGAATGGACCCATTTTTTGATATCTTCATATGAAGTAAAGCGCTGCTTAGACAGGTCAAGACTCATATGTTAAACAAGTAGTAATCAGAAGGACCAATATCTGGACAATACAGTGGATGGGGTAGCACTTTCCATTTTAATGCTTCCAAGTATATTTTCACCGATGGTCACTGTCACGCAGTGCTTGGCTCATATGCCTTAATTGTAGTCGATAGCGATCCCCATTGATAGTTTCATCAAGTAATACTTTCAAATCTTCTACTTCAGTTTTTTTAAATGGCCTTTTTTGGTGTGAAAATCGCCACTTTTAAAACATCGAAGCCAGTATCCACATTGTTTCAACGCACAGACGTTTTTTAAATGAACAAATTTTTTTGTACAGAATTCATCTGTTATAAATCCATTAAAATTAAATTATAGGCCTGATATAAACATATTTACTAAAACAAACTGTATAATTCATGTCGAAGGAAATAAGATATTATATTCAAAATTTGAACGAAAACTAAAGCATTAACAGTTATACCTTATAAAAAATATTATTAATTATTTCAGATCTCTATGAAAGAATAACAGCACTCCAAGATTCCAAAATCCTGCTCTCTCTTGGTGGCTGGACCGACTCAGCTGGTGACAAATACTCTAGATTGGTCAGCGACGGATCAGCCAGAAGACGTTTTGTAGTTGGCGCGGTTGGATTCCTACGCAAGCACGGTTTCGACGGTCTCCATTTCGATTGGAACTATCCGATTTGCTGGCAGAGCAACTGCAAAAAGGGACCTGCTTCTGATAAACCCAACTTTACCAAACTTATTCAGGTATAATAACAAAAACTTGTCTCAAAGAATAACGTCGATAAGAGATGTTTTGTTGTTGCAGGAACTGAAAAAGGAGTTCGATAAACAAAATCCTCCTTTAATATTAGCCGCGTCCATATCTGGATACAAGGAAGTGATTGATGTGGCTTACGATTTAGCCTCTCTAGGAAATGCTTTGGATTTTATGTCTGTGATGACCTACGATTATCACGGCTCCTGGGAGGGCCAGACCGGTCATGTCAGTCCTCTCTATCATCAAACAACTGATAAATATTCACAATATAATACGGTACGTATAAATTATAACATATTTAAAAGTTCTCAATTAGACTTCTAAATATTCTTTAGAAATTAATATTTTATTTACCTTGTCGCGCTTACAAATATTAGGTGCCTTATATGTATATAGATCAACGATCTCTGTTGGTGAAAATGCAAAGTATAAATCTAAACAACTTTTAAACAGTCTAACCTAAGTTTTAAATCCCTTGGTTTTGACATTTCTCTATTTAAAATAACAATTTTAACATCTTTCCTTTGACAAGGTATTGCAACGTTGCCAGAAAGACGGGAAAGAATTGAATTGAAAGAAATGATAAAGGTTTTGATTAATATATTATTGTACAATTTGTTATCAATAAATGCACTTTTAAAGTAAAAAAATGATGACATACAAGCACCTAATAAACAATTTAATATTTCAATACTGTACTAATTGTAGGAATGTTCGTCTCGTCGGTCGGGATGTGTGGCTGTCGATGCGATTGTTTGTCCAAACACTCACTACTATTTTGTAGAGGGAATTCGCACGGGAACTGAAAACACTGGTTGAATAAAAACTTGTTTATTGCGATATTAAATGATACATGTGGTCGACGGGAGAATGACAGAATGATATTAGGTTAGGTACAGGAAGTACGGTAGCGCTGCGGAAGTGGTCGTGGTGGTCTTTACCGCATGGTACCAATCCACCAGCGTTGCCAACCTTTGACTTTGTTGTGGATGAATGCGTGGTGGCCTAAAAGGTTGTAGCGGTCGCTACACAATAATTTCTAAGAATTCAAGATATTCTAATTAAGTTGTTAGTTTTTGTCTGAGGATTTTTAAGTGACCAACACTCAAGTATTATTCGTTTATCTGCATTAGTGACTAATTTTAACACATTTACAGAATTATACGCTTGAGTATCTAGTATCTAAAGGAGCCCCTAGACAGAAAATCCTCATGGGTGTACCATTTTATGGACAAACATTCACCTTGACGAAGAACAACGTTAATGGTGAAGCCGCACAAAGTTCTGGACCCGGTGAACCTGGGGAGTATACCAAACAGCCGGGCATGTTAGCTCACTACGAAATATGTTACCGAATCAAAAACCAAAACTGGATGGTGAGGAGAGGAATAGATGGATCGGGACCTTACGCTTATTCGGGTAATCAGTGGGTCGGTTACGAAGACATCAAATCTGTTAAAGAAAAGGTGCTTAAACTCTAAAATGTTGTGTAATGTATATCGTTATTCGTATTGATTATTTTAGGCTAGTTATATAAAGAGTAAAGGTTTTGGTGGCGCGGTAGCGTGGACCATTGACCTGGATGATTTTACGAACAGGTGTTGTACCGGGAGCTTCCCATTGCTTCACAGTCTAAATGAAGGTTTAGGTCGCATAGACGCTGGGCCTACGCAAGGTGATTGTACTAAACCTCCGACTCCATCAACGCCGGCACCTCCAGAAACAACTACCGGTGTGGATTCAGGTATGATGTCGCGGTAATGTGCATAACCATTTATTGAAAGGTTCAATACTACAGGATCAGCAACATCCGAACATAGTCATCACACAAAATGGACCACCACCACCACCAAAAAAACCACTACGTCTCCATGGTGGACGCCATCTTCAACTACCAAACCTACCACTAGTACAGAGACCAGCTCGACCTGGTGGCCAACGCAGTCAACAACATCATGGACTACCTCAACCAAAGTTACAACGAAACGACCAACCACTGCCTGGTGGCAAACTACCAAACCATCTACTAAACCAAAGTAGTACCTATATATAACTCATTTTTAAAAGTTATTATCACTGCGATTTTTTTTCAGACCATCAACGACAACAACAACAACAACAAAGGCACCAACGACAACAACAAAGACAACAACAACAACCAAACCCACAACGACCACCAAAGCTACTACAACAGCAGAAGTTCCAACACCTGGTTCAACTCCATTGGTACCACCACCGACTGTGGTTAGACCCGAAAACGAGAAACCAGCAAAGAGCTGCGAGCCTGGGCAATATCTAGCAGATGAAAACAATTGCAATGCCTTTTACAGGTATGCATAAGAGTTTCAAACACAAAAGTCAACAATCATTAAACTATTTACTTACCAACTGACATTCTTATCATCTACATTTTCTAATCGATTAGCCGTTTGGAGAGCCGATTAAATTTAAATAAATTTAGGAACAATTACTTCATTGCTTGATTTTATGTTATTAATTATTACCAACTGTCATAATACTTTTATTAGGTATTAATAAAAACGGTATACACTCTTCTGATCCCATCTTTCCAAATCTTGCTATAATTTCTGTAGTTGATGGTGTTTGCTATTTTCGTTTTCCATAAACATTTTTCTCTTTCAAGTAAAGTTTCCATTTTCTTTTTTTACAGAATTAATTCCACGCCCATTAAGTTAATCAATTGGTGTTAATACAGCACCAATTAATTTTAAACTTTACTAAACATAACAAGCTTTTTATTAAAAACAATTTATAGGGCAGTTTTAATATATTTAATGTGCCTTATTGCCTACAGCCCGTCCAATAAAACAACACAACCAATTGCAGTTTGTAAAGACGTAAGATTCGTTTTAAACTAAGAGAGAGTTAAAAAGAAATAGAATGCAAGTAAATGTAATGCATCGGAAAATGTAACCGAATCATCCAATAAAATTCGATTTGGGTTGGTAGCGAGCCATGTTGCCAAATTTCTGCAAAATTCTTCAAAATACTGTATTTTGTATTTTATTATAAACCAAAATCAAAATAAACCAGCAGTCTAACTTAATGCGGCACCACTACGACGTGTTGACGTCATACATTTTAATGTGAATTTACTGTTTTACTGGATGAGCTATATATAAATATGAGCTGTAATATACTATTTTGATTTTCAGATGTGTGGCTGGAGAACTGAAGAAACAATACTGTGCTGGTGGATTGCACTGGAACAAGGAACGAAATATTTGTGATTGGCCCAACACAGCAAATTGTAAAGAACAATGTAAGTATATAATTCATGAAACATGTGGGATCTAAAACAAACAGCTTTTAATTTACTTGAAAATTGTTTTATTTTAATGGGACGAATGGGCGACTTATTGAATCGAGTGCAGAAATTATATTACCGGTCCAATCCTATTCTAATATAAACGAAACGCTTATAATGTGAACACATCATCCATGATATCTCATCAAATATCCTCTATTTCTTCGAATATAACATTTTTCTAAAATGAGACGTATTTGAAGTGCTATTTAACACCTCTCTTCTAAAGAAACAACTAAATAGATGATCCTGGACGTTGTCCCGTTTGGACAACTTGTAGTAGAATTATTCGTGAATATCGTTATATCATCGTCCGCAAATTTGCTTTTGATAATATTCTCCATTACCCAAATATCCTAAGTTTTAATGTCTCCAAATTTTAAGTCTCCTATTGAGCAACATTGCTACTTCAATCAGCCTTTAGTCGTCTTATGCCTTGAACTAGGATGTATTGTATGTATGAGGAATTTATACACTAGAGGTGTTTCTCAAAGTATAGGAGTTTGCTAATTCACGGCTAAGGAATTTTGAACATCTTCAATCTACTTTTGGCGACCTTACAGCTTGACCTGCGTTAGTTATGTTATGCTAGGGCGTCACTAAAATATGTCAAGGAATACTTTGAGCAACTACGGGACGATTTTTTCCTTGATTTTCTTGAGTTGATTTTCCTAAGTAATAAAACTTTTCGGATGAAACATAATTGTCTCTTGAATGCGACGTATTTATGTCAACGTTTTTTCCTGTCCGCAATAGAGTTGTCGGATTCTGCTTCTGGAATGTCCTTGATAGCTATATTAAATTTGGTTTCAATGTAATTAATCTGCTGAAAACAAAGCCTTTGGTTTTTTTTAACTTAAAGAATAGCCAGTCCAAGTCTATCATATGAGTTCAAGTTTTGATGAAAGTCTCGCGTAGAATCCATGCTTTGTGAGAAGATGAAATGTCGCTAAATAACCCTTGATTATCAGCCCATAATTCCCGATTCTTGAAACGAATAGCTTCATATAAACGGCACATAAAACTCAAATAATATTGCTTTTCGACGATTTGTCTCGGTTATTCAAAAAGCGGACGTCTCACAAACTTTTGATAGGTTATGGCATTACGAATGGTTACCATAGAACTAATACCAATTGCTGCAATCGTATCTTTTCGAAAGAAAATTTGGAGTTTCGGATGCAGGGAAATTTTTAACATTTAAACCTATTTCGGCTGAAGTTTCGTAGGATATTGTTTACCTGTATCCAGTCTACATTGCTGTGGGATATCATAGTAAAAGAAACAGTCCTTGGAAAATTTTACTTACTATTTGTTTTCTTGTAGCAGCATATACATCAGCATCCACATCGCAAATTTCGCAGTACAGCAAAACTACCCAATTCCAATATAGTACGCCATCAACAACTCTAGCTCAGATCACCGACGGTTGCAACACTGGAGCTTATTATCCACACGAACAGTGCAGTCAGTTCTACGTGTGCGTCAACAATAAACTAGTCTCGCAAAGCTGTCCGCCAGGTTTGAACTGGAACGCCGAGAAGAGCATGTGCGACTGGAAATATAAAGTCAGGTGTCTAGGACGCAAAAAGATCGCAGAAAAGTACACGGCCTGGCACGGTGGAGCAACTGATAACCGTAAGTACTCCATAGTATGTATATCTGAAAACTATTAAACATCATCACTTACAGGGCCTCAACCATACTCTTCTTGCGAACAAAATGCTTTTGCTCCTTACCCTGGAGATTGTACCCAGTACCTACAATGCTTGTGGGGTAAATATGAAGTGTTCCAATGCGCTCCAGGTCTCTACTGGAATAAGGTAAGCTGCAGAGTCATGCATTATTATTAATAAAATTCATGGCTTTGTTCTGACATTGTAGGATCTGAAAATATGCGACTGGCCAAGAGGATCTCATTGCGAACAGACCGACAACGAAATCGAGAACCCCGTTCTTCATAAACCGACCACTACATCGTCACCAGCCATATCAACAACAAAACCTTCAAGAGCTCCAACAGCTCGGCCATCAATGAGCACCACTCGTCCATCAATGAGCACCACCCGTCCATCAACAACAACGGTCAAGTCTACCACCCAGTGGGAATGGAAACCTCCAACCACCAGTGAGCCTGGTGAAAATCCCTGGGAATGGCATCCCCCAATACCGCCAACATCAGAAAAACCACCACTATCAGAGCCATTGAAACCAAAATCTGATTATTTCAAGATAGTTTGTTACTTCACCAACTGGGCTTGGTACAGGAAAGGTCAGGGCAAGTATTTGCCTGAAGATATCGATGAGAACCTTTGCACCCATGTAGTTTACGGTTTCGCTGTCCTGGACTTCTCTAATCTGATCATCAAGGCTCATGATTCTTGGGCTGATTTTGATAATCGTAAGTATATTGAGTAAGAAGAAATTGGTTCGTATTAATTAAATTTCATCGTAGAATTCTACAAAAGAGTGGTGGGATACAAAGCTAAAGGCGTCAAAGTCTCCATTGCTATTGGTGGATGGAATGACTCACAAGGAGATAAATACTCACGATTGGTAAACAATCCATCAGCTCGAAAACGCTTCATTGAGCACATCGTGAAATTCTTGGGCAAATACGGATTCGATGGTCTTGATTTGGATTGGGAATATCCAAAATGTTGGCAAGTGAGTCTATTATTAAAATCGCCAAAAATTAATTTGATGATATCTTAAACCATAAAAATCCCAAACGACATTTATGAATGTGAATAATTTGTGTACATTTACAGCTATTTTAACATTTTATACAGGAATAATATCACATTTAATCAATTTAGATTTCAGCCATGAATTAGATATAATTCCAATTAAAACATGTTTATTCTAACAAACACATCATGTAATCGTTCAATTGATTGCAACAGGATCATCGCTACATTATCTTATATTTAACTGAAAGTTTGATAATAACAACATCAAATCTATAACTCAGAAACTATAGCTAAACTATGAAACAGGTCAATTGAAACACATAGATGGCGCTACTAGAATTAAATTCATATGTTTTTTTAGTTATCCCTAACCCTCAAAAGATGCGTATATAAATTTGACAGCTGTCGGATCATTAGTTTGTGAATTATAGCATTTTGAGTGAATCAACTTTTATTATATTGAAAAAAATGGATAAAAAGGAATTTCGTGTGTTAATAAAATATTGTTTTTTGAAGGGAAAAATACAGTTGAAGCAAGAACTTGGCTTAATGTCGAGTTTTCGGACACTGCCCCAGGAAGACCGAAGACGGTGAACGCAGTGAATGCCCAAAAGGGGCTGTTATCCATGAAAACATTTTAAAAATCCAAAAAATGATTTTGAATGACCGTAAATTGAAATTGAATAAAATATCAGACACTCTAACGATATCAACTGAACATGTACATCATATCATTCACAAATATTTGGGTATGAGAAAGCTCTGTGTAAAGTGGGTGCCGCGCGAGCTCACTTTTGACCAGAAATAACGACGAGTTGATGATTCGGAGCAGTGTTTGAAGATGATCAAGCATAATAAACCCGAGTTTTTGCGTCGGTATATGGCAATGGATGAAATATGACCCCATCATTTCACTCCGAAGTTCAGTTGACAGTCATTCGAGTGGACTGAACACGATGATGAATCATTGGCTACTTTGAAAAAGGAAGGATCATCAACAGCGACTATTACATAGCGTTATTTGACCGTTTGAAGGACAAAATCGCCGGAAAACGGCCGTATTTGAAGAAAAAGTAAGTGCTGCTTCACCAAGACAATGCACCGTGTCACAAGTCAGTGAAAACGATGGCAAAAATCCATGAATTGGGCTTCGAATTGCTTCCTCATCCACCGTATTCTCCATATCTGGCCCCCAGCGACTATTTCCTGTTCTCAGATTTCAAAAGAGTGCTCGTTGGGAAGAAATTCTCGTCAAATGAAGAGGTGATCGCCGAAACTGAGGCCTATTTTGAAGCAAAGGACAAATCGTACTACAAAAATGGTATCGAAAAGTTGGAGGGTCCCTATAATCAGTGTATCACCCTTGAAAAGAATTATGTTGAATAAAAACACTAATTTTGCCAAAAAAAAATGTGTTTTACTATTGTAGGCCGGGGACTTTTCAATTGACCTGTTACTATATTCAGAATCACATTATGTTGATCGTTGTGCTTTCTACAAAAATTGACAATTTTTCAAGAATAATTAAACTATCTTTTTGTCAATTTTGAGTTCTTGATTAATCGACTAATTATATTCAAAGTTAACATTTTCTATTCCTTTTCGATTATCTTGGAAATGAATTTCTTGCCAAATCTTAAAATATCCACAAAAAAATTAAACCATTTATGTAAGATATGTTAGAGGTGATCATTATTGTACATTTCTCTATATATTCTAGGTTGATTGCAAGAAAGGTCCCGATTCGGATAAACAAGCTTTCTCCGCTTTTGTTAAAGAACTGAAAGAAGCTTTCAAACCTCATGGTTACCTCCTCTCGGCTGCAGTATCACCAAGTAAAACTGTGATCGACGCTGGATACGACGTGCCTGTCTTAGGAAAATACTTGGATTGGGTAGCGGTGATGACCTACGACTTCCACGGTCAATGGGACAAGAAGACTGGACATGTAGCACCGCTGTTCTATCATCCAGAAGATGAAGTGTCGTTCTATAATTCCGTAAGACTGATTTACATTAAAAATTATATTAATACATACGAATATTTATTGTAGAACTTCTCCATTCACTATTGGATTTCCGAGGGTGTTCCGAGAAGAAAGATTGTCATGGGAATGCCTCTGTATGGTCAATCCTTCCGCTTAGAAGATGAGAAAGTAAATGGTTTGAACGCCAAAGCTCCAGGTCCTGGTGAAGCTGGTGAATACACACGAGCAGCCGGATTCATCGCATATTATGAAATCTGCGACAGGATTCAAAACAGAGGATGGACTGTGGTGCAGGATCCGAAGAGAAGGATGGGTCCTTATGCTTATAAAGGAAATCAATGGGTAATTTTAGTAATATTATTGCTTGCATTACATATAATGGAAACTATATATCATGAGTAAAAAGTAATCACAAAGAAGATTGATGTTGTTGATAAAAATAATGATGCTATATTTTTTATATTACGCTACTCATTATGATTCCAAAATACTTTTTTGAATTCGACAAAACAATTTTAAATAACTGATTTTAGGTATCATTTGATGATCAAGAAATGATCCGTATCAAGTCAGAATATATCCGAAGAATGGATATCGGTGGAGGCATGATCTGGGCTCTGGATTTGGACGACTTCAAGAATAAATGCGGTCACGGCCGGCATCCGCTTCTCACCACCATCCGAAACGTTCTGGCCGATCCTGGGACTGGTGTTCAGCAACCGATACCACCTATCGATGACGACGATGAAAAGCCACCTACCGGACCTGCTTCTGAAGCTGTTGAATTAGAGCAGGAAGACAAGAACCAAAATAGCCAGCTCGTGTTGCTGGAGAGTTCGACGCATGCTCCTGTCGTGCCACATAGCACCAAACCCATAGTGGACACGAATAGCGAATATAAAGTGGTCTGTTACTTCACCAACTGGGCATGGTACAGACAAGGACGTGGCAAATACTTGCCATCTAATATTGATCCTAATCTATGTACGCACATCATCTATGGCTTTGCAGTATTGAATGGTGACCAGCTGATCATCAAGCCGCATGACACGTGGGCAGACTTTGACAACAGTAAGATTCTTTTAGTACGATTAACGTAATTGTGGTAATATTAGCAAACAATATTAAAAAAACAAATATTCAAATATTAAAAAACAATTAATTTAGTTATATAATGATTTATATATGTTAATTATTTTTCTGCCTCAACCAATCGATGATCTGTTTTGAAAAGTAATGTTTAAAACTTAACGTTAAAATATTTGTGGGATACCAGAGAGATATTTGATGCAACAACCACTCTAAGATTCCAGTTGGACAAAATTTACGATGTTCTTTTCGAAATTATCTCTGAAAGAAAACTGAAACTGTGCAAAACATTTGGCTATAGTTAATAAAATTAAAAGTTTTGACTTTATACGTATGTTAATATACTGGTACAGAATATTTAGTAATATTGATATTACTACCAAAATTCAGCTTACCAAAATATTTCGCAGGTTTGTAGAAATTTGAACAATCTAAATCTATTTTTAAAGTAATATCGTTCAGATAAAGTCTACTAACATGCTTGTTATGATGCCCAAGAACAAGAAACAGAAATTTTAAGACCACGAAAAGTAAAAAAAACAATTTTCCTACGAATGTTGAAGATCAGCCAAATTATAACTCAAAATTAAAACTTAAAGTGAATTGTTTCTTTATAATGCTAGATCAGAATTATGATCTGTTGATTAAAGATTTGAGCTATTATCCTTTCATTCTGATATTTTTAAATTTTTGTGGAATATAGAGGATTCTAACCAGTATACTGATCAAGGCCAATTTCATTCCTGTAGAAGTCTTGAAGCTTTAACCGACTAAGCTCAATAGACGGAGGAAAAATGTAACATCGTTTATCGAAAAATGAAATACTTAATAACATTATGATAAATAATTTAGCTCGTTCATTACAAATATTGCTACTGTATTACGTATATTATTAACTATTTCAATTCCAGTAGCTACAGATGAGAGACCATTCTTTAAATTTAAATTAAATAAAGATCTAAAATGGGAAAGAAGCGTATAGAATGTTGCTATCATTCCGAGAGAGTCTGATTTTTAAAGCAGTCAAATATTCAAAATCATATTAACGAATTTGTCAAAAGTAAAGCTAGAAAAACACAATTTCTATAAAATTTTGCATATTTTCCGTCAAATATGTTTATTTAAAAAGTGGGTAATCTAAATATATATTTAGTTCGCGTTATCTCTTTAATAATTTGAAATAAACCCTTTTTAATTTTAATACTGTTCTTTTGTTACTATGCAGTAAACATTTTAATAATACTTTTTATGTGTGTATACTTAATCTTTGCATCAAGTAATAAATATATACCGTCAACAAGATATAATCATTATAATAAATAATTCTATAACGATTACCTACACTAGATTTTAACGATCATCAAATTATTATCTTGTTTTAAATCACGTATAAAATCAAACGACTAAAGAAACTTATCATTAAATTTAACTATTAAATTATCATATTTTTGGCTCAACAAAAGTGCTTGCCTTGATGAGTTACCGATAATAAGCCCTACAAATATTAATGCAAATTTTATCTGTTATTACAGAATTCTACGAAAAAGTTACCGAGTTTAAAACAAAAGGTATCAAAGTCCTGATCGCCATTGGAGGTTGGAATGATTCGGCTGGCGACAAATATTCCAGATTAGTGAATAATCCGGCCGCTAGACGCCGATTCATCGCCCATGTTGTCGATTTCGTTCAAGATAATAACTTCGACGGCTTGGATCTGGATTGGGAGTATCCAAAATGCTGGCAAGTACGTATAAATGGGATATTGAAGTCATTTCTATATTAATCAACATCTAATAGTTTAAACCTCGATAAATATAATAACGCAAATATGCACGGTTTTAGACCTGAGCAGCTAAAAGCTGTTTATAAAGTCAATTGAGACTTTGAAACCGAATCAGCAGCCCGTTTTTTAAAATTGGTTCTAGTTTTATAAATACTTTTACTATATTCAGTATTTTATTATTATTGACAATTAGCGGCCATTTATTGAATTCAAAAGTATAAAGCAGAAATGAACAGAGGTTGAACAGAGTCTTCGAACTTCTTCGCACTTCTTCGCACCCGTTTCATACATTAAGGTCCAATAGTATGGCCATTTAATTTTCGCTATATCTGGGTGTAGTCGCTCTCCTTGCTCGTCGCTCGTGTCGTCCAGGTTTTGTAAGAAAAATGAAGATGTTTATGCAAGAAAAATCCATCTTGTGGTATTTCTGCAACAAAATGTCGATAACCTGCTTGTCATTAGGTGATTTGTAGTTACCGAGAAAGTTGTGAACAACAGTTTAAAACGATGCCCATGTTACTGTTTCCTCAGGCGTTAAACATTTTGTAGCTTTGTATATTTTTGTATTTTGCGTCAGCCATTAGTTTTCGAATATCAGGTCCGACAAATATTCCTTCTTTGATTTTTGCGTATGACAATTTTAGAAACAACTAGGGTAAGTACAGGAAAGGTTGAATAAGGCCAAGTAATGTGAAGAGGTGGCAATAAAATTTTCTGTGGATTTACAAATGGTACAATGGACAAGTTTAGTTTTTCTGGTTTATAATGGGTACGACTTAGCTACACATTTCTCACAGCTACACATTTCTCACATAATGATGATCAACCGCTCGACTGTGTCGGATACACAAAATATAGCTTAATTTCGTGAATCCGGATTGCGTCCCAGCTAATATACTAATAATTTATAATCTACCCATGGCTTGCCAGTATTTACTAAAGAAAATCCAAAATACTGCAAACACGCATCATTAAGTGAATTTGTCATGATTATTCCACCTTTTACCGAACATATAACAAAAACACGTAACAAAAACACTTTGAATCGACTTTACATTGTTTGCATTTTCACAAAAACAATTTCCAAATGATGTTTAATGTAACGTCATCGGCTGACAGCTATTATTAGTTAGCGCAGTGGTGCCACCACGCGCGAACTCAAAAACTAGAACCATTCTTGACACATAGTTGAAGTCTGAATTCAGGACATCAAATAACGTTAGGAATAGTTCTCATCTGCTCGGGTCCAAAAGTTGACTTGAATTTGTAAACTTGTGTAATTATCTATTTTCTGATTACAAATAATCATTTTTAATAAAAAATTCTATATTTACACTTTAACATCTCTAATTCTGATCTTCCCCTTTCTTAGGTTGATTGTAACAAAGGACCCGTCACTGATAAACCAGCTTTCGCCGATTTTGTTAGAGAACTTCACGAAGCCTTCGAGCCGAAAGGTTGGTTACTGTCAGCGGCAGTCTCGCCGAGCAAACGAGTTATCGATGCTGGATACGACGTACCAACCCTATCCAAATATCTTAGCTGGATATCAGTTATGACCTACGATTATCACGGACAATGGGATAAAGTTACTGGACATGTCGCTCCCATGTACACTCATCCAGAAGACATTGATGCTACCTTCAACACTGTAATTTATTCTCGATTAATACTGGTGCCCTCTATACAACATTATTTTATTTTTTCATAGAACTTTACTATTCATTACTGGATCGAAAAGGGTGCTGATAGAAAGAAATTGGTACTGGGAATGCCCATGTACGGTCAGTCGTTCTCATTGGCGGAAACTAACGAAAATGGATTAAACGCTCCTACTTATGGTGGCGGTGAAGCAGGCGAAGAGACAAGAGCCAGAGGTTTCTTAGCTTACTACGAGGTAAGCAGTTCATATTATTTTAAGTTCAATAAAAATAACCAAATAAAATGTGTATACGGTTTTCATAGTTTCTCTACATATACAACAGTACGTGAAATGCACAAAATTGTATTTTCAAAATGAATTACTTTTGTTGTTTAATTTAAATAAATTTGCTTCCGAAGCCCATCATACATTAACAGAAGCATTAACAGGCAAGAAATTAACAGAACATACAGAAACTTGTGGTATTACGGCTCCGTCATATCCCAGTTATTGGTTTTGGTTTTAATGATTTCAAAGTGATGATTTTAATACTAAACCAACGACCAAAAAGTTCAGAGATAATGAATACAGGACAAAAACTCTAAGAAGTTGGCGAATCAACTGTTTCCAGGCTCTTATATATGATGGACAAAATCCAGAAGGAAGATAAACCTTTATATAAATTGACGGAAAATCTTATTTCGAACATCACGGTTTTGTTGCTTGTCAACCAAAATAGCCACTTAAATAAACGTACCACTAAATAAACTACAGCTGCTGTACCGTACTACAGCAATACCAATTACTCAGTTGAAGTAACAAACAAAAAATCCAAAAGGAAGAAAAACACTATATATATGTCAACACTTAAACGTAATATTAAACGTATTACTAATAAATGACGTATTACTAGTTGCTCTACCGTATTACAGCAATACCAATTGATCAGTTGGAGTACAGATGCATAATCATCACAGCATTCGGCCACGCTTTGCTAGAGCTGTGAAGAATACATTCGGAAGTTCTGCTGCACCCAGCATACTCATCAGACATAGCACCTTCTGATTTCTGTCACAAGGTTTTTGAACGCTAAAAAGAGGGTCAATGATTCTGTCGCTGCCAAACCAATATTCTTTCTATAAGATATCGCCATGTTGCACAGAGATTGATAAACAAGTTACAGAAAATAATAGAAAAATATATGGTATCAAGGAATCTCCCTAGGAAAGGCAAACTATTTTTGAAAATAATAGCGTTATTTTTGTCCGATATATCGATATATTTGTTGACAGATAGTTTCCTATATTTTTTCCAAAGCATAACGATAGTTTCAGAAGCATTAATTTATAGTACAACATAACATAGCTATTTACCCAGCAAGTATATTATGCATCACATCACCTCTACCAAATTTCTGCAATAATAACTAGTCAGGAACAAAAAAATTACTTTTGTTTACGTATTTGTTTGATCAGTAACAAAAATATTTTATAATATGGGCAAATGCTATGTAATAAAATAAACAGTGTATAAATATAGCCTTTTCTTGCTATATTTGAACTAATATGCTTCCATACCTTATATTCATTATTAATTTAAGTTAGTTTTTGTAACTAGTGGTGTATTTTCTTAGTTGGTGTATTAATTTTTTTAAATAAATATAAATACATTGTCCCAAAAAATATACCCTCAATTACCAGAAATAAAATTATTAACCACTTGTATGCGATAAATATATAACAATCAATAAAACATGTATGTCCTTCTTCAGATATGTACTAATATCATCAAGAAAGGCTGGAAGGTAGTCCGAGATCGTAAAGGCAGAATAGGTCCTTATGCTTATCTCAGGGATCAGTGGGTATCCTTCGACGATATAGGAATGATCAGACACAAATCCGAATACGTTAAGGCTATGGGACTAGGTGGTGGTATGATCTGGGCCTTGGATTTGGACGATTTCAAAAACGAATGTGGATGTGAGGAATATCCACTGCTGAGAACTATAAATAGAGTACTGCGAGGGTATTCGTTGGCTGATCCTAAATGTGTCCTGGGCAAATCAACCGACAAACCACTACAAAAACCATCCAAACCGGCTACCTCAACAACCGTGTCAACAACAACTTCCACAACCAAACCGACCTGGACGACCAAAGTTACAGCACCAGTATTCAGCACGTCACCCAAGCCATCCGTATCGTCATTATCGTGCGATGGATCTATATTCAAGCCGCACCCAACCAACTGTCAGCAGTACTACTTATGTAATCAAGGACAACTCTCACTTCAATCCTGCCCATCCGGGTTATACTGGAACAAGAATCACTGCGACTGGCCGGAGAATACTCCATGCCACCCGGATAGTACCACCCCGGAAAGTTCCTCCGCCGTGACAGAAGAACCGTCACTATCTGCAGTGGAAACAACTACCCTTTCCATACCATCCAGTACACAAACGGAAGACAAATATCAACCAGGAGAATATAAGGTGGTGTGCTACTTCACGAACTGGGCTTGGTATAGGTAAGCATCATCGTTTTTTTCTTCGTTATCATGATTCGTAATGATTCATTTGTTTCAGGCAAGGAGACGGTAAATATTTACCATCAGATATAGATGCTTCATTGTGTACTCACATCAACTATGGCTTTGCCGTTTTGGACTCAAACACGCTTACGATAAAGCCACACGACTCTTGGGCAGATATAGACAATGGTTAGTATAAAAATAGTTAAAATAAGGATTTAGGATAAATATTATTGTAAATGTGAGTATCGCACTTTTAGTTGCAAATTAAAATATCGATATTAAAAATCTAGGGTTTTCCCCCGGTTATCAAGTGAATTTTGTGGGGAAAAGTAGAATTGGATCGAAGAAATGTGGATATTTTTAAAAAGTATCGAAATTTTTTGTTCGCCGATATATCGACATTTTACATGACGTTTTTAAAAACATCAAAGTTGTTGATCGATTTTTTAAAAATGCCACCAGAACTATTGAAAACATCTTAGTCGAAATTGTTTTCAGGTAAGATTCGTAAATTCAAATCTTGGTTCATTCGAATGACATTGACATTGACGAAATGACATCATTTGGAGCATCGTTCAGACTAGGCTTAGTCGTAATATCGAATTAACATTCAAGGGCCGGCTCAGGGCCGTTCCAAAATATTTGCAAATTTATTTTATTGACGATGAGGACTAACAAATTACTACATGCTGTCTATACAACAAAAGAGGTGAAATAAGGCTGGTGCCAGCGGGGAACCTTGAGGTACGCCAGCATCGATTTGTTTTCGACTGGAAAGTGTTTTCCTGATCTTGACTGATCTGGAAAGATCTGTCCGATAGGTAGGACTTGATGATAGCGGTTAGGTCTTCTGGTGAAATTATTTTGGATTCAATGTAATTAAAATAATTTAATTAACAAGCAGGTACAAATTCAAATAAAATCGATAACACTTTTTTCATTGGTCTTAAAATAATAATTTTACTACATATTATTTCTTTTTCGCAGAATTCTACACCAAAGTTGTTGCCTATAAATCGAAAGGCATCAAAGTACTCATAGCAATCGGAGGCTGGAACGATTCCCTGGGTGATAAATATTCCCGATTGGTGAATAATCCTAGCGCGAGGGCTAAGTTCGTGGCCAACGTAGTCCAATTTATCGAAAAATGGGGATTCGACGGCCTGGATCTGGATTGGGAGTATCCAAAATGCTGGCAGGTGGATTGCAACAAGGGTCCAACTTCGGACAAGGAGAACTTTGCCGCTCTTGTTCGCGAATTAAGCGCGGCCTTCAAACCCAAGGGCTTGCTCTTGTCCTCTGCGGTATCACCGAGTAAGGCTGTGATCGACGCTGGTTACGACGTCGCCGAGCTGAACAAGTACTTCGACTGGATAGCCATCATGACCTACGACTTCCACGGACACTGGGATAAACAAACCGGTCACGTCGCGCCATTATACTACTATCCTGGTGACGCCTACGACTATTTTAACGCGGTAAATTCGTCACAGGCCGGATTAAAAATGAAATTTTAACAATATTTTCCCCACTAGAACTTCTCTATAAATTACTGGATGGAAAAAGGCGCCGACCCCAAGAGATTGGTCATGGGAATGCCGTTATATGGACAGTCCTTCAGTTTGGCTGACGCTTCCCAACATTCGTTGAACGACAAATCATACGGACCTGGAGAAGCGGGAGAATTCACCCGAGCTGGTGGATTCTTGGCTTTCTACGAGGTTGGTGCTTTTCTTTCAATTCATCTCATTATAACTGAACATTTTTGGTTCACTCACTTTATACCCGTACTCTAACGACAGAATTTATTTTAATAAACACACATTCAAATTTCCTCCATGAGAATTGCTGTGTTGTCAAACTGCGTAATATGATAAAATAAAGAACGAAGAATAAAAAAAGGAAAACAAAACTTTGGATAAGTTTAAAATTCTTGGAACTATGGTTTGAAGTTATAGAAGTAGATATAATAAGAAAAATAAAATAGAGCGTGACATAAAAAAAGTAAAGAAATCACATATAATTATAGAAATCAATAATAGAAATAAAAAATGGATGCCCCCTTAATAAAGAGAGAAAGGAAGACTAGTTGATTGAAGTAGAACGATTTAGAGGACAGAATATACGAATTAATTGAGAAATTAGAAATTGAGAAGTTAGAAACAACTATTAAGCAACATAACCTAACTATTAAATTCGGCGGTTTTGACATTTCTCTACATAATACACATTTTTATTATTGAGTTATTGAGTATATACATACGTTAAGCATGAAATGCTCAAAATCGCATTTTGGATGTTCATTACTTGCTGATGAACACCAACAAACACTTTTAGTGCTTCCATTATATCTCAATTGTCGGTTCTAGTTACAAAGATTTAACAGTTATGATCGCAGAATAGACAGACTTACACTCCATTTTTTTGCTCGTGCTACCTGACGGCGCATAAAGCGGGTTTAGTACAGGGGAAAACTAAAAATTAAAAAAATTATTTATAGTACAGGGAGATATAAAAAACAAAAAAAAAACAATTAAAAAGGTCTCCTTTTACCAACTATGGGTTTATCGGGACTGGACCTACAGTTTAACATGGGCTCTGAACCGCGGCCTCAGCATTAAGCCTACCGACTGGCGAGTAACCAACTTTAGAAATCATCCCGGAAGACATCCGGTCTTACCCAGCCTGGTTAATGGCGTCACTAGGATCATTTTCCTTGTCAGATTTTACACTCTTGCCTAGGACAATCACAAATTTTAAACAATCACAAACATAAATTTACGACCATGATTCGGCAGGATTCGAACCCGCGGCTATCGCAACAGTAGGAGGAGCGTCCTATCGCCTTTACCACTGCGCCACGAAGCCGGCTAATATTTTATTTAAATACTAGTTAACATTTGTATAAAACATTTTCAAAATACATAAAAACAAATCTAACCTAACAATTAATAACTTATTTTCTAATTATACATTGTTATTGCCTTGCATATTTAATTATTTATATATATTTTTATAAGTACTTAAATGGGCACTATCCATATTATATGTAGCCGTGCAAAATTTTCTCTTTTTGCCCTTCACTATCCTATTTATTTTTCATCCAATATGACACACAAACGAATTAAAATAGATTCTTGGTGCCCTTAAATAACATTTAGATAATTTAACATATCAGCAGAATCATAAAAGAATATATAAAAATATTACCTATATATGAAATAGTACTTAGTCTTTTTGGTGTTATACAGTCTGGTTCTTATCAGCATGAAATTGAAGGCACAGATTCGTCTGTTTCAAAAGCATTTGCTGTGTAACATATGCTATAATTTTCAGTTTTTAAAGTTCTCAATTTATTTCATTTGAAATATATATTTTTGTACTTACTTTTAATTCTTTTTAAAGGTTCTAATGTGGCCTGAGCAACTGCTGATTCCAATACTTAACTAGTGGCAATATTTTCTTTTCCGATAGGTTAAGAGAAATGACATGTACATATACACATATTATTTATTTCAATTCAATTATCGATGTATATTTTAATGAATGGCTTACTGTTAAAATTACAATTAGGAATTGCATCTTGATTAAGCAATGATATTCCACATTTGGGACCACAATCATCTCATAGGTTATTCCATATCTCATTTTTGGTCCGCAGACTTGCATTTGCAAAGAATTAAACTTCATGGAGGAGGTCACAAGAGGTTTCTTGAAGTTTATCATTATTTACTTTTAAACCCCATTTCTGCGCTATAGTAGAATCCTTTGGAAATTAATCAATTTTATTTGAATCTTCATATCCTGGAAAATAATACTTATTTGCGACAAAACAAATAAGGTTTACCTTAAATGCTACAAAAATAACGCCATAACAATACATTTCCTTAAAATTATACATAAAATTAGAATAAAACAAATATAAACCAAAATGTCATACAAAATTTCAAATCCAAAAAGAGAAAAGAAATCTGTAAACTTTTTACCTCCGGCCCTCTAGTGATTAGAATGCGCAATACATGGTTACCGAGTGTCCATTTAAGTTCCCATTCTATATTTCTATGTTTGTGATTGTATTTTTATGTCAATAACAAACAACAGCTTAAAGGATCAAGAAAAAAATGAGACAATGAATTTGCAAGACAGGCGAAAGACCAGCTCAAACTTAGAAAGAAATTGTAAACAGATTAGCAACTGATGTATCAACTGTAATTGGTTCCAGACGTTTGAATGTGATGAAAAATACCTAAAAGGAGAGAAAATTACAATCATACTTAATGACTGAAGAAGCCACTTCGAACTGTTTCAACGTTGCGGTTCGATTGCTTGTCAGGAAAAAAGAGATGAGAGACAAAACAATTTTTATCAAAAAAATTTACTTTTTAATGTTAATATAGTAATGATATATAACAGAAAATCATTACCGTTGTTTTCTTAACTACATAATTTTCAAGAAAATGGAAAAATGTATTTATTCCAAAGTATTGGCCATTTAATTCGATACATTTTGTGCATCTTTTAGGTAATTTATGAATGTCATCCAAAAAGCTGTTTAACCTTTGAGCAAAACCAGTCATCGAATCATTTTTCTAACTTCTTCGAAATTAACTCTTCAAACTCGTGGTCCATTAATGCGAAAAGTTGGTAGACGGGCGGGGCAAGGTCTGTAAAAGCTATCCCTTGGCCGGTGTTGCTTTTATAGAGTGTTATCATGCTGTAAAATCACTTACCGTGTTTTCGGGCCCGTTCTGGACGTTTTTCAATTATGGTTCAAACAAATTTGTTCTTACTTGGGCAATAAAATGTAAGCACTATTTAATTCCTGAATCGCTTTGCATCAAAATTCCTTGTGTATTGAACTTGGGTTAATCCTCTCTTAAAAGGTTTGCATTCAGGAGCTATTATTTTAGTGGAGATTCAACTATCAAATAATTAATCCAAGAATAAAAGTATATGGCCGTTTGCGTAGCTTCTAACGAAAAGGGATTAATTTCTAAAATTAAAAAATAAATATATAATATTTTAAACAACAAAACACGCTATAACGATTATAAATTTCTTTAATGAATAATCCATTCAGATTGGGATTTTAACATTATCAACCATTTATTTAAAGACAGCTAAATACTTCGTCGAAATAAAATGATTCTGCATTTCTTTACTATATGTGCATTCGGATACACTTTCTACATCGAGAATTCACTTTACTTATTGTACTACCGTCTGATAAATACTAATAAACCAATAACTTCTAATAATCTCTAAACGTTATAACAATCTACATGCAATGCTCCTTAGGTTAGGCACACTGAAAATGGCGTCAGAAACCAATAAATATAAACCAATCGTATCATAGCATAACGATTAAAAGAATAATTAGAAGTAGAGACATCTACATGTTGAACGTCGCAAATCATTTCTCCAAAATTTCCTTTAAAGTTCAATCTCTTTTTCTCTATGTGTATAGCTTTGAAGTTTGATGTCAGTAGAATAAAATAGTATGTGTCCAATCATATCAATGCACATTTAAGACTAGCGACATGTTTTAGAGAAACATAATAGATCAATTGAGCCTACCAAAATAAAACACATTTTTTTGGCAAAATGAGTTTTTTTGTTCAACATAATTCCCTCTAATGGCGATACACTGATTATAGCGAATTCATGGATTCTTGCCATTGTTTTCACTGACTTGTGACACGGTGCATTATCTTAGTGAAGCAGCAATTTATTTTTCTTCAAATACGGCCGTTTTCCGGCGATTTCGTCCTTCAAACAGTCCAATAACGCTATGTAAAAGTCGCTGTTAATGGTCCTTCCTTTTTCAAGGTGGTCAATGGACCAAAATACAGACGCTATAACCTTACCAGCCGACTGTTGTGTTTTCCCACGCTTTGGAGCGGGTTCATCGTGTGCAGTCCACTCGGATGACTGTCACGTGGACTTCGGGGTGAAATGGTGGAGCCATGTTTCATCCATTGTCACATATAGACGCAAAAACTCGGATTTATTACGCTTGATCATCTTCAAGCACTACTCAGAATCATCAACTAGACGTTGTTTTTGGTCAAAAGTGAGCTCGCGCGGCACCCTCTTTGCACAGAGCTTTCTCATACCCAAATATTCGTGAATGATATGATGTACACGTTCTGTTGATATCTTTAGAATGTCTGCTATTTTATTTTATTTCAATTTACGGTCATTCAAAATCACTTTGTGGATTTTTTTAATGTTTTCGTCGGTAACAACCTGTTTTGGGCGTCCACTCCTTTCGCCGTCTTCGGTGCTCATTTCACCACGTCTAAACTTAGCAAACCAATCCTTGATGGTTTCTTACTTCAACTGTATTTTTTCCCTTCAAAAAGCAATATTTTATCTACACGCTAAATTCCTTTTTATACATTTTTTTCACAATAACAAAAGTTGCTTCACTCAAAATACTATATTTCACAAACTAATGATCCGACAGCTGTCAAATTTATACACGCATCTTTTGAGAGTTGGGGCTAACTAAACAACATGTGGATTTAATTCTAGTAGCGTCATCTATGTTCAAGCCGGGGACTTTTTAATTGACATGTTAGAATATGTTCTTCAATCATACTGTGGTTGTACTAGTCAATATTAAATTACTGCAACAAGATCCCAATATGTTCCTTACTTACTTTTTACGACATACTTACAATTGGTTTAATATTACAGATCTGCGAAAAAGTTAAGAGCAAAGGATGGAAGGTAAAACGAGATTCCTTGGGACGCATAGGACCTTATGCTTACAGCGGCCAACAATGGGTGTCCTACGACGATATTTCTGATATAAAATCCAAGGTATTCAAAACAATATCAATAATAAAATTAAAATTAAAATAATTCGTTCCTTTTTCTAGTCGCAACTGGTCAAATCACTGGGCTTAGGAGGCGGTATGATCTGGGCCCTCGATCTAGACGACTTCAGAAACAAGTGCGGCTGCGGAAGGCACCCCTTACTTAAAACGCTGAACCACGAACTGCGCGGTACCCCATCCGACATAACCATAGAAAACTGTACGTGATTTCGTGGTGATCGACGGACAAAACGAACTGTTTGTGCCAGAACTTGTTCTTACGTTTAATTCAATCTTAATCAGGTGTAAGCTGTCATATTCGAGCATGCACGGAAAATAGTCCTACGGATATTTTTTTAGTACGGTACCGCCATATGCTCTGTGATGCATATACTTTAAGTATTTATTCTCCGTGCATGTCCTGGGGTGATTCTATTCATGTATCTTCTTTAGTTAAGTGTATTGCATTTTCTTTTCGACATTGGCCTTAAAAAATGTCAAAAAGAATACACCGATAACGTCTAATAAAAACTTACTACAAACGAAATTCGTTTTATTGGACAAACATATTACAATCAAATAAGATACTAGATTTTTTAATAAAATGAAAATTGGTTAGTCTGAACTATATCATTTTATAACCAGGGTTATGTAGTATTTTAATTATTCGTAGATTTGAACATAACAGATCAATCAAAAAGTCCCCGGTCCACCATGGTAAAACACATTTTTTTGGCAAAATTAGTTTTTTTTATTCAATATAATTCCCTTCAAGGGTGACACACTGATTATAACGACCCTCCAACTTTTCGATACCATTTTTATAGTACGATTTGTCCCTTGCTTCAAAATAGGCCTGTTTTCGCCGATCACCTCTTCATTCGGCGAAAATTTTTTTGTGATATGAAAACGAGAAATAGTCACTGGGGGCCAGATTTGGAGAATACTCTGGGTGAGAAAGTATCGATGCCCAATTCATGGATTTTTGCGATCGTTTTCACTGACATGTGACACGGTGAATTGTCTTGGTGAAGCAGTACTTTCTTTTTTTTTCAAATGGAGCTGTTTTTCGGTGATTTGGTACTTCAAACGGTCAAATAACGCTATGTAATAATCTCCGTTGATGGTCCTTCCTTTTTCAAGGTAGTCAATGAAAATTATTCCATGCGCAAGCCAAAATACAAACTTCATAACCTTGCCATCCTTTAACACAATCCAAATTAAAAAAATGTATTCATAGAATGTAACTATACAAGTTTGTATTAAGGACCTGTTCTCTTTGGCAGATTTTTTCATTCCTCTTCCCTAACAAGAGGCTGCTTGTCGGATAGTACACTTAAAAATCTAACATCCGTGAAAGGAAATTCTTTTATCGATTAATTAGTTCTACTCTACTTACATAACAGCTAACTATATTTTATAATTAATATTTTAAATAAAAATAGTTAAAGTACTGTG
The DNA here is from genome assembly GCF_030347505.1 of Rhynchophorus ferrugineus. NCBI lineage: Eukaryota > Metazoa > Arthropoda > Insecta > Coleoptera > Curculionidae > Rhynchophorus > Rhynchophorus ferrugineus. The sequence goes on along the minus strand of NW_027472581.1, from coordinate 24,890,966 downwards.
TTGTATTTTATATTTTAAATACATATCAGGTAACATTTTCTAATTTACATTTTAATTAAGGCAAATAATATATTCTCTGAAAATATTTTTACAATATCCTGAACTGCTCATAATGGACACGATTTAAAAATCTGTAACAACGGCTAGAATCACAAATAAGATGTTTATTAATTCTTACAAAGAAAGATACAATTAAAGTAATTAAATCAGACCTACACATTTTCTTACATTACAAAAAGTATTACTTTAACAAAATATTCATGAATTTAGAAAAAAAAAATTACTTGTTTTGTCTTGTAGACAAGTTCCAAAAGACAATATCCAAATATATTATTCATATGTAAAATGTTTAAACTTATATTAAGTATCAATAAATATATTTATTTGCCTATTTAATAACTAATAAAATATATCTACCCAAATTGGCTATATTTTCTCATATTTAACTTATATAGTATAACATATAATATAACAAAAATAGTCTAAAGATAAAAATAAAGAAAATGTTATTTTAAAGACGTTTAATGACAAAAATATCAGTGTACAGTTACTCTTAAATTTAATAGAATGCCTTCTCTCAACATTGCCTTTAAAGTCACTTTAGTGACAAGTAAACAGCGCAGATTCCTCAGCACGCTAGAAAAATCTTTACTGTCAATCGCAGACGATACCGCGCACACTGTAGATAGAGACATAGAGTCGCGTTGAGATCCCAACTCCAATGTGCAATGATGAATATCGTCCGAATTCGTAAATAACCAGAACACACAATATGACATGTTAGTTTTCGTTTCCTTTGATCCTGTGACCATCAACCAAAACGTGTCGACTGGAACTTTTTGTGAAAACTTGTTGAATGTTTTAGCTACACTGACCGAACTGAAGGTTTGCAAATCGATTTGGTTTACTTCGTAAACTGTCAGCATGGATAAACAGATGTGTTGACCGTGTACTATCCTTGTGACATTGAAAAACAAAACTACTTCTTTTCCTTTTTCTGCGGAAATTATTTCAACATCGTTATGTTCCAATCTGAAGTGGTTGACAAATTGAGCAACAGCTACTGTTTTACGACAAAGGTGGTGAGGACACTTTAAAGGACGTTTTGAGGGTAATGGTAGATTTACTTTTGATTTTTCGCCACTTTTAATATTTTTCTTGCTACGACATTCCTTCTGAAATAGTTGCTGTTGTTGATAGAATTTTTCTTTTGACATACCGATTCGAGCTTCGAATATTTTATCTTCGTCCTCTTCAATTTGCTCTTCTATTTCGTGCGGTCGATTTGAACTTGAATGCAATTTATACTCTAGCAAAAGACCATTGGTTTTGCAAAGAGCACAAAATACTGGCCTTTTCTTTGCTAAGATATAATGAGAGTAATAAATTACTAAAACATTAATCAGGCAGAATAATAGCAGAATAGCTTCTTACCCTGAGCAATAAAACTTAATTCTTTATAACAATACTCGCAAATTTTATGATATTTGGGGCAACTATAAACCAATGAATGAGCTTCGATCAACCCGCAAATGGCACATTCTTCTTTCACGTTCCAAGACAATGTCGTATTTTCCATTATATCCGATGAAATTAAACCTATATTTCATCGTACTAACGAGAATCTACCAAAATTTTGGCACTAATTGATGCTCTAAACGTAAACGACATGAACTTTAAATTTATTTTCGCATTTGACAGTTAATATATGTCACACATCAAATAATTTTTTGTCAAATATGATAATAAAAAAGTTTTAAAGAAAATACTTTTGCTTTCAATGTATTTTCAAACTAATTACAGACTATAGAATAATAAAAAAGATTTTGTTTGAAAACTATTTATTTGAACTGGATAAAAATACAGTTATATTGATAAAATACTAAAAGGTTTGTAAATTAAAAAATTAAAGAACCATTAATCTAGGTGCTATATTCATTGACATCAGCTCTTGGAAAAGTAACTTGGCTGCATAAGGTAACCTGACCTGTGAAATTTGCGTTTTGTTTTTGCAGCCTTTACATTCGAAGGTATTGTTCCTCATGTTAGCTATGGCGATTAAGCCACAGAAATTGCAAATATGTACTCTATAAGGATCAGATACTTCAAACAGTCTCTCTCGCAGGAACTGAGCGGCTCCGTGGGAAATCTGACAATCTCGTTCCATCTCACCAAAACGCAGGCCACCATCTCTGGCTCTGCCCTCCATAGGTTGTCTTACCAAAATCTGTACTGGACCTCTAGCGCGAGAGTGAATCTTGTCGTCCACCATATGCTTCAATCTCTGATAATAAGTAGGCCCCAAGAAGATTTGGGCGTTGATTTTTCTGCCTGTATGGCCGTTGTACATAACCTCGTTTCCTCTCAACTGATAACCATATTCTTGAAGAAGGGTAGAGATTTTTTGTACGTTTACGGCGTCGTTGAATGGAGTGGCATCTCCTATTTCGCCTTTATTTGATGACACTTTTCCTTGAATGCACTCAATCAAGTGACCAATGGTCATACGTGAAGGAATAGCGTGAGGGTTAATGATGATATCAGGCGTGATTCCTTCACAAGTGAAAGGCATATCCTGAAAATAAAACAAATGTTAACTAGCAACCCTAGCATTTTTTCTGGATTCGCTAAATCACAAAACCTTAGTATCCCTGCACTATATAGGCTTATCTGTTATTATGAATAATATTGCCTACAAAGTAACTATAAATATATTTATGAAACAAGCATAGTAGCAACTGTTGTGCTTGAAATTGTTATACAAATTTGCATTAAAATAACTATGCTAGCTTTGTAATAAGTATTAAAAAATATTTAAAGAAACCACAAACAATCAAATTTGATGAATATATCTAAAACCATTCTGGCTTTACTCTCACAATTTTTTCTTGCCAAAAGATCTTTTTTCATATATTTACAGTTTAAATTTAAGAATATGCCCTTTCAAAATTTAAATTATTTTCAGATATATAGCTATTTTAATAAAGCGGCGTTTAAAATATGGCATCTAGAAATGAAACTTCAAACACGTTTTTTTATACTACTTTTTTTAAAAAGAATGACATGATATCTAAAGTTCTACTGAACCGATTTACTCCCAAAATAGCCCTTTCAGGAATTATCGTATAAATATAGGTGAACTATGTATCACTATGAATTCTATATATGTATCAATCGTAGGATAAAAACATCAATTTTAAACAAACCTTCAGGATCAGTTATCTCATCAACGGATCTAAGTCATTCGAAACCGTGATCTTCTGATGAATTTGTTATTAAACCATATGAAAATTCTCAGTAGTGCTTTACGAATTCTGAACAGTTTCTCTGAGCGACACATTTGTTATGTATAGAATTAGCGGTAAGGCCCCCAATGCTGCAAGTGGGTAGTTTGTTTCTTAATTGATTATTGAGTGAAAGAGAATACAAAGTTTTACATTCCGTTTTCCTAGCGAGCTTCCCAACCTTTTTCAGTTTCAGTTTCCTTCCACGTGCTTGGCTAGGAATACAAATACAGAGACTCATTTAATGAATGTTTTGCATTTATGCCGACCATATTTACTTCACTGGCATACTTTAGATCTCAACATATCTAAACCAAACTCTTGCAAATCTGTATCAAGAAAGAAGACAGTTGATCCTGTTCTTAAAGAGTCATTCTTTTATGTACTTTGATTACTTTTCATTAGTGACAACAATTGTTCATGTGGTCTACATTAGTGATATAGTTCATCATGATAGATAATTATTTAGTTGACTTGATCATAGAAAATGTATTATTCCTTAACTGAACGTTAGTAGAGAAATGGAGAAAAAAACAACAAAAAATTTGAGTGTAGATTTCTGTTATGACAATCAGCTAAGACTTGCTCGACTGCAATTGTCAATCTATTCAATTATTTTTTCTTACATGAAAGTATATAATAATATTATAAAATATTAATAAATACTAAACTGAAGAAGGGTTGGACTATTTTTTCTTATATTGGGGGTGGGGGTTAAAATTGGTAAAAATCGTCTTATGCAAAAAATAAATGGCGCCAGATGCGAATATGCGAATTCGTAAGTAGTATGTAGAATTAATAGTGATTGTGTACTCACCTCTTGTCGATACTGAATACCGCAAGTTCCCTTTTGCCCGTGTCTAGAAGCAAACTTATCTCCAATTTGTGGAATTCTCACTGACCTCACCCTAATCTTGCAAAACTTATAGCCCTCCGAATTCAGGGTCAACATCACCTGATCCACAACACCAGTTTCACTGTTACGCAGGAACGTTGATGCATCCCTCTTCGTGTATCTTTTTGTAGTACCGTCTAACTAAATAAATAAAAACGCGATTCAGTTTGGCAACATTACGTTTGATCTTATACGTACTTCATCGTCATTTTCTGGTAAAGTCATGGTCTTTCCAATTACGACATCATCACCAGAAACACGAATTCCCGGTGAAATAATTCCATCCTCATCCAGCTTGTCGTAAAGAGCGTTTCTCATTCCTTGACAGGTTTGTCGAGTGGGTTTCTCAAATTGTTCTTCTTGATCGCCAATACGTTTCGATTCAGCGTCCTTATATGATCGATAAAACACCGATCTAAAATGTAGGATACAACATTTTCAAGAAATATTTCTTTCTAATACAAGAACTTTTACCTGAAGAAACCTCTTTCTACAGCTGATGCGTTCAAAATAACAGAGTCTTCTTGATTGTAGCCAGTATAACATGCAATGGCTACGATACTATTGATGCCAGCTGGTAACTCTCTAAACCGAAGATATTCCATAGATCTGGTGGTAACCAAGGGTTTGTGGGGATAATATAATACGTGTGCAAGTGTGTCCATCCGAACATGGAAATTTGTTATGTAAACACCTAAAACATTTTAAGATACATATAAGATAATTGAACATAATTACTCTAAACCCAACTAACCCATAGCTTGTTTACCCATAGCACTTTGATAAGTGTTTCTGGGGCTTTGATTGTGATCAGGGAACGGAATAATAGACGCACAAACTCCTAGAATCATAGCTGGATGGATTTCACAATGTGTGTAAGTCGTACAATATGCATATTCTTTTTCCTGGCGTAAATCATCCGGAGACATGGCGATCATCACGGTCTCTTCTTCTAATGTGTCAATATACTCAACGACACCAGAAGCCACCAACATCTGCCAACCATAATTATTATATTCACGCTCTTTCAAATTATCGATATGCTTCTTCTTCAGTAAAAGCTGGCCGTTTTCTACGATCAATAACGGTCTACAAATTCTACCGGCATCAGTGTAAATTCTTATTTCCCTATCTCTAATATCTCGTATCATTGATACTTCGGACACGATGATGTCCATCTGTCGACGAAGTTTCCTTAAAGTAGCCATAAGCTGTTCAGGATCTCTATGAATTCCAACCTAAGAAATATAGCTGTATAATAATCATTACATTAAAATTGTTGCTTACTCACCCAACAACCATTTACAAATATTTTCGTAGCATTGGCAATAGCAGATGGTGCAATTTCCTCCAGATTTTCCATAGACCATTCCTCCAAGAACTCCAGAATTGGTGATGGCTGGGAACCGACTGATATATACGCCATAAGGGCGAGATTTTTTACCAAACCTACAGCAGCTCCTTCTGGGGTTTCAGCAGGGCATATCATACCCCATAAAGTGTTATGTAATTGACGGGGCTTGGCCAATTTACCATCACGTCCAATTGGAGAGTTTACACGTCGCAAATGGGATAGTGTTGAAGCAAAAGTAAGACGATTTAATACCTACAGAGAAATATGAAACATAATTATACCAGAAGACAAAAAATGTATAATAATTAAATGTACCTGAGACACTCCAGCTCTAGCTTGATGCGCTTTCTTCTGATCACCCCAATTTCCAGTAGCAAGGGAATACCTCAAACCATCTGTGATAAGCTTTGTCTTAATTGCTAAATCTAAATTGAAATCTTTTCCTCTATCAATAAATTTCTGAGCATACATCCTAACTTCCTTCATCAAATTTTTAAAAAGGCTGAAAATAATGGCTTAATTTAAATGGAAAAATCATCTAATAATACAACTAAATAATAAAATAAATTTTGTTAATATACAAACAGTTTGTAAACAACTAAAAATGTTAAAATTTTAAAGATCTATTTATTTACTAACAATTATGCAATTTGAGAGAATCTTACTCAAAAGGTTAAGTTAAGTAATAAACAGATTCAGACAAACAAAAAACACACGATAATCGAATTCAAATGTTATAATAGAAATCATTGAATTCTTTGGAAGTAAAAATATGCATAATCTACAGTTTTCCTAGACCTCGCATAAGCTTTTGAGAAAATTTGGCATGAATACCTAATACATAAATAAATGAAATGTCTCCAACAAGCAATATGTAGATCATAATCAAGATTTAAAAGTCCCTACACACAATGAAGAAATAAAAAAATTTGTGGAAAAACAAGTGGAAGAACATCAAACCTGGATATTTGTGTAACAATGCCCAGAAGTACCACTCATCATTGGATAAATTTAAAAATTCTTATAAATAAATTAACAGTTAAGGTCTAAGAGATAATTTTAAGATATAGTCTTATTACTTACCCTCTAAATAAAAATGCTAATAATGGTCCAGCCAAATCCAATCTCTTATTGCCATAATGATCTCTGTCATCTAATTCTCTTCTACCCAAAGCAGCTAAGAGCAGCCTATGTACCATGTATCCCAAAAAATATGCCTTTTTTGTTTCACAAAAGTCTGATACACCAACATGAGGTAACATTTCTTTTTGTAAAATTTCCCTAGCATATTTAATACGTTTTTCTTTAGTGACACCAGGTCTGGCACCTCTAGCCCCAATAAAATTAAGAGCTACATTTTGTTCTTGTATTACAAAAGCTTCATCCAGTGAAGGTTTTACCATTTCCATCATTTCTGGATCTTCAAAATCATATATAATATGTTCCAAAATATCTCTATCGGCTACAAAACCCAAAGCTCTAAACACAATCATTATGGGGATTTCTTGTTTAATATAAGGTAATATAGCAATAATCCTTTGTCCAATAGCTGCTTTTTTAATTGCTTGTCCCCCTCTAGCCATCATATTGACCCATAATGTAGAAGTTGGTCTAGAACTGTGTTCCAAACATGAGCGAATTTCAGATTTATAGGCATACTTTCCATCTTTCATTGAAAACACATAGACAGTGTTAGTAGCCATTTTTTCTTGAGCAATCAACACCTTTTCTGAACCATTAATAATAAAATAACCACCAGGATCCAGTGGGCATTCATTTAATTCAGTTAAATCACGATCTGTTAAGCCATTTAAAAGACAGTAAGTTGATCTTAACATGATAGGAATTTTTCCAATAAATGTCTTTTGATGTTGTGTCTCAATTGGATCTTCACCTTCTTTTATTATAGTTTTTGTTATATCAACATACAATGGAGCGGAATATGTCAAATTCCTTAGTCTAGCCTCATTAGGCATCATAGGGGAAGGAGCCCCATCTTTTTCCCAATGTGTCGGTTTTGATAAATAAATTTGTTCAAATTTCAATTTATATCTAGGTGGTACCTCAATTTCTCCTGAAGTATGTTGGGCTTCAGCTTGTAGTTCAATAGCAGGTGAATCTTCTACAATTCTTTGGACAGACATCTGAATAAATTCATCAAAACTATCCAATTGCTGCCGAACTAAACCTTTTTCATCAAAATAAGCGTTAATAACAATCCAACAGGCTTCTTGCCATAATTCTGAACTAATTTCTTCCGTTTCTTCGTCGTCATATTGATCTAGAAGAAATTGTGAAATGTTATATATAAATAATAATATAAAAATATATTTTTTAATATTTACCATATTCTTGATCATACATTTTGAACTTCTAAACAATACAGGCACAAATATACAGACTCAATGTTTACAGATTTCAACGTTTTGTGAGCACCATAGAAAACATACTGATTACTCAAACCTAAACCTTAAATTTAGGTTAAAGGTTTCTGTATCCTATGTTGCCATATCTTTTTAAAATTCTTGAAATATTCCTTTATATCTTTATTTTAAAATAAAAGCTTGCAATATATAAGAAATATATAATACATATCTTATATTGAATTTTATAAACATATAAGGCAATAAAATACATATATTAACCCATTTATTTTATTATTTCATAGTTTATATTTTTTAGATTGGCAATTATGTAATAGACACATTTTAAATACTAAAAATTATACAACTTGTAATTTTTTGTTTCACATAAATTGATGTTTTTAAGAAATATTAGAGTTAATATTACGTTTATTAGTTGTTACATAAATATAGCATATACAAATATTCAATTGACTTTGACATACACAAATTAGAGAATAATTAGTTCGACAGTTCTCCGTTCTGTCTTGGTGTGGCGATACGTGAATGGCACCAGACACCATTTGTAATGGTGGTATCAGGTTTGCTTCTATAGTTTTTGTACGGAAAGTAACCATTGTTTGTTATCATTAATTATTAGAGAATAGCTTGATATTTCTAAAATAACTCGCCCATGAAGTATCGTCAAGAAGAAACCAACGGAATATCAGGACAAGGACATCCGAAACGTTCGCGAATTTCGAAAAGCCCGCTCGTGAATCGTGTTATGGCCGGTAAGTTGTGTTGCAACACCGTCGTTTTTCGCCAACTGTGACCCCGTTACGGGGATATGTGAAAAAAAATCGTGTTATCCGAAAATTAAATGCATGATGGAAGGTAAATTCATTGTCTTTCATGGAATAGAATCGCTTTATTTTTTGCGTTCGTTTTCACATCCATCCATCTCCAATACGCCACATTTAATGCATCACTTTTCATTACACTTCTTCACAATTATACTGCCTTCTTGAAAGCAATTGTTATTTTCCTTAATCATTTGTTTTGTCTACAAAGAATACCAAATAATATCGATATCTAAACCATCCGATACTTTTTTATGTACATATCCATACTATACATTTTAATATCAATGTGAATGTTCTTTTTCTTTTCAAAAGGTATCGGTAATATTTTGATAATTTATGTTGCACCTGCAATCAGTATTTTCAATTTTAAAGAAATATTTAAATATACAAACAACTTTTGAAATAATTATTAACATAACCTATATATAATTAGCAAATATGTGAATCATTACTATCAGCTTCACATAGGATGCATGCTATATGTTATTTGTTCATTCTAAATTCGTAATACATACCAAAAAGTATGTAATTAAATATTTAAGTCATGTAATTTGGCCTGAATACAAAATAGCAGTTTTGGCTGTTTTTTCTAAATCAACAAATCTTGTTATTTCTAAATACACTAGAACATTATTTTATGCTTATCTGTCACTGTGTCAACATGCAAATATATTTTTAGTAATTTTGACAATATATATATATATTTATTTTATTTTTATAGGAAATGGAGAACCTCAGTGGTGTTTTTCCCAAGTTAAGGGTACTTTAGATGACGATGTTACAGAAGCAGACATCATTTCATGCGTCGAGTTTAATCATGATGGGGAACTGCTCGCGACCGGGGACAAAGGGGGCCGCGTAGTAATTTTTCAAAGAGACCCTATATCGAAAACAACTCTTCCTAGGCGGGGCGAATACAATGTCTATTCCACTTTCCAGAGCCACGAGCCAGAATTTGATTACCTCAAAAGTTTGGAGATTGAAGAAAAAATAAACAAAATCCGATGGCTTAAGAGGCGCAATCCTGCTCACTTTCTCCTGTCAACAAATGATAAAACTATCAAATTGTGGAAAGTATCTGAAAGAGATAAGAAAGTTGAGGGTTATAATACCAGGGCAGAAAACGGTAAGTAAAATTACCCGCGACATTCGTCTATCAGGTAACAATTAATGTTGTGGCAAACTTTAGGCTTATATTAATATTAATAAAGAATTTGCTATTTTAACATTTTGTTATCTTATATCATTAACAAAATAATTTCTTTATAGACATACATTATCAGATTTGAATATGAATCATTTTTATCACTAGTATCTTGTTATTTATCACTTTTTTTTTACTTTTTATTCTTATGATTACCCGCAATTAATTACAATGCAATTTCTTTATTAAGGTATTCTGGTATAAAACCATATTAATTAACTATATATATATATATATATATATATATATATATATATATATATATATATATTGTTAATGTGATTTTCATGGTCTTTCGATATGCATTTTTAATTAATATGGTTTTATACCAGAATACCTTATATATATATATATATATTTTTTTTTTTTTTTCTTAATTATATTGTACTATAAGATTTGCACTTGTATTAAGAAAAAATTAAAGTAGTTATACAAGATTGATGCCTTGAAAATATTCTCAGAGAAAATTATAAACTGGCTGGGTTAAACGTCTTGACAGCGCCAGAATTCGGGATATTAAGAAAATATATGGTTGTTTTGTTTATATGTGCGATAGATCCCGAAGCGATCTTAATCCAATTTTTTTTCTCCAACTTTTTCTTCCTCTCCTCTCTTTTATAATTAACATAACCATTATATTTTATGATACTAAGGAAACAATCACTCCTTTTGCGAATATAATTTCAAATAAATGTATTAGGATTTGTACACTAGTAGTAAACTATTGATTCAAAAATATTACTCAAAATTAAATGAGTTTCAAAATTTCATGTAATTTCTTAGAACTACCTATAGGATTCATAATGTCAATAATCTTTAAGGATTTATTTACTGATTAGTAGAGATACTAACAGCGACAAGATATTTTTAAAGATTTCCACTGAAGCAGTATCTGTCACAATACTTGTTCAATTAAACGGAATGTTCAGTTACTGAAACCTTAGGAATTGTTAATTTGTATACTTTAATGAATTAAAACAAATAAATGTGTTAAAAAAGTAAAAAATCATACCCCATTACTTTACCATTAGCAATAAACAATTAATATTTTCTGAGAAGATAATATGCAACTTTGCTAATATATTGTACATTAAACTACGCAGTTAATGCGTAAGTAGTCAAAATTAATTGATACAAAAGATGATTTAATGCGATTAAGGTAAGCATACTGACTACGTCAAATTAATTTGGGATAAAATGTAAAAAATTGGTACATATGTGGCATTTTAGTTAATATTACCTGATTGCTTAAAGTACGCCAAGGCAACTAAAGTAAAAATAATTTGTGGAAAATTAATATTTGGATTGGTGTACACTTACCTTATATGCCATCAACCATGATTATATTTGCCGAATCCGAATGTATAGTTTGTCAATTACAGGTTCTCTCGTGGATCCGGCCAGCGTCAACTCGTTGCGTGTGCCAGTTATAAAACCCATGGAACTGATGGTGGAAGCGTCTCCAAGGAGAATCTTCGCCAACGCTCACACCTACCATATAAACTCAATATCCGTCAATTCGGATCAGGAAACCTACCTGTCCGCTGACGATTTAAGAATCAACCTGTGGCACCTCGAAATTACCGATCAAAGTTTCAACATCGTGGATATTAAGCCCACCAATATGGAGGAGCTGACCGAAGTAATTACCGCTGCTGAATTTCATCCAGTAGAATGCAATTTATTCGTGTACAGTAGTAGTAAAGGTACAATTAGGTGAGTTATATATAAATAAATTTTAAATATAATTTTCAACTTTTGTGTTAATATTTTGCAGGTTATGTGATATGAGAGCAGCAGCGCTGTGTGACAAACACGCGAAGCTGTTTGAGGAACCAGAAGATCCAACTAATCGAAGTTTCTTCTCTGAAATCATTTCCAGTATTAGTGATGTAAAGCTATCTAATAATGGCAGGTATATGATCTCGCGGGACTACCTTTCGGTTAAAGTATGGGATCTACATATGGAGACCAAACCTATAGAAACGTATCCTGTAAGTGTAAACAATTAATAATAATTAAGATTTTCTAAAATTGGTTTCATCGGATGAAAGAAATTTATGAAAGTCATTTTAAAATTTTTCTTTTCTTAAATCTCATTTTTGAGAAATTCGCCCTTTTTGATGCCCTATAATATCAAATGCTTCAGTTAACTGATGTTATCGACACTTGGGAACATTTATGGTCGATCGGAGAAAGTCACACCTGCCACCACATCTTGACAAGCACAAACTTTAAACGGTCTTTTCAAATAATTAATTCACCATAGTTTTTCGATCGAATTATCGCTATTGTGAATATTGTACACTTTCAGTCAGATATTGCCATAATTGATCTGATTCAGCGTGGAACTAACTGTATTCTATAATGTAAAACATGATAAAACCAATTCGAGAATTTCAAATGTATAGATAGTTTGTTTTTCATAAAGTTTGCCGACTAAATCTCAAAAAAATATTCAACTGATTTCATTCATTTCAAAAGAAAATCTAATTTACCATTTGATTTACTACATTTTATAAATTAAAATTATGCTGGTGACCTGCTGTAGAACTTGTTATAGTTTATTATATAATAGTCTGTCTTAAATATGTTCATATGTGATAACTTTTGATAACCCTCTCCTTTAATATGCATTTATGACTTAAATAAAAACAAAAACAGTAATACATATGGATTGTTGAAATAGTATTTTAATAATGTATGCTTAGGAATCATATGGTTCCTGTCAAAGCGTTTATATGCCTAATTCTATTTTAGTGGCAGATAGTTATTTCAAAAATGTTGGGAACTTTGTTCTTTCAAGATTGTCGATCCATAATAATATCGTTTACGATCTCAATTTGTCTCTTAAATATTTTATAATTTATCAGGTTCTTTGAGGTTATTTTTCGTCTCTCATCCTCAACGCGTTTCAGAGATTTCCAGCTTATTTGTATAATTTTGAAGCATTTTCTATTTTTCTTTTTTGTTTTGAAGAAAATTAATGTGTGCTAATTTTAAGAATTTGGACTACCCATATTCCTAATCGATTCTAATGTGTACATTTGTTATCAATAATATCAATTTTATCAACCAATGACAAGTACTTAAACTACTGCACTTGCATGATTTAAACATAAGCCTGCTATCTATGTTGCCATGCCATTAAGTTATAGGAAAATAACAAAATCAAGTGTGTACAAATATTGTGAGTTATGTTATTTGTATTACAAAATATCATGTAAAATAATCAATAACACTGTTGGTCAGTAATGAGATGTTATCTCCTTACTGCACTGCCAACTCCAGACTAAGTAGAACATTGTACAATTCCAGTTTAAAATATTTGGATGAATGAAATATCGTTGCAAAGAAATGCCTTATTTACTTTTCATCCGCCATTGATCTGATTTTGCTGCATTTCGCAACTAATTTACTTTTTATCTTTGAAGCATAGACGGTCGCGAAACTGTTAACTCTTTCATACAGATTCTGCAAAATACTTGAAAGATATATATGATTTGATTTACAGTGCTTGTTTTGTTGACTTAACATCCTCCTAGTTTCTCCTCTGTATCCGTTTCTTCACTCACAAGGAACCTTGTACATTCCCGTGATATTTGCCGAGGCCTTTCTGGCGTTAATATTTAGAAATGCCTAAGATTTTATGTTTGTTTTGAAAATGACCTTGATGTGTGACCTTAATATCCTGCTGATACATTCTATTCTCTGGAGAACTGGAAGGATTACTAGAGAAACTATTTTGCTGTTGTTTTTTATGTTTCCCCATGTGTGGTAATTTAACACTTTATCTTATCTCTCAATTTGTAGAAATTTATATTTGTATTCCTTAAACTATATCCATACTTAGTTTGCTTCTTGTGAGTCTAACTTAACAATTCTTCAACAGTGTACTGTTCCTTTCTATCCAGTTGAAGATGGCTTACATCCATAAGAAAGGACACCAAACCAGTATTTTCAACATGTTTGTTGTATTTGAGTGAACCGAGGTTCTAAAATTCATTCATATTGCTTTATATTAATCTGAATTTTGATTTTTTCCTGTGTTAAACCGGAAGTAAACATTTTGAAACATAAAATTTCTTATTGAACTTATAAATCAAAAGGAACAGTAATTTTTTCTATGCAAAACACTATATTTTGTTATAAATTTCTTTGGTATTAAAAACATCTACTAGAGAAACCCTTCAGGTCATTTCTTTAGAAATCTATAATTTAAATGTATTATGAACGAATTTCAGAACCTTACTTTTTCTCGGACCGTTTCACATGAGAGATCTCAAATATGAAATTTGTGCTTCCAGGTACATGAATATTTGCGAGCCAAACTGTGTTCGTTGTACGAAAACGATTGTATATTTGATAAGTTCGAGTGCTGCTGGAACGGCAACGACTCGGCGGTCATGACTGGCTCCTACAACAACTTTTTTAGGATCTTCGACCGGACGACAAAACGGGAGGTGACGCTGGAAGCGTCGCGTGACATTGCTAAGCCGAAAACGCTGCTCCGGCCTAGGAAGGTCTGTTCTCAGGGTAAAAGGAAAAAGGACGAAATTAGTGTGGACTGTTTAGATTTTAATAAGAAAATTTTGCATACCGCGTGGCATCCTCTAGAAAATATAATAGCTGTGGCAGCAACCAATAATCTATTTTTGTTTCAAGACAAATTCTAGTTTAAATTAATTTGCCCACCTTTTGTTTTTTAAGTCCTTATTATAACTTTTTTTCGATGGCGGTTAAATCAGTGGCAGTGTATTATATAGAACAAGCTATCTGTTAAAGTGCCATATATCAATTACATTTCTTTTTGTGCAATTTTATATTCTCATTCGAAAATTTTATTTGTGTGTATTCAGTTTTGGCATCACATTAATTTTTATTATCGTCGAGATAATCAAAACATATCTACAAATACTGGTGATTTTGTTTCTTTTTAACCAACTTTTATATATATTATACCCGTCTTTTTTACACTCTGGAAAAGTAGATTGTCGAGATATTTCTTAAGTAATTTTATTTATTTATATCAATTTTTGGTTCTATTTATTATTTGTACGACTACTACCAGTTATTAAATCCGTGCGTTTTGAGTATTAGTGTGTATAATAGCATGTTTTATTATCAGTAGTTTGAATGTCTCGTTTACCGTTGTGTCCGAGGGTGTTCCTTTTTAGTGCCTGCTTGTCCAGGTTTGATATCAATACCGTTTTAGCGAAATAATCGTGGTGCTTTGCGTTCCAAATCCTTAGGTGCATTAGTCGGAATTGTTTCAAAGTTAATTGTAAGCGTTGAAATTATTAAAGAATATATATGTATATGTAAATTTATCGCAACATCTGTATCATTCAGCTACACCACATAATAAAGTAATAAGGTAAGTTTGTAATATTGTTCAAGTATATTGGTTGTAGTGTATGAAAGGCTTGGAAAATATAAGTGTATCTGTATATACAACCCACTAACAGAGAAAGACCGAGTTCTGGGGCACCCCATATATAATTACACCCAGTTTGTTGTAGATTTGAAAATACTCTATTTAAGACAAATGGATTTTTAATAGTTCAAGAATATTTGTTTTCTTTATTTCATATTCGAATATACTTTTGCGACCTTTTTTCGATGTAAATGTATATATATTGAATTGATGTGACACTGTTTCATTATTTTACTTCCCATGTAAACGCTAGGAATAATTACACCTAATTAAGGAATAAATTGGATACACTGCCACAATGTAACAAAAAATCTAACAATGTATTATATAATTTTAAGTATATTTCCATTTCCTTTCGTTGGACTTTCTTACACATAAGGTATATTTTTTTTAGCTATATTGTACAAATTAATTAAAGGCTGCAACTTTATCACATAAAATCGAAATCGTCTTATCCGACATCTTTAACAAAAATTGATTGAAAAACACCGCAGTTATCGTTGTGATGGTTTTGATGTTACTTTTTATGTGGCAAAGATATATGCCTTTTTAAACAAATGTGATAATAATTACAGATGTTTAAGAATAAATGATGAGTTTTGTCTTTTTAATTAATCCACTATCGATTTGATTGGTTTTTTTATCATGGTGGCCTGTTTGATATGGCGGAAAATAATATTTTTAATATGTTGTAGTTCAAATTATACCTACATCCCTATTATATATATAATCGAAAATAATAGAAAGATATTTCTAATAAAATTTATATTGAAAAAATGTTAACTATATCAGACCTCTTCCCATGAGTAGCAGAAACATTTCTCCCTATCTGGTAGATTCTGTATGTTTGATTTTCAAAATGTATTCAGCTGATTAGTGTAGGGTATCTGCAGAAAATCTGTAGCTTATAGATAAAACAATATATTCGAAAGAATTATCAATAAGAGAACAATACACATATATGTGGTCTTACCATAAGAATAGGGAAATAGGAATGAGAACTATGGAGGGCACAGATGTATAACACTATGTTTGTGATTCTAAATATCTAGGCAACAATGTAAAATTCGAAAAGGAATAATAATCCCTATTATGCTAGAGATCAGGCTGGATAAAACTAAATATATTCTGGTCTGCAAGATCACTAGCCATAGTGCAGCAGTCAATAGGCCTAATGCCGTGATTCGGAGTTCACTTTAAGCAGTTCATACTTTCGAAATAAACCATGGTTGGTATTAATAAATTGATTTATATTATGTATGGAACACTGTTCAAGTGTCCACTGTAGAATGTTACAAATTCCACTTGGTAGCCCAATAAACAAACGATGATTATTGACAACAGATTATAATGTCAAAAAACTGCTACAAAAAAGGCGGCGCTATAGTACTAGCGCATATCCATACCGTCCCATTTGATCCAAAAGGAGTCGGTTAACATAAAATTATTTTTGTGGATGCTTTGTCACCTTGTAAAAGACGTGTAAATTGACATTTTCCATATACAATTATGCTTATTAACATAATTTTTTCGAAAATTCGAGCGTGATTCTCCATCGTGTATGTTACCGCGATGCTTTAGCATCAGTATGGATTAATTAATTTAATTACATCGCTCAATGGACAACAGTGATTTAACAATAAGCAACGGGTTAAATAGACATTGTCAAAACAAAATGGCCGCTACACACACCTCACCTCAACTTTTTAATTACATTTAAATCCTATTCCGAAAAAAAGGAATCGCCCTTTCACGTCAAACTATCATTAGTCTAATTATTTTTGAAGATATTGCTGATGAGGTAGAACTCATCATTTAGTATCAATTGCAAGTGTATATATATATATATATATATATATATATGAGAATTGAGTGTGGGCACGTGATGAAGTTGATAGAAACTAACGGGGTTATTTATGATTTATTTGAGTGATTGACAACACAGCTACTCCGAGGAAGCCCAGAGAAAGAAGAGACTGTCAGATGTCTTTGTCGGTGTTTTTATAGGTATATTTTTATAGGTCAGGCTCCATTATTGGATCCTTGATTGAGAACGGGACTTGGATGTTTTCTTTTTAGTGATGGCAATTCTATAATTCTGTAAAAACCCTTTGTCTCCTTGAGAATACGATACTATTTGCAAAGACCGATTCAGATATTGTTGTTATCGATATTTGTTCTGATGATATTGCAACATTTGACTGAATGATGTATTTAATGTCAACTGTCAAAAGGTATTTGCCGCGAAGGTAAATTTGTCTGGCGACAATACTTTTGCTCTTGCTTACGCAACGACCATTTTCATTTCAAGATCAAACCAAAAACAGATAATTATTTCCTATGCAAACTTCTAATGGTCACGACGTACGGTTGAGTTTGATAATAATAAAATATAAATAATGAGTAATCGTAATAACTACTCTATGGATTAACCTCACGTTCTTTTCCTTTTTATCGCTTATAACCTAACCTAAATGGCAGTGATATCAAATGTCAAAATGCAATCTCAATTAATTCACTTAGTATATATATCCACCATTGATGATCTGAGGTTTTCGATTTGTCTGTAACTTATTTAGGAGACCAAATAAGACACATCGATAATCATTCAACGTCTAACGCAACAACGTTAATTATAAAACGTCAACAAAAATGTATATCCCATAGTGGTTAATTTGTTGAATAACTTAAAAAAGAAAATTATATTTTATCCGTTAAAAAATCATGGATACATCCATTATATAAATATACTTAACATTAAGAACATATTCTAATTACCCCTGTTGTTTTAAGTGTTCGATAAACCAGACTAAAGTTATTATTTTAGTTAAGGTTATCTATACAATTAATTTTACTGATATATATTTATGTTTATATTGAACTACTTCGTTAAATATGGTTTGAAGCTTGATTATTTAAATAACTAACAAAATTCTAAATAGCAAAGAAAACTGTGTTTATCGTCAAACGAACATAATAATTAAACGTCGATTGTTTTATTATGAGGAAGAAGTTTTTAACCAATTTTTAATTGATGTAGTTCTACTTTTTAAATGGTGATATTCATTGATAAGGAAATAATACAATTTTAAGACGTACAATTAAAAAGGCTAATAATATGTATTAGATATTACTTCATGAAATGGCATTTGAATAAATATAATGTATACTCCTTAATATGTACTTTTCAGGATCATTTGTATATAAACGTCAAACGTCAAATGTTTTGTCACTCAAAATGTCAAATTGTTGTCTCAATTAGAATTATTTAAATAAAAATAACTGTGTTCGTACAGTAGATAAAAGTTATCATTTCAATATTCCATAAACACAAACCTGTTTTGTTTATCTTTACACTAGATATTAGCAAAAACGTTTTTTATTTTAAAACTGGTTCTGATAAATAGTTTATATTAATAATGTATACGATAAAAATTATTTTTCCTTAAAATACTATATTAAGTATTGTTATTAAAAATAAATAGAAAATTGCTTTGGTATTTTCAGAGATTCAGAGACTTCTTAACCCGATGCCTAAAAAAATTTAATAATTTTCTTAAACAAACTCATTGCTAGATATACTGGGATATTACAATTTGGTGTTTAACCTCATGGTGAAATATAAACATGCGCTTCCCAGCTACTTGAATATTTAACTTAAAACTAAATAGCATTGCGACTGCGCACTTTTTTATGAACGAATTTCATGCAAGGTCATACGATGAAATGACTGTTGTTGAATAAATATATTTATTACATATATTTAAAGCTTACTCCCGATTTTTTCTATGCTTACTACCTATTAATATTGTACAAAACCGCACGTTGGTTTGAGTTTTGTATTTTGTATAGCCCAGTCGATTTACGCAATTATGTAAATATGTCCGTTTCTAATAATACTTATAAGCAAGAAATACTTGTAGTTTACAGCAAGTTAGTAGCCAATAGAACTTTTGATCATAGCGTTGGCAATATTCCTTAAATTGCGGGACTTAAAAACATGTTAAAGTTAATGAAGACGTATTGAACTCAAACTGTCAAAATAATAAACAAATAAAATCAGTTCTATAAATTATTTAATAACCGTAATTTTACAAGAAAAACAATTGAAAAAGAAAACTTACAGTAGAATTTAGTTGCCTGCTTAATAGACATTAAGAAACAACAAAATTAATTAACCTTTAAAACACAATAATAGAAACAAAATAATATATATTATTTACAAAATGGCTATGACGCTTCGCTTTGAGTTTGAACAGTGGTTACTTTAGAGTAGATATTGTATTTTTATGTGCACTAGTTTATATTATTACATTATAGGCTGCGTATTATAAATATACAGGCTACCAGTTTATATCAAATGAAAAATTGTAGTGGTATTGTTATTTATTATTGCACATTTATATTGCGTTCAACGTATTAAAAAAAGTTATATATATTTCCCCTACTAACTGAAAATAAGATCTTTCCAAAGCAATGCAACTTTTTGTTTTAATTTTTCTTTCCCAATATTAAATATAATCAAAATTTGTTCAAACACACTTCCAGTCAACATAACCTGGTAAATCTTATACATTTATAAATACACTGAAGAATTTGAAGCAGCTATAAAGTACCTACAATTAGTATATTTACATGGTCTATGGCAAGAGGTAAACAGTGCAATATAATCATTGTACGTATGATAAATAGAATTAGCCTTAAATTTTGTAATACACATAAGAAGCATAACATAAACTAAAAACCCTTTGGCACTTAATTGTAACCAGACATAATATCATCATTGACTCACTGATGCAAATGTACTGTTAAAACTCAAAGTGCAATTACACAAAACCTTTTACCATTCTGCTTCACCAGTAGCTTTCATGAAGACATAGTCCAGACCGTTCAAATTCATTATGCCATCCTTTAGGTGAAATTTCCATTTGTTCCTATTTCGTATTATTTTATCATACTGGCAAACCACAATGTTATCTGTATCAAAGAGATCAGTTGGATCATCATCTGACACGTCGTCCTCTGAATTCAACGGTTCTTCCTCACCCCCCTCATCTTCGATTTCTTGATCCTCATCATCCCGCTCCCCGTCAATATCATCTTCATCTTCATTATCATCATCAGATCCATCCTCATCTTCGTCTGAGGTATCCATGGACCCATCCAATTGTTTCGTTACCTTTCTTTTCTTTGCTTTGCCAGTTGTCTTTTTTGATTTGGTAGATTTCTTGGATTTTTTGGGTAATACAAACTCAATTTCTAAGGTTTTGTCATCATCCTGGTCATCGTTAGCACCATCAGTCTGTGCTACATTTCTATTAATGATTGAGACTGTCTGTTGTTGGCTGTTGAATGCAGCATTAACATGTTGTTGTAATAGGGATGAAGCTATTGAAGGTGGGAGACCCATTGTTGCTGTGATTACTGGACCTGTTAACACTTTCTGGAGCTGATTGCCTTGAAGTGCTGTAGCAGGCACCTGTAGTAATAAATCATTTGAATTATTATATTATACAGATTGTTTTGTTGATCCAGAATTTATTTCAGAACATAAGACTCATTATGTTAAGAATAATTAATGAAAATTATATTCTAGTACTATACTGTACTAATTACCAAAAAATTTATTAAAAATTTTAGGTCTTGCAGGCATATAAATAAACCATATATAAATAATGTATCAAAGAAATAAGTATAGTGTAATCTAATATTTAAAATATTGTGAATGGTAAACAACTTGTTTATATTATCAATAATTTCAAGTGAGCCAACATTACTCATTTTATATCAGCCTTTTATGTACTAACCTATTGATGTAAAAGGAAATGACCATTTAATATATAATATATAACCTGATAACTTCACAACAATTAACAGTAAATTACTAATGACTCATGAATTAATAACTCATATGGTTATAAAATAATTCAAAAGAAACTTGATATTTACTTTTGTAAAAATGTAATAATTCTTTTAAAACAAATAACAATTACTTGTATGGTTAATACTCTGCCTCCCTCATTTCCTGGTTGGGCAGGTAATGTTATCTGTATTGGTACCATTCTAGTTTCAACTACTGGTTGAGCTGTAGGTACCGCTGTAGATGGTTGTGCATGTTGGGTTTGTGGTAGAATTTGCTGTTTAGAAAACCCATTTGATGTTATAACATGCTCCTTCTTTGGTTTTTCTTCTTCACTTTGAACTGCTTTACTGGCCACCAATTTTGACTCCCATGACTGCTTGAGGTCTTGTAATACTTGCTCATCCACCCCATCCTCGATAAAAAATTCTCTAACGCCCGACACTACATCATCAATAACTTCTTGATAAATACGTAAAACTGCTGTTTTACAGAGAACATTAGTCATGTCTAATCCTTTTATAAACTATATCCGTACAAAATTCAATTAAAAATAACAGAAATAACTATGAAATACGATGAAATGACGCTAAATATTTAAAAAAACTAAAACAGCATTTTGACAAACAACCACACTAGACAGCAGATATACACTTATGTCCGGCTGGTAAAGGTTAAAATACATTCTTCTTCTTTTATTTGCATGAGCTCTATGTAGTGTGTGGGAATAATTTGATGTAACAGATCAATAAGAAATGTATTAAATAAAATAAAATAATTTATTAAAAAATATCGTATTATATATTTTTCTAAAATAATATTTCTTTTCAAGTATTGTTATTTAAAAGAGTATGACGTCATAAATTTAGCTATTATAAAAACAGCGACTCACAGAAACAGCTGATTCAGTTGACATATTTGACATCTTAAGAAACTACAAACTGTTTTTTATTGTCTGGAAGTTAGATAAAATCTCAGGCAGTCTAGGTAGTTATTGAAACGGTTCAAATAAACGAAGGGTACATACATTAAGTTTTGTTACTATATTCAAAATGTTGGCTCTTATGAATAGAATATTAGACTGGTTTAGAAGTTTGTTCTGGAAAGAAGAAATGGAATTAACATTGGTGGGGCTACAGTATTCAGGGAAAACTACATTTGTTAATGTTATTGCAGTAAGTACATTTGGAATTTTTCTTCAAAAATGTTTGAGTTATTTAACATATTTTTTTTCATTGTATATTTATCGGAAATATAAACATATTTGTGACATAAAACTAATAATTTACATATATTTTAATTTAATTATATATGTCTATCTTAAATATCAATTGAAAAAATTAAATATAGATTTTAACATGTTTTTAGTATTTTCAAATTACAAAATGTTTAGTGTTACTTGTAAAAATCAATAACTTATTAATAACACATTTAACTTTTAAAATATGCTTGTTGTAATTAACATTTTTCTTTAAATCTCAATATTAAGTAAAATCAATAAAAACATGAAAAAATATTATTTATAGTCTGGACAATTCAGTGAAGATATGATTCCAACAGTAGGCTTTAACATGAGAAAAATTACAAAAGGTAATGTAACTATTAAAGTTTGGGATATTGGTGGTCAACCAAGGTTTAGATCCATGTGGGAAAGGTATTGTAGGGGTGTCAATGCTATTGTGTGAGTAAAGTGCTTTTTGTTTCTTTAATTGCCTAGTATAAAAATAAACATTTTAGTTATATGGTTGATGCAGCAGATCCTGATAAGATTGAAGCTTCAAGAAATGAGCTTCATAACTTGTTGGATAAACCCCAATTGGCAGGCATTCCTGTACTTGTTCTTGGTAACAAACGTGATAAACCACAAGCTTTAGATGAAAATGGTCTTATTGAGAGAATGTATGTTTTGACTAACCTTTGTCTGCACTGAAAAATATTCTATCCTTGTTTGATATTTATAGGAATCTGTCTGCGATACAAGATCGTGAAATATGTTGTTATTCCATTTCATGCAAGGAGAAAGACAACATTGACATTACGTTACAGTGGCTGATAACACACTCAAAGTCTGGAATGCGCTAAGATAATGTATGTAAGGATATTTATTATATTTTATAATTTAGATTTAATTAGTTAAAGTTTATATGTTTCTCGGTGTTATTTAAAATAAAATATATAATGTGGTAAACTAAATTGTTACATGATTTTTTTAATCATCAAAATAACTGATATTTTTTCTTAAAAATTGGACCTACTAATAATGAAACTGCTTAAACCATTTTTATTTTGGAGGAACATATAAACTTTAATCCAATATCACAATTATATACATATATTTAGACCTGGAATATTTTGGGTGGTATTTGGACATGACACAAATGATAATGTTGCTGAATTCTAGTTAATTATTACATTTTGTCGAAATATAGCATTTAGAAATATCTAAAATTTAATTTCCAATATCTGTCTAGTCCTTTGTTTTATCTAACATCTACAGGATAATTAAAATGTTGCTTGTGATAGTTTAGAAACTGTTAAAAGGTAAATCAGAAATTATATTGGGTGTAAAAAGCTTTCAGTTGAACATGCTTTTCAATTAGGCTTTTGTCTATATATAAATAAATACTCTAATCTAGAAGTGTAATGGCATCATGAAAGGGCTACCATTGTTTTGTATAAAAATAAGGATTCTTTCTTATTTTTATGTCATTGTAATTTTATGTCTATTTATTTATATGATGGTAAATTAAACAAAGAAAAAAGCAAAATATGGCCCTTAAATTATGCCCTGTAGTGCTGGCAACTATTTTCTTACAAAATTCCTTCTGATTTTACAGTACAATACTGCCTTGATAAAAAAAATTGGCCTGTCAACATTTCTAAAATTATTTATATTTTATTTGTAACATATTAAAATAAGATTATATTTTAGTTAGAGATAAAAAATATATTTCACCATAAAGCCTCTCAAGTATGGTTTAAAAAAATGACACAATAAATCAGTGATTTGTTGAATTGCACAAGATTTAGTGTATGCTTGTTTGAACTTTATGCTGAAGATTTTTTTATACCTATGTATTTGTATGAATACACTTATTCTAATGTCTTACTTTTTTATCCTTTTATGTATGTTTAAGTTACTTTTGTTTTGAGACTTCTATATAAATAGAGTAAAAAAATAGACCAGTGTATGATTTATAATAAATGAACCCAATGAGATATCTTTATCTATAACTTTTATTTAAAAAAAAACAGCACCATGTGCACACTATTTGGTTATCCAATTGCCTGATCTCTAAATTAAGACTTACTATGATCCATTAATTGAAAACCCAAGGATTAATATAAAATATATATACATGCTACATATAATTTACATAAAATAAATTAGTAACATATGCACTAAGGGGAAATATAATTATTTCTGCGGATTTTGAGATGCCACTTCACAACCACGAATTGTAGCATTGAGGTCTTTTTCACAGTTAGAATATGCCATACCGACACCAAATCCACCTCCCATGAGAATGGGCCACCTCTTTCTTTTGAAGAACAGTAAAGAAAACACTGAGCCTAGTACTATACCTCCGCCTAAAAGAAAAAAATCAATTTATTGTAAAAGAAATTAATAAAATTTCGCCATATCTGTTTACAGTGATGACATAACAGCCTTCTTAAATAAGCTTATTTAGCCTGGTACTTACCAAACTTTATTACAGAATCTGATAAACATTTATCCCATTTACGGCCGAGTTCTTCTTCAATATATATTGGAGAGGACATGGTTTATGACTTAAATTAGAATTTTGATTAAATAAAGCCACGAGAAAAAAGGTATTAAATAAAATAACGTAGTACAGACTGATTTTGATACTATCACAAAGGTTTTCCGTGTAGTTTTAACGTAACGTGGTAAATATCTAGTGTAATTAAAATCGTTTTCTCGTTTTTCAAATTAATTTAAGACTTTCAGCAAAAAATCATGACAGACCACATGACCTTCGTTATGGATTTGATATTTAATTTACAATGTTGCCAAGTTATATACCATAAGTTGAAAATTCCTGAAAATTAAGAGAGTTATTAAAGCGTAATGTCATTGTATCCATTTTAGAAATAATTTAATCAACAACTTTATATTACAAATTTATTTTATATTATTTCGTATTTCGAGATATATAGTTTCTAGAAATATAGCAAGCCGACCAACCTTAAATATATGTCAAATAATAATAATTGTCATTTGTCAGATTTTCGCAGAGAAAATAGTTTCTGATTCAATCTTTTAGAACTCACTTCGTAGAAAAATCAATAATAATAATGCCTTTGCCCTAGTTTTCAAATAAACATTTGAATATATTTAGTAATATTTAATTTAAATATCGGTATTATTCAGGAAAATGTCATGGATATTTAAAAAAGTCTCGCTTCAGATTATTTTCATTGCTATTTATTTAATTGCTGGTAACTTAGCTGAATTAGGTAACCCCTATGAAATTTTAGGTGTTCATAGAACAGCCTCATCACAAGAAATCAAACAAGCTTACAGACAGTTGGTAAAAGAATGGTAAGATCATGAATTATTTATAAGATAATACATGCATAACAAATAGTATTTATATTTTAATAATTATTTTTTTCAATAAAATATAAGATATATTTTAATTGATTTTTTTTAGGCATCCTGACAAATCAAAGTCTTCTAGTGCTCAACATCGGTTTATTGAAATTACACAAGCATATGAGCTTCTTTCTGATCCAGAGAGAAGGGCTTTATATGACAGAAAAGGAATAACTGAAAATGACTATTCTAACATACCGATTAAGACATATTTTACACAAAATCCTTTTGATGATATGTTTGGTCACAGTGGGGCTCACTTTAATTTTCAAGAGAATGACATTATGTTTTTCCATAAATTGTCTGTCAATTCAAAGTGAGTTTTTTCTTAAATTTGTTTATTATGTTTATTTAATGCTTATTTTTAGGCAGTATGATAAGATTATAATTCCAAAAAGTGAAAAGACTCCCTATGTAATATTTTTTTACACTGACTGGTGTTTTCCTTGTTTACAATCGGCACCATACTACAGAAAGTTGGTAGATAATTTAGAACCCTTAGGTATACGTTTTATTACTGTACATTCTGGACATGAGCCGAACTTAAGTAGGCGCTTGAATGTTCACACATTACCATGTTTAGTATTACTATTAGATGGCAATGTTTATGTTTATAAGGAAACCATTAGTAATATCCCTAAAATTATAGGTATGATTTGGATACCTTTCAGTTTTAAAAGAAGTTTATTGTATTTTATTTTAAGAGTTTATCAAGAACAAATTTCCATATAAACTAATTTCCAAATTACAAGAAGAAAACTTGGAAGATTTTCTTAGTGGATGGAAGGATAATAAAGTGAGAGGGCTAATTCTTCCCTCAAAACAAAATTTAAAGTTGAGATATTTAGTGACAGCATATAGTTTTCGACATAGAGTTTCTTTTGGGTAGGTGTACATGTGTTTTTAATTTGATATTTCTAATGAGTAATATTTTTAGTATTGCTGCTTCAGATAAAATTCACTCTCATTATCAAGTGCCACAAGATATGGATACAGTTTTATTATTTAATGAAAATATTTCTTACCCAATGGCTAGTATAAGTATGAAGGATATACCTATGTCAACATTACATAATATTATTTCATCAAATCAGTACCTTGCTTTACCCAGACTTTCATCTCAAGTAAGCATGTATTTTAAAATATCATGTGAATCATATGTTTTCAATCATATTTCTAGAAAGTTTTGGAAGCACTCTGCCCAAGTGAATGGAATAAACCACGGAAAAAACTCTGTGTGGTCTTAGTTACTGAAGAGTCATCGATACATGATCCCCACAGACAATCTTTTATGCGTTATGCTCAAAATTTCCCATATAATGTGGAAAGAGTGAGATTTGCTTATATTTATCATAAAAAGCAAGCATCTTTTATAAATGCTCTTACACCAGGTATGTTTTATTAATATATCCCTAAATTTATTTAACTGTTTTTCTATTTAAAATAGGTGGAGATATTACTGAACCTTTATTAAGAATTATTGTGCTCTGGAGGAGAGACAATTCTTTGATAAGGTATGAATGGATGCCAGCTAAATGGGAGCTAGAGAGTCATTTGAATGACACAGGTACTAAATTAGTTGAAACCATTACAAAATTGTTAAAATCAACTGAAACCTTGTCATATGAAACATATGTAAACGTAAGTATCAGTTGAATGCTTATTTTGATTTGTAATTTCAAATTATTTATTATTTTAGGACTTGTTTGATGAACATGCCGTGGGAACTATTAGAAGGACAATAATCAGAATGTCACAGTTTTTAGAATCCCTCTATGATAATTTAGGGAAAGAACAGATCCTAGCTGGATTATCCGTTTTGGGAACAATATTGTTTATTTTAGGAATTGGATATGTAATGGTTCATTTAGTGTAAGTCTATTAACTACAGAAAAATTTTGGTACTGAAGCAAATATTTTCTAAATTACAGAGAAAAAGAAGAAGAGGATATCAAAAAACAAAAAGCTAATGCAAATTCTGGTAACAATAACAATAATTCAAACACCCATCAGCAGGAACTTCGTTTGTACGAACTGCGATCTGAAAAATATAATGGATTGGTCAGAATGCTGAAACCAGGTTGCAGAACAGTGTTACTCATTTTAGACATGCAATCTAGGCAACAATTAATTCCGCCTTTCCATCGTGCAGTTTGGCCTTATCGAAAGTAAGTGTAATAACATCATCAAATATAGGGAAACTGATAAAAAAGTTTAAGGAACAAAACGTTGCACTTCGCGTACATGTACATTGAACGTGGTCTGACTTGGTATAAGGAACTTCTACAATTATCTCTATTCGAGGAGAGGGAGCTAAACATTAATCCTAGAAATTGCGTTGGCACTGTGCTGGTTTTGAATGGCCATCGAAAGTATTTTTGCGTGTTTCACGCCAAACACAAAGAAAATAAAGTTAGGGTAAGCAATTAACTAAGGAAAGTTATTGAAATAGTAACGGGCATTTTGTGTTTTGTGTTGGTCTGATTGCATTGGGTTAATTTTTTTGTTTTGCTAGAATTTTCCACAAATAATGGATCAGAGATATTCAGTTAAATTTTGTTATAAGGATAGTATAAAGTGCAAAACAGCCTAAATGAACAAATTAAAGGAAATAAATGTTTAGGATGACCAGCGAACAATTCATGGATTTTTAGTCATCATTATATTACCTGTTCACATTCCATTGCTTGCTCATGAGTGTTTGACAATGAACAACATTAATAATACCCCAACCACCATATTCCGTGTTAAAACAGCAAGTATACATGAGATCAGAAAGAACAAACTCTAGAGTTATTTTGTGTATTGTAAGAAGCGCTTGTATAAGTGCGTAATATGTAATATCGATTATTTTGAAGGCCATAACGACTACATAATTGAATCTGTTCAATTCAATCAATCTGTTCAAAAGTTCTTTCTAAAATATTTTTAACAAAAAAATTGAACCGACTTCAAAAAATAAATAAGGAACTCACTAAAAATTAAAAATAATCAAATTCGATTTTTAACACAAGAAAAAAAAATTAAAAATAAAATATGTACATAATAATCGTAATAACTAAATAAAAATAAACAAAAACCTTATTTAAGCTATCTACAACACGTATTTTATTTATATTCTACTACATACACAAAAATGTAGCTTAATACCTACCTAAATCTATTTATCTATTTACAATATTTTTTTAACTACTACCAACCCATTACTTTGAAGTCGGCGCCGAATCCAAACGAAAGGCTTTTACACTGAACGACTTCCAATTTTTCCACATCAGCTCTGCAATAACATTATATACAAATATGTGAAAACTTTGTACCTGCCTTTGAAATTTGAAGGTTTCCCTCAGTTTCCCCCCTTCCCTCCAATAGATCCTGATTTGGCTTCAATGGGACCACCTCGGAAGTGCACTCTTTCAAATAAAAAAAGAATTTTGAAAATTGGTTCACAATTCACGGATAAATCGGCGAACATACATTAAAAAATATGTATACAGCAAAACATAGAACCTCCTACTTTTTCGAAGTGAGTTAAAAAATAAAAAGCACTATTATTGTTTGATATAAATCTATTTTGGAGAGTAGTTATTCCAAATGTTTATACAATTAACTAAGTAGATCCATCATCAGCATACAAATATCCGCCCAGTTTAAAAGATTCCCTGAGGATTTAGTGCTATTGCTTTAATGTATGCTTTGATAGAGGCTTTCATTCACAGTTTATATGGAGATGTTTTTGTTTTTCAGATTAAAACATGTAGCCAAAACTGTAATAAATCTAGGATATATGCCTATATATTCACCCAAAAGCAATATTAATAACATTTAAATGTTTTTTAGGTGTCAAGAAATATTATCAAGGCAACAGAAAAGGATTGCGAAAGCGGATCATTTATAGGGTTCAATTCTGATGGTTCCGATTCGGAATCGGACGAAGTTCTCTTGCAGGGAAACCTTTTGGATGGATTGCCCAATTGGTTAGATCGACTGTTCGAGGGTAGCACTCAACGATATCACATCAATTATTGGCCAGAATTTCCCATCAAATAGTTTGGAAGTCATCCCTCCCGGAGGAATTAGATCTTTTGGCGGTAATACCGCACAGTTTTCACTTTTTCTAGAAAGTGTGCAGAAAATGCAAGTTTTTTTTTGTGTTCGATATATATATATTGTTCCGTTTTTGTACACTGATTAGAAGAGATTGTTCGTTTGTGTTGAAGATTAATATACCTTTTTATTTATTTTGTTGTTTCTTTTCGTTTTTTACCTAAGTCGATCGAAACAATGTTTCAAAACTGAACTTATTTTAAATTGTTTGCTTTATGGATGATGAGCATATGGGGACTTTTTTGAGCGAGGTTAGTTGATTTTTTACGTCTTTTTTCTAAAAACAGAGCAAAATATATTGAAAATTGTGCGATAAAGATGCCTAAGCTGCGATAAATAAACCTTTATCTAAACAAAAAAAAAATTCACTCGTAAATGTTATAAATGAGGAACTTAATTGGTCCTCACTTTTGTAATTAATCATACAGATCAAATATATGTAATAGAATATTTTCTCTTAGTTTGCAGTGGCCGAATAGAAAGCTTGTTCTATTGTTTTAATAATAGAGTAATCACCTGACGGCAAGGCTATTAAGACAAAAATACGTTTTTGACACCCCAGACTCAATATAAATAAATTATATAATAAAATTGATATGAAGTCGAGATACGTTGCCAAATATCGGGAATCACTTTTCGAAATAAATCTATATAAAAATGTTTTCGCCAAACGTTTAGAATAAATTCTACTAGAAATTGGCAACAATGCTCTAGTTAGTATGTGTATGTTCTACAGAGAAATGATGTATGTTACTTTAAATAGAAAAACTAAAAAGCTGGCCTATTAACATGTATGATTATTGATTTGTTTTAACAAATGCAACACGCCAGTCATATTATATGCTGGTACAAGTACAACCTAATACAGGAATAGGACATAATTGATTATTACGGTAATATTGTACATTGTATTTCGAAACCTCTGAAGAATAAAATATTTTAATTTATATTCCATTATAAAATACGATACTAATTATCTTAATATATACACCTTTATGGACTGATGTAGGTACGTGTAATAATACATGTACCGATGTTCTGCTAAACTTTTAAGGAGTTAGGTTACTTTGTTTTTTTTTAAAATTTATTTATTGTCTTGTACATACACTTTTCAAGAATGATATTTCAAGCGTTATAGGGTGTACGAATAATTTTTTGAGTCTTGTGTTGCAACTTTAAAACTTTATTCAAAGAAATTGGTACATTGTAGTTTCGGCAAAGTGTTGTCCATAGGTTTTGCCAATTTTTTGGGTAATAACTCATCATTAATGGCGATTCAACATTTTAGGTCTTAGTTCTTTTGCTTCTCAATAAGGTAATTAATCATTGACCATTGAATGAATCAAAGTAACTCGGGTAAAATAGGGCCTTCCATTTAAGTATTTCCATGTACATTTTTACGGAGTTTGTAAGATGTGAACGATAGTTTGTGTTAAACATTTCATTCGGTTTTACAGTTCGGCCTTAAACCAAATTCACTTACTGGTTGGCCCTGTTGTCAAATGTCTACAAAAATCTTCAAAACATTAGTGATAATATTAGGAGGTTACAAACCGGCAAACGTTGTAATCCAAAATTCTAAGCTGATACGAAAACATTGCGAGGCACTGGCGTCATAAATTTTGATGACATACATTGGCTGTTTTATTGAATAAATATAAATCGGCTATTTTTATGTGGGCATTGGATGCTGTTCATTAATCATTAATTCGCAGTATCTTTTTGTATGGGTATTCAATAAGTCAAAAATTCTTTCATAATTTTTTTTTACTGTTTTAAACCCTTCACGCATCATAACTTGTAAATCTATTAAGTCATGTTAACGTGTCGAACGAACAGAAGGAACAAAAACAATGATTTCCTTTATTTTAAATTATGTTACGTACATACAATACATACATATCGGACGCATAAGAATGGTCAATTCAGGTATAGAATGGATCCACCTGATAGGCACAAGTGAATACTTGCATAAAGTTTAATTTGATTTTAATACATCGAGAAGTTTTGGAATGTTTCAACACTCTAAGGTATTATAGCCTCTTAATTAAATTACTGTAAAAATTAATTAGCAAAGTATTACGTATAAATATGACAGACCATTCTGTATCAAGTAATCTTTGTATGTTTTAACTGCTGGCTACATTTCGGAATTTGATATAATATCATATTAAAAGGATTAAATGGAACTGAAACTTGAGTAATATAAAAATTCCTGTTCATTAATTTATTCTTGACCGCATAAATAAGACTTAAACGACATTTAAACTTTAAAATAAACATTCAGTGAAATTAACAATTCAATTAAACACAAAGTAAACAAATTAAAATAAAATAGATCAAGTCAAGAGCAAGTGTATATGTCTTTGTTGTTAAGAATAGTCACTTATAATAGCCTTTTTATTTATAAATATAGTAAACAAAGGAAATTTGTAATAATAATTACAAAAAGTTATTTTTATAAAGACATCATTTAAATAAAACGTTGAACATTATATTTAATGGACCACAGTCAGTTAGAAGTGGCAGAAATTAGTAAAATAATTATAACATGTAGGTAGTTATTATTTTTCTAAACTTTTTTAAATTTGGATAGACTCTGAATTTAGTAGTGATCAGAAATATTAATTTTTTAGACTGAGTAGTATTGAAAATAAACGAGTGACTTTTAATATATAATTATATTTTCTTATACTATTAATATTTTTTCGGTCTTGAAATGAAAATAAACAACTTGTTTGGAGTTTTTGCCGATGTGTAATTACATTAGCGAACCTCACACCATCCTTACAGATTATATGTGTATTTATAACACAAAATAATTAAATTAATATATAAATAAGACTTCAGGCACTGATTTTAATTATTTCAAACATCGATTTTCGTTTGAAATCCATGTTTTTTTGCAGAAATAACTTTTATTCCGGATAAAATAAAAACGTAGAATTGTCATAAAATAGTTTTTTTTATAAATTAGTCACCATGTCTATTAATAGTTCCGTAAATTTACAATATTTATTCGATTTTTTATGGGAACGAATATGTTGCTTAAATAATTTTACTTTTAAGTCTTGATTTTGTCCAGTTAATGTTGTTTGATGCAGATGCAAGTTGCAGCTTGCAACATTGTTTTTAAATCTGTTATTCATATTAAGGGGATATTAAAAGCACCAAATGGAACCGAAACTTGTGTAATGCTGCGCACAGACCGGACCAACGAAAGACAACGAATGGGTTTGTTGGGATATTTTTAGTTCTGTTTGGACAGTTTGACGACGGCCAACGATGGTTTGTTGGCATTCGCTTGCAATCCGTAGAGTGTCTCTAACACTAACATCAAAAGAACTGAATGGTATCGACGAATGGTGTAGACTGTAGGTATATACACTATAATCGCCGTCGCCGTTGATAAAATACGGATTGACGTCCAACGAAGGTTTACTCCTAACAACAAATGCAATATGTACGTTTCATAGAAGGCCAACGAATGTTTGATTTGATCCAACACCGAATCTCTTGAAATTCTTGTTCATTAATTTATCCTCGACTGCATAAATACGATTTAAACGACACTTAAAACTTAAAATAATGATACAGTGAAGTTAACAATTCATAAAGTCAACAGCGAAGTGCAGTATTTTTAAATTTTTTTAAATTATTTTTTGTATAATAGCCACTTATAATAGCATTTTTATTTATAAATGTACCAGCAAAGACAATAAAAAACAATTACAAATCATTTTTATTGTAGACATCATTCAAATAAAAACCTTGAACATTATATTTCATAGATCAGATTCAGTTAGAGGTGGCAGAAATTAGTCAAATTAATTATTACCTGTAGATAGTTATTATTCTTCGTATCTTCATCGTATTAATCGTATTTTCTTCCTCAAGTTTGGGTAGAATGTGAATTTAATAGTGATGGAAAATATTAATTTTTGAAAATTGATTTTAGTAGTAAATAAATTAGAACAGTAACTTTTAAAATAATTATATTTTCTTATACTATTAATATGTCATGATGACAGATGTGTTAAGTATTCAATTTTAAATATGGAATAAAATTACCCTTACTATAAGTGCATTTAATTAATTTTAACGTATTTGCCCTCCCACGGAGACGTTTTCCCCCTCTTCCTATAGCGTCTACCGCGCATCGAAACTCGCTCCATCCGTTAGTTCAATATATCGACTTAGAGGTGGTTGCGCGCGTAATAGTCCGGCTTGCGTTGTCGAAGATCCAATTGCAATTTGTATTTGTTTTGTGAAACAAAGACGATTTGTCTACTCGATCCGTGATTTGAAACGACAACTTTAATAATACACAACGAGATGGGTTGTGCGACGGGTCTGGTAAAATATGTGGTCTTCCTGGCGAATTTACTGTTTGCGGTAAGTTTTTCAAGAAAAGTCAGTGTGTTATTGTTGTGGCCGTGCAATTCTCGACAGCTATCTGTCCGGTGTCGGGCTGGGTCACCGCTATTTTTAGATAGTAAACCTGAGACAAACAAAACAACTACAATACCTGATTGGTTATATCACAATTTTTAATGGGTCTTAATTTCAACCGTTTGTTTCTCTTATTTCAACATTTATCGACTCGTACAGCAGTTAATAATGCATTAAAAATAAACCTGACTGATTATCGTTGTTGTGTTATTCCACGGTCGTCATTAATCCCAATTTGGAAACTTAAAACATAACCGATTTTACTAGGCGTTAGGACGTGTTTAATTTTTTCGTATGTCTTCACATTTAACCTTGAGTGGTTCTCAGAATGTGGCGCTCATACAAGGACCACTCGGAAAATACGTCCGTTTTGATTTAATGTATATTCAGATGGTATTTTTTCCTGCCATTTGTAAGGTCTATATACAAATCTGAACAAAACAATAAACTGAGAATATTGATGACTTCATCAATTGCAAATATTTACACGGAAATATATTTTAAATTGATATTTAACATAATTATGTATTTCCTTTAGTTGCGACATGCTACGGTTTGATTGTATACGTTTAAAAGCATGTTTATGGCTTGTTTGAATTGTTTAGACCGGACCTGGTATTGAGATGATGAAAACATGTTTTAAAGTGGGAATACTTATGATTCAGAGAGGAGTTCGGTTAAGGTTGAGCGAAGACCATTTTGTTCTAGGCCGTCTTATAAAAAAACCTGTTTTTCAATCTGTGTGCTTTCTCTGAACAAACATTTTTCAACTCATAATATATATTTCTCTCGATGTTGGAACCAAACGTGGCTTATTTTTAAATTTCCTCTGTTTTTCAGCTTTATGGGTAGTGGATTCGCGTTGCGACAACATTCTATAATAAAAAATGACCATAGCGCTGATAAATAATAAGATTTAAATAGAGCTGACAAGGCCATGAAATATATTTCACAAATACATTTTGGTTATATTAAAAAATCGTTTTCTTTTACGATATCTTGAAAAAGCTTTCAGTTCGATGCGTTGACTGTTGCATATGATTTCTGGTTGTATATAATATCTTATGTTTCAAGATTAATATTGGATTTCTTTGAGATGTTATTTTAACGCTCTCTTCGTATCTCAGTTCGGTGCATTTGTTTATCTATTCAGTATTAATGTGAAATAAGACTGTAGAATTTAAATTACAGTTGTATGAATAAGAAAGTTGTATGTGAAATATTAAAAATAATATAAAAAAATATTCTGAAGTCGATTTTTTAGCGTATGACAATTGTACTATTTGGATTAACATTTCTCAGAGTTTCAATGAATATCAGGCATGATGAATGTAAATGTAATTATTACAATGATATATGATTTTAGACATAATCTAAAAAAGATTCATTTTTAAACTGCAAGTGTAATTATTAAGATATTTGTAGAAATAAAAGTACAGAATTATGTCAAACATCAATCAGAAACGTTACGAAACATTGACGTCACTTAACGTTTCCTAACTGTCATTTCCGCATTTCTATGTTTGAAGTTTTTAGCGCCTATCGATGTTATTTGGATTATTTATCTTATATTTCACAGTTAAAAGATCGGTTTTGTGCTACAAATGGGAAGAAAAGATAAACGAAAAAATCGAAATAGAATTTGTCAAGGTAAATAATACCTAAATTAGGTCAGAATCGATTCGTAACTGAAATAGTAATTTTTAAAAGAATACTAGAGCTCTTGTAGAATTGAAATGAGTTAGTATTCCATACACAATCATGAAATGTGGTACAATATTGAAGAAAATCAAGTAAAAATACTCTCAGAATAACACTTAGCAAGAAAATTAAGTGCAAGTAATAACTCTAAAGAGCACCCAATAATAACACAATTGCCAGTTGGGGACTGTGAGAGTAGTATTATTGAAATAAAGTGTGACATATTTGCTAGGCAAATCAAAATTGTATTGGTAGAAAATCTACTGAAAAAAATGTATGATGGTAAATAATAAAATACACATGCAAATGTTTTTTTACAAAATATAAATTTTATGTTGTTGAAAGTAACTACAACCCAAAAATTTATAAATTATATGTATTTGATGATGGATATTTGATTTTCTTAAACTCTTAGCAGATCTATGGAACGAAAAAGTGTTTCCAATATTGTCCGAAATTTCCAAAATATTTCCGCAAATTGTATTTTTAAACTATTATTGTAATAATAGCTTTACAAACTTATAAGCACATACAATTGCAATGCTTCATCAAATAAATCTGTGTTTAGCCATGCTAAAACATGTTAAATTTTCCTATACATTCCCAAATTAGAGCTTTATTAGGCTGTAAAAACTTGATAAAATCGCATTGTTCTATCCGATATTATATTCACAAATATTATATACAAATATTATATACCGTTCACCTGGTGTAGTATAGCTTATTTTTGTTATTGAACACTGTTATTGAAGGCATGTATTTATTTAACATTTTTTTGTGTTTTGAATACATGTGATCGTTCAGCAATGAACAGTAGTGAATCTTCAGTGAGCTCAGTTAGAAGCCCCTTTTCTGCTGTCTGGTTGGTATTCGAATATTGAATTCAAATAAATTGAATGTGAAAGAACCCAAAAAGGGCAAAAATACAATTAAAAGTAGTTAAAATAGTAAATACGTACATTAGAATGGTGTTAGGTTAATAAATTAAATAAATATTTACAGATGTGTAATTTTATTGGGGAACCTCACAAAATTATTAAAATAATGGATAAATAAGACCTGTACCCGTACAAACCGTCAAGTGCGACCAAAATAACTACGTCACGCACATATTTGGATTATTTCAAACGTCAATTTTTATTTCAAATACATTTTTTCCAGAAATAACTTTTATTCCGGGTAAGGTAGACATAGAAATGTCATAAAATAGTTTTTCAAAATTGGTCATCATGGCTATTAATAGTTCGACAAATTTGCAATATTTTTCGATATTTTAAATATGGGAATAATTTTACTTTTAAGTCTTGTTTTTGTTCAGCTGATGTTTCGTGCAGATGCAAGTTACACCTTGCAACATTGTTTTTAAATATGTGTTATTAATCTTAAGGGAGTTAGTTCATCTTAAAAGTATAAATACTTTTCTGGAATTTTGTTTCTACATCAGTACTTTGGACAGCAATTTACAAAATATTCTATATTATAAATATGTGAAGTTTACTGCATATATTTTTACCGAAAGAATATTTAAACAGCTGAGGCGATGATAACCCATACACGTAGTAATTTGAGAGATTAGTCATATAATGTTTTTTGGACTTTGATTGCAGTGCCACAGTGTTGACTATAATCCAGAGTACTTTTGCATTACACATTTATTAGGAATTGTGTTTCTCCACGATTACTTATGAATAATTAAAAGTATTGGTTAGGAAATGATGTCACACTCATGATATGACATCATCTATCTTTTAATTTCAAGTTTACAATATTTCTGAATGCTTTTACTAATTAGGATGATCTAAATTCGTACATATAATAACTATTTTCATTATAAAAGGTAGAATATCGTTCGATTCAAGCTCAGTTTATCATAATGTGTTGTGTATATTGGCTGTTAACCAAATATGTAACAGTCAGAAGGAGTGATGTTACGTGAATACGACGTGACAGCGATGCGATGGGACTTCCCAGCTATATATATTAATTACATACGTCACATGTTGTGAAATCGGTTAGTTACATTTTTAACATCATTACACATCATGTGGCTAGACCGTATGGCCTGTCTTTAGCATATTCTGCACGATTCATTGTTGTTTATAATAATTGCCTCTAATAAGTGCATTCAATTTTATTTTTCCTATAAATGTTGCTATCAGTGCATTCGTCACTTTTTATATAACGTTTTTAAACAAATATTAGCATTGTTTTGTTCATTTTAATGGTGTTTAAGCGGTTTTAGATCGTGACACACCATAGTTTCATTCTAGGTCTCGTTTCTGAAGACATTGAACAGGTTGTATTTGTCGTTTTTAAGTGAATGGGCCCAACAGCAGGTCATATCATCAGTCACAGTGTCTTCGTCCAATTAATATTTTACAAGCGCCTTTAATATTAATGACAACGTATTAAGTTTTGGTCCAGATATATTCAAATCACCTGTAGGTATTTTCGCTTCCAGGAATATTCGTATATGATTTTTTATTTGCAAGGAGTTTTTGTCGAGATCTCGAATACAGTTTGCAAGTATTTTATTCTGTGTTAGATTTTCGAGTTGATGGTTCTTTGTCTCTTTAATTTGTTTCCGCTTTTCTTCTGATACTGTTTTGAACTATTTTAATGCTTTCCATTGGTTCTTTTTATTTTCCTGTTCTTAAGGAGTAATTTAATAGAATGGCGTTCATTTTTTTATCATCCGATTCTTCTTTTATAGGTAGCATCTGGTAGTTATGAAATATAAAGCTTTTACATGCTTGCCACCTTTAACAGAACCGAGCCTTTGAATTAAGAGCTTCTTGGACGCAGCTGGTTCCTGTTTCATTACAATATTGCATGTTACCAACTGTGTCATTATTTTTTTATTATTTTTATTATTTAATTATTTTTATTAACCATCGTTGCCGCATTCCAGTAATTCTTTAGCTTCGATTTTATTTGGATTATTTATCTTATATTTCACAGTTAAAAAAATTGGTTTTGTGTAATATAAATGAAAAAATTGAACTGGAGTTTATCAAACCAAATAAACCAATTTGTCTGGAATCGTCGTTCTTTTGATAGTAACTGTGTTGTATAACTGTAACTGAAATAATAAAAAAAAAAGAATATTGGAACTTCTATAGGATTGAAGTGAGTAAGTATTCCTAATGAACTAACCATGAATTGTAGTTGACTATTGAAGAACATTAAGTAGAAATACTATCACTATAACACGTGACAATACAATTAATAAATACAGGTAATTTCTCTAAAATGGGCTCAATATGAATGGGATGGGATGGGATTGTGAAATTATATTATTGAGTAACTACAACACAACAAAAAAGTTTAAATTATATACATTTAATGATGTTTGATTTTATTACAATTTTTATTAAATTATACCTAATTTAAACCTAATTTTTTAAAAGAAATGTCGATATACCGGTCAAAAAAATATCGCCCAAAGATATCGATATTTTCGGGATATTGTTCTACTAAACCAGTCACTTATCAAAACTTATTGGACTAATCGAGTTCAAATTCATCGAGAACTTTCAGTTTAGTAGTTGACGAATCAACTATTTTTAAACGTTTTTATACGATGGGAAAGATCCAAGAGGAGGCTTCATTTCAAAAGAGAGTTTTCTGTAGCGCATTGTGACTGGTAGTGAAAGGTGGATATATTCCACCATCCACATATATTTCTCAATAAAGGTCTTTTTTAAGTGAAATAATAATTACAATACATGCAGGGATCTAATAAATTGGCTAATTAAAATCTATAGGATATAGCAGGTAGTTTCATTTCACAACTATCGTTTTTGCCAAAACATTAATAAATAGTAACGTCATTCATTCCTTATAGTTAGTTAGGTAAGGCATTTTGCTGTTAGATTTAACAATATGGAATGTAACGTACGTACCAATAGTTACATGGTTCTAATAATATCTTTGAGCTAATAGCTTGCTTCTGAATGAGGTCACGGCCTTATTCTGTTAAGAAATATATTTTAATGTACTTAAAAACGGTATTAATACTCGCAATGAAAATTAAGTCGGGGAAATCAGGGTTTGCGGGGCATGGATAGGAGTATCCAAATCGAATTTGCTTCTTCGAAGATTACTCAAGCTCACCGATCAAAATATGTGAGGCAGAAAAGTGGTAATTAACTAGTCAGGGACTGATAATCAAAGAGATATTATTAGAAAAAGATATTTAGTGTCCTTTACTGATATAATATAACAATATTGATGATACCTGTTGATAAAATTCAGAATGAAGTCTGTTGTGAAACAATTAAGGATATTGCATACCTTGAATACGTTTGCAAATAGAGGAAGTTAATCAAAATTCCCAGTGACGTTAGGTGTATCCGCACATAACCTAGAATTGTGTTCATGCTTCAATTGACAATTAATAAATCCTTCAGTTAAGTGCTAATTATCATGATTAAATTCTAGTTAGTGCACAGCCTGAATAATAATGTTATATTTTTGACTTCAACGTATTAATAATTTTTCGTTTTTTTCTAGATCACTGTGGTTTTGTTTTATTTCCGGCGTTTTAGGATTTTTCGCTAGATGACGTTCTATCTGACGATAGCATAGTTCACTTGATGTCCGAAGAAGGAATCTTGAAGCAAAAGTTAGATATTCTTATTTACAACTTCGTCGATATTTCAAATAACGCCAGAAAACTGATATTTTTTTGGCATCCCTAATGTTCGAAGTTATCGAATGAAAACGTCTATCGACTGTTTAGTAATTGAGTGATGGACTATATTTTTATTAGGCATCTAAGTTAGTTTTAAAGAATTTTGTTTAAATT
The DNA here is from genome assembly GCF_030347505.1 of Rhynchophorus ferrugineus. Lineage (NCBI taxonomy): Eukaryota > Metazoa > Arthropoda > Insecta > Coleoptera > Curculionidae > Rhynchophorus > Rhynchophorus ferrugineus. Next base: position 24,850,036 of record NW_027472581.1, on the reverse strand, counting down.
TGAAGCATTGTTGCTCAATTTATTTTGCTCGACGTATTGCCTATTTTTGGTATTTTCATAAGAAGTGAAGCCTGCTGAGACAGGTTAACAAGTAGTGAACAAGTAGAAACCAGATTGAGCAAGGTCTGGAGAATAATTCCGGTGGGGTAGTACTTCACATTCTAATGTTTTCAAGTATGTTTTCACTAGTTTTGCAACAATTGATCGAGTGTTGTCATGTTAAATAACCTAGTTATGTCTTTGCTCGTATTCCGGCTATTTTTCGCACCGCGTTCGGCTCAAATGCATCATTTTTAGTCGATAGCGATGCCCATTGATGGTTTCATAGAGTAACGCATTCAAATCATCGTCTGCAAAATATTTCAGCTGTCCAAAACAATTTGTGACTTTTTCTTAAAATTGAAGTAAAAAGTAAAGCTTACAGCAAATGTGACTTACTCAGTACAAATTTAGATATTTCAACGCATTGAAAAAAATTTGTTGTTACGCCTCGACGAAATGAAATATTGAAAAGTGAGCCTTCAACATGAACTTGGTTACAAAAATACGTTTTAATACACAGTAACACCACCTGTTGTAAATCCTTTGAAATTAATTTATAGGCCTGGTAAATGAAATATTCGAATTTTTCATTCGTTACTATTCTGTCGCAATAGATTAATTCGAATGAAACATTCCTTACTACTTTTTACCTACATTTTACCTAGTTTTATACTGACATACTATTTTTGTACTGACTAATTTTATACTGCCTGGTAATATATTGACTGGCTTGATTGGTCAAACTTTATATAGACTTACGAGTATATGTAAATAATGATTTTATGTTTTGTTTGTAATACTACACTACGCTACGCCTCCTTCGGCTCTCCACTTTTTTAGCGAATGGATAAATAGAAGAGAGAATTTATTTTTAATTCGCACTTGGGTGATGGCTTCAGTGTTTTCCAGCATAACGATGAATTTCGTAATGGACAAGGAGGGGTTATCAGATATATCCCCTATATGTAGATCGATGCCCGACATGCGTAAAGAGGTACTTTTTATAAATTAAAGTTAATTTAATAACTAAAAAATTCCAAGAAATTGACGTGGCTAAATTGAGGTTTGTATTTTGCATGTAGCATAATTCAATGATAAAAATATACGTAAAAAGTAAAAAATTGAAGTAACATTCTTCAAAAATTCTACTATTCATCTGAAGAAACTGGAGTTTATCCTTTTCGGAACCGTGTTACAAAAATTATGTTTCATACCGTGTGAGGTAACTATGATACACCATTGTAACTCTTTGATAACTTATGTAAATTATGCATGATTTTTTTCAAAGTTATAAACTAAAATTCTAATAATTTAAACAGTTTGTTTATTGTTTTGACATTAAATTAAATCGTTATTTTTATAGTCAGGACATAAAAATGTTTTAGTTTCATCCCGGTGGATATTGCAAATAACTTTTTTACATGTACTGCATGATATTTTAGACTTTTTATCCTGTGATTGCACAAGAGCAATTGGCACAAGAGCTGCATCGCCGATTTGGATAATGTTGAATCTCTCTAACAGGATTTTCTGGAATCGTGACGTTGCTGTTCACAAGAAATGTTTGTTTCCTGTTTAGAACGTTTGGAAGTTCTTGTGCCAAGGTTTGTAAAAAAAATCGTTGTCTACTTCGGTCATTTCCATTTGGGTAAATTTTTGGTGTAACAGGTCACTTGAAAAGTTCCCGGCTTGACACATAGATAGCGCTACTAGAATTAAATCCATATGTTTTTTAGTTAGCCCTAACCCTGAAAAGATGCGTGTATAAATTTGACAGCTGTCGGATCATTAGTTTGTGAATTATAGTATTTTGAGTGAAGCAACTTTTGTTATTGTGAAAAATATTGATAAAAAGGAATTTCTCGTGTTGATAAAATATTGAGGGGAAAAATACAGTTGAAGCAAAAACTTGGTTTGATGCCGTGTTTCCGGACACTGCCCCAGGAGAAGTATACCATCAAGGATTGATATGCTATGTTTAGACATGGTGAATTGAGCACCGAACACTGTGAACGCAGTGGACGCCCAAAAGAGGTTGTTACCGACGAAAACATTAAAAATACACAAAATGATTTTGAATGACCGTAAATTGAAATTAAATGAAATAGCAGACACTCTAAAAATATCAACTGAACGTATACATCATATCATTCACGAATATTTGAGTATGAGAAAGCTCTGTGGAAAGTTGGTGCCGCGCGAGCTCACTTTTGACCAAAAACAACGTTGTGTTGATGATTCGGAGCAGTGTTTGAAGATGATCAAGCGTAATAAACCCGAGTTTTTGCGCCGATATGTGACAATGGATGAAACATGGCTCCATCATTTCACTCCGAAGTCTAATCACGATGAACCAGCTCTAAAGCGTGGGAAAACGCAACAGTCGGCTGGCAAGGTTATGGCGTCTGTATTTTGCGATGCGCATGGAATAATTTTCATTGACAACCTTAAAAAAACAAGGACCATCAACAGCGACTATTACATAGCGTTATTGGGCCGTTTAAAGGACGAAATCGCTAAAAACGGCCGCATTTGAAGAAAAAGAAAGTGCTGCTTCACCAAGACAATGCACTGTGTCACAAGTCAGTGAAAACGATAGCAAAAATCCATGAATTGGGCTTCGAATTGCTTCCTCATCCACCGTATTCTCCAGATCTGGCCCCTAGCGACTATTTCCTGTTTTCAGATCTCAAAAGAAATTTTCGCTGTGAAGAAATTTTCGTCGAATGAGGAGGCCGAAACTAAGACCTATTTATTGTTTTAGTATCACCATTTGTTGCTAACAAATAATTATAAAATTTTTATTTAAATTAAATTCGCAATTAATTTTCTTCAATAATTACATTCGAATTTATTGTAGTTTATTGGAACCTTCACATCTTGAAACAGAACATGTTTTCTCGTTTTTTATTCTTACCTTTACAAATATTTTTTTACCATAACTGCTGTGAAAATGGCGTGACAAAATAAGTTGTTAGTACCGGTAGCGATCATTATTAACTTTTCGCCGTGTTTCAACAGTTCGTAACACACCAGGCCATTCTGGTCGAACCAAATACAGAGCATTGTCTTGCGACCAAAACGATTTGACCTTGGAGTCGATCGGACGGCATCGCCAAATGATAATCATGAGTTTTTGCGCTTAGGGTTTCAGAAATAAATCCACTTCTCATCACCCGCCACTATTCGATGCAGAAATGACTTCCGACCATACCTTTGAAACAGCATTTTACAGACTAGTTTTTGATTTTACATTTGTCTGTCATTCAATTGATGTGGCACCCATCTTCTCATCTTTTAGATTTTCCCCATTGCTCGTAATCGGCTGCTAATGTGGCCGCTTCTTGGGTCATATTTAACGCTTCTGTCATTTTTTTGAGTTTGGGTTGGCTTATCATCCAATAAGTCTTACAGTCTCGCATAATCACCACTTTTAAATTTTCGAAACCACGCTTCACGTGTTAAATATAAAATGACATATGTGTCAAATTATAACATTGCATGCTTTTTCCTAGCGACCAAAGCATATGGTAAAAAGGATAGGCCTCAAAAGGCCATAACAGAGCTCCGGCCCTGTGGTGTTCTTGGATTACATATAAACATGGTCCCAAAATTACCCATTTAAGATCCCCTTCACTTAAACAATATTTTTCCTATAGTAAAAAGAAATATCGAGAAATTATGTCATTTGTGGTGATTGAGATAATTAAGTTACTTCAATATCATTGGAATCAAAAAATTATTTTGCGAACTTATCGTTGTCAAACGCTGGAAAAAATTTATAATTAACGTTATTACCACAACGGAAAGTTCATTGCAGCCATTTTTCATATCATTTCTGCTTATGATCGTAAACTATGGAAAGTACTAAATGTGTCGAAACGTTTAATCACACCTCATACACAAAATTAATCACGCATAGCTATAAAATATTCTCTGTTGTCGAACAAGGAATTGTTCCAACTGACCTCATCGTGTCGTCACTTAGAGACCTTCCAACGAAAGGACGTTACTCATCCAAGCACATACGTTTTCTAAATTAGGTTATGAACATATATTCAATTCAGTTAGCAATTGTCGATATATATTTCGTAATCAATCGAATTAATATCAATTATTTCGGCCATTATAATGTTAATTCCTCCCGATAAAGCCATCATTAAATATTTGAAAATGTCTTTCTATCTTTAATTAATACCGTTCTTATAATTTCAAATGTTGTAGTTATTTTCGAACAAAACCGCAACATATGTAACAAATTCCATAATTACTAATATAATAAAATATTGTCATGGATATGTCTAAAAAACATTGCCAGACCACCGACATTCAACTGTTTCTTAATTAGATCCTGTTTCGGTTATTCACACACTGAAGTCTAGTGTCATCATTTTATAAACAATTTTTTACCACGCCTTGAAACACGACAAAATCAATAATTCATATTTGAAAATACATCAAATATGCCAAGAAAATATCTTTGTCTTTGTCGATTTTTCAAAGTAACTAAATGTTATAAAGGTATTTTTTAGAAATATTTTATAATTATAGTTATACACTTCATTGTTTAATTTTTTCTCAGCTATATTTCCGTGTATTTAATTTATACAGGGTGTTGCTGTTACCACCCAAGTTTTTTTCTTGTGCCCAATGAAAAGTATGTTTACATAACACTTTTTATCAATGTTACGTCGACTTTTCCTGTCAGTAATTACACGAATATACCAAACGCTCGTAGGAAATAAGACAAAAGGTTGACATTAGCAGTTTTTTTCCAAGCTATAATGTTGGGTGTTACGTAATTCGTAATTGTAAAAGGGTTTTTGCTTGATTTTATTATAAATAGTAATAGAGATTTATAAGTTGAAGAATTTATCTAGAGTTTGACTGGAACCACTCAATTGGTATTATTCCTTTAATATAAAAAGAACCATTTAATTTAAAATACTGTTTATTTTTTATTATTAAGTCAATACGAATGTAATGTTGATTAATTACTAGCTTTAGAAGTTAGCACGCACTTGTACGAATCGGGCAGATTCTGTTTTTTTTTCGTTATAATTACCTTATTTTTTTGTATATATTTTATGGCCTTCAAAATATATTTATTTTGATTTTTTTGCTAAACTTTGACTTTAGGACTAAAACCTATTATTTTAACTTATATTTCAATTCTTTATAGTTTCTGCGTCAAATGTTCATCTTCAATCATACTCGTTTTTTTTCTTCATCTTCAAATGTACATCTAAATTTTAATGTTTCTACTATAGAAGCACTTATGTTAGATCTAAAAGACAATGAAAGAGGGCTTTCATGTTATTACTATCTATTGTATTACTTGAAAATAAGGCAAGCAAAATAATAAATTTCCATCAGTTTTGACATTTTTTGACATGTGTTAATATTTAGGTTTGATTGCTATTATTTACAGTCGCTAATAGATGTATAATTTGGCATAATTACTTTCCTATCGATGTAGAAACCCACTAAAAACAATTTTGAATAAATCGCTTTTTATACTATATATTATATATATTATATAATTAATTTTATGTTTGTGTCCAGATTGTAGTCAATTGTAGTATTTGACATTGTCACGTCATGGCGTGAATTTTTATGGATTATTATTATTACTTTTATATGCTTTTTATTCTGTCTTTAGTCGTTTTTGTTAGCTGCGGATATATCAATATTTTAAACAATATCTAAGTTAATAAAGTTCAAAAATATATAAAGGATTTTGGTATTTAATTTTAAAGCCTCCATTAAACAGCCAATGCACGTCATATATGACTTCGAATGTACTGCCGAATGCATTTTCTAAGGAGTGGATTTTTTCTAATTTTATTCTAGTTAAAAAGAAACCGAATGTTCTCCGATACGTTGAAATTAGTCTATAAAATTCGGTTTGTTTTGGAACTGATCGGCCCTGTAGTCACATGTCTACAAAAATCTTCAAAACATTAGTGATAATAATTAGAGGTTACAAACCGGAAAATATTGTAAACCAAAATTCCAAAGTTAATGGGACAACATTGCGATGTGTTGATGTCATAAATTTCGATGACGCGTATTGACTGTTTTATTGGATAGGCTAGGTTATTACCATAAAGAAAAACAGTACACGTAATACTTTCTGATGACATCTTCAAATAACAAATTTTTATGGGTGTTTCTTTTTCAGTTAATTGGATTAGCATTGGTCATAATCGGAATTCTCTTTAAACTCAACATCACCGAAGTCACCAGAATAGTACCAGGAGATTTTGGCGTAGCCCCCATTTTATCCATCATTATTGGAGCCATCATATTTATAACTGCTTTCTTGGGATGTTGTGGAGCAGTCAAAGAAAGTCCGTGCATGTTGACGACGGTATTAAAAAAAATGTTTTCCTATTTATATCAAACTTAATCGGTGTTCTGTTTCCTCTTACAGTATTCCATCATCCTTATAACGATTTTCATAATCCAAGTGGCAATTGGTGTATATGCTTACATGCAGATTAAGAATGCGACTCAGCTGCGTTCAAGTATAAGAGTTAGCGTTGATCGCACCTTTGCTGAGGCTAGACAGAATAACCCGGAGGCCATCGAAACTAGGAATTTCGTTCAAAGATGGGTAAGGAAGTTCGGATGTTTATAGCCGACGGTGTATATTAATGTATACGTTATAGTTACGTTGTTGTGGAGTTGATGGCCCAGACGAATATCAGAATCTCCCTGACAGTTGCTGCCCTATGGACAGGTGCATCTCTGTTAGTAACGAAGTATTTAACGACGGCTGTGCCATTAAATTATATAGTTTAGTTGACAGTAAATCGAAACTGATTGCTCATATCGCTATAGGAGTCGCTGTCGTTGAGGTAAGTTGACTTTGGATACAAAATTTTGACACCATGACGATAGTCGATCAAGTACAAATAAGCTAGAAGTTGGAAGTGTACATTTCTAACTCTACTTCTCTTCTAATTATCAATAACAAAAATAATTTATTTATTTAAGGAAACTCATTTACTTTCATATTTAGAACGTGATTGATAATTTATTTGATAAAACATAACTAGGAAAAACAGCAATCCGCCATAATAAGTTGAATATCAACATCAGTGTTCAGTGATATTATTTAAAAATATATTTTATTTGGTTAACATTGTATCACAGTGAGTGAGTAACATTGTATCACATAACTTGTTTAAAAAAGTTTGACTTTTTTGATGATTTTTACTTCGATGCAATAGAAGATTTTTTTTATTTCTAGACTAGAATTTCCTTTTAATAAATAATAAATACATTAAAATATTATTGAATTGTTTTCAAAATTTGTCATAATCCCTGTATTTCATTATTTCATTTGATTTTCTTGTATTCCTTCTCATGGCTTATTTGTACTACCAAAATAAGGCAAATTTACTTGATTATTATCAAATTACTGATTTTGCTACTAACTTTTTTGTATGCTTTTACAGATTCTTGGTGCCATCTTCGGATTATGCCTCTCAAGTTCAATAACGCGCCATTATAACAGACACAGATATGCGTAATACACTGAAACATAACAGGCAGTGTAAAACACAAAAACATTACGTCCCATATTCGGAATAAAATTCCTGAGATTTCTTAGCACAAAGATATTTGTATTTTTATAATTAAAAATATATTTATATATATTATATATGTTAGAAATATTTAAAGATTATTGTACAAATTGTAATTTTTTTTTGTTTATCGAATGATCTATAATGAACTTGATTTTAAGAATACCTAATGTTTGGTTACCATTTACTTTTGTTTTGAAATCTCTGAAAGTTATATTTGTTTGTTCCCTTTGCTAATACATTTAAACCTGTTGATTATAATGTACTATTAAGGAATTGTTATATTTTGCTATGTGTTTTGTCATGTTTATATTTGTAAACTTTTTAATGTTAATGATAGAAATAAACATTTAATGTACACTTAGTCTTTTTCATTTAATATACACTTGTTTTTTTTGACGTTTATATCCGTAAATTATGTTCGAATATGTAAAGATCTGAAACGATCAACTTTTTTTGTCATTCTAAAATAATCCAGAAAAAATTATAGGTTAGATTTTGTTTTCATCTATATTAAGACCTTCATTAAAAATATTAAATTTGTTTTTGGCTCATCCGCTACTGTTTCTAATTATAGTTCGTAACTTGAGAGTTTATTTAAAAAATATCATTTAGTGTTACTATTTAATTTAAAATGTTTTTTTAGAATTAACGTTCAAAATCGAAATGTTTGCTTAGTATTAGACACTCATAATGACACCAGGATACATTAACCATTCAATATTATTTGTTTTTTTGTCGAATATTTCAATCCAAAGATCCAAAATTATGACCGCGAATGTTTTCGACAATAAATAATATGAATTAAATGCAATCCTTTTAAAGAGTTTATTATTTTTGTTTTATATTAATCGAATTTAGGTCAAGTTAATACAAGCTTTAAAAATTCAGACAGTGTTATTCGACAGCGACTATATATGTTAAACAAATAATACTTGATAATAACATTACCTACGCTCCTTAACGAGGAAACATTTGTTTACTGTTGTATGTCGGACGAATTTAAATGACGTTATCGGTCAGTAGGTTATCAAAGTAATGGAGTTTAGCTATAGGCAAAAGTATTGTAAGTGAAATATATTAGTTAACAATTACAGATCAAATATCTTAATTTAGAATGTTCTTAGATTCCAAACTTTAGTCATTTTGACAGCTAATCTTTAGTTAAAATACGTTAAATACATTTTCGAGTATATTATAGGTTCGGTATATTTATTTATAAACAATAATTTTCAAGGGAGCATTTAATTTAATTTAATTAATGGATTATATTTAACATATTTGGTTGTAAGGTTCAGTTTAATAAAATTTGTTAGTTAGCCATAATTTAATTCTTAACAAATCCTTGACAAAGGCAAAAACGGATACCAATTGGATTATTGTATATTGTTAGAACCGATTGTGTAGAATCGATTTGGTGAAGGTGTTTGGGCAATTAAAACACTGGATTCAACTGTCTCTCTCTATTTATTTCGACAAACATATCGGTCAAAGCCCCAACACAGAATGCATCAAGATGGCGGGATCTTCATCCTGCCCGGATGGCATTAGTGCGAGCATGCGCCGTAGCATTTATTATAATTTACAGGAAACTACTTTAATATCAACTATGTCATATATACACCGACAGAGGGCGTTAGATGTAGGCGCATCCACCCAATTATTTATATATCCAACACTCGGCCATCCTGACTTCGCAGCGTCCTCGCAAGGCTTCACTCCAGCTGCTCTTGAACATTGTAGTTGGTGGCTTTGGTCTTTCTATAATGGAAACATAGTCTTTACTACATGATCTATTAAAATGTCTTACCTGGATGATTTTTTTTCCTTCATTGCTTCATTTTATAGCTTCCATGCAGTTTGTTTTATAACTTCTGTGAAGTCAATTTTATACTTTTTGGCTGAACTGCAGATGCCTTCGGTGAGGTTCAACTGCTAGACTCCATTTTAACTTCTCTGAATGGCCTGGTGCATTATGAGCTTCTTCTTCTGCTACTTTCTAACGAGCCTTATAATTTATATCCTTTTGCGTTTGATATTTAGAATTTTACATCCAATAATAGTCTAAACTATTTACTTGAAATAATTACTTTGCCAATTTACACACTGTTTAATAACTTTGCACCTTTCTATTCTCAAGTTCTACGTTGATCCCCAAAATTTCTTGCTTCGTTTTTTTTGTTTTCCAACTAAATTTATTTTAATTGCATTTACTGCAATATTTTATAATATTTTGAAACTTTATAACCAATGAAACTATCCAACAACTACAATATTATCTTTTCCAATGTTCACCTCAACTGAACAATCAAACTCATGTTTGCTGTCTACTTATTATTTACTTTACCCAACTATAAACTGTTTATACTTATTGTTGTTCTGCAAACCTTTGTTGTATTTTCTTTCACACTATTCTTATCCATGTATTTCATTACTTGATTTCTATTTTGATCATTTATTGCCTTTTAACTAAATTGTATATATCTGCATATTTACTGGTCTGATTTCGTATGACTATTGTTCTTCATCACTATGTTCTTAATAGATTTATTTTATATTCCATGTATTCATTAAAACACATAGCTTCTTGTATTTGCGTTTAAAAGTTAATTTATTCTCTGATTAGTTGCTGCCTTTTAACAAAAGTTTTGTAAGTTATTGTTATGTTGCCTTTATTTTAATCATAAATGTTACAGAATCATATTGAATGTATGTATCCACTACAAGTTTTAAATTTACAATTCCAAAATTTTAACGTATTTCCCTAGTGTAAGCGTTTACCTATGATTATATCCATGTCTAGAGAATTATTGACGAAAGTAGGTGATTTCTCGAACAGAAAAGTTGTTAATTCAGGTTAAAATCATGCATCAGATCTTTCAAAGTTACAACCTCTAAATTGATAATAATCTCAAGCCATATCTAAATACAAAATTCATGCAACTACAATTGGCACATTCATTAGATTTAAGAAGGTTGTTCTGCTATCTTTTTTTTATGTTAATTATAATATTCCATTCCAGAAAATCACCAACATTAAAAGAATTTGGCTTAGCTTACACTAGATGAATTCAAGTTATAAAACTTTTTGTTTTGTTTAATTCTCAATTATTTAACTTATTTAATTAATTTATAGATAATCTGACAAATGAAATGTGGGTATATTGCTTTAAAGAAAATATTATAATTATTATAAAATTAATATATTATAAAATATTTTAATCATTTGCTATTTTATATATTTGTAACAAAATATAAACTATACCATTGCTGTATTTTCAATATCAATAGTCTTATTCAAGATTATTATTAAATTAGACTATCATTTAATTCCCAAAATATTTAAAATTTTCTGAACTAAACTATCTATTTGAAGGCTTTATTTGTATCCATTTATTCAAACACATTGGTATAATCTCTTGTCAACCCTAATTTTGAATTAAAATTATTCAACTTCAAAATATTGTCAAGAATTTTTATTACAGCAGCAGAATTTTTATTATAATCTTGCAATTTATAACATTTCTTTCGTCTGAGGGTTAAAAATCTGTTTTTTGAACGTTTATTTTAAAATTCTCAGAATGTATTATACTAATTAAAATGTATTGATATTACCCAAAAATACATAGTATTTATAAGAAATATTATCATTATGCTACAATTGAGCTTCTATTAATTAAAGTTAAACAAAAGGAAATTTACATTTAACTTGAAATACGGCAACATTATTATTTAACATAATTTATCCTATAACTTTATTACCTAATTTTGCTGAAATTATTTAGCGACTCATCAGATTATCGTATTAAATATGTATTTTAATGAATTATGTTTGTATTTAAATTGAATCGTCATAATTGGTATGTTTGTTGACTGCAAATTATTTAGATTTTGTATAAAATAACTAAACTCTATTGTTTCTAATTTTAACATGGAATTTAAAATAGTAATCTTGGATGTTAAAAATATCTCGATTCCCAATTTTTTGTTATTATATACTAATTTGGCTGATTTAATAACAATGGTTACCTTACCCCTATCTGCATCTTACAAAGTTTACTGTGGATTAATTTGCTGTTTACTGTGAGTGATCTTCAAAAATATTCTTCCAATGGTCTGCTTCTGTGAATGCTACTGGTTCCTTCTTTTCTTCTGTCCATGTAACTTTTGCATAACAGCCGATGTGTTATTTCCTAATCTCTATCTGCTTTCTATAATAATGTACTCGAAACAAAATACTAATTAGTTTTAATCCAAACTCATGTGGATTTACTACTTGTACTACCAAACCAATGATTTCTAGTATTCTCTCACCTTATTAATTTTGTGCACATTAATAGGATGTCTATCTTACTTGCATCAATTTTGTGTACTGGTGATGCTGAATGCTTGTGCTTGCTACTGACTTGCTTCTAAAACCTGGCCATTGTTGACGTCTTTTACTGACTACATGATTTTGTAACTTGTAACTACTTGATTTTGTTTCTGAACAGCCCTGTTTGTTTATGTCCACATTGTGGTGGTGCGTTTGTTGAATTTTTGCTTATTGATAGCCTGTGTGACATTCGCCATATTGGCAACATGTGTAATTCTAGAGGTTTTGTTTACTATTTTTGTTACTGTTTGATTACTAATTGATTTTCTATGATTGCGACTTTTGTTCTGCTTGGCTGTTTGATAACATCCACCATATTGGCGGCATGTGTGTTTACTGAGGTTTTGTTTACTAATTTTGATACTGCTTAATTACTACTTTCATCACTACTTTGATATAAACCTTATTGGCTGTATATTTACTGCAATTTTGTTAATAGTACTTCGTCTTGATGGCTCGTTTGTTGACACCCACTTTGCTAGACAAACCTACTATTCTTCAAAATCTTGATAGCTGGTTTGTTGACTTTTACCTTATTACCACCTGGTGGTTAACATACATTTTGATGTACCCCTTTTAGACGCTTATTTGTCAACATGGCAACCTGTTTGTGGCCAGTTGTCTAGTTGGCGACAGCTACTGGGTTCCCCCTAATGATGGCAGTCTGATTGCAAACGCCCATTAGGTTGGCATGGCTGTTGCTGCTGTTCTCGATGTTAGTGGTCTAATTACAGACAACTATCTTGTCGGCCTGGAAGTTAATACTCACTCTAATAATGCCCTGATTTCAAATGTCTATCTGATTGCCGTGCGTGTTGTTGGCCCCGTGTTGGTAGGCTGACTGCGGACATTCATCTGGTTGTAATGAATGATGCTGGCCTGACTGCAGATATTCAACTGGTTCGCTTGGCTGTGCGTGTTCGCGCTGAAGTGTATGCTTGGCGGTTCTGTAGATGTTCGTCTTGTCAACCTAAATGTTAATACTCACTGTAATTGTGGCCTGATATACTATCTGTATTGGTTGCGGATGCCTCTGTGATGGTGGTCTGACTGTAAACCTCAATCTGATTGCTGTAATTGCTGCTGTCGGCCATGGTAAAGGCCTGATGGCGGACAAACTTCTTGTTCGCCTGACTGCATGCATCCTCTGTGATGGAGGACTGGCCGTCGACATTCACGTGAATGTCGTGACTGCTACTGTCGTTCGTAGTGGAGACCTGGCTGTAGACGTTCATAGAAACGTCGCTTGCGATGGCCACCGGTTGGTTGGCCCCCCTTGCGCTGGCAGTCTGGTTGTAGACGTTCATGGAACGTCACTCGTGGTGGCAACAGGCTGGTTGACCCCTCTCTTGCAGGCAGTTTTATTGTAGACGTTCATAGAAACGTCGCTGGCGATGGCCACCGGTTGGTTGGCCCCCCTTGCGCTGGCAGTCTGGTTGTAGACGTTCATGGAACGTCACTCGTGGTGGCAACAGGCTGGTTGACCCCCCTCTTGCAGGCAGCTTTGTTGTAGACGTTCATAGAAACGTCGCTGGCGATGGCCACCGGTTGGTTGGCCCCCCTTGCGCTGGCAGTCTGGTTTGCGATGGCTCCACAAGGTTGGTGGTTCGTACGTGTGGCCCCCTTGGTTGGCTGCACGTCTGCTGCGTGGCCCCTGTTTATGGACTGCCCGTTGTGGCCCCCAGGTTGGTGGGACGCTCATTGTGGACCACCAGGTTGGTGGGCAGCTCGTTGTGGGCCCCCCCAGGTTGGTGGGCAGCTCGTTGTGGGCCCCCCAGGTTGGTGGGCAGCTCGTTGTGGACCTTCTCTGTAAGAGAAACGCTCGTTGTGGACCCCAGGCTGGTGGGCGGCTCGTTGTGGACCCCCCCCAGGTTAGTGGGCAGCTCGTTGTGGACCTTCTAGGTTGAAGGAACGCTCGTTGTGGCCCCCAGATTGGTGGGCGGCTCGTGTGGACCCCCTCAGGTTGGTGGGCAGCTCGTTGTGGACCTTCCATGTTGAAGGAACGCTCGTTGTGGCCCCCAGATTGGTGGGCAGCTCGTTGTGGACCCCCCTCAGGTTGGTGGGCAGCTCGTTGTGGACCTTCCATGTTGAAGGAACGCTCGTTGTGGCCCCCAGGTTGGTGGGCGGCTCGTTGTGGATTTCTCGAGTTGACGTCACACCTGTTGTGCGACCGTCAGGTAGGCGGCAAGCAGGTTGCAGGGCCCTTGAAGAGCCTGTACGGTGATTGCAGACCCCAGGTAGACGGCACGCTGGTTGCACGCCCGTCAGGTAGGAGGCATGCATGTTGCGGGCCCCTCGAAGAGGCTTCGCGTTGATTGCGGACCCCAGGTAGGCGGCACGACGGTTGCACGCCCGTCAGGTAGGCGGCATGCATGTTGCGGGCCCTTCGAAGAAGCTGCACGCTGACTGCGGACCCCAGGTAGGCGGCACGCTCGTCTGGTAGGCGTCATGTCGTGGAGCACCCAGGTTGGCGGATCGTTTGTCATGGCTCCCCAGATTGACGTCGATCTTGTTTACATACCTGATACAAAGTCTGCGAACTCGTGGTGAAGTCCCAGTGGCACCCCTCTTGTTGGTGCACCTCGTACTGTCTCTCATGATGCAGGCCTAGTTGGCGCCCATCCTGTTAATGTACCCCTTCCTGTCTCTCATCGTGCAGGACTTCTAAGTGGCGTCAATCTTGTTGATATACCTGGTGTTGTCTTTCACTATAGCGAACTTGTGTAGTTCACCATGTCTGTGGCCTGCCAGTTGCGAGTTGTTGTATCACAGGTTATTGCTCCCTATGTAGACAGCTAATTCGCTGTTCCACATCATGCCGACTTGCTGGTGTACTTCATTGTCATGTCTATCGATTTGCAACAGAACCCTTGTGAAAAAAAAAAACAGATGAATCAGAAAAATATAATTTTCAAATTTATCTACTCCCTATAATAAATAGAAAGTACGTCTGTTGCACTTGAAAACGTTGTCGCTTGTAAAAAAAAATAAATAAAAAATATTTTACCAGATCCGGTCCTGTGCCATTGTGTTCAGGGGTGGACAATCAATTTGCGTCGCCTATTACCTAGAACTAATTCGCCCCGCCGAATTTTTATTCAACAATTCTTTTTCAGAATTTAAAGAAAGTTCCCTTTTCGTGCTACAGTGTAATTAAAATGTTTTAAATTCATACCTGCATCCTTTGTTTACGTTTCATCTATTTCGGCGCCATTTTGTGGCTTGGGTACGCGCCGATGTTTGTTTACATTATGTTATTTTCGTGTTAATGGCTAATTACTAATTAATAATCAAACTGCCCTTGTGGCGATTGATCTAAAACAATAGTGTTTTAATAATATTCCTTTGTATTACCTTGTTCGCCTCATGGATTCTAGTTTGCGTCGTTTACACACTAAACACTACTTTAAACAATCACTATAAATCACTGTGCACGCGTTGTTCTTTATCCCACTTCTGATTTGTTAGAACCGATTGTGTAGAATCGATTTGGTGAAGGTGTTTGGGCAATTAAAACACTGGATTCAACTGTCTCTCTCTATTTATTTCGACAAACATATCGGTCAAAGCCCCAACACAGAATGCATCAAGATGGCGGGATCTTCATCCTGCCCGGATGGCATTAGTGCGAGCATGCGCCGTAGCATTTATTATAATTTACAGGAAACTACTTTAATATCAACTATGCCATATATACACCGACAGAGGGCGTTAGATGTAGGCGCATCCACCCAATTATTTATATACCCAACAATATGCATATTAATAAAGTTGGACAATGGTAATTACTGTAGCATTGGGAAATTTAATCACATATTTTTTTGTTGTATTACTTAATGCTTTGTCATTAAAATTAAATATAGAATTAAGAAAATTAACGTCTTAAAATTAAATTAGTAAGAATGATAAAAATACGTATTGCTTTATAAAATCCAGAGTTATCCGCATTTCCTATACGATGACGAATTGATGAAGCCACTGTTGGTTACAAATCCCCGGCCTTTATATCACATACGGATGTGATATACATCCTTCGATATGTTATATTCCCTAAATTAAGTAACGATATATTTATTTCTGGGTTTTTTTCAGAAACTTGACCACAATCAACGAATATTTTAAAGTTAAAACAATATTTTAAAATAACTCTTAAAATTGGTCGATCTCAAATGAAATTTGTGGTGAATATGAGATGATACGAATATTTATTAGATATATGAAATGCAGTAAAATCACTGGCCACTCCTGATAAAAATTTTAAGGTGTTTTGTAATTTTTCCAAAAAAACTTACCTATTTTTTATAAATTAAGTCTATTCTGCGTTCTTTTCTGTTGACAAATTTGATAATCACTTTATAATTAAATTGCCTATTTTAGGACATAAACGGATTTTCAATAGATAGCATGGAAAAAGCTGTTAAACGATTTTTGGCCATTGAATTTTGGAGAATCATTTTGATGCGTCTTAGATGTTGTCATGGGAGTTATACCACGTTATTTCTAATAATTGTCTAGTCTCCTTCAACGTGTCTCTTAGACTGTCTACTATTAAACATTTTAAAAGATGTAGTCACCATTTAATGTTCTGCGTCATTTCTTGAATAAATAACTGACAGTTCAGTTCGTAATCGTTATCAAGTGTAGGATAAAATGAACATACGGAAGTGAGCTTATCCTCAGAAAATTTACCGCAATTCTCTCCAAAGTATTCTGAAAAGAAAAATGATGCAACTACTAGATGGTCTTTAAAATGAAATCGATCTTTTGCACAATTAGGTAGTCACCATTTAATGTTCTGCATCATTTCTTGAATAAATAACTGACAGTTCAGTTCGTAATCGTTATCAAGTGTAGGATAAAATGAACATACGGAAGTGAGCTTATCCTCAGAAAATTTGCCACAATACTCTCCAAAGTATTCTGAAAAGAAAAATTATGTAACTACTAGATGCTTTTTAAAATGAAATTGATCTTTTACACAATTTGTGCACATCTCTAAAGCAGACATTCGGTGATCAAATTTACTGTTGCTTGAACAGTTGCGTTTATTTTCTGGTGGCTCATGATGTTATCAATATTATTTCAAACTTAAATTATACTGCGTCCAAAATTATCAATAGTGACTCTTATTTTAGTAGGTTTTTTTGCTGTAGTTCGCTAAAAAGGATATCTATGTGGAGAATCATATGGAGCATCAAAAGTTAGCCAAAAACTGAGGATCTGATTATTTAACGTACGGTGACTACAGACTGTGTTGCTGGAAAATTGATCTTCTATTTCATCCATACACTCAGACATATGGTTTCTATTTTTTTTATACAACATTAATAGTGCATATATTAAAATTCCAACGGGTTGAGCGCCGTGGGTGATCCTTCTGTTCACAATTTGGTTCAACACCTCTGTTCTTTGGGGTGAATTATTAAAAAAGCCAAAAATGTCTTGTAGATTGCCAAAAAACACACGTACTGGCTTATTTGTGGAAGCAGCTTTAGGTATAATCAAATTTAATTGGTGTTCATAACAGTGTACATAGTGAGCAAAGGGATACTTTTTTTAAATTAATGGTTGAACGCCTACATGTTTGCCGCTTATCACCACTGCTCCATCATATATTCGTGCGATCAGTTTGTTGGGTGAATTTTAAATTTTAAAGGATCTATAATGCTTAAAATTGTTTTACTAAGTGTTTCTGATCATGATCGCCAAAAATTAAGAATTATTAATTATTTTGTTACATCCACAAATACATTTATTTTGAAATAAATAAAAAATCTCTATTAAATTTACGGTTTCCCTCTACTTGCACCAGTTTTCTCAATAATAATATCTGGAAATGGTCTACCTTTTCCTTTAAATTTCAAGTTTTCTTCGTAAGAATATTTAAAAAAATTTCTTCACATTAATTAAATTAAAGACCACTTCCATAGTCACAGTTATTAATATCATTACTATTAACTGGCCGAAATTACATATTAATTGTTTCTTTATTTTTTGGAAGCTCTGCAGCACTGTAGCGCTTATGCACCAACCACCACTGAGTAAAATATATATAATTATAATATATATTATATATATATATCACTATGTATATATAGTTTTTCTTATATTTATTATTTCTTCTTATTGACGTTTTTTATTAATTTATTTAATTTTGATATATATTAATGATTATTAGCTTTTGAGAATAACAAAATATTCGCAACTCAGCATTCACCAAATGAATGCTCTAAGATTTACACATCATTACATTTTAACCGAATGATGTTTCTACATATTGTTATTTTAATGGAAACGAAAAATTCTAAATATTTACACTTACAATTTGTCATAGTTACGTTGTCATGGTAATTTTCTATTATAATAATCGAGGTTATGGAAGACAACTACGATTCTTTATAAATTTTAATAAAACCTTACTATTTTATATAAATTTAGCTATCCGAAAAACTTGAAAAGTAGTGGATGTGTTGGTATGATATGAAACAATTTTACCCTTTGCGATTTTAACTTATTTATTATTAAAAAGTCAAAATAGAAGCTTGTATTTTTGGTTTTTGAAAAATTGAGATTCATAGAAATTCAATTAAGAATGCTGTTTCCAATTAATTTGTCTTATTTTGGAAATTTCTTAATTACTACACACTTCATAATTATATCGGACCTTCGTCACATAGCGAAGCGAGGCTGATCGTTTACAAAAAAGTCCTTGTGTTGAAATACAAAATTGTCAGTTTCAAGTTGTTCCTTGAGCTTTTAGACTTTATACAATCAAACGTTTACATTTTTATAAAGAACATCGTCATTTAAAATGACTTAATCCATCATAAGGACTATTCTAAACCTGGTTTCCCACAGTTTAGAATATAATTTGTATGATATGATTTTGCGAATATTGTTAATTTTTTTATTTAAAATATGAGTATTACAAAGACCTCAAAATATTGGGAATATATTAAACCCAGGTATGTATAGAAAACATTTATTGCTTTTTTAAATCAATCACAATTTTTTTCTGAATTTACTAAATGGAAAAATGTAATTTTATGCAGAGAAAAGCTTAAATCTTCGAAATATGTTTTAAATACATGCAGTCACTACAAGTATTTCTTCTTCAATATGTCTCATTTTTAAATTAGATTGGAAGAAACATGGATGGAAAAAGAAAAGATAAAGGAGTCAATTCAGTGCAGTGCGAATATGTTAAGTAAGCTACTGGCCCGTTCGCTTATGTTTTCTTTTGTAAAAAAATTGAAAACTTACGCATTCACCATTTATTTTGATTTATTAAATAATCTGATATTGAAGCTCGACACTTTTCCATTGCCGTATATAAACAAGGATAAACAAATAAAAAACAAATAATTTAACAAGATTTAATGTATTATCCATCCGTGTTGTTAAAACTATTAACATTATGATACAAAATAAACATTCAATGAGAGTTACAATATAAGTAATCGTTCCCTTACAAATGCCTAAAATAAACCTACTGGAGCTATGGCTAGATCATAAATTTAGATTCCTATCCTAAATTTAATAAATAAAATCAAAAATATATAACAATGACTGGGTTCAATACTTTCACTAAGATTTACTAATAAACATTTGTTATAACTAACAGTAGTAAAATTATTACTTGAAAGTAATTTTTTACTTAAATGACTAACAAATTTATTCTGTTATCTACATACTAAAAATAAGACACTTGATTTTTTAATTATTATTTTCTTTTTAAAGAATAAATCATTAAATTTTCGCTATTAAATTGTTAGAAGCTGCAAAAATATATAAAGATTATTAATAAATAGCATACATTTGATAATAATAAATTGTTATAATTTTATCGAAATAAAAAATAAGCGTATTAACATTTTAGTTGAGACCATATTAATCTTAAAATCTATCTGGCACTCGAACATTACATTAAGGCACTACAAAAAGGCATTGGGATGGTCGATTATTTGTATTTACACCTATTATTTTTCATGTGTATTTCGTCGTTTGTTGATTGGAATAATATGATTTGAATGATAAAAAAAACACAAGAAAAAAGGAATAAGTAATATGTGTTATGAAACTTCGATAATCGAGTTAAACATTAACGTTGTTTAAGGTATTAGTCTTCGTCTCTGTTAATGAACTGATGTAGAGATTCTCAGAATGGCATGCCGTCATTGTATTATACGCATATACATTTAAATAAATTAAAACATGGCACAAAACTAATTAGTAATGACATGCCATTCTATGAGAATACAATTAAATATGAGGCACGTTTTTACTTTTTAGTGACACAGGATGTTGATTTCTTTTAACATTTTGAATTCGTAGACTTTAGCTACCCATTATATAAATTATCCTATGTACAATTTAACAAGTTTACTAATATTTTTTATGCACAGATAGTTCATAGAGCCTCGTCTCCTGGATGATAACCATTTGATCTAAGTGGTTGTCTTTCTGGTATAGATGTTGGTCGTTTCCTCTTGAAGAAACCACACTGGAAAATATTAGAACGAATTAATATTTCATTAAAATAAAATAAATAAAAGAGCATAAAGGTTTTATAAGTTTGTAACAACTTACTTTGTAAAGGAGCAATATTACTAGTAACAGTATGAGCGTGCCAGCAATGGCTGATAACAAAATAATCCACAGAGGTACAAACTGGGGTGGAATTTCCTGTTCTCCTGCAGGGATATCCGTGAATATCTCATGACTATACAGTGCCTGTTCTTTCGGTGTGCCAATGTAAGGTAATTTAGAGATCTTTGCTACCATCATTGAAGATAGTTTGATTGGTTGCGTGGTACTCAACTAAAATTATCATTATAAAGTAAAGTTTTATAAAATAACGATTATGATAGTAATCTTACCTGTCTTACGGCACGAGCGTTTAATCTAGATCTCAATACAATGGAGATGAATTCGTCTTTTTTCAGTTTTCCCACTACACATTTTACAAACACACATTTGGTAGCTGTGCATTTCAGATAATCGGCTATGTTCGGATCGAGTTCGACCTGTAATACATCAATGTTATAAAACACTATGAAAACTATGGAGTCATAATTACCAACCTGTCTTTTTCCACGTCTTCTGCTTAAGTCCGGTGTATCAGTCGCAACATTATCCCTTCCAGGATTATTGGCATCTTCCCAACGACCCCGTTGCCATTCGGATTGATAAAAGTCTTGATCGGCAACTCCTCCTTCTAGAGTGCCGGAAAACGTACCACCACGGGTGCGCTGGCCGCTATTAACCCATTGACGTGCACCACCGGATTCAGAAGCGCTGGATCCACCTGAATTAGAGGAACCGCCACCGATCATGCCACCACCACCGAGATCTATGGTTTGGGCTGTAAAACCGCTTCCAGAACCACCAGCTTGTCCAAAATTAAATTGAGCTCCTTGTCCTTGCTGTTGGTCGTAAACGTGAGCGCCACTAGTATCCCCGTCACCTAGGTCAACTGTAGCTAGATAATAAAGATGTTGGAATTAAATAATGCCGAGCAACTGCCTGTTAGAGACAGTGTATTCTGAACATATTGATACTTTTCGGCATGAAAGAACTATTTTAGCTAAAATTTCATGATTTGATTTTGAAGATAAAACATCCCGTTATTTATTTGTTAGCTTAACACATTGGTTGCCACGACAATTTTCAGAATTCTGGCCTAAAATGACAATTTGATTTAATCACATTATATTTTTGAAACCTCTAGAGCATAGTTATCATCAAAAAGTTTTAAAAATGTGTTTTAAAGGCCTTACGAATTATCTCGTAGTTGGCTTCTCTAACTGAAATCTCTTTGCGAAAGCCAACTACGAGTTAATTCGCATACAGAAACGCTTCGTCCTGTCGCTTCTCTGAAGCTGTATCATAGACACTCAGAAATTGTCGTGTTCATCATATTTACGTCTTCCTTGAGTGTTTTGTTTTATAATTATTATTGTAATTAAATTATCAAGAACCCAATATAGATAAGAAGACCACTGACTCAAAATGAAATTGAGTACCAAACAAATCCAAGTGATTCAGAATTTGAAGGGATGTTTGGCGAGGATGGTAACGACAGTAGCGATTATGAACCTTCTAAGATTCAACCTGAATTGATCTCTAATCTGAAGATAATGTCGACGATTCCCAAGCAATAACATCAAATGCGAATGATAATTTGTCGACAGAAATTCAATAAAATCCTGAATTATTTATTTTCTAAGAAAATATTGGTGTGAAATTGGATACGACAATTTTACAAATTTAACAGTACAAACGTTGATGAATGGACGACTTTTCGGATGAATTTCTTGCATTACTGGTGGAATAAACGAATTTATATGTTGCACAAGAAATTGAAAAACGCGAAGTAATAAAAAAATTAATAGGTTATTAAAGTGGAAAGATGTCAGTGCTGCACAGATGAAAGTTTTTATTAGACTGCAATACCATCTATCGACAGATTATACAAGGTGAGACCAACACTAAATCATTTCAATAATATTATGCCTGAAAACAATGGACCAAATAAAAATATTTGTATTGACGAATCCATGATGCTATGGCGAAACTTATGTGTGTGGAACCCTACGAAATAACAGAAATGGGAACCCCAGAGATGCGGTAAATCGTAAACTAAAAAAAGGAGAGGATATCTGGCAACAAAATGGTACTGTATGCAAACTGAAAGACAAACGAGATGTCCTAGGCTTTTCAAACATGCTTGCTGTTGAAATGGTGGAGGTGCCCAATCGCAGTGGAAAAATTTTATGAAACCGAATATAACTCGAGATTACAATAATGGAATGTCTGGCATTAACCAATCAGATCAAAAGTAACTTATTTTAAAATAAATCTACCAAAAAAATAACGTCCTACAAAGCCATCCAAGTAAAAAAAAACGTCGAGAAACGTATCATTTTGTGTGGAAGATTGTTTTTGAAGTTCCACAAACAATGAAATATTATTTTATTTCTTGAATTTGAACCAATTTTTATAATTATATTTTTGCTCTTTTCCCAGAAGCTATTTGTCGTTATTAGCATTGATATATTTCGAGTTTAATCGTAGCTGCACAGAAATGGCAAGTAAACAGCGGACGAGATAACATAACTCGTGGTTGGCGTCCTAGAAAAGTACGCAATCTACGAGTTCTAGTAGATGGCAGTCAATGTGTTAATAAGTTTAAAGTAATATTTTTGGTACCTTCTGAAGTCCAAGTTTTATTGAAGATGACACCACCGTTAGGGTTTCCTTGTAATCCTCCATTATGTTGGGTTTGTGTACCGGTTTCATCGCGGTATATACCTTGACTGTCAAAATAACCAGTTCGCACGCGCCCGCCTCTGCTGCCGCCCTAAATAAAAGCCCAATCAGTAGTAATTGTATTGTAAATTAAAACATCTGGTTACTTACCTGTTGTTGCCAATAGGATGAACCACCTTGACCTCTTTGTCCTGAATAGCTTCCGCCGCTATTTGACTGCCATTGTCGTAATCTCTCCTCTTCTTGTCTACGTTTCTCCTCTAGTTCATACTGTCTTCTTTGTTTTTCCTCTTGGCTCTTGAGTTCTTCTTGCCTTCTTAATTGCTCCCTGTATCGTTCTTGTTCTTGACGATATTGTTCATCAATGCGTTGCCGTTCTTCCTCCTGTTTCCTCCTAATTTCACTATCAGTTCTGCGAAAATAAATGTTAATTGTTTACATTTTAGGTTTTTAAATACTTTCAGATACAATTGATATGATAATTCCAGAAGATATTAATTATGTTTGTAAAGAATGTGAATAATTATGTTTGTTCGAATAGATGAATGAAGAATAGCAGAATCACACACTTAAGGTTTAAAGGCTCTAGTTCAACACGGAGGAAGGATATATGAATTATTTGTGTCCAGTTGGGCTCGGAGAGAACGTTGTCCTTTGTATAATCTAGGTTGATGTTATTTGATATCCAATAAAGAACTGATTCAATGTATCTTTTATTTTTAAAATCAGATTTTGTATAAAATAGTGATTGAATGGCTGGAAGCAAGTAGTGTGCAGTGATTAAATTAATGTTTTTTTCTTATTGCAAAGCGCCTAGGGAGAACCTTACACTGAGCATGTTCGCGAAAACTTTTCACGAAGTTCACTGATTCGACGCGCGGACTTTTTTGTACTGGAATACTTGGAGTAGTTCAAGTTGTCTCTCAGAGAGACCTGTACCACATCTATACTCCATAGAGTCAGACTGGACGGACTATCATCTTATACAGAGTCGCTTTCTGGGGGATTGGGAGTTTGCTTTTTCTGCAGAGGAGTGGAAATAATAGGCTGTAGACGCCATTGCCTTTGCAAATAGCGTGCTGTATTCGAGCTGACCATTGGAACCTGCCGTCGAATTGGAGACCGAAGTAAGTTACCTTCTGGAGCCTGGGGATAGGGACTATTTCGATTTGGAGGCAATAAGTGCGGAACTCTTTCTTACGGTGGAACAGAATAGACTGAGTTTGGCTGGGGTTAATCTGCAGCCGCCAGAATTTGTACCAAGCAACTGCCTGGTTCAGTTATACTTGCAGTCTCTCGGGGATGGCGTCGGGACTGTAATCGGTGGCGAAGAAAGCTGTATCGTCTACATAAAATGTTGTGTGTGAATGTTTGTGAAGTGGGAAATCAGCCGTATAAAGGTTGAACAGGGCTGGGGCTAGTGCAGCATCTGGCGGGACTCCTGGGGAGATTTGTTTTCGAGGAGACTGCGTCGCTGATCTTTACTTGAAATGATCTACCGTCCAAGAATGAATAAATCAGGGAGATTAGGTCATTCGGTACACCTAGCTGGTTCATTTTGAAGACTAGAGCGTTGTGCCATACTTGATCGAAAGCTTTAGAAACATCTAGAAAGATGGCTCCAGCTTTGCGACCTTTTATAAGTGCCTGGTGAATGGTTGCCGCGACGCGGGCAGCTTGATGAAGGCTTGAGTGTTTGGCATGGAAACCCAATTGTTTGCTCGAGATTGTATGGTGTGCGTCAGTAAAGCTATTTAAAATGTATAATATCGCTTTTTCGGAAAGTTTGGAAAGGGAACTAATCAGGCTGATGGGCCTATAATCAGATGGATTTGACTTGGCTTTCTTTTTTGGAATAACAGCGACAAGCGCATGTTGCCATTTCGTTGGGAAATGATTTAATGTCAGGATGAAGTTGATGATGTTGGCAAGCTCAAATTAGAATTGTAAATATTCTTTTTGTCTTAAATAATATTTTCAAGAAAATATATTTTAAGGATTTCCGAAATTTATTAGCTATTTCAAAACTTGATTTGAGTCTAGTGTATTATTTACCTTTGGTTGTCATAGCCTGACGACATTTGTTGACGGCGCCGTTCTTCTTGAACACGAATATATTCTTCATTTCTTCGCCTCTCCTCATCGTCTGTGATAGCATTTTGGCCTAGTTAAATTTGTCGGTTATATTAAGAATGCATCTTGGAATGAATTAGCGAATAAGACGGATAAAATTTAGATATATTTACCTTTTCCTCTAGAATTTTGTTCGTATAATTTTCGTTGTTGTTCTTGTTGTTGTCTTTGTCTTTCTTCATATTCTTGTTGTTGCCTTAGCCTTTCTTCATATTCTTGTTGTTGCCTTAGTCTTTCTTCATATTGTCTCTTTTCTTCGTAACGCTGTCTGTTTAAGTAAGCTTCGTCTACTGTGGCGGTTGGACTGCCACCTGTTGAGATTTGCTGACCTTCTCTAAAATAGTTCATATTCAATTAAAATACGAATGATTTGCCTAGTTCCCAGCGTGTTTTACCTGATTATGGTTTCTTCGTTTGTTTTCGATGCCACTTGCTTTCCACCGCCCTCATATTCGCCACCGCCTAAAATATAGTTGTGTTGGGCGTGCGAAGTTTTTTCGTTGGAATAGCCCCCACCACCGCCGCTGACAGTGTCTTGATGCCGATTTGATGATCCTTCAGCCGTGGACACCTGTTTGCTCGAAACTGACAGGTCCGCCGAAGACGGTACCACGCCATCATTGCCGGTGGAACTGTAGATCACTTTCGAGTGTGTGCCTTTCTGATTACCTGTGATATATTAAAACATTAAAATATCTTTAAGAAAAAAATTGAACAGACTTCAAAAAAAAATAAATAAAGAATTCACTAAAATGTAAAAAATAATCAAACTTAGATTTTTAACATTAGAAAAACGTTTTACAACAAAA
Organism: Rhynchophorus ferrugineus; assembly: GCF_030347505.1. NCBI lineage: Eukaryota > Metazoa > Arthropoda > Insecta > Coleoptera > Curculionidae > Rhynchophorus > Rhynchophorus ferrugineus. The sequence continues at coordinate 24,823,811 of NW_027472581.1, read as the reverse complement.
TAAAATATGATCATAATAATCGTTATATTTCTATATATAGATACTAATATATATATATATATATATATATATATATATATATATATATATATATATATATATATATATAGCCCATTCAAACTTTATAACTTTATAACTTTATATATGCGTCATGGAAATTTGTGACGTCAAAAGATTGCAATGTTGCCGCCTCAACTCTGAATTTTATTTCAGTTTGGCTTTGACCTACAATAAAAATCTAACATAAAATAATTGAACAAAAATAATATATATCTATAATACAGTACGTGTAGTAGATAGGGGAAACAAGGTTTTTGTTTATTTTTATTTAGTTATATATACAACGTTATTATATACATATTTTGTTTCAAAGTTTGATTATTTTATACTTTTTGGTGAATTCCTTATTTATTTCTTTGAAATCGGTTCAATTTTTTTGTGAAAAATATTTTTTTTCTCTTTTTAGTGTTAGATGTTTACTCAATAAATTACGCAGTTACTTTATTAAGTATTACAATGGATAGACCAAGTAAAGGCGCAACCCGTATGAGGAAAAATAGGAATGAAGAGACAATGATTGAAAATAAGGAACGCTTCAGGCCCCGGTGTCCGCTATTTAGTCCAGGTGATTTGAAAAATGTTCTAATCAAACTAGAACAACAAAAAGTTGTTGCTCCCATTGAGAATCGAACCCGCGACCTTCTCATGTGAGCTGAGCACTCTACCCATTACACTATAGAAGTAATTTCCTGCGGTATTTCTATGCCTTTCCATATGATATGGTCAGTGTTTAAAAAACAAACTGAATGGCCTTTACACTGAACTACTTCCGATTTTCCATCATATTAGCTCAGCAATAACTTTATACACAAACATCTAATTATTTTAGATAAAAATATGTAAAAACTTTGTATTTTTCTTTGAAATTTGTGGGTGTAACTCGATTTCCCCCTTTCTCCCCAACAGATCCTGACGTGGTTCCAATGGAACCACCTCGGAAGTGCATTCTTTCGAACAAGAATTTTGAAAATCGGTCCATAACCGACGGGAAATCGGAAAATATACATTTAAAAAAAATATACAGCCAAACATAGGAGCCTCCTTTTTTGAAGTCGGTTAATAAAAAAACCGATGAAGTTGAAGTAAGCTTAACGTGGACTCACCGAATGTCTGTCCAAAACTGTCAAAGTTCCCACCACTGGTCGAATCGTCAGTGGAATAAGTGGTGTTGATTATTTTTCCGGATGCGTCTTTAACTGTTGTTACATTCACCCATTTAGTTACCGGCTTTCCGTCCACATTAAATTGGCGCCATTCAGATTTGGTATAAACAGTATGGCCAGCTTTCATGTTACCTAAAAATCATTTATATATTATTGATACATTATTTACAGCTAAACGGGAGACAGACCCTGAAATGTTAGTCGTATGATTTAATTTGAAAGTTTGAACATGCGCAATTCTGCTTTTTTGCGAAAACGTTCAGAACGATTTTGCAGCTTAGTTGAGAGTAACAAAAGTAAGTAAAAGATTTTTTTTTACTCCACGATGACAAGCTAGAACCAAATGGTCTTTTGCTGATGTCGCTTTGGGTTCGGGATAGTGAAGTGTTTTGCGGGCGACAGAGACCCTGGGTTACGACTGAGATTGTCGTATATGGTTTACTACCGAGGTTTGTGGATGGGTAGGGATTTTATCAAGATGTTGTCGTGTTCTAAGGCGCCTATGGAGAACCTTACACTGAGCATGTTTGTGAAACTCTTCACAAACGGGATGCCTGATTCGAGGTGAATGTTGACGTTCCTCATAAACCATGGGGCATTGACTAACGCGCGGACTTTTTTTGGATTGGAACACTTGGCGTAGTTCAAGTTGTCTCTCAGAGACATACCTGTGCCACACTTGTGCTCTGTATAGGCAGACTGGACGGACTAGCATTTTATACAGAGTCGCTTTCTGGGGGATTGGGAGTTTTTTTCTGCAGAGGAGTGGAAATAATAGGCTGTACACGCCATTGACTTTATAAATAGCGTGCTGTATTTGAGCTGACCATTGAATCTGCGGTCGAATTGGAGACCTAGGTATGATACTTTCTGGAGCCAGGGGATAGGGACTTGATGAACATGATAGCTTAAGTTTTGCTCGGATTTATCTGCAGCCGCCAGAATTTGTACCACGCAATTGCCTGGTTCAGTTGGACTTGAAGTCTGTCGTGAATAGCGTCGGGACTATAACCGGTTGTGAAAAAGCGGTATCATCTGCACAAAATGCGGTGTGGAAATGTTTGTGGAGTGGGAAATGAGGCATGTAAAGGTTGAACAGGGCATGGGCTAGTGGAGAACCTTGCGGGACTCTTACGGAAAACTGCTTTTGAGAGGAGACTGCGTTACCGATCCTCACTTGAAAGGTCGCCCAAGTATGAATCTATCAGGGAGATTAGGTCATTCGGTAGACCGAGTTGTTTTGCTTTGAACATTAGACCGTGGTGCCATACTTGATCGGAGACTTTGGAAACATCTAAAAATATGGCTCCAGTTTTTCGACCTTTTCTTAATGGTTGATGAAGGCTTGACTGTTTGACACGGAAACCGAATTGTTCGTTCGGGATTATGTGGTGTGCGTTCGCTTTTCGGCAAGTTTGGAAAGTGAACTAATCAGGCCGATGGGCTTGTAATAAGATGGATTGGACTTGGCTTTCTTTTTAGGAATGACAGCGACAAGAGCATGTTTCCATACCAACCAAACATATTTGGGTCAATATTATTCTAAGTTTTAGAGCGTTTGGGGATATTCTTTTCTTTTTATTATCCTTAGTGGTTCAACAATCTGCTCAATAGGCAATACATATTTCTTATGATAAATATTATAGACACGACATGTAAAAGATCAGTTCAGTAAGTGGTTCCCAGTGTAAAATATCTTCCGACTGAGAAATATTGCGGACTAAATAATCTACGTACTGGAAACTGGGGGATGCCGAAAAAATATTGATATATCGATATTTGTGTAAACTGATATTTTTCGATATTAAAAAAAATAAAGCCATTTCTTAAACATTTCAAATAACTTTAAAAATAGGTACTTTTGAAGGTTTGGTGCATTTTGATAGTTATTAATTAATTTTAAAGGCTAATTAAAAATATCGCTACTATTTAAAATGTTTAGAGGATAAATTTATTTTTTGGGAGGATATATCAATATTTTTATTTTTTTTTGAGTATCGATGCATATTTTGTGAAATATCGATATTTTTCCTGGTAGTTTAGATATTTAAAGAATATCGGTATCGATATTTTTCTCGGTGGCCGACGTCCCTACCAGAAACTGTCACACTGCTGACACCAGGCAATCTCAGTATTAGGTATTAGTCGGTCTTTAAGACAAATACAATAATATATAAAATATTATAAGTTAAGTACCAATTTTGAAGGTTTATTACAATTAATTTAAATTTTTTGAAAAATATCGATAATTTTTCGTCATCCCGACTCTATACGACTCAGAAGACCTTTTTGAATTTCGAATGGAAAATTCTACACGCACTATTTGAACTAGACCTGGCCAAATTAATTTCGTTGTTCCGATTTTTTACGTAAAAGAAAATTTTGCATCTTGAGATCTCGCCTTCCGGTCATCAAAGGAATTTTGTGTGGAAAAGTAGGGTTTGAGTGAAGAAATATCGAAAGCGTAAACAGGTATCGAAATTTTTTTGAAATAATTTTGAAAATATCAAAACCGATATGTGAATGCTTTGCAAAAATTGCCTTTTCTATTTAGGAATTTTAGATCAAAACAGTTATTTATAGCACACTGTTTATACGAAGAATGAAAATAAAATGGAACATTTTTTTGGTAAAAAAAAACGTTTTCTCATACATAATGTTTAACATAATCTCATTTTAACACAATTCATTTAGTCCAGCATTTTTTACATTTTTTTAAATTCGTTCAATATAATAAGTTTTCCCAACGCCCTCAAATAGACGCTGGTTCCGGTGATGACTTCTACATTCTACTCAAGTTTCTTACTACACAATCATTTCTCCATGTTTGGAAACAGAAAGAGGAGGCTAAATCTGGAAAATATGATGGACGGGGAAGCCCGATTTTCTGGTGACCTAAATTAATTCGTGGTACATTCGGTTTCTCTCGGAAAGTCTCGGTCCCCGACAAACATTTGACGGTTTTCATAATTTGGCTCAGAAGCACGTATTATTTTGTTTATGACTATACTTTTTATAACAACATAAACTAAAATGTCTTGTGAAGCACTTTTCGACGGTACGTCTAAGGTGTTCTTTTTCTGAAATACACCGTTTATTGCTAAAATAATATGTGCCGTCTAGGAGTTAAAAAAAATCAAATTATTGTAAGCATGGCCAGTAACATAATAAAGAACGTTATAAGTAAGAAAATACCAATAAGATTGAAATACAATTCGTTTGAAGATTATGGTAAGGATATCTCATAAAACTTTTATGTTTTTAGAACTTATATTCTATTTGTAGATTGCAGAAGAGATTTCAAACATTTGCAATTCTGCAACAACTACAAAATGATCCAAAATCGTCAGAAGATATATTCAGCCTCAAGGGATATAGTTATGTAAATAAAACCATATATTAAAAATATTTTTTCTATTTGGTGGCATCAAGTAATTCATCCGTCAAAGATATATAGACAAGGAATACATATATTGAACCTTTAAAATGAAGCACCAAAATAAACTGAACCTTTAAAATTAAATATCAATTTAAAAGGTTTATTAAAATACCTGGATGGTTTTTTTTATAATGTTTGATTATTGAAGATAAGATTTGATTTTTTTGAAAGGAAGATATTTGATTTTTTTGAAAGAATATCGTAAAATATCGGCTTAAAAAATATCGATATATCGGCACAAAATATCGATTTTTTTTTCAAAAAAATGCACTAGATCTTTAAAATTAAGTTTTATTTATAATGTTTTAGAATAAGTTAATTAGAAGAAGGTTAAGAATCTTTAATTTAAAAAAAATATCGAAAAATATTGATATATCGATCAAAAAAATATCGATATTTTTTCGGCATGCTTATAAGAAACACATTGGGATAAACGTTGGAAAAAACGAAGAACCTTTTCTAAAAATTGCTATATTGAATGGGCTTTACTCCATATTTTAGGTAGAAAATATGGTAGTCTAAGAAGATCTTTATAACTAGAAAGGATGGGAAAGAAGCTAAAAAACCAATTGTTGAGTACAGTATGGTTAATGGCTAGTTATTTTTACATGTCGATGTGTTTGATACATTTTAAAATGTTTGCATTGTTCTATGAATTAAATAAAATTTGTGATAATATGAAAGTAATTCTATTGTTTGAACCTTTTTTAAATTGCTAAATACTAGATTTACAAAACTTTCATATATGTTCTGAACAATAATATATTGAAAAATAATATTCCAAAATCAAAATTATTTTTTTACGTAACTCCCCCCAGTTGCGAAATAGTTTTTCCATATTGTTCGACAATTTTTGTGCTACAGAGGGTATCAGTAAATGCAATTTCCTCCAATTCAATGAAAAGTAAGAAAAACAACTCATATTTTTAAGATATTATTTTATGACTCGTTTTTGATAATTGCCATTTGCAAGAGAGAAATCCAAGTTATAATAAGATTGTTGTAAGGAAAATATAAACATTTTAATTTTTAATGTTTTTTTATAGCATTTTTATATAATTATACGTATTATTAATAATCATTAATAGATATTAAGCACATATTTATCATTCAAAAAATCTTTGTAGTAATAATTAAATTACAACGAAATAAATATAATAAGGGTTATTTTTTCTAAACCAAAACCTATGTCATTCATATTTCCGCCAATATTTCCCATTCTCGCTCGCATTCGGACCAGTCCTCGTCGCCAAGCGCTGAAAGTCATGCGGCGAACAGTGGAACTAAGCAAACTGCATGCGCATTACGACTTCGAGCAATTTTGAAACCTGTTCGGCACGAATGTTCGCCGAATTCAGTTCTGCTCATGCGCATTTTCAATTTTCTCTGGAAATTCGCCCCGAATGCTCAGGTCTGTACCCACCATTAACCAATGAAATTGATGATGAGAATCATATTATTTTTTCAAGCCCTTTCTTGGTTTGGGCGATGGTTTTTTGCGCAAAAAATAAAGTTTCATCAACACACAAAAATAACTTTTCTCCATTTCGAGAGAAATTAACTCGATTTTGTCGAACACAAACTAAATGGCACAGCTTGCTCAAAATCTCACAATAGTCTATTAATAGATGCCAGTTGAGGGCAGCAGTGTCACTGTAGGGAAATTAAAAAAAGTTGCTGCCTTAAACTGCCTTCGTAAGATGGAAAAAGTGATCACAAGTTGCTTTATAGCTTTAATTAATGTTTGTATTAATTATTAACTTAAAGAACATCTGCTACGTACCATCTAAGCCGCTGCTACTTTGGCCGGAGCTGCCGGTACTCCAATGTGCTTGACCCCCACCACCGCTACTACTTGTGGTTTGATTATGTCTCCGTTCGTACACCACGGAGGCATCACCTGACGAACTTGATATTTCCTCGTCCAGTTTCGTAGCTTGACCAGAAATTTGAGTACCACCAGCAACTCCTGTTAAATTATAATTATTAACAACAGTCATACCGTTGAAATAATGTTAGTACCTGTGATATTCATGCCGGATTCCACTTTTACGGAATCGTACGATTTCTGGAAGTTGTGACTAGAAGCATCTATCTGCAATCTTTCCCATATTGGTTTTGAGTAGAAGTCAAGCTGTAAATTATTGAATTGATCGAATATTTAAATGAAAAAAATCAACAATTAATAAAGTACCTGGTAGTTTTTATAATTTGCTGGGACCAGTTCGCATTTTACGCCTTCTGGAACGTGTGGTGGTTCAACCAGATATAGTAAATCTTCACCTGCAATACATATAAATATAACAATCAAATTCAAATTTTTTTAACAATATTTATCGTGTCATAATAGAACTATGATTTTATGATTTGATTTTCTTATTCATAAAGGTTGTATTGCTGATTACATGAGATTAATTGATCAAAATCGTTGTTGTATAGATTTTATGAGAGTATGTAGAGTTCACTCGTTACGCACACGACTTTTTGAAAGCCAAAACTTCAATTGCTCACATTAATCGCTAAAATGCTACTAAATTTCTCACTGTTATTTGATAATCCTTCAAACTCATAGCACGTCCAATAAAGCAGTCAATACACGTCTTAAAAATTTATTACGTCAGCACGTCTCCGTATCAAATTTGATTTTTGGTTTACAACGTTTGTTGGTTTGTAATGTCTATTATCACTAATATTTTGAATTTTCAGGCATTTCTGTGCCATTTAACTAGGATAAAATGGGAAAGAAAGGAACTGCAATTGACACTATATTTGACGTCATCTATGTTTTATTGGGTTATATATTGTATATTTGCTAGAGCTAGAACTCTTCTTACTTTCTGACATTTTTCGACATTATTATGGATCAATTGTAGATTTATAAAATTACTTGATAACTCGAGATGAATATTTTAAAGTACAATTGTTCTTAAACTTTTGGTTTTTCATAAATTTTTTTCATATTATACCTTCCAAGAATAAGAAAATTTAAGAAATACTGTGACTCAACAACTCTGAAAGAAACAGAAAATACATCTATTCATAAAATAGCATTATTTTTAGAAAGATATATTGACAAATTAGTATAAAATAGTGTTGGGAAATATCGACTGAAATCGACTATCGATCGTCACTATTTTTGGTTCGACTGATTTTACTACTTTTTACCAGTGACTGCTTCAGTCGCTATTTTCGGTCCAACTGATTTTGTTACTTTTTACTAACGACTGTTTCAGTCGTATAATTTTAATTACTATTTTTGCTTCTGCTAGTTTCATTCGACTGATTTTTAACGTTCTGACTCTGTCGTCCTAGTCTCGACCTTGACAAAAATGTGCCCAATTTATGCTTACATTTTATATGTAATATATATAGTTTAATGATTTTTTGGTAGTTTTCTTATAAATAACAATATATTGCATATTAATATAGCAGCATGTTTTAACGATATTTTTCAAGATTGTTAATGTAATAGGGTAAAGAGATTAAAATTGTGATTGATAAATAGTAACATATTTTGACAGTTATTATGGCAATAATAGGTAATATTTCGATTACTCTCTCGATTTTTGTTAAAAAATATTTCCCTTCAATAATAAATAAAGTATTTTCTTTATTTAAAAAAGCTCTAGTAGTTATTGTGTGATCATTTTTAATTACGCCATGAATTAGTTTTTCTATGATTAAGTATATGTTTAGTTCTTATTTAGTATTTATGGTTATTGTACATCTTAAGTTTTTAGGTTTTGTTTATGTTCTATTGTATTGTCTATATTTATTATAGTGTATTATTTGAAAATATCAATTAACATGTTAAAATGCGATAAAATATTTGTGGGGTATTATTCCTTTCCATAGAAAAAATCCATTCCTTTTTACAGATCTTCAGAACACTCAAATGTAAAAGTAATTCTACTTCGTTTAAAATTATTAATTGCTTATTAATAGTATTTAGTAATAGTAATTACTATTTTCAGTTACTAGTTTTTTGACTAACGACTGTTTCGACTGTTTTCAGTCGATAGTTCCCAACGCTAGTATAAAATAATAAATAAAAATAATACCATATCAGTTCAATTTAATTTAGGTTAATAAAACATTGAAATTTGTGAGAATAACTTGAAAAACTGTGGCTTATTATTCAACTTACATTTTTGAAGATTAAAGCATTGTAGTCTACTTTTTGCATTGTACTACGTTTTTTTTCATACCAATTATAGTATATGAAGTAAAACAACCAATGCACGTGATCAAAATTTATGGCCTCAGTACGACGCAATGTTGCCGCATTAACCTAGAATTTTGGTTTACGTTGGCCAGTTTGTAACTTTTAATTATCATCATTATTTTGAAGAATTTTGTAGACATTTGACAACAGGGTCCACCAGAACCAACACAAATCGAATTTTATCAGACAACACGCTGTATTTCTTTAACTAGATTAAACTGAGGAGGAAAAATTCACCTCGTATTTAGAACGAATTTTACATTTTTATAAACACCATTTGCTAGGGTATTCGATGTCATCTATGACGGGCATTGGTTGTTTTATTGGAAGGAATACTATACATCATTATACCGATACACTACAGTGAATTAGACATATTCATAATGTATCTATTATCTCTTTCCTTTTCCTTTCACAATCTTTCATCAAAATTATGATATCGTTTAAAAATGTATGAAATTTTTGTTAAATGCTTAATATTAATAGATCAAAAATTTAGTATTTAATTTTGAACCAGAAATATTTTGATGATTAATAAGTATAAAATACGAATAAAATTGGAAAATTAAAGTTTGATTTTTTAAAAATTCTTATAATTATTCTAATTACAACGATTAAATGATATTTTTTAGAGATTTGCAAAAAGCTCGATAATGAAGAAGTATCATGGGTTGTTTTATTATATGACTGACGGTAAACAGTGCAAGAGATACAAGAATAAGCTTTAACCGAGGTTACATACGGTATGATAAAGTCTGATTTAAAGGAATTTGGTTAAATTTTATCATACACGGTAGTTTAAAGATGACAGAATGACTACTGTTTATAATATTTGATTAAATAAAATATATTTGTGAGTGAGTTAATCAATAATCTGAAATATTATCTAACCTGCTAATGTTTGCCAAGGCCACAGGAAATGCATTTCGGCTTCATCGATCGTAGCTGGGCCTTTGTTCTTCAATGTATACAAATGAACTACCTGTGGACCGATTTCTGATTCCTTCGTAATTTCTGCGGACGTATACTGAGTTGTGTTCGGTAGATATATCTCCTGAGGTATTGATCGCCTGTAATGATAACGAACTGTAATAATGGTTTTCATTTAACAAAGTGAGTGGTGCTTACCCGCTGACTTCCAGAGCAGAATCGACCCAAATATCAATGGTAACATTCTTGTAATTGTCATCAGTTGTTGTCTTATCTTCCGGGTTGGTACTGTTGGCACGCATTTCGAAGATGTACGTTTGCATCATGCCTTCTTTATGATACGGTACAAAGATCATCTTGAAGTTCGCCTAAAATTAACGTCACGTTACTCTAATGAATCGATTGAATCCCAACGCCATTAATTACGATTTTGTTAGCAGGCAGAGGATTTCCAATGTCACAGGAGATGGTCCTGTTGGTTCCAGCGCTACATAAGACATCGTTATTTTTCGGTTCATATTTCCTGTAGTAAATTCCCTCTGGGTACGTGACCTCAAAGGTGGTTTCGAATGAGTCTTCGCCAAGGTTCGATACAATAACATCAAACTCGAGGTTTGTGTTAGAATCGAGCAGATATTTTTCGACGTTCCTGCAAAAATGAAGTTTAGTAAACTACCCGTGTTGATTTAATTCAACTTTGTTTTCAGAATTCACATTTTACTTAAGGAAAAACTAAATATTTTCGCCAACTTATGCCTGTTCGAAAAGACTAGCATTTTTATCATTTTTTTTTGGTTATTTTCAATTTTTTTAAACATAATAAAAATCTAAAATAAAAAAAAGTTAAGTACCAATAATGGGTAGGTTCGAGGATAGTCTCAAAATATAAATCGTGGCATCAGTAAAGTCTGAAAAATGCGAAAAAATAGCAGCTATCGATGTACAATATTTTGAATTAAATACATTTTAGCTATTTTTTATAGTGAAGTTTCAAATTAAATATCTTTTACAGACCTAATGGTGTGATACGATAGAAGAATGTTTAGAGAAGGCACACACCAAATTTCAAGTAAATCGGTTTAGAAGAATTCTCTTAAGAACATCATTAAAGGATTGAGTTTTAAAAATATGAAAAAAATGCGAAAAAATTATTTAATAGTTTTCGAATTTATAGACTAGAATATCACCATAAGATATTAAAATAACTGAAAGTCACGGGAAGCTAAATCTGGTATATAGGGGGATGTTTTAACAAACCGGTTTTTAATTTATTGATTGATTATGACGGAAAGCACGGGATTCATCCATATTTATGAAACAACACGTAAAATTATTTTAATCATTTTTGAGGCTCATTGGATGGTTTTTTTTTGATGATTTATTAGCGAATCACGGAGCTTTATGACACTCAAAACTTACCCAAAATATTAGTCACACTATCTGATGACATTTTGATAATACAGTATTTATTGAACAATATAAGGTTTCTGCTGAAAAAATTATGGATTTATTGAAAAAATGATGACCATTAATCCATCATCTTATGCGCAATCATTTTAAATGTAGCATACAAATATGCTTACAATTTTATGCAATTATGAATATGAATAAATATAATTGGAGGTTTATGAACATTTCCGAGATCATTAAAGAAGTTATTTTAACATAGGTATATACATATAGTAATTTGTAAAAAGCTAAAGGGAAAGTAATATAATGTGATTTATATTGGCATATGTCGACTGCATGACAAATGAATAAAACAAAATGAAAGGAATCAAATTGAAATTTTTTAGAAAATTTTTAGAATATTCTTACGTTCTGTTGTATGAAAGATGAATCTTCATAGACTTCCTAGGCGAAATTGACTTTTTGGGTAGAGAAAAGATAAAAGAACCGCCCCAAAAACGATATGGGTAAGATTATCGAAAACTATGTATAAAATAGAAGACTGCTACTGTCGGAGGTTAGAACACTTGCGGCCGATCTTTAATTGCTCCGAGATATACTGAAGAATATTCGAAGCCCTGCCGCACTAACAGTGTATTGGTTGAGAAGTGGACACTTTCAACGAGCGCCACTATGGATTGATAATAATAATGACAGTCGACGTCAAGAATTATATTCACACAAATAACTCTTTGTATTAGGAGGGAATAAAAGAAATTATTAAACTTGAGTAACCACGGGCTGAAGAACGGTCAGAATCGGGCATCTGGTTACTAAATCATGATACATCTCTTATTTTAACAATTTGAACATTGCTTAGCTAATGGAAACTTAGATCTCACCTGCCCTATTGCTTAGACCTAAAATCTTCTGATTACCAGTTGTGTCGATCGATGCAGAATGTCCTTTTCAGAATACGTTGTGTTTCATTTTGAAGAAATCAAAAAAGAACTAAAAAAATTGTTAATTCGAAATGATAATCTCCGATGCTGTTCAGGTAGGTCATGACTCATAGTTGCAACAAGTAGCATTCAGAAGAAGCAAGATCTGCAGAATATGGCGGGTGGGATCATACTTTCCAGTTTAATGTTTCCAAGTATGTCTTCACCGGTTTAGCAGCGTGTGGTCGAGCGTTGTCATGTTGAAGAGCACTATTGTAACTTTGCTTGTATGCGAGTAGTTTTTCATTCAGCGCTCTGAACAAACAATTTATTGTTGTTGATAGCGTTTCCCATTGATGGTTCCATTAGGTTTTAGTAGCTTGTAGTGTACTATACCAAGCTGATTCCAGTAAATACAGAGCATTAGCTTGGAGCCATGAATATTCGGTTTTGCCGTTGATATTGATGCATGACCAGGTGATCTCCGTGATTTTTTCGCTTTGGATAATCATACTTTTCTGTCGGATCATTAGTTTGTGAATTATAACTCTTTGGAGTGAAGCAACTTTAGTTATTGTGAAAAAATGGATACAAAGGAATTTCGCGTGTTGATAAAATATTGCTTTTTGAAGTGAAAAATTACAGTTGAAGTAAAATTTGATGGCTTGCTTGGCGAGTTTCCGGACTCTGCCCCATAAAAATCAACCATTGGTATGCTAAGTTTAGAGGTGGTGAAATGAGCACCCAAGGTGGTGAACGCAGTGGACGCACAAAAGTTACCGACGAAAACATTTAAAAAATCAACAAAATGATTTTGAATGACCGTAAATTGAAATTAAGTGAAATAGCAGACACTCTAAAGATATCAGTGTTTGAAGATGATCAAGCGTAATAAAACCAAGTTTTTGCGTCGATATGTGACAATTGATGAAACATGGCTCTATCATTTCACTCGAAAGTTCAGTCGACAGTCATCCGAGTGGACTGCATACGATCAACCCGCTCCAAAGCGTGGAAAAACACAACAGTCGGCTGTCAAGGTTATGGCGTCTGTATTTTAGGATGCGCATGGAATAATTTTCATTGACTACCTTGAAAAAGGAAGGATCATCAAAGTGATTATTACCTAGCGTTTTTGGACCATTTGAAGGACGAAATCGGCGAAAAAACGGCCGCTTTTGAAGGAAAAGAAAGTACTTCACCAAGCCAATGCACCGTGCCACAAGTCAGTGAAAACGATGGCAAAAATCTATAAATTGGGCTTCGAATTGCTTCCTCATCCACCGTATTCTCCAGGTCTGGCCACTAGCGAGTATTTCCTGTTCTCAGATCTTAAAAGAATGCTCGCTGGGAAGAAATATTCGTCGAATGAAGAGGCGATCGCCGAAACTGAGGCCTATTTTGAAGCAAAGGCCAAATCGTACTACAAAAATCGTATCGAAAAGTTGGAGGGTCGCTATAATCAGTGTATCACCCTCGAATAAGAAAAAAAAACTAATTTTGCCAAAAAAATGTGTTTTACTATGGTAGACCGGGGACTTTTAAATTGACCTGTTAGTGATTTAAAATAAATAAAATTTGGTCCAAACTACAAGCAAGTTTATATTTATATTTGTCGTCCTAGATTGGATATTGAGAAAATATATGAAACTCTGTATATACTTGAGAGAAAAAATATAGGCTTCTACTTACTTAGTAACGCTAATTTGCAGATTTGGTATACAAATGTTGTCACTGCCGCAGTTTTTCTGGATAATAATGGAATCTTTTCTAGATGGCGGAAGATTTAAATCTAACACTGGCGTTAACGCAGATCGAGGGTATCTCCTGCCGTAATGTTGGGCACCCTGCTCTTCAATCATGAAATATTTTACTTCTGCCTCGAGTTGGGTTAGTTTGTCACGGATCTCGTTCTATACCATGTACGAAGAAAGTTAGCTGAGCGACAATAATAGCGAACGATTCGAATTACCTTAATATATATTTGTTCCGTTTGACAAGTGTCCGGACTGTCCTTTCGGAGATAAATCGTTTCGTTCAAAGTGTGCGAATTGCTTTTCAAAAATGCCATCCTCGGAACATTCGGTTTTTTGGTATCGAGAATATACTGCACGTTCAATCCTAAAATAATGGTTGTTTTAATGCGTCCGGTTGGCTACACGCGATTCAAAACTTACTGATTGCTTCGGGTATTCCTTTACCGCTGTATTTAATGCAGAAATCGATTGTCGTACAAGTGTGAGGGGTTTGTCCGATTTTGCAGTCTTTGGTTTTAATGTCGATCTGTTTGTTTCTGGTTCGGAATCGAACGAAGGCCTCCACACGAACAACTGGTCTTGCTCTAAAAACGCATTATATTATGTTAGATTAAAGCCATAGACATAGACAAATAGAGATTTAAGTTTGTAGGAAATTTTTGGGAAATGTTTCGCGACGTCCAACATGTAGATGTCGCTACTTTTAACTTATTACTTGTTTTAATCGCTATGTTATGAGCAGCGACGGGATCCGATTGGTTCACGACGTCCAGCATGTAGATGTCGCTACTTTTAACTTATTACTTGTTTTAATCGCTATGCTATGAGCCGCGCCGGAATCCGATTGGTTCACTTCGTCTCTATAGCGCCTTTATTGTTTATTTGTTTCTCTGGCGCCATTTCCAGTGTGCCTAACCTAAGGAGCAGTGCATCTAGATTTTTATAACGTTTAGAGATTAAGTTATTAGTTCATTGGTATTTATAAGACGGTAGTACAATAAGTAAAGTGAATTGAATTATCGATCTAGAAAGTCTTGTGTACCCAAATGCATAGATAGTAAAGAAATCCAGAGTGGTTTTACTTCCAAGAAGTATTTAGCTGTCTTTAAAAATTAAATCAGAATCAAATACATTTATGGTCGTTACAGCGTGTTTTGTTGTTGTAAGATAAGGTACATTTATTCATATTAATAATCATATAAAATATCAAATAAGTTTTTCTATTTTAGAAATTAATCTCTTTTCGAAAGAAGCTACACAAACGGCCATATACTTTTATTCTTGCATCAATTATTTGATAGTTGAATCTCCACTAAAATAATAGCTCCTGAATGCAAACCTTTTAAGAGAGGATTAACCAAAGTTCAATACACAAGGAATTTTGGTGCAAAGCGATTCAGAAATTAAATAGTGCTTATATTTTATTGCCCAAGTAAGAACAAATTTGTTAAAGTGAATTAAAAACTTAATAATCACCTTGAGAGGGTTTATTTCATTAAAGAAAAAAAATGTGATGATCCGAATAAATATATTGGCTTAAGACTACTTGATCAAGATAATTTGGAATTTTTTCATGGACTGAAGAATATGCATCCTTCGGCTAGTATGTTTGACAAATCATTTAAAGCGCTCATAAGTAAATTTTTCTCATCTATTTTGCCTTTAGGAAATTGCGAAGAGGATTAATTCCATACTAACGGGGGATGTATTACCAGCAGTTGGGAAATTGTAACTTCACTTTGTACCTTCAATTGCGGATGTTCCGATATGAACAAACAAGGCAAGGCAATATCACATACCTCAGAAAATTGTTTTGTTACACTGTCAGTAGTTCTTTGAACTATTTTTAAAATTTTATCTTACAATATTGCTACACGTCGATAATATAACATATTTTTGTCAAACATAAATTTAAAACCTTTTAATTGTACACTATTTAATGATCTTCCAGATAGAATTTTAAAAATACGCACCATATACTTTTGAATAAAACAGGTAAACAGAATTTTAACAGAGAAAGATTCAAAGATTGCTTTCAGTATAAGAAAACAAAAAGCCAGAACTCTAATAGTTCCTGTTAATTTGATGACCCAATACAAATATGAAAAAGAGAAAAAAAACAGAAGAGATAATTTTGATTTGTTCGAAAGTTCTTTTTTCAAAGTTTATAGATATGTTTGTTTTTATATTATATTTATATTTTATACATAATTTGCAGTTTTATAATTTACAGATTATATTTATTTCATTCATTGAATTTTATTTAATAAATTTATTTCAGAAATTAAATTGTTTTATTAACATTTTATTGGTCAATTACACGTGACGTCAGGGCGAAGAGCAATCAAATGTCTTCACAGCAAAATGTTTTCCTTATAGGTGGCTATAATGGAGATTTATAATATAAGATTTAAATTGACCAATCAAATCACTTGAATGACCGATTTATTTATCCCGATCTGGATGTTGGGCAAAGCAAAACCTTTCTCTAGGAGCCCCTATTGATATATATAGGTGTACTTTTAAAAATCAATGCAATTTGAAACTATTCAAGTGGTGATTGACTTTGCGATACAAATATTCTGAGTAATATTATTTGTTGATAACATGAAAAATGAAAAACTAAAGGTTGACTTTCTAACTAAAAAAAACAGCATATTTATGTATCTATGTATATAGGGATAAGTTATGATTTTTACATGACCTATCTATTCTTAGAACACACTTCTTAGAACGAATATGCATTATAACGTATAATTTTGATTAAAATTTAATCACAAACACGTTAAACGCAGAAACACGCTAAAAGCACCGTCCTTCACTTCTCCATTCAGAAAATTATGCCCAAAATAAAAACAAACGCACTACAGAAACGAAATGAACTAATCAAATGCCTTCGCGAATATTGGATGTCGCGAAACATTTCCCCAAAATTGCCTATACACTTAAATCTCTATATTCTGTGTGATTATAACATTTTGCAGCAAATTACCTAAAGAAGAAAGCGGAATTTGATAAATAAGCGCCCACTGCCATATCGGGATAATCGTTGCCGTCCATGTCCAGACCTCCGGCAACCGAAAAACCAAAAGTACTGAGGGGTATACCGTTGTACCCTTCGACGTCTTCCGCGTAGATGACCTGTCCGTACTTCTCCAAAACTCCTTGAGATGAACCGTAGTAGATGTAGACTGCTCCTTTATTGTTTTCTCCATCATACGGGGCACCAACAGCGAAATCTAGACAAAAAATACAATTGGTTTTTGTTGAATTATTTGTATTGTGCAATAGATTAAGTTATGATCATTTACAATCTTTTATGTGTTGTGATGGTTGATGTTTTGGGAATGTCTAAGTAAAACGATCTAAGAAGAAACTAATTAAGTGAAAATAGTGTTGTGTTAGTATGAAAGTAGTTTTGTGCTAGGTTGTTAAAAAAATTGTGGAAACAAAGTGAATTAGTTACAAAAATTATTTTTCAATATTTTAAAAATTCAAAACACTCATTTCAGCGATCGTTCAATTTATGTATCCCATCACTATAGTGATATGATAAACCGCATTTGATGAAAATTATATCACGCTGACAAATATATAAAAATACACTTAATACATTCACCTCACGTTAGACAAATAGCAGAGTAGATTAAACTCAAAATCAAAGAACTATACTGGTTAGTCGGATTCTCTCCACTTGACCTAATATCAAAGATATTGGTTTATCAGTTAATTATAAAATCTATTTGGACTTATGTGGTGCAAATATGGGGTTGCATTAAAACCTCAAATTGACTACTAATTCATCTATATCAAAGTTCTTCGATTAATTCGATTATCGCTACGTCACCTATGAAGAACTGCACGATGACCTCGAAATCAAATGTACTTATGAAGTTATCTAATATTTCGTGTTAAAATATGAAATAAGGTTACTAAATCACGGCCACTGGACAACGTGCAGGAAATCAGAAGATTGAGGCGAACCAAACCACATGAACTTACACAGCGTATATGTTACTCTTAACTTAAGTGGTCTAATTTAATTTTAATTTGGACAATTCTTGCTAATGTATTTATCCTGCACTTGTCTTGTTTGTGTATTGATGTAAGTACAACGGAATAATAGTAATAAATTAAGAATATTTAATGAAACAAAAACGAAAATCTTTTTTTAATATTGATGATTTTTATACTCTCAAAAAAATTTATCCGATTCCTTTCAGTCTATATAATATTCTATGTTCTAATGGAAGTAGATGAACAAAAAGAATGATCAAGTAAAGTTTATGTTATAGTCGAAACTAATTAAATCAGACTTACCCTCATAGCCATCTTGATTCAGATCTCCAAGGTATCCGACACTGTGTCCGAAACGACCTTTCGAATTGGTACCATCAATAAATGACGTTTTATTGAAACTACTCTATAAAGGACAATCGCGGTTGAGCTTTTGGTCGATATTATACACATATAACTTACAGAACCGCCTCCTTGATAGAAAACGTACACTCTACCGACGTCGTATTTATCCTCGGTATTTGGTTCGGTGTGCAATGGAGCACCAACGATGAGATCAAGTTTACTGTCACCATCTACATCGGCAGCGGCCAGGGAGTATCCGAAATAGGAACCCAGTTGACTACTGGAGATGTTTTTGTAATTTGTTAGATTCCATGTGAATAAGAGGACCTGCAATACAGAAGAACGCAAGGATTAAAAATTTGAGGCATGTAGACAGCAAATTGTAAAAATTATGTTTGAACGTGTTCAAATACGTCTGTCTCTATTAAAAAGATACCAGATGTGTCGGTAATAATTTTCCAGTTCTTGTAATATATTTCACTAGCCATAAGTATGTAATACATAGAGTATTATTTAGAGGTTTTTAGTTATTCAGAAGTAGACAAAACCGAAGAAATATTTTGCGTGGTCCCACCAATGTAGCCACTGAGGCCACTTATTTTATTGGTTCGTTTTAATTGATCTACAAAGGAATTTTATTGGCTCATTTGTATATCGCTTGATTGTTTCTATAGTTTGTTTCAGTTTGTTTATGAGACCAGCCAAGTTTTGATTCCTTTTAGAAAGTTGTTTGTAAAGTGCCATGAATTTAAAACTAAATTATTTTGAAGGGATTGATTTATTTTATTGTTTTTTATTAACAAATGTATATTCGTTAAGATACTTATGATTGATATCTTGGCTTAAGGCTACTTAATCGAGATAGGTGGCTTTTTTGTCTTGAAAAAATAATTCTTCAACATTAATACAAAAGATAATAATACAACTAGTATCACATGATTGTCTTATTATATTGTTAATAGATCTTTAAGCTGTCTCTTAAAGTTTACTTTTTGGTTTGGTAAAATATACAATTTAGCTGTTTTAATTTAACCAAATTATTTACAATAACATCGCAAAAATAATTAATTTTACATCTTACTTAAATTGATAGCACTAAAGAAATATGAAAAAGGGAAAAGGCGCTAGAGACAATTTTGATTATATTTACCAGGAGATATAGTGTTCTCAATTAGGTTGTAGCCTTTTTTATCTTTATATTTAATTATTTATAGATATATATCAATTAATTAAATTATTAACAAATGGCAATATATATTTAAATGGCGTTATCAGCGCCTTGCTGCTAAGACAATGTAAAACAATTCTGAAATTATATGTATTAATATGTAAGTTAACACTATATATTACACATTTAATGTAATGATTTGCCAAAATAACACCGTTGTAGATTTATTATTCTTTGAAAATGTCAGATTTTATTTCTGAAAACGTATCATTTGCGGCACATATTACTATTCCTGTTAAATCAAAAGAAATGAAGAAATTTCAGTAAATGTGGTGACCTTAGCATTCATGAAAAGAACGTCATGGTAGCTTGAAACTGTTTGAAAGTGCGCAAATTACAGGAGTTATTGGATACAACTTCAAACCCAATACAAACTCAAAAACAATTGGCAGAAAAGTTGAATGAGAGTTAAATCGCAATTTGTGAACGACTTTAAGCTATGGGAAAGATCCAACACACGGGAAAATGGATACCACATGAATGACAGGAATTAGACATTTAGAAAATAGAAATTGTCAGTGAAATGCTGCTTCAAAGCTATAAAAGAACGCAATTTCTGCATTGAATAGTAACGAATGATGAAAAATTCTTTCGAAAATTCCAAGAGAAAAAATCCTGATCATGACTTAGCAATACCGCTTCTTCGACTGCGAAATCGGTGTGACAACAAATGTTCAATTTCAATTGTCCATCAATCGAAAAGTATCTACAATGCGCTCAAAGATGTGTTAATATCAGCTGTATTTGCAGTATTCTACAGACCTGCTCTATCCACCTACCACCTCTTCATCTTAATGCACAGCAGTACTTTGCCGATTTCGAAAAAATTTTAAAATGGCTTGATGAATGGTTTGTCTTAAAGGATAAATTATTTTTTTGGAATAGCATCTATAAGTTGCCTGAGGGCTGGGCAAAATGTATAGGATCAGATGGCCAATACTTTACAACATCTCAACTATAACGTGTTTTCTTAAGCGAAAAAACCGGAACGGAATTGAAATGTTTACATTTATAATGTCATATAGGATCGATAGTGTGAAAGTTTTATGGCTTATTGTTATTATATCATCTAGAAGTATTAAATGTCATTTACATGTTGTTATACGAGAGGTGGCCTCTGTCAAAATGTGTAGAGAAGCTAAGTACATAGTATATCTGAATTTACCTTGCCATGAAGTTCGGCACCTCTAGGCATACCAACAGCTATGCCTTGTTCACCGTTACCCAAGAAATCTCCCGCTATGGTAGAATATCCCATATAGGAATCGTCATCTTGTTGTTTCCCTTCTCTGGTTTGGAACACTGCAGGCCTTACTTCCAAACTTTGTTGATGGACGGATCCTGGAAAACACACATCGATTAAAAATAATCCAAACACTTATTTTTTCCCAATGTTACGTGATCAGCTAATGATTCATAATAAGCCTAGTGGTTACATCGCAAACAATTCAACAGTTAATTTCGAAATAACCACCAAGATAGTACAAAACATTTAACGGTTAAAATGAAGAAGCAAAATAATCATAACAAATACACCCACATTTAAAAAAGCACCGTTTATTTTTAATGTTCGTGTCGGTCAACAAAGAGCAACACTCAACAAAACTCCGAAATTAGTAATTTTAGTCAATGCGTTAAAATGTTCGGAATTGGCCGTTTATTATTTCGCAATGGGATTCTCGTGTTTCCTTTAAACAATCGGGATTTGTTTGGGATAACTTCCAAATATTATTCTTTATTAATATTGTTTTGATCGCAAATCAAATCGTTCTAGTGATTTGGCGCAATGTGGTAGGGTTATTTTATGAAGACATCCGACACCATTGTGATTGTTTTAGATTGTAATCATAAAGGATGATATAAATACTCAAAATCTTACGGTGACTCAGCGTCCGATTTATTTTCGGTAACGTAGATGAAAGGCTATTTTAAGAATTGAAAGAAAACTGAATGTCGGTTAAATTAAACTCATTTGCTTTTCTTGTTTAATTCAAATAACAGTAGCGTTGAAAGTACGACTATTGTCGAAGATTTACAGTTGAACAGTTCGTTCATTAAAAATGTGTTGATAGAGCAGTGAAGCATTGATATCGATATAGTTGATAAAGAACACTCTGGTCAGACGAAGAAATTCAAAGATTGCTAGTTATTAAATACAAGAAAAGTTATACTCACTAATTCCCTTATACAGTGCAATATCTGTGCATACATATATTTACGCCGATAACTATCTATAGCATTGTATTAATTTTGCATTTATATTGCACACCTTCAAATAACCAGTTTAAGAGGACCAGAATTCTTTTTGTTGTAAGTTGATAGATCCGTCTTCTATATAGACACTAAGTTGACGTGTAATTTGTCGTTTAGATTGTTTACAGTGTAGATTTAGTTAGTTTCAAATGGTTTTGTGATTTTTACAATTGATACAAAGGATGAGGTATAATACAAAATAACGATATTAAAATCTTAGGGTTTTTGAAGGAGAGTTTGTTTGAATTTTGACTTTTGTTTTGAGATTTCTAAACGCAGACCCCCCCCTGACAATGTAATCAATCAACAATTTTGCAGGGAGAATTAGGATGGGAGTGAAAAAATTCGATATTGGTAAAAATAAGTATCGACCTTTTTTGTGTGTGTCGGTTTTGGGTATCTCGGCCTAATCTCGACGAAAAAAGAAGAAAGAAGCTCGATAGTTGGGTTTTACATGATTCGAATACATGATTCGACACTTAAGTGCGGAAAAATTGTGGTTAAAACCCAGAGAAGCTCCACAAAGGATTATAGGTCCGCATTGGCATCAAGGATGATAATGGTAAATGTTTGGTGAGTTTGGAAGGGTATTGTTCACAATGAGCTGTTCGAAACTGCCCAATGCATTAATTTGATTCTACTTTCAATAAGTAATTCGATTGAAGTTCGGGAGGGGGCATTATATCCCATCTCGACAGCGCTAAATATATTTAGTTACTTGACAGAAGTTGAGAGGGACTAGCTGAGTAGTGTTTATGCATTATCCGTATAGCCGGGTCTTGACACGTGCGATGACCATTTATTCCAGTCTCCGCAAAACTCTCTTAATGGTGTAAAGCTGGTTCCGAAAGAGGTTGGTGAAAAATCACATGGAATGAAAAGTGCCCAAAGATAAAAAAGCACATATATTACTAATTGGTGTTGGAAATACAAGAATAAAATAAGTTCGTTTTGAAAAACATCAAAATTCGAATTATCATTTTACGCACTGCAATACATCCATATATACGTTTTTTCTCATACTCTTGACTATTTTGATCAAAAACTAATAATCGAGTATATAAATTAATTTTGTTGCACCTACTTGGACTCACCGGGACCATGTTAATAATGCAAAATCGGCGGATATAATGGATCAGTTTCAATCCATCTGCATTTACTCGGTAATAAATACCTAATGGGTTCAACTAAATTCGCCTTTCTATTGCTAGAATAAAACAATAATGCTTTTTCAATAAACAATGCACCTTTTTAACCCACCTCAAGAAAGGAGGATGCTCTATGGATAATAGAATGGATAAAAAGGAATTTCGCGTGTTGATAAAATATTGCCTTTTGAAAGGAAAAAATACAGTTGAAGCAAAAACTTGGCTTCATGCCGAGTTTCTGGATACCGCCCCAGGAAAATCAACCATCAAGGATTGGTATGCTAAGTTTAGACATGGTGAAATGAACACGCAAAAGACGGTGAACGCAGTGGATGCCCAAAAGAGGTTGTTACAGACGAAAACATTAAAAAAATCCACAAAATGATTTCGAATGACTGTAAATTGAAATTGAATGAAATAGCAGACACTCTAAAGATAGCAACTGAACATGTACATCATATCATTGCATAGTTTCAAAATAATGTTTTCCGATGTAGGATTAAAACGTAGAACTAATGTTAAATTTGCAATAAAAAAAGAGACTCCTCGAATAACATTAGTCTTTTATAGCAACAGTAACAACAAAATCTGTATTATTACAGGAAACTGATGGAAATGAACAAAAAACTCATGACGTGCCGATACCATACTAAAATAAGATCAATACGGGAAGTCGAAATCGACGGACTGATTGGAGATAGCGCACTGGAGGATGTAAATTTATGGTTATTAAGAAACCGTAAAGGTAGGCGCGTCAAGAATTCTAACAGGAGATCGGTAATTACTTATGTGATGATGGTGGCTGATGTAGCATGCGATTCTTAGCGAGTGTTTGAGTGCTGGCTTTTAATTCGTAATTCCGATTACGAACATAGAGCGTTTAGCGATTCCGAAAAAATGTTTTATGACTGCTCAAATATGTGCAGGGCAAAAAGTTGACAATGTATCGTACCAAACTAGCCTTGAATCGCTTAACATTCTTCTTTAAGTGTTGTTTTACTTAAAAAAAAAACGTATCTAACCATTGGCGTAACTTTTATGCTATAAATGTAATTTGGTTTAACTGATGATAGGTAAGTAATCATACAGTTTTCATTAAGACTATTATAAAAGTAATTAACTAATACAGACATGTATTAAATAATGGGAAAATTCCTTCAAGAATAAATCAATAATATGTAAATTACATAAAATCAACTGAAAGGTTTCTAATCTAACAAAACTTGTAATAATCATTTGGGTCATATCAAATTTTAATTTATGTAATTTTCAACTGCTGAAGATTGAATTTTCAATTTTCTTCAGTTAAACTGCATTTTTTTCCTTAGATTCAGTGTTAAATTCAACTTTCATCTTTTCAGTCCATTTTTCATTCCAATATATTTCGATAGTATGAGCAAATAAGTAAAATATTCCACTAGCTCTGCATTTGGATTCACATCTATCCTGCTTATAACAAATACATATAATGAAGGTCGAAATATTGTCGTTTTGAGTGACAGAAAATATAATAATCACATGTTTTTTACTCCAACGTTTTGACTTTTCTCAAGTTCGTGGTCATGAATATGTGCAAAAATATGGCTTTACTAGTAAGGTCATTATATTTTCAATTGAAATATCTTTTTTACAGTGTGGAGTCTCTATCCACAATCTTATCTTTATAATGTTTAATTATCAGACAATAGGCGACATATGAAATTTCTTGGAATGCTTGCCCTGTCAGTTTGTTCTGGGCTTTGTAAAACTTTGCGACGTTTGTCTTGACAGGTTTTACGAACTTGTTTAAGCTGGTTTAAGCTCAATGTGTTTTTGTAAAAGAAGAAGTAAACTACCCTTTAGTGGAATATAGTTTAGGTTTTAAACTGGAACCTCACCTTAGATTATAAGGTTGCTACTCTCAGTCATAACAGATTTTTCGAATAGTTACAGTCTATAGGTAAGCTAGAGTATTTTTGAGACAAACCTCGTATGTGGTTTAGTATATTTTTGGTTGCCTATTGTATTAATACTACTTTTTATCCTAAGTTTAATTTTGTGTTTTTTTTAGAGAAATAATTTTAAATACAGCAGACGCTCGATAATGTAAACACTCAATAATGGAAACAAACATATTTTAGTTTGTTATAAATGTAAATGCATTAATAGCTTGTTTAAATCTTTGAATTTTCTTAAAACGTTTATTACTTAAATCTCGCTCCTTAATGTAAACATAATATAACCTACATTTTATTTGAATTGGTTCACATTAACGAGCGTTTGCTGTATTTAGTAACAACAACCCTTCATACTATAAAATCCTGAGAACTTTACGTTCTAATATATTTGGCGTATCGATCTAACGTAAAAATTGTGTAAAAAGGATAATGATATTGAGATGTCTTATCGTCAAGTGCAACGCTTTGTTGAACTCTGCGAAATAATCCTGTTTATAAAAAGACGTCAGTGTCCATTATCTCATCTTGCAAGCTTAATAGTCTCGACCTTTGGCTTATTCGAAAGGTCGAAAATAATCTCACGAAAGTGCCAATAATTTTTCTTATATGTTATCGTTGAGTGTGAATCATATTCGTGGTTTTGAGTTGTTTAAATCTGTTGGTGGCATCATGTTTGCAACATAAAAATAATAAACGAAAAGTATACATAAACATTTGGTGAAATATAGTGGAAATAATTAT
This sequence comes from Rhynchophorus ferrugineus, assembly GCF_030347505.1. Taxonomy (NCBI): domain Eukaryota; kingdom Metazoa; phylum Arthropoda; class Insecta; order Coleoptera; family Curculionidae; genus Rhynchophorus; species Rhynchophorus ferrugineus. Next base: position 24,798,238 of record NW_027472581.1, on the reverse strand, counting down.
GACTATATCTGTAAAGATTCGTTTTATGGTAGATATCTCCAATATAATCACCAAAATAAGCTGTTCTAAAACAATTACAAACCTCCACAATCCAAAAGGAATGTAACTGATGAAAATATAAGTTTATTTTATAATAATATTATTATTTTATATATAAGTTAAGTACCAGTCATTTTTAAATAATCTGCAATATAATATAAGAGAAAAAACAATGACAACCTTCATATGATTTTAACAATTATTGTAAATATATCGAGGAACAAAACCGTATACCGACAACCATTTTAATGGGGATAAGGAGTAAAATATTTTTGTTATCTAATGTCTAGCCAAGATTTTGTGTAGGGTATAATAGTTGGAATGGTCTCTGTTAAAGCATCATTACATGATAATTCCATTAAATTAAATTACGTTTTAATAAATTGCGTCTAATTTATGCAAATTAATCATCAAGTTAAGCCAACGAACTGAGAATATGCCCAACATCGATTTTGAGCTTCAGTTCAGGGCATTGAGAGTTGCATAACAATAACATATTATATTGTATTATTAGAGACTAGTGATTATTATGTCCAACATTAATTAATATTTTTGGATGTGATTCATACGCTAGTGGAGTCCCTGTTAGTGATCCGTTACAGACTTTGTAATAATTTAGTTTATAATGTTCATCTAATATTCTTTTTTATGAAACTTGATATACCAAGGTGCATTAACAGTATTCCATAATACACATTATTCTGATTTTATTAGAATATTACTGTCTAGCTTTAATATCTATATTTAACGCGAATGCAATGACAATCTATCATACCTCTTTTAGAATGTTTGTTTTTAATATATAATTTTTATAGGCAATATCCATATATATTATTATTATTATTATGTTACAGAAATCCCTTCTCGATTTATTTATTCATGAATAGCATTACCGTTTTTAGATAATTATATATGAATATAACTTAAAACAAAATTCCTAATAAGCAATAACACTTTGGGATTGCACTATAAAACTCATTTAAAGTAGTTTCCAGATGTTTCTTTATTCAATCATTAATATCATTCATTCAATCAAGTTTTGCTTCACTTAATTAATTAGAAAATATTGTACAATAATTATTTTTTATTTCCCATATAGTAAGGCGTTTCATAAACATGTATTTCAAAACTTTATAAGACACTAAACTTTTATTTTCATACTGCAAAATGTATTACAATTCATCAAGCCAATAAAGTCTTCTCGTGTTTTTTTCATTGATATTTTGGTGTTGTATTATGATAACTATTGGGACATTCGTCATCCGCTGGCAAAATACCAACCAACCGGTTCCAACCATCTCTTGACTCACCTGGGATATTTTTCGATTTTCTTTTTTTAACCGAACTTTAAATTATCTTTGGGCTACCTCCGTGTTATTGCAGAATTAGAATGAAATGTTAGAAATCTTCAAATATTTATGTTCGACAAAAAGTGTTGGATTTTCATATGTTCAATATTTCTAAAGTAAAGTTTTATTTGATCTTCAATATATTTAAAGAGTATTTGGTATATTAACAATTATGTCAGTAGCAAATATAACAAAGTGTATTCTCATTGAAGATTTGTCAGCATTACTGCAACTTGCAATATTATAGAAAATGTAACGTTGTTTCATAAAGCTATGTATTTACAATCCAATATTAGATTAAAATAGCTTTTTTGAAAATTGTCATTTGAGGCCAGACCTATTTTTGATAAAAAAAACTGGAAACAGCTACTATTTTAATAATTGACCTATATTATTGTTCAAGAAAACCATTCAAAAACTATCCAATTTTACTATTTAATTCATTTACAGTAGCAATATGTAATGAGAACTATGTTTTCTTCGTAGTTAAACCGCAGTTCTTCAAAAAATAACAACATTCAACAACTACAACAACATTTGTGAAGTAATTCCCCATGCCTGTTAATAGAATGAAAAATATAGCTTAAATTAATGATTAAAGAGATTAATTTATTAATCAATAATATGGTCTATTAAGGTTTATATAATCAAATTGACCGGTATTCAAAACAAAGTTCATTCATTAATTATCAATTATTATCGCTACAAAGAAGGACCAAAAGTAGTTTAACCAAGGAAGAACTTGCATGATGATCTCGAAATTAAATGGATTCACGAAGTTATTTAAGATTCAATAAAAGATGAAAGAAGGTAACTAAATAACACTAACGAAGAAGAAATAAAACTACTGGACAACGCGCAGGAAATCCAAAGATTAAAACGAACCAAAACATACAAACTTGTAAGTGTTGGTATAAACTTCAGCTTAACTTTATTGTAATGGTATAGGGTATATTTGTAACCAACCTACGAAAAAAACATTTGTCCAGTGCGTTGAAAATGTCGGAAGTTTTGAAGAAAAAGACGGCTAATGGTCATCGAATGCTGTGTGAAGTTTGCGGGAATCATGCGCCATGGATTTCACGTTTTACTGGTTTCAAGTTTTTAAAAGTGATGTGGTTATATTTTACTTACCGAATTGATAAGTTAAAACCCGTGTTTCTTTATTAAAACTACTAAAATCATTGAATAATATTAATCTTTTAAAGGGCCATTAAAAGCCACACCGATCTAAATCGAATTATGACTCGTCACAGTTTAAAATTTACATGTTCGATGGTCATCATCTTAAAAGGTATTTGAAACACTAACTGTGAACCGTGTTGTGTAATGGGTTATTTTTAGAAATGAATCTTACGAGAGCTACTAGCAAAGATTTCACGAATCGGTGGCCTTTCTTACATTTTTGAACGCCGGCCATTACAAACTTTACACACACATGCAGACACAGGTTATTTATTTGGAATAAACGTAGCGTAAAGTTTATGCTGTTTATAATTTTAATTGAAAGTCTCGGTTTATATTTAGTCTGCTATGATCGTTAAATTAAAACGAAATTGTTAATTTTTTCTTGGTAAAGTTACAAGGAGGGATTTTTTTTTTTTTTTTTTATAATTATATACATTGTTACTAGTCGTTGCCGACTAACCTACAATTTGTCCTTATAATAGCTTAAATCTAGGTATATATCTAATAGGACTCATCAGTCCTACATAGTATCTAACATAATAATAATTGTTTTAACACTTTGAGTTTTTTCTAATGCACCTCACTGCACTACACTACAACACACTACACAAGTTCAAATGGTTTGGTCCTTTTGAGTCTGCGTCCGGTTTTGGTGTTGTCCAAGAGTTGTAATACTTCGAAATTAACATGAGAGTGAAGTCTCTCCTCATGTCTCTTTGCAATTCTTTTAATTTCTTGATTGACAGTCGGTATCTGAAGATCTCGATGTAAATAAATGGTCCGGTAATATCTGGGTGCACCTACGATGCTTCTTAGGACTTTGTTCTGGAAAACTTGTATTAGATTTATGTTGCTTTTTGCGGAACATCCCCATAATTGTATTCCGTATGTCCATATAGGTTTTAATATTTGTTTATATAGAAGTAATTTATTATGTATAGTTAATTGAGATTTTCTTCCAATTAGCCAATACATTTTTCTATATTTTAACTCAAGTTCTTTTCTTTTCTTTTTGACATGTTCCTTCCACCGTAGTTTTGCATCAAGTGTCATTCCGAGATACTTAGCATTATTGCTGTATGGTATGACAGTGTGGTTTATGGTCAATGGTGTAAGCGCGGCCTGTTTATAGGTGAATTGAACATGCACAGATTTGTTTTGGTTAATTTGTATTTTCCAGATTTGGGTCCATTTATTTATAGCGTCAGTAGCCTGTTGTAGGTTTCGGGTTGCTTCTTCGCTATTGTTTCCGACAGCAAGAATAGCAGTATCATCAGCAAATGTAGCCATTGTAATGTTTTCGATTTGTGGTATATCACATGTATAAAGTAGGTACAGAATTGGCCCCAGTACACTTCCTTGTGGTACACCTGCTTTAGCTTCTTTTATTGTAGAGTAAGCTTCCTCTTGTTTCACTCTAAACATTCTGGCTGTGATGTAAGATTTTAATAGTTCGGTGTGTTGCTTCGGTAATATTTTCTGTAGCTTATGGACGAGGCCTTTGTGCCATACCTTGTCGAAAGCTTGTGCTACATCTAAGAATACAGCTGAGCATACTTTATTATCTTCATAGGCTTTTTCAATAACATCTGTTATTCTATGCACTTGATCAATCGTTGAATGTTTGGTAATAAACCCAAACTGGTGTGTTGGTATTAGGTTTTTTCTCTCTATAATTGGTTTTAATCTTTTCAAGAGGAGCTTTTCAAATACCTTAGCTATCATCGGTAACAGTGAGATAGGTCGATAAGCTTTTATATCATTTGGTGATTTTCCAGGTTTTGGAACCATTATTATTTCAGCCATTTTCCAAACGTCTGGGACATATTTCAGTCGAAATGCTGCATTGATTAAGTTAGTGAGCTTTATAATACCCTTTCTTGGCAGATTGTGCAGCAATTGCCCTGTTATTAAATCATAGCCTGGTGATTTATTTGGCTTGATGTTAGTTTTAATAACGTTGGTGACTTCTTTCGGAGTTGTTAATTGAATTGTCGAATTTTCGCCGTCTATGTCCGGTAAAGTATGTTCAATTTCACTTTCGTTTGGTTTGAAAGTTTTCTCTAAATGGTCAGCGAATGCTTCTGCTTTCTCCAGGTTGCTGCGTGCCCAACTTCCATGCATGTTTCTTATCGGAGGACTATGTAGACAGGATCGTTTTAGGTATTTAGTGGCTTTCCAGAGCGAATAGTCTGTGTTCTTGTCGTCTGTTAAATTTCGTAGATAGTTATTTATGGAATTGTTTTTAATTTCCAAAATTTCCCTCTTCAACCTTTGTGTTATGTTGTTTAAGATATTCTTATTTTCAGGTGTTCTATTTTGCTGCCATTTTTTCCGTAGTTTTCGTTTTTCAGCTACCATTTCCTTGATTTCTTTCGGGTAGTTTATTCCTTTGGTTGAAGTTTTAATTTCTGGAGTGTTATTCCAAGCAGCCTGTTGGATGTCTGCAACGAATTTTTCGGTTTCATAATTTAATTGGTCTTCTGTCTTAAGGGGAACATTTAGTTGAATTCGATTGTTTATTTCTTCAACAAATCCTTCCCAGTCTGTCCTCTTGTTGGTTAATGTTGGATTTTGTTGTTTTCTTATAATGTTTTCACTCAGCGTCAAAATCACAGGTGTGTGATCTGAACTTAAGTCAAAATTTTCTTCAACTTCCATGTAGTTAGTGGTTATGTTTCTAGCTATAAAGAAGTCTAACAGGTCTGGAGTTTTCTCTGGATCGGTAGGCCAATAAGTAGGTTTTCCTGTCGACATGTAACTGCACCCTAGCTCAGCAGCTGCTTTATGTAATTCATTACCTTTAGTTGTCGTCATTCTAGATCCCCATCTTGTATTTTTAGCATTGAAATCACCACCGATTATAAATTTTTCTCCTAGGTTGTTTAGAACATTCAAGTAATTTTCTTTTTTTTGGTTGTATCTTGGAGGGCTATATATGGAAGCTAATGTAACCCTGTATTTGCTAGATATAACAGTTACTGCCGTTACCTGATTTTCTGCTAAACTGAGTCCGGGTTCTTGATGATGGCATATATTATTTTTTATTATTATTGCACTTCCTACAAGGAGGGATGAACAACTTTTAGTGTCGATTATTACTATTAGATTTTTTAACTGTATAATCTAATGTGCAATAATCTTAATTAAGTTAAAATTTTAATAGATTCTAGTTTATACGTTCAGTATTTGTTTTAACTATTTTAAGTTTTACTGGATTTCTTCTATAATGAAGCGTACATAATTCCATTATGAGTGGTCTTTTGAGCTAACCATTATTCAATTTCCATAATTAAATATTTATTCCTCCCTTCATGTGGCATATGAAGAGTGTGGAATGAATATTGAGAATCAATATTGAATAACACAGAAATATCTATATGTTTAGAGATTTTTACAGAATGCAGTACGTGCAAAACAAAGTGTTAAGATAAATTGGAACAATACGAGACATGTCTATTGTCACTCAGGTGTAAATTTTGTGTTTAATTTAAAAATCCCCGATGCACAATTTTGAAATGGCGTGTACACCCTACTGTTTCCATTCCCCTGCAGAAAAAGTAAACTTCTAATCCCTCAGAAAGCGACGCTGTAGCTACAACTGATCTGAGGGACAACCTGAACTAGTACAAGTGTTCCAATCCAAAAAAGTCCGCGCGTTACTCAATGCCCCATGGTTTATGAGGAATTTCATAAACATGCTCAGTGTAGGATTCTCCATAGGCATCTTAGAACTCGACAACATCTTGATTAAATTCCTACGCATGCACAAACTTCGGTAGTAAACCAACTACGACAATCCCAGTCGTACCCCAGGATCTCTGTCGCCCGCAAAACACATCATACCCCGAATCCGAAGCGAAATCAGCAGAAAACCATTTGGTTCTTGCTGGTCATCTTGGTAAAAGAAAAAAAACTCACAATTTTGTTAAATATTAACTCATCTCATCTTTATCAACCCAAATTCACGAAATCACTAAAAATCCTTCTATTATAGATTGTTTCTACTGCTTTCTACTGATAGATTTTTTATAATGAGTTAATTTTCACGTTTTCAATACTTAATTCTTATATAGACTACTGCATTTGGTAAAATGAATAGCAATAAAATAGCATCAGAGAGGGTTATATACAAAGTAACACGGGTATCCTATTTAAATATGTTTAATAAGTTTGTCTTTTATTTGTTTCTGAACTCAAATGCATCGATTAAAATATGATGGTTTGGTTTAGTTTGCCCCTCCTATTCGACGTGTTCATAGGCTTTCAACCGCATTGTTCATCGCATTTCAACATATTGTTGAAATGAGATTCGTGCTGTCGGAGATAATAGCGAAGAAGCCACACGGAAATTACAATAGGCAAGTGACAATATAAATAATTGGACACAAGCTTGGAAAATAAACATTAATGAAAGTAAATCTGTGCATGTACAGTTTACATATAAACAGATGGCTGACCCACCAATAACAATAAATAATAACATCATTCCATATTCTAAGAACGCTAAGTAACTCGGAATGAAACTTGATGCAAAACTTCGCCGGAAGGAACATGTAAAAAGAAAAGGAAAGAACGAGTTGAAATATAGGAAAATGTATCGATTAATTGGAAGAAAATTACAATTATCGGTACATAATCAAGAGCTATTATATAAGCAAGTACTGAAAGCTATATGGACACACGGAATACAATTATGAGAATGTGCCACGAAAACTAATATAAATAAAATACAAGTGTTCAAGAATCTTGGGAAGTATTCTAGGTGCACCGACATACTACAGGATTGATTACTTACATTGAGGCCTTCAGATGCCGACTATCACCCAGGAAATTAAGAGGAGACATGAGGACAGACTCCATTCTCATGTCAACATCGAACTAATACAACTCCTGGATAATACCCGAACAGGAAACAGACTCAAAAGAATCAAACCACTTGATCTTGCATAGTGTAGTGAGGTGCATTTAATATCTTAATATAAACATCGTTACATCAGAGACTAAGATAGAGCCGATGGGCCCTCCTAGATATATACCTAGATTTAAGTTAATGTGAGGTCAAATTGTAGGTTAGTAGGCAAAAATAAATATTGTTGAAAGATATACTGTATTACGATATATAGTGGAGTGTAATTATTGATATTTTACCATATGTTTATATCTGGAATGGAAATAAATATAAATACTTAATTTTTCTACCAAAAGGAAAGGGATACCAAGTCCATTAATAACTTTTAATGAACTGGTCCAGCGAATAGTTAGTTTTTCTTCGGATTTCCACGGGTACGCCGTAAATATCTTTTATGAAGATTAATGCACTTTAAAGGCATGTTTTTAATATAATTTGTTTGCTTTTGCTAGATTGAGCTATCCACTATAATTACTACGGAATATATCGTTATGACATCGGCAATTTGTTACAATTTAACATAAAACTGATATACAACCAAATGAGTTATTTCAATTTATTCGACAATATAATAATGGTATAATTTGTTTTAGTAATTGATGGACTATGTTACAGAATACAATTATTCAGCTACAGTTTTCGAACTTTATAAAAATGCCATGAAATATAGCTGTTATTTGTTACAATTTAACATAAAACTGATATACAACCAAATGGGCTATGTTAATTTATTTGACAATATAATAATAGTATAATTTGTACAATTTGCAATATACAAATACTCAGCTACAGTTTTCGTTCTTTAAAAAAATACCATAAAATTTGGCTGCCTGTCTATATCAAAGATTGGTGATAGAAGAATATGTAAAAAGCTAATTTATGATTGCGACCGTTACACACAAAATAAATTTGTGTTAATCAAAACGCGATAAGTTTCTATTGTTTAAGCAGCGCTTTTTTCGTCAAGGTTATGAAACAATTAAAACAAATGATTGTTACAATTTTACTACTACTACTGTCTTTATAGTTTTATTTCAATTTTTTTAGGTGCAAAGACCAATTTTTAACCGTAGTAGCAAATTATTTTTAACTAAAATAATTCAAAGATAATATATATAAATATAAACGAATTTATGTTCGTTAGTCTCGTTATAACTTGAGAACGGCTAGATCGATTTTGCTAATTTTGATTTTTAAACATTTGTGAAAGTCCAGGGAGGATTTACATGATGAGAAAATATGGAATAATTGTGATGAAAATAGAAAAACAAGATTGTATTTTCCATAAAATATATCATCAATAGTTTAACTATTACAATTGTTATCAAATATTATGATATGAAATAATATAACGTCAAAATCAAGTGAAAAACAATGACGAATACCTCAAATATGATTTAATTTTGTGCTAATGCAAATTTCGGATTGTATTCTCATTGCGTCGAGTAAAGATTTACCAAGAATAGAGTTAAAATATGCAGTGACTCTCTATGGTAAAGTATACTTTGTAAATATATTTCACATCTGTTATTACTTAGTCAAATTTAGTGCGCGAGATCCTTTCTTATTTTTATTTTTAACAATGCCAAGGAGATGGCAACATAACTTCTCGAATACCTGACTCGGTCGTCGAAGTCAATCAAATGTGCGACTAGCGAGAGGCAGAAAATGAAAATAATCATACTGGTATGTCACAATTACATTGGAGAGTGACTGGAAATGGAGTGGATAAGCTTAGAATACAACGAGTTCATGGGGAAATGCTTATCTATTGTCAATATTGTAAGGCATTAAAATACAGTAGTGAATCTACTGGGTTATGTTCTGCCGGTGGAAAAGTAAAATTGTCACAATTTCTCCCGCCATCAGATCTAGTACGTTCATTAGTTTCTAGGATAGGAAATGATTCTAACCACTTCTTGGACAACAGTCAAAAATAAAATAGTTATTTCCAAATTAGGTCTTTGGCGTAACACATATTATACCACTTCAAGATATTATACACTTAAATTTTATTGGTAACATTAAAATTTGTATCAGAAATAAATTAACATAATTTTAAATAATTGTGGAAGGAAGAACTTATTTATCACTTAGTAAAAGTGAAACTGTCGTGGCAACTGCGGGCAAACCTGGTTTGATGGTCAGGAAATGTATTGTTGTGCGTTTGGTATAATTGTTCGCCTCGCCTATTGCCAAATTATCAAACCAGCATTCTGAACAATTTGTCTATTTAACGAAAGCAATCGCCCAGAAGAAACCAACTTTGGCTACTAGGAAATAGATTGTGTTTCATCAAGATAACGCCAAGTTATCCACATCGATTGCTACTCGGCAGAAGCTCCAAGACGTTGGTGGGAAGGTTCTTATGCATTTGCCTTATAACCCATACCTAGAACCAAGTTATTTTCACATGTTTAGGTCCATTGCGAACTCTTTTGCTGGAGAAAAATTCGCATCAAGGAAGGTTTTTGATAATGCTTCGTGTTATATACAGAAATAGCTTTATTCCTAGAGCAGAGTTAGTATTTTCCTCCATGTTTAAGAGCGACTACCATGGAGAAATGAAACATTGCATGGTTTTGCTGATTTGAAAATCAGCTGTTAAAGATCTTGAAGGACCCATCAGTTAGTATACTAGTAGAAAAGATCTCTATTTGAACAACTATTTGAAATTGTTGCTCGGTAAATCTAAATGAAATGTTTAATTGTGTTTTATGCAATTTAATTTTTAGAAAAAGGCCTGGAAATAGGTACACAGTAGATGATAACATGATAGCTTCATTGCATATTCATTCCAATCGAATTGATATGAAGTGTACCAAAGAATTACTTCAATGAACATGCAGGTTATCTTATCTATCTTATCTGTTATTGTATTGTATTGAATTATATGTACTGTAATGTTACAATAAATTATATTTCACAAGGTTATTTTGGTTTCATTATTTTATTTATATTAGAATTGTTATATGTCAAGGCCATAGAGTATTATATAGAAGTTTAATTTAAGTAGGTGAAACCGAGGAAATGTTTTGCGTGGTCCCACCAATGCAAGCACTGAGACCATTTTTTCGATTGGTTCGTTTGAATTGCCCTACAAGGGCATTTGATTCGATCGTTTCTATAACGTGATTGTTTGTTTCTATGGTTTTTTGAGTTTGTTTATGAAGCCACTTTTTATGTTCCTGACATAGAGTAGGTTTAGCATTTTTGTGACTTAATCATAAAACATTGAAAAATAGAATGGGAACTTAAATGGGCACACTCGTACCCATGATCTCAGTGTACCGCCACACCGCCAGATGGCCGCCAATAAAAAGGTTACAGATCTCTTTCTTTAGATTTGAATTATAAATGTCATAAAATATAACCAGAGCGTTTGTCAAGCGAAGATTCTATCCGAATGCATTTTTTCTTAAGGAATTCTCTTAGCGATATTTATATATGCATATAAAGGTTTGCTTTTTGCAATTTAGAGCAGAATATTAGAGACACAAATGCGGCAGACCACTGTTTGTTGCAACAAAGATGCAATTCCCAGTTACAACCTAAATAGTATAAAATGTAAGTACAATTATTTTCAAAATAAAGATACCTCAATACTTAAAATTATATTATGTCTCTATATAGGTCATATATAAATAGTGTAAGTAAGTGTGTGTAATATCTTTTTACTATTTTGTTCTGCAGTTAATGTTATTCGACAACTTATGTTAACTCCAAAAAGCCCAGCATTTATACTAAGTAGTTTCTGCTTCTAAAGAAGTTAATGGAATAAATACTACATACATATTACTACAGAAGAGAAAATTCGTAATGATTAGGCCATTTCAGCAGGATAGTTTGGATATTTTTTTTGTAAATATTAGAAGTTTTTACCATTTTGTCTCGACATTCAAAAGCCTCATTATTAACAATTTTTTGTATACTGGTAATCAATCTACAACAGCCTTCACATTATCATCCATGCCTTCCATAACAGTTCCTACACATATAAAAATAATAAAATAGAAAGGAATATTAGAACATGCCCAAAGTATGTGCCAAAGCAAATTTAAAGGATATTCTTGATAATATGTTATGCCAGCAAATGTCACTCTTTTTTTTAACCCTTACTTGTGTTCAACATCGAGATAGGGGAAATATAATAAGGAAAGTAATAATTGTAATAATTAGTGTTGCTTGCGGTGGATGAATAAAGTAAACAGGATCGATAGATTAAGGTAACTTAGCATTGTTTTTACCTAGTACGTATAAAACTATTTATATAGATCATTTGTGTACATATGTGTATATATGTATATAACCAATGAAATATAGCGAAATGGCTTTCTGCTTAGACCACTCAAAACAATTCTGAATTTATATGTACTAGGTAAACAATCTGTATACTACTCTATGGTCAAGACCAAAACCAACTAAAAGTAAATGCTGGTTCGTGAACATTGTGATATTTTGACGTGACGTATATTGGAAACTTCACTGTTTTATTGGATAGACTGTATATAATGCAACTAGACCTGTGCAGCGCTGAAAGCTTTTAGCAAAGCGAGTCCATCGGTGTCGAAAGAAATTCTTTCATCGGGCCTTGAATTCATCATTACGAAATCGAAACAACGGCCGGCGAATTTCGTCGATACGTACCCGTGGCTCCTGCCACTGCGAGAAAAAAAATCTATGACCCAGTATTTGCCGAAGCAGTTTATTAACAGATGGTCTCGGTGACGTAGCATGGCCTACACAACGACACCAACAGTGACCACACAGTATTAATTGTCTCAATAACTCGCTACTTAAAAGGCGAACATAATCGGACGTTTATTTGCCATTTTTTCCCTTCTACCGAGAGACAGTGTTTGTATAGTGGCGACTAATCGAAGCGAATGATACCGATCCCTATATGTTTACTGATGCATCTGTCGATATATCTTATTGCGGGAACCTTGAGCTTATTTTATTCAAGGCTGTATTGATCTTTACTGAACAATTTATTCAATTTGAGTTCACGTTGTTATGCTCTCTTTTTAAATTTTGAGAATGTGATTAACCTTAGTTCAATGCATTTTTGGTCATCAGCATAGAATGATTGTAGCTATGGTGTAGTACTCTGACTTCGGGTATTAACAGGTCAATTGAAAAGTTCCCGGCCTACCATAGTAAAACATAATTTTTTGCTGGGATGACTGTCGATTGGATTTCGGAGTTAAATGATGGAGCCATGTTTCATTCATTGTTAAAATTGTTTTTCACGAATATTTGGGTATGAGAAAGATCTGTGCAAACAGGATGCCGCGTGTACTCACTTTTGACCAAAACAATGACGAGTTGATGATTCGGAGCAGTGTTTGAAGATGATCAAACGCAATAAACCAGAGTTTTTGCATCGCTATGTGACGCAAAAAATTGTTTTTCACTAATATTTGGGTATGAGAAAGCTCTGTGCAAACTGGATGCCGCGCGTACTCACTTTTGACCAAAACAACGACGAGTTGATGATTCGGACCAGTGTTTGAAGATGATCAAGCGCAATAAACCAGAGTTTTTGCGTCGCTATGTGACAATGGAGGAAACATGGCTCCATCATTTCACTCCGAAGTCTAATCGACTGTCATCTGTGTGGACTGTACGCGATGAACCCGCTCCAAAGCGTGGGAAAACGCAACAGTCGGCTGGCAAGGTTATGGCCTTTGTATTTTGGGATGCGCATGTTATAATTTTCATTGACTACCTTGGAAAAGGAAGGATCATCAACAGCGATTCTTACATAGCGTTATTGGACCGTTTGAAAGACGAAATCGCCGAAAAACGGCTGCATTTGAAGAAAGAGAAAGTGCTGCTTTACCAAGACAATGCACTGTGTCACAAGTCAGTGAAAACGATGCCAAAAATCCATGAATTGGGCTGCAAATTGCTTCCTCATTCACCGTATTCTCCAGATCTGGCCTCCAGCGACTATTACCCGTTCTCAGATCTCAAAATCAGTCGAATGAAGAGGTGATCACCGAGGCATATTTTGAAGCAGATGACAAATCGTACTACAAAAATGGTATCGAAAAGTTAGAGGGTCGCTATAATTAGTGTATTACCCTTGAATTGAATTATGTTGAATATAAAAAACTAATTTTGCCAAAAAAATGTGTTTTACTATAAAATAGGCCGGGGACTTTTCAATTGACCTATTTCTGTGGTGTTTGATTGCAATTAGTCTTAGTTGGTGTCTTATGTTTATATAGATTATTATTAATAGACAATTTTTTAGTTCAACAAAAATGCAGCTAAAAACGATTTAGGTCTACTAACGTGTTTCTGAATCAAAACAAGAAACTAAGATGTGGCAGAGATTTGGAAATTCGATACTGCAGCGAATTAGTAATGTTTACGTTTATTTAATGTACGTTTATTTAATGTTTAAGTTTACGTTTATTTTACTATTATAATTTTTCGGACTAACTGGATATAAACTTTCTTGGGAAAAAATCTGTTTTAAACGTTTTCCGGATTCGATATAGAATCTACAAATTAGAAGATTACTAAAACTCAGAAGTCAAAACAGTATTATATATCTATAAATATACAAGTTGTTCAACTAAATTTACCTTGGGTTTATATTATTCAAGGATATATTAATTTTACTGATAAAATGTTTTATTAATCGATTTCCCAATTATAATGCATTTACTATGTGGATTTGAAATTAAATTCGTTTTGTGTTGAACTGTAATAAATAACCATCCATTTTCTACATAAACATGACTAAAAATAAACTAATCAAAAACTGAATTGACCCAAAATTTTAATAATAAACTTATGTAGAGCCGAATAAGAACACCACAATATGATATCTTAATATAACACAAATATTTTGTTATATATGACACTTAGTTATAAAGTATATTAATAGATGATGCGTAACAATGAACAGAAAACATCATAAAGATCTAAATTGATGTATCTGGATATATATTGATGGATAAATTTAAAATTTGCCGGCTTGGTGGCGCAGTGGTAAAGGCGATGGGACCGTCCTCCTACTGCTGCGATAGCCGCGGGTTCGAATCCTGCTGGGGCATGGTCGTAAATTTATGTTTATGTTTGTTTAAAATTTGTGAATGTTCTAGACAAGAGTGTAAAATCCGACAAGGAAAATGATCCCAGTCACCCCAGTAACCAGGCTGGGTAAGACCGGATATCTTCTGGGATGATTTCTAAAGTTGGTCACTAGCCAGTTGGTAGGCTTAATGCCGAGGACCGTGGTTCGGAGCCCACGATAAACTACTTTAGGCCCAGTACAGATAAACCCATAGTTGGTAAAAAGAGACCTTAAAAAATATATAAAAAAATATTTAAAATTTATGATTGTAGTAAAAATAAATATTATTATAATACATTAGTAAATACAAAATACAAAATGTGTTTTTGCTCGATTTGGTAAACAGACAATAAAATAGTTCTTAATGTTAATTTCAACTTGTTGACCTTAATAGTATTTCATAATGATGTCATTCACCATAAAGCGTACCTTATAAATCTTAAAGTGATAAATTTAAGACAGGATATTAACGGCTCATTGTAATAAGACCCAAAATAATTTTATGTTTATCTTTACGAAAAAATACGTTAATTAACTCACAGTAATATTGCAATACATTTTAAGTTTTGGCTTTTCCTAGGCATTATCACTTTCAATAGTTTTACTTTTAAATAATTAGTTATCAAATAAAAGAAAAACTTGCAGAGTCGAGAGCAGCATTGCAGAACTGTTTTTCTAATAATTTTTAATCCATTTATATATTGACATTGAGATTGAGAACGCACGAAATAAATTTGAGTAAATTAGCCTTAATTTTTGAAGTATGAATGGATATATGGATTCTCTGAAGCTTGTATGGATGTTAAAGTATTTCATTCTAGTGATGTTGCAGGCAATCTTGTGTTAAACTGGTAAATATAGAATAAAGTGCTTTGGAGCACCGTCAATGCAACATGGTATATCAGTAAAGAAGTAATACATCGTTATGTGATCACTCAATGTCAGTGGTTGTAGCACCAGATCTGACACACGACATTTAAAAACCATAATATATTGTGATATTGCATGGATATTTCGGAAAAGGTTTACTGTTTTAATATATTATTGGTGATATATTTTATTTCATTAATTCGTTACTTGTTATTATGTGTAGATAAGGAGAATCAACAAGTATTATAGTAATATACACAGTTACCTGTATAGTTAGTTTTAAAAAGAGTTCAATGACGACGATCCAAAATATGATAATGTTTGTGTGTTATGGCACTTATGGGAAGCAAACCACAAGGGTTTTGTTCTAGCTAGAGATTACAATGGTAGGTTAAATGAAACGAGGAAAATAATTAATGACACCTTTAAAACCATGGAATTTGCTTATATTTTGCTTTTTAGGTATTCCTTGTGTGGAAAGACATGTTGTTAATGCCGGAAAATTCAAGCTATTAATATCATCTGGATACTGAATTATTAAATAATCTGTTGAATGCCAGATAACTATAAGAAGGGTATTGAAAAAGGATAACATACATATTCGAAGTTGTGACTGAAAATGACTTACCAGAATAGAAAAATGAACACGAATTTAGTAATTACTTTTGTTTTTATTCATATTATATCTACCCCTTTTTGAAATGATATATTATTATTTATTATCTCATAATATGAATCTATTTTGTTTCGTTATGTCTTTTAGAAACGTCTATAAAAACGTCTGAACTTCAAGTTCGAAGACTGAATAATCAAAAAGTAACTCAAACTATATAAAACTGTTTGTTGATAAAAGTGTTTAGAGCGTTATACAATAATGTGTTGAAGTATGGTTTTAACAGTTCAATTGAAAAATCCCCGGCCTACCATTTTTTGGCAAATTTTTTTTTATTCAACATAATTCCCTTCAAGGACTGATAATAATAAAAAGGAATACACTGATTATAGCGATACCCGAACTTTTCGATACCACTTTTGTAGTACAATTTTTCCTTTGCTTCAAAATAGGCCTCAGTTTCGGCGATCACCTCTTCATTCGATGAATATTTCTTCCCAGTGAGCGTTCTTTTGAGATCTGAGAACAGGAAATAGTTGCTGGGGGCCAAATCTGGAGAATACGGTGGATGAGGAAGCAATTTGAAGCCCAATTCATGAATTTTTGCCATCGTTTTCACTGACTTGTGATACAGTGCATTGTCTTGGTGAAGCAGCACTTCCTTTTTCTTCAAATGCGGCTGTTTTTTTGGCGATTTCGTCCTTCAAACGGTCTAATAACGCTAAATACAGACGCCATAACCTTGCCAGCCGACTGTTGCGTTTTGCCACGCTTTGGAGCGGGTTCATAGTGTGCAGTCCATTCGGATGACTGTGGATTGGACTTCGGAGTGAAATGATGGAGCCATGTTTCAATCATTTTCACATATCGACGCAAAAACTCGGGTTTATTACGCTTGATCATCTTCAAACACTGCTCCGAATCATCAACTCGTCGTTGTTTTTGGTCAAAAGTGAGCTCGCGCGGCACGCACTTTGCACAGAGCTTTCTCATACCCAAATATTCGTTAATGATAAGAAGTACACGTTCAGTTAATATCTTTAGAGTGTCAACAATTTCATTCAATTTCAATTTATGATCATTCAACATCATTTTGTGGATTTTTTATCCATTTTTTTCACAATAACAAAAGTTGCTTCTTTAAGGATGCTATAATTCACAAACTAATGACCCGACAGCTGTCAAATTTTTACACGCATCATTTGAGGGTTAGGGCTAACTAAAAAACTTATGGATTTAATTCTAGTAGCGCCACTTATGTGCTAGGCCGGTGACTTTTCAATTGACCTGTTAAAAATATGTTTTTTAAAATCTAAGTTGATTAATTCTTCCATGCTATACATCTACTGATGATATGATGTATTGTATTATGATTGTATATGATTATATATATTATGTATTTATATTATGTATATATATATATGTATATGTATATATTATGTATATATTATGTATATTATGTATATGATGTATTTATCATTTATCAATATCGTAGATTAAACAAAAATGAACTCTGTTTACATTAGACAAAATTATATTAAATAAAACAATAAATCGTTATTAGAATTTAGTAAATTCCAAGTAAAAAGCAATAAACATTTAGTAGATAATTAAAAATGACTGGATTAGTATATAAATCTGAATTCTTGATGTTACGGTCATCCTGCACCTATGGACAATGATGTGATGGAATGGTTTTGATTTTCATTCGAGTCGGAGCGTCTGAGGCTGTCTAGAAGCGACCGTGCTGAAAATTGTCATACGTGCTTGACAATTTATTACTCGAAAACGGTTTATATGTACACAACAATATTTCTTTCTATAAACCCGCGTTATATATGGCGAGAGAACGGCGCAATACTAATGAATTCTAGCCATAAATATTAAAATTGATGCTAATAAACCGCTACAGATCGGGGGCCATAATAAATTCCGCTGCTCATAGAAAAACAACTTTCATTAGTCGTTTAAATGGGTTCAGTTTAATAAATTGATTTCAATATTAATAGTAAATAATGGCGGCTGTTCATAGAATACAACAGGCAAACATCATTGCTTTGATGTTGTAAGTTATAACGGATTAAAATATGGATGGGATTAAATGATGAATACAAATAGGCTTTATTATTTCACAATATTTAGTTCTTAATATTGAGACTGCAATCTATTTTTTCTCCTTTTTCATTCAATGCGTGCGAGGGTTGCTATTTATATTTTGAGATTAATAACGAAAAGAAAATAGTTTAGCCAAAAAAAGTAGCTTTATTGTTTTTCCAATGCTGCTTTTTGTACTAAGCTTGAATCAGTCTTCTTAACACATTTCCTACATTGATTGAGGAAATTGTATTGGCGACGCAATTTATTCTTAATATGCGGAAATTAAAAGAAAGTCGGTTGATGCCCGACCGATTGATGATCAGGCTACGGAGTACGGAGGATAATTCACCAATTCGACCTTTTGGCTAATAAAATAGGTGGTTATTTAAGCTGATGTGTGAGAGCTTGCATTTCCTTGATGAACAGTAGTTCTGCTTGCCGCTTTTTTTCGTATTTTAGGAAGTATTTTTGGTAAACAAATGGTTGTACGTTGCTCTTGTTGTAACGGCACGGTTGCCAGATGTCCAGTTATTCCGAGGAAACAGGAAACCATTTGAGTAGTGTATTGCATAGGAATCACATGTCTTTCAAGACTCATATTGTTGTTTTGTTTGCTGCTTATAGATACAAGACTCGTCACCACCCTATATGTTATGCACAACTTTTGATGCACCGTGATTGTATTTCTTGGCCATTTCTTTGCACTAATTGCAACGAGAATCTTTTGGAGCTTTCGACAAATTATGGGATCCAATGTATACAAATCTTTTTACAGCTAAATGTTCATCCAGTAATTAGATAATTGAAAATGACTGGATTAGTATATAAATCTGAATTCTCGATGATACGGTCATCTATGGACTGGGTAATAGTATGGTACTGATTAAGAACTCATGCTCATTATATTAATGCTCAATGATGGTTCAACCTCACGGTAAGTCTCATGGCGATTATGCAATATTCTTTACGCATAGCATCAGTGTTTTTTGACACAACTGATTTTGGACAATCTTCCGGACTCTGGTCTCTGGTAAACTGCGACTACGATTAAATTCATCATATCGACGTTTCAAAAAGGACAAGGATGGGGTTTCATCACCAAAAGTCGTAAAAACCATCAACCTAAAATGTTCATGCGTTAATTCCATTTTCTCACTGAGGCAAAATTATCAACTCACTGTAACGTTCTGAAGAAAGTTATGGTTATAAAGTTCAAACTTGCAATTAGAAACGTCAGATAGTGCCTAACAAAAATATAAATAGGAGCCCTTGTATATTTAAAGATCCTTTATCTATATCCTTGAATCATCAACTATGCGTTGGTCTTACATCTTGGGTAAAGTTTTAATTTCGATATCATCGATATCATTAAAGTAGAGCATAACATTTGATAAAATGTGCACTCACAAGAGAATAATTTACGTTTTAACAGAATAACTGTTTGAACCACCCTCGTATTCTCACTCTCACTTCGTATTGCAGAGCATTTATGAGTATCATGTTTATTTACTGTTTCTTGTAAGTTTATTGTTATAATGACCATATATTCTACATTCCCTTTTTCTTGCAACTAAATTTAAATGAAGTTAAGTAACAATGTGACAGACGTCTTCATCCTCGAATATTAATGATGATGCATTATCTATCAGAAAAAAACATGATTTGCAGAATTGCACAAAGATCATCCATCAATATCTGTTGTCAAAAATAAACAGCGGTACTGATATATGCATTTAACATCGTTCCATGGTCATCATCCAACCATAATGGTAGAACTTGTGTAGCTTCAAAAAAAAAACAATTATTTATCAGACGCTTATTGATGGGCAGGGAATTTCATTAGGAACATCATTATGTATGGAGGTCGTTAATATGAAAGTTTAATCTGATTCTATCGAGTTGATAATAAATAATTTTGGTTTTATATTCATTTTACGTATTTTGATATCCTTTGGTCCGATTTCATGATACTGTTTAATCAAAGGCTCTTTAATATGCACTGGAAGGTAAAAGGGCCACCGTTTTAAACAAATCTCAAAATAAATCTTAAAAAGTTTTCTCTAGCGAAGGACTTACATTTTCGTTTAAATTTTGCGTTAAAATTTCATGACTTCATGGATACCAGTCATATCAAAAAATGATCTGATTTTAATGTATGTGTATATTTCTTAGTACAATTTTCTGGCATATATCATAAATTAGGATAATTACTATAACCATTGATGTTGCTAGAATATTATAATTGAATTTATTTTGTTGCCTTCAAATTTTATTTATATTATTTATCCATATAGTAGATAGAAAATTTATATTGAGCTATTTGATTGGAGCTAAGAATTTCTTAGCATTATTTACATGACTAGGATTCATTGTTTATTTTCCTTATTGTTTTCACAATGATTTAGAAGATTTCAGCTCCATTATTACAAACTATATTAAGTGAGGTATCAGGAATGGTTCTTCAATCATATTAATATTTTGTTTTTCTCTAAAACCAGGTTACAGTTACGTAGTTATGGTAAGTATATTAGGTTATCTTTTATATAATTGTTATTAATACCTGAGTTTTTTGAATCGAACATTGAAAAAATACTGTGTCTACATATTTCATGGAGATAATTACTGAATGATAACAAAAAACTGTAACTAAAATATATTTATTTTGTATGATATAATAATGTAAATTTACATTATTACATTATTACTACACATCTATCTTGTTCTGAGACGACCAGAGCGTGTTAAAAATAAACCTAATTGCCAATAAATATTATTTATTTCATTTGTATTCCAAGAGAAACGTATTTTTATATTGATGTTTCCTAGCAATTTGCAATGATTAATGATAAAAATTCAATAATATTCGTAAATTTATTTCCCGTAGCCCACAAGGTATCATAAAAGTCTTCACGTAGCTATTGTTCCTAAATTTTTATGAAAAGTTTTGTGGTGCGCAGGGCGATTATTCAGAAGAATAGGTGTTCGTATTTTAAACATCGTTACTTTTAGAAAACAGCACGTGGGCTTGGCTTTGTGGGACGCGTAATTTGGTAACTGTTGTTGATTTAGCTGTAAACACCACTTTTTATACTCGATAAAGAGTTTAAAGTCCTCAAAAGATCAATATTAGCCTATGAAATAGTTGTTTTTTTTTATTTAATATAAAATGCATTTTAAAAACTAGAGAAAGGAAATACCTAATACAGACTATAAATATGGTAGTTTTTGTTTTCGCTTTTACATTTTATTTCTTGTATTCGATATACTGGCTCACTTATAATATATCATTTGAATATTTAACTGACCGGTCTTAATAAATAAATAAATCATTTAGTACCTTGATTGAGGATGAAGTATAAAATAAAAAAATATCGACATAGAGAACTTTTATGAATATTTTAAAATTTGAGTCTATATTGCTTCACAGCACTGTCGATCTCGAGAAAACCTCGTTCTAGTACAGCCTTCTAATAATAGCAGAGTTCTTTGAAGCATTGTTGTGTTCCGGATTGATGGCAGTTGTTAAAACCGTCCGCCACCTTTGCACGTAACTTCTAAACAGCCTTCGCGAATGAGAAAAACAAATGAATTAATCTGAGTAGTGGATGTCAATGGCGGCGCTGATTAGAATGGTATTCGACGCTAGCTAAATACCTTTGGCGCCGTACGTCCTGCCTAGAAGACCCGGCGTATAGTTAAACCTGGCGTAAGCGTCAATCGAGTACATCTGGCCTGAAACATAAAATTTTATGCTAATTGATCGGCTGCGGTGATATAGTGATGGGCCGCTATTTTTTGTGTGTCACTATAAGCCTGAAGAAGTTGAAAGGAGTGTCGAGTGGTAGAGCTGAAAGGGAAATAAGAACGAGCGCGTTCGAACGGGATGCCTTTACCTTGCCAGTAATAACTGCCCGGGGCCCCAACGAAGAGACGGTCGCCTTCCTGGAACAAGAAAAAAGAATGTCGTTAGTGACTTAATGACACAATGGATAAAATCATTAAATAAGAATTTGGAACATTCGAAGATAAATTATTTGCTAATTGCTATTGTAGTTACGATTAATACGACTGTCATCTGATTAATACTGATTCTGAAGTAATTAACTATAGGTAAATACTAATTGTATTTCAGGTTATTATATAATTAAGTTGTGTTGAATATTCAAGGTGTGTGTTGCATAGTTTAATAAAATATTAATTGCAAATTAATTACTAGGTTATTGATACTAATATTAATGATATGAATTTCGCCAAAAACAAAATTCATTTTTTGAATTTCTTCTTTTTGCCCAAGTAGTTATAGAATAATTATATATTATAGCATTTGGAATATATGGTACAACTATCTGTTTATTAGACATAAACTCCACGACAATTTTAGCACATTACTAAATTTTCATTTCAATTATTAATACAAATACATTTTTGGCTCTTACTTGTAAGTAATACTCAAGTATCATAATTTAAGAAAATATCAGATGATTTTAAGTCGCAGACAGTTAGGTGGATCAAGCGTTGGGTGGCTGTAGGTTTTTAAGAAAATACAAAATGCACTTGAAGTTAAGGTAAAGCTATATTAAACTGATCTGCGATTAGCCAATTATGGAACATAAATTTGTCAGTCAGAATTATATTTTTCAGTAAGACGATGCTGTTGTTCATACTGCGAAACTCTGCAATTTGAATATTATTGAAAATTGTTGTGGTAAACTATCACGTGCTATGTACTCAAATGGTAAATAATTTAATAATGTTGAACAAACAAAAATAAAACGCTATCTAAGATGAGTGGAAAAAATTAGAGCAAGGTACCTTACCTTTATGAGAGGCAGCCGAAAAGACCGACTGAAATTGTGATAAATAGATGCGAATGTACCCACTACTAATATAAAAATTTAAAATACTAATCGGTTTTTTTTTAACCTAATTATACTATGTTATAGCCGTGTCGCGCCGTTCAAAATCTATTTCACTATGAGAAAACTACATTAATCTAGAAGAGAAATAAAAAATAATTACTGTGCTAAATTTTTATCGTGGACTATAGATATGCCTAGGTTGATTAAAATTCAATAATTTTGTTTTAATAACGTTGGATTTTTAATATCTACAGATATGTTAATGTAAACTGGATCAGTTTCGCTAAATATTTTCCTTTCTTCCGCCTTTCTTTTATCAGATTTTTTAATTTATTTATTATAAGTTATAATTAGGCAGTTATTACATTATCTAGGTACCAATTTTCGATCCAAGATTATGTGCCAGAATAGCTGCAGATTAATTAATGTTTGATAATTGAATATCAATTATTTTGAGGACCTTCCTTGGACCAAACTAATATTTAATGGGAATACCCGTAAGAAATTATAAACAATTGATACACTCAAAGAAAATATCCATTCTCCAACTCGTGAATTAGACCTGAATGCATCTGTTGCTGAAGATGAGATTTGTAAAGCTTAGAAGAACCTAGAACTAAAATATTACTTGTTGAATATTACACAATTTTGCTCTAAAGTTTAATTTAAGGTTAAGGAAAAATATATGTAATGTATGCCGTAGAGATATTACAAATAAAATGCATTTAATATATATTATTAGGATAATATGATATTATAATTTTCCAATTCTTATGAATCATAAAACAATTAATATAAATGCCATTTATATGAATATTGCTATTAGAGTAAATATATTATTCAGTATATTATATGCAATTCCCTTTAATTACTTTCTATGACCTTTATATATCAGTTTTGGATTGTATTTACATTTATCTGTATAAGATTCATAAATAATAAAACATGTATTTAACAGATGAATTGAAAAGTCCTCGGCCTGACACATCGATGGCGCTACTAGAATTAAATCCATATGTTTTTTAGTTAGCCATAACCCTCAAAAGAGGCGTGTATAAATTTGACAGCTGTCGGATTATTAGTTTGTGAATTATAGTATTTTGAGTGAAACAACTTCTGTTATTGTGAAAAAAAAATGAAGTAAAAAGGAATTTCGCGTCTTGATAAAATATTGCTGTTTGAAGGGAAAAATGCAGTTGAAGCAAAAGCTTGGCTTGATATCGAGTTTCCGGACACTGCCACAGGAAAATTAACCATTAAGGATTGGTATGCTAGGTTTAGACGTGGTGAAATGAGCACCAAGGACGGTGAACGCAGTGGACGCTCAAAAGAGGTTGTTACCGACGAAAACATTACAAAAATCGTAAATTAAAATGACCGTAAATTGAAATTGAATGAAATAGCAGACACTCCAAAGATATTAACTGAATGTATATATCATATACAAGAATATTAGGGTATGAGAAAGCTCTGTGCAAAGTGGGTGCCACGCGAGCTCACTTTTGACCAAAAACAACGACGAGTTGATGATTCGGAGCAGTGTTTGAAGATGATCAAGCGTCATAAACCCGAGTTTTTGCGTCGATATATGACAATAGATAAAACATGGCTTCATCATTTCACTCCGAAGTCCAATCGACAGTTATCCGAGTGGATTGCACATGATAAACCCGCTCCAAAGCGTGAGAAAACACAACAGTAGGCTGGCAATGTTATGACGACTGAATTTTGGGATGCGCTAACCAATAACGCTATGTAATAGTCGCTGTTGATGGTCCTTCCTTTCTCAAGGTAGTCAATGAAAATTATTCCATGCGCATCCCAAAATACAGACACCATAACCTATAACTGCCAGACAATACGCAGGAAATCAGAAGATTAGAAGTGAACCGAATCATAAACAACTAAAGCTATTTTGTTAAAAACGAACTATTTTAAAATCTAGTAATAGTAAATTCGTATTAAACCATTTAAATGCATTTTATAGATAGTAAAAAAACAAACAATATAAAGAACGAAATGCGTCGACTATTTTTTTCAAATCGGTGATGGGCAAGGTACGCGCGGTCGTGATGAACAGCGGGCGGCCTTCTATCTATCGCAAGCTGTTAACCAGCTGTTAACGGACAGAGACAAGACCGATCCATCAAATCGCTTCGGAAGGGGCTCGTTTTTTTATTGCTGGCGACGACCCGTTTCGATTTAAGGGTAACAGCGCTGGTCCGAAAGGTTCAATTAGGTTATAAAATCAAGATAAAATCTGCTGTGCACATTTGAATTTTTCTTTCAAATGGTTAGAGGACATCGGACATCTGTTTCTTATTCTTACTATACAATTATATTCGGAAATGCTATTATGATGGATTTTAAAAATCTATAGTAAAAAGAAAACGTTTGGCTCCTTCCCAGAATTATTTTTATTATACTGCAATTAACCCAATAGCTTTACGTAAATGTTTAAAATATTAAATCTCACTTAAAATTAATACCCAGTTAATGTTTTTCTTGATGTTTATGATTTTTTTCTAGTTTATATTGCTATTTTACAATTATTATTATTAGCTTATAAGATTTCGGTATAAGATAAGTTAAAATTGTTAAATTATGGACAGTAAAAGTAAGTATATTTATCTTGTCAATATATTTTATTTATTCTCGATAGGATATTTTTAATTATAAAATAATTATACTAATTGCTTGCATGTATTTCTTCACTTAACATTCATTGAGCAATTACTAGTACAATATATAATATACTAAATATTTTTTTGCCACGTCACGGGAATATCACGTCGAAAGAACGACGTTGTTTTGGTACTGATTCACTTTTTCAGCATTTCACAATCGTGTGTCAGATAATACATGCTGCATCAATCTGAACAAATGGTGATAAGTAGGCGCAATGTTTCGTGAGTAAGCTGGGTTGGTCAGAACTTCTTATTCGAGCTACAATAATGTATCCTTTACAACTCCACCATAAGTCATTCTGTTTGTTAAATTGATTTCTCCAGATATACGCAGTAACAGATTCATTCGGTTTCAGCAGTTTGTAATACACTACACCATACTGATTCCACCATATACGCAAACCTTTAACGCCATGAGTATTCATTCAGCTTCGATGGTGATATCCTGGGCAAAACAAAAATCCATGCCTTTTTGTGCTTAGAATTGTCGTAATGGGTTTACTTTTTATCAGTAGCCACAATGCATTATGGAAAGCTATTTACTTTTCCTGGCAAGCAATGAAACCACGTCAATCCGTGTCAGGAACCATTTGCCTTCTTTTGGAATCGAATCCACGGAATGTAAATACCTAGAAATAGTTTCCGTAATTGTTAAGTAGTCCGAAGGTTCTTTGGCCTGATTTTTCGTCAATAAAGCTTTGGAATTTATTGCCCCTAACATTTTTGGTACTTCAGGCCGTATTTTCAAATCAAATTACGAATGTAATTAGTGTTGAAAATGTAATTTATGTAATGCAATTTGTACCTGTATATACTGAATAACTGAATAATAACAATCAGAAAATTGTCATTTTATATAAAGAAATATCAGAATCATCGAATTTAAAAGGTTAGATTTTTCAGAAGTGTATTTAGCTGATCAAAATACAAGTAAATACCTAATAATAGTATTGCTAACTTGGTTTTGTTCGTTTAATCCCATGATTTCCTGCGTGTGGTCCAGTAATTTTATAGCTTTAGCAAATTTGTGTGATTCAGTAATCCTCTTCGCGCTTTATGGCCGAATTTTGGAAAACTTCACCGGGTCTAGTAAGTTTCTAGATTATCGCCCATAAACATTGGCAATTAGTCGAACATCTTTGATGGTTTAATGTATCCCATCGATGGAAATAAATTTCGACCAATTACAGGACAAAATATTATGTTTAGTATTGTCCTTTGATAGAGAGTATATTTTTCCATATTCCTGGCATCATTATAGACACTGAGTGGATTTATCATTTGAGCCTATTGAGGCTTTTGGATAGTCAATTATATTTTTGTTAATTTCATATTATGAGAATTGCTATTATTAGTATTATCATATGGTTGATGATGGTTATTCGTTAAGTTAGGTGCAGATTCGCAATATTGCTATATTCGTTGCTTTAGAAGGACCTTTGATATACTTGATATTTTTCGAAGTAAGGTTGATTAATCTTCAGAAGTAAGGTCAAGTTAACAGTAAGAATTGTCAAGTTAACATAAGAAACATAATAGTCGTCTAGCATAATATTTATATTTTGTTATATTTTATGAATAAAATTATATTTATTCAAAATAAATCAAATATAATTTATAATCTACTATATATATTTGATTAACAAATGTGTCATATAATTGTTCTCGTAGTCTCTCATTTGCCTTGATGAATAACTTGATATTTGCTCTAAATGTACTCATATACAACATATCGATACTTTATTATTAACTGATGGTGGTTTACAGTTCTCAGTAATTTATAAAAATCGTAACATCTCAAGATGTTTATCTCGAGTAAAGGTTTTGGTTATTCTCAGATTCCAAAACCACATTCTTGTCACAGTATATATCTTATCGCGAATGTGGTACGTACGCGAGAGATTATTTATTTGTGTCAACATTTTATTTAAACGTACATAGCGGAGAAAGCCGGTGCGGTTATTTTTCCCGATTATTTAGGTTATAAAAAGAACAATTGTTGGGAGTCCGGCAGCACCCGAGTCGCTTCTTCCATTTCGGGCGACGGCTCGCATAAATGCATGAAAGAAAATGCATTTCATTTCGCGTTGTAAAATTACTACTTATATAAACGTTGAACATGTCAGCCTTTTTTAGATTAGACGGCGGTTTAGGCCCAAAAACGGTACAAGAAGAAGTAGAAATTGATTTTTCATTTCACATTTATTAGCAGAACGTTTCGATTATAACGAATTCAACATTAATTTATTGAACAGGTTTTGAATGAAACCAAAGTTGGTAACATCGATACATAAAATGTTGATATAAGAATATTATTAATAAGTGCTATTGGATTAAAGTGTGGCCTGGTAGCCATTATAATATTGATATAATCATTGTCTTGTAATTATAGCAATACGTACGTACGTATAATCTATCCAAAGTAGTTTTGTACATTCGTCATCAAGATGTTTAATGTGTTGCCTGTCGCAATTTCAAAATTCGTTTTAGAATCAGAAAATATTTTCCTTCTCATTTTTCGTTAGTTAAAATGACACAATGACAGAATTAGCATGCCAAAGTCCTCTGGTTGTCAAACGTATGCAAAAGTCTTCCAAACACTAGTGATAAGAGGTTATAAACAACTAAGCAAACGTTATTTTAATGCTTTGTTTTTATAAATTTCAAATCGCTACTTATTATTACTCTGATTGAACATTATGTGCACAGGCATGTGTGTAATTGTTGAGAATATATAATTAAACACAACTCTAACCTACAAACTAGTAGTAGTTTTAAGTCCTTTTGTAAAACTAAAACTCAGAGTTAATACGGCAACATTGCGACGTTTTGACGTCACAAATTTAGATGATGTATATACAAAATTTCTTTTGAAAGATTTAACTATACGTACGTGTATTGCACGTAGAGAAATTCCTTCTTTCGGCAAAGTATTCTGTAAAGGGTTTGAGTTAACCAGTGATTTTGAAAACCTGATACATTCAAACTAGGAAAAACTTTCAATGTAAACTCTACAGTAATAAAGCCCATTTTCTGGTGGGAAACGTTCCTATTTAGTGGCTACACAAAGTTACATTCTCGTCAGAAATCATTTCGATTGTTTGAAAAGGATAAAATTAAATTAAATCCAAGAAGCAATCGCGAATGGTTGTTTCTGTTTTTTAGATGGTTCGCAAGCATTTATTTAAATCTCATATTTATATTATTTTCTTAAACCGACAAAGATAAAAGAACTGTAATAGTTCTAAAATAAGATGCTGGGGATGACTCTAAATGTTCTATAGTATGTTAGAAACAATGAAGTGCATCGAAATGTCATGTTGTAAAATTTGTAATAAGAACTGGTAGTTAAGTAAAGTAAGGTTTTTACCTTTTTCATGGGGTATCTTGTCCAAAAAATTAAGAAATCCCTTTGAAGTTAAAAAATTTTAATCATTGTAAAATCGGCTGTTCAGGATAATTTTGATTGTTCTGCATATACTGCATATGGTAATTAAAATGGAATAACTAGAGTATAGTTGAACAAACCCAGGGAGGCAAATTGAAATGGTTTGAACAATTGTCTGCGGTACCATCAACAACGCATTGATTGTTATTTGAAACAATTGGGACAATCAAATTTAAATTTATTGTCTTTACTTTTTTACACTTTCTATGAAGATAGATGTCAGCATATGCGATTTGAATTAGAAGTCCACTTTTTAACCAATTAGTTTTACACCATCACAAGTCGTCCATTGTTGTTGATGATACTACAATAACTAACAATTCATTAAAAATTCTGGTTTATGAACTGAATGAACATTTTTAGAATATTCAAAAATACTTGTTTCAAACAAATAAAAAAAAACTCTATAATCTAATAATAACTTATTCAAATGAATTTAAAAAATTATCATGATATATATGACTTAAACGTTTATCGCAACTTGTTATGACGAATTATGAAGAATCAAATGGTGTCTGAAATAGACTGGGAGTTATCGAATTGAACTATAACTTTAGACAACAGAGTAAAATCGAACTCAAAATTAAAGAAATGTACTAGTTACTCCTAATTTGACTTAAGGTTTTCAAGATATTGTATATATCAATATCAGATGTAGTTTTATCACTCAATAATAAAGCTTATTTACTTATGGGGTGAAATATATCCCATAAATAATAATGAAGATAACAAGGTGAAATGATCCAAAACTGCTAAACTATGTTAAAGATCTTCGATTAATTACCAATGCTTATTGTTACGTAAGCGACTAAGAATTGTACGATGGCCTCAAAATCAAATTGATCTAAGACGTTATCTAAGGTTTCGCCTGAAAACATGAAATAAGAATTACTAAATCACAACATGAAAGAAATAGAATAGGATACAGAGCTGAAAATCAGAAGATCGAAAAGAACCAAACTGCACGAACTTGTATAGTGTATAAGTGTTACTCTTAATTTCAGCTTAAGGAACTACGTAGTGATGTATTTATTCCGTACTTGTCTTGTTTGTGTATTGATGAAAGTACAATAAAACAATAGTAATAAATTAATTTGTAAATTAAGATTGAACTATGCATATGTAATGTATATTTTGTATTACCACTATGCGTATGCACATAATAGCATCTAACAAAAATCTCAACAGTGATTTATAACACAGTTTTTATTAGCTCCAGAGACAAAAGAACAGTAAGGTGTGCTTTATACGTTTATGAGCAATGCTATCCAAAAATGGAAGAGGTGACTCCGGTACGACCAGTGTTTACATCTACTTTAAGCAATTCATGACTGCATAACGTAAATAACAGAGACAGGCCAACATCTGTTGCCACTTCAAATCATAATGCAGGCGCAAAATGTATCCGACTGTGTGTTTTTTTTTTGTTAGGAGCGATAACGGACGAAGTTGGAAGTGATATGCAAATTGGATCAAGGCGATTTCTTATACGAAACCATTTTTGTAACCGAAGTAGGTTTTGGTTATTAAATGTTGTCGGATCCTACCGGAAACCGATTTCGATTTAGATAATTATCATAGCGGGCTAAATAAACGATTAGAAAATAAATAATTTGAGATGATTGATAGATTCTTGATTACAAAAACATTTTTCGCCGAAGATTATATAAAGCAATTGTTATATTATTATTGTAAAGGTATAATAATGCAATATCTTTCTGTTAATAAACATTTTCAGGAATGAACTAGATCTAAATTAATTAAAGTTAATTAGTTAAATTATTGTTAGTGACAAAACTGGACTGAAAAATATTTTTTTTTAAAATTAGAAGTAGAACTTAATATTTGTATTAGCCGGCTTGGTTGGCGCAGTGGTCAAGGCGACAGGAGGGTCTTCCTGCTGTTGCGATAGTCGCGGGTTCGAATTCTGATGGGCCATGGTGGTAAATTTATGTTTGTGATTATCTTACGTAAAATCCGACAGGGATAATGGCCCCAACCACGCCAGTAACTAGGCTGAGTAAGAGCGCACTTCTTATAGGATGACCTCCCATTTGGTCACTCGTGAGTTGGTTAGTACCGAGGACTGTGGTTTGGAGCCCACGTTAAACAGTAGGTCCAATCCAGATAAACCCTAATTGGGTAAAAGGAGACTTTAAAATATATAGAAAAAATATTAATATTTATATTAGCATTACATGGATTATAATCATGCAATAGATTTTTGGTGATTGGTTCTGGTGCTCTACGTTGCAACTGGCGATTGGTTCTGGTGCTCTACGTTGCAACTGGCGAAGCCTCCCCATCAATTCTTAAGTTTGGGGACAGAAAAATCGACAGCCGTCAGTTAAAATTGACGTAACGATTTTGAAAATATTGAATGTAGGCACAAGAAATCCTATCAATGGATTTCTAAAAAAATGTTCTATTTATTTTCATATCACTTAAGTTCTAGACTCATCATTTATTCCATAAATATAACTAGAAGATACAGCAATCCGATATGATAAGATGAACATCAATTAGAGCGAATTATACCATTCTTCACTGATGCATGGCATGTTATACGGATCAGGGATGTTGCAAATTTTTTTCATTAAAGATCTTTAATTTTTGAAAAATTCATATTTTTTTGACCGATATTATTCGATATCTTTCTAAAACATCGATTTTACTAAAAAATATTTAAAAAACATCGATATTGTTTTAGGCAGGCAGATACATCATTTTTTTGTGATTTCGCTAGAATATCGCTATATGGTTATTAAAAAATATACCGCCTTGTTGTCGAATTGCCGTTACCATAGTTGGCATGCTATTTTTCATTTTTATCGATTCTATAAATATATCGATATTTTTTCAACTACCCTAGGTTGCAAATGTCATTTTGTTCTATGCGTTCTGTTTTTTTTTTATATTTTAAAGTCTCCTTTTTACCAACGATGATTTATTTTGACTGGGCCTATAGTTTAACGTGGGCTCCGAACCACGGTCCTCGGTACTAAGTCTATCGATTGGCGAGTGACTAACTTTAAAATCACCCCAGAAGACTTCCGGTCTTACCCAACCTGGACTGGCGTGACTGGAATCATTGTCCTTGCCGGATTTTGCACTCTTGCCTAGGACACTCACGAACATAAATTTACGACCATGCCCCAACAGGATTCAAACCCACGGCTATCGCAACAGTTCATTGAGTTTGGTACACGACAGCACACAAAAGGCTGTATCATTGTGTGGCAACTTCATTGTTTACTAACTGTATACTGACTGAAAAGAAATTAGAATATTATAGATTTTTTTTTCAAAAGTAGTCATCATCTCTGTTGGGGATATTAGACACATATTTTCTTTCTTTAGTTATGAGAAACATCTAACGAAATTTATTATCGTCAATTTAATAATTATGTGAAAATTATTTAACAGCGTCCTGTATGATAATATAACTTGCTTCATTGTTTTAATATTCTTAATTAGTCGTTGACAAAAGCAGCATATTTGCTAATATATAATACATAAAGAGATTTCAATTTTTCTTCATGATTTAACATTGCAGAGCCATATGGCTTAGTTAAAAACAAAAAAAAAACAAAATACTGATAACTTATTATTAAGTGTAAATCTCAACAGGTTATAACTGAAATCAGGCTTTTATGAAACTTTATTTCGATAATTCTATATGACCTTGACATTTGTTTATTGCTACATGATATTATTTTGAAGTATTTCAAAAATGATACTTAAGGTAAGTCCTTGTCTCCGTCCAAGATTGTTAAAAAAATATTCGATTAAGATGCGACAATAAATGAATAGTTGAAGGAAAGATCACATAAGTTTGGACCAATTTATTGAAAGAAGGTAAACGACTTCCACATAATTTTGTGACTTAGTTATTGACTCTAGATTTTAAAAAGATGCATAAGAGGACAGAGAAAAGAAAACGTTATCAATCGTTGGACGATGTCGAATATAACAAATAAATTACATATTTGAAAATAAAAGAATTTAAATCATAAAACGGCACAATGACACCTGAAGTATTATTAAACATGATGAATAGATTAATAGAGAAAACATTTTCGTATGTTTTTGATAAGTTAAATTTACCAGAAATAACGAAAAAAATATTCAAATGTCGCATTCAACGAACACCATTTACATATCCAACAATACAAACAATGAACGGCGGTCCGGACGGTCGTCCTTATTGATGGCATCATTAGGTTCACGTTCTTCGCATCCTCGGTCGATCCTTTGTAATCCACCAGGAAATAAGATATCTATGGGGGATGATAAATTCATTCTTAATAAAACCAGATAGCGTTAAGAAATTATAACCAGACGCGGCGGTGAGAAGAATTTATTAAATTATTGCCATGCCTTTTCCGTCTGTAATGCGAATGCGGCATTTCCTCTAATATTTTTCGTCCTTCGGCGATAGATACTTATCACTTCTATTGATATCATGCTTTATGCGATCATTGCGTTTTATGTTACCGTATAATGGACGTTGTATTATAAATAAAGCCACGTTACGAGGTATATACATTATCTTTACCATTAGAGATTCTTAATGCATTATTAATTATATTCTGTATCGGTATACTGCATATATTTACTTCCTGATTGAGTATAGAAAGCCTCGTTGAAATTCTCGGAGCTCCAAATATGTATAAACTATTTTGTAACATTAACGTTATCGGGATATTAGACGTTTTTTAGACAATTTATGGTGGACAAACTATGTTGAGCTCAATATGTGAATGTTGACTAGGAGATTTAGAAGTGGGTATTAGGGATGTCGGCCGTAGAGAAAAATATCGATACATCTGAGAAAAGAAAATATCGATTTTTCTTCACTTCAACCCTTTTTTACACGAAAATTTTTAGAAGACGGGGGTAGGGGAAGGGTTCTCTTCCAAAAACCCTACGTTTACCCCTCTGGACATCTGAGAGTTCAACACTCTCTTTTAAAATTATCGATATTAAAAAAATATCGATTCTTTTGACATCCTTGGTAGATATTTTCTACATATTAATACCCGAAGCCAACACTTAATGTAAAATAAATATTATATAGTCATCATATATAGTATTCACAGTTATTTTGTACATACGTTATCTAAATTTGTGGCGTCAAAACATCGCAATGTTGTCGCATCAATTCTGAGTTTTAATTCAGTTGGGCTCTGATATACAACAAAATTCTAATATAAATAAAATAATTGAACAAAAATGTTATCAAATATAATTTATTTTAACACTATAGTATAAAGTGGGGCAAAAGTCCCGCTACTATTTTGATTGCGCGTCATCTTGGTTATGTGACGTTTAGCTCAGTTTCGCTTTAACCATTGTGATGTGTAGACGTCGAAATTTTATTGTGGTAAATATACGCCACAAGAACGAGCCGTCTAATTAGTTCGAACACGTAAACCAATGAGTCTGTCAAAGTCGTCCGGTTGTCAGACGTGTGCAAAATTCTTGAAAGCAATAGTGATAAGAGGTTATAACTTTAACCTATAAACTATTGTGGCTGTATAATTAACTGTAGTTTTTGTATGTACCATAATGTTAAAAGAAATTATATTTCATAATATTTTTGTTCAATTTTTTTATTTAGATTGGAATTTTGTTGTATATCAAAGCCAGACTGAACTAAAACTTGCGGCATTGCGACGTTTTGGCAAATTTAGATGACGTATGTACAAAATAACTTTGAATAGACTATAGTCAGTTCACTATCACATATATTTTAATATAGTGACATTTGACCATTATTCTAGTACTATCCAATCAAAATTTTATCTAGATTTTTATATAGCATTGCAAATATTCATCAATTATCAATATTATTGTATATTGCTAATGTATTTATATTGCGTTTGAATTGTATAAACAGATTCGCAATATATTATATCATTTAATAAATTAAATAAGTGAATAAATTGGCCATTGTTTATCAATCATATGTATAACAGGTCAATTGAAAAGTCTCCGGCCTGGCACATAGATGGCGCTACTAGAATTAAATCCATATGTTTTACTTAGCCCTAACACTCAAAAGATGCATGTATAAATTTGACAGCTGTCGGATCATTAGTTTGTGAATTATAGCATTTTGAGTGAAGCAACTTTCGTTATTGCGAAAAAAATGGATAAAAAGGAAGTTCGCGTGTTGATAAAATATCGCTTTTTGAAGGGAAAAATCCAGTTGAAGCAAAAACTTGGTTTGATGCTGAGTTTCCGGACAATGCCCCAGGAAAATCAACCATGAAGAATTGGTATGCTAAGTTTAGATGTGGTGAAATGAGCACTGAAGACGGTAAACGCAGTGGACGCTGAAAAGAGGTTGTTACCGACGAAAACATTAAAAAATCCACAAAATGATTTTGAATGACTGTAAATTGAAATTGAATGAAATAACAGACACTCTAAAGATATTAACTGAACGTACATATCATATCATTCAAGAATATTTGGGTTTGAGAAAGCTCTGTGCAAAGTGGGTGCCGCGCGAGCTCATTTTTGACCAAAAACAACGACAAGTTGACGATTCGGAGCAGTGTTTGAAGATGATCAAGCGTAATAAACCTGAGTTTATGCGTGGATATGCGACAATGGATGAAACATGGCTTCATCATTTCACTCCGAAGTCAAATCGACAGTGCGGTCGGTTATGGCGTCTGTATTTTGGGATATGCATGGAATAATTTTTGATTGGCTACCTTGAAAAAGGAAGGATCACTAACAGAGACTATGACATAGTGTTATTGGACCGTTTGAAGGACGAAATCGGCGAAAAACGGTCGCATTTGAAGAAAAAGAAAGTGTTGCTTTACAAAGATAATGCACCGTGTCAAAAATCGATGAATTGGGCTTCGAATTGCTTCCTCATTAACCGTATTTTCCAATCTAGGCTCCAGCGACTATATCTTATCCTCAGATCTCAAAATAGTGCTCGCTGGGAAAACATTATCGTCGAATGAAGAAGTGATCGACGAAAGTGAAGCCCATTTTGAAGCAAAGAACAAATCGTATCAAAATATGGTATCAAAAAGTTGGATAGTCACTATAATCTGTGTATCACCCTTGAAGGGAATTATGTTAAATAAAAAAAAACTAATTTTGGCAAAAAATATGTTTTATCATGGTAGGCCGGGCACTTTTCAATTGACCTGTTATGTGCACCTTTTAGCTTATTAGTATAATTATTTATTGTGATATTTTATAGTCTCTTTTTTGCCAACTACTGACTATTTGAACTGGACATTTGCTTAAGATAGGCTCCGAAGCAGGGTTCTCCGCATTAAGCCTACCAACTGGCGTTTGACCAATTTTGACATTATTCCAGAACATTCCTTTGTCATATTTTGCACTATTGCCTTAAAAATAATCACAATTATAAACAATCATAAACAAAAACTTACAAACATGCCCCAGCAGGATTCAAACCCCCGATCTTCCTGGCGCCTTGACCATTGTAGCAGCCATAGCCTGCTCAGTGTATTGTGGACATAAAATTAAGTTCATTAAGTTTATTGTTCAAGCAATACGGTTTCGACTGAAAGTTTAAAAAACAAAATTCAGAAACTTAAACATAAAGGAACTTAAATCACAAAAAAAACATTCCAATTAATTATTATTAGCCCGTTTGGTGGCGAAGTGGTAAAGGCGATAGGACGGTCCCCCTACTGTTGCGATAACTGGGGGTTCGAATCCTGCTGGGAATGCTGCACGTTCGTAAATTTATGTTTGTGATTGTTTAAAATTTGCGATTGGTCCAGGCAAGAGTGTAAAACCCGACAAGGAAAATGATCCCAGTCACGCCAGTAACCAGTCTGGGTAAGACCGGATGATGATGTCTTCTGGATTGATTACTAAAGTTGGTCACTCGCCAGTCGATAGGCTTAATGCTGAGGACCGTGGTTCGGAGTCCACGTTAAACTGTAGGTCCAGTCCAGATAAACCCCTAGTTGGTAAAAGAAGACTTTAAAATATATTTAAAAAAAAATTAATTATTATTATTTTAAATTATTATTGATTTATTTATGCCAATTCGAAACTGATTTGATTGGAATATCTAGAATTTACACGAATTCTACAATTTACTCGTCATCCTTTATTGGAATTGCTCGTTACGAAATCAATGCAGTATTACCAACATTAAAATATATGAACGTAGTACATTTCTCTCGATGTAAATTCTTTTATACGCGGCCGAAACACTTTGGCATTCGTTGCAAAACAACGTAATTTATTCCTGTTATAAATATTTGTTATCGTGCATTCTTCGTAATTGTTATGTAAATAAAATTGCGTAATAGTGTAATATCAAGTGCGTTCGAATAACACTTTTCATTTTGTACGAAATTGTTTCCATTGTAAATGTTGATTATTTTAATTGCCATTTGTGTATGGCTTAGTAAATATAAATTGGAATTTTTTTAAAATAAAAATAAATTCGTTTTGAGATATTTACTGTTATAGGCGTTTGCATTCGAAATGTTAACCGCTATAAATATTATGCTTGTATGTTAATTATTTCTTTAATTTTAAAAAGATGTGTGTTAAAAAACCTATTGGCTTTGATGGTGATGATTAATGGGATTCGGCAGCAGATTTCTTCAAATCATACAACAATATTAATGAATATCGAAAGTGTAATTTTGATGGCTCCATATGGTTTGGCTCCATCAAATTTTAATGGCTCCTAATATACAATGAATAAGTCAATAATATTAAATGGATAACACTTATGTGAAAATCGAATTTCGTAGTTTAGGTTAGATTGTTTAACATTTGTTTGAATTGGTACTTCGCTTTTTTTTCTGTCATGTTACATGTCATTGTCATGTCATGTTCAAGTGGAAATAACCATAATTTATTATTTTTATTGGAATGTCTGATATATAATCATAGTAGATCATCATAGTAGTCATAGAGATGTAACTCAATAAGCGACTCTGGCGCAAAGTTTTGCTTTGCCCAACATCCAGAGGGCGCCATAATTGGCCATTCAAGTAATTTGATTTGTCAATTTAAATCTTCATTATAGGCACCTGTAAGAGAAATATTTTACTATGAAGACATATGATTGGCTCATTAGTAATGTTTGGCACGTGACAGCCTTGACGTCATGTTTAATTGACCAATGAAATTTAAATAAAAAACAATTTTTTTCTGAATCAAATTTATTAAATAAAATATAACTAAAAATATAATATATAAAAATAAATTAATATATATATATATATATATATATATATATATATATATATATATATATGTTCAATATATATATATATATATATATATATATATATATATGTTCAATATATATATATATATATATATATATATATATATATATATAGCAGTAGTAGTAACATAATTATTAACAATTATTAATGATATTAGTTATATTTATTATAATCTTAATTATCTGTATAAGATAAGTTAGTTTGTATAAGCAAATTCTAAAAACTAAAAGAACCGCAACTTAAAAGAATCAAATCACGTGATCAACCAATTGATTTTGCAGTGCAGTGAAGTGTATTAATGTGTAAATTATTACCATAGTGACTAAGTAAGGATCGATGAGTTTTCCTAGATATATATCTAGATTTTAATTTATTGTAAAAATAAATTGTAAGTTAGTTGACAACTAGTAATAATTAAAAAAAAACTAATTACAGGAACGATAAAATTCTAATATTTCTAATACGATACGATATATACGATACATTTCGAAAAAGTGTTAGTTTGTAAGCAAAGGGGTAACTTTAAATCCAATTCATATTTGTTCAGTTTGACTAGATAATATGATTTATTAAAATGTCATATCTCTATCGCATAGAAAACAGAAATGAATTTCTAGGTAACACTGTACATATTTCATTTTAAATACTTTCCGCATTCATCTATCTAGTACAAAGATGATTTCATTAATTAACCTGTGAACTATATAAATCATGCAAGATTTATAAGATTTGCTCAGAAATTACGGTACGACTTGTATTACTAATGCAACTAGCGTAAGAATCTATTTTTAGAAATAATGGAAAAGCAACCTGCAGCGGTAATACTTTAATGTACATATTATTCATATTGTTATTTACGTTGCATAATAAGTCATAAAAGTCGCGAAGGTTAGATATTTACACAGCCAAGCAAAGTAATTAATTGTTTTTATTTGGCCGGTCTTGTTATTTTTCTCGATCCACTTCGACAAACATAAAATAAAGGTCATATGATGATAGTTCTTGACTTTCAAGCGTGGCGATTTTTAAAAGTTGACGAAATAATTAATGGTAAACCATTTATCAACAATTATGAGGTAGATTTGGTCTTAAAATTATCACGACTTTGATAGAGCTGAAAAATATTTGGTAGCTAGAAAAAATGGACGTGGAGATGGAAATTTGAATGCAGTAAAGCGTTTGAACAAGTAAAAGCAAAGTAATTAATTGTTTTTATTTGGCCGGTCTTGTTATTTTTCTCGATCTACTTCGACAAACATAAAATAAAGGTCATATGATGATAGTTCTTGACTTTCAAGCGTGGCGATTTTTAAAAGTTGACGAAATAGCACCATGGTAAACCATTTATCAACAATTATGAGGTAGATTTGGTCTTAAAATTATCACGACTTTGATAGAGCTGAAAAATATTTGGTAGCTAGAAAAAATGGACGTGGAGATGGAAATTTGAATGCAGTAAAGCGTTTGAACAAGTAAAAGCAAAGTAATTAATTGTTTTTATTTGGCCGGTCTTGTTATTTTTCTCGATCCACTTCGACAAACATAAAATAAAGGTCATATGATGATAGTTCTGGACTTTCAAGCGTGGCGATTTTTAAAAGTTGACGAAATAATTAATGGTAAACCATTTATCAACAATTATGAGGTAGATTTGGTCTTAAAATTATCACGACTTTGATAGAGCTAAAAAATATTTGGTAGCTAGAAAAAATGGACGTGGAGATGGAAATTTGAATGCAGTAAAGCGTTTGAACAAGTAAAAGCAAAGTAATTAATTGTTTTTATTTGGCCGGTCTTGTTATTTTTCTCGATCTACTTCGACAAACATAAAATAAAGGTCATATGATGATAGTTCTTGACTTTCAAGCGTGGCGATTTTTAAAAGTTGACGAAATAATTAATGGTAAACCATTTATCAACAATTATGAGGTAGATTTGGTCTTAAAATTATCACGACTTTGATAGAGCTAAAAAATATTTGGTAGCTAGAAAAAATGGACGTGGAGATGGAAATTTGAATGCAGTAAAGCGTTTGAACAAGTAAAAGCAAAGTAATTAATTGTTTTTATTTGGCCGGTCTTGTTATTTTTCTCGATCTACTTCGACAAACATAAACTAAAGGTCATATGATGATAGTTCTTGACTTTCAAGCGTGACGATTTTTAAAAGTTGACGAAATAGCACCGTGGTAAATCATTTATCAACAATTAGGTAGATTTGGTCTTAAAATTATCACGACTTTGATAGAGCTGAAAAATATTTGGTAGCTAGAAAAAATGGACGTGGAGATGGAAATTTGAATGTAGTGAAGCGTTTGAACAAGTAAAAACGCGAAAAAGTATTTTTTTAGCATAATACTGGGCCATATATTGCAGACATGGCAAATAAGGTCTCATGCGACCTAGTAAATGAGCATGAATTTTGACCCATTCTCTCTCTGCTACTGTAATGTTGCAAACTTGGAATAGCATATGGATTTTCCGAAAAATTAACAGCAAGTCTGAAGATAATATCAATACAAAATATTTTCCTAAATTGTTTATTTTTGTTAGGTCACGTATTTATGGATCATCCCTCGTAGTTTATTTGCAATGTTTAGTTTTTATAGACCTTTTTATACACCCTTGTTGTCGAATTCAATGATATTGTTACTGCGTTTTAAGTATGTCAATGCACAAATTATAAACCTACTTGCCAGCGTAGTGGTCAGGGTGATGGGCGATTATTAATGTCATAATTCTAGTAGACTGACGCCTTCTAGAATCGCTTTTATGATGATATTATAAAATTCGATAATCTAATAAAATTATAGTAAAACAATATGTAAAATGAAAATATTTAATATCCAACAATTAA
Organism: Rhynchophorus ferrugineus; assembly: GCF_030347505.1. Taxonomy (NCBI): domain Eukaryota; kingdom Metazoa; phylum Arthropoda; class Insecta; order Coleoptera; family Curculionidae; genus Rhynchophorus; species Rhynchophorus ferrugineus. The sequence continues at coordinate 24,756,964 of NW_027472581.1, read as the reverse complement.
ATATGTAAATATAATATATCTAAAAGAATAATCAACAAGGATTGGCAGAAGTTCAGAATATTAGTAATACATAAAAGAGTATAATAGCCATTGTAATAGGAAAAATCTTACCTAGCATGATTTTAAATCAATTGTTATAAAAAAATATGATCAATAATATTAAAAAAGCTTCAAACAGAAGGCACAATAGTACAAGCTTATTTTTTAAGCAATATTTGAATCTTCCTCACCTAAGATATAAGATATCATAAAAAATTTCCATGAGATATGCCAAACATATGTTACTGTATAAAATACATACATTCCAGATCTAGTGGATTTAGATAATAAATAATCTTGCGAAATTAATTAATTTCTTTGCGTGGGCGTTGTATTTATTGTATCGACGCAAAGCCTGGCATATTTTATAAACTAATATTATACTTTTTGAATTGCTAAGCAAGTAACCTTCATAACTTATATACATTATACATGAGAATGTATTACATGGAATAGTAATATAAAATAAGATTACTAATATTTTTTATTATATATAACAATATAAAAAAGTTGAAAAAACACAGTGAATACAGCGTCGATATCGCAAATAAAATGATAAATCTATAAGTATAAAAAAAATAATATCGGCACTTGTGATGTCGATACTTTTAATAATACATAAAATACATAAAAACGAATCCTCGAAATGTATGTACGTGCATAATTTAAGAAGCTCTATACCTAATTGGATAATTCTCTTTTTGTTGTGTTCATTATTGTCCCCCCCTTCCCCAACAGATTCCTGACTTGGTTCCAATGGGAAGTGCACTCTTTCGAATAAAAAATAATTTTGAAAATCGGTCCATAATTGACGGAGACATCGGCAAATATTAAAAAATAAAGAACATAGAAACTCCTCTCTTTTTCAAGTCGGTTAGTGAGCTACCTGAGGGCGAGATTTCAGAATAATACATAAAATAATAGCTTGAAATAAGTAAATTTACCGACAGAAAAATATAATAAAATAAGATAGCTACTCTTTTAGAAGTTGAAGAGTGGCATATATAAGTAAATATGCAATTTTATTTTAAAATATAGGCAAAGAAAATATACTTTAATCAAATAAGTATGGTAAATTTTATTAAATGTATCATTTAAGTGAGAAATATGAATGAAATCATGAAAATATGCAGAAAAAAAGGTGATGGAGAAACTAACTAGATAATTTGCATAGATACAACAGAACAGATTTGGTAAATATCCTAAGCCGTTATGACAATTTATTTTTTTTTACATTTTCATCGGATCACAAGGTTTTGTTGTATAAGTCTACAGTCTACAGTCTGTTGTATACGCCTGTTTGGACCTACGATATAGCGCGATATCCCCTTGGAACCCATAATGAGCGTTATTCAAAATATTAGTACAAAGTATTCTGAAAGACTGTTAGTGCATCACAAAGCACTCGCCAAACAATTGAAAACAACAACAACAATTACAAAAATTTGAACGATGACAGTGAACTGCGTAGGCTCAGACGCATACTACTATACAAACTGATAAATAGACACACAGAGTGAGATATAATAAATTAGAATAGTCTTTAGAATAAGTTAAGATAGATTTTAGAATAAGTTAGAATAGTCTCTAAATCAATCTTATATATAATATAACAGGTCAATTGAAAAGTCCCCGGCCTGACATATAGACGGAGCTACTAGAATTAAATCCATATATTTTTAGTTAGCCTTAATCCTCAAAAGATGCGTGTATAAATTTGACAGCTGTCGGATTATTAGTTTGTGAATTATAGCATTTTGAGTGAACTCTTGTTATTTTGAAAAAAATTGATAAAAAGGAATTTCGCGTGTTGATAAGATATTGCTTTTTGAAGGGAAAACAATACAGTTGAAGCAAAAACCTGGCTAGATGCCGAATTTTCCGACACTGTCCCAAGAAAGTCAACCATCAAGGATTGGTATGCTAAGTTTAAATGTGGTGAAATGAGGACCGAAGACGGTGAACGCAGTGGACAAAAGAGGTTGTTACCGACGAAAACATTAAAAGATCCACAAATTGATTTTGAATGACCGTAAATTGAAATTGAATGAAATAGCAGACACTCTAAAGATAACAACTGAACGTGTGCATCATATCATTTACGAATATTTGGGTATGAGAAAGCTCTGTGCAAAGTAGGTGTTACTTTTGAGCTCACTTTTGACCAAAAACAATGACGAGTTAATGATTCGGAGCAGTGTTTGAAGAAGATCAGTCGTAATAAACCCTAGTTTTTGCGTCGGTATGTGACAATGGATGAAACATGGCTCCATCAGTTCACTCCGAAGTTCAATCGACGGTCATCCGAGTGAACTGCACACGATGAACCCGCTCCAAAGCGTGGGAAAACGCAACAGTCGGCTGGCAAAGTTATGGCATCTGTATTTTGGGGTTCGCATGGAATAATTTTCATTGACTACCTTGGAAAAGGAAGGACTATCAACAGAGACTATTACATAGCGTTATTGGACAGTGTGAAGGTCGAAATCGTCAACGAACGGTCGCATTTGAAGAAAAAGAAAGTACTGCTTCATTGCCAAAACAATGCACCGTGTCACAAGTCACTAAAAACGGTGGCAAAAATCCATGAATTGGGCTTGGAATTGCTTCCTCATCCACCGTATTTTGTGCAAAGAGGGTGCCGCGCGAGCTCACTTTTGACCATAGAATGAAGAGGTGATCGCCGAAACTCAGACCTATTTTGAAGCAAAGGGTAAATCGTACTACGAAAATGGTATCGAAAAGTTGGAGTGTCGCTATAATCAGTGTATCACCCTTGGCGGGAATTATGTTGAATAAGAAAAACTAATTTGGCCAAAAAAAAGTATTTTACTTAGGTAGGCCGGGGACTTTTCAATTGACCTGTTAGGTTACTAAAACTTGTTTTGACATTATTTTATTTACTTTATTATAGGAAAAACATGATTAATTTAATAAATTGTGGTTGAATTTTGACGTCTGTGCGTTCACTAGTATATGTTACATAATGTTAGTTGAAATGTTTTACTAAAATTCATATTATAAAGTATGATATTAAGAGAATTCTACAGTTTTCATCGCTGAATGTTTGATTGAAGATTTAATCATGACAAATACCAGTGAAAACGACTCGACATCTTCCGTTTATTCGATTGGATGGAGCGCTGTTTTTTCTCACAACAATCTTATCCGATCCATCATCCGAAAATGGACACAGTTGCAAGCCGAAAGAAGAACAAGCCCCGCCGTAATGACTATTTTGACAGGCGTAACGTCGCATCTTTATTCCATCTCATAAGTATTAAAACTAACACCTTATATGAGATAATTAGGACCAGTATTATTGGAATAACGTCGAATGAGCGTGTTGCGCAAGCACCTTAATGCTTTTGTGGCTCTTCGGATGTGACTTGCAACATGTTATTCAGATCAAAAGGCGTTGAAGGTTTTTTTTATCGTTTGCTTTCATCGATCCATCGATATTCATCGAACGGTTTTTTCTTGTTTTTTTACAGTCGTGGAAGGAACTGTACTGAATATAGGTCACGGAATGAAATATCTGACATGAGATTTTATCATGTTGCGTTTGGAGAAATCGAAATAGTTTTCAGTTTAATATCTAAAGATTGTTCTGAGGCAGTTCAAAATGTTTATTTCTTGATTGGATTTATTTATGATAAATTATTACAGTCGCGGTCTGAATTTTATAAGTATAAAGGGTTCGATGTTATAGTCATGTATAAATGTTTATATGAATCATCGATGTACCAGAACAGACATACATTATGGTTAAAAAATAGTGAGATTATTTTTCTCAAAAGGACGAAATTATGTGTCAATAACAACTGGTCCTTTCATTACGATTATGTATCTATTTAACAACTTTTAACAATCCAATTCACATCATTTCTTAATCACTTTATTCTCCTTTAAACGTTACAGGTCGATTGGGGAGAGTCAACCCTTTAAGAGCAATTCCAGAAATTCAACAATTATTTCGAACACTGGAATATATCAATAAATATCATCATTATGTAAATTTAAAAATATCGCGTGAGGCAAAAAGAAGTGTAGACTCAAAATCGAAAATTTGAACTATTTTAATATTTTCAGACATCAATCAAAGCTCAATCTTGGTAAAAGTTTTGATATAACTATATTTTAGTCATATAAACAACAATCTTGATCAATGAAATTGTCATAAGCATCACAATAGTAGTGAATTCGGGATACACTGGAAAGTATTAACAATTTTTGTTTTTTTTTTGTTGTTTATTTCCAAGATGCATTCCCCGATACTATACACGCTACTTTAGAACTGCGTAATTTTTTATTTTTATTTGTTGTGTTTAAAGAATCGTTTTGATGATTTACCACTGCCCCTGACGCTATTTATTGATGATAAAAATGATTACCCGTCATTACGTTTAATTTTGCGCGACATTTCTTTGACCAGTTAGATATTTTTAACCTCAATTTGAAGCAATTGAAACTGACTTAAATAATATAGTGAGAGAATAGGATGGTAATTTAATGCACAGTTATATTTTAATGTTCCTACAATATTAACTAGTAAAATTTTAAAAGTTTAAGTAATTTATTGACCATAAATATACTTATGTAGTGTTTATTAAGTCATTAAAATAAATGGTAAATTACAGGATGGGTATTTCTATTAGAATATTTTAACATAAGAAATCTTTATTATACTCTTTTGATAAATTGATTATTTTTAAATGTATAAGATATATAAATATTTGCTATTACTAAAGTAGTTAATATATGAAATATATTATTTTTGTTGTGGTTACAACTATTTTGTTGTACGACGTTGTTCATTGTTGCTTTTTTAAATAAATGTATCAAACCAATGGTAAAATTATATTAGCCTTCAATATAAATAGGTTTTCACCGTTTGAACAACGGGACACTACCAATTGTATTCTTATCATTTGCGGAAACATTCTTTAATTTGAATAAATCGGTAACCTAAAGAAGATAACCTTTTTTCGAGATGAAATCCGTAAATTGTCTGAAAGATGGGAAAAAGTAAGTAGGCGGCTACCAATATTAATAAAACTTCAAATTAAAAACATTTTTTAAAAGAAATTTATAGACCTAACATAGATTTATATATGTTATTATGGTTATGATTAAGAATATCCAAAAGTAATTTCACTAGAAATTATTTTAAATTAATCTCTATCTAAAGCTGTACAATATATATTAATAATTAAATAAACAGACAAAAGTTAGGAAAAAAAACATGTATAACACATCACGAAAAAAGCAGACATGCTTTATAAGCTCTGAGTTGGGTAAATTTCACGCTTCGGATAAGATTGTCACTGGCTTGTCACTTAAATTTGACGCAAATAACAGTGTCATTATACGAGAGTGCATTGTCATTTAATGGGATCTAATTTTATTCAGCGCCCTAGTCATACACTTAAAACGCGGTCCCATAGGCGTTCCCTAATAATATCGTGAATCGTCATAGATCCGTTCAAATCTTGCTACAACACCACTATCAATACTCCATCGACGATTTGATGATAGGTGATTTTAGATAAACCATGCTAATTTGCATCCGTATATATCCTACTATAAGAATTAGTAATCGCCACGTAATGTTGCAGGTGTCTTGTCTGGTTTATTTAATGGTAGATACTGTTAGTTTATTTAGTGGTAGATTTTTTATTTACCAACTGTTGTATTTCAAACTAGTTTTTCTCTTAACTGGCAGTATTTTGTGGTAGTTTTTTCACTTAAGTTTACATGTATTTTGACCAGCGATATCCTTTGCTGAAAATTGTTAAATTTGATGGCTTTTAGAAAACTTTACATCACATAACTGTTTTCATGGAACGAGCTTTTATTGTTTGATTTAAAGAAATGTGTTATCAGTGCCCATCAAATACTTTTAGAAACTTATGCTGCTAACAACTTACGGTCATTCAACAATTTAAAAGTGATGATTTTGATGTCAATGATAAAGAACGGTCTATTGATGATAACGAAAACCCACACAGATGTTTCTAGGTGTTTACACACGATGAAAAAGATCTCAAAAGGAGAGGAAATTGCTACCACACGAATTGACTGAAAGAACCATTTCAAACTGTTTCAACCTCGCGGTTTCATTTCTTATCATGCAAAAAAGAAGAATTTTCTTTGTCCTATGGAAAGTGGATTTAATACGGCACTCCTAAATCATGAGTTAGTCCTAGAGTGCTATCCACATCGACACCGAAGAGAAATATTTATGGCCATAAAGTTATAATTGGAATCATGACAATCATGTTATATATGATCAAATATAACCGAGTTATTATTCGATTGTTTCAAGTGATTTTTTATTATTGATATCAACAATACATATATCAATTATATCTACAGCTTACTTTGTTTTGGTATGGCAATCTTATAATCGTAATGAAATGTTCAAATAATTATAAGAGTTGAATAAGGGATGAGAAAATATTGAATTAACGAAAAAAGTCCATTTTACAGTACATGTGAAAGTGGCCAAAAAAATCCAGAAAACAACATGATAATACAGACAACGTAATGACAATAGCTGTATTACATATGATACAATTCCATAATCTATCCTTAAAATACAGAAACATATTAAATATAACTAAATAGGTATTATTTTATTTTTTGTTGATTAAATATGAAAAAGAGGAGCAATTTTTTATGTTTTTTTTTGTAATATTTTTGGGATCTCCTTTATACCAATGAGGGTTTATTTGGACTGGATCAACTGTTTAACGTGGGTTTAATAGCCTTACTGCGATGGTTATTCCTTGTCAGATTTCCACTCTTGCCTATAAAGACATTTAAAGTTACAATCACAAACATAAACTACATCCATGCACCAGCAGGATTCGAACCCCCGACTATCGCAAGACCGTCCTGTCTCATTGACCACTGCGTTCGCCGAGACGGCGAAATAATGTTTATTTTACAGAAATTTTATTTCGCATATATGCATGCAAGGTTTTGCTGAAGTATTGAGGTTACAAAATGAGAGGAGGTCGATAAATGTACATCGTACTACGAAAACATCTATCAAGAACCTTCAAATAGGTATTATAGAAAACATTATTGTAAGAGTTATACAGATCCATGAGAAATGTTACAAGCACTTAAAAAATGTCACATACAAGAGAGTGCAGCTTTTCGAATCAGTTAAGCAACCTATAACTAATCCCTACACTTCTCTATGAGGAAGGAAGGAAAGAATATTGCTTTGAAATATTATTAATGCTCTTTTATAGATATGTGAAATTTAGAGTTCAGTGGTTTAAATTAGATAGAAAAAATTGTAATTAAATTCTAATAGATTAAAAAATTAACGAATTGCTTAATTAATGCCACTACTCGACAAAAAAAGCTAACAGAAGAAATTCATCTACCGAATACTAAGTTAAAATGTTAAAATTATGAAAATCTTACATGTACTCTTTTGTAATTTATAAAAAGAAAAAAAACCTTTAATTTCCTATTAGATCCTTCCACTCATTTCTGACACATATTTGACTGCACCCAGTATTGTTCCGATGTTTCCCAATACGAAAATAGCCACGATGTAAACGTAAACACGACCTACATAACGGAGATCAACAATGCAATATTGCTGTTACAAAAGAAAACGAATTTGTCATTAACATAAATATGCCGCGTATAAGAAGAGACAAGTAAATATTTGATCGCTGATAATTCAGGATGGCGTCCGATTCCATAAATAAAAGAAGAATTGTGTTTCTAATGAAAAAAACTGTTAGACTGTGTTGATTTAAAATTAGAAAGGGATAGAAGAGCTTTCAAAAATTAAATTATTTGTTTCATCTGAGTAAACACATTCCGTTTACCATTAAGTGACAGCGTGTGTTATTTATTTGTATAACTGTGGATAGCGGTTTTAATTTAACAATAATATCTTCCACGAACTGCTACCTGTTAGTTACTTACTCTAAGAAAAAAACATTGAAAATGTACTAGTGGTATCGAATTTATGGCGACGTCTGTTACTCACTGATTGACTGAACCAACATATAAACTTAACCAATAAACCAGTAAACCAATTGAAAATTCACCATACCTCATAAGTTGATTTGTATATTTTGTTACGTTGTCAGTTATGAGATAAGTTTTTTTTAACAACTTAATTCTTTAAATTTACAGATCTTTAATTTATATCTGTTAATTATGGTCAATTCATCATTTATTGGTCACTGAAAGAATCAGAAAAAAATTAGCATACAGTAATACATGTTCATTTGGTAGTTTGTACTTATAAACATAAAAACAATACAGAGTGTTTAAAACATATTTTTTTTATAACATCTTTATTAGATACGCTTAGTACAATCTTAATTATTATTATTACAATTAATTTATTACTACTTTTCCTATGTACTTGGATTAATTAACAAGCAAGACGAGTACGAGAAAATACATCAGTATGTATTCCTCAATTATAAAATTATAATTATTTATTAATTATTAACTTATAAATATAGTTTACACTAATAATACACACTAAATGTTCACACAAGTTCGTATGGTTTTGTTCGTTTCAATCTTCTGATATCCTGTGCGCTGTCCAGCAGTTGTATTGCTTCCACGTTAGAATGATTTAGTAATTTTCTTTCGTGTTTCAAGGCGAAATCCTGCACAACATAGCGATAGGCATTGGTAATCAATCGAAGAATCTTGTTTTGACAGCGCTGTATGATTAACTGATTTGCATTTTTAGTGCAACCCCATTTTTGCACCCCATAGGTCCAAATTGGCTTTATAATTGTATTATAGATCAACCTCTTTGATTTTAGATCAAGTTGAGAGTATCTTCCGACTAACCAGTATAGTTGTTTTATTTTGGTTCTAATGTGTTTTGCTTTTTGTCTAACGTGATGCTTCCAATTTAATCTACCGTCAAGACGGATTCCAAGGTATTTTGCTGATTCTGCTTGAGGAATCGGGCATCCATTGAGTGATATAATTAAGTTTTTATTATTTCTCCTTAATGCAAAATTAACGTGGACAGATTTGGAGCTATTAAGTTGAATTTTCCAATCTTTTGTCGATTTGTAGATTTTGTTGACTGTCACTTGCACTTTTTCTAGTGCCCTAGGCAGAGATATATCTTTTGCCATAATAACTGTGTCATCAGCAAAGGTTCTAAGAAGTGTTTCTTTTGTTGTTGGAATGTCAGCAGTGTAGAGCAGATACAGGAGAGGTCCTAAGACGCTACCTTGTGGAATTCCAGCCGAGATATTTTTAAATATCGAGAACGCCATTTCGTGCGATACTCTAAATTTTCTTCCGAATAAATATGACTCCAGCAATTGACAATAGTTACGCGGTAACAATTTGCTCATCTTACAGATTAATCCCAAATGCCAAACCCGATCAAAAGCTTCTGAGACATCCAGGAATATTGCAGGGCAGTTTAAAACATATGACTGCTTGGAAAATCTGCAAAGACTGGATTCTAATTAACACAATGCATTAAAATACATACAACGAAAGGATGATTAAGTGAATTAGTAATAACAGCTGCAGTTTTCGTTGATTTTGATTTTTTACCATCAGAAATAGGAAAGTGAATCTAAGTAACATAGAATATCATGTGAATATCTAAGTAACGTAGAATATCATATAATTCTTAATAATTTTGAGTTAAATCTTGAATATACTGAAATTGTCCATCACATATGTATAAAGATGAAAAATTACAGGATGGGCCAACAAAGCAATAGTGAATTATGCATCTAACATCCTAGATTATCCTTATTAGTAGCAGCTTGAATTTCATCTCGTTAAAACCATCATTAACCCTCTGAGTTTGTGTAGTTGTGCAGTGAAGTGCACTAAAAGGTAAAAACACTGAAAACTGCTACTAGCTTTATTTTATTAAAGACTACGTAAGGGCCAATGGGCCAAAGGTCGTAAGTACCTAGTTTTAAGGCACTGTAGAGACCAATTGTGACTGAGCCGGTAACGATTAGTAATAACATAATAAATTACGAAATACCGAAAAAATATCTGAATTTGTTTAGTTTCTTAGAATAATGTTAATTCGACAATTTATTATAAAATACACATTAGATTTCACGGTACAATCTGAATCCATTATACCGTGAGAAAGAAAACGAACACCAGTAGGTAACAGTAAATTTTTCAAGATTACCAAACGTACAGTCATTAATATTACATGCGAACTGATTACGCCGAAACTGGTTCATTACTATCTCGAAAAGAAAAACCTCGTTGTTTTGGCTGGGCGTGTTCTAAAACTCAAACTGTATTTCGGTTATGATAAATCGTTTCGTCCGACACCAGGTACATTAGTAACGTCCACGAAGACCTTTCCTCGAGGAATGAACCATAAACTAGCGCATTTCGGAAATATTAATTCTAACGGAGACAAACAAGGCAATTAGAAACGAGTCATGTACAGCAGCATATATTATTTAAAAAACGATTTTGGATTTGGCGCATAGGCTCAATCACGGGGTGCACTATATTGCATAAAATAAACTATATTGTCTTCTTTTTTTAATGACAGTACATTCTTTTCGAGTCGATCGAGTGAAAAGGACAAAAACTTTAGGATATTTAGATTTTTTGATGTATCAATAATTCTATGGGAATAATAAATGAATTATCTTATTTTTGGTGGCTTAACATAATATAACATCAAAGATTGGTATGCTAAGTTTAGACGTGGTGAAATGAACACCGAAGACGGTGAACGCAGTGGACGCCTAAAAGAGGTTGCTACTGACGAAAACATTTAAAAAATCCACAAAATGATTTTGAATGACCGTAAATTGAAATTGAATGAAATAGCACACTCTAAAGAGATCCGAAGTCCAATCGAGAGTCATCCGAGTGGACTGCACACTATGAACCCGCTCCAAAGCGTGGGAAACATCAACAGTCGGCTGGTAAGGTTATGGCGTCTGTATTTTGGGGATGCGCATCGAATAATTTTCATTGATTACCTTGGAAAAGGAAGGACCATCAACAGTGACTATTACATATCGTTATTAAACCGTCTGAAGGACGAAATCGCCGGAAAAAGTGCCGCAATTGAAGAAAAAGAAAGTGCCGATTCACCAAAACAATTCACCGGGTGAGTCACAAGTCAGTGAAAAAAAATGACTTTTGCGTTCTTCATATTCAAATATTTTTGGTTTACGCTCTTTGTTTAGCATATCGAAATTACCATTTTAAAAACCACGCCTCACATGTTTTTTATGTTAAAGCATGCTTACCGTAAGTTTCTACTAACAAACGATGACTTTCAGTGGCTTTTATTTTTTTGCTTAAATGAAAAAAGTAATGCGTATCGCAAATGCACGTTTTCAGGGACAAAACTTGACATTTTCAAAGAAGGTATAAATCTATGATGATGGTACTTTGGCAAAAGATACAATTACAACTTTGAAGCTTGATGTCAGTAGAATAAAATAACATGTGTCAAATCATTACATCGCATACTTAAGCCTAGCGAAGTCTGTTAGAAATACCGATAATGACTTTCCGGTACACCGGCACGTTATTTAGAAGGCTTATTCGGAATATAATGCATAAAATAAACTATATTGGGTTTCCTTTCTAATGACCCTACGTTCTTTTCGAACCAATCGAGTGAAAACAACAAAAATGTCAAGAATATTTAGATTTTGTGCTGCATCAGTAATTCTATAAGAATAATAATTAAATTGTTGTGTAATTTTTGATGGTTTAACGGGGAAGAGCAAAGGTACAGAAAATTTATAAAAGTTATAAAATCCAAACATTTATAGTGGGAATGTTAGCTCTCAAATTTGTAACAAAACGATATCAAGAAGGAATGAACATATACGAAAATTTCACCCCGAATTAGCTGAAGATTTTAAAATGATAACAAGAAGCGGGAGAGAATATTATTCTTGTTGTTCAAATAAAAAAAATTGTAAAGTATATGAAAGAAATAATGTACCATTGTACTACTAGTAATATTAAAGGTAATTACTACTTTTATACATATTTTGTTGGAATTAACCACCCATTCATTTTAGGGTAAATGTCAACAAAAAGTTGGAGGTAGTCATCATATAATATGTTGATGTAATTTCCGTAAATACATTTTAAATATGGTGTGTTTCCACGAAAAACTTTATTCGAGGAATGAACCATAAACTAGCGCATTTCGGAAACATTAATTCTAACAGACAAACAAGGCAATCAGAAACGACTCACGTACAGCACCGCGCGTTCCCCTCCCCTCAACCCCCCGTCTACCGCAGTCGTCCGACCCTACACATCTATCGTGAAAAATTCAGTCCGATGAAGCAGATAACCCATAGAGCGAAACACATCGAAATGGAAATGACAAATCGCTCTTGCCTAACTGGTACTTGTTCCTTTGCCATTTAAAAGGCTAAACGTCGGCCGGCCGCGATGTTTCCCCAAGAGATATTCCCCCAGATAAGCGCCGCTGAATAGCTCGACCATTGAATTTGAAATTGTTTCTTTTCGCGGTCGTTTCGACCGGCGGAAAGTTGTCGGAATTTTTATCGTGACTGCGCCGGTGCTAGACTCCTAATGTTTTTTTTAATTTGACTCCGTCCGCGTGGCTCGTTTTCCACTCGGTCGTCGGTTTTAATTTCCCGGTTTGTTTTTGTTTCGGCACGGGAGGAAAAGGTTCGAATAAATTACCGCCGATTTAGAGTGGTGGCGGAATGGTTCGGACATAATTTGAAGACGCAATGTTTAACACAACTACTGAAAACATTTAAAATAAATTGGGTGTTAAATTTATGTTAGATTCTTCGATACCTTCGCGGAGAATGTGAATTTTGGAAATGAAAACATTAATAGTTAAGTACCTCTTTATGGTATCTATAGCTTCTTGGTGTGATAAAAATCAAAAGAACGAATTTCTCACGAAAACATTTCTTGAGGTGTAAGAGTAGCCATAAATTACAGAGAAGTGCCCACCGGGCGAATGTGGCGGATATTGAAACAATTTACAATGGCTTTTTGAGCTAGCTGAGCGAATATTTCCTTTCTTGTGTAAGTCAAGAATTTTTTGCAAATTCTTGCTGTGCACAGTCATAATCATCGTTCTACAGTTTTCGTAGAACCATACACCTAAAATTTTAATTTTTAAAGCTCAGAGTTGACCACTTAAAGAATAGAATTGTTGACTAGCAGAGCTGGGTCAACATATATGTGTTGCTTTAATCATAATACAAAGTACTATCTCGCATGTATTTAAGATTCGAAATAAAAAATATTTGTAAGTTGTGTATTTGAAATATAGAACACAAAATTCAATATTCTAACTATTTTTATTTAAGATACAAAATACAGCCAGGTGTTAGGTTACGCAAATTAATTCAGCCCAGTATCTTAAGCAGTAAAAGAGGAATTTCCTTTCATGAACACTAGATATGTAATATACTAGATAATTAAATGTACTATCAGACAAACCGCCCCTTGTTGGGGAATGACTGACCTAAAGAAAACAATATTTCTACAGGTACTGATGACCATAAACTTGTGCTACTGAATACATTTTTTATATTTAGTTAGCGTGATAGGCTTTTTGTTTTTATCTTTATCTAGGAAGCTGACTATCTTTAACGCCATTGATGATGGTGTTTGTGCTTGATCACTATCTCCATTCGCAAAACCAATGAAATCATAATCTGTATTAGTACTGTAAATGACTCTAATCCAATGCTGCAGCCGATCTATTCTGGTACTTACAGATATTAACGTAGTCAGAAACTTGCCATATTACCAAATGTAATTGCCTAATTACTAACATTCGTACTAATAAACTTAAGTGATACCCAAAAGTTTAGTGAAAATAATAATATAAGAGTGATGACGACAATTGACAAGATACTTGACGATTGATGTACAGTATGTACAGGTTGCCAACTTTAAGATGGACAAATTTAGCGGTCGCCATTTTGCTTACGAAAGCTATCGAGCGTTATATTTTGTAGAACGCATCCATTAATAAGATCGCTTAATGAATTTATGTACAAATGTATTGTGAGGTAGGCATTTGAAATGATAACTACAAAATATCTATTGCATATTAATAGTATTTTCAGAGAGATTGTCAAATTGTGTGGAATCAAACGCGAACATAATTTTCGCACAGCTAAGTGATTATTTAAAATCGCATATGTGCTGGTGTAACTAATGCTTAGGGAAGCCTCAATCTCTCAATAGGTAACATGACGATCTTGCTTAATCATTTCGCACACAGCATCGATGTTTTCTGGCACAGCAGTTGATTTTGGACGACCTTCACGAAACTCGTCGGACAGCGAACTACGACCACGACTGAATTCACTAAACCAGCGATACATGGTGGTTTTTGATGGAGCTTCATTGCCAAAAGTGAAATTAAGTTGATTGATGTACTTTTGTTGTGATAATCCACGTCGAAAATCGTAAAAAATCATCGCACGAAAATTTTCACGATTCAGTTCCATTTTTTACCGAAACGAAACTTTCAACTAAATAAAAAATAAACAAATAGCGTCCGTGCGACAAAATGTTCTGAGTATATATATCGTCAAAAATGTCAAAATTTACGATGAAACCGTTAGATGGATTCACATGACAACAGTGTTGCTAATTCCCGAAATATAAATAGTGACCCTCGTATAACATATTTTTTGTCAAATATCTTTAAAAAATGTAAATTTAAAACCGTTAACTTCCATTTAGAATATTAAAAATAATAAGGTGCGCCATATAATTTTGGATAAAACAGGTAAACGGAATTTTATTCCCTCTTAAAATTCTTCTCAAATTCTCAAAGTTTGCTTTTAGTATAAGAAAACACAAAGACAGAGCTCTAACAGATCCTATTAAATTGATGGCACTAAGCAAATATGAAAAAGGGAAAAGACAGAAGAAATTATTTTGATTTGTTCCAAAGTTCTTCGTTTATGATTTTTTAGATATATTTATTTTTATATTATATTTATATCGTATACATAATTTGCATATATATGCATAATAAATAATATATATTTAATTCATTTACATTTACAGATTATATTTATTTCATTCACTTCACTCACTAATTGAATTAATAAATTTATTCCAGAAATTGATTTGTTTTCTATTTAGATTTTATATATCAATGATATTTATATTATCAAAAGTTATATTGATTGTATTAATGATGAAGAATATTCTCTATGATTACTGAACCATTCCCTGCATTGCTTTATGATTAAAATTAAAATGGTGAATGTTTATAACATTTAACATTTTTTACATTACAATCTCGCTATTAATAAACATGACTTGACTGCATAAAATGCAAATAATATAAATAGGGTCACAAACCAGCCTTGAATATCTTATCGTTTAATTCAGTGGAGATAAACATGATATCAATATCTTTATTTACATTCACCGCGAAAAAGTTAAATACTAAAATGAGATTTTCCACCAGCATTATAGCGATAAGAGAGCCGCAGAAAAACTAGTGATACTCGATGATGTAATTTAAAAATACGTTCACATCTTGTCCATTCATAGTTGTTGGATTATGTGAAAAACAGTCAGATCGCTAAAAGTGTTGAAATATAATTTTTTCGTACATCATTTCTGTTCCTTTAACATACTTTTGATATTGATTGATTGATTATATTATATTTATTTCTTTACTTTGATACATCAAGGCAAAACAATTTTCCACAATTCCTCACCATCATATTTGCGAATTAGACATGCACCATGATATACGTCTCTAAAAGATATTGCGATAGTCGGTGGTTCGAATCCTGCTGGGAAATGGTAGTAAATTTATGTTAGTGATTGTTTAACATTTGTGATTGTCTTAGGCAAGAGTGTAAAATCTGACAAGGAAAGGCGTGACTGGGATCACGCCAGTAACCAAGCTGCGTAAGACCAGTAACTAAGTTGGTCACTCGTCAAGGCCTTAATGCCGAGGATCCTGGTTCGGAGCCCACGTTAAAAAGTAGGTCCAGTCCAGATAAACCCTCGTTGGTAAAAAGGAGATTAAAGTTTATATATAGAGATACAAAAAATTAAACATTTACAGTTTACTGTAAAAAAGATGCGTGTATAAATTTGACAGCTGTCGGAAGATTAGTTTGTGAATTATAGCATTTTGAGTGAAGCAACTTTTGTTATTGTGAAAAAAATAGGTAAAAAGGAATTTCGCGTGTTGATAAAATGTTGAAGCAAAAACATGGCTTGATGCCGAGTTGTCGGACACTGCCCCAGGAAAATCAATCATCAAGGATTGGTATGCTAAGTTTAGACGTGATGAAATGAGCACCGAAGACGGTAAACGCAGTGGACGCCCAAAAGAGGCTGTTACCGACGAAAACATTAAAAAATCCACAAAATGATTTTGAATAACCGTAAATTGAAATTGAATGAAACAGCCGATATCAACTGAACGTGTACATCATCGCATCATTCATCATTGAGAAAGTTCTGTGCAAAGTGGGTGCCGCGCGAGCTCACTTTTGACCAAAAACAACGAGTTGATGATTCAGAGCAGTGTTTAAAGATGATCAAGCATAATAAATACAAGTTTTGCGTCGGTATGTGACAATGGATGAAATATGGCTCCATCATTTCACTCCGAAGTCCACTGCACACGATGAACCCGCTCCAAAGCGTGGGAAAAATTGGAACAGTTGGCTGGCAAGGTTATGGCGTCTGTATTTTGGAATGCGCATGGAATAATTTTCATTGACTACCTTGAAAAAGGAAGGACCACCAACAGCGACTATTACATAGCGTTATTTACCGTTTTAAGGACGAAATCGCCGAAAAACGGCCGCATTTGAAGAAAAAGAAAGTGCTGCGTCATCAAGACACTGCACCGTGTCAGTAAAAACGATGGCAAAAATCCATGAATTCGATTTTGAATTGCTTCTTCCTCCACCGTATTCTCCAGATCTGGCCCTCGGAAATTCCTGTTCTTAGATCTCATAAAAATGCTCGCTGGAAAGAAATTTTCGTCGAATCTGATGGCCGAAACTGAGGCCTATTTTGAAGCAAAGGACAAATCGTACTACACAAATGGTATCGAATAGTTGGAGAGTCGCTATAATCAGTGTATCACCCTTGAAGGGAATTATGTTGAATAAAAAAAAAATTGCCAAAAAAATGGGCTTTACTGTGGTAGGCTCGGGACTTTTCAATTGATCTGTTAGTTGCCAACAGTTTAAGTAACAAGTCAAGATATAATAACGGAAGTTCTAACTTTTCTATAAGCAATTTGTGCAATTATAAGGTTAGGTGTGTAAGTTTATTATTAAGGTTATTGTTAAGAATTAATTGGTAGTTAACCTATATTCTTTTGAGGCCAGCAAGTATACGAAACTAGGATAATTACATATATGTTATCGATACAATAGGTTACTTTAATTAGGTTATTAGATTTTAGTACTATCCTGTTACTGTTCTTATAGCATCCTGTCCGTAAGAAAGGAATTGACGAAAAAATGCTTCCTTTTCAAAAATACATAGTATTTGTTAAGGCACACAACATATAATCTATGCTTTTTCTTTACTTATTTTATTATAGTATTGTAACATTTGTTGAGTAGAACAAATTTTGATGTTTCAATGTTAAACATTATATAAAATACTATCTATCTTGGATGTAATATCGTAAATTTACCATTGATTGGTTATAAAAATTAAAGTTACTTAAATCAAATATTATTTAAAAAAGGATGAGACATAAAAAAATGACGAGAGCTTCTTAAAATCTATTTTGAATGTATCTATTTTTGGAATACTCACCGAATTTATCGCAGCACTGAATCCAGCCTGACAGGACCCTTGTCTGTGGTATCCCCAATTACCTGATAAAAAGATACGAATTAATTAGCTATGAAATGTTGTGTTTTTTCTCTGTTGTTTCTATTCATGTCAAAACGTTTTTTCTTGGTAAGTGGTGTTGATGGAAAGGTTACTGTTTATAGCGCATAAGTGGTTTTAAATGGATAGTGTTTAGATTAATATTGTGGTTGCGTTATTTTAAACAGAACGGTGAACAATAGTGGTAAAACAAAGAGCTTTCTGTTTAACTTTGGAGTCTATTAATATGATACATTCATAAAATTTCATATCGTAAACAAAATTATGACTAATTTTGGTTTTAAAAAATGTTATTCAATCAGACGATTTTTCAAAATTCAAATTATTTTAGGAGATATAGTTGTTTTAATGACGCACTAAAAACGAAAATTTAAACGCATTTTTCTCGAAAGTACTACTTTTTCCCTTCACTATACATTATTTTATCGTATCGTAAATTTAAAGGTTTTTTTTTAATAAATCAATCTCACTTTATTTTCTTCTTTTTTTAATGTGCTTTTTTGTTTCCAAGTTTTGCGTCTAAATTCATTCGAAAACAGTTATTTATATTGTCATCAGCTTATTATTCTGGTACATCTTCACTAGTGTTTTTTGGGCTTTCATCCATATTGAATTCTCAAAAAAACCTTTAATGTTTTGAGAGCGTTTCAACAGAATCTATCAACCATCTTTAGGTCTTCTTCGTTTTTCTTCGTAAAACGAGAAACAGACAGAAACTACTATTATACTCTATTAGTATTAGTGAAAAATTTATATTATGATAGGGATATAGTTTGCATTATAATAGGTATAAACTTTTTGTATCGCTTTTCAAGAAGTCAGTCTTCTATTGATACTCAAAAACAATTGTTGAGAAGATTGACAATTAAGATCGAATGATGTAACAGGTGATATGTCTAATAGAAGTCGTTGAGATAGGTGCTTGGGTTGTTTTGTAATATTTAAAAACTAGTGTTGGAAACTATCGAGAATGAAAGCGACTATCGACTGTTTAGCAAATAACTGCCTTTTACTATCGACTATTTCAGTCGCTATTTTCGGTCCGATTGATATCGTTGCTATTTACTATCGACTGTTTCAGTCGTACTTTTAGTTACTATTTTTGGTTCTACTTGCTTCATTCGACTGATTTTTTTGGTAGCTTGCTTGTAAGTAACAATATATTATATATATATATATATATATATATATATATATATATATATATATATATATATATATATATATATATATATATATATAGCATTTTGGTACGATATTTTTCAAGATTGTTAATGTAATAGGGTAAAAACATTAAAATTGGAATTTGGAATGATAAATAGTAAAATACTTTTGACGGTTTTTATGGCAATAATAGGTAATATTTCGATAACTCTCTCGATTTTTGTTAAAAAATATTTCCGTTCAATAATAAATAAAGCATTTATATCATTTCATTCAGATAATTTTTAATTTTCATGGATTAGTTTTCTTTTCTATCATTAGGTATATGTTTAATTTTTATATAGTATTTATGGTTTTTGTACATGTATATTTATTAAAATATATTATTTAAAAATAGCAATTAACACATTAAAATACAATAAAACACCTGTGGAGTATTATTCCATTCCATAGAAAAATTCCATTCCTTTTTTACTGATCCACAGAACATTCAAATATAAAAGTAATTTTACTTCGTTTAAAATTAAATTCATAGAATATAAAAATCTCTCTATTCTGATTAAATTATAAATTGCATATTATGTATTATTATTATAATAGTATCCAGTAATAATTTTTTTCCTTTTCTTTTTTAAAGTTAGTTCGTGAAGGACTGTATACATCTCCGTCTCGCTTATACTACCATTGGAAAATTTAACCACATATATTGAATTAACTGCCGCAACGAATGATCGTCATTTTCGTCTAATATCACGAATTGAAAAAAAAACAACCGAACCGTGAATTTGACTGAAAATAGTAATTATTATTTTCAGTCACTAGTTTTTTGACTAGTCGATAGTTTCGACTGTTTTGCGACTATCGACTGTTCCGACTGTTTTCAGTCGATGTTCCCCAACGCTAATAAAAACCATCAATGACGTTTTGCATACTCAAAAACAATTTAAGAGCTGTATTAAGATCGAATGATGTAACAGGTAATGTGTCTAATAGAGATAGGTGCTTGGGTTGTTTCGTAATAGATAAAATGCATCAGTGTCGTCACTGTCCTCTTCTTTCCACAAAATAAAATAGTTTTTAAAGTTTTTTATATTTCATGCTTTCAATCATAAAACTTTCATAACTTGTTTCACGCTTCATATTGGTATTTGGAAGAACTAGTTATTTTTAAGTGAATCATTCCTCGAACACAAAATCGTAGGAAACATTCTTTCAATAACTAACACTAGTGATAAATCTAGAACGCTTCCGTCTAATCCCACACCACGCTCTACTACCTCCAAATTTAGTCGTCATTACCATATCGGCTGATTTACGATGCAGTTTTCGTCCTTAGCCTCCCCGTATTTCATTCCGCGGCTATAAAATATTTTCGTCAGTCACAAATAATTAGACGTCAATCGGAAAAAGAATGCCATTTAATTAACTGAACGGGGATGAACGGGGGCGACGGGAACCGCCGCCGCCTAAGAGCTCAATGACTCAGCATCGGTCGCTAAACATAGAGTTCTTTATTTCGTTTGGGCCCGTGTTTATGGTTCTGGATCTATTTTCAGTATCGAATAAGGGACTGTTGTAACTTCCAGTTCGGAAAGTCGACTTGCTTTCAGTACATTCGCCGGTAACAGTAAACAGACGCCCGAACAAGGAGATGAAATATAAATCGGTGCTGCAGAGAGGGTGGCTTATTTTAAGTGAGTCGAAAGCTTCTAGATTAACAGATTCGAGCAAATTGGCTTCCGACGACGAATAAATATTTTCGAATGCGCCCTATTCAATCATCAAGTGATAAGTAACTTAACATATTGATAAGATTAGACTGAAATAGTTTATTGGTATTCTTTGTTAATATTGGTCTCATATGCAACAAATATCTTCATAAATTTTGATAAGAAGAAATACGCTATAGTAAGGATGCAGAAAAAATATCGATATGTTGGACCGATATATCGATATTTTTTCAGAACAGATTTAATATAATTTTTTAAAAAACCTTTAAAACTGGTACCTAATTTTAAAGGTTTAGCTAATATTTAACAATTTTTATTTTTTCTTAAAAATATCGATATTTTTTCCTCCGATTTATCGATATTTTTTAAAAAATATCGAAAACGATATATCGATATTTTTTTAAATATCGAAATATCCCTATTTTTTCGGTGGCCAACACCCCTACGCTATACGTACAGTGGAACATCCTTTGGCGTCTAAAATTGCTTTTATCTACGGAATCTAATTCCAAAGAAAGCACCGGGCTATGAATTGATATTATACCGAACAAGTGCTCAAAAATCGGTCAAGAAATGCAATTATAAAACTCATCTACTTGATAAATTCAGCATTTCATTTAAGAAATGTTCCGAATGTTTGGAAAATGGCTGAAGTTATTATGATTCTGAAACCTAGAAAACCACCAAATTTAGTAAAATATTATCGTCCAATTTCACTGCCACCAATAATATCCAAAGTTTCCGAAACATTCCTATTGAAAAGGTTAAAAACAATCATAGAGAGAAAGAAATATAATACCTGAAGTTTCATTTGATCAATAAACGTTCAACAGTTGACCAGGTACATATAATTATACACATTAATGAAAAAACCTACCAAAAGAAAAAAGTTCGCTCAGGTGTATTCTTGAACGTAGCGCGAGCTTTTAATAAAGTTTGGCATGAAAAACTCGCACATAAACTCTATAAAGTGTTAGCGAAACAACACATTGAGCTTTTATAATCCTATATCTCAGCCAAATTGTTTAGAGTTAAATAAGGGGAAGCTTATTCAATAATGAAAGAATCAAAAACAGGTGTTTTATTATAGCTACATTTGCTGATGACACTGATGCTTGCTATTGGCGTCAATAATATTGATCGAAGAATTAACCAGAAAATGCGAATAATAATATAAATAAGTGGGGCCATACACGGGGAATAAAAGTCAACGAGGACTAAGGACAAGAGTAAGGAAAAATCCCAAGTATATTGGAATAAATCCTGGGAAGCAGCATGTCAAAAAGAAAAGAAAATAACAAGAATTGAACTTAAAAAAGTATTGGTTATTTGGAAGATAGATCCATACATAATAAGTTGCTGCTCTACAAGTAGTTACTGAAACTTATTTTTTTTATTATTACTCTTCGTGAGTCCACAATCTGCCCTATTGGCAATAAGTATTTCTTCTGTTTATATTATATATACATGGCATGTAGAAAATCACTTCATTAAGCAATCTTCTGTATAAAATATTATCTTAATTAATTAGTCTTATTCTAATGCTTATTCTAAACTCTACATATGTCCAGTAATCAGATCAGATGGTGTTAAACGTTTTAGTCTACGCACTTCACTATCACGTCGCATATTTAGCTGATTAGCGAGTACATTGGGATGCACTGACACTCTTTCGAAGTACTTCACACAAACACGTTGGATTACACTCGTTATAGGTTCTAGAGGAATATCGCGTTGTATCACTTTATTTGAAATATAGTACGGAGCATCAACAATGGCACGCAACACCTTATTTTGGAACCGTTGAATGATGGATATATTGGATTTGCTAGCGGTACCCCATAGTTGAATTCCATATGTCCAAATGGGCTTGAGTATAGACTCATACAGCAATACATTGGCTTTAATGCGCCATGTCTTCAACCATAATTGTATTTGCTCCAGGTGGGTTTGTAGGTTTATTGATGCTGTGACTGGATCTTCATGGGATGCTAAGATTGCTGTATCGTCTGCATATGTTGCCATAGTAGTTATTTTTGTGGTGGGCAGAGCAGCCGTATACAGAAGATACAGTACTGGACCCAGTACACTACCTTGCGGAACTCCTGAATATATGGGATTTAATTCGGTATGTTCATCGCCTTGATTTACAATAAAATGTCTGTCAGTGAGATACGATTTTAGTAGCTGATAGTCCGGATGAGGGAGAAGTTTCTTTAGTTTAACCTGCAAGCCCGTATGCCATACTTTGTCAAAAGCCTGAGATATGTCTAGGAAAGCAGCCGAACAATATCTTTTGGCATTTAGGTCAGCGTTTATTTGGTTTACAAGTCTATGCACTTGTTCTATAGTCCCATGCTTATTGCGAAAGCCAAACTGATGTTCTGGAATAATTTTTCTTTTTTCTATTATATAGTTTAGTTTTTTTATGTATAACTTCTCGAAAACTTTCGAGATTATTGGTAATAAACTTATAGGTCGGTAGGAGATCACATCTTCTGGTATTTTTCCTGGTTTAAGTATCATTAATATTTTAGCTACTTTCCAGATACTAGGGAAGTAATTAATTCGTAGCATAGCATTAAATATATATGTTAATAGTTTTATAGCCTTTTCTGATAGTTCTTTTAAAATTTTGCCAGTAATTAAGTCATAACCAGGAGCTTTTTTAATATTAATCTCTCTCATTATTGTATGTTTAACTTTTTTGACCGTTAATTTCTCGTGCGGTAAATCCATTTGAAATGGCGAATCTAGAAAGCTAGTAATTTTATTTTCGTCATCTTTATGTAGCTGAGACTGGAAAGGTTTAAAAACATTTTTTAAGTGTTTTGAGAAAATGTCGGCCTTCTCTTTATTGCTTCTCGCCCAATTATTTTCGCTTGTTTTAATAGGTGGGTTATGCTGCTGGGATCTCCTAAGCTTTTTTGTTGCTTTCCACAACGAATAGTCTGTAGCCTCAGTTGATGTCAAGTTTTCTAGGTATTCTTGAATGCCTTGGTTCTGTTCGATTTGGATTAGATCTCTCAGCTCTTTTATGGCCCTATTAAATTTTCTTTTATTCTCTTCAGTCCTTTGCTGTTGCCAATTTCGTCGTAACTTTCTTTTTTCTGCTATCTTTTTCTGTATTGTACATGATATATGTGTATTTTTTCTTGGAAATGTTTCAATGTTGGGAGTCGCGGAATATGCTGCCTCCTGTATATTTTTTGTAAGATTTATTGCTGCTATTTCTATATCCATTTCAGTTTGTAACGGTAAGTTTAGAGAGATATTTTGGTCTAAGTTTTCTCTAAATGAGGGCCAGTTAGTTCTATTATTGCACAGAGAAGGGGGTTTATCTTTGATGGTAATTTTTGAAGAAATTGTTACTATTATTGGTGAATGATCAGAAGACAGGTCGAAACATGATTCTGCCTGACACTTTTTTGGATCAATATTTTTTGTAATACAGAAATCTATTGTATCTGGTTTTTTATTTCTGTCTGAAGGCCAATATGTTGGTTCACCAGTAGAGATATGTTGTAAGTTATCTATCCTTATGGCTTTGAGCAGTTCTCTACCTTTTGAGGTTATTATTCTTGAACCCCACATTAAATGTTTTGCATTATAATCTCCTCCTGCTATAAATCTATTACCTAGCGTACGGAAGAATTCTTGAAATTGTTCTGCCTTGTTGTTATGTTTGGGTGGGCAATAAATCGCAGAAATTGTTAATGGTCCATGGGCTTCCTCTATGGTTATACTGGTGGCTTGCAGGTAGTCTTTGCGGAATTTTTCTTTTTCGAAATGCTTTATATCATCTCGAATTATTATGGCTGTACCTCCATATGCTTTATCATCAGGGTGATTTGTATGATAAAGCTTATATTTAGGAACTTTCAAATAATTTTTGTCCGTAAAGTGTGTTTCGGAAACCATCATAACGTCAATATTTTGTTCAATTACGAACATTTTTAGTTCCCTGGCATGTTGTTGGAGCCCATTGGCATTCCAGACGGCGATTTTGTAGCTATTGGTTTCAGGCATTAGGCAAGTTTGCTTACGACGGTTGTGAGTAGACCAAGCATCGTACTCATTTGATCCATTAGTTTGGCCATCATATTTTCTAATCTTGAGATGTTGCTAGTTTCAGTAGGTTGAGATATTGTCTCTCGTTTTTGTGCTGAACCATTTTCAACTATTTGGGCATAAGTTATGTCTGGTTGACTTGTTCTGGTGGGTAGTGGTAGATTGGTAGTAGTGGATTGTTTTTGTTGATGCCTTTTTTCCCTTAAGGCAGGATAGAGTTTCTGCTGTAGTTGCTTGTGAACTGCGCAACCCTTGTAGTTCGCTGGATGATTTCCGTTACAGTTGACACATTTCACTTTTTCATCGCGAACTTTACGAGTACAATCTCCTGTCTTATGTTCTCCTGCACATTTTACGCATCTATATGATTTGCGACAGTAAGTCTTTGTGTGCCCGTGCGCTTGACACCTTGTGCATTGTGGTATAATTCTTTTTATATGTGGTGGTTCGCATTTAATAATATTATTTTCCAATTTGGTGATTTCATACACCGCCTTATTGTTTCCATTAGGTTTTATGTCTATATAAAACATAGGCAGAGGTTTTTTTGTCGTGTGATGTCGTATATTGTGAATATTTACGACCTCGTGGCCTTTTTCAGCTAGTGCTACCTTGATGGTGTTAAAGTCCGTCCCGTGATGTAATCCTTTTAATACGAATTTAAATGTTCTCTCGGATTTTGGCCTGAATGTATGGTATTGGGTGTTTCTTTCATCTAATTCTTTTATAAGAACTTTAAAGTGATCCGCTTCGAACAATTGGATTTTAATTGTTTCATAGCTCACTGTTTTAATTGTGTAGTTCGTAGTAATGGTTTTTAATAAATCATGGATGTTTTTTATTATTCCTACCTTATAGACTGTTATTGGTGGTGGTTTGGGAACAACTTTTTCAGGGCTTGGTTGTATGTTCTCTTCAATTTCTTCCGACAGGTTGCTAAAACTGTTTTTTGTCTCTATCGGTTTCTGCAACCAATAGTCACTGATTCTTGTTTGTTTCCTCGCGATTTCTTCTTCTGGACTTCTCAATCGTTTTTTGTTAACGACTGTAGTCCATTCTGATGGTGGAGTTTGCGTTATTGCTGTTTGTTCTAATCTTATATCAAAGTGTGCAGGTGATTTGGTTGAATCGCTATTGTTTGCCATTTTTTAATTTTTAATATTTTATTTAATTTACTTCCAGAGGATAAAGAAAATAAAATAAATACATTGTTTATTTCACGCACTTCATTTTTCACTTACGTTATTTTAGCATTAGTTTTTTACTATAAATACTATAAATGAATTTCAAAAGGACTGTTGTAAAATAAGATGAAATTATTTTAAACACTAATAAAAATGAGATGCAGTCCTTTTGTCTGGTCACGTAAACACGTATTCACTACACTTTAGGTCCACTGAGAGACGGATAGCCGCATCTGTTATGCGTTTTTAACACTCAATTAAATAACCGTAATAAAATACTGGGTTTTTTTAAAGAAAGGTATCTTTTTATAGCTTGGACCGTATTGAAAATACGTCTTCACCCTACGAAGGTTGGAACTGAACTACTGAAACTTATATGGACCTACGGACTTCAGTTATGGGAATGTTCTGCGAGAAGTTAAATCAACATGATACGAATATTTCAGAATAAAGTGCTGAGAAGTATTGTGGTACTACAGGCTACATCCAGATACTACAGGCAGCAGTTACTTACCCATAAACTCTCGGATTCCAACTGTCGGAGGGGAAATTAAGAAATTCTTAACAAGATATGAGGAAAGGTTCCATTCTTATGTAAACACAGAAGTTGCACCACTTCTTATCTCTTCTCGTCTTTTGGACAACACTGAGCTAAGACGCAGACTCAAGAGAACCAAACCTTGTGATGTTTTATAGTTGTGTGTCGAGACTTAGTCGGCAATGACTACTTTTATCAAATAATCATATTAATAAATTTTTAAAAGTCTACAGAATCAGCCGATACATTGAAGCATTTGGCGTCTTTTATTAACGATTACGATATTAATGACACTCAAAAAACAACGTTTGTAAAAGGCAAAGATGAATGTTTCACCGAAACCGACTTGGAGAAAATGTTAAATGCATGTTTCAAGAAAAAGCTTCAATGAGCACCCAAAAGGCGAACTTTAACTTGTCGATTCGCGTATTGAAATAAGCCAAACTGTTAATCCCAAAGATGCTTGAAGCTCTTGCCTAAATAAAAAGCTATTTTAAACGTTTATTATTATAATCTGAGTTTATTATATTATCAATTGGGAAACAATACATGAACAAAATTCTTAGCTAGTTTCTAGACATTAATTAGCTCCGTTAATTCGTGAGTTGAAGTTCTAGTTCTAGATTCTCAACAGCCTTTTGTTTTGATTAAGTATTATGATCACAGTTATTTCGTACATAAGCCTCTTAATTATTGTTAGTTATATCCGAAAGCCTCTTGGTCCCACATCATAATGTTTATAGCTTTCTGAGATTCAACATTTCAGCCAAAATATTACTCATGGTATCTATAGTTTATCCAAAGTGGCAGTGAACTCACGTCATATCAATTTATGACATCAAAACGTCGCAATTTTGCCGCACTTAAATTGATATTAAATTTAATTTAGCCTTGATATATAACAATAATCTAATATAAATAAAATAGTAAAACAAAAATGTTATAAAATATTATTTATTTTACGTTATGTTACGGCAGTTTCAACCCGAGTAATAACGAATATTACGCAGCAATTTGAAATTAATCAAAACAAGCAAAGCGTCAAAACGTTTGCCATTTTATAACCTCTTATTATCACTAATGTTTTGAAGAATTTTGCAGATATTTGACAACAGAATGACTTTTGCAGACTGATTCGGTCACATGTTCGAACGTATCAGACATCTCAAATATTATCAAATACTATCTATTGTAATGTTAAATATTTTTAAGAAAGTCTAAATAAAATAAAAAGTAATTGTTGTTATTATATATAAATACATTTCGTTTAGTTTTATGATTTATGTACTTCCTTCTGTGATATTTGGATGCTGAAGAATTGCCGATTTATTTTCAATTCACCCAACTTAGCTAAGCTGTAATATTTGTAAACGCAGTAGCATTTTGACAACTACCATAACCATAACGATATGAGTTAATTTTTATTTCTCATTGATAGTAATACTGCCTCATCGTAAATAATTTTAAAATTACTAAAAATAGTTTGATTTGAATATTAGATATATGAATATAAGATATATATTATTTAAACATAGCATATATTATCATTAAACAAGCACATATTATTTGTAGGCTATAGAGTGCGATGAACAACTTTGAAAGAATTCAATACCTATGACAATACCAGGCAATCAGCACCTTCTAAATTTATCTCTATACTAAACTATATATTTTAATCATAATATTGCAGAAATTCACAGAATGTATTAAAAATGACTTGGGTAAGACTTAGGTCAATATGAAACTCAATTTTTATTTACTCAATTTTAGACTTAAACTAAAGATAATAGATCATTGACGGTTCCAGGCGGTACTACGTGCCATCTGAACCGATATTTTGTAGTGCTTGAATGAACGCTCTTAATTAATTAAGCATATAGAAATACGGAATGCATCATTGCCTTATACAGAAGGATTTTGATTGAGACTTGTAGTTTAATTGATCTACATAAGAGCGGAAATAGCGCCTTTCATATGTCATAGCCATTCTCAATAGCTTGTTAACAATGTTGATACCTGAATAAATAACATTTAATATTTTTAGTTTAGTACGGTTGATTTCGCGTATATATAATTTACTTAATGGTCTTTTATTTCGCAATTCTATAAAACAATTTCTTGTGTGTAAATAAAAAAATGTTTCAGTTAGTAATGTATTACTCATATGATTAACAAATATAATCCTGCTTTTCTGATAATTACCGACTGAATATTTTATAGTAATTTTTCAAGTAAATTAAAAATTTCTAATATACTAGGAATATCTGTTTTAAAGTTTCTAAAAAATATCATTTTTCTTAAAGTCAGACCTTAAAAGCCTAAACAGCTTTAGAATCACCTGTTGCCCCTTTTCAAAATCTCAGTCTCTTAAAATACTCTAGTTCTACAGTATTAATCTCAAGATGATCTAAATTCATTTTAGAACAAAAATATCGTAATATAACTGCCAACAAAACTGATACAGTTTTGTATAAATACCATTTTAATTACGAATACTCTAAAATGTCTATTATTTAATGTGTAAATGATATATTTTAAATTATCTTAAATCAAAATGTTGCCTTGGATATTGAATAATTCATTTTAGCTTTATTGAGAACATAAAAGTTTGTCGAATATATATCAGTTATCAGTCATTACCAGCCACTTTCTTTCTGTGATTACTACAGAGAAATGAATGAAAATCTAATTTAGTTCCAATTGGGCAATGCCTAGTGAATATGATGGTTAAACTATGCCATCAAATTTAAATATGTTCTGCACATTTTTACGTATTAGCAGAGTATAACCAAGTATTTTCATTTTCATATAGTTTGTCGCCTTTTTGTTTTAACACTGCATAGTAATTTACTCATAATTTGATTTGGTATAATTTATCTTTGATTATGATCTATTTAGAATTCCGTATTAGTATTTTAAGTCTTCTTGCTTCTGATATATCATGAGGTGTTCAGAATCATCTTCGGTTTGAGGAAAAGAGAACATACTTGAGAACCATATAGAAAATGGGAACGAACCATAGTTTGATATACAATTATTTTAATTCACTGGTAACTGACTGGTAGTTTATTTGATCTACATAGAAAAGGGAATATTGATCTCGATACATCGTAATTCTTCGCAACAGCTTGTTGAATTTGATATAACCATCTTAGATGGCGGTCGAAATGTCCGTGGTATGTAACTTTTTGTAGTCATGGAATGGAAACTTAAATAATGGAATAGTAGGTAAATTGGTTTCAGAAAAGTTTACTGCGGAATATTATCTCTTGATTGTTATGTTTGACTGCTCATGGAGTTTGAGGCGGGTGTGTTTAGATGATCGAGAGCGTGAGAAGAAGAGTGTCATCCGCATAGAAGACGGATTTTACTATTTCAACTTTAGGGATATTAGCCATGTCGACATTGACGAATACCGGGGCGAGAGCGGAATTCTATGGAGCGCTAGACTGGATAGACCTCCTACTTGAGAAAGGATCGCCGACACTTGGAGTGACCGATTTTCCAAAGAATTCCAAGCCCTAATGCCTTGAATATTAGACAATGACCTTGCGGCTTGATGTATTGACGAATGTTTGGCTCGAACTCCAAACTGCTCGTTGGAGGGTGCTAAATTTTTTCTTTTTTTTTTTGGAAACCACAACCACAATATAGGCATGTTTCCAGATAGATGAAAATTTTTGTAACCTGAAATTGGAATTTGTGATGTTTCTTAGCTCACAAGTTGTAAGATGGTTACATCGTTGGGATTTGGTGCGTTTCGAGGAATGAACTTTGTTGAGATAATTTTTGGAGTGTCAAATGCTATTAGACTGTTATATTTAGTAATTTTTGGAGTTTTGGTATATGGATTTAAACAATCGGGCGTATAAAATAATACAGAACAAAAATATATAGTTATAGAATGTTTGAAAATTAAACACACTGATTAAAAATGTACAAGACGCATTTCCCCGACTATTTACTTTTATATGTCGACCTGTTGAGCGAAATAATCTTTTCTCGGGATCACGTCTTGACCGTAGGACATTTCTGGTTGCACGTGCGGGCCTCATCTGCCAGCCAGATGCCCCGACGTCGTACGCATATCCGCATCCCGTAAAGTTGGCTCCGAAGGCGACACGGCTTTTTTGTTTCTGTTGTTTTTTCTTTCTTTCGTTCGCTCTCACCGACCGACCTGCCGACTACTTCCCGAGAAATGTTCCTTTTGCCTTTCCGAGACGCTTGCTCTTTTTTTTATACGCGAGACCGAAAATAATTCTTTCGCCTTTCGGACAACGGTCCTTTTCCTGTATTTCTGATGTGATCTTGAGGTGTTTCATGTGATCTACGTGTAAGAATTTGCTGTTATAGTCAAGGGTGAGACATGAAGGATGAAACTGTCCATCAGATAAGAGAATAAGTATGGGGTTTCATGTACCCTGACACACATTTACTCTTTGTTCTAGATTTATTCTTCTCGACCAAACGTATTTATATTCAAATTGTTATCGATGTTGAAATTCTAGGCACTGTTGTATTGACTTGTAAGATAATTGCCTGGCGTGATATTTGAGATAATTTGATGGCATTTTAGTTAATCCCATTGCTCAATATTAACCTGAATTGAATGAAGCAAAACAAGAAAAAAATTTCAATATAGATTATTATTATTTATTTTGGCCCTTCCAATGCATATTTTATAATTCCAGATACATTACCGTTTCATATACACTGTATTCGTGACGTAAATCTGAAACATATGCCCAGGACCTAAGAGGATTTTACTGTATATTTCATTATTAAATTCTCCTTCAATTTCATTACATTTGTGTCAGTGGTATTTGTAATTTATGAATATATCTCTGAAGAGATAATTGTTAAACAAGAGTCAAATATGATGAATAGAGCATGTATTGGCACCTTAGTGGGCTGATTTTCAGAATGTTTTTTTAGTTGAATCAATAGCAATTATTTTAACTAAAATGAGTTTTTCTTTTCTGTCCCAAAATTTGCAATAATAATCTGAGTTTATGAGAAGTGGATTCTCATTATTTTTAGTCTTTTGTTTTTATTCTGTATTATTTATGTGAAAATTAAATAAAATATTCCAATCTATTACTCTCCTTTCATATATTACTTTTACTATATATTTAGTTTCGGTTTACTTGGTCCTATATATTTCTAATCTTTTACATGACCTAGAATGATTAAAAATAAGTCATTCAGTAATTACTTCATAATCATACTGATGCTGATTCTGTGGGTGCTAAGTCTGGTTAATACGGGGGATAGTGGGCTCGCCTCCTGGAATTTCACTAAAATGAGGCAACTCGTGTATTATTTTAATAAAGAAGATTTTTCTCCAATTAAAAATGTTGTATTTTGCGGTTAAAACAATTCAAAAATTCGATATAATATTTATAATTAATCGTTTTGACCAATTTATTTAATTTCATTTTATATATTAGAAGTAGTGTTGAGAAATATAGTACCGTTAGTAAAATTCTGCTGGAATTGGAAACACTTTTGTAGAAACATGTGGTAAGATCTAGAACATTTATTATTTACATTTATTTGACCATCGATGAATAATTGTCGAAAGAAAATGTTAATTTTCTGTTCTGGCTTTTTTACTTAAGTCGTTTTAGATGTTTTTTGTTGTTGATCGTATTTGCAGTGACAAAATTTACGGAGCGCATCGGAATTGTAGTAGGGAACCTAAAAGACGATTCTAGAGCGTTTATCAATTCCCGCGAAAGATAACTTATTCGAAAGAGGCCTGAAGAACTTTCTTAATTACCAATCAAAATACTGTTGCAAGTTTTGTAACATGGCATTGTAATAGCTTGGCTATAAAAAGTCACTACATTTGCACTTAAAATATTCATAAACCGTCGTACGTCATTCATTGATATCTTTAAGATATTAAATTTAAATTAATACGTGGGTACTGTTTTACCACTAGAAATTCTTCCCAAAGACCTTGTAAAATTGATACAGGGTCAGTGTACCTCTTTTATGTAGGAGATTCACCCAATTTGGAATTCCACGTCCCATATCCCCTGGTATTGTTTAATATTAATCGATAGTTCATTCATACCTTGTAAATCTAAAATGATCTAGATTTGTTTGCTTTGAAAACTTGCAAATAAATACACAGAAAAAGGCCACATTCCGTAGATCTGGGATACTTCAACGGTCTAAAAGGGGCATTTATGTCCATATTTTTCTCGAGCTTCTTCAATTTCTTATCACAATTATACCCCAACCAAGCGAAACCAAACAAAAAAGGTCATAAAACGGTTAATCGATTCTTAAAAATTAATAAACAATTTTTTTAGTTAATCAATAGTAGGCAAATGTAACAAAAACCTACTAATTATTAAACATTAAAAAAACTATTCAAATAATAAAAACAACATGAAAATATCTACCAATAATAGCAAGAAATATATTAATTATTATTTTAGTAAAAGATACATTTACATATCGTGCGTGATAATATATCATTCCGTGATCTGTTTAGTTTTAAAATAAAATCCCAAGAAAAATGTGACACTCTTAAAAAAAGCGCTTTGAACTTTCCTCTTAAATACCACTAAGCACTATAAGTGGACTGAGAAAAGCCATTAATACTGTATACATACTTGTTCTACAAGGTGAATATTCCTCAAATTTCTCGAAATATGAGTCGGCTACGAAGCAGGTTCCTACTGGATCTCTTCTGTTCATCTCCCTACTGTACCACACGTATCTTGGTGCACAGGCCTGTAAAAAAGGAAACCACTTAATAACAAAAATATCCATATACACTTTTTTATTTATTTTATTGAAGTAATTTATTAGTTACGGTATTTATAGTAATTCAAATGTCAACATCTCGTTATGGGCATGATTTGATTTACTGTTTTGTCGAACGAGAAATTCTATTGCACTTTTGCACCAGAGAACTTACGTATTGATTGATTTATTAACTATCAAGTCACGTTATATAATTTTTTATATAAGTCAATCTTTAATATAAAAGGTAATATAAAAAATATGTAATTAAATAAAGCATTTTTATGTCCTGTTGACATAAAACTGGACCTTAACGATGTACAACTATATAAAACTATTAGCTTTTTTTTTAAACTATTGTTTTAAAGAAATATTCTCGATCAGTCAATCTAACGAAACAGGCAAATCAAATACAAAGTATATTTTTAATTATTTGTAAAATATTAATAGAACATATTATTTAATTAGCTTAATTGTCGAAGATAATGGCACAAAATTTGATTAATTATTTTGAATCAAGTCGTCAGAAAGTTGTTATCATACAAATTTTGTTTCATTATATTACAACAAAGTAATCTTTCAAAAAAAAAGATATATGCATAAATCGTTACTATTTAACAATATATGACTAAATTTTAATAATTTTACAGTTTTCTTGAGGTTACCTCGTTAAAAATTAAATAAGGCCCTAAAGTCATATTTGAAGCAGTAATAATATCTTAAAGTGCACTGTTACTTAGTAAGTTACATAATACAAGATTGATACTGACACATGAAAAAGATACAGTGATATATTTTTTATCTGGCGAAAAGTACTTACAGTTTTTCGCAACATAATTTATTAGGGCATTAAAATTATTAAAACTTGTTCCCAAATCAGCCCAATTTTACTCAATTATTGTTTAAAAAAAATTGCTGTAATTAAACCAGTACAACGTGCTTTATCCAAAAATGCTTCTGTATCTTGTACAAAAAGATTTTAAAACCACAAAGAAGGTGAAAAGTGAAGCTGTGTTGTATTGTTAGTTGCTAAAATCAAATGAAAGCAGTAATGGGAAATACACACAACAATAATTCATTAATTATAAGCAAACAAGCTCAAGCAAGTCAGAAAAAGGCCAGATTGGGAGAGTAACATGAGACATTAATTTTCCATCAGGACAATGCTCGATTTCACGTAGCGCGACCAATTAAAATCTATTTGGAAAGTAGTGGGTGAAAATCCACTACCACTCGCCATGTAACCTGCATTAAGATTCTTTTGATTACCACTTATTTCGATCGACCAAGGATTGTCTTAATGGAATACATTCTATTTAATTTGAAAAAAATTAAAAGATATTTTGGGATGCCTTTCATAAGCTGCATTAAAGATCACGGATAATGGATTGAATAATGTATTAATTTATGTTGTTATTGAGATAAAACTGCATTTTCAACGAACAAACATTTACTTATTAGTGAAAGATAAAGAGCAACCGCATATTAAGATAAAATGATTAAGATAAATCGAAACATACGTAATAGCATTGAGTCGGTCAAAAAGGTAACTACAGGTGATATTCAGTATTATTTCTAAACGAAATTTTAGTATGTTTAGTAAAATATTTGATTAAAAGATATGGCTTATTGAACTAGAAGGTTACATTATTGCTTTATTATTGTTAGTTAAAATAATGAAAGTACTAGAGCCAATTATCGAAATAACTGGACAAGTTAAGACAACAAACATCTCAGTATATCAAGAGATAAAGAGAAAATATTTCTTATTTAAATGTTCAAAACCGACTAAAAATAGATTATAAGTGTTTCAATGATTATCAATGTTAGATCTATTTATATTAGGTGCTTGCATGTATTTTAATCGGCGATATATATATATATATATATATATATATATATATATATATATATATATTATAACTAACCTAACTGTTAAATTCGATAGTCTTTCTCTACATTTCTCTACATAAAATAACAGTTTTCCGTTGAGTAAAGTTAAGTAAGAATTTTTAGAAACTTGTGGTCATGTTGTTCCGTCATATCCCAGTTGTTGGTTTTGATTTTAACAATTTAAAACTGGTAAATTTAATGCCAATGAAAATAGAAGACCAAAATGAATAAAGTAAAAACAAAACTTTCGGACACCTTAGCTGTTGATGAACCAACTAATTCCAGACGGATACATGTGGTTGATGTGACCACATGAAATCATTCAAAATGCTTTGTTTGTCAGGCAATAAATGGAAGAGTTTTCTGTAGCGTGTTGTGACTCATGGTGGAAACTGCACCTACTATGACAATACTAAGCACCAAAGTTAGTGGTTATTCCAAAAGAGTCATCTACAACGATAACGAAGCGCAATATTTATGGTCATAAAGTCTTGCTGTACATATGGCGGTATTAGCAAGGAGTGTTATAAATCTGTTAAAATGAACTGAAGCTAATATTGAAGATGTTTACCGAAGTCTATTGAGCAAATTGAACGATAAATAACTGTAAAAAAGCGAAAATTTATTGATGACTAGATCGCTCCCAAAACAACACCGTCCTTTCAATACATTATCTCCATATTGTCAGAGAGGCTTGAAAAAGTTGTAGGAAAATATTTTGATTAATATATACCATAAGAATTCTTAATGAATGCATTTTTAAAGTGAAAGAAAGGATCAGAATACATGCAGGGCAATATCTAGGGCAAGTTGAGAAATGGTTCAGAAATTGAAATGTATCAATTATATTAAATTTTCTTGCCTTGATAAATAAAACATTAGTGATTGAGGAAAGAACGGTGATAAGTAAAATTAAAGTTTTTGAAAAAAAAAACAATAAAAATGTAAAAAGGAAGTAATAACATTAAACGTCCAACGTACAACATGTGGCCGTCTTGTCATTCTTCACTTACAAATCTAATTATAGAACAGATTTATTTACTCGATCCGAAAATATCTATATTTACTGTCGGGCAAAATCATAAGCTTCAAAGTCGAGCCTTTCCACAGCAAAACGTTTCACGATCCGATCGAAGGCATAATAAAATGGGAATCGCCTAGTCGGCGAAACGCGGCGTTCAAGACGGACGTTCGTACGTTTTACCGGAGAGCACCGCGTTTCCCAAACCATGTTTTCGGTTTCGGATGTCTGCGTGCTATTTTCGGATCTTCGCCGAGCCGAAAATAACTCACCGATCGCTTCTGTCGCCCCTATCGCTTGCGAAAGTCTAATAACGTTTCCACGAAAAAAACACGACGTCTTCACGGTTAAACGACATCAATCCTGTTAGATTTCTGGTGGAGATAACTGTTTTTTTTATGTCGAACTGTTGAATGACGTGTATTTTGATTAAAACATTCGTTTCTAGTAACTATAATATGAACAAAAATTAAATAATCTTGAGAAATTCAGTGGTATGCAGAGGACTTTTGATTTGCAACTTTTAAATTTAAAAATTAATTAAAAATAGAGACTTCATAAAACAGTGCTGTAATATTATACAAATATATTGATATAAAAATAAGTATTATATTCTATTCCTTTATCTATTTGTTTTGTTATAGATAGGCAGTAACGAAATTGTTAATATATTCATACCGGGACGGTGAATATAAATCACAAAGCATTAATAATAATGCATTATCAATTATGGAGCATATTAAAAAAAAGGAAAATAATTCGAGATACAAGAAACACCAAGACCTCCGGATTCCAAATGTCATATAGGAAATTAAGAAACCGCAAGAAGGCACGAGGAAAGACCATGTAAACACAGAAGTGATGCAACTCTAAAACAACACTGAACTAAGAAGCAGACTCACCGTGATCTTGTGTAGTTGTATAGTGAAGTGCACTGTACTAATGGTAAAATCACTGACATGTTCTACTAACTTCTATTTTATTAGATATTAAATAAGGTCTAATAGGTTTTCCTAGATAAGTACATAGTTTTAAGTCATAGTATAGAGTATAGAGACAATTTGTAAGTTAATCGGCAACGACTAGTAATAATATCCTAATAAATTAAAAAGAACGCAATTATTTCAACATTTCAATTTAGATTAGAAATTAACTATTAATTCTAGTAATTATTTAGAGGTACTATGCCATAGGCCTTTTATAATTATTTCAATTGTTAGTAGGTAAATATCTTATATTGTTATTTATATTTATTATATTATCCACCAATACATCATTTTGCTCTTAGTTCTTTATAAAATTATTGTTTATCGCCGATATAATGAATGTACATCTTGAAATTAATATAATGATTAATTAATTTAAATTAATTAATTTATTTATTAATTTTATTATTTATTAATTTTAATATTAATTAATTAATTTTAATAATTAATTTAAAAAATTAGTTATTCTTTACTATAATATCACAGTTTTGCAAAAAAAGTGTTTGAGTATTTTCAACTGATTTCTATGTATTTAGTGATAGCGAAAAATTCCAAGGCGTCAACCCAAACAGTTATATTAATTTAGATTTGTTTCGTTGCTAATTTAATTTTTTGTATATATCACAAAATTATATCATTATTTTTGTATCTTTGTGGGCTCGGCGCCAGCTTCAAAGTGATCAGTTGGTAGCAGTTAAAATAATAGTGTAAATAAATACATAGGTTTAGGTAGGTATTAAGCTAAATTGTGTGTATATAGTAGAATATAAAATAGGTGTAGAAGAAAGGTTAAATAAGGTTTTTGTTTATTTTTATTTATTTATTACAACAATGTAGATATTTTATTTGAAAATGTTTTTTTGTGTTAAAAAGTTCGATTAGTTTTCAACTTTTAGTCAGTTCCTTATTTATTTTTTGAAGTCGATTCAATTTTTTTGTTTTTTTTCTTTTTAGTGTTAGATATTTACTCAATAAATCACACAGTTATTTGCACCGAACGACTTCCGATTTTCCGTCACTTCGGCTGAGCAATAACATTATAACCAAATATCTGTTTATTTTAGATAAAATCCGTCGATTTCCCCCTTCCTCCAACAGATCCTCATTTGGTTCCAATGAGACCACCTCGGAAGTCTTTACTCTAACGAATAAAAAAGGATTTTGAAAAATCGATCTACAATTGTTAGAGAGAAACATTAAAAAAATATACAGTCGAACATAGAACTTCCTCCTTTTTCGACGTCGGTTAATAAATTGTTGAAAAATACTAGAAGATTTCTGCCTCTTCCCACAAGCGAAAATGTACAAAGAAAAGCCTCAATGAGAAAATGAAAAGGTTTTAGTGCGTACTAGTGAACGTATATTATATCAAAAAATATGTCATTAATGCTTTGTAAATTGAATAATATTTTTCAATATTATATGATGTAGTATATATGTATATAAGTAATATATCACTTAAATTAAATCATTATTAACAAACTGTCAAATTCATCACTTTCTGATGATCAATCAATAACCATAATAACAACCCTCATTTTGTTAATGAACATACTAATTGACATAATAAAAAATCCCGAACAGTTTTCGTCTTATATCGCCATAAATCTACTAAATTGCCTTTAATACGATGTAATGTATTCAGAAGAACGATGCGAATAAGAGATGGCGATGTAAATGACCATACAATAACGCTGTATGATTACAGGTGGTTAATTGAGTTATCGCCGATGGTGATACTTAAATCGATGCCTTTTACGGCATGAGGCATCGGCAGCCGAATTTGAGAGGCAACGTTGAACGTAAATTGACTTTTCGTTAAGGAATATATTAATAAAAAATTATAACAAAAACAATATTTATTTGCCTATATATTGGTTTTTTAAAGATTTGTTTCAATTTGAAGTTTTATTGTGAAAAATCGCTGCAATGTATGTTATTCAAAATATTGTCCATCGATAGTTGCTACTTTTTCCCATATTTCAAGCATCTTACGTATTCCATATTTTGAGGCTATCCACGAATCAACCATTTTCTGGTATTTTCAAGTGAAGTGATACGTTGCTTATAATATGTAATAATGTGAAGGAGCAAGATCTGGAAAATATGGCGGATGGGGTATTATAACATTGTTGTGTCTTTGTTTATATTCGAGTAGTCGAGTAGTCGGTAGTCGATAGAGGTCCCTATTGATGGTTTCGTGAAGTAAAGTCTTCAAATCTTTGTCTTTAAATTTTCTTGGCTGTACAGAACGCTCTTTGTCATCAACGTTAAAATCACCACTGTTAAAATGTCGAAATCAGTATTCACATGTTGAAATCGATGGAGCATGGTTGCCATAAACTTCACACAACATTCGGCGATCTTTAGCATTTCCTTCGCCAAAATGAAATTTCTTCCTTCCTTCGTCAGAATGAAATAAAAAATGACACATACTGAAAAGTGAAGCCTGTAGTGATGGTTTAACATGAAGTTGGTTATAAATGTTACCGATGTACCAGATTCATACACAGTAAAATCCTATAAAATGTATGTATAGTTTTAAAATTTATTTATGTTATTGTTATTTAAACTAAACTTATTTTTAACATGGACTCTCAATCACGGATTTTGGTTACCAATGATATTCGACTAATAATCATTGCGTATTAATCTGGAACTATATCCGAAGTATATCGATAGGTACGTTATTGACAATGAGATATAGGAAATAGTAGTAAATCACTAGCAAATTATACAAATCCGACATTCTTAGCTTAATGCAAACAGAACTTTTGCAATTTATGCAATTGCTGTGCTATATCTTTTAATATACTGATACTACTATGACCAGAACCTAGTAAGCCCAAGGATTGTTACATCTACATGACTGATATAATAGGTTCTTGACATGAAATCAAGTATCACATCGAATACTCTACTATGAATTCTATATTAGAACCACTACCCCCATGGTGTGCAAATGACGTATTTTTATTTAGAGTTGAAAACTTTTTCAATTGATCAATATACTTATAACTTAACCATTTGTCACTTATTAGAGCTATATGCAAACTATATTGAAATCTGGTATGATGAGAATTTCTTGAAATTATTATTATTTTTTTATATATATTTTAAAATTTCCTTTTACTAACTATAGGTTTATCTGGACTGGGCCTAAAGTTTAACGTGGGCTCCGAACCACGGTCCTCAACATTAAGCCTACCGACTGGCGAGTGACCAATTTTAGAAATCATCCCAGAAGACATTCGGTCTTACCCAGCCTGGTTACTGGCGTGACTGGGATCATTTTCCTTGTCGGATTTTACACTTTTCCCTAGGGCAATCACAAATATTAAACAATCACAAACATAAACCATGCCCCAGCAGGATTCGAAACCACGGCTATCGCAACAGTAGGAGGACTGTCCCATCGCCTTTAACACTGCGGCACCAAGCCGGTGAAATTATTTTTGTTTAGATTTTTTGGATATGAAGAATCAAATTTAGAAAACTACATATTAATACAAAGTGAATTAGTGAAATAAGCCCAATTAAGACAGAAATATCAGATGAATTGCAAGAAATTACAAGTTGCTTAATAAGCAAATTCTAAGTAGATAATTAAAATATTAAGATATAAGAAGCATCGTGTTGTTCATGATTAATACTTTGGCAATAAAACTATTACTATCTAAGGGTATTATTAAAATATTATTTGCGTTTTATTTCAAGTTTTACTATATTTAGATCTTGGTGATCTTCGTATTGTTTCACCAGCAAGTGTTGCACCAGTAAGAATGCAAATATAATGGTTAATTATTCATAAATTAAATGAACATGTGTTATCAAAAGGATCACCGTAATATCGGAGAAAGATTGCCGTAACATCACTAAGAAGACTACATACTCCAATGTTGAAGTATTTGTTTGATTTTATGTTTTTATGTTGAAGATATGTATACAAGGCAA
The DNA here is from genome assembly GCF_030347505.1 of Rhynchophorus ferrugineus. Lineage (NCBI taxonomy): Eukaryota > Metazoa > Arthropoda > Insecta > Coleoptera > Curculionidae > Rhynchophorus > Rhynchophorus ferrugineus. Next base: position 24,715,730 of record NW_027472581.1, on the reverse strand, counting down.
ATAATTCGCACTCTAGCAAAAGAACAATCACAAATATAAATTTACCACACGAAGCCTCAGCACGATTCGAACCCGCGACTATAGCAACAGTAGGAGGACCATCCTGTCGCCTTGACCACTGCGCCAACCAAACCGGTGGTGAAACATTATTAAATGGTATTGTATATTGTATAGTATTATCCCAGAATGAACATAGAATTTAAAAATGAAACAAAAACGGATGTTATTTAAATTTTACCTCTAGTAAAACATTTACTAAAATTTACTAAAAACTCATAAACTAAAAGTTCAATTGCTGTAATAAAAAACAAAACTTGTTTAATTAAAACTAAATAAATTAAGTTTACTAATTAGAACAATAAATGTAATCAATAAACTTATCTACATTACAGTGGCCAGTCATCAATGATAATTTACATATATGTTAATTTTAGAATGCCAAAAAAAAACTGAAATTTAAATACCATTAATTTATACTCCCTTTAGATAATGGGATATCTTATGTAAATATATGGAACAGATTGTATTCCAAACCGGAAACATTTCAACGACAAACGATAAGCAATTGTAATTTAAACGTTAATTTTTCTCGGTTCTTACTTAGGAACTATTATTTATTGTTCTTTTTTTCGTCCGTGGGGTTTCTTGTGACCTCTGTCGTATAGCTTCTGTTTGAACATTACGATGTCACCGTAATATGAATGGAGACGCGATAAGAACAATACAGTCCGATAACTATTATCGTAGAGTTTTATTCGACTGGTCTATTGTTCGTTGATTAGTTTTAAAAATAAAGTGTTATTTTTGTTGCGGTTATTGTTACTTTATCTCGACTGTTATTAAAATAGTTTACCAAGAAACGTCAAATAGGTCGTTAAAAGTCACTAGAATGGTTATTTTGTTACTAAAAATATTCAATTAATAACGATAAGAGGCTGTATTCACCAAGAGTCTATTAAAACATTTTCATATAAACTGGACAATGATGTAGTTAATAAGGTTAGAGAGTTATTGCTTCTCTTATCAATATTTTAAATATTATTACTGTTTAGTGTTAGTAAATATTGAATATTGTGATTATGGAACTTTAAACTTTAGTTTGCAAATTTGAAATAGTTAAGTTGAATAAATATTAACAAGTCAATGGGTTAATTTATTATTTCCTGCCTCAAAATTTGTATTTAATGGCGAATTGTCGTTGATATTTTAACTCTTAATTCGTATATTAATGGTCTTCAAATGAAATTACTTTATAAGAATATAAAAAATGTTATTATAAAAAATTATTGTAAAAACAACTACAGAAAAATCGGTTAGGTTTTGGACATCGGAATAAAATGGAAGTACTACTTAACTCACAATAAATGATATTGATTGAAGTTAGTAGTAATGAATGAAGGATAAATGTAAATAAAGGCGGCTATGGTGGGACAGTTTAGGAAACATTTTTATATTGCGTAATTATCTATTAACTACCATTAATTTCGGTTAATTACAAACAACAACAATCAGGCAAAAAATAGAGATCCAAAAGATCCCGAGACGAGAGAAAAAAGACAAAAGAGAAAACCCACAATTAGACAACTATGCTGATTACTCTATGAGGAAGATACTTCCTACTTGAACTAATGTCAAAGACAGTCATGTATGTTATAATAAGGTCTATTTGGATTTACGGCATACAAATATGGAAATGTTGTGATTGAACGAAGATATGACGCCCAAATCACGAAATAAATGCAAAACAGAAGATTATTGAATCACATCAATGTGGAAGCAATACAATTAATTTACAGTGCACAATAAATCAGAAGATTGAGATGAATTAAACTATATGAACAAGCATAAAGTTTAAGTTCTATTTGCTGAATTATTACTGTCATACTTGTTAAATTTCCTTAATAGTATAAGTGTAGCAAATCAGCAGTAGTAATAAATTAATGTGTAAGTAAGATGACATTATCCAAAGGAGTAATTTAGTAATTTGAATAGTGAAATGGAATGACTCGGTACCACCCTGTATGATTAAAGAGTATTCACGTTAGCGGTTTGATAAAAGTCCCTCTAGCGCGAATAACAATTTCCTTTTCCAGTCGGGGCATTATTAAACATTAACTATCAATGATCGTCGGAAAACAAAGAATCAACATCATGGCGTCTTTTTATTTTCAGGCTCGTCTCTGATAAGACGGAGAGGCATAGGTCGTTCCGGATCGCATGTGCAACGGAGATGGTCGCTGCCGATAGTCGTACCACCTTGAAAAATGACGAAGGCTATTGTGCTCACGTGAGAAAAGCATCGCTTCGCACTCCACCGTATCTTCCGTTGATGACCATTAATTTCTAATCGTTTGACAAACTGGCGAGCTTGTACGACTGATTATAAGCGATAAACGGCTGAAATGTACGCTTACAATTCACGCTAATGGCGGCGCATTGGTGGGTATCTCGTCGATTTAATTATGGTTTCCAATTGTTGGGTATTTGTCAGTTCAGCTCTACGGCGATGATAATTAACTCTGGTAAAGATAGTGTGATCAATACTACTAAAGCTGGCATATTGAAGGCATAATTTCAGTCTACTGACTAGGGATGGTAAACTCGATTTCGATTCTACTCGAGAATCGAGTTTTCGCCAAAATTAATCGATTTTTGGGAATCGACCTTTAATTCCTGAACTCGATCAAGAATCGATTCTCGATTTTACGGTTAAGTGACTAGTTTCAAGTTCTACATACGATCACAACAAACTTTGCGATAAAAAGTTATAAAAATATAAAGTTATTTATTTATACTAAATATTATTTCTTATAAGTTATTAAAATTGTGCTTAGCGTCCTGTGGAAAGTAAACCACGCACCTAATATCCAGTGCCACCAATATGGAAAGCAATAGAAATATAATAATAGTACTACCAGTATAATTAAACACATCAAGAAAGCACGCAAAATTGAATTAACTACTCCTAATCAAAATCGCACTAGAACAATGAGTAAGAAAGACTGTGACGATGAAATAATAACAGTTTCACAACCTAAACAAACAAATAAATAAATATATATATATATATATATATACATATATATATATATATATATATATATATATATATATATATATATATATATATATATATATATATATATATATACTTATAACCTTCAAATCTATACTTATCCTTGTCTTTTTCTTTATTTAATGCTTAAATTTGTACAAGTTATTTTTTCTACTTCCTCACTGTACTTCATCAAATTAATTTTATTTAATTAACACTTATTTTATGAAATTTTTTTAAACCAATTATTTAAAAAGAATTTAAATGAAATGTAGTATGCTTGATACGTTATTCATAAATAAAAAAATATAATTATTCTTAACTATTTTTCTGCTTTATTTAATAAATTTGAATTAATCATTCGTAGCATTACGATTCAATAAATAAATTCATTAACTGTAAAAAATATTAATCTCTAATTTAGAATCGATTAAAATCGAAATAAGAAAAATATAAAAATAAAATCAAAATCGAGAATCTTCTTTAAGAAATCTTTCCATTTCTACTAGACTTTACATTCTCAGTAACAATAGTTTCGCAATGACATAAATGCTGAAGAAACGATTTCAGGAAAAGAAGGGATCAATACAATGTATTTTGTTCAAAGTGTTCTCTATAAGTAAAGCGCTGATCGGACAGGTCACGACTCATATGTCGGAATAAGTAGTAATCAGATGGAGCAATGTCTGGAGAATACGGTGGGTGTGGTAGCATTTCCCATTTTAATGTTTTCCACCACTTTCAATACATCGAAACCTGTATTTACATCTTGAAATCGGCGAAGCATTGTTGCAATAAGCTCCATACTGAATATGATAACCTTCAGTCGATTTTATCTTCAAATTGAAGTAAAAAAAAATAAAACTTCCCGCAAATGCGATTTACTCTATGCAAATTTAGGAATTTTCAAGAAATTGTTCACACTTCGACTAAATGACACATATTGAAAAGGAAATCGTGTGAGGCTTCAATATGAAGTTGCTATCAAATATATCCGATGCAATTTAATACACAGTAGCAACATCTGTTATAAATCCTTGAAAATTAATTTATGGGCATGATGCTTAGTTCTAATGGTAAATGTACGATACGCATAGACAGACGGAAGCACATTTCAAATTACTTTTGACAATGTCATTAACAGGTGAAAGAAAACCTTATTTAGATCCTTCATTTCATTCAATATTATACAAATATTTAGGGAGACACATTGATACTATGACACCTAATGGTTAACACGGAAATCTTACGTTAATGGATTAAGCAAAATAATGGATTGTGGAAAAATAATTTTGTTCTATTTCATATTTGCCAAAGTGAATTTATTCATACAAATTTCAAATGCTATTAAAAAAATGTGTGACGTTTTGGTCACCGATCTTTTTGCCACTTGGCCAACCTATCAAATCTACTGTAAAATTTCTGAGATATCTGGGATCAATTCTGAACCCATCCACGAACTTTTCACATATTCAGTCTTATATTTGATTCAATATTATTTTGTAGTCTATGTTTAGTTTTGAAGTTATGCCGTGAGGTGAAACATCACCTCAAAAACGCACTCATCGCCATAACCACCCAAGAATTTTCACAGATTATGCGCTGCCGTTATATTTGACGTAACCGTTATATTTAGAATGTCCCATGGCTGGCAACTTCCAAACACGTTATAGTATGGCTTCACTGAATAAATATTACTAGATACTTGCGACTTTAAAGTAAACCTTATATGATATAAGAATAATTTGACTGAAAAAAGATATAATTTTATTTACTTTATATCATAATTCATAAAGTATTTTTACTCTAATTGATTTTTCTCTAAATAAATACCTTAACCGGGACCATAAGCTTATCTAAATCTCCTCGCTATTTTAATATGATTTTCTGATGATAACATCAATCGATACGCTGAGCCGGCTACCAGAGTTCGCTGACCAAAAGTAAGCAGGTCATTTAAAGGCGGAAACTTTCTGGGAGGTCTTCTGCCATTTCAATTGCCAATTGGTATGTGTGTTTAACGATAGATTTTTTTAGAGTTGTAGACAGAAAGCGCATCTATAAAAGATACTTAGTGGTGTAGTGAATTCAGCAGTCACGATAATCTTAAAGTTAAATGTGAAATTTTATTAGTTCTGGTCATTGCATACATGTACCTGCAGTACGAGTACCATTTTTGGCAGCGGTTTTATTGAAACTTTTTGACAAAGTCATTATTCAATCAATTATGAATTGGAGTTCGCTAATCTATCAATAACGCTTAGCTAGTAAATACCTGCAATTATATATATGTATGCATAATTAAAAAGGCAGTATCAATAAGATATTTTAGTCCAAAATAAAAACAATAATATGGAAACAATAAAATCATTTCAAAAAAAAACGACAATAAAACAGATAAATTATGATTATACTCAAATATTAATCAAACATTTATTCAAAGTTAGTCAAATATGAAATGGAATACAAATTTTGGCCACTGTCATTTTTAATTAGTTGTTTTTTTTACTAAATTTTACACATTCCTTTTTACTAATTTATCCAAGTATTCGGAGTTCAATTACTTTTAGGTAGTTGTAGGTAAATAGATAAATCATCTAAGTACATAATAAAATAAAAGGTTTAACAACGATTTAAACCAGGGTTCAATGGTATATAACAATGTCACATTTATCATTCAATAAACGATGATAACGAATAATGATGATTCTTACTCAATACTAAAGGTGCTATGGACATTTGCCAATACGATACATCCACTGTTTTCCTGACTCAATGTTCTAATTCTGCTTGTTTCGATACCGTGTCCTCGAAATCACTTGTATTTTTAGATTGTACCTTTACACAAGAAGGTTAAACGTTATTAAACAGGAACAAATAACGACTTTTAAAACACAGAGGTGAGAAGAGATACAGTTAAAGGCGATTGTTTGTAATTGGTCTGTGTTTTCTTAGCCTTATTTATACTGTGACATCAGAAGGCCATTCCAGTTAATGCTTTTAACATTTCCACTGTTGTGCTCTTTTTAAATTGGATAATCAGCTGCTCTTTACTGGCTCCCATTTTTCAGTTGTTAAACGATTTATTATTGGAGTGTCTCTTTGAACCATAGGCGAATAATCTCATTATTTATAAAACGAAATCATGTTTTTTTTAAGCGGACGGTTATTAATTAATATTGTTTTAAGAAATGTTTATTTAATCTGATGTTCTTGCATATATGAATATTTCTTATACATTTTACACGTTGTTTTTTTATTATACATATATCGTATGATGTTTCAATAAATACTATGATCAAAAAATTTACTTTTAAATTTATATCGCAAGTCGAACAAATCGGATTTATTCTTCGTTAGGGTAATGCCATTTGTCATTTGTTAATGTAAAATGTTATTGCATCATTATGGCAAATATGACATGGATATATGTTATGTAATATGATCCAGACTATCCGGATATTTGTTTTTCTAACTGCCTGACTGGCAAACGAAACCCTTTCTTAAAAAACAACTTACATTTATTAACAATTATTATTTCTTGATTATAGTAGTATATGTTTTAGTTTGTTTTTGGTAGGTACTGGCAGCATATAAGTTCTTGAATTTTAACAAAAATGGAAAAAAATATTCGTGTGCTGATTAAACATTATTTTTTGAAAAAAAAATGTAAATGGAGCTGCACAATTAATTTCAAAGCTCCAAGTCCGCAGACTCCAAATGTTCGCTCCAGTCGCCCAAAAAAGATCATTACTCCAGAAATCGTCGATAAAATTCATGGATTGATACTGAGCGATCGAAGCATGAAAGTACGCGAGGTGGCTGAGGCCGTAAGAATCTTAACAGAGGGGATAAATAATCCTTTACATGAATATTTGGATATGAAAAAGCTATTCGAGCGATGAATGCCGCGGTTGTTCACACCCGACTATAAATGCAACTGTGTGACTTCTTGAAATGACTGCTTGGCGATGTTCAGCTGCAATAACAAACGAGTTTTTGCATCGTTTCGTAACCGTTGATGGAACACGCATACTCATAAAACACCAAAGACCAAGGAATAATCAAAACAGTCGAGTTGTCTCGGTGGGTGAACGTGCACCAAAGAAGGCCAAGTTGTTTCTGCCAGTCATCCCTAGTTTTTTGGAATCAGGGAAAGTCAGTCAGTCAGTGGAGTATCAAAAAGAAAAGCATATAATAATCACCAACGAATATTATTCAGATTTAACATTGATTTTGCGAAATAGTGTTGTTCCATAAAGACAATGGTGGAACTGGTGCACACTTGTATAGTCATCATGGCAAAAATCCATAAATTGGGTTGTGAACTACTACCACATACAGCATATTCTTCAGATTTAGTTTCCTGCGGCTATTTTCTGTATCCAAACTTGAAGAAATTCTTGGATGGTAATATGTTTGGGTCCAATGAAGAGGAGTTAAAAGGAGAGTATGTTGAGAAATAAAGTGCTTTTTTGGCAAAAAAAATATTTTCATTCAAAAAGTCACTGACTGATCAAATCTTATCAAACATATATCATCATTGTATATATTTAAATATAAAGTATTACTATGCGTTGTATATTGTGCTTTCGCGTATCCTTCATCTCTGCGCTTCAAAAAAATAATGAATTCTCTTCTCAATTTCTTTCACTATATTTATAGGTTTATAAAAAGTGTTCTAATTGTTGATTAATTATGAAATTTAAATTTCTTTAGTTCGCTTTAATCTTCCTTGCTTCTTCTGTGTGGTCTTAATGGAAGCTTTTTCAGATGTTTGTTGATATTTCCGATATGTAATAATGTTAATCAACGGCACAGCTAACACTGAAAGACAAACAGCACTCCGGAACTAAATTTTAAAAAAATTGAACAGAATATTTCAGTGATTGTGAAGCGATTTAGGAAAAAATGTTATTGTACCATATTGAACTGTTAAGATTAGTTTAAGTATTTTTTTACGTTGTATTACAGTTGATGTTTGTAGTTTTTTTGTTTTTATAGATATTACGGTTGATAAAACATTTCGTTTATATAAATGTTTTCATAATTTTTTGTTATTAAATCTACTGTCGCCAATATTGCGTTAATTTAAACTGACAATCCAAACAATATGGAATGGAGATTCCAATCGAGTAAGAGCGACTTAAAAAAAGCAGCTGGAATCTGAACTGGCGCTATTGACCTCCTGTTTATCTTAAGTGCTTTTGTGAAGTGACATGCGACGAAAGTCCGACATGGACCTGAATTAATTTTCGACGAGATGCCGAACGCTTTGGTGAAGCCGAAATCTCGTTTTTTTTTCTGCTACGATTTTGTTTTCTTTTTATTGTTGGATATAAATGGACAAAATATTTCCGATTGCTTACTTACTTTTTTATATAGTTCAGTAAATATTTAATAAGATCAATAAACTCGTACTAGAATGGGTAGAGAATTTTTCAGATGTTAGTGATGCTAGTAAAGACAATGCAGAAAAATGAGTTTCCTTAAATAAAAAAAAATCAAAAATTTTAATTACTCCTAGAAAGAATCGAGTCGAAGAAATAATACTTTCAAAAATAAAGTAGCTTCAAAGATTTTTTTTAGTTTGAAAGCTTTATTCTGAAAGATCTGTACAATGAACTTCATTCACAGTACTGTCCGTCGATAGCGGCTACTTTTTCCTATTTTTCTAAGAATTTACGAACTCCATCTCGAAAGAAAGACTCATTTTTTGGTATCTTCATAAGAAGTCAATCGCTATTCAAACAGTAATCAGAACAGTAACTAGTAGTAATCAGAAGGAGCAAGGTCTGGAGAATACGGCGGGAGGGATAGTACTTCCCATTTTAATGTTGCCAAGTATGTTTTCATCGGCTTTGTAACATGTGTTTCAGCGTTGTCATTTTGACGAATAACATTGTTGTGTCTTTGCTCATATTCCGGCCGTTTGCTCAGTGTTTGGCTCAATCCTATTAATTGAGGTCGATAGCGATCCCCATTCAAGGTTTCATCGAGTAATATCTTCAAGCCCTCGTCCTCAAATTTTTTTGCAGAACGCTCTTTGTCTACGGTTTCAAAATCACCACTATTATAACGTCGAGACCAGTATTCGCATATTGGAATCGATGGAGTATGGTTGCCATAAGCTTCACAATGCATTCGCAGACCTTCAGTCGTATTTCTATTCAAACTGAAGTAATAAAGTAAAAGTTCTCGTAAATGCGATTTACTTGGTACTAATACAGACATTTTCAACGCATGGAAACATTTTTTGATTAATACTTCAACGAAATGACACATACTAAAAAGTGAAGCCTGTTAATGAGGCTTCAACATAAAGGTGGTTGCAAACATACCCGATACGATTTAATACAAAGTGACTCTATATGTTGTAAATCCTAAAATATAGGTTTGATATGTTAATTAGGGTCATATAATTAATAACAATGTGTGTTTTTTATTTTTAAAGTCTCCTTTTTACGAACTAGGTTTTATCTGGACTGGATCTACTGCTTAATGTGGGCTCTGAATCACGGTCAATTTAGAGATAGTTCCGGAAGACTTGCAATATGAATATTGAGTGTCGGATGGATTGAAGTTGGTAAATGTTAAACGATCTCTTTTTGGAATAAATGCGTCGTTTGTGATGGTGAAAAACGAAAATATTTATTACGGTGAAATATCGTGATTGAAAAGATCGCTAAGTCGAACTATAAATCATCTGAATTGTATTTGTCACAACCAGTAATTTATAACAAAAACAAAACCGTCAAGGAAGATAACTATCTAGGTAATGGAGCCAAGTACAGAACCGAGATATGAAGAACGAAGACGAAGCTTGGTCACATCTTGGGAAACCTGCCCTGTTAAATATAATATAATAATAATAACTTTGCTTATTTACACTTTATTGCTAACTAAAATTTTTTTATTAAAAAGAAAAAAAACTATTTCAATATTTATTTATCCTATTAGAATCATATTATAACGAAACATTTTTAATTCATAGATGCATATCAATTGTCTATAAATATCCCAAGAATCAGGTCAAGCACGAAATAACCAACCTCTAAAAATAGCTAATACATATTTAATATAATACGTGATCACATAAACTCTCTCTCCAACCTATCAGAAGTGCACCATCACCAGCACTTTACGTTCTCGATCGTAGTATTTGGTTTTTCTATCTCGTTCTTTGATTCTTTCGTCCCTTCGATCGAAATATTGTTCAAATACCGACACGCCTATGTACTTTAAACTTACCTCCGATGAGTATTCAATCAAGTGCCGGATGATCGTGATTTTATAGCGATTTATGCAATGGGGTTATATGGAGAGTTGTTTAAACAAATTTGTTATTAATATTGGTTTATGTTAATTATTATTTACCAATATAGCAAATTTAGCAGTTTTGTAGTCATTATAACTAAAAGTTAAAACGTTAAACTGAATGTATGTTAACTTGTAGTTAAAAAATATTAAAATAAATATATAAAATAATTAAATATCATACCTAATGGTAATACTTTTACTTATTTTCCATTTCACTTAATACGTATTCGTATTCATAGGTTAACCGCTTTGATGATTTTATTACAAGTACCTTGCATAACTATTGGAGTTATGTCTTTTTCTCCCGGCTTTAACATCAGTGCGAATTGCGTCAGTATGCAGTGATGCAAAACATTTCGATATATCGATATTTAAATATGTTTATATTATGAATTTACTATCCTAATTACAGAAAAAATGCCCTTGGTCTGGAAAAAATATCGGCTTCTTGAAGAAATATCGTTTTTGATACCATTTTAAAATAAACTGTCATCCCATTCATTCAATTATTACTGGTTTCTAATCACGACTTGCACCATCTCTTCTAATATTTAATTTTTGTCAACAGTATGTTATTTTTTAGAGTCTGATTACTTTATTTAGATACAATTGACAATTTGAACATTAACATGCCAACTTTATCATTACTTTTGGTGTAATTTAATGTTTTATTGCATATTATATATTTATTTATAGACCTTCTAGTACTGATAGTTTATTTGGATATCTGAATTTCTATCAATCTGAGTTTGTACTGAAATAGCAATACAAAACGTCGGTATATCTGCGGACACTGAGGAGTGCAATATAGGATTACCCAGTTTAAAGCTACTTGTTATCTCGGTCTCCCATATTTTTCCATTAATTTAATCAAAATATGATTAAAATTGTTTTCTAACATAAAAAGTTGATTGTAACTGTCAACTTCACAAAAATTTTAATTATAATAGAAATTATTACCTCTGGAAGTACATAATTATTACTCTCTATACTAATTAATATTACTGTATGACACTATATTGACTTATTAAAATTATATTGAATATTAAAACAATAGATGGTATGAATGATACTGAAAGTTATAATCAAATTATTCAAAATAGGTTACAATAATATAAGGAATCGAGACGGAATATCAAATCATAAACACACGAACATAGGCGCACATCAATCCGTTCCAAACGGTCACGAACTATATTGGAAGTAAAATAAGTTCTTGAAACGTATTGGTATAATGAACCTGATAATATGCTGCAATTTTGTATCCAGATCATAATGAATATGAGGTTGTTTTGTTTTTGTTTGTGTCTGTGATTAAACTAATGTTAAATAAATGTATTACGAATAAAATGATTATATCCAAGTTCGGATATTTAAAACTCATTAACTGACTTGAAAATAGGAGGAGGTTCTATGTTTACCTGTATATATATATATATATATATATATATATATATATATATAATATATATATATATACATATATATATATATATATATATATATATATATATATATATATTATATATATATATATATATATATATATATATATATATATATATATATATATTATATATATTATATATATTATCCCATTGGAATCAAGTCAAGATCTGAATGGAGCAGAGGGACAAACCGAGAGAAACCCTCAAATTCCAAGGCCCGTGTAGAGTTTTCACATATTTTTTTATCTAAAATAATCAGAAATTTTTGTATAATGTTATTTCTGAACTGATGTGGCAAAAATCGGAAGCAGTTCAGTGTAAAAGCCATTCAGTTTGCTTTTTAAGCCCTAACTACATCATATGAGAAGTCGTAGAAATATTGAGGGTAACTGTCTTTATGGTGTAATGGTTAGAATGTTAAACTCACACGCAGAGGGCGCGGGTTCGATTTCCAACGGGTACAGTAACTTCTTTTTTCTAGTATGATTGGGACATTTGTCAAATCACCTAGACTAGGTAGCGGACCTTGATCAATCAACCTTCAATCATTGTTTTTTATTTTTCCCTCGTACGGGCTGCAGTTTTACTTGGCCTACTTATTCTAATATTTAATGAAGTAACTGCGTAATTCATTCAGTAAAGATCTAGCACTAAAAGGAGAAAAATAAAATATTTTTAACAAAAAATTTAATCGACTTCAAAAAATAAATAAGGATCTTATTAAAAAGTAAAAAATAATTAAACTTAGATTTTTAACACAAAACAAGACGTTTTAAAATAAAATACGCACATAAGAGTCGTTTTAGTAACTAAATAAAAATAAACAAAAACCTTATTTAACCTATCTTCTACACGTATTTTATATTCTACTATATGCACAAATTGGCTGAATACCTAAAGCTACTTATCTATTTATAATATTCTCTTAACTGCTACTACCTGATCAGTTTGAAGTCGGTGCCGAAACCATACAATTAAAAACTAATATAATTTTGTGACATATGCAAAATGCGAACAAAACAAATTTAATTTGTTACTCAGCACCGACTTTTCGACTCAGGTTTCAGGTTTTAGTTTGATTTGACAGATGTTATAACCAAACTAGAACAACAAAAAGTCGTTGCCGCCCGCCGGGGATCGAACTCGCGAGTTCCGCGTGTGTGTTGAACGCTCTAACATAGGAGTCGCCCGTAATATTTCTGCGACTTCTCATACAAACTGGACAGCTTTTCCACTGAACGACTTCCGGTCTTACGTCGCATCAGGTCAACAATAACATTATATACAAATGTCTGATTATTTTAGATAAAAAAATATGTATAATCTTTGTATGTGCCTGTGAAATTTGAGGTTTTCCTCGATTTGCCCGGATTGCACCATCAGATCCTGACTTGGTTCAAATATGTCGCACTCTTTCGAATAAAAATTCACTTCACTTCCAAATCAAATACATACCGATGACAATTTTGTAACATGGTTTTTATTCGTTTAAGGCATATATTGAAAACATATAAATCATGCAGATACGTTTTTACATTGTCATCGCTATTTCTGAGGCTGAATTAATCAAAGCTGACGAAAATAGTGCTTTTACTATTGAAGTGAGTATATCAATATCGTAAGTATAATCTTATCCGAACATGTAATAATTGATCTAAACGTTGACTGCTTTTTAGAGATTTAATGGAACAAGATTTAAGTATATTTTTATTTATTTATTGTGAAAACAAAGATAAATTATATTGAATTATTTAGCGCTGAATAATAGACTAACTTATTTATGCAACGGTAATTTTTCTATGCTCAACGATCCTATAAAAGGAATTTGTTTCTTAATGGACATAATAACCGACCATCTGCGATTCTAATATGGAGACACGGGAAGGGAAAAAAACGGAAAAGGCCGAACACGAACGCAACTTAATATTGTCAGATTTCCATCCTCTAATCCTTATTTAAATAAAGTTCCCGGAAAGCTCATTAGTAAACAAACGCAGCATAAATGTTGATTCTCACTGTAATGCCTTTGAAGATCAACTAAGGCATATCTGCGAGCATTCTCGTTGGTAAAAATACTCTTATGGAACCCGTCGTACATATATGGATGGGACGCATAAGTTTTAAAGGCGCGTTATTACGAGAGAATGTTCCTAGGAAAGCTCGATAAATCTTGTTTGAATTTTAGCGATCGGTCGACAATATGGTTTGTTGTATGGTTACAAACGCGGATGGATCGCTTGGTGTGAAGATACTTACTACTATAGGTCCACCGGTATGGTTGCCTGAGGTGCTGAGGGAGGCTCCGAACCATTGGTAGCTTTTCTGGTCCATTTCTTTGATTCCAATATATTGATTTCCTAGAAAAATAACGATTGAAATTAATATAACTGATATTTAACAAAATTGTTTTTGTTATTTATAATATATATAATAAAGACACCTTGATAAAAATATTAAAATATATCTTGAATTTTTCTTGAGAACTAATTATTATGGCAACATATGAAGACGACTTCATTAAATATAACTGTGACTGAAAGCCTCTCATAATAAGGCCAATGAAATAAAATCTATCCACGCTTATTTTTTGTAGAGTAATATGCCCACCAGTTAATATCAATATCAAAGCCGCTAAATATCTTGGCACGCATTCAGATCGAGGCCTAACTTGGAAAAAGGAGTTACTGCTAGCAAGTTTAACAAAGCAGTGATTTAGAACTCCTCTAAAACAAAATGTTGCAAGCCATTGACCACGATTTGACACGAAGATTGCGCACACTGCTTGCTGTACGCCTAACACTTTCAAATTTAATTACGAGGTTTTAGTTTTTTTTTAAATTCTTTTTTATTATTACTCTTAGTGGTTCAACAATCTGTCCAGTGGGCAATAAGCATTTCTTATGACTATAACATAATATATATATGACACGTAGAAAATCATTTCATTAAGTGAGTGTGTAAAATATTTTCTTAATTAGTTAGTCTTATTCCATATATGTCCTATAACCAGATCGGATGGTGTTAAACGTTTCAGTCTAGGTACTTCACAATCACGTCGCATATTTCGCTGATTAGCGAGCACATTGGGAGGCAGCAATACTTTTTAAAGACTTCTTAACAGGAACATTTAGAAGTATACTCGTTATGGGTTTTAAAGGGATATCGCGTTGTATACTTCATTAGAGACATAGTACGGAGTACCGACAATGGCACGCAATAATTTGCTTTCAAACCGTTAGTTGATGGCTATATTAGACGTGCGAACAGTGCTCCATAGTTGAATTCAATATGACCAAATAGGCTTAAGTATTGATTAGTATAGTAATACCTTGTAATCTAATGATCACTTGGATTTGCGCCTGATAAGCCAATACATTTAATATAGTATAAGTCCAAGTTATTTTCGTTTAAGAGTATGTTTCGTTTAATGTTACGTGGGTACATTTTGTTTCTTTTGCTTTAATACGCCATGTCTTGTGGCTGTTGTATTTTATCATGGTGTGTTTGGAGGTTGTTTGAAGCTGTTATTAGATCTACGAGAGATGCTGGGTCCTTTGTATATGCTGTAGCAGTAGTGATTTTATTGTTATGGTAATTGAAATAATAAAATAGCATTAAAATAGTTCTATTATTAACTTATTGAACTGTCAAATACTGAAACATAGTACTCAGTGTATTGAAGTTGAAGAAAATACACTAAGAACACAGGAACTTTTCTAGGTTTGCCTTTTATTTTTTCGAAGTTATTGAAAAACGTAGTAGTTATAGTACTATCATAAATTAGGTGATATAATTTCTATAAATTAGTTAAAATAATTTTATAGTCATAACTCGTTTAAAATTCTATGGAAATATAAATAAAAATGTACAGTTTACATTACCAAATAATTTGTTTTTATACATAAAATTTAAACTTAATAATAGTATAAATGCCAATGTACGTAATACGTAATGGTTATTTAGAGATAATAAGAAAATTTTGGAAACATGTTAAATAGACCATAAAGATTTTAAACTATGTTCTTTGACATAACAACAATTCTAGGGAAAGTTTAACAAGGTGAAGTGCAATAAAAAAAAAGTAACTGGAATACCTAGTTCAGTATTAAAAACTTCTCTAAAGGATAATGGATCACCGCCCATATCGTCAGCAATATAGTAAAATTAAACAACTGAAAAAAATCTATTCGATTCTTTTCTTTTAAATAAAATTCTAAAAGATAAATTATTTTCAATAAAATCGTATTTCCTGGCAAGATTTCGGATCGGATCATATACACTACAATCGTCTTCAGGTATGTAACAAAGTTGAACAAAAGACAGCGGTATTAAACCATTTTCTTAAGCCGTTTACTTTTGGTAAAGGTTCGGGGCACCATTTACATGGACGTCCTTTACATTCTTCGAAAGAAGTGTCAATTTATCTGCAGTGAATGTTGAATAATAAGGCTATTGTACCACCAAAATTTGGTTGACCCATTCCCCAAAAAGAAAAAACAATAAAGCTTTAAAAGGCTGTGTATTTTGTCACATATTTAGTGTTGAGGTACCCATAAACCTCAATACGAGTTGTTATTAAGCCATATAGCTACTTTAAAAATTAGTATAAATACATAAACGTAGCTATACGTCAGACTTCTCTTGAAGCATAAATAATTTTAGTCGTAAATCCTTTCACAATATTCCTTCTTGCTCATTCGTTCTGATCGTACAACCAGATTAATTAATCCATTCGCATATCAGGTTTCCATATCTGTTACGAAAACAAAACAGTAAAATAGAAACGAGCCATGATCTATATCTAAATATAAACCCTATTGCGGTTTGAATAGACTATCCGAACGAGAAAAAAAAATGTAGGTTATAGGAACGTAAACCCGAAAGCAGGTACTGATTGTCACTAATGAGTTCGAATCATGAATGAATCGTCCGCGTGGGCAGCTCACCTCGATATGGAAAAATCGAAAGTGAAGTCCACCGTCGTTAGCTATTAAATAACTTCCTACGGTGTAAAATTAACATTATTTCGACACGCCGTTCAGACAGATTTGGCGATTTGACGCCACTTTAGACAAATATATATATACAAGGTGTGACAAAAGTTGATTTTTTAAATATTATTTTAAATATAGTGAGATGTTCAGTGCTCTCTAAACATTATATGTTACATATATAATGAAACATTAGTAATAATATTATTACAAAATGATGGGTAAATTGATGAATTGTTCTCTTGCAGCTCTCAAGGAATTTCTTGGTTTGTATTATACCAAAATTCATTATAACAATTCACTATAACATTTCTTAAATTTTAACTCGACGAAAATTGAAACTCTTGAAGAAAATTATAATGTTTTTGATAATATATGAAGATTATTGTTGAAATGTTGAATCCCAGGTTCGAATCAAAATATAGATATTTAATGCTATACGATATATTCAATCTTATGTGGTAAAATCAAATCTACCGCTAATTAACTGATGTCATTAAATGGGCGGTATACAACCCTTTTGGACAAAATTTAGTACGGCGATACCTCCCCGTCATATCCCAATTATCACTTTCGGGTTTAATTATTTAAAGGTGCTATTTTTGATTCTAATGACAAACAACAGCCTGAAAGGCTAAAAATGTTCGATGAATTTTTGTAGGTTTATTACACAAAAACTCAGCTGAAACCTTCTGAAAAGAACTTCCAAATAGCTTTCCAGTTTTCAGGCGAATACATGAGGTGGGAAATATTCCCAAGGAGGGAAAATGTTACCAAATGAATTGACTGCCCTGACTGAAAATGCCCTGTCGAACCTTTATTGTCTCTCATTTAAGAAAAAGAACAGTTTTCCGTAGCATATTGGGACTGAAAAGAGGATCTATAAAAACAATTCCAAGCTCTGTCGAACCTTACCGAAGCGGAATGAAACTGTCTACTGTAACAAGCGCGAAGTCATTCTATTTTAAGATCACATTCTGACGAACTGATAGTTCTGCCCCTACCGGAGTACTCAGTAGCCATAGCGTCTTCTTATTACCACTTGTTCAGATCAATGAAGCATGACTTAACTGGCTAAGTTTCAAAATACTAAAGAAATGCGAAAATGCATCAGTGCTGCCAAATCAACATCGTTCTTTCTACACCATGTTACCAAAAAATAGTGAGAAATATTTGTAGAATATGATAGAAAATATGTTGATTAATATATATTGTATACATATTTCTCAATAAATGCTTTTTTAAAATAAAAAAACAGGTTACATGTAAACAGCTAATATAACCATCACTTGTTATAGAGATCAGTATCAACAGTTATTATTGACGTCGCTACGGCTTCATTTGTTGAGGACAAACCAATAATCAGAGCAAATCAAAACCGCTACAAAATCCATGAAGTATGACAAATCTATTGAACTGGATCGAATGATGGGCCGACAAAAAACACCAACTAACAATATCTCAGGCAATAAGTCTCCTATCATTTGTCAGGAGGGTCATTCGATCAAATCGTGGATGGGTAGATAAAATCGTAGCACTCTCAATCAGTTAAAATATTGGCGTAATCTGTAGAAACCATTTTACAACTTCTATACATTAATACTAGATTTGTCCCTAATTGTGATCATCAAATATTACTAGATTTCATTAAAAAACCTTTGAGCGGTCACTTTTTATAAAGAATATGTTATTAATAACTTTAAATAGAGATTTTTCACTAAAGAAGTGGATTTTATTATACGATATGATGTTCTACGTTGTAACAATCGTTTATTTTTACTTATCTGATAATTCGATCATTCTTCACGATGTAACTGCATTGTGAAGCCATATGGTCTAAGAATAAGTTTATTTTAAAACAAGTTTAATGACAAGTGCTATTTGACCAAATATGTTGACTGAAGAATCAAAACTTTCTTCGAAAACATTAGTCGTGAAGTATCAAACTTCTATGAAAAACGCAGAATATACATGGAGCTCCAGGGTTGATTGTCAGCATTGTTGCTTTGTAAAAACATATAAAATTATGTGCAATGTATAGATTCCATGCTATTTCGGAGCATGATAATGATGTTTTTTTGCGCAAGTATGGCTATTGTAATGTGCAAGGGCAAATGTAAATAACGATGGTGTCAACTAAATTGGATCATGTCTTTTATTTGATCCTGAACATATTAATGGCAAAACAAACATGACTTTCTACCTCGTTACTTCTAAATCCAACACACTCGACATAAGTTTTTAATAACTGATTCATTAAATTTGTTTTATCAGCTGTTAGTCAACAGAATATCCACACTAAACGTCTTCGAAATTGGTGTTTTCGGCTACTTTCCGATGGCCTCTGTCACAATATATCATTCCCCGAATCCCACACATTTGTTTTGTTCAGAATGTTTATCTTTCATAACACCGGTCGTGAGCTAATGCTGTCTCCGTCCGTTCCTAATTTAATATATAACACAAAAAACTGTAGTTTTGAAATAAATTACCTAATAAAAAAAGTCAAATAAATTCCTTTTTAATATATTGCATTATTTTAAATATAGAAGCTGTAGTATGTGACAAAGTCTCTTTCGATTACTAAAAAGGAACCATAAATAGGAAGGTTGGCTTGTATATTTTGGAATTGTATTAAATTAGTGTTACATTTGATCAATATAAGCAGTTAGTTTTACTCATTATATTTATTTAGTAAAATTACGTCCACTCAATTTCACTGTACATGACTGATGCATATTTAAATATTAGGGTACAATAAAAGTTTTCACAAATCGACCAGAGCAGGCACTCCAAATATTAGTTTGATTAACTGAGGTGGTGAGAAAAAGTGGTGTAAGTAAGAAAAAAATCGGAATCGAAAAAATTAACTTTGTTTTACCAAGTTCGTCACCAGGACAAACAATATTGGTTTGTAAGCAAAATTTGACTTTTCCATGAAAAAAATCAAATATTTAATATTAATTACTCGACTTACACCATTATATTTCTCACCACTTTTATTTATCTGTAGTGGGAACAATATTTTTCAATACCTAGAGAAAAATTTTAGATTCAAAATGCATATTTAGTGCCTCAATATTACATTTTATGCGAAAATGCGAAAAACTATTTAAGTGGTATTATTATACTCAATGCCAAAGAATTACAATATGATGTTCATCTCCATATGATATTAAATGCCTTGGTTTCACAGGATTGGAATTCGATGTAACTGCGAACAACTCTGTATTAATTTACATACATTCTCGCAGTAGCCATTAAAAATATATAATAGAAGTGAACCAAGATTAATTAACGACTATTGCAGCTCGAATACTAAAATGTGGATGAAATATATACAGTCAATTCAAGGCGATACAAATCTGCCTGTATCATCAAAATCACGCTACGAATCGTTAACTTCATTTTCTTCTCCATTTTACCAACTAGGTAAAATAGGGTTTATTTGGACCAGATGAAACTATTGGACTGGTGTTACGGTTCTCGATATCAACTTAGAAATTTTTCGATATAATTTAAAAAAAAGGTTAGAGATATTTTTCGAGCATTTTAAAATATACCGATATTTTTAAGTTATTGATACTTCGGTTTTGGATATAGATATTTTTGTCCGCGGCCGACATCCCTATTAGAAGTATTATTACTTGTAGAACCAAAAGGTTGAAAAGGGGCATGCAGAAAAATAAAAGCAAATCCATAAATAACGGTCTGAGAAATTTAACATATGACAAGGAAATAGATTATTCGCTCTGAAAAGCCATCTAAAACGATGTCTACTCAGTATGTACACCTGTAAGAGACATACATGGAAATTAGGCACGCAGCAATCAAGAAAAACAAAAACCCACAAATCTGAAGAGGATAAAACTTATTATAGAGAAGAAACCTAATCCCTACACATCAGTTTGGATTTTTAATAAACATTCGAAGATTGATCAGGTGCATAGAATAACATATGTAATTTAAAAATCCTATGAAGGTAAAAATATATGTTCAGCTATATTCTTAGATGTGGCACAAGCTTTCGATAAAGTAGGGTATGGCGGCCTCGTTCATAAGCTAAATAAAATATTACCAAAACAATACAATGAGCTATTAAAATCTTACATTACAGCAAGAATGTTTAAAGTCAAACACGAGGAAGTCTACTCCCCAACAAAAGAAGATGTACCACAAGGAAGTGTATTGGGGACAATTATTTACTTACTCTACATATGTGGTATATCACATATATAGAGTAGGACATTTTCTGTCAGAGATAATAGCGAAGAAGCCACACGAATATTTTTAACAGGCAAGTGACAATATAAATAATTAAACCAGACTGGAAAATACACATTAACGAAAGTAAATCTCTGCATGTGCAGTTCACATACAATCGGACGGCTCAACCACCAATAACAGTAAATAATAATATCATTCCATATAGCAATAACGCTAAGTATCTCGGAATAAACCCTAATGCAAATGTTCGTTAAAAGGAACATGTAAAAAAGAAAAGAAAAAAACTCATATTTCATATATAAGAAAATGTATTGGTTAACTGGAAGAAAATCACAATTATCAGTACATAGTAAATTGCTGTTATATAAGCAAGTATTGAAGCCCATATGAACCGAATACAATTATGTGGACGTTCCGCGAAAACTAATATAAATAAAATACAAGTTTTCGAGAAAAAAGTCCTGAGAAGTATTCGAGGTTCACTGAGATACTACAGGGCTGCTTAATTACATCGATACCTTCAAATACCGACTGACACCCAGGAAATCAAGAGCATTACAAAGACAGATTCCAATCTCATGTCAATATCGAAGTTATTCACCTCTTGGAGAACACCACACTCAAAATAACAAAACCCTTTGTTATTCTGTAGAATACCGCACGGAGATGTATTTAGTTGAAAAACGGTAGTATTTATACATAAAAATTATTCAACTAAATATTATTAACAAATAAATTATTCAACAAATAAATTCAGACTAAAATATGATGGGTCCTTCTAGAGATATACCTAGACCTGAGTTAATGTAAAGACAAATTGTAGTTAGTCGGCAACAACTAGTAACTATGAAAAAAAATTCTAGAGCGCACATAAAATATAAATAAATGTAGATAAATAAAAACAAGAAATAATTAATCATAATAAAGTTCTTTTTTGTCAAGGTCAAGTAGTTGTAGTATCATATAAACATTGTGGTTATTTTTTGTTTGTCTAGATGATAACTGGTCGAATTCTACGGTTTGCAATAGCAAAACAATATTGGAAATTCGTATAGATTGACTGCCACCAAACCGGGAAGATGGTGGCGTTTATTTTGAAATATTTTCACATTTTTGCAGATTTTACAGGCTGAAGCGAGAACACGTACGTTTATTTATCTACCATATGTTTTATGTTTGCGATGAATTTCGATTCAAACACATTGCGTATATATTTTTAGCATTGCCACGTTGCCTCGTTCTTAATTTACCCCGTGTTTGATTTTAAGGTAATTTAGTGATAATGTGTGAAAATTGGAAATGAAACCGGACGTGATTGTCGATGAGTGGAGAAGATGATCTTTTTTATACATATTTATTTAGAAAAAGAAAGGTGCGGTTTTTATATAACCACGGGTAAACTGCAAAAAGCAATTCGGTGTCTAAGACAAATTCTATATATTGCTCTCCAAGATCGTATTTGGCCGGCTTGGCTTTGGTTGATACAGTGGTAAAGGCGGCGGGACGGTCCACCTTCTGTTGCGATAGTTGAAGCCTGCTGGGGCATGGTCGTAAATTTATGTTTGTGATTGTTTAATATTTATGATTGTCCTAGGCAAGAGTGTAAAATAGTAGTGTAAAAAGAGTGTAAAAAAAGATGTTTTGGAATGATTTCCAAGTTGGTCACTCGTCAGGCCTAATGCCGAGAACCGTGTTTCAGAGCCCACGTTAAACAGTAGGTCCAGTCCAGATAAACCCTCGCTGGTAAAGAGGAGACTTTAAAAAATATACAAAAAAAAGATCATACTAGAAGAGATTACAATGATTTGGACATGCCTGTCCAATGAAAAGTGAACGAATTTCTCACATACTTCTATAGCGAAATCCACCTTTTAGATGGAAGATATAGTTAATAACTCATTGTTAATAACAATGGCTTATTGGATGAGACGTAGAGACTCCCCAAAGTGCCGGCTATGGACTGATTATGGTAATAAAAAAACTATCTGAAATTAATTACTTTTTCATTCCACTTGCGGTGAAATTTTGTAGATTTAACCATTGGCCTATGAAATATATAAGCGATTTTAAAGTAGAAAATAAAACAGTACAATAAATGGAAAAATTCCATAAATTGGGAGGAAAATTAAATAAAACTTGTGAGAGCATCAGAATTAAACAAGGAATTACAAATAGTCATCAGACTATTTGTAATTTAAAAAAAGAGATTTATTTTTATACCAAATTATGACCAATGACTAAAAATCGATATCTTGATAATTCAATGTAGAATAATAGAAGAGTAGAAGTAATAAGAAGAGACAAACTGCTGCAATTCATAGCATAACATAAGAAGTCGTTATGTATTTGACCATAGCGTTTCAGGGAATCATGTTGTGTTGTCAGCTGTCAAAATTTTATAATATTATGAGAACGCTTTGAAAATTATAAAAGGTATTTTTATATGGGTTGAAAAATACTGCTAATTTATTTATTCGTAATAGAGTGACTTCTACTGTTAACTACTGTGTTAGTAGCTCTAACTTATCACAAATTAATTAAAAACTGACAAACGCTTCTCCCAATTGGAGAGAGTATATTTGATGGAACTGCTCGTATGAACAATTAGATTAATTAAGTAAATTAAGATTAATGAAATAATTAAGAATATGGACATAAGTCTGTTAACTTTCATTCTGGAGGTTTTCTCCTCTTCTGTCCTCTCAACAGAAAATGCAAAACCAGAACAACAATATAAAAATAATGCTTCAAAAGTATATCTAAAATCGATAGTGTTTTTTTTATTTTAATACGAATAAACATAAAACTATGGTGTTCTGTGCTCGTACTGACCTCTTCTTTGGGACCGTCGCGAAATATTGAGGTCTTCAAGAAGCGTTTAAAGTCTCATTGTATGTAGATATGCTCAGCACGCTTACTCTATATATAGAAAACGGAATATCTTACTGCGGTGAATTAAATTTGTAGAGAACGAAAAAAATTGCAGTTTATTGTTCGAATGTCTCCGAATGCATACACACGACAGACCGCGAGAAGGTCGGGGTGAAGAGATCTGACGTCTCGTCTGTATATGGGGTTTTTTAGTATCGGACTGTTTCGTATAAGCATAGAGGTTATGTTGTTTAAATGGCACAGGGGATTTATACATGAAATATATAACAAAAAGATTTGACATTAATCAGTTTTATTTTCTAAAAATTACAACATTTCGAGAATCATCATCATCGTTCATTCTTAATTAATTTTTGGTGGCAGGGATTACTTTAAGTTGTTAGTGCAAATGCAGGGCCGATGAAGCCAACGCAGATGCTTAACCACAACTTAGAAATTCTATTCTATGTACTCCATCCAATGAGAGATATGAGAAAATTGCTAATACATCATTGAGAAAATAGATCCAACTGATTTCGATATATATCTTCTAGAATTGTACAGTTGTCTCTTATGATGGTCTACCAGAGAAAATAAAAAATATTCGGTTTTTGTATGGCAACTAGAAGATCCATAGATAGATATTGACAAGTCTTGATTTTTCTTAGTATAACTTCATTATTAGAATATTTATAGAAAAAAGTATTAAATTAATGTAATAGTAAGTTTTAATTAAGTAAAATTGCATGAACTGATTTTCATCTACCACATATCCTACTGATAGCAACTATATTGATTGATGATATTTATTTAGGGTGAGATAAAAGTCCCGCTACCATTTTGATTTGACCTAAGGTGGGGCAAAAGTCCCGCTTCCATTTTGAGTGCGCGCCATCTTGGTTAGGTGACGTTTAGCTCAGTTTCGCTTTAACCATTGTGTTGTGTAGACATCAAAATTTTATTATGGATAAATATACGTCACAAGAATGAGCACAAATAGTGACAATATTTATTGAAAATATGTCCAACAACTTATTTTTTACTGGGTTTGTATTGTTTTAAAGCTAGGTTACACTACAAATTACGTTTTAATCAATGCCAAGACATTATTTTATATTATTTAGTTAGGAGAATATTTTTTCTCAATATTTCTTTGATATTTGATTGAATAGTTTTATTATAATTTACAAAGCAAATATTACACTCTTTCTATTTTTATAAATTTAAGTAAAATCAAAATGTAAGTCATTCTTACAGCTTCTTATGCATTCAAGTTATTAATCACTGCTTGCGAAACAAAACTTGGAATGCATTCATTTAACTCAGGTAGAATACAATGTCATGAAAATAAAAAGTCTCAAGATTAGATATATAGGACTTATTATATAAAAACAGATAGACCAGATATAATACTGATTCATCTAAAGGGGATAGAAAAAATAATAAAAATAAAAGAAAAAACACAATTACAACACTGCTTCTATGTAAATAATGATCAGTTTACATGCCAATTCTTGCAGATTATGTTTCAATACGCTTTGTTCTATGAGGTTGAAAAGAAGCGATAGGTGAAATGTGTGATCTTTCAGATGTCGCTTAACGTTTCCCGAGCGACAATATCAACTGTAATGACAGTATATGATGAATGACGACAGTACGGCGGGAACCCTACAAAATTCACATTCATGAAAGGGCGATTAAGAAACCCTCTATAATGAAAACCAAAATTAAGCTGCGAAAAAAGTGGAACGATCATAAAATCTATAAACTTGATGATTGGAAGACTGTGGTATGGTACAAACAGCGAGGTGTATGCGTATGAAGAACCTCAAAAAAGCCTATAATTTGGATTGCCTGTTTCCCACAGTCATTGGGAAGGGGTTTTCCGTTATGATTTGATCGACAATCGCTGCCCAATACTGCCATGTTCCAAACCAATAATACGCCAATATTCGCAGCCAAAAAGTTTTAGTTTTGGTTTGAGAAGTATCAGAATATCATCAAATATCTTCCCTGGACAGCTCAATCGCCATATCTCATCATAATTGAATCAGCTAAATACCTCGGAATCCAGTTTGATGGTAGGTTAAATTGGAAACGTCATGTTAGATAAAAAGCAAAACACATTAGAACCAAAATAAAACAACTATACTGGTTAGTCGGAAGATACTCTCAACTTGATCTAAAATCAAAAAGATTGATTTATAAGACAACTATAAAGCCAATTTGCACCTATGGAGTGCAAATATGGGGTTGCAGTAAAAATTCAAATCAATTAGTCATCCAACGCTGTCACAACAAGGTTCTTCGATTTATTACCAATGCCTATCCCTACGTAACCAACGAAGAATGGCACGATGACCCAGAAATCAAATGGATTTGAGAAGTTATCCAAGATTTCGCCTTGAGACAGGAAAGAAGATTACTAAATCATACTAACGTGGAAGCAATACAACTGCTGGACAGCGCTGGATGTCAGGAGATTGAGGCGAAACAAACCATACAAACTTACATAAAGTATATACCTTTAGTGCAAACTATAGTTAATTTTATAATTGTTATAATAAAAATGAATTGTTATGGCAGTTTTACAGCGGAGAATAAGATATGGATTTCCATCTTCAATCTCACCGAAGCAATTGGCGGATGTTTTGATACAAGGATGGGACAAAACTTCATTGGAAATTATTCAGACACTTTACAAATCTATTCCACGAAGAATTGCAGCAATTTTAATAGCAAATGATGGCTCCTTATTAATAAATAAATATCGTGTCAGGTGTTCATATTATTTTGCCCAACCCCTGTACTTATTATTTACAGCGAAAAACATACAAACAATAAAAATAAGAAGAAAAATAGCACAATTTTAATAAGAATGTAACAAACCTGGAATTATAACAATAAGCAACGAATGCAACGTATTCAGTCACGCATCCAACCGGCAATAAATTGACGAGTTCGTGTACGAAAACTCCCCATAATCGCTTATTCCCAATGTAAACATGTAGCAGTAATAGATCCTCATTATGCAGGAATTATTTCTCGATCATATTGTTCCACGGCACAGATAATGGTGATATCGCGGTGGCCTGATGCCAGCCAGCCTGTAGATGAAGCCCCTTTCATTGTCATGCAACTATTGTTTGTTTCCTAACTGTGCCCTTCTCCCCGATATAATAAATTTAATTGCCAATTGATATGTTCAATCTGCCATTATGTGGCGTGGGAGACGGCTACGCGATATATTCGATCCGATTCAATGGCGAGCTTGATTTTATCTCGCGGAGATTTATCGTCGGACAACAGAAATCGGGCTCTTCATTACTCTTTAATCGGTTTGTGTTTTCTTTGTTTTGAAAGGTGAATTATTTCAGAAATAATCGTTTTGTCAAAAAAAAATCATTAAACATCGTCTTTTCTAATATTTGGTATGATTTCTGGGTTACAGTTTAACCAGGAATGCAGATCAGGGATTTTTTTAAAAATTATTTATATTACTACTAGTCGTTGCCGACGAACTTACAATTTGTCTCTACAGTGAGTGAAAATAAGGTACTTATCTAGGAAGACCCATTGGCACTTTCTTAGTCTCTTTATTTTATTAATTACATCTTGCATTAGATATGCTTAGTACAATCTTAATTTAGAAATTAATTTATTACTATTGTACTTGCATTAATATATAAGCAACGCGAGTGCTGGATTAATATATCAGTATGTATTTCCCAAATTAAAATAAAACTTATGTTAAGAATACACTTTTACACTAAATAAGTTCGTGTGGTTTCGTTCGCTTCAATCTTCTGATTTCCTGCGTGTTGTCCAGTAGCTGTATTCCTTCAAGTTGCAGTGCCTTAGCAACCCTATTTTATGTTTTAAAGCCAAATCTTGGATCACTTCGTATATCCATTTCATTTCGAGGTCATCGTGCAGCTCTTCGTTGGTTACGTAGCGATAAGCATTGGTAATTAATCGTAGAACTTTGTTTTGGGTGCGTTGGATTACCACTTGGTTTGATGTTTTAGTGCAACCCCATATTTGCACCCCATTGATTGATAAACAAATCTGTTTGCTTTTAAGTCAAGTTGAGAGTATCTTCCGACTAACCATTATAGTTAATTGACTTTGAATGTAATCTGTTCTGCTTTTTGTCTAATATAATGTTCAAATTTAACCTACCATCGAAATGTATTCTGAGGTATTTAGATGATGATATTTTAGACGAAGTTATATAATTAGGTTTTTGTCATTTGGCCGCAACGCAAAACGCATGTATTGCTTCGGAATATTTTATAGAGTTATACACAAGAATCTTCTGCCAGACTTTATCGAAAGTTCGGGCTACGTCCAAGAATATGCTGAACAAACTTTTTTCTCTTCGTAGGCTTTTCTAATAATGTCATAAAACCTGTTTCTGTTTGTTTGTTCATAAAAGCAAACTGATATGCAGGTGTTAATTTTTTTCTAGTAGTTCTAGTCTAGTAGTTTCTAGTTTTAGTAGATATTTTGGATGACGGTTGAATGTTGATGATGACCTTTTCAAATATTGTACTTTATGGATATTAATTGTAGCTGTGAAATTGGTTGATTTTACTTCAATATATGATTTTCCAGGTCCGTTAAGAAGACGCGGAAGTTTTTTAGTCCACATTAGATTCACTTAGGTGTTTAATGATTAATGCATCAAGATATGTGATTATATGACATTTTATTCTTTGAAACAATTTTCTATCAATTATTTTGATTATTTACTTTATAAACCTAAGTTTAAGAAAAGCAATAGTTAATTTTATGATTACATTCCTTTAATATACATTTCCAAATTGTAAAACATATTACCCAGTTACTTATTACAGTTACCTAATTGTGTTCGTTATTGTTTTAATATAGATGCTAGAGTCAAATATCAATTTCAAAATAGTTTTATTCATATATTTTCTGTTTTAATATACAAACATGTATTACTTCCTTTATTATTCTATACTTCTGGTTATAACATAAAAGCAAAAAAAAGATCATGTATATTTGATGCTCTGAAGTTGTTATAGTTCAGAAAATAATCTTACTTATGATACTTTGTTATAATGTTCAGTGGTGTAGTAATTTATACTTATTAATATTTCATATAATTAAATGCAATGTAAAAATTTTAATATTAGTACTTGAGATAGTTTGAATATATTTTAATATTTTTTAAATATAAAGATATTTATTATTTAGATTTACCATTTCATTTAGGTTCGTAATATCGTTTTATGAGAATCTAAAGAAATGCTCAAATTTTTCTCACTACTTTCGCTATCTCGGTTGATATAGAAATAGTGTTCCTCTTACCTTCTCGGTCGAAAGGAATTTCTTCACAGGAGTGCTCTGCTTCAGGCCTACATTTATAAACCGCGCCTCCTCGTTGAACTTTGTTACCCTGGTACTGAGAACGTGCCTCTGGAGCTCCCACCAGTACCCTTAAAAGATGAAAAAGTTAGATAGAATAATGAATAAGAATCTGTCTATAACATAAAGCAAAATAATGAAAAATTGCGGAAACATCAAAATATAAAAGTATAAAAGATATGAATAATATATTTATATAATTATAAAATATGAAAATACAAAATTATAAAATAAATAAGTTATTCTTTATTAAAACAATTATATTTGGATACATTAATTCGATATGTATGAAGCATGGAAAAAGGTAATAAATATTCCAATATTGAAAAAGGAGACAGTAAAGGTTGTAAGAACTATCGAGAAATAGGTCCCCTATCAATCATCAAGAAAGCGTTCTGCAAGCTCGCGAAGAACTAATCCCTGCGAAGCAGGCAGGATTTAAACCGATTCGCACTTATACAGATAAGAAGTACGCACTATGTGGACGAACGTATAAGATGTAAAAACAGTGCTATAGGTATATTTGTTGGTTTACATTTTGCCGTCAATTGCCTACACAGGTTCAAGATATTTGTAAGCTTAAATTATTTCGTATGCGACGCTAGGTAAGTTTTGCTCTAAAGCCATATTAGAAATTAT
This sequence comes from Rhynchophorus ferrugineus, assembly GCF_030347505.1. Lineage (NCBI taxonomy): Eukaryota > Metazoa > Arthropoda > Insecta > Coleoptera > Curculionidae > Rhynchophorus > Rhynchophorus ferrugineus. Next base: position 24,685,785 of record NW_027472581.1, on the reverse strand, counting down.
ATTATTTGATTAAGATGCGACAATCTGTAAACAGTCGATCACAAATGAAATGTGAAATTGACCTTTTGGATGCAAAACGTAACGAACAGCACCAAAAAGACATGGATCAATATCAAACAGAGCAATCTGAAAAATAGAAGAGTAACATTGTCCGATGACAATAACTATACAAGTAGCTATATTTCCCAAGCAGACGTATTTCTTAATGCTCTGGCTAAAGCATTGCTGTGTTCCATATGGTTATGCGTGTGGCACTCAGTAGGAATATGTTCCACTATTAGATCTCATATCAGTTAAACCATCAGTATGTAGAATTTGAGAGAATAATAATTTGTATATAATAATATCAGTAATTTGTGCTCTATGTATTTTTTTTATATATAGGAAAATATTCTTATATGATTGTTATAAATTTACTTATTATGTTGTATTAGCAAGAATATTGTTTCTCTCTTAATTATACTAAAATTACCTGATTACAAAGAAAATTATTGGGACATGTTTTAATTTTTTATACCAATATATATTTTTTGTATAAAATTATAATATTTTGATCAGGCCGTATTTTGTTCTAAATTATTTATTATATCAAAACGATATTGTCCATATCATATAATATATAAATAAATCTGTTATGTTACTTGTCTTTTTCACACCGTATATAAAAATTACATATTTTCAATTTTTTTCAGAAGTAGATACATTATTAAGTATTTCCATAAAAACGAAAGCACTGATTAATTAAACCAAATGGCATCTATCATAACAACTGATAGACAGGCCCATGCTTGCTGAATGTGACCGGTTAATAGGATTTCTCGTTTACTCATTTCCATGAATGTGATACCTGGAACCTGCAATCTAAGCTTTTAAGTTTCTGAGATATATAATTATGAGCCAGCAAACATCTCTCTTTGGAGAAAAATGTATTTTTCTTTAATTTGTTACACTTTCTAAGAAAATTGACAAGAGGAAATTTAAATTTACAAAAAATACCCCAAATTCTCCTGCTATTTTCTGGTATTTTGTCTTAAGCCACTGTTGCAAGAGGTATGTCATTGTAGTCTTAAACAAATATAAAAAATAAAAACCAGATTTCTTTGTCTAATTTCGGATTTTTAGTTACAACAAATGGCATGCTTTACAGGAATAAACGAATTAATTTTTTGGGTAGATGTAGAAATTTTGATTTTAGATCCAACAAGTCACAATTCATTCAGGCTATATTTGTTGTGAAATTTAGTTAAATACTTCATAGATATATAAATAAATGATACGCTGAATTTGGATTTGGATTGGATTTGCTTCCTTAGAAAGTTGATTTTGCATTAGAAAGCAAATAGCAAGCAAAGTTTAAGAAACTATAACACATAAACAGTAAAACAGTAGTAAAACATATAACAGTATAACAAAATTCAAATTTTTACATTTTTTATAATAATCAGAAAGGTCAAAAAAAAAACGGTTAAAAAATCTCGTTTATCCGAACAGCCCTAATTTGGCAAAAAAAATGATTTTTTACTTTAATGCGATAGAAGAATGTGAGAAGGCTCTCAATACATTTCTAGAAAATCGGTTCCGTAGAAAATGAAATATATCAACAATCTCGAACAATGTAGTTTCGAGATAAACGGGTTTAAAGTTTCGTTTTGCTGGTTTGGTGGCACAGTGGTAAAGGTGACACGACTGTTGCGATAATCGCGGGTTCGAATCCTGCTGGGGCATGGTTGTAAATTTTTGTTTGTGATTGTTTAATATTTGGGATTGTTCTAGGCAAGAGCGCAAAATCCGACAATGAAAATGATCCCAGTCACGCCAGCAACCCACCGGCCGGATGTCTTCTGGAATTAATTCTAAGTTAGTCACCCGCCAGTCGGTAGGTTTAATGCCGAGCCCACGTTAACCTATAGGTTCAGTCCAGATAAACCCCTAGTTGGTAAAAGGAAACTAGTTGGTAAAATATATAGTTTCGTTTTTAGACACTGCGTCACTAAAACTGCTATATCTCCAAAAATAATTTTAATTTTGAAAAATCCTCGTGACGGCATATTCTCAAAATGTTAAGTTTTGAAAATATGACAAAAAAAACATCCCTTTAAAACGAAATCCTTAGATGATCTACCCTGTATATAGGCTGTCGATGATAGAAGATCAGTTCAAAAAATAGTCTAAACTAAAATAAACCTCTTTTAACTAAAAAACCTATTTTTTTAAAATACCGGTCTAGATCTAATAGATATAATAGATAGACTCCGACTGATTTGAAATTACAAAAAAGTAGAAAGCGTTAGATTTTACGATCCCGATAAATAAAAACATATCCGTCTTGTGAGGTCAATTCACGCTGAAGCATTCGATATATTTTCAATAACTACCTTTATGTACGGGCTCTGTACATGAAATATTATTGATGCTTTTCACGGAACGTGCTGTTGGAAATATTTAGAAAATCCTCTCGGCCGTGGAATGTATAAGCGGCGGAGGTTATTTTTACCAATTATTGGGTTCGACAGCAAATCATACGCGAGGAGTAACGTACACATATTTCTGTGTATCGTAAACGATGAAAATGCCGTAATGACCGGTTGTCGTCTATTTCCATTTCGATTTCCCCTTATACGCTTCTGAAAAACATCGAGTCTAATGCTAGATGAAAAAAGCTGTACACATTTAACCGTATAATGACCTCCCCGTCCTATATACACCGCAAAAAGATCCTTGTCTGCGACTTTTTTGGTACAAATCACATTTCACCTATGCCATTCATATAGTATCAAAATCAATTAATCGTCGCCAGTCTGTTAGGATCTATCGTTCGTTATTTTACGATCATCTCGGATAACGATTTGACGGGTACTATAGCTGATAATTATTTATTGCTGGTTTCTTTCCTCGAAGATATCGATGGTTAATTAGGCTTAATAGTAAGGAGTGTACGGTATATCGATTTTAAAACTAAAAAAGGTCCATCCAATTTTGCTTCCTTACTTCTTTTATTAGATATTCTTGGTACAAAATTAACAGACAAGCTATTTTATCTCAACTTGTCTCTATACAATTACTTTTACCTCAATTACAAAGCCAATTTGGACCTATGGGGTGTAAATATGGGGTTGCACTAAAAATTCAAATCAACTAGTCATTCAACGCTATCAAAACAAGGTTCTTCGATTGATTACCAATGCCTATCGCTACGTAACCAACAAAGAATTGCACCATGACCTAGAAATCAAATGGATTTGCGAGTTATCTAAAATTTCGCCTTGAAATACGAAAGAAGATTACTAAATCATACTAACGTGGAAGCAATACAACTGCTGGACAGCGCGCAGAATCTCAGGAGATTAAAGCGAACCAAACCATACGAACTTATATAAAGTGTATACCCTTAGTTAAACTATAGCTATAAGTTATTATAATGTTATAATTGAGGAATACATATTGATGGATTTTCTCGCATTCGTCTTGCTTGTGAATTAATCCAAGTACAAATGAAAAGTAGTAATAAATTAATTTTTAATTAAGATTCTACTAAGCGTATCTAATAGAGATGTTAATTTATAAAAAAAAGTTATTTTATAACTATTGTTCAATTGTACTTGTATTAATAGACAAGCAAGGCGAGTACGGGATTAATACATCAGTATGCACTTCCCAAATTAAAATTAAAATAAAACCATTGAAGTTCGTATGCAGTAGCTGCATCGCTTCCACGTCGCTGTGATTTAGTAACCTTATTTCATGTTTTAAAAAGAAATTTTGGATAACGTCTTACATCAATTTGACTTCGAGTCATTGTACAGTTCTTCGTTGCATAGTTAAGCATTGTAATTAATCGAAGAACTTTGTAGGCAGCGTTATTGTACTTTCTGGTTTCGTGTTTTAGTGCTACTATATATGCACCCTATCGGCTAAAAAAACAATTCCTTAGAATTTGAAATTCGGTCAAATTGATATTTTCAGTAGTTGGTAGTATCTTGTGATTAACCAGTACAGTTTATTGATTTTTATATAAGTTTAGTATGATGTTTCCAATTTAACCTACCATCGAAATGGATGAAGATAATCAGGTTTTGTCATTTCGCCGCAAAGCAAAATTGTCACGGTTGGATTTCAGTCCATTTGTGGATCTTGTTGGCGACCAAAAAACTCCGCTTTCAATTTAATGAGATAAAAAAAGAAACTTTAACTTCACTAACAAGAAATACTCGATTGTTCAATATTTGATACCATTATGATATTTCATTATTCATACGAATAGACATATATTGTAGGTCATTTCATCACCATGATGCTTAAGCTTATCATAATCATCCTGATAAAATTTAGATTCAAGTAAGAGGCTAATGAGTGTGAATATGACTTTCTTGTCCCGAAGTTAATGTTTAGAAATCAACTATCAAGTGTTATTATATAGCTTTGACATGAAACTGGAGTTTTGTTCATAGATCACCTCCACATTTGTAAAACAATAAATTTAGATTACTATTGCAATCTTCTACACCAACAGGATGAAAAATATTGTGAAAAATGTGATTTAGAGAGGAGACCTGCTCACACAATATCGCCACTGTCAAAATGAAAGTATTATTAAATATTTATGAGGAATTATTAAAGTACCAATGTTTTCGACATGCAACTTATACGCTAGATTTAACTCCTTCTGACTTCCGTCTCTTCTTAAAATTACAAAAATTAATTTGTAAAAAACGACTTCAAGTGAAAAGCAGACCTTTTAAAAACACTATAGTGATGGGATACACAAATTGAAAGGTTGTTAAAATAAAGGCAATTTACAACTCTTACAATGCATAACCGAGCATTGTCATGCAATAGAATGGTTTTGTGTCCGTTATTGCAATTGCTGCTGTATTTTGCAACATTAAACCCAAAAATAAAGTAATATTTGTGATTATATATACGTATACTACTATCCAGTCTGAATATAAACTTAAAGGTATATTCTAGAGAGTTAATACGTTAGAATATGAGAATTTATAATTATTTAACTATGTTAATAACTATAGTCTATTCACAGTTCTTTTGTACATACGTCATCAAGATGTCTAATGTATTGCCTGCCGCAATTTGTAAATTCGTTTCAGAATCAGACAATATTTTCCTTCTCATTTTATTATAGTTAAAAAGAGACACAATGCTATCTGATACGTTCGAACACGTAAACGAATGGGCCTGTCAAAGTCGTTCGGTTGTCAGACGTATGCAACATTCTTGAAAGCAGTAGTGATTATAAGGTTATAAATCTAACTTATAAACTATTGTAGCTATATAATTAACTGTAGTTCTTAGATGTAGTATAATGTTAAAATAAATTATATTCAATGACATTTTTGTTCAATTATTTTATTTAGATCAGAATTTTGTTGTATATCAAAGGTAAACTTAACTAAAACATTGCGACGTGTGGACGTCATAAATTTAGATGCCATATGTACAACATTGATATTCTAGTTAAATGCTAAGAAAACGATGAAATACTTAACGTGGAGATTATTAATTAACTAAAAGTGGAGAAAAATTAAAGCCATTTGATACCTCAAGATGATTATATATGACACACATACTTTTTTAAAACTGTAAATATGAGCACTTGAGTGAACAGTGAGAAATTTGGAATTTTGAATAATCGTGGAAGAATTATTTTTTTACCATTATCATAGAAGTGGTAAAAAGTCATCGATAAAAATGGCACATATATCCATATCCCTGATCAGTGTTTAAAGTTCTTTTTAATTATTTTTTTCCAACCATTATTATTAATTGTGAACTATTTGGAATTTTTATAGCTAAAGCGAGATAAACTGCAAAATAATATCAGAATAGGTAAATCGAACTTAAAAAAAAAAATTTATTTCAACCATCATCTTCATTGTAGCCATCAACAAATAATTACTGCATTCTGTAGACAAGACCAACAATAGGGAATAAGATATGTAAAGTCACCATTTTCCATCTAAGCTATTCACCAGATTTGGAAACTTCCGATTAGTTCTCATTAAAACGGAGTAAAATAAAGGCAAACTCCAAAATCTCTATAATTCGAAAAATAGTCAGTCGAAAGAAAAGTTTTGTATTTAAATTGATAATTGATATTTTAATTGATTTTAAAAAAATACAACTTCAAGGAAGATAATGATAGGAATCAGTTATTTTCTTGCCGACTAGACTGAGATTTACCTTTGTCCTTAACCTGACATAAAGTAAACAAATTAAATATTAATATTAATAAAAGTGTATTTTTATAAAGGACATTTTGAAGTCATCTTATAAAATATTATATTATGAAAATTTTGTCATAATAATTTATACAAAATTTCCTAAATATATTTACGTTTGACCGGCGTTTGGCTAATCACCAACTCGTAGGTGTATCTACAATAAACGGTGACTCAATATTTTGAACGACCTGAACGGAAACTTTACATGAATGCGATATTTTCTCGGTACTATTAGCGCATGTTATAAATTTATTTTATCAATCATCATCAACATATTACTAATCCCTCGAAATAATACCTTTAAAATTTACTGAGTATGTCAGATTTTTATATTCATAACTTACATTACTAATAAATATTTCTAAACATATTTATTTCTTAATTTTCTTAAAAGGACGCACTTTTTCTTATGTTTAAAGCTCTAAAATCATTATCTTATTCATTGTCAAGTCTTTATGATTCGACCATTTTTGAAGCTTTTTTTTTATTACTCTTCGTGAGTCCACAATCTGCCCTATTGGCAATAAGTATTTCTTCTGTTTATATTATATATACATGGCATGTAGAAAATCACTTCATTAAGCAATCTTCTGTATAAAATATTATCTTAATTAATTAGTCTTATTCTAATGCTTATTCTAAACTCTACATATATCCAGTAATCAGATCAGGTGGTGTTAAACGTTTTAGTCTACGCATTATCACGTTGCATATTTAGCTGATTAGCGAGTACATTGGGATGCACTGACACTCTTTCGAAGTACTTCACACAAACACGTTGGATTACACTCGTTATAGGTTCTAGAGGAATATCGCGTTGTATCACTTTATTTGAAATATAGTACGGAGCATCAACAATGGCACGCAACACCTTATTTTGGAACCGTTGAATGATGGATATATTAGATTTGCTAGCGGTACCCCATAGTTGAATTCCATATGTCCAAATGGGCTTGAGTATAGACTCATACAGCAATACCTTGTTATCTAATGATAAATTGGATTTGCGCCCAATGAGCCAATACATTTGATATAATTTTAGTCCTAGTTGTTTCCGTTTAGAGAGTATGTGCTTCTTCCAGGTTAGTCGTCGATCTAAATGCATACCAAGATATTTAACATGCTCTGCTTGGGAGAGTTGACGATGATTGATATTTACTGGTGGACATGTTCTTCTACGCAGGGTAAACGTTATATGCGTGGATTTTGATTCATTGGCTTTAATGCGCCATGTCTTCAACCATAATTGTATTTGCTCCAGGTGGGTTTGTAGGTTTATTGATGCTGTGACTGGATCTTCATGGGATGCTAAGATTGCTGTATCGTCTGCATATGTTGCCACAGTAGTTATTTTTGTGGTGGGCAGATCAGCCGTATACAGAAGATACAGTACTGGACCCAGTACACTACCTTGCGGAACTCCTGAATATATGGGATTTAATTCGGTATGTTCATCGCCTTGATTTACAATAAAATGTCTGTCAGTGAGATACGATTTTAGTAGCTGATAGTCCGGATGAGGGAGATGTTTCTTTAGTTTAACCTGCAAGCCCGTATGCCATACAAAAGCCTGAGATATGTCTAGGAAAGCAGCCGAACAATATCTTTTGGCATTTATTTTTGAAGCTGGGGATGGGAATATAACTCCAGACAGTTAAACCTGGATTATGGCTGATTTCCCGCTCTACAAACTTTCCCACACATCATTTTATGCAGATGGTACCGCTTTCTTCACAACCGGTTACTGTCCCGACGCAATGCGCAATAGACTCCAAGTACAATTGAACCAAGCGATAGCGTGGTACAAATTCTGGCGGCTTCAGATTAACCCGAGCAAAACTCAGGCTATTCTGTTCCACCGCAAGAAGGAGTTTCGCGCCTATTGCCTCCAAATCGACAAAGTCCCTATCCATTGGCTCCAGAAAGTCCCATACCTCGGTCTCCAGTTCGACCGCAGATTTCAATGGTCTGCCCAAATCCAGCACGCCATTTGCAAAGGTAATGGCGTGTACAGCCTATTATTTCCTCTACTCTGCAGAAAAAGCAAACTCTCAATCCCACAGAAAGCGACTCTGTATAAAATGCTAGTCCATCCAATCTGCCTCAAAGGAGCACAGGTGTGGTACCGATATGTCTCGGAGATACAACTTGACCTGTTACAAGTGTTCCAATCAAAAAAAGTCCGTGCGTTACTCAGAGCCCCATGATTTATGAGGAACGTCAACACACACCTCGAATCAGGCATCCCGTTTGTGAAAAGTTTCATAAACATGCTCAGTGTGAGGTTCTCCATAGGAACCTTAGCACACGATAACACATTAATAAAATCCCTACCCGTCCACAAACCCCGGTAGTAAACAAACTACGGCAGTCCCAGTCGTAACCCAGGGTCTCTGACGCCCGCAAGAACAAGCATATCCCGAACCTGAAGCGACATCAGCCGAAGACCATTTGGTTCTAGCTGGTCAACCTAGTAAACGAACAAAAAAACCTGATTAATATGATATGTTATTATAGAGGCTTCCATGTATTCGGATCATTATTAGCGTTGTCATGCAAGAATATGACTTTGCAACCATATGTCATTTCAACTTATTCAACTAACATTGATAAACATATGCAAATAACTGTTTGTTTCAGTATTTGCTGCTCGTAACAACTACATCATACTAATTCCACCTTATGCATAGCAAGACTTTATGGCCAGGAATATACTGCTTCTATCCTAAATTAATCCAGAATATGAATAACACATACTTAATACAATATCACAATATTTTCGGCTTGGTATGGTCGTAGAGAATCCACTGTTCCTCGCTAATCACAATATGCCCCAGAAAACCCCTCTTCTTAGTGTATTGAAACGGTTCGAAATGACATTTTCAGTCAATTCGTGAGGCTACCGTATTCTCTCCTTTTGGATCTACAGTTAATTCATCAACTGCTAAACTGTCTGAAAGTTCTTTGAGAGTTTAATCTGGGTTTTCGTCCAGTAAGTTTTGTAATTAATTGTCGTGATATCAACTCCTTGAAATAGTTTATAAAAGTGTTTAATGAGCTTCAGCAGCAAATTTCTACAAATAAACAACAAAAGTAATGAAATATCTGTATACAGCGAATAACTGAACTATATTGAATGGAAAATAATACTAAAACGTAAAAGTAATGCCAAAACCATTCAATTTAATAGTTAGGTATTAAACAACCTAACAGTTGATTACACTGATACTTCGAACTTTCACCAATTGATATCGCTGATCAAAATACATTCAATGACCTAATATAACACACATTTTGCGGTCTATAGAAAATTTGTTAATCTACTTAATCTTTATTCCGAAACCTAATATTTTATTTTAGCAACGCATAAGCATGGAAATGCTTTTCAATGTTTATAAAAACATTCTGAGCGTCCATTGCTGACACACAAATACCAAACAATGTAGTGTCCTTAATCATTATCTTCTTAACATAAGGTTGATATTTTCAACCATAGATTCCTTCAAACAAGGACCATAATGACCTAAGGGTACAAATAAGTCTCGTCCATTTGACGAAAGAAGATCAGTTAAGTAATGTAACGTAGAACAAAACCTCGGGAGTGCCAAAAAAAACTTAACCAAAGACACGAATTGAAACTTCAAACTGAACAAAATATCATGGGAGATATTGAAAATAAGATAAACCAAAAATAATATGAAAATGACAATATAAACTGATATAGATATATCTGAGTTGAAAATTGACAGCAAACTGGTGAAATAAGTAGTACGTAACTAATTTCCAAGTTTAAAGATGCAGAGAAATATATTATAAATTGGCAACAAAACCAAGGGTAACAATAATCATTTTCTCTTATTATTACCGATGATGCACAGTAACCACGCAAAAACGGCCAACTTAAATTTCAAGTTAATTTAATACCAAAAATAGTCGTGTGTCATGTCTCACCGCAAGATTATTCCACCAATTCGGTGTCTTGGCGATAATTCTTCAAAAGTGACGCATCTTTGGTTACTCTCGCATATTCCAGTGAATAATAAATGATCTCAACGATGGGTATTTAAATGGAATACTATCATCGGGTCAATTACCATTACTAATTGATTCCTATAAAGTTACAATTTATTTTCCTCGGATATGCAATGTTCCAGAACAAAAGAAATGAGAAAGTTTGGTGGTTTCTCACTGAAAATCAGTGATATTTATTTCTAAAAAGTTGTAAGAATTATTATTCATTGAGTATTGTGGTGAACGTTACAAAACAATACGACGCAATAATATTATATTACATTTGTGATTACATTAATTATTGTAATATATATATATATATATATATATATATATATATATATATATATATATATATATTTTATAATCTCCTCTTTAGCAATAAGAGTTTATCTGGATTGGACCTACTGCTTAATGTATATTACATTGTTCTACATGCAAATGATGGTGTAGATGACTTCAAACTAAAGAAACGTTGGGGTAAATAAAACGTATTGGACCCAAAACTCATAATTAATTATGCAGTTAACATATATTGAATTCGGAAAATACAACTCAATAGCTCCAATTATGTCCATGTTAATTTTGCGTTGCGGCGAAATGACGAAAACCTAATTATCTTCATCCATTTCGATGGTAGGTTAAATTGGAAACATCATATTAGATAAAAAGCAGAGCTGATCAGACTAAAAATTAATAAACTGTACTGGTTAATCAGAAGATACTACCAACTACTGAAAATATCAATTTGACCTAAGATCAGATTCATTTCACGGATGCCCATCATTCATCACATACGTTCGAATATATCCCGATGGTAGGTTAAACTGGAAACATCATGTTAGACAAAAAGCAGAGTAGATTAGACTCAAAGTCAACTATGCTCGTTAGTCGGAAGATACTCTCAGCTTGACCTACGATTAATTACTATTGCTTATCGCTACCTAACCATCAAAGAGCTGCACAATAACCTAGAAATCAAATGAATACACGAAATAATCCAATATTTCGCCTTAAAGCATGAAATAAGTTTGCAAAATCGCTGCAACGTGGAAGCAATACAGCTACTGGACAACACGCCGGAAATCAGAAAATTGAAGCGAATCAAACCACACAAACTTATTTACTGTATAAGTGTATTTCTAACTTTAGCTAAAGCAGTCTTGGTAGATTAGTTTTACGTTAATTTGGGAAATACAAGATGTAATTAATAAAAAAATATATCGAATAACAAACATAATTTATTATAAGGGGTAGAAACATATTTGTAGATATGTATTCCTGTAATTTGTAAATAAATAATTTTATGCAAAGTTTTGTTTAACTAAAATGGAGTGAATATTTATTGTTTTTTTAAGAAGCTTTATTTTATATTAATAACAGGAAAAAATAATGTTTCATTAGACTTGCATTTATATTTCGAACGAAAAGATGTCTGGTTAGCGTTCACCACCAAAACCAATTTGACTTTTAAATGGCTATTTTACATAGTAAAAAGACCATTTCTTTCATTAATTGGGCAACACCCAAAAACGCTATCGTAAATCCGAGAAGGTTTCGTGTCGATTCCCGACCAGAATAAAAATTTTGGCTCTATTCCAATCGAGTACACGAAACGCCGACTGTATGTCATGGGATAAATTGTTCGACAGTCGACTCGACTCACTCGTATGTTTTGACACGAATTTGGTAGCCTATTACACACGAATCTAGGCAAATGGAGATTATTATAATGAAGCTATTACGTAATCGTTTCACCAACGATCAACACAAGACAGGTTTTACAAGGTTAGACCGGTGATGTCTGTGCCGAAGCCATAAATGGTTATTTTGTGTATTCGCGATAGTATCACAGCCAAATATTACATTTTTTCATTAGTATTATTTTTTTACATAGTATATATCTAATAATATTGTATCTAATTAGTTTTAAAATGTTATTAACAAACCCAATCTTAGAAACAATATACATTTTAAACTGTATGTAAAAATAACAATGGTATTGTTCAACCATATAGTGTAATTGTGATATATAGTACTTTTGATGTAATAATTTGACCGTTATTTTTTATTTTTCTTAATCTCTTTTAATTTGGATCCTTTTGAGTGCATGTTTTTCTCTTGCATCTTTAAACTATATTTTTACGGTTAAAAAAAGAAATATTCTCTTAACAATTATCAGTCTATTTAGACTTATAAAGTGGCTTTAAAATATCATACAAATTTGTTACCAAGTTACGATTAAGTACCCATACATATCGCTATGAAACCAACGAAAAACTAGACGATGATCTCGAATTCCAATGGATTTACGGTGATATTCAAGATTTTGTCTTAAAACATGAAATAAGAAACACACAAACTTAAACAAATCTACAGGATAACACGCAGGAAATCAGAAGATTGGAGCATACCAAATCATATGACTTTTATAGTCTATAAGTGTTTAATCTTAACTTTAGCTTAAGAAGTTTAATTCAATTTTATTATGATGTATTTATATTAGCCTGCTTGTATACAATAAGGTAATACCAACCGAACAATGGTAATAAATTCATAGAAAAATAGAAACACTTTCATAAGTTGCCAATATAACAAAATGTTTAATTCCTAGAGCGATACAGGATTCTAGGAAAATTATGAAAAGTGTAAAACCACTATTCGATAAAAATACTACAAAGATAATAATAAACTGACTTCTTTTCAATATTCAAGAAAACATAAATATATTTATAATTAAACAAATAAAAATGATTTCAATAAAGGAAGTAATTACTAATAACAATGAGTATGATGATAGCATATGTTGAGAACGTCATCTATTCAAAGAAAACGGGTAAAAATAAATGTACAAGTATTAGAGAATTATTGGAAAAGGAAACAAAGAATATTATTACGTGCTTGCACATTAGCGATATTGGTGAAAGTGTGAAGAATCAATGTAAACAACAGTTAAACAACCTAAACTAACTGTTAAATTCGATGGTTTTGATATTTCTCAACACTCAATTCATTCATTCATTTCATTTTGATGTTCAAAATAACATTTTTAATATTCATTACTTTTACCGTCTGATTTTAAGAAATCTGTTGCCGAAAACCCAAGATCAAATAGTTTCAGAAACGTATGGTGAGGCTGTTCTGTCATATCCTAGTATTCGGTTTTAGTTTCAACAATTTAAAATCATTGGTGATTTTAATATTAGGACAATGACATTGACAAAGAACAAGTCGAGGCGAGAACAAGTTAGTAGATGGTCTAAAAGAGCCGTTAGCATCGATATCGACACTGGAATGAAATATTCGTCACCAAAAAGCCTTGAAATGCATTCGTCATTTATTACAAGCATCTGAAACCGAATTAAATGTAAGTAAATTTCTAGCGACGTCAGTTGAACAAATTCAATGATGTTTTGTTTCAAAAAACAACCAGCAATAGTGAGTAACAGACCCAAAGTCATCCTCTTGCATTACTACGCTCGGCCAAAAGTTTCAGGAGTTTAAAAATAAAGGATACGGTGTGATTAATAGCGATTCATTCACCATTAACCACAATATTTGATCAATAAAATATTGTTCTGTTTTTTTGAATAAATGCCTCTTTATAGGAAAAAAATCACATATAGTTTATTCGAAGTAATTTTGTACATACGTCATCAAGATGTTTAATGTATTGCCTGCCGAAATTTGTAAATTCGTTTTAGAATCAAACAATATTTTCCTTTTCATTTTATTCTAGTTAAAAAGAGACACAATGATGTCTGATAAGTTCGAACGTGTAACTAACCGGTCGTCAAACGTACGCATAATTTTTCAATACAATAGTGGTAAGAGGTTATAAACTGAAAACGTTATTTTAATGCTTTGCTTGTTTTGATAAGTTTCAAATCGCTGCTTATTATTACTCCAATCGAAAATAACGAAGCCAGACAGAACAGATTACGTCTCTAATCAGTTACTTTGAACAGCATAACGATATAATGGAGGCCATCTCTTGCCAGTAAAATTCGTTAGAGAGGTAAGCATTTTTACTGTTAAATATTAATTTGCTTTAATACAGTTTTCAAAAGCATAGAATAAAATGAAGGAAGAATTATTATTTCAATTTATGTATTTAGATGAGACATAGATATTTCAGAATAGGTCCAATATAGCCAATGGTCATCATGGCAAGATGATAATAAAAATAGTGTTATGATAACAAAAAAGTTTATGGAAAAAGGTAAACGTTGGAATAACATTTGATTAGGTTTTATTAGTCATAACATTTATTAATAATTCATTGAAGATATATTAAACTTCATGCTGGAAACAGGAATGTACTGTACCGAAGGACACAATAACTAAGCATAGAAGGTAAATATGCTCTATAATGAAAGTAAAATATATTACTTAGATATACAACTGTTAATTAGGTGGATTAGGCCTCCATAGGAAACAACCACATGAAAAAAACGCGCCTAGAGCTCGAACTCATAGGTGGTATGGAAAAGAGTTAAATTTAAATATAATAAAACACAATCCTAACCTACAAACTATTTTAATTGCGTAATTAATTGTAGTTTTACGTCCTTGGTTAATATATGCATTAGATTAACTATAACATTAAAATAAATTATATTTGATAACGGTATTTTTGTTTAATTATTCTATTTAGATTAGAATTTTGTTGTCAAAGGCAAACTGGACTAAAACTCACCGTTGATAAAGCAACATTGTGATGTTATGACGTCACAAATTTAGATGACGCATGTACAAAACTTCTTTGGATAAACTGTATATACAAACAGATCTATTAGTAACTCGTGTGACGATGGATATCATCCATCAATTAGCTTGATCGGAAATTTCGACAAAAGTGCGTTCATGTCGTGGCTTTTCGATCAAGTTCAACATATCATAAACGTGTAATCGTTCACGGCGATAAAGCGGAAATGAAGCCGTCAAACTGTAATATGGAACATGCGTGTTCCATTAATCATTGGGCCTTTTATTGTAACGAATTTTTAGAGCCTTAGTGGGGCCGACTGGCGAGTGATTATTCGAATTTGTAATCGAAACAAAGACCTTTTGATTCCGACTTGCACAAAGTCGGATCATCTTGAAATAACACGTGAGACGGATGTTCATAAATAAATTAACAATGGTATAAGTAATTTCTGTATT
Organism: Rhynchophorus ferrugineus; assembly: GCF_030347505.1. Lineage (NCBI taxonomy): Eukaryota > Metazoa > Arthropoda > Insecta > Coleoptera > Curculionidae > Rhynchophorus > Rhynchophorus ferrugineus. The sequence goes on along the minus strand of NW_027472581.1, from coordinate 24,670,369 downwards.
TATGTTACTGATAGCCTGCTGAAAATGCTTAATTATTCTCATGTTAAATATTTTTTCTAATTCGCATAATATTTAGATAATATTTTATTAAAAAACGATAAATACTAAATCGTACGTATATTCATATTAGTTCACTGACCAATTTATAATGAAAAAATTAAAATAGTTCAATATTGGAATTAAAAAGGGTTTGTGGAATATCTCCTTCATTAATTGACTTGTCTTCGTTTGCATTTCTCTAAAAACCTTTGTAACAATTTTTGATTGAAATTGAAAATCGAAAATGAAATCTCATGTGGAACTAGTATTGCTTTTAAAACAAGCTATTTACTGATTATATTTTATGTATGCGATTCATTAATTTTTAAGATAATATAATATAACGTATTTAAAATTACCAAAACATTAACATTTAAATATCTCAGTAAAATATAACACAACCAATAAATTCGATACGTAATGTTGATTAATAAATGATATTGTTATAAAAATAACAAGCAGTCAGTATGCTTTAAAATAAAAGGAATATCTTTTTAAATTCGATCTAGAAAACTACTCAAGAAAATAAATAATTAATATAAAAATACTTTGAACGGATTTAAATTATCTAAATAAGTATAATAAAATAATAATAGGGTTTATATATATATATATATATATATATATATATATATATATATATATATATATCTTGACATATCAGAAACAGAGATCACTACTAGAACCATTCGATAGACACTATAAATAAGGCCATCACAAATAGTCCAAGGAGGTATGGCTAACAATTTCACCAACTCAAATTAGACTCAACTTAGTGAAGCCTGTTGAAAATAAAATAATTCTAGTATTTCTAGATGTTTTAGTATAATTAATGTCCAATTCTCTCAATCCCTAAGATGTACTAGTACTAGTGTAAAGGTTTATTTTAAAATAAATTAAGTTAAAATGAAATTACTCTAATAATAACGATAGAATATATAAATAAATAATTCCTATAATTATTATAAGTTTTGGAAATATATAGACTTTAGAATCAGCTTTAAAACAGGACCAATTAATTAAAAAAGTATGTTGTACTGGAGATCACTTAATGGAGTAATTTCCTACATGCCTTGTATATAAGCCGCCATAAGTCGCCCGGTTGTCAGACGTAATTCTTGAAAGCAATAGTGCTAAGAGATTATAACTATAACCTATAAACTATTGGGATGTATAATTAACTGTAGATTTTTCATGTAATATAATATTAAAATAAATTATATTTGATAACTTTTTGTTCAATTATTTTATGTAGATTAGAATTTTGTTGTATGTCAAAGCCAAACTGAACTAAAACTTTTTTTTTCTACATTTTTTACAAAATAACTAACCAAGGGTTATAGGAGTAAAAACAATATTGTTTAAATATAAATAAGACATAAATATAATAAGGTATTAATAACTATCTATTTATATTATCTTCGTTATTTCATGAACGACGCTATAGTGAACTAACCTGTTACTACTGTGCTTATTATAAATTGGCAACGAACCTAAATATATAAAAATACAATATTAACTAGATAAACTTTTGGCAAGTTGAATTACGAGAAAGGTACCTCATATTGATAATAATATAGTAAAAATATAGGTCAACATTGTAAAAAATAAAAATAAAACATCTAAAAATAAACAAATATTTTTAAAAAATTAATGTAAAATTAAAATATTAACAAAACTGTTATGTAAATTAACATAACTATTAAATTAAATGGTTTTGACATGAGTAAGGAGCGCTAGATACCAAGATATAGCGAAAATCGAAAGAAGAAAGTGGAATGTTGCAAGGTGCCAAGGGAGAACCTCACACTGAGCGTTTCCCTAAAATTTGTACCTGGTATACCTGATTTCAAAATAGGTGTTCGCGTTCCTCACAAACCATGGGACATTGAGTAACACCTGGACTTTTTTTGGATTGGAACACCTGAAGTTGTGCAAGTTGTCTCTCAGGGGCATACTTGTACCGCACCTGTGTTCCCAAAAAGCAGACTGATCGAACCAGCATTTTTTTTTCGCTTTCTTGGGATTTGGGTGTTTGCTTTCTCTGCAGAGTAATGGATATGGGAGGATATAGGCCATTGTCGTTACAGATAGCGTGTTGAATTTGTGCTGATTATTGGAACCTGAGGTCGAATTGAAGACCGAGGTATGAAACTTTCTAGAGCCGGGCGATAGGGACTTTATCGATTTGAAGGCGATATGCATGAAACTCGCTCCGACGACGGAACAGAAAAGCCTGAAGTTTGCCAGAACTTGTACCACTCGATCGCCTGATTGAGTTGGACTTCTTGTGGAGTCTGTTATGAGTGCAATCAGAACGGGAGTGGGAAATGTCCATGTCCAAATTGAACAGGGTCAAAAGTCATAATTAATTATGCAGTTAACATATATTGAATTTGGAAAATACAACTCAATAGCTCCAATTATGTCCATGTTAATTTTGCGTTGCGGCGAAATGACGAAAACCTAATTATCTTCATCCATTTCGATGGTAGGTTAAATTGGAAACATCATATTAGATAAAAAGCAGAGCTGATCAGACTAAAAATTAATAAACTGTACTGGTTAATCAGAAGATACTACCAACTACTGAAAATATCAATTTGACCTAAGGTTAGATTCATTTCACGGATGCACATCATTCATCACATACCTCCGAATATATTCCGATGGTAGGTTAAACTGGAAACATCATGTTAGACAAAAAGCAGAGTAGATTAGACTCAAAGTCAAGCAACTATGGTGGTTAGTCGGAAAATACTCTCAGCTTGACATACGATTAATTACTATTGCTTATCGCTACGTAACCATCAAAAAGCTGCACAATAACCTCAAAATCAGATGGATATACGAAGTGATCCAATATTTCGCCTTAAAACATGAAATGAACAAACATGACTTCTTGTGGAGTCTGTTACGAATCTAATCAGAACGGGAGTGGGAAATGTCCATGTCCAAATTGAACAGGGTCGGGGGTAATGGAGAACCTTGTGCAATTTCTGCGGATATTTACTTCCGGGAGGAAACCGAGTCACCAATTTCTATTTGAAAGGACCTTTCAAGTATGAATGAATTAGGGATGTTAGGTCATCCGGTAAACCTATTTTTTGGTTTTGAAAATTAGACCATTATGCCACAATTGGTCGAAAGGATGGCTCCAGCTCTGCGACCTTGTAGCGACCGCTACAACCCTTTAGGAGGCCACCACGTATTCACCTACACCAAGTTCAAAGGCTGGCAACGCTGGTGGATTGGTACCATGCGGTTCCTGGCTATAAAAGACCACCACGACGACGTCTCGTTCTCTTTTCTTTACTCTACCCCCTTGTAACAGTACCACTTCGTGCTTCCATACTTCCTTTACCTAACCTAATATACTATCAGTTCTCCCCTCGACTACATGTATCAATTAAAATCGAAATAAACAAATATTTATTCAACCAGTGTTTTCAGTTCTCGTGTGAATTCCTTCCACAAAATAGTAATGAGTGTTCGGACAAACAATCGCATCAACAACCACACATTCCGACTGACCAGACAAACATTCCTACATCTTCACGAAGCACTAAATAGATACCAAGCATTATAAAATACTCAGTTCAACCTCTGTTCATTTCTGATTTATACTTCTTATTCCAATTTTAATCAAGTGGACGTTAATGGTAAAAAATAGTAAAATAATGAATTTATTGAATATTTCGAAAAGTACAATCAAATAAAAATGGGCGGCTAATTGAGATTTTGGTTGCTGTACAAGTACAAAACCATGACCATATACTTGGATTATACATACATTATTTATGAAAATATTAATTATAGATTTACCATTTTATTATTACAGCTCTGGTGTTATTTGGTACCAATCACTACATAGTATAAAACAAAGTCGCCTTTTCTGTCCCTATATCCCTATGTGCGCTTAAATCTTTAAAACTACGCAACGGATTTTGATGCGGTTTTTTTCAATAGATAGAGTGATTCAAGAGGAAGGTTTATATGTATAATACATGCATAATATACTAAGGCAACATTGCTAATTTTAGAGGTTTCTAACGTGATGTCGTAAATTAACCTATTTTTTTAGGCTTATTTAGCAATTAGCAAAAACGCTGCCTAACCCTACGAGTTAGATCAAATTAATGTACTACAGTATTGTACACCATAAAAAGGTCTACAAAAAAGTCCGCGATGGTATATGTTTATCTTTTAGGGGTAACCCACATTAACCATTTTTATTGTTTACTTTTTACGTGAGAAAATGGCTTATTTACGAAGCTATTTTAAGCAATACGGCATTAATCCTTATCGAATTAAGTACCTTAAATATAGTGTGCAATTAATATAGATCAATATGGTTCCTTACAGCATGTAAATTAAACAAATATTTTCGGAGATATTACAAATTTAAAATTTGCGTTTAAAAATGTGTAATGTAATAAAAATTCTATGAATTTAGATATTCCAAAGATAGCAGGAAATCTTCATAGTAAGTATAGGGGAAGAGGAATTGTTTTACTCCAAATTTAATGCGTGCAGGCCAAGGGCAGTAATGAATGAACCAAAAATACTGGATCGATTTTAATCATGTTTTCATTGAGTGACATAGGCATTATATTTTATGCCCGTGCAAAGTCGGAGCGGGCCGCTATGTTTTTATATACAACGTTCATATTTTTTCTGTAGTGTATTTAATTTAGTATCAGCATTGCACCCGTGCGAAGCCGGGGCGGGTCGCTAGTAATACATAATGAGAAACAGTCGTAAAAATTATAAATTAATCACTAGATATTTGCAATTATAAAATATAATATAACAAACTCGATAACGCTACCGTGACCGACATAATCAAACAAATCGCGAAACGTTGTCGTTTATTTGTTGGACACGAAAACACATAGAGCCGAAATAAATCCTCGATAGGTAAAGGTCAGCGAAAAAACGCATCTGGGCTTCTTTTATATCGGCGATTTTCCACGCTCTGCAGCGATTAAGGAAATGGGCCTTCGTCTCGAAATAGCGGATGGGTGCGCCGGGCAAATTGGGTCGTCGGACCTCGAATCGGGTCGCGCGTACTTATTTTTACGACCCTAATTTCCTGCAGGCAGCCGGGAAAAGGGCGACAACTTAACGTTCGCGCCGCTTAACGACCCTGACTATCTTTCATATGAAACGCGATAACAAACAAAGGTACTGTTGACATGAAATTAATGAAAATCGCCTGGGATGCTCACTTTCGTAATAGTTCTAGGAAAAAGTACTTCTATATTTTAGAAACACATAGTAGTGATCAACTTAATCCTTAAATGGATAGTTAGTAATATTATAAATAATCAAATTATTCAATGTTATTTTGTATTATTAGAGGTTTTATTGATACATCTCCATAAAATATGACTAAATGTTGATTCAGATATAATTTCTTCATATTTTCATATGTTTTTGTGAATATTTGTTTGAATGTTTATATAATTAAAAAGTACATATAAAGTTGACAGTAGTTTAACCTTATATTAATACTAAAATTATGTATTGAAAGTAGTTGAGCCAATGTGAAGAAACTCACGATTTCTCTAAAAATAACATATTTTAAATAATACGTTTTTTTATTCAATAATGGTTTTCCATTTTGCCGAAATCTTGACAAATCAATTTTAATGAGGAATATTATGTTCAGTCAAATCATCTCTTATTTCTTGTATGCGTTACAGTTTTGGCGCTCATCTGAACTAGGTATAGTCTATTCAAAGTTATTTTGCACATACGCCAATTTATGACATCAAAACGTCGCAATGTTGCCGCATCAACTTTGAGTTTTAGTTCGGTTGGGTTTTGATATACAAATAATTCTAATCTAAACAAAATAATTGAACAAATATGTTATCAAATATAATTTAAATTAACATTGTAGTACATCTAAAACTACAGTTAATTATACAGCTATAATAGTTTATAGCTTAGAGTTATATCACTATTGCTTTCAAGAATTTTGCATACGTCTGATAACCGGGTGACTTTGACAGGTCCATTCGTTTACCTGTTAGAACTAATCAGACAGCATTGTGTCTCTTTTTAACTAGAATAAGATGAGAAAGATAATATTGATGACGTATATACAAAAAAAATTGAATAGACTATACTATAACTTTGGATCATTCAAAAAATTTGTGTTAAAACTAAATTATACGGTTTATATTGATTGATGTGCGAATTGGATCACTTTCTAAAAATTATTTGTTTTAGCCTTTAAACCATTTAAAATTAATGATTTGGGAATGAATTATAGAAGAAAGAAATAATTATAGAAGCCACAAATAAAATCCTGACTGAAAGATCATCAGAGATGATGAGAGTTGACATTAGAGGTATGCACCAGAAAACAGCAAGCAAGTGGAACACTCACCATACAGCCCACCACAAACAGCACTGCAGCACAAGTGTTGAATTTTAAGACAGTTTGGGGCACTAGAATTTTAATTTCGAACTTCTGAAACGTCTGTAAGGGGATTTATATAGGAAAATTCTCGGAAATTAGAGGACATTGGCGATCAGACGACTAGCTCCGTCATTAGGATATTATGACCTCTGGTTATGATCCTGAATGAATTGCTAATTGACCTTTCAGGGATATAGGATATGTCCCTCCTTCCTTATCCACCGGACTTAGTCCCGTGCAATTTATTTTTTTCCAAAACTAAATAAAAACCCAAAGAATAATCTAACATCTTCATTAAGGATAATATCAAAGTTGAGTATTTCCAAAAGGATTATATTTTTCTAGCTTTTGCTTTATATTAGTTAATGAAGAACATAATTAACAAACCGCTAATTAGATAATTTCTATTATAATATAATTGTTATCACTTTGATATAGCTTGAGATGCCAAACCCATATAAAAAAAGGACATGAGGAAAAATTGGGAGTAACGGAATAATCGCACATTAAAGAAAACGTTATGGCGCTCAAAACAAAGTTCTTCGGAACATTGAACAAGCCATTGTGTATAGGAAATAAAGACATCCATCGTCATTTAAATATATGTAATTCAAATTAAGATCAAGTGATTTAGGAGCTCACATTAAAAGAGATTAAAAAATAATGAAAATATGTACTCGTTAATCACTAATAAATGTTATACATATTACACCTACATGTTTAAATATCAATAACTGAATAATCTATAAATATAATCTATAATAAAATAGGTAAATTATTGGAATTCAACATACAGGTAGAATAAAATTATAGAGATTTAAGTTGAATAATGATTTTGCATTATAAATTTTTGAATACCCTCACGGAAGTTTCCGGAGATCTGGTGGTGTGTGAGAAAATATCAGAAGATATCAAACAAATTGAAGCATAACCTCGTTAGGTGACAACGGTCATCTAACAATGAATATAACAACTGAATTTTATACATGCGTAGTAAAATCATATATAACATTATCATAAAATGTTTGGAACCCAACATACAGCTAAAGGTTTAAAATAAAATTATCAAAAATTTACCCCTTACCAAGACAAGAACGTAAATGATTTTTCATTATACATTTCCGAATGCTCCCGCCGCAGTTTCCTGTCAAACCAACTGCTCGATTAATCACCATGAGAAAGTATTTGTATGCTATACGTATAGGAAAAAAAACGAGAAGAGATGCAATGCATTCCGTACAAATTTTGGCGCTGTACTGTTGTACAAGGCCGCCATATTTGGTCCCAGCGAATTTGCATCGAACCTTCCTTTTCTGGTGCCGTGGCTTGGCGTTATTTTCGTCGTTGCAGTCATGGGACGCAAACATTTATTTACTTTTGGGCCGCGCATAAAATTCAGCAACAATCGATTATTCCTCTATACTTGAATGGAACGAGATCTACCTATATGGAAACCTCACGACGATTTGATCGCGAACAAAGGTATTGTTGACAGAGAAGGTCTCATTTTTTAACAGAAAAAACAATACAGTGCTAATGGTTATGATAATTTCGTTTTGAAAAAAATATTACAACCAAAAAAAAGTTATATTGATTTTTTTAACGCATACCCGATTTCATTTTGTAAGAACATTTACTTCTTAATTCCTTTAAAGCCCTTTTAACCATCTTGTATCGCGGTATTTTAATTAAATTATTCTTGAGTGATAATGAGTTTAATAATTGTAATTTGTATATTTATATAAAGGTCAAATATATTCACTAAATCGAAAGAAATAAATCTAAATCTATAATCGAAATTATTTGTCCCATTCAATATAGTAGTGGATGCAATTATGCGAAAAGTATTCAATATATACATATATATATATATATATATATATATATATATATATATATATATATATATATATATATATATATATATATATATATATATCATAATATAATTAAAGATATGCCATCCAATATAACAGTATAACATTCTTGACCAATCTAGTATGGGTTGAAAATTAGAAAAGAAAAGACAAAGTGTTGACAACTTGAAAACAGTACCATTTACAGATGAAGTAACAAGCCGAGGAGACTTGGCTTATCTAAGATGATACAAGCAGAAAGTAATGTTAATATCTATATATTAAACGGCTTAGCGGGAACATTGCCTCTCTTTTTTAGGAAAACGGATCTGGAGGCGTGAAATTTAGCACGGTTAAAGCTCTCCGGTAAAAAAACAATGTTTTGTACCTCTTGCTTTTTGAATAACAATCTTCATCTTACAATTGTTTCTATTTTCTTCTTTAAGGTACTAGAAAGAAAAATACAAAAGAAAAGGTAGAAAGAAACCAGAAAGACCTGTTGCGTTTTATCATGTAGACAACACTCTGTAGTACGAGTAATCCTGTTTTATCTTGAATTAAAATTAGTAAACATATATTTATATATATATATATATATATATATATATATATATATATATATATATATATATATATATATATATATATATATATATTAGTGATGACTCACGATTAAATTACTCTTTAAAACAAGAGAAAGTCGAAAAAATTCGCTACAAAATGAGTTAATGAATATTAGCATTTGGTCAAATAATAACTCACTGTTGAAACCCCAATTAGTCAGTTAATGTTCGTGAAAAAGTGTGACTAATTTTTAATAGTTTTTTAAAAGAGTTTATTCAACGAACAATTCAACAAAATTGTTGAATGGTTAAGAGAAAAACTAACCGCCGACACCGACTTCAAATTGATTTTTATTTAGTTATTACAATGATTATTACGTACATATTTTATTTTAAAACATTTTTTTTGTGTTAAAGGTCTAAGTTTGATTATTTTTTACATTTTAGTGAGTTCCTTATTTATTTTTTGAAGTCGGTTAAATTTTTTTTGTAAAAATATTTTATGTTTCCCTTTTTACTGTTAAATATTTACTCAATAAATTACGCAGTTGTTGTATTAAGTATTACTTTTTTTTGATCGGAATGGATCGTCTAAGTAAAAGTACAGCCCGTATGAGGAAAAATAGAAATAAAGAAGCAATGATTGAAAATAAGTAGTGATTCAAGCACTGGGGCCCTTCAACCTCCGCATGTGGGTTTAACGTTCTAACTATTACACCATAGAGACAGTTGCCTATCATGTTTCTACGACTTCTCATATGATATCCTTTGTGTTTAAAAAGCAAACTGAATGGCTGAACTACTTGCGATTTTTCGCCACATCAGTTCAGCAATAACATTATACCCAAATACCTGATTCTAGATAAAAATATATGAAAACATTGTACGTGCCTTTGAAATTTGAGGTCTTCCCTCGATGTCGCCCCCTTCCCTCCAACTGATCCTAACTTGGTTCCAATAGGACCACCTCGGAAGGGCACTCTCTCGAATAAAAAAAGAATTTTGAAAATGGGTGAAATGAGAAATAATTGACGGAGAAATTGGCGAACATACATTACAAAAAATATACAGGCGAACATAGAACCTCCTCCATTTTGAAGTCGGTTAAAAAGAGGTGTTCCAAAAAACATTAAAGCCAACCTATAACTCCAGCAAGAATATTGTTCTAACTAAATCCATTTTACGTACAATTTTTTTATATTTATATGTCTTCACATTACCAGGCATAAAGCTTTATATTGTGTTATTTTCACATTGAACATAGTTTTATTTCCATATACACAAATTTATTGAGAATGCTAACTGGCACTGATAGCCTTATAATAAGGAATATTTTAAGAATAAGGAATTATTTCAAAATATTACATTGTGAAACATTAATTATCAATTTTATGAGATTGGTACTTTTGACAATATTCTCTATTTTTGAAACAATCGCTAACTTATAAAACGAAGACATAAAGAAATGTTAGTCACTGATTAATAATTTAATTAATAAAGAAGACTTCATCACAGCACACTCACCATCTTTTCGCAATTATCAACGAAACTACACATTTATATTCAATGCTCATATATCGGATTTCTTAATAATGATAACATAGCCATTGGTTATTATTTGAAAAATACGACACGCCGCATATTTATAAGGGAAACCGGGTAATTGGTATTCTCAATAGAGTTACTGAGTTACAGCCATTTCACACTTGAAAATTACCACCCACACATCGATACCTTTCTCATATAATATTAATAATAGTTTTATGAAGAAACAAATATATGTCGATGACATTAATAGACAAAGAGAAAGATAATTTAGGCAGGTTTCATAAATTTTTCAAACAGTAGTTTCTGATGGGCAGATGGTTCGAAAAACGCTCATCTGCTTCCGGTAGTTTTGATAACAAAAAAGTGACATTAAATGGGCCTAATTATATAATTAGACAACTAAATTGGATGACAAAACAAACGAAATGTTTAGTTGCTCAAACATATTTTTTATTTTATTCACTCATCCACCATGTTACATAAAATTTGATGTTAAATATTTATATTTAAATATAGTATCACAATTATAGTATAAGGTGGGGGCAAAAGTCCCGCTACCATTTTTATTGTGCGCCATCTTGGTTTTGTGACGTTTACCTCAGTTGCGCCTTAACCATTGTATTGTTAGACGTCCAAATTTTATCATGGATAAATAGACGGCACAAGAACGAGCAGAAATAGTGACAATAATTATTGAAATTGCGTCACTGGTTTTGTAAGCAAGCAAGACTTTTGCCCTACCTTATATAATATATATGTTTAATGTTTTAGAATTAATGTTTTTGATATAGCAATATAAAATAATTATCTAGCCCTACTATACTTAGAGTGAGTTGTCACCAAAAAGACATAAGAGTTCAACGAAATTATTTGGTTTTAGCTTTAATTTTTTTAAATTATATAATTAATATATTGTTACTAGTCGTTTCCGTCTAACCTACAATTTGTCTTTATGATAACTTAAATCTAGGTATATACCTAGGAGGACCCATCGGCCTTATCTCAGTCTCTGGTGAAATAATGTTTATACATGTCACTGCTGAATTTTTTAATATATGCACCTCACTACACAACACAAGATCAGGTGGTTTAATTCTTTTGAGTCTGTGTCCTGTTCTGGTGGTATCCAAAAGTTGTAATATTTCAATATTCGTATGAGAACGGAGTCTCTCCTCATGCCCGCTTGCAATTCTCTTGATTTGTTGACTGATAGTGGGTATTTGAAGGTCTCGATGTAGGTAATCAGTCCTATAGTATTTGGGTGCACCCACAATACCTCTCAGGATTTTGTTCTGAAAAATTTGTATTTTATTAATGTTACTCTTTGCAGAACATCCCATAGCAATTAATTATGTACTGATAATTGTGATTTTCTTCCAATTTATTTTCTTATATTTCAATTCCAGTTCTTTTTTTTTCTTCTTTATATGTTCCTTCCAGCGAAGTTTTGCATCGAGATTCATTCCGAGATATTTAGCGTTGTTGCTATATGGAATGATAGTGTTATTTAATGTTACTGGTGCTTGTACGTTCTGTTTATAGGTGAACTGCACATGTTACTTTCATTAATTCTTATTTTCCAAGCTTGTGTCCATTTATTTATATTGTCACTTGGTTGTTGTAATTTTCGTGAGGCTTCTTCACTATTGTCTCCGACAGCTATAATAGCAGTATCATCAGCAAATGTAGCCATCGTAATATTTTCCAATTGTGGTATATCACAAGTGTAGAGTAGATAAAGCATTTGTCCCAGTACACTTCCTTGTGGTACACCTGCTTTAGCTTCTTTTATTGTAGAGTAAGCTTCTTCTTGTTTGACTCTAAACATTCTGGTTGTAATGTATGATTTTAATAGTTCGGTGTGTTGTTTTGGTAGCATTTTCTGTAGTTTATGAACAAGGTCTTCATGCCCAACCATATCGAAAGCTTGTACTACATCTAAGAATATAGCTGAGCATACTTTTTGACTTTCGTAGGCTTTTTCAATAACATCTGTTATTCTGTCGATCTGGTTAATTGTTGAATGCTTGTTAATAAACCCAAACTGGTGTGTTGGTATTAGGTTTTTTCCCTCTGTGATAGCTTTAAAATGATTCAACAGTTATTTACATAACAATATGTCTCAAGTCGAACACTAAAAATGTTTCTCGGAATGTAAAAACGATCATTGATATTGATGCAGATCAGATAGCAACTCAAGGAGTTCAATAGCTCTCCAAGGAAGTGTTGAATGGGAAGTGAATCCAATGGATTTCCAGAGAAAAAGTCCTAGCTAGTTTATTCATATAATATCAGCGATGAGCTGAAGGCTTTTGAAATGTCAACATCGATATAATGAAAGATAAATGATCAGCCTTTAAAACATTTTTTTTTGGATTGACTGTACGAAATACTGTACAAGTACAAGACTGAATATTTTCCACTGTCGTATAAAATCCTACAAGAGGTGCTAAAAGGTGAAATAAAATAAAATGCTATAAATAGATACAACATTTAATTATCATTTGAAGTCAATCTGCGATGTCCTGTCTTACGATTCATCTGTATCTCGAATGAGTTCTGTGTAAGTATTAAGAATTGATATTCTGAAGTAACCAAAAGGGCTTTGTGTGCTGGCTTTTATCACAATGAATTTTTGTAAAATAAATTTTAGTTTTCACATAACTATCCCAGAAAATCGTATGCAGTTGTCTGATATAATACCTAACTGTAAACCAATTATAAATAAAAAACTAAAAATAATCTTTCCTTAAACCATAGAGGTTTATTATTTTAAATATATCGTTTATTATAAGTTGTTTGAGCTTAGTCAACAGAAAAAGTTTGCAGAAGAAACTACAAACAAGTGTGTTTGAACTCACTGACTAATGACCAATGATTAGGTGAATCGAATTATGGGTGAATCGTATCAAAAACAAAATTTTTAACAAAAAACTGAACCGACTTCAAAAAATAAACAAGGAACTCATTAATAATTAAAAATTAATCAAACTTTTAAAATAAAATATGTACATAATAATCGTTGCAATAACTAAATAAAAATAAACAAAAACCTTATTTAAACTATCTACAACACGTATTTTATATTCTACTATATACCCACAATTTAGCTTAATACCTACCTAAAGCTATTTATATATTTACAATATTATTTTAATTACTACCGACTGATCACTTTGAAGTTGGTGCCGAACCCAATGAATGATGTAAAATTATCTTTATATTTTATATATTTGACTTAACTGTAAAGAAAAATGGAGTAATGATCAATCAGACTGAGCATAACGAACGAAACAGTCGATAGTAAAAAGTAGTCAAATAAATCGGACCGAAAATAGCGACCAAAGTTATCGATAACAAAAACACATCATCGATGGCAAAATATTACTGAAATCAATCGGATGGAAAGTAGCTAAGCTAAAACTAAAAACTAAACTAAAACAATCGATAGTTCCCAACGCTAGTTGTATATATTATCTACACAGACCGGAATCGAACTGACGCGTTTCCATGCGATTGAGACGAGTAGTGGATGTCGTCACTCGCAATAATGATGTCATTTTTAACAATCGGAAACCACAATGCCAATTATTTAGAATAATAAATAATTTTTAACTTGAAACCGTGTATTCGTCAATTCAATGAAGCAATTAATAAATTCAAAGCGATATATCGTTACGGGATCCTCATGATAGGGATATTGGACGCGGAGACAAATATGGATATCTTTAAGAAAAAGCAAAAATATTGATATAAAATAAACCGTATATACACAAATACAAATACCGAAATGCACGCCTTTAGAATTAAGTACTAATTTTAAAGATTTATTAAAAATAATGAAAGTGTTTCAATAAAAGTTTAAGAAATATCTTAAATTTTTTTTAATATTGAAAAATATCGACATATCGGTCAGAAATCACTACCTCATGCGGACAACTGATATCATCTTTGATAGTTGGTCGTCAACCAATGTTAGGGTCATTTTAATTCACAGAAGCCGCGCTATCGATTTTGAAGCTTCGTAAACACTAAAAGATATCATTTTGGCATCATAAAACATTGTATACCAAATGTCTGAACGGTAACCAAAGACGTGAACAGCATGTGTAAGTGTTAGATCACAACATAATAAAATTTGACCGGCATCGAAACTACTTTGTAATTAAGTCACGGGCGCGGTACTGACGCCATCATTTTAATTATCGTACTAATTAAAGGCCTGTTTTTTTTTAATTAACAAGCCGAATTTGGCTGAACTTCCTTCACTGTCCTTGAACTATACTTGAACTTGATAAGCTATGTGATTGATAAACTATGAACAAGTTTAACAAACACCTTACGATGTTTCTTTTGATTACAGTACTTTACAGATTCTTTTGAATTACAGTATCAGTAGCGGATGCTACAATAACTATGCTAAAAGTTTTTAAAAACAGAAATGGCGCTCAGCATGATGAGAAGAGATCAAAGTATTGATAACCAATGAATTGCTATTGTAAACATCAACGGGACCCATCGGGGATCTATAATGATGCTATGTAACATCATTATAGTGCTACATTGATACTACAAGTCATGTATGTTGTCATGATAATGAATTGTAAATAATTTGCTTCTAGATGAACTTCGGTGTTGATAGGAAAGACCGATGTTATGTACATGAAACAAGTGTGGGCGGTATACCCCAAGGAGGAAGAATAGTATTGACACAAAGAAGCCTCATGTGGCACATTTACAATAAATTGGCGAGATAACTAAAAACTTTAAACCTTGTGTGTTTATATTGTCTATAACTTTAGTTTAATTTTGTAATAAACTGAACTAAATAAACTGAATGAATGAATTAACAGTTAATTTGATCATGCGCAATGATTCCGACATAACCCGAGAACATAACGTTAAAAGCATTACCCCTCTTAATGATTTCATGGCATTATTAAAACTAACACTAATTCTAATTTTTGAATGTTTGCATCCAAGACATGCATGCAGATATATCCTACAATAATTCGTGGAAAGGATGTTTTCTTCGTTTGCTACAAGAAACGCATCGGAAATAATTTGAAAGATATATTTCGAAATATATTTTTCAACAAATATAATTCGCCTCATCAGGAAATATGATCGGTCAAAAACCTAAAACCATAGTTTTAACTCAATTTAGGCCCATTGTCAAAAATAGTTACATCCTAGTTACGTCTCGGTACTTAAGACTATTGAGATAAAATTAAATTAATTCCAATCAATTCCACTAAGATATTCTACAAGCTACTAAGATGTGAAGTTACATCAATAATCTATCCATTTGTATATTGCAAAGCAACAATACGGCATTAGTTTTAAATTAGTCAAGGGTTACTTGTTTGATTGGTGATTTTTGGGACCTTGCATTTCTGTGATTAAAAATAAATGTATGCCAGTCGCACTAATGATTAATGATACTTTAATATAATTATAAACAACAATATCTGATTGTGCTTCATTACCAAAAATCGAAATATATTTATTGTGGCACTGTTGTTAATCTTTGTCAAAAGTACCAAACATAATTCCCTTCCCAGTCGAAATTATTATTTTTTATTAAGTATTCTTAACAGGGCAAACACAGTATACAAATTTTATTTTATGATATAGATAATATGAAAAAGCCAACTATTATAATATAAAATACGTATATAGTACAGACATATGTTGCTGAAAACATGTCATACGGGCAGTTCATATATTAAAAAAAAACCTTAAAATATAAAAAAAACAAAAAAGACAAATAAAATCACACACCAAATTCAACTAAGTTTATCGCCATTAATTAAATTAAAAATACGTTTATATTTTAAATGAATATTCCATCTCTTGATAAACACTGATTGAAACTAATTCCAGCACTATATTCGAATAAGTTGTTGTTCAATTTGGAAGATGAGAGTAAGGCAGCAGATCTATAAATATATCTGATCCGTTTCTAAAGTTATTAAAATTTACGGATTCGAATTCTGTTTTAATCTTGGTTTATAGCTTTAACATACATATATACATATAAGTTGGTCAATAAGTTTATGGAGTACAATGTATTCGTCAATAATAGAACTAAACTACTAAAATGTAGTTAGTTAATTTAGATTATAACTGTAACTGACTCCAAAAGTTCGTTAAATAATACTGGATCTCTATAAAAAAAAACTGTTGCCGTTGAGATAACGCATCTATTCACAGAGTTCAAGAAACCATAGCTAATAAAACCAGTGAATTAAAATACGAATTGTTTCATTGCTTTGAAGTGCTACCTCTAGCTTCTGGCTCATTTCACATAAAAAAACGTTCGTTCGTAGAAAACGATTTTGATCAAACAAACAATTTACTACTAATTTTGAAGCATATTGAAATTTACGTGCAGGTGAGAGTCAGAATTGAAACCCTCTGATTTTATCATTTGATATTATTATCAATTTATTGTCATTGCTGAAATTTGTATTGATCAATGTGATCCTATATGGAGAAGATTCACTCGAGTTCAAAAGGTATTTTTTTGAAGTTTCCGAATTTGGTTGAATCAATATATCTATTGAATATAATATTGAATATCAATAAATTCTATTGTATAAAATATTGCACAAAGTTTTTATTCAAGGACGCATAACATTTAAGCAACATTCCTTTTAGACAGTTCTTCAGACTTTTTTAGAAGTATGGAACATTTTCGACATTAATTTTTTTTTTTAATTTAGTTGTTTTATTTGAAAAATTCTGCTGTTTTGGGTATAGTTTAGTTTTGATAGCAATGATAAGGAACGATGTGGAAGACCAAAACAAATCGAAGAAAATTAATTGAAGAATTGAAATTGAAAACTGTCCAGTAATTTTCAGACAACTTAGCAGCCTGGTGAATTCTAACTATGGTCAGGTATTTAAATGTGATGGAAAAGCCCCAAAAGAAAGAAAAGTAGAATTTTCTCTGGCGTAGCGTTGAAAAGTGGATCTAAAACGATAATGCCAAAGTCAAGAGCAAAAAGTCATGCATTAAAAATAGCAATGCCATCCACATGTGGATGTAAGGAAAATAGATAAAATAGGAATTGACTGAAAATGTCATCTCTAACCGTTTGAAGACGTTTTCTTGAACGTTACGTAATGTGATTAGTAATGAAAAGTGGATCCTCTACAACAATCCCAAGCAAAAACATTGGTTGGTTCAGAAGAGCCATCCACATGTGCAAATGCTACGATCAACAAGTTATAGCGTTTTACGAGCTGCTAAGACCGAATGAAAATATTACCATAGATATACCGACATGAATTGAATAAATTCAACGAAGTATTATTCAATTTGTTTATTGTTGCTGAAAATATTTAGTAAAATTGTATAACTCTTTCGCTAATATTTTTAAATCTAAATATTTTACTTATTAATTTACTATACAATTAATTCTGAACTGTCATAAATATACCGTGTAATCAAGAACTACTTCTTATAACCCATTGTAAATTTTGGGTTATTTGTTGTTTATAAATTTTTTAGTTTTTACAACATTCAATTAAATTCAATAAATAAAAAATTCAATGCCGTCGAGCAACAATTAAGATTGGTTTTGTTCGTAATTTTTGTATTGTTTATACTCGGCAACGACTTCAAACTGATCAGTTGGTAGTAGTTAAAATAATATTGTAAATAAATAAATAGGTTTAGGTATGTATTAAGCTAAATTGTGTGTATATAGTAGAATATAAAATACATGTAGTAAGAGATAATTTTTTTTTTAATTTTCATTTAATTATTACAACAATTATTGTGTACATATTTTATTTTTAAAACAATTTTTTTTGTGCGTAACATCTAAGTTTGATTATATTTTACTTCTTAGTGAGTTAATTATTTATTTTTTGAAGTAGGTTCAATTTTTTTGTTAAAAATATTTTATTTTTCTCTTTTTAGTGTTAGATATGTCCTCAAAAAATTATTTGGTTAAGTATTAAAATGGATTGCCCAAGTAAAAGTACAGCCCGTATAAGGAAAAACAAGAATAAAGAAACAATGACTGGAAATAAGGAACGTTTCAGTTCCTGGAGTCCGCTACCCAGTCTAGGTGATTTGACAAATGTTCCATAAACTAGAACAAAAAATGTTGCAGCCCTGTTGGAAATCGAATCCACTACATCCGCGTGTGAGCTGAACTTTCTGACCATTATACCATAGAGACAGTTGCCTACAATGTTTCTACGACTTCCCATATGATATGGTTAATGCATAAAAAGCAAACCAAAAGGGTATAAGACCGAACTACGTCCGATTTTTCATCACATTAGGTGAGCAATAAAATTATACACAAATATCTGTTTATTTTAGATAAAAAATATGTGAAAACATTGTACGTGACTTTGAAATTTGAAGTTTTCGATTGATTTCCCCTCCTTTCCCCCCACAGATTCTTATTTGGTTCCAATGGAACCACCTCGGAGGTGCACTCTTTCGAATAAAAAAATGATTTTGAAAATCGATCCATTAGTGACGGAGAAATCGGCGAACATACGTTAAAAAAATATATACTGCCGGACATAGAAAGAAGGAGTTCTTTTTCACAGTCGGTTAATAAAATGATAGGTTGTATACTAAATATAATTTGGCATGATCGTGAAACGACGATGCACGCAACTCAAAACAGAACATAAAACTGATTAATATATGTTTATCGAGTATAAAAAATTAATTTTAGTCACATTGAGAAACTTATATTTTCTTTTTCTTACACTAAGACAAATTGCGGTACGTCGAAAAACCAAATAGCACATACGCCGCTGTCTAGCTTGCCAATTGACTGGCTGCCGCCATCAATCACGAATGCGTTTCAGTTTTCAATTTTCCGCGGTCGAATAGAGACTTTCTAGAATGTCAATTTCTCGGAGAAACCCGAGCCGGGAAACTATTAAACGGATACGACCTCGCATCGTGAATAAATCCATCCAGTGACGCCCAAACATTTTTATTGGCGAATTTGTTCGATCTATCGGCGGTCGGGGAGTCCGCGGCAAAAACCAGTTCAATTGAGCCGGCGAGAGAGCAGCTATACGCGGACCGATCTTTTTCCCATTCGGTCGACGTTTAAGGACTGGCTCGCAAAAAATGGAAACGATCTCTCTCAGGTGTATCAATTTTAATTGCATGTTTATTGCGCGAGCCAAAAAAGGGCCGACTGGAACGCATTCCGCCGGCGCAAAAACCACGGGACCTGCCTAATTCTGTGACAAATTTCCTGCGGCCCCGAATTTATATATCGGATCGTCCTTCGAAGAATATCCGCGTAAGCTTTTCGCCGGCTTGAAAATGAGATCTGGAACATGTCGACGATTTGTTACATTTTTTTTTAAACCTTCCAGTGTATTTGTTCTTCAGGAGGGTCACTGCAAGTACATATCTGTTATTTTCTCGAGAAAAAATTATATTATTCAATTTTTTTACTTTATATGCCTTACTTTTACGATTACTAAAAGTACCTTTTCCAATTTTTTGTGCAGTTTTTTTTTGTAATGTCCCTTCATAAGGACTTGGCGCGTCCTGGCGGGCGAAACCACTATACAAAACAAAATGCTTGCTAAAAGTATTTATTCAAAAAAATATTATAAAAACGAATATTATTTTAGATGAAATTTGAAAAACAATTGCTGCACTTTATCGGACACAGTCTTATTTTTGCATCTGGAATTATTTTTCTCTTCATCGACAGTAAGAACATGGTTGTAGCCATATATCTTTCCTACAAAACGCCTTGTCCTCTTTTTTCCTTCGCTTGAACAAGCGAACTCACATCCGTGGGCCTTTCTTTCTTTTGAAGAAAAGGAAGTTTTCTGAATAACATTAGATGCTCTGTTACACTTTCCTTAAATACTACGATATCGATTATCTTCTTTTTTAGAATGCCTAACGCCAGAGCCTGCTTTAAGTATACCAGCCATGACTTAACCAAGTGCTAATTCATTGCATGGAATATGGGGGGTCCAAACGACGTTTAAAAAATAAAATCCGTTTATTTAATATAGTACAAATTGTTGTCCCTCTCAAGGGACATATATATTAGAAGGATTGTTATTACTGTTATATTAATATATAATGTTTATTTAATATAGTACAAATTGTTGTCCCTCTCAAGGGACATATATATTAGAAGGATTGTTATTACTGCAAGTGGAACAGAAAAGGTTAAATAAATTACACTGGTCTACAGAATTCTTACGCATGGGATAATGTTGTTGCTTTTATACCTAGAAATAAGAATAAGAACAGCCGGCTTGGTTGGCAGTGGTAAAGGCGACAGGACTGCCCACCTACTGTTGCGATACTCGCGGAGTCGAATCCTAATGGGGCATGATCGTAAATTTATCTTTGTGATTCATATTTCTGATTGTCCTAGGCAAGAGTGCAAAATCCGATAAGGGAAATGATCCCAGTCACGCCAGTAACCGGGCTGGGTAAGACCGGATGCCTTCTGGGATGATTTCTAAGTTGGACACTCGCCAGTCGGTTGGCTTAATGCTGAAGATCGTGGTTCGGAGCCCACGTTAAACTGTAAGTCCAGTCCAGATAAACCCTCGTTAATAAAAAGGAGAATTTAAAAAATATATAAATAATATAAAGTTCTGCATTTGATTGATTTCGTATGTTAAAAAGTGCTAAAAATCAACTCAATAAAAATACATAAAATGTGTATATTTGTAACTTTTTTCTCTTGCTTTAATAAATTCTTCGCAAATATATCAGTCAGCGTCTCGTTTACAAACTCTAGAAGCCATTTTGAACTGGTAAAAATATATAAAACCCATAATGCCTCTGTAATATGCAAATATAGACTTGTGCACATATTGGCGACGCTAGAAACACTACCTTCCAACAGCGATAGAGCTCAAATATCGACATTAATTGGGCGCGAAAATAATGGTTAAATAGCTATAACTTTTCTGAAAGAAAATGATGAAATGATATATGATATGAAAAATAATTCATAAATGCATGAAATAATATTTTATAAATTTTATTGATATTCCTTAAAACATTTAATAGTAATTTTGATATATCATTTTAAACCTAATCAGTAAAATATAGTAAATTAAATGGCATTTCTTAATGATAAAATATGTAAATTTCAAGTTTACTTTGAGAACAAGTTTGTTTGTTCTTAGATTGATGTGTCTGGCATAAAAATAAGATCATTGACGTTTCGGCCGAATTAACAAGCTTTAATGTATAATTTGTCGATTCGGTAGCTCACACCGAACGGTGACAATAGAAGAGGTTTGTCGAAATTGCTTTAGTGGCGGCCGCCGAGGACGTTGTTAAATTGTTTCGGGTTTCTTGTAACCGACTGTTATCGAAGCAATACCAAGTAGTGGAAATATATGGAATGTTAAGCGAGTGACATGAATAAATATCCATTTATTACCATTCTAGACGAATCGATAATAAAATGACCAAATATAACGTGGATTCTATTAATATAATGTAGTACCATATCACTTCCATATACACGCTTTTGCACAATATCGATATATCCGATATGTCGATTTTTTGGTCGATATATCAATATTTTTAGTCGATATGTCGATTTTTTTGCTCGACATATTTCAATATTTTTTCAAAAACATAATATCATCAGTTTTTTTATATATCTATTACTTTTATAAATATTCATAATCTTCCTTGACGTTGCAAAAAATATTGATATATTTAAAAAGAAATATTGATATTTTTTTATTCTCCGATATATCGGAGGTATATTTTATCCGCAAATCCCATCCTTAACCTAGCCTAACTATTCCATTCGATGGTATTGACATTTCTCGACAAAAAAAAAACAGTTTGCCACTTAGTATTATTGAGTTGTTCAGTATATATAGACGCAAATCACGGAACGATCAAAATGTTATTTTCGACAATGTAACTGTTTGATTTTAATGATGTATGATACTGAAGCCTATAAAACCGAAACTCACTGTAATGATGTAATGTAAATGACTAAAAACGGCCTGAGAGATCAAGAAATTTAAAGACAATGATTTGCAAAACTTACTTGAGATTTCTAATCTCAACTCTAAGTCTTAACAACTTTCAGACAGCTTAGTAGGTGACGAATGAACTGTTTTTAGACGTTTATATAGCGGTTTCTTTGCTTGCCACGCATAAAGTAAAGAAATTTCTGTAACGTATTACAACTGGCAATGAAAAGGGGATCAGCTACGATGATTCCAGACGCAAAAAGCAATGAGTTAATAGAGGAGAGCCATCCACATCGATACCGAAGATGAATTTTCATGGCCATAAAATCTTAATGTCTATATGGTTGAACTATTACTATAGATGTTTGTCGAAGTAAAAGTATTGTATGTCAAAAATACTTGTAATACCGAGTAACACACGTACACAGATGGAAAATCACTCTATTATATGAATGGCAAGTTCTGACACACCTAGTAATGCAACATGGTTTGACTAGCACAACAACATAGATAGTTAAACAACTATGTTGCCATAAAAAAAGTTGTAGAAAATGATGGATACTATTTTGGCAAATATATATTGTACGGTATTATTGTATTACGGTGAAAAAATTATCACAGTACATACAAGTACCTAATATATTCTCTGAAAACAAAAAACAATTTTGCTTTTTTTTAAGTTATAAACAAATTATAATTCTTGACAACTAGATTTGACAAGTACGGTGGATCAACATCGAAATTACGAGGCTTTTCAAATTCATTTTCGTTGCAGTTTTTCCTTGATAAGTAATCGAAGATTTAGTGTAGAACTGACTTGTGCTTAAACGATAAATCATTTCGTGATAAAATGAATTCCTAAGACGTATAAAAACATCACCCTTATTTTAGAGGGTAAAAATTAATTTTCAAAAATACACCAAAGCGCATCTGCTTAGAACAGAACAGCTGGCTGAACGAAAACCAGCAATAAAACATGACGGGTGATTTAAAAAAAAGAAGCGAGATATTTATTGTCGATGAGCTAGTTGGAACATATCTCTACATCTATTAAATATTTAATAAACAGCAATCGATCCGATGAATAAATTCGAGAACCTTACCAAAGTAAAGCAACCTATTGGTTTATTCAAATAACGTGAATGGTCTCGGATGACCCGTTCGCTGGAATGTTAATGGTGATCCAGGAACTGAAACGTTACTGATAGGTCTTCGACGAAATACGATGTACTACAATCGTCTCGATAAAAACAAGTATTTTCTTTACTTTTACAAAATTTAGTTTCCCTCTTGATTATTACTGATATCAGTAAAGAATGTACTCGAAAGGGGTAGGTAGTTGTGGGTTAAAAATACAAAAGAATTATTTTAAAAGCGCCCTTTATCTATTTAAGCTGGTGTAATATAATTGAGGGCCCCTTATTTGAGAATAATTCTTTTTGAAAACCAGTTCTAACAATAAAGCAAAATGAACTTCGTATTGTCTTGAGAATTACATAAAGTTCTAGTTCTTAATTTGTTATTTAAAACAAATCAACGTCATTGTGGTATTCTTCACTTAAAAAAATAAATTAATTGACCAAAACAATTTTGAAGTAGCACAAGAATAATTACGACTGCTGCATATTTTAAATATAACCATTAATACCAATGCCAGGCGATTCAAGGCCAAACAATTAAAGAAATTAGATGTATTTTGATCATTTTTCGTATTAACCAAGATATCTTTACATATATCTTAATAATTTTTTTGCATCTTATTTGGCAACATAGTAATACCATGTTCGAAAAGGTTCTAAAAAATATTAATGCACTTGGATAGCAAATTTCTTCTAATCAAAAAATAAAAGTAGTGAATGTCATTTTTGAGCGTTTCATTACTACTACTATACTAGATGAAAAAAACGTCTTTTTAAGTATAGAAATTTCAAAAGCATCGAATTTAACTGTTAGGTAAGGTCGTTTAAGTAATAGATCAAAATACTTTCAAGTAATTAATGATACATTTATAAATTTCGCATATTTTATAAATAATATAAATACATATGCAGTTTTTTGAACTTTTCATTTTTGAGCGTTTCATTACTACTATACTCATTACTACTATACAACTACTATACTCGATGAAAAAAAAGTCTTTTTAAGTATAGAAATTTCAAAAGCATCGAATTTAACTGTTAGGTAAGGTCGTTTAAGTAATAGATCAAAATACTTGCAAGTAATTAATGATATATTTATTAATTTCGCATAATTTATAAATAATATAAATACATATGCAGTTTTTTGAACTTTTCATTTTTGAGCGTTTCATTACTACTATACTCATTACTACTATACAACTACTATACTCGATGAAAAAAAAAGCCTTTTTAAGTATAGAAATTTCAAAAGCATCGAATTTAACTGTTAGGTAAGGTCGTTTAAGTAATAGATCAAAATACTTGCAAGTAATTAATGATACATTTATTAATTTCGCATAATTTATAAATAATATAAATACATATGCAGTTTTTTGATCTTTTCATTTTTGAGCGTTTCATTACTACTATACTCATTACTACTATACAACTACTATACTCGATGAAAAAAAAGTCTTTTTAAGTATAGAAATTTCAAAAGCATCGAAGTTAACTGTTAGGTAAGGTCGTTTAAGTAATAGATCAAAATACTTGCAAGTAATTAATGATACATTTATTAATTTCGCATAATTTATAAATAATATAAATACATATGCAGTTTTTTGATCTTTTCATTTTTGAGCGTTTCATTACTACTATACTCATTACTACTATACAACTACTATACTCGATGAAAAAAAAGTCTTTTTAAGTATAGAAATTTCAAAAGCATCGAAGTTAACTGTTAGGTAAGGTCGTTTAAGTAATAGATCAAAATACTTGCAAGTAATTAATAATAAATTTATTAATTTCGCATAATTTATAAATAATACAAATACATATGCAGTTTTTTTAACTTTATATTTTTTTAAACTCATTATTTGTAATTTATTGTTTCCCTCCTTTATTAATCAATACTTCTTGTCATGTTACATTTTTCTTGACTCCAAATATGCTAAAATACGAGACAATAAAACGCCACTTAAGGAATTGTCTTCTCTTTACAGTAAAATGGAGCTAAAAGTCATGGTCATCGATAACAACACTTGAGTATTGAAATTGGCAGAGGAGTCGATGAATAAAAAAAAAGTACATAAAAAGGCTTAAAACGTAGATTTTCAGTGCGAAAAGAAAAATGAAAAAATATCATGTGAAATAAACAGGTAACAGGAAAAAATAAATAGAAACGCTCTAGGAGTACTGACGTTGACATAATGAAGGATTAGAAGAAAAACAATTGCTACAAGCGGACGTGCGACACAACTTGCGTTATTTTTCTGACGTTAAATTTTTATACGTCCAAATATTACCAGAAATATGAAAAAATAATATAATAAATAATAGCTAAAGAGAAGCAATCATTTAATTTATACAATTTTATATAACGGCGTTGAATTTACAAAAGACATAACATTAGTAATATCAACAATATTTTTTTAAATAAAAAATATTTAATAGTTTGTGCTTAGTAATTCTAGGATGTGGTATGTTATTTACAATTTTTAAATTAGATGGCGGTTTTCTTTGGTTATATTTTCGTCTAAAACCATGAAATACTCACAAATAAATAAATAAATTGTTATATGCGTGATGATCGGAACTGTATATTTATTTAAATAAAAGTGAGTCATGGAGAATAGGAATAAAATTTTTAAAATTCGGCTTGTCTCATATTTTTAGATTTCGTCATTAAGCTTACTCATTCACAATCATAAACGATACCCATATTTTACATATAAAATTTCGAATTCTGGGTCTCATATTTTGAAAGTTCGTCATTGATGTTACTGATCGCCTGCAGTCTCACTCTAAATTTTTACCATCGTCGCTGCGGTGCAATCAACGACGAAAAATAGTCCGTAGAAATCTTGTTAATTAGAAAAATTGATATAATTTACGCTCTGTAGGTGTTTTATATTTGCTTGCTGCTATTGTGACCTTTGCTTAGTAACATTACGTAACATTGTCATGAATAAAACAATACGGAATATATACATCGTTTAAATAGCTTCGAACTTGTTTTATCATTTTAATTCTTGCCGCTAATCCCATCCGTAGTCGGCTTATTTATCTATTTATTAAAATTGTTGAGGCAGCATATCATTATTAACCGAAATATCATTAGCGATGACCATTTTTAATGTTTTAAGAAGACGTTTGTAGTATACATACTTAATTAGATGTATGTAAAACCTCCAATAATGAATATTAATAATGGAGTTTTTGTCGAGTACGTAACAACGTATCTCAATTTTCTGTGAAATTATCAGAAATATTGATTTATTTTATTTGTATAATTAGAGATTGGTCTCATAGTCTGTTTAATACATAGTATAAATAAGATTAAAAAAATAGAGACTTTAATAAAAATAATACAAAGAAACGTTTGTTTACTACCAGGCGTAAAGGTACCACAGATCGGTAATTATTTTTCCTTTTTCATAACAGATATCCCTAGCCATAAGTATGTAATGTTATGATTTCATATGTCATTTTATTCCAGTGATATTAACCTAAAAACTACACAAGTTAGGTTTCGCCAAAATAACAGCGTTCTAGATTTATAATATTTTACTCTGAAAACGTGCATTTTCTGATTTCTCGTGTTTCATCAAAAGAAAAATGCCATTGTAAGCCATCGTTTACTGATAGAGACTTTTGGTGAGCATGCTGTTCGAAACGTGTTTCGACAAATTAAAAGTGATAATTTCAACGTTCAAGATAAATAATGATATGATAGTCCGATAGTCCAAAAATATTTGAAGATGCACAATTGCAAAACTTATTGGATGAAACCCCGACACAAACTCAAGAACAACTGATAGATCAGTTAAATGGGAAAACGATGAGAAAATTCCAAAAGATGAGAAAGACGGATGTCACATGAAGAAAGTGTTGAGCAATCCGGCCAATCGGGTGTAAGGCCAAATAGCTTTGGCTACAAGATCATTTTCCGTGTCTGGGGAGATCAGGTTGATGTCCTTTATCATACAACGGTTTGTCATACTTCAAAATCACGTTGCCACCATGCACAGTTCCATTTGATCCCTTGTTGTTGTCAGTCTCAATCAATCTTTATTGTTTCTCCAGGTTTCAAGGGTTTGTTATTAAAAACCATTGAAACCTATATGAAGTATGACAAGGCGCGTTGCATGCGGCAAAACAAATTAAAGAAGTGTTGAAATCACTTGGATGCAAAGTATCGTCGTATTTGCCGTACTGTAGAGACCTGGCTCCATCCGACTACCACCTTTTCGCATCGAAAAATACCTTAATTGATTGTTAAGCTCAAAGGAGAAACGGTTTTTTTTTGGAATAGCATCTATAAATTCTCCCAAAGATGAGCAAAATATTTAGAATCAAATATAAACAAAATAAAAATAACGTGGTTTCCTTAGTAAAAAAAAAAAAACGTAAAGGAATTACCGACATGATGAGAGACCGATATACCGACATTAGAGTCTTCTTTCTATATTGCATATGATTGGTGTAACTCGATTGTTGCGAAATAAAACTACTAACTATCACATTCATAAAAGGATCGTCTCGTCACCCTAACCTTTAAACCTGCCAAGCTACCACAAATGATAGTCAATAGCGAAAGCAATATAACAAAATATATTAATATTAAAAATAAAGTTTTATATTAAGCATGGATATAATGTTAAAATATTAAAATATAAAGATAATAGTATAACAGGTCAATTTAAAAGTCCCCTACCTGACACATAGATGGCGCTACTAGAATTAAATCCATATGTTTTTAGTTAGCCCTAACACTCAAAACATGCGTGTACAAATATGACAGCTGTCGGACCATTAGTTTGTGAATTATAGCATTTTGATTAAATCAACTTTTGTTATTGTTCCTTTTTATCAATTTTTTTTTAAATTTCGCGTGAAAATAAAATATTGCATTTTGAAGGGAAAAATACAGTTGAAGCAAAAACTTGGCTTGATGCCGAGTTTCCGGACACTACCCCAGAAAAATCAACCGTCCAGGATTGGTATGCTAAGTTTAGACGTGGTCAAATGAGCACCAAAGACGGTGAACGCAATAAACGCCCAAAAGAGGTTGTTATCGACGAAAACATTTAAAAAATTCACAAAATGACTTTGAATGACCGTAAATTGAAATTAAATGAAATAACAGACTAAAGATATCAAATGAACGTGTACTTCATATCATTCACGAAAATTTGGGTATGAGAAAGCTCTGTGCAAAGTGGGTGCGCGAGCTCACTTTTGATCAAAAACAACGACGAGTTGATTATTCGGAGCAGTGTTTGAAGATGATCAAGCGTAATAAACCCGAGTTTTTGTTCCTGTTCCTGTCCTCAGACCTCAAAAGAATGCTCACTGGGAAGAAATTTTCGTCGAATGAAGAGCTGATCGCCGAAACTGAGGCCTATTTTGAAGGAAAGGACAAATCGTACTACAAAAATGTAATAAAAAAATTAATTTTGCCAAAAAAATGTGTTTTACTATGGTACGCCGGGGACTTTTCAATTAACCTGTTACATTCATGACCTTGTAATCGAAAACAAAACTACTAACCATTACACTCATAAAAGGATCGTCCTATCACCCTAACCTTTAACCTGCCAAACTATCACAAATGATAGTGCATAGCGAAAGCAATATAAGAAAATATATTAATATGAAAAATTAAGTTTTATATATAAGCATGGATATAAAGTTTAAAATATTAAAATATAAATAATAGTATACATATAACAAAATAAGTTTATAATAAAACACCAAGAATTATAAATAGCAAAAAATAGTCTTTTTGGTACTCCCGCTGGAAACAACTGCTAACAGTATTTTTGGTTGTCATGGTACAAAGATGAATAATAAAGCGTTATAAATAACATCATTATTCATCATATATTATCTAATTAAACAACTAAATTCGTGAATGTCTTCAAGATGTCAATTCTTGGACAATCTCAAAAAAAACTTCCTATATGAATTCAACTCTGCCAATGAATTTAAAATTAAAGATAAATTGAAACTAAAATGGAAACCTTACTGGTTTTTCATGGACACTATTTTGCAATAAATCCTTAAATTTGCAAAAATAATCGTTCCAAAGGAATTAGTCTATAATAGAGTAATAACATTAACAAATAACTAACAAACCATTAATTCTTTAACTTAAAACAATTTAAAATAATACAATCTCCTTTATATAAATCAAAACGAAATTTAAAAGAAAAAATACTAATGAAAATCGCAATGCCTACTAGATCAATGTTAATGGGTTCGTAGTAAAAATAAAAGTACAGTTTTCGTGGATTACGATATAAATGACATTATTTTATGCTGGTAAATAACAGGGCAACGCCTGAAACAGTCACGGAAGCACATGAACCATAATTAATTACGAAGCGTACGATAAAGTCATTTGTGTCTCTTTGAATAACATCTGGGAAAAGGTTCGTTCTTTGAAACACGACGAAGGCATGGTTTTTGCAGATTTCGATACTTTTACATCTGGTTTTCGCCGAAGTTCTTGCAGTTTTATGACGCCCTCGTAACATCTGGGTGTAAACTATTAACAATTAATAACGTTTTACATAGGACTGATTATAATCGTGAACGCACTTGTTATCATATGAATTTCGGTTGAAAAACTCACATTCAATATATAAATGGAATTATCTTATTGTATAAAATATACACATCATTGTAAATTGATACTTTTTGGGTTAAGCCGCAAAATAAAAACAGAAAAAAAAAATTAACGTTTCAAAGTTATAACATAATTTTGGGAACGGAAAAGGAAATGCGGTTTTATAATTTATTAAATTATTTTAAAACGTTAAAACCTAAATAAGTTATCATTATTGTAATGACAAATGATTCTTTAAAATATATTACTTACAACTCTTTAATTAAAAACATATGACAAAATAATGAATAAAAAATATATGTTTGTTTATATAATAAAGTTTGTTTTTTATTACAACAGATAAATATATTACTGTAACAAAAAAATAAGAGGTAAAAATTAAACAATAATTTTCGTTTTACACCAAAAGTCTTGCTATTTCTTGATCATAGTAGCGTATAAGTCAGTTTTATTAAGATATATTATATTTTAGGCAGTTAGTTCATAGCTTATATCTGTAGGCTTATGGGAAATTATTCTGTGGCGATATTCAAAAAAAATCTTCAATTAATGATTGATGATGCTTTTCTATACATAACCAGCGATGACATTTTCCTAGATTTCGTCTTAACAGGAAATAACGTTACTAAGTCACAGCAACGTAAAAGCAGTACAGCTACCAGACAATCCGCAGGAAATCAGAAGATTGAAGTGAACTGAACCACATGAACTTGTATAGTATATAAGTTCTTAATTGTAACATTAGCCTAAGTAGTTTAATTTAATTTTAATTTGGACAATTCTTACTAATGTATTTAGCCCACATAAGTGCAACTGGACAAATTAATTTTGTAAAATAAATGCAAAATTTCAGACCAAAAAAAGCATTAATTATGAGTTTTATTGCACCACTTGGTTAAATACATCCGAAACATACAGAATTCTTGTTGAGACTTCATTTGGTCATATTGGGCCTAGTAGAAAGAAATTTCTTATTTTTCCAATATATCACTTTAATAAATTATATTTCGGGATGAAAAAGGCCTTTTGGTTTATACATAATATTTTCAGTAAGATGACAGTTCGTACTAAAAAACTTTTGACAGTTTTATGAATGGTTTTATAAATATTACGTCAAATATAGATAACTGCAAAAAAAGGCTATATTATATATATATATATATATATATATATATATATATATATATATATATATATATATATATATATATATATATATATATATTATTTATGGTAATAGCCAATTAAGCAATGCCAATCATCGAAAATGTGGATAAAATCGTGGAAGTAGCAGAGTAAGAAGAGCATTATTCCTACTGCCCAGAAGCTCAATATTGCACGAAAAACACTTTGAAACAATTTTGAAAAGGTTAGATGCAAAAAGAAGCTGAACGTACGGATGCCACATGAGTTAATTCAAAAAACCTCATAGACCGAACTTCAATCTCTGAATCGCTCTTGAGTATCAATAAAACTGAGACATTTCTGAAGCGGTTGATGACTAGCGATGAAAAGTGAAAAAGTAATAACTTACGACAACGTCAAGTCTCAAGAGAGACTGGTGAAAATCGACTGTTCCAGTTTTTTGACAATAAGTCAAACTTAGACTTTTAACACAACAAAAAAGTTTTAAAATAAAATATTTACGTAATAATCGTTGTTGAAATTGGATCGTTTCCATCGACGCAAATATACAATTTAGATAACCACGACTTAGGCGTATTTACCAATACTCATAAATCGATTTGCCCATCTCCAGCCGTTAATACATCCCTCAATTAAGTAGGGTTTTAGCGTAATGACTAGCTAGATTCGGTTAGTAGCCAGCATTGTGCGCTGCAGACGACGAGACAGTTACGAACGACTCGTATCGTTCGTCCTTCCGAAACTGGTTCAGTCTAATTAGTTTATTCCGGCTAAGCAAAACGGTTCGTATCGTCTCGACCAAACAATTCGACCTCGTGCCAATCGGCTATTGATGGGTTTATTTTTTCCTAGTGGTGCTTGTTGCACGTAACGATAGCCCAGTGACGTAATTTGCTCACTATAACGTGCTTTAACAGATTACAGCGGAATTAACAAAATGAGAGTAAAAGAAAGTGAACAAGATGTAGTATTTGTTTGGATCATTTTATATATATCATGTTTATTATTTGCTAATTATATAATTATGTTATTTACATTATTTTTAGTTATCACTGAAGAATAAATATCTATTGATACCAGTCTGATTTTATATTGAGTTAAATTTTACGAATTTCAATACTGCTGTAACGAATTGTTTTTTAAAGAGATACAATATCGTTCAATTTACTTATCAAAGAAATAACAGACCGAAAAGAACGAAACCAAACGTCACACATAACCAAACTACATTTAAATATTATTAATTTTATTTAAGTATGCATGCTCTCAATTATATAATCATTTACTACATCTTGTTCACTTCCCTGTAGTCTAACAAAATGTAGTAAAAAGCCCATTTAATAAAACAGTGAACGTCATCTGAATTTACGATGTAAAAACGTTGCAATGTTGCCGCATCAACATGTTTTGAAGAATCTTGCAGACATTCGATAATTAACCTATAATTTGGTAGGCTGATTCGATTACGTGCTCGAAATTATCAGACAGCATTGTATCTCTTTTTAACTAGAATGAAATGAGAACGAAATGTATTGTCTTATTTTAAAACTAATTTATAAATTGAGATAGGCAATACATTCGACATGGTGATATGAAATATGTATTTAGAATAGGTATATATGAATTTAGATATATATGAATATAGGTGCAAATTAATACAACTTAACCTACTAGTGTTCAATAACTAGTTACATTTTACATTATCTGCCATAGATAATTGATAGAGATATATATATATATAATATTTGGAAGATGATTACCCTAATCTGGTGATTATGAAAACATGAAACTAATTTTAGACTTAATCAAATACAAAGAATACAACTGGAAAGTTTGTGCTGATTTATAAGGTGTTACTATATTGCTTGAACCACAGAGAGATTTCAGGATATTATTGTTTTCTCGGTTTGTGGGACAGTAGAGACACCAAAACTCACTAGTGAAATTTGATTGTTCTACCCTTACAAATAAAACTCGGATTGTTGAAAATTTTTGTCAAGGCCATGGATTAAAATGGTAAAGGATTTTTGTATTTGTTTACTGTTTTCTTTAAATTAAGCCATATTAAATTAAAATAATACATTTTTGATGGTGTCGATGAATTCAATAAAAATCTTACCGCGAAAGAGTTAGCGACTTAGTTACCTCTAAAGAAAGTAATTCATGGATTTTTACGTAATCTTAACGCTGAAAATGCCAAGTTTTTAGTGTTCGAAACACTTCGATGTTTTCCTCCTTAATTTTGGAATGGTGACGAACAAGGTGAACGTTTTCATCAGGATATAAAACAGATAGAAGACTGTTATCAAGCAAGATGAAATATTAAAATATTAGCAGATTATTGCTGGTTTGTAATGAAATAGGATTCTTCTGTCTACTACTTCTACTGTGTAAGTTAACAGGAAAAGTTAACATTTCATCCTTTTCTTTCAGAATATATGGCTCATTTTTTTTATTTATCATAACTTTAAAATCGTACGTATGACAAAAAATAAAAAAGTTTTTGTTTTTGTGTTTTGCAGATACGATGTGATAAAATAAATCTGTTTTATTTAATTTTTTAGAATAAGAAAAATTGTCACATGGTGTTATTAATACTATAAATAAAATATGTTCATCCAGGATGATACAATGGATCATTCCACCTTAAAAAAGGCAATTAACTTTGCTTTGAACTTCTGTTGTATTTTTTCAAGAATCATATTTGATTGTGAATAAAAAACAAACAAAAATAAATCCAAATGTAATTCTAGTAATATAATAATATAGTAGTAATGTAGTTTGTTTGTCACTATATCAATAATAATACTGAAAATGGGTTCCAATTAACTGATAACTAGGGTAACTGATGAAATCGCTTAAAAGCTATGTAGTTAAACTCATTTTAAGGCGATTTTTAAGGGCTTATAATAAATAACAGGTATTTCATTTTCATGACAATACGAGTACCACAGAGAAATAAGGATAGAAAAAGAAAGTCTTGGTGTTGCCATTGTGAATTACTTCCGCCGGCTTATACCGTCAATAAGGAATATTATTTGAGTACTATGTCTTGTCTATGTGAAACTATTCATTTCAAGAGTCCGGAATTATGAGCCGATAAGTCGCTTCTTTGTTCAAGATAACGCACTTTATTACAGAGCATTAATTCTATTTTTAAAAAATAAAAAATTCAATTTTAAAACTGACGACAAGCAAAAATTTGAGAAGTCCTGGAATATTTTGATCGGAGATCTGATTTAATAAGATCATAATAACATTAGAGTTTAGAGAAACTAAAATCGAAAATATTATATTCAAGGTAAATTTAAAAACTATTTGTGTTCTTCAAATTATATAATAAACAAATTTTTTGTAGAGCCAAAACGATCTAATTTATATTGTATATTGATTTGTAATTACTGCAGCTAACTTAACTATTATTAACGAGTTATGGCGAGTTAAGTTTGATTAAAAAAAACTTTTAAGAATAGTTTGGTCAAGTAAAGTTATATTTAAAATTATTTGTAGGTACAACAAATCAATGTGTCCATCCGTCGGAAGATCAAGAGTCGTCAGTTTTCTTTACTTACAAGATATTTAGATTTTCGAAATCAGCATAATAAATACACACATATCAATTATTTTGATTATTTATTTTATAGGCCTAACTTTTGGAAAATAGTTAATTTAATGGCATTCCTTTAATATACATTTCCAAATTATAAAATATAAATTATCTGGTTGTGTTCGTTATTCTTTTAATATACATGGTAAAGTCAAAAATCAATTTCAAAATTGTTGTATTCCCATAATTTTGTTCTGTGTTTGTGTTTTAATATACAAACGTTAAACAAAAACGTTTACTACATTGTAGTCGAATTTCAGCAGCAGAACGATCAGCAGCAATTAAAATGTAATAACACAAAGTTTAATTGATGTACTTTTTTAGTGAAAAAACACATATTGAAAATATTAGTAATACAGTTTTCTTCTTTATTTTAAGGTATTTAAATAATTCTTGATCCGTCATTAAGAAAACATTATATTATCAAAAAAAAGGTCTTTATAGTATTAAATTTTAAAATAAAATAGAGCGTCCCACTTTATAAAATATTATATATAAAAGCATATCTTCAAAAAATTCATATTTTAAAAGTTAAAATGTTCAAAACATTTTCTACCACCAAAACTATTGGACTTCTCATTTGAGTAGCATTAAACTATTACTGAATAACAAACAAAATATACTATTTACAAAACTTGGTTCTTACGCGGTGTATTACAGCTGAATATTTGGGAATTCATTTGCAATTTAGATAGACTAGATAAATATATATAAATAGGTCAAATAAAGGAAACTAAATATACAATTTTAATTATTCCTATTTAGATTATTTAGAAATATATTTTTTCAAAAATGTATTGTTTAATTTATTTTTGTGTAAAATTTAATTTCGCTTAAATGTTTTTTATTTATCATTTTGCCCTTCGAATTTGAATAATTAATGATAAAAATATTCTGGAATTTTGTTATCGTAGCTCTAAGTATAATGAAATTTAATACTTTCCCATCTATTTACTGTAAAAAATTGTGTATTTAAAAAAGAAATCTTTTTATTCAATTTGTAAAAATACTAAAAATGTTTCCCCATTTTTATATGTCCCATTCATATTTTCCGCTAAAATTAGTATCAATTAACTTTTATGACTTCAAAATCACACATAACGTATATAAACACCAAATAAAATAAAAACATTTTAAGAAATGACCAAATAAATACACACAATCTATTGTTTCACATGAGTTTATCTGCAGAAGAAAAAACATTGCTTAAAATATTTATCTTTAACTATTAAGACAGACAAGACATTATTTCATAGAAAAATAACTGAACGGTTGAAATTAATTACTATTTAAAGAAAAACTTGGATTCAAAAATCGTATCGGCCCGGCCAAATATCCAGTTTAAAAATACGAGATCACGGCTTCGCTTGATGCATCAGATATTTTTATGCATTACTGTTATAGTGCTATTAACATCAGGATCGTATCGATATATACAATCAGATGCAAACAAATGACTGAGATATACATATTAAAAAATTACCATATGTTGAAATATTAACCTTGGACCTAAAACGCGAAAATGTATTCCTAACTTTTATTTAAAACAACTAATTCCAAATTATGTAGAATTCGTTTTTTTTTTAAATAAAACATTGTATTATTTTTAATGATACATCTTATGTATATATAAATCGTTTCATTCATTTAATACCCTAGTATAATGTCAATTTTTTACAGTAATACCGGTATAATTCAAGTGATTCAGTTTACAATCCTCAGCAAATGTCACAAAGTAAAGACTTCGAACTCGGATAATTAGTATCAAGTAGGCATGTTTATATTTTTAACACATAAACATTGACATTTAAAAATATTTTTATTTTAAATTTGATTATATGTTAGCGTTAATTAAGCTCGCAGATAGGAACATTTAAATATAATTAAATGTAACTTTAATTTTTAATAATATAAAAGGCTCCATACCATCCTCTGTTGTACGCTTGTTTATGTACAGCTACAGTAAAACCAAACATTGATTCTTCATTGACTCTGAACAGAGTATAATTAAATACCTCAATATTAAAACCGTAAACCGATAGACTATTTAAGAAAATCACGCACAAAACACACAGACCACTCAAAACATCCATAGTTTTACTGTTTTTGCAGTAACCCCGCATCTTGAGTGTTTTCGCAATTTAACGCAACTGAAGCGAAATATTAAATGATGCACAGAACGAATGAAAAATTAGCGAAACGATGCACGAATCTTATCGTTAGAAGAAATTTGCGACGGTCATATTATTCAACGAAAAAAATACCGCAGAATTCAGTCGTTGAGGAGCGTTTTATAAATCCGATGTTGACATTTTTATACTTTCGCGCGGTTTAGTCGACTAACATGAAAAAGTTTTGGTATGGAGGGATTTAAAATTAGTCTGATTATACGCCACCTACATATTTTCTACATAACTGACCAGCAATAATATAGGCAACAGAATATACATCAATATATTTATCATCTCGAATATCATTATTGGTTACATCTCTTTCTCGTAACATAAATCAGAAAAAGAAAAACCTGTTCGATAGTAATGTTGCAACAAATGTCACATTTGTCAAAATCAATGTTTTCAAAATAATCGTTTTCTCTTTCAAATGGATGAATCAGTTCTTTTAGGAGGTTGTTTTATGAGTGGGTAAACATCCCACAAATGTGTTTTACATAAATATTTCTAGTCAAATATGACCAAAGATTTTTTATTAGTTTTAATTATATAAGTAATATGATATTCGATAAAATATAAATTTTAACAAATTGAAATACACAATATGAAATATTATGTGTTTTTAACTGTGTTTTACTTTTCGTATGCAGTCGGTACGTAATTTGCCAAGTTATAAAATTATCCTTCATAGAGAAATTTTAGGTCTATCTAATGTTACTTATGTTATTTTAAGTCAAGCAGATGAATTCCACAAAAAAGTTGCATTGCAGCTACAAAATTCAATTTATACCCAGAGCAAAGAATTAAATTTGGTAAATATTTATTGATTTTCAGATCAAATTTGTTACTATATTTCTTGTATAACGATAGAGAATATTTACACTTTTACTGCTATAGATGGAAGACTTTGTCACAGGAGCTAATGACAGTATTTACTGTCAACAAAAGTAACATTTTGTAAGTTTTAATAAATTGTCACCAGCAGTGAACGTGTAAATTTGCCCTTTTTTTAAGATTTTCCAGAATATTTCAGTTTAAAAACCTTAATTAAAATAAATAAATGTATTTTAGATAAATTCAGAGATTTATATATCTACTATTGATTTCAATATATCTGGAGAATGGACAATTTTTCCTATAATTTCTCCTATCCTGGAGGTCATAAGGTATAGTCAATGGGTAGTATTATTAGAAGATCGTTGTAACATTAATTTAAATTTATTGTTAAATACTCTTCAAAAATATGATTCAGAGAAGGTAATTTGTATATAAAACACTTTATCAATATAAAATTATCTAAATTATTTTAAGGAAATTTGGTTAGGCCATGCAATATTTGATAATGAAGCTACCATTATACATCATTTTGGATTTTATAAGAATCCAACATTTTTCAAATATCCTAATTTGGCATCAGGCATAATACTTAGTATACCATTGCTGAAAAGGTTAGATTATTTGAATTGAAAGAGCGATACAATTTTATTTAATATTATGTTTTTCAAATAGGTTAAAACATCAACTGGATGATGGTAATTATAAAATGCCAGATTTTCACATAGATCCAGCATATGAATTTGCATTATTTGTGTATAATAATGGTAGTGGACCAATGATACATAACGAAACAACTTTGTGCCATAAAGAACAACCAAATTGTTCTATATATCCGAAAAAATTAGTACCTTGTGTATGTATTTATTATTTTTATGGATTGTATATCTAAATATGAATATTGTTGCTTAAATATAAATGATTGTTACAGGTTAAATCTTATGTTTCTTCAATATTCTATGCCGTAAAGACATGTGAAAAATTTCATGACTCACGAGTCAAAACTGTACAAAAAACTTGGGGTCAGTACTGCACAAAAATAACATTTTTCAGTGATGTTGAAGGTAAAATAATTTAATTGTTTTTGTCAATCACTGTATTCATTATATTGCAGATATAAAAGCACTAACTGTGGCTGTGGGTGTTAAAAATACTGAACATGGCCATTGTGAGAAAACTATTACTATTTTAAAATTAATAGAAAAAGAAATACAGGATGATGTTGATGTATTATGGGTAGCTCTGGTTGATGATGATACAATCTTAAGGTACTCAGAATATCTAGTAAAAGCTTCAGCAAGTATTTTTAAGTATGGTCTGTATACTTATTAGTTTTTATTTTGCTTCAAGAACTGTGTAAAGCGTAATAGGTAAAATTAAGGAGAGGCATTACCTGAATGATTATCTTCATGGTGTCCCATTAATCTGTAATATGAAGGCAATCATAGTATTCAGGGTGATTTATTTTCAATTTTCATACTTTTCTGAAACATATATAAGGATATGTTACCAGTTATCTATCTTTATTTCAAGTGAAGGATTTGAGATACTGAACAATTTTGCAGCCATGTTAGACTAATTTAAGGATTTATAGTATTTAGAAAAGCCTTAGAATCTTTCAGCACTAAGTACTAACTTAGAAACGAATAGAAACCTTAAAAAGACTGCGTTGTTTTCTTGAATTTTTAACTAGTAATTGAACTATATAGAATAAATAAGCTAGTCATGTTATGCATATTATTTAAATTGAATAGATAGTAATTTATTATATAATTAACAATATTTGGTGGTGCAAGTTTTGGTATTTTATAGTAGGGGTGTCGATCGCCTAGAAAAATATCGATATTTTTTCGGTATCCCTATTCCATGCTTTCTAGATCTGCTTATTGTTTTTTTTTTGAATCATTATTTTTAAACTGTGTTTGTGGCGATAAATAAGGCATCATGCTTTAAAAGAAGTAATATTTGTCTTAGTTCAAGCAGTATGTATTAACTCGTTACAAAGTATCGTTCTATCGATATTTTTTCGGCATTCCTATTTCATGGTTTCTAGATCTACTATTATATACACTTCTTTTGAATAATAATTTTTAAACTTTGTGAACGCCGGAAATAAGGCATCGTGCTTTTTTAAAAAAGTAATCTTTTTCTTAGCTAAAGCGGTCTGTATTAATTCATTACACCGCTAGAGGGCAGTGTTAAAATGTTAAGTTTTCTTTCTAATGTTCAAAACTATTAATGTCCTTAAACTTTTTAGTGTATCGCGTTTGACCAATTTGACTTCATGCTATAATACCAAAGAACCAATTATCTTGGGAGAACGTTACCGTTTTGGTGATGCAGGGGATGGTGGATTTGATTATACTACTGGAGGTGCTGGCACTCTGATTAATAGAGTAGCATTGAATCTTTTGGCTCATAACTGCAACTGTCCTAAACTTGATTCGCCTGATGATATGATACTGGGAGTTTGTGCCGAAAAATTGGGGATAACTTTAGTTCATATACCTCAAATGCACCAGGTAATACATAAATTCAGATTTATTGGTTGATTAACACATTTAATTATCAGGCTCGACCTAGTGATTATGCCGAAGGGCGTTTAGCCACAATGGATGCAGTCACATTTCATAAACACTGGATGATCAATCCAATTGAAGTTTATCAAGACTGGTTTGAGGAGGATGACCGGAAATACGTTAAAGGATATTATGAAAAATTAGAGTTGTAATATGGCAAAAATTTAATCAATATTATACTGTAGGTATGATAAAGACGTGAATCATAAATAAATATATAAACTAAATATTTCTTGTTGTGTCAATTATTAATATTAATTAGCATTAATTTGCTTATTTCTTATTGAATATTATTTTTCCATATCTTTAGTAGTAAAACAAAAGACGTTCTACGTTTCCCAAAAAGGTGAAAAAGTGAAATTTAGTGAAAAAAACATTTAATTATAACAGTACAACATGATGGACAACAACATGGATTTGAATATATTATTGAAAGAAAACAAATTAAGAACGATTAATGAGCGTCTGAACCAACAACTGTTGCAATTAGCTAAGGATATGGGTGATATCCGTTTACAACTGCAAGGTCACACGCAAGATACACCAAAAAGGCATACTAATTATGCAGAAGACTACTACACTGATGAAGACGAACTAGCATTAGAGGTAGGGGAACAGTCTGACTGGACCGAAGTAACAAACAAGAAGGATAAAAAGAGGAAGAACTCCCAGATGACGCCTTCGCCAATCGCAAAAAGTGCTATAAATATAAAAAAAGCAAGAAGAAGATCCCTCTGCTCCCTCCGATCACGGTAAGCAATGTTGGCAATTTTAATTTATTTAGATCACAAATAAAGGGAGTAGCCTCTGACCGAGTGCAGTTTAAAGCTTTGTCTAACGACGATATTGACGTAACCCTTAGCAATGAAACGGACTACAGGAATGTAAAAAAGCTTCTCATTGAGATGAAGAAAAATAATTCATTCAATAAACTCGAATACCACATTTATCAGTTAAAAAGTGATAAGTGGTATAGAGTAGTCATTAGAGGATTACCATCCACAACAAATCAGGAGGATCGGAATTACGGGCTTGCGGGCACGAAGTAGTGCCACGGTTTATTATTGGTGGATACTTTAATGTTAAACATATAGCTTGGGGTTCACGAATAATAACACCTGGAAAAGGAAACGAATTACTCAAAGCCATTAATCTTACAAATTGTAATTATCATTCAGGGCGCGAACTCACTTACTGGCCCACAGACAGTAATAAAGTCCCAGACCTGTTGGATTTCTACATTACAAAAGGCATCTCATTAAATCAAATTAGTACAGAAAGCTTGTGCGATCTAACATCTGATCACACTCCAGTATTGTTAACACTGGGCGCGACAATCCTAAGAATAGCAAAAAAGCCTAATCTTACCAACAAATATACTGACTGGGACAAATTCAGATTAATACTGCAGGAACAAATCAGTTTAAAAGTTGAAGAAAAGAAATACTGCCCCGCAATATTCCTGGATGTCTCACAAGCTTTTGATCGGGTTTGGCATTTGGGATTAATCTGTAAGATGAGCAAATTGTTACCGCGTAACTATTGTCAATTGCTGGAGTCATATTTATTCGGAAGAAAATATAGAGTATCGCACGAAATGGCATTCTCGACATTTAAAAATATCTCGGCTGGAGTTCCACAAGGTAGCGACTTAGGACCTCTCCTGTATCTGCTCTACACTGCTGACTTTCCAACAACAAAAGAAACACTTCTTGAAACCTTTGCTAACGACACAGTTATTATGGCAAAAGATATATCTTTGCCTAGGGCAATAAAAAAAGTGCAAGTGACAGTCAACAAAATCTACAAATCGACAAAAGATTGGAAAATTCAACTTAATAGCTCCAAATCTGTCCACGTTAATTTTGCATTAAGGCGAAATAATAAAAACTTAATTATATCACTCAATGGATGGCCGATTCCTCAAGCAGAATCAGCAAAATACCTTGGAATCCATCTTGACGGTAGATTAAATTGGAAGCATCACGTTAGACAAAAAGCAAAACACATTAGAACCAAAATAAAACAACTATACTGGTTAGTCGGAAGATACTCTCAA
Organism: Rhynchophorus ferrugineus; assembly: GCF_030347505.1. Lineage (NCBI taxonomy): Eukaryota > Metazoa > Arthropoda > Insecta > Coleoptera > Curculionidae > Rhynchophorus > Rhynchophorus ferrugineus. Next base: position 24,627,797 of record NW_027472581.1, on the reverse strand, counting down.
CTTGATCTAAAATCAAAGATCTATAATACAATTATAAAACCAATTTGGACCTATGGGGTGCAAATATGGGGTTGCACTAAAAATTCAAATCAGTTAGTTAGTTAGTCAGTTAGTCATCAGTTAGTCATATAGCGCTGTCAAGACAAGGTTCTTCGATTGATTACCAATGCCTATCGCTATGTAACCAATGAAGAACTGCACGATGACCTGGAAATCAAATAGATTTGCGAAGTTTTGCAGGATTTAGCCTTGAAACACGAAAGAAGATTACTAAATCATACTAACCTGGAAGCAATACAACTGCTGGACAGCGCGCAGGATGTCAGGAGATTGAAACGAACAAAACCATACGAACTTGTGTGAACATTTAGTGTGTATTATTAGTGTAAACTATAGCCATAAGTTAATAGTTAATAAATAATTATAATTTTATAATTGAGGAATATATACTGATGTATTTTCTCGCACTCATGCTTGCGCCTTGCTTGTAAATTAAGATTGTACTAAGCGTATCTAATAAAGATGTTATAAAAAAAATATTTGTAGTGGTACAGTTATATAATTATATAATTTTTATAGAAGTAGACAGAAATCATATGGAGTATAAAATATTAGGTAATTGGATTTATGTTTCCCATTAACTATATATGATGAGTTTGGAGTAATTTTTTTAATATGACAATTTGGTGACTGGTTAGTACTTAATACTGCTATTTACTATTGTATATTTGTCATGTAGTTTATGCGATTCTAGTGTCTATATTATAGGATATTATAATATTAGTCATATCAAGTGTCAATGTTATATAAAAAATATATTAAGTAACCATATTAATAATCAATAAAGACAATATAATTTCCAATTTTCACCTGGTTATTTAAAGTGGGGTTGTGTTTTAGGTATTTCTCAAAAATACTACAGAAATTTTATACTAAATGTAAACTAACTTGATTAATAGTTTTGAAATAACAAATGGAATGTTTATTTAATTTTTTCATTACAATGATTTAGTGATTGGAATATAATTATTTTGTTTAGTTATTATTTTGTTCTTTGACATATTTCTTGAGGCTTACTTAGATTGATGTGATATATTATTGGATTGAATATTATTTACGATGTGCTTATATTTATTATATATTTACGAGCTTGTTTTATATAGTTTGTTACAATGGAGTTGGCGCTTTTGCATAGCTTAAAATTCTATGGCCTTTTGGTGTTGGTGATAAAGCGGGACCGAGCTGAGATAACAGTTTTTCTATAGGTACACAAGCAAAGCTCTCGATATTTCCTCGAAAGACACGTCCTATAAGAAACAGATCGTTAAGCGTGATATTTTATTTTATGTGGGTTATTTGATCAGGACTTTTATGGATATTGGCGCATAACGCAACCGTCGAGGAATTTTAGCCACGCGGTAAATTTTAGAGGAATCGGTAATTGAAAAAATATAGTATTTCGACAAAATATTCGCTTAGGCATGCTATACCGCTTCTGGGCATCGGATTAATCGAATTCGGAATTTAATTTTGGAATTAAGCCAAATAAGAAAAGCGGTGTAAGAGGAAATATAAAATTTTGTGGTAGTATTAAAATTTCTTCCGTGAGACTGATTTAATGTGTCAGAGAGGACGGGAACAGTAATAAATTAATAAATAAAATAAAATTAATAACACAAACAAGGAGGACCTACAAAGTATAAATATTGTATATACAATTTAAAAGTGGACACAAATACACATCCAGACACCGAAGTGGTAATGGTTATTTGGTCAGCGATACTTATCTCAGTATGGGCTAAACTATGAAGATAATCGATTTCTCTTAGAAATCCGATGAGTCTGTCTGTATTTTGTCCTGTTAACGAACGCCCAAGGTTTTGCAGCCCATACATAGCTCTAATCTGAGTGAGTCGTGGTCATTATATGGTAGATTGAAGTAAGGAGAAGGCGGCAAAACTCACAGTGAGTAAACGGACTCGAAGTATTCAAGTGATCGTGCGAGAAACGACAGTGCCCAATTTCAGTCGATTTATAACTACGGCTTGGTGACGAAGGGAAGGAATGTGAAGAGAGGAGAAAAAAATCAGTTTTAATTTCAAAGAGCTTGTTATGTCTTCTGGGTCCAACGACGCTGCACCTCGTTTTTGATAAAATACGAAATTAATTGATATAAGGATGTGTTAAGGATGAAGGGGGTAGTGAAGGTCTAAAGGGGAAAATTGGGATAGTGGATAGAGAAGGGATGCAACAAGCACACTCCAGCCCTGGAAAGAAGATCAGCAATTATATGAGAGATTTGGCTGGAACAGTTAGGGATAAGATGGCCCAGGACAGGTGAAGTGAAGGTCAGATTTAAGGAAGATGGCTGAGCAAGCGATCTCCCAACGAACTCCAGCGAAAGAAAGTCTTTATGATAAAAAAGAGGTGGAGTGGATGTAAGTCCGTATAGGTTAATTACAGGGGAGGATCGGAAGCCACCTAGCGATATTCTGTACAGTAGTGCAGTATTTTCAACAGCATCAAGGGATTTGAGGTAAGTTGGTGTAGCAGTGGCGAACTGGAGGGAGCCATAGTCTAGCTTGGGAAGGATTATAGAAGAATATATTTAACTATGGCTTCCTTATTTGCACCATTGCGCTGATTTGATAGCCAACGCAACATTTACATGTCTCTGGCGCAGATAGTTTTAAGATCGTTGATGTGATGCTTCCAGTACAGCCGCGAAAATGACTCCCATGAACCTTATACGATCAACATTTGAGATTGTCTTTAATTATTCCAGTATAACACAACATTTTCAGTATATTTAAAATTATTGCCTTTAATGATAAATATAGTCCTTCCAATAAAAGAGCCAATGTACGTCATCAATATCGTCGATAGTATTACCAAATTTCCTTCATAAAAACGTAAAATCCTTTTAAAATCGGAGCATTTTCTTTCTCATATTACTAATTCGCCATACTTTAGTTAAAAAGAGACAAAATGTTGTCTGATGCCTCCGAACATATAATCAAATCGGCTTAGAAAATTCGATTTGTGTTGGTACTGGTCGACACCGTTGTCAGATGTCAATGTAAATATATTAAAACAACTCTAACCTACAAACTGTTGTGGCTGTTTAAATAACTGTAGTTTAAGTCCTTTAATAAATATGCATTAGTTGTACTATAATGTCAAAATAAATTATATAAATATGTGTGTATAATTTTTGATTCATTATTTTATTTACATTAGTATTTTCAAATATGAGTAAAATAAACGAAAACTTAAATTTGGTGTGGTAACGTTGCGTTATGAATTTTGATGACGGGCATTGTCTAATTTATTGGAAGAAGTACAATATTTATATTGTTATTATTATGCATATAATTTTAAAAATAATTTTTATATATAACTAAAATATATTTTTAAAATTTTCCGCTAATTATATTAAACAGGAACACTAGGTACTTAATACACATTGTTTTAGCTACTGTTGATAAAAAGTATACAATACACTTACGATTTTTGGCATTTTGTCCAGCCCACTAATACCACCCGCATATAAAAATGTTGCGAAGCTTATTTATACATTTTATGTTACTTATTTACACGCCGACAAATTTAGATTTGTATGAAAACATTTCACATTAAGCAGGTTGTTCAACCAAACACTTTTTACTTTACGTAACTATTACCAAGTACAACTAATAATAAACTAACAACACTATAAAAATGCAATAATACAATTATTTTACGTCCACAACTACATATGTAATTGTATTTGACTTGGGCGACTTTTCAAGTATGAGAAATGTCCAACGATTTTTTGTTTTATTTGATTTAGCTTTATAAACGATTTTGAAAAAATGTTTCGCGACGTCCAATATCTAGATGTCACTACTTTAAAGATTGATTGATTCAAGACATTGATTCATTTCGTTTCTATGGTGCGTACTGACTCCTAATATATTTAAAAAATATGTCGTGTATAAACCCTAAATTATTTGGATTAAGCCTGAGTGGTGTGTGATTCAGTATTGTTTTTACCTGTACCGTTTACTGAGATTTGTATATGCTATGCAAAGTAGCTGTGAACTTACTGAACTATCAATTTATGAAGTCAGAACGGTGCAATGTTGCCGCATTCAACGTTTTACCCATTTTAGTTTTTAGTTTCGATATATAAAAATATTTTAATATAAATAAAATAATGAAACAACATTTTTATAAAATGTAATTTGTTTTAACTTTTTAGTACATAGAACAGGTGAATTGAAAAGTCCCTGGCCTGGCACATAGATGGCCCTACTAGAATTAAATCCATATATTTTTTAGTTAGCCCTAACCGTCAAAAGATGCGTGTATAAATTTGACAGCTGTCGGATCATTAGTTTGTGAATTATAGCATTTTGGGTGAAGCAACTTTTGTTATTGTGAAAAAAATGGATATAAAGAATTTCGCGTGTTGATAAAGTATTGTTTTTTGAAGGGAAAAATAGAGTTGAAGCAAAAACTTGATTGAGTGAAATTGACAGACACTTTAAAGATATTAGCTGAACGTGTACATCATATCGTTCACGAATATTTGGGTATGAGAAAGCTCTGTGTAAAGTGGGTGCCGCGCGAGCTCACTTTTGACCAAAAACAACGACGAGTTGATGATTCGGAGCAGTGTTTGAAGATGATTAAGCGCAATAAAGTCGTTTTTTGCGTCGACATGTCACAATGGATGAAACATGGCTCCATCATTTCACTTCGAAGTCCAATCGACGGTCATCCGAGTGGACTGCACACGACAAACAAGCTCCAATTTTCATTAACTACCTTGAAAAAGGAAGGACCATCAGCAGCGACTATTACCTAGCGTTATTGGATCGTTTGAGAATGCTGCTTCACCAAAACAACGCACCGTGTTACAAGTCAGTAAAAACGATGGCAAAAATCCATGAATTGGGCTGCGTATTGCTTCATCATCTACCGTATTCTCCAGATCTGGTCCCCAGCGACTATTTCCTCAGATCTCAAAATAATGCTCGCTGGGAAGAAATTTTCGTCGGAAGAAGAGGTGATCGCCTAATCTGAAGTCTATTTTGAAGCAAAGGCAAATTGTACTACAAAAATGGTATCGAAAAGTTGTAGGGTCGCTATAATCACCCTTGAAGTGAATTATGTTGAATAAAAAAAACAATTTTGCCAAAAATAGGTGTTTTACTCTGGTAGGCTGTGGACTTTTCAATTGACCTGTTAATACATTTATTATCAAAGGACTCAAACTGCAGTTAATTAAACAGGCCCAATAGTTTGTAGGTTAGATATATCTTGTCTCTCTCATCTAATTAATGTAAATTTCATTGGAGAACATATTTACCTTTTTATGTTTAGTTATTGTTTCCTTCGATGTTGTTTCCTTTGATAAAATTATATTTTATCACTGAATTTTCGTTAATACAATGCCATATATGCAAAACATTTAGTATTATTAATTCTCTTCTGGGGCATTTTGACCAAATGCTCATAGATATTCTGAACAATTATACACATATCTATGCACATAAATCTTTTACACTCTACAATACAAATTTTTAGAGTTATTCTATACTAATTATATAGTCATCTTTAGATGTTTCCACTTTTATCACCTTGTCTTAGTATTCTAACTCTACTAAATTAACTTTAAATAATAAATAAGTACTTTAACTATAGCCTATTCAAAGTTTTTTGTTCATACGTCATCAAGATGTTTAATGTATTGCCTGCCGTAATTTGTAAATTCGTTTTAGAATCAGTCAATATTTTCCTTTTCGTTTTATTTTAGTTAAAAAGAAACACAATGCTGTCTGATTATTTTGAACACGTAAATGAATTAGCCTGTCATAGTCGTCCGGTTGTCAGACATATCCAAAATTCTTGAAAGCAAAAGTGATAGGTTATAACTCTAACCTATAAACTATTGTGACTGTGTAATTAACTGTAGTTTTTAGATGTATCATAATATTAAAATAAATTATATTTAATAAAGTTTTTGTTCAATTATTTTATTTAGATTATAATTTTGTTTCATGTCAAAGCCAAACTGATCTAAAACTCAGAGTTGATGCGGCAACATTGCGACGTTTTGATGTCACAAATTTAAATAAGCTATGTACAAAATAACTTTGAACAGACTATAACCAAATTGTCTTTTATTTAAACTTCATTGGTCAATGAACTGTCACGTCAGTGATGTCACACGCCGCACCTGAATGGCAAATTTTATCAAAGAATTAATAGAATATCTTTACAGCAAAATTCTTCTTTACAGGTACATATAGTGGAGATTTAAGTTGACCAATCAAATTAGTTGAATGTGCAATTATAACCCCATATAGATATTGGACGTAGGAACATTTTTCTCTAGCGATAGTATTCGTTAAACTGTAGACCCTGTGCGTTCGGGTAAAATCGGATTTTGCAATCGGAAATAATCGATGGATAGCCATTTTTGTACGCTGCCTGCGAGTGGGGTAGATCGCTGAGCATATTTTTAATAATAAGTCATTACAATTGGTTTTAAAAATGAAAGTCGAAAAGTATTAAGTAATTATTTAGATTATTTTGAATAAATTTATTAAAATAAATATTACATTTATAGAGAAAATTTAGTATTTAGTTTATAGTTTAGTCTATCTACAGTACGTTGGCCAGGTAGTCAATTCATTATTGGAGTTTGTCCCTTCAAGAGTAATAACAAAAATTGCATTCACTGATAACAATTAGAAGTATATTTTAGTCGTTATATGTTTTAGTAATAACATCTATTTAGGTGTAGTATCATCCCTTGAATATACTGAGACACATGCAGGGCATAAATATGAGATATATTACAAAAATGTACAAAAGCCGAAGACAATAAACACAAAGATCAATTGTCTGCAAGTCTAACTGTTCACAGGATTTTGGAGAATGCTAGAGTGGTAGAGAATAATACTCTAAGGATAAATGTGCTGACAAGTGCTGACAAATCGTTTCATAAAAACACGTCATATTAATTATTAACACCCCAATGATCTAACAGCTACTACTCTAAAGGTAGAAAAGTGGAACAAAGAGCCTTTCTATTTAAAATAAAATAGGCAATGAGTTCATGTTTTGTATAGTGATGTCTTGACTAATAATTTAATTACTTTTATAGATTAGACACAACTAAAATAACTTTTCCATTTCCATAATTTTTTGCAGATTACTATAAAATTATACTTTCCATGAATATTTGTTAAATCACAATAAAATTATATAATTTAATATATGTTTTTGCCCTTGTTATTCATTTACTTTTGTAATTCTACCATTGTGAACTATAAAAAGTGTATTTATCATTCTTTAGTTAAAAGAACAATCAAGTCAACATACATATTGCCTTAATATATTTTCATTCATGTTTACAATTTGACAAATGTATTTTACATTTACTTATATTTAATTCTATCAATTTAGTCAGCATCAATAAGTTATTTTTACAACTAAATTACTTCATAACTGATATAAACACAAGGTTTACCTCAAATTTTCTAACAAAATTGTTCATCAACATTCTTCAATAAAATTATCACACTTTTTAATTAAAAATGAACTAACCAAGTAGTTAATTTAAAAATGTTCTTCTTTCCTTCTTCAAACATGATTAATATTCAATCACTACTCTAATAGCCACTAGTAAACACGCAACATCCAATAATGAACATAAAAAAAAATTATGAAACAGCCAACAACTTTTATTACCAGAAGTCTGACCTCAACGATCTACTTCTTTGGGATGCTGCATCGTAAATGCCGACGATAGGCTAATAGAGATGCAACTCAATAGGGAACTTTTTTTTAAAAACATTTGACAAAAATTTTGTTATATTATAAACGTGGCAAAATCGCTGAATAAAATAAGACGTAGCTCGAAGACCCACTGACAGTGTAATAAAATAATTTTGTTGGAGTCTGGGGCACGAGATATTGTCTTGCCTCTATAGAATTTTATTATTTCTCTATTTGTGAGTCTACTGATTTATTTATAATTGTAAGTAAATAAAAATTACACTTAATTTATTTTTTCAAAAGTTTTACTAAATAACGTGAGATGACATCTGGACTGAAATTATAGAGTCAAGTAATTAACGGCAAGAATGAGCATAAAGGGGGATACTGGCTGAATGAATACAAACTTTACCATTACCTTCTGAAGTTTGTTCAAATGTCGATGTTACTTGCCTCGAACACCCTAGTTGTGGGCCTGGAATGGTGGAAACAGACACTACAAATTTAGTAAGACAATTTGGATATTAGTGGTATTATTTACACCATCACTAAATTCTTCATAAGTACTTAAAGAAAAGTTTAAATGTATCACAAAAATATCTGACATGGTAACGATCATAAATCTGTTTCATATTTAACCCAACCAGTTTAGAATGTTTAATGATTTCTACGCATTTCTTAAAAATCGCCGGGTATTTTTTAGCGAAAAACGATGATGCATTTCCTCACTATCTGTGCATCCGGGCACACAATGAGAATGCATTTAAACCACCGACTTGTATATACTAATAAAATAAAATAATAATTTAATGTATAAACGTTATAAAAACCATACTGTTCTCTATATAGGGCACATTGAAAATGGCGTACAAAATAAACAAACCATAGAAAGAAATCAACCAGATTTCGTCGCGGCTCTTAGTATAGTGAATAAAACAAGTAATAAGTTAAAAGTAGCGACATCTACATGTTGGACGTAAATCTCTATTTCTCTATGGAGAAACCTATTGACTTTTCTCTCTTTTACTCTATGATTTGATTGGCTCTATTTGGATAGCCAAGATATAAAGTTTTAAAAAATATTGTGACCGTTATAACTCGAATTTTATATTTCAGTCTGATTAACATAATGTCCAATATCGGCAAAATCCCAGATCAAATCAGGCGAGTAAAATAAAATATCACGGCTAACGATCTGTCCCCTTATAGATCGTTTGCTCGCAAAAAAATCTCGAGGAGCTTCCCTGTGTATTCCGTTCCGAGCACACGACGAAAGAAAACTGTTATCTCAGCATGGTTGAGTTTTATTACCGGAGTTGCATCGGGGAATGCCGTGGAATTTTAAAGGGTACATGACGTTTCGACGGTATGGAACTTTATTACGATACCCTATACATTATTTATTTTTATATTAAAGTTAAATGGATACAAGTTTTATTATTCATCGTGTTGGACAATATCGTAATAATTCTTTTGATATTTCAGCGTTTGATTAAAACTGGTGATAAAAAAACTGGTACACTTCCGAGGTGGTATCATTGGATCCAAATCAGGATCTGTTGGGGGAGGCAGGGAAATCGAGGGAAACGCTCAAATTCAAAGGCACGTACATATTTTTTACATATTTTTTATCTAAAATAATTAGATATTTGTGTATAATGTTATTGCTAGTGTTGGGAACTATAGACTGAAATTGACTATCGACTGTTTCAGTTGCTATTTTTGGTTCGAATGATTTTAGTACTTTTTACCAGTGACTGTTTCAGTCGACTGTTTTCAATCGCTACTTTCAGTCCGACTGATTTTGTTAGACTGTTTCAGTCGTGTACTTTTAGTTACTATTTTTGGTTCTACTAGTTCTGGCTCTGTCGTCCTAGCCGCGACCTTGACAAAAATGTACCCAATTTATGCTTACACATATTTATATGTAATATATGATTTTATAATTTTTTGGTAGTTTGTTTGTAGATAACAATATAGTGCATATTAATATAGTTGCATTTTGGAACGATATTTTTCAAGATTGTTAATGTAATAGGGTAAAAAGATTAAAATTGTGAATGATATATAGTAAAATACTTTTGACTGTTTTTATGGCATTAATAGGTAATATTTCGATTACTCTCTCGATGTTTGTTAAAAAATGTTTCCGTTCAATAATAAATAAGGAATTTACTTTATTTAAAAAAGTTCTAGTAGTTATTGGGCGATCATTTTTAATTTTGCCATGAATTATTTTTTTTTCTATGATTAGGTATATGTTCAATTTTTATTTAGTATTTATGGTTATTATACATCTTTAGTTTTTAGATTTTGTTTAAGTTCTATTGTATTGTCTATATTTATTATAGTATATTATTTAAAAATATCAATCAACATATTAAAATATGATAAAAAACTTTGTGGGGTATTATTCCATTCCATAGAAAAGTTCCATTCCTTTTTACAGATCCACAGAACATTCAAATATAAAAGTAATCCTACTTCGTTTAAAATGAAATTATTAATTGCATATTAATAGTATTCAGTAATTTTTTTTCCTTTTCTTTTTTAAAGTTAGTACATGAAGAAATATATACATCTCCGTCTCGCTTATAGTACTGTTGGAAAATATAAGCACATTCTTTTCCCTCTCGCCATTTATATAGGAAAGGGTTCGTACAGTATACTATTATCATACTATTTTCAGTCGCTAGTTTTCTTATTATCGACTGTCGGTAGTTCCCAACGCTAGTTATTGCTTGGTTGATTTGACGAAAAATCTTAAGTCGTTCAGTGCAAAAGCTATTCAGTTTCCTTTTTGAGGACTAAATATATCATATAAGACCTCGTAAAAATATCGTAGACAACTGCTTCTATGGTGTAACGGTTAAAGCGTTCGGCTCCCAAACGCAGGTCGCGGGTTCGATTTCCGGCGGTGACAATAACTTTTTGTTGTTGCTTAGTTAGAACAATTATCAGTTTTTATCATTGAAGCGCTCCTTATTTTAAATCATTGTTTATTTATTCCTATTTTTCTTAATACGGGCTGCACCTTTACTTGGCCTATCCATTGTGATATTTAATAAAATAACTGCACAATTTATTGAGTAAATATCTATCACTAAACAGAGAAAAGTGAAATAATTTTAACAAAAAATTGAACCGACTCCAAAAAATAAATAAGGAACTCACTAAAAGGTAAAAAGTAAACATTGATTTTTAACAAAAAAAAAACATTAAAAAAATACGTACGTAATAATCGTTATGATAACTAAATAAAAATAAACAAAAACCTTATTTAACTTATATACTACACGCATTTTATATTGTACTAACAAGTTAATTGAAAAGTCCCCGGCCTGACATATAGATGGCGCTACTAGAATTAAATCCATATGTTTTTAGTTATCTCTAACCCTCAAAAGATGCGTGTATAAATTTGACAGCCCTCGGATCATTAGTTTGTGAATTATAGCATTTTGAGTGAAGCAACTTTTGTTATTGTGAAAAAATGGATAACACTGAATTTCGCGTGTTGATAAAATATTGCTTTTTGAATAAAATCAAATTTAAATATACAATAGCTCTACTATAAAATTATTGAACACTGATTGTTCTAAAAAGTTAAAGTATTACAAATATTTTAGGGATATTTTACAATTAAAAATAGTAATTATTACTACTAATTATTTAGTTATCTTAATTATTACCTTCTTGCAAGACTTCTTTATGTAGAAATATCACACTGACAGTAACTTGGTAGATTAATTGAATTTTATTACCACTAACATCTTCATAAGTAGGTTTTGATTTTCTGTAACTAAACAGTTGTAAACAAGTAGTACTAGATCTCCCATTAAAAAAGAATATAATTTATCTAACATGTTCATCTTCTTCACAATTTTCTCCCGGAGAATGATGTGAAAAATTGAAGTGATGATGTGCCCTTTTAAAGATTTCTCGAACATACTAGGTGATGGATGATGTTACTACCTCCATGACCTCTAATAGATCCAACAAAATTTTTTAAGCAATCTTGGCTAAGATTTGGTAAACAAATGTAGTTATTTGTAAATTTAGACAAAACAGATTTCTTTAAGGTAATAAATCCCCTAAAAGTAGCAATTACATTTTTAATTGATGGCACCGTAACAAATATTTTCTTAACAAGGCAATCGAATTTAAATATACAATAGCTCTACTATAAATTTATTGAACACCGATTGTTCTAAAAAGTTAAAGTATTACAAATATTTTAGGGACATTTTACAATTAAAAGTAGTATTTATTACTACTAAGTATCCAGTTATCTTAATTATTACCTTCTTGTAAAACTTCTTTATGTAGAGACATCACACTGACAGCATATGAACAACTTAGTAGATTAATTGAATTTTATTACTACTTATATATAAGTAGGTTTTGATTTTCTGTAAATAAACAGTATATAAAAAGACATGTAGTAGATAGATAATTTTATATGTACCTTATAAAATCAATGTTGGATATGCATTTACCTTAATACCTCTTCGTGAAGGAAGGGTAATTCTAAATTTTTCACTAAAATGTTCGTGACAGACACGATGACGTTAATATATTTGCATTGTGGTTTATCCAGGTAACGTACTACTATTTACTTGATCAACCCATTTTTGGAAAAGGAGCGAGATCATTCTTTGGGAAACGATGTCTAATTTCCGTAATAGATTTGCACCCAGGTACTCTAAATCTTTTACTACATGGACGCATTGTCATCAATTTTTATATTATTACTCCATAATAATTAATGTAAAATAGAAAATATGCAAAACGTAAAATGAAGATTTCTTGATCTAAACAAAAACCAAAACCTTCAAACAACAAACTTAAAAATGGACGCCCATAGTAAATGATGACTTCAAACAATTTGATCGACCAATCACGTTCCATGTTACCGGCGGCACCAGGAATTTAAACTAGCCAATCACAATTTGCGATCGCAGCGCTACCGTTGATTGAACTAAACAAAATATTTCCCCAAGGTCGCCTATACCGTGAAGTTTCTATTTCTTCTATGAATAATAGCTCGGATATCAAACTGACACAAATATGTATTTTCATATTAATTTTAGGATGTTGTGACATATAACATAACCACAATTTCTTCTCATTTAAAATTATTATTTATTGCATTTTGCTTAAATTTTCAAATTACATAATTTCCTATAATACATCACATAATACATTTAAATGTGTTAACCTAAACTGATGTTTTAAATAATCTCTATAGACCTACAAATAACAATAAAATCTAAAATAATTATTAAACCTTCAAACCGAATATATAAATCGCGGAAACAAATCTCGCGGCGACAACGCCGTTTTACGCTGTCGTCTGAATTTTACTCTGAATTCATTTAGTAAACCGTCAGGCATAATGCATATCTCTTTGGCATGTTGTAATCAAGATAGGAAAGTAGGTCTAGCCGCTCTATGAATAATTATTGTGTAAGCGTCGACTGCCATGTTAGAGGATGTTCTATTGAAAACAGCCTTTACTTCGTATAATAAAATTGTCTAACTTAATAGTGGATAATAGGCGTTCCATGATATAATGCAAATCAAATTGAATGCTTTAAGAAAACAATGCTTTTTGATTGTAGTAATGTTTTATACTAAAATTGTCTAACACGTGTACAAATATAAGTTTATTTGAATACGTATATTCATCTTTGTTTAAAATTACCGCTGCACTTGTTTTATCACATTTTAGGGTAATTATTTGGTTCGGTGAAACGAAATGAACCAGTGGTTGTTTACATGGTATGACCGTTATTTATTGGCAGTATTACAATGTGAAAATACAAATACTTAAATAAGGGCTGGTAGCGGTGTTACCTGAAGACGAGACTTGGGCAGTCGATGGTGGTTCGTCTGAACTGTACGTAAATAAACGTCTCGTCGCCCGTGTTTAAAATCTGAGAATATATTTCTGGGTATTTTGTAGACCGTTATTCCACGATATAATATTCGACATGCCTCAAGGTCGCTACAACATCAATCATTTTAGCTCAAGTTCGGAATATTTTTCGACTTACAAGTATAGTGGTTTAATTTTGAACCTGATCACTTAACTTTTATCTAACATGGTGTTTCCAATTTTTTGAGCATTTGATCGACGCCGAGGTCTTCGTTGATTTTGCTTGAGGATCTGGACATCTGTCAAGTGATTTGATTAGGATTATGTCTTTTCCCCGCAACGCAAAATTGACATGGACTGATTTAGACTTACTGAGCTCTCTATTAAAATCTCTAGCCAATTTATGGACCATTCATAGCTATTTGTACTTTTGTCGGACATCTAGATAAATATATTTTGCCATAATCACCGCGAGTATATAGTTATCATGGCAAAATATATATCTTTACCTAAGGCTGTAGAAAAAGTACAAGTAGCAATTAACAAGATCTACAAATAGACTAGAGGCTGGAAAATTCAGTTTAATAGTTTCAAATCTGTCCATGTTAATGTTGCGTTGCGACGAAATGACGAAAACCTAATTATATCACTTGATAGATGTCTATATCCTAAAGCAGAATAAGTTAAGTACCTCTGCATACATGTCGATTGTAGTAATTTGAACCTATAGTGTGCAAATATGGGGATGCACTAAAACATCAAACTAACTAGTAATCCAACGCACCCAAAACAAAGTTCTACGACTAATTACCAATACTTATCGCTACGTATCCAACGAAGAGGTGCACGATGACGATGAAATGGATATACGAAGTGATCCAAGATTTCGCTTTAAAACATGCAATAAGGTTGCTAAATCACAGAAACGTGGAAGAAATACAGCTATTAGACAACACACAGGAATATTTTAAATTGGGAAATACATACTGATGTATTAATCCCGTACTCGCCTTGTGTATCAATGCAAATACAACAGAACAATAGTAATAAATTAATTTGTAAATTAAGATTGTACTAAGCATATATAATGTAATACGTAATGAATTAAAAAAAATACTATATCGTTAGCAAATGCTCCAAGTACTTTTGCTTTTGTTGTTGGAATCATAAAGATAGATAGTTTCAGAAAAGAAAGATAATTTCGCTGCAATAATTTTTCATCTTGCAGATGCATGTGTAAATTAATTTAAAATATTTTGGATTTACGGGCAGAATATGAGATAGCAATATAACAGGTTAATTGAAAAGACTACTAATCCATATGTTTTTTAGTTAGTTCTAACCCTCAAAAGATAAATATTAAAAATTTATAATGAATAAATTTGAGTGCTGTCGGATCATTAGTTTGTGAATTATAGCATTTTGAGTGAAGCAACTTTTGTTATTGTGAAAAAAATGGATAAAGAGGAATTTCGCGTGTTGGTAAAATATTGGTTTTTGAGGGAAAAAAATACAGTTGAAGCAAAAACTTGGCTTGATTCCGAGCTTTCGGACACTGCCCCAGGAAAATCAACCATCAAGGATTGGTATGCTAAGTTTAGACGTGGTGAAATGAGCACCGAAGACGGTGAACGTAGTGGACGCCCAAAAGAGGTTGTTACCGACGAAATAATGTTTTCAAATAACAAATCCACAAAATGATTTTGAATGACCATAAATTGAAATTGATTGAAATAGCACACTCTAAAGATATCAACTGAAAGAAAGCTCTGTGCAAAGTAGGTGGCGCGCGAGCTCACTTTTGATCAAAAACAACGACGACTTGATGATTCGGAGATTGTCTGAAGGTGATCAAGCGTAATAAATCCGAGTTTTTGCGTCGATATATGATAATAAATGAAACATGGCTCCATAATTTCACATCCGAGTGGACTGCACACGATGAACCCGCTCCAAAGCGTGGGAAACGCAACAGTCGGCTGGCAAGGTTCTGGCCCCTGTGTTTTGGGATGCGCATGGAATCATTTTCATTGATTACCTTGCAAAAGGAAGGATCATCAACAGCGACTATTACATAGCCTTATTGGACTGTTTGAAGGACGTAATGACTGAAAAATGGCCACATTTGAAGAAAAAGAAAGTACTGGTTCACCAAGACAATGCACCTTGTGACAAGTCAGTGAGAACGATGGCAAAAATCCATTCATCCACCGTTTTCTCCAGATCTGGCCCCCAGCGACTATTTGCTGTTCTCAGACCTCAAAAGAATTCTCGCTGTGAAGAAATTTTCGTCGAGTGAAGAGGTGATCGCCGAAACTGAGCCAAATTGATTTTAAAGCAAATGACAAATCGTACTATAAAAATGGTATCCTAAAGTTGGAGGGTCGCTATAATCAGTGTATCGCCCTTGGAGGGAATTATGTTGAAAAAAAAAGTAATTTTGCCAAAAAAAGTGTTTTACTATGGTAGGCCGGGGACTTTTCAATTGGATGAGGAAGCAATTCGAAGCCCATGGCTTGCTGAGTTTGCCAACATTTGTATAATGCAATTGTCTGGTTGAGCTGGATTTGGAGTCTGTCATGGATGGCGTCGGGACTGTAACCGGTGGTGAAGAAAGCTGTGTTATCTGCATAAAATGCTGTGTGTGGAAGTTTATGCAGTGGGAAATTGGCCATGTGAAAATTGAACAGAGCTGGAGCCAGCGGAGCATCGTGCGGGACTACTGCGGAAATTTGTTTTCGAGAGGACAGTTCATCGCCGATCTTTACTTGAAAGGTTCTGTCTTCCAAGTATGAATGGATGAAAGAAATTAGATCATTCGCTTTAAGTACTAGACCGTTGGTTGAAAATGGCTCTAGCTTTGCGACCTTTTATGATGGATGGTTGCTGCGACGCGAGCAGCTTGATGGAGGCCTCAGTGTTTGTCACGGAACCCGAATTGTTCGTTCGAGACTATGTGGTGCGCGTCAGTGCGTGAAATTATTTAAAGCGAGTTATATCGCTTTTTCGGCAACTATGGAAAAAATATATTTAACAATGTTTCTAATTTATCTCTCTGACATACTGAATACCTACTCTGGCATAATTCTGACACGCGACTATTGCAGCAATAGGAAGATTGTTCTGTCGCCTTAACCACTGCATCACAGAGTCGTCAAGTTAGCAGATTAAAAGTGAATTCAACGTTAACATTGGAGTTTTATCATATTTTATAGGTTTAGGGACAATTTTAATATAAAATAATTCCTTCTAGTTAAGTCAAATTGTTTATGTCAAAACTGTTATGAAGAATTAAAACAATTAGCAAACATCTTAGAAAAAAAAAGTCTAAAATTAAAAACGGTTATTCCACGGAAAAAATAATATTTATTTGGGCTTTATAATAGTGAGAAAGAAAGAAATTAAAAGGGCCGCCCGCTGTTAATTAAAGCCGTCGTGAATGGACACGACGCCATTATAACCAAAAATGTTAAACGTTAAAAGTGAACAATAATTTTCCTCTTAAGTGTACCAGTTTCCGAAACTATTCTTTCGGGGCGTTGAGAGCCGTTTTTGCCCCATAAATCATAGCGGGCAATAATTTACACTCGCTATTGTTTTATTTTGTTATGATTTAAATTTTCTTTTGCCGTTGCGACGTGATTAATGACTAGATTACAATATTTACCGCCCGTTGTCTGCTGTTTTGGAGTTCGCTATTTGTTTAGCTTAATGCTGATTCTTCACAATAAACACTCCATTGTTTGGTAGAAAGAAAAAAGAGGAACGAAGACAGGCGCCGAATATTTTTTATTGGTGTTTTTTTGTTGTTGTCGGTTGCTCGGTAGAGGGGGTGTTTGTTGTCATTTTAATAGCCTTTGTGCGGTGTTTTGATTGTATTGTATTGATTTGTTATTAAGTTCTGTGTTATTTATGGTTTTAATACATCGGTGAAAATGAGGAAAATAACATATTTTCATTCAATATCTTTATTATTTTATTAACCGATTTCATATATATATAGATTTTTCTTATTATTTTTTTTTAATTTATTTATTTTATTCGAAAGATTACATTTCCTAGGTGGTTGGGTCTCGTATTTTCGGATGTTTGGTGATGGTAAATGTATGGTGGTAAAAACGGGCCCGCTGATATTTTTCCATAATTGACGTCGAGTACTGATGGTGTCGAGACTGATAACATGATGCTGAGGCTATCTAGCGAGTTTATGCTGCTCACGGAATAGTCGGATGATCTTAAGCTTCTTGTGTTAAGGAACTTCAAGCTGGATGCATTTTGAGCTACTCCATTGGAGAAATCTACTAGATAAATCGTTTGATAAGTATCTCCAGGAAAGGAAAAGGGCCATTCCAGGATCCGTGAATCAAATAAAATTTGTTGGGCAACGTATCGATGGCTTCTAGTCGGCCAGAATTAAAGAACTTGATGGGTAGATAGTAGTTAAAAGCAAGCAGTAAAACTTTTTTAATTAAGGGTATATTGGAGGTCAGATAATCACCCATATCACGTAAACAACTTACCAAACTATCATGCAGGAATGCCATGGCTATATCATCGTAAACGAGAGAACTGTAAACGAAATACAACATTTCAGTCACTAACTTCACCTCCCCACAATTCCCAACTTTATCCAGAAATATCCTGATACCCTAGAAAACACTTTCTAAACGGATGGTGCACGTCTAAACTAAACGATAGTCGAGTACTGCATGAATGGAAATCCCCTTCAATGACATCCCAGATAAACGTCTCGGGGTTGCCAGCTATTCGTTATCGGGTTCTAGTTGGCGCTGCTGGCACCCCGCCCGTATTCAACATCTGGGATTATACTTGTGGGTATTTTGTAGACCGTTATTCCACGATGTAAAATTTGACATGCCTCAAGGTCGCTACAATACTCCCCTGCCAGAATTTTACATACAATTATTTTAAGCAATACAAAAATGTATGAAAAAAAACCAAATACAAAAAAAGATATACCAAACAAAATATGCTGCATGAAAAGGGTGTGGCGACCGCCACGACCTTTTAGGCCACCACCAATTCACCATCAACAACTACAAAGGTTGGCAACGCCGGTGGATTGGTACCATGCAGTTCTGGAGTATAAAAGGCCATCACGACGACGTCTCGCTCTCTTTTCTTATCACCGTCCCCCTGTAACAGTACCACTTCCACAGCGCTACCGTACTTCCTTCACCTTAACCTAATATCCTGTCCATTCTCCCATCGACCACATGTATCAATCGCAAGTTGAAATAAACAACTTTGATTCAACCAGTGTTTTTAGTTCCCGTGCAAATTCCTTCCAAAGATAGTAGTGAGTGTTCTGATAAATAATCGCAGCGGCAGCCACACATTTCGACCGACCGACCGACCCGACGAACATTCCTACAATTGGTGATCCCGACGTGATCAAAGTGCCTAACAGGTAAATCAACTCAACATAAGCCACTCGACAGGTGCTTGACACGTGCATGGAAGGATAGCACGAGGAACGGAACTCATCAACATCACGTGGTCGACGACATCCCACGAGACTAGCCTGATGGACGAAAACCACAGAAGCCCATCATGTATACCAGCAACACATGAGCACCCTCGCCTCACGAAACGGGACACGTAACACATTTACAGGTACCCTCAAACAAAGCTAAACGCCTCAAGACGAACGACGTCCTGCTACAGCTCCGATGGCAGCTGATCCCGTAAAACTCCTCGCTCAGGTTGGGATCCCCATCTCATCAGCAGTCCCCGGGCGTTTGTTTGCGTGATTGCGGGTGCATTCCGGAACTTGCACCACATATAGGTACGTTCCACGGCTGTTCCACTAGGAGGGGAGTTATGTGGCGACCGCCACGACCTTTTAGGCCACCACCAATTCACCATCAACAACTACAAAGGTTGGCAACGCCGGTGGATTGGTACCATGCAGTTCTGGAGTATAAAAGGCCATCACGACGACGTCTCGCTCTCTTTTCTTATCACCGTCCCCCTGTAACAGTACCACTTCCACAGCGCTACCGTACTTCCTTCACCTTAACCTAATATCCTGTCCATTCTCCCATCGACCACATGTATCAATCGCAAGTTGAAATAAACAACTTTGATTCAACCAGTGTTTTTAGTTCCCGTGCAAATTCCTTCCAAAGATAGTAGTGAGTGTTCTGATAAATAATCGCAGCGGCAGCCACACATTTCGACCGACCGACCGACCCGACGAACATTCCTACAAGGGCTTTGAAAAATATGATAAATCGAAACGGTTGTGGTTGGTCCTGTTGCGATCTGGTACGGCTGTTGATATCTTCCGATCCTACAGATACCGTTGCTTCATCGTTGCTTTGACACTTGAAGGTGGTCCATCGACGACGTTGAGAATAAGCTATTTTTCGGACAGGGATTCCGTAATCGACGCTGTGGGAGGATCGATTGTTCGACGACGTGGTAGTTTATTTTCTTCGACGACGAGACGTTAGCAATTCTGGTACCTCAACGAAGACATGACGAGTCTACGGTAACTGCAATCGGTACCTAGCTTCTAGAGCTGCTCTGTGACTAATCCGTTGTCACATACGTTACGGTAATTAAAACGGTAATTAAAAATTAACGGTATCCGACCGAAGCTGCCCAAAACCTTTCAAATCAAAATGTCTGTCATTATGACGGAGACGGCGAGCGAATTAAGACATTATGATTTAAACATAGCGCCGAAAGAAATGTTTAGCAGAGACGCTGATGATTAAGCAGTGATGTAAAAATATCTATGAGTTCAAAACATTGTGAAAGACAACAAAACATTTTGACAAAAAAATTTAAAAAAAAATGAATTGGAAATAACTAAATAAAATTGAAGCTTCATTATTCCAGCACTAAAATAAAATTTAATGAGGAACAAATGTTTGAATGAATTTAATATAGAAGGAATTTGAAAAGGAATAGGAATAAAATGAAGAGGAATATTGAAGGTAAAATCGAAAACGAATCGAATTAAAAATATTGAAAATTTTGAAATAAAAAATATAACGGCCACGTAAAATACACCATGTTGCACGTACCCTCCATTCACGAGTCCAAACCCAATTTTGCGAAAGATCACGTCGGGGTCACCACTTTAGTGTAAATGATGTGGCTCGGTGAATGGAAGTAAAACGAAATGAAACAGTGATGTTTACATTATGTGACCGTTATTTATTGAATATATAAAAAAATGTGAAAAATACATATTTCTGGATTATATTTCTGGGTATTTTGTAGACCGTTATTTCACGATGTAAAATTCGACATGCCTCAAGGTACATATTGTTCTTAATTTTTTGAATGATTTTAGCCACAATACTCATATTAATAATCAATACTGCTATTGGCTGTTTTACTACACTAGTTATAATTTTGATAAGCCAACCTCTTTGAAAATAGTAAGGACTCGTTTAAGGTCCTAATAAAACGTACAAATATGAAACCAAATCAAACAACTTTTAGTTTAAATTACAGTATTTATTCGCCTCCCTAGAGCCTACTAACAATAAATCACCCAGATTATCTATTAAATCGACCACATAAAACCTAACCTTCTCATTAGTATCAACCCCTTCAAATGCAGCAACTTCATTCCAATAAACTTTCAGGTTTCCTTTAACTAATGAACAGGGAATAGAAACTTTATCGGCCAGGGCCTTGAAAAGAAGGGCCCGCTCGCAATGAAACCCGAGCCTGAGATAACCGATCGGTATTATATTGTTTCCCAACTTTGTTTTAAGACATTCGATATGTAGTTTGTATTCGTGGATCTTCTGGGGTAACGTAAGATTTTCTCGGGGACCGCAAAGAAGTGTATCGACGTATTCGGCCAGGAATTTACATCTGTCCTGGATTGAACCGCCGAGGAATTTCTCGTATTTTCGGATATGGTAAATGTATCGTGGTAAAAACGGGTCCGGTGATATTTTTCCATAATTAACGTCGAGTACTGATGGTGTCGATGCTGATAACATGATGCTGAGGCTATCTAGCGAGTTTATGTTTGTCACGGAGTAGTCGGATGATTTTAAGCTTCTTGAAAGTGTTAAGGAACTTTGACTATTCACGCTGGATGCGTTTTGATCTATCTCATATGAGAAATCTACCAGATAAATCGTTTGATAAGGAGAAACAAACATGCGTTCCAATATATCCAGGAAAGGAAAAGGGCCGTTCCAGGGACCGTGAATTAAATAAAATTTGTTGGGCAACTTATCGATGACTTCTAGTCGGCCAGAATCAAAGAACTTGATGGGTAGATAGTAGTTGAAAGCAAGCAGTAAAACTTTTTTAATTAATGGTGTTTTGGAGATGAGATAATCACCCATATCACGTAAACAACTTACTAAACCACCATGCAAAAACGCCATGGCTATATCATCGTAAACGAGAGAACTGTAAACGAAATACAACATTTCAGTCACTAACTTCACCTCCTCAGAATTCCCGACTTTATCCAGAAATATCCTGATACCCCCATTATCTAAAAAGCTCTTTCGAAACTCCTCAACCATCAACAGATACGTTAATATCTCACAACACAAATTCGAAATGGCAGTCGAGGATTGTTGGAATAATTTTAAAAGTTCCTTGTATAAATCGGAGGACAGAAATTCTTTCTGAAGTATCGGATGAACCAAATACTTGTATAAAATCTCTAGAATCATTTGAAAACTATCTTCTTTTAGTATCATCGACTTCGTGAAGAAATAGTTGAGAAGCGTTGATTTGAACTGCTTCTGGAAGAATATGTCAAGAGCTTTGCAGTTTCTTTTCATGAAATCGTAGATGGTCCTTAAGGCAACTTCATTCTGTGAGTCGTCGTCATCACCTTGTCGGTTTAATATATCAACAAGGGTTGCTGCAACAACAGGTGTCAGCATATGCTCGCAACAATATTTGTGTGTCGTCATGTTTGATACAGCTTGACATACCTTGTTTATTAATATTTTATTGGAATAACGAAAAAATGATAATATTGATTCTTCAACGGATAAATCAAACAAGGTTTGCTTCATCTCATTCATACTGGTTAATATCAGAAACACTTCAATTAATGGTATGAGATATCTTGGATGGCATGTCTTCACCCACTGGCACAGATCTAAAAATTCGACGGATTCTACGAAGTAATTATTTGTCTCTTCACAAGCTAAACAATTCTTGAGGATATTTAGAGCTTTATCATGTTGATCAACAGTCTCTTCTTTCATAATAATGGATAGCACTTTCTCAACTAGTCGTACGTTTTTAAAACTTTCTTGAATGAAAGGTAGTCCATAGCTGGACATCTTCTCGATGATATCCAAGACGATATTAGAGATTTTTATGTCATCATTATTGATGTGATGGATAACAATGTTTGGATCAAAATTCTTGCATTCTGATAGTTGACTCACTGCTGATGGTATGTCCATTAGTCGATAAAACAACAACAAAGTGTGATACAGTATTATAACATTCTTAGATACTTTCATATTTTCCAGAACTGGATTTAAAAGATCTGTTTTGAATATTAACACTATGATTCGAGGTATTGTTGCAACTTTGGATAGAATTTCGACACAATATTGTCTGATGTAAACATCTTTATGTTCTATATACATGTCAGTTATACGTAAAAAGGTCTCATCATACATTTCTTGATCAATCTCATAAAGGCCTTCATCGAAACCTAATAGTTCTGCAAGTAGTCTCAACGACAGTCTTAGGATACATATGTTTTTATCCATGTTCTTAACCAGTTTTTCTATAAGACCCTTCTTCGTTAGATATACAGGATTATTCTTACTTATGTCTGCATATTTCGATAGAAATAGAAGTGCTTCTAGTACCACGTCAGTTTCCGGAGACTCTAAGATTGTGATAGATGTTTCAATTTGTTTGGTATTGTAGACCTTTTCTTTGATATCGCTCTGTTTGGCTTTGTCTAATTTAACGGATTTGTTTTTTTCTGTTTGATCTGCTTTTCCTGTTTGTTTTGACATTTTGAAAGTGGAAGATGTCAATTGAGTACTGACATACTATCAAGGTAAGTTTTATGCTGGTTAAATTATCTTATCATATTTTTACGTAAAATTTTATGACAATTTTCAATTGAAATTTATTTTATATCTCGCATATAAATTTTATATTAGCTGGTTTGGTTGGCGCAGTGGTAAAGGCGACAGGACAGTCCAACTACTGTTCCGATAGTCGCGGGTTCGAATCCTGCTGGGGCATGGTAGTAAATTTATATTTGTAATTGTTTAATATTTGTGATTGTCCTAGATAAGAATGCAAAAACCGACAAGAAAAATGATTTTTCACGCCAGTAACCAGTCGCCAGTCGGTAAGTTTAATACCGAGGACCGTGGCTCGGAGATCACGTTAAACTGTAGGTCCAGTCCATTATTTATCCAGAATATTATTTCTCTTTGATTTTTTCCATACGACTTAGAAATGTTTACTAACAAATTGTGCGTATGTATTTGTGTATGTATTTTTGTATGTGTATTTGTATTTTTAAAATACAAATATGTTTAAAATATATAAAAACAAATATTTGTTTTTTTTATTAAACTCCACAAGGCAGTCAAAATGGCTAAAATCATTATTAGTTTGACCTGCTCGACCATATCAACGAATCAGCCTATAAAATTCGCCTGGTTGTCAAACGTCTGCAACATTCTTCAATACAATAATTATAATAAGGTTATAAGATTATAAACCAGCAAACTTTGTCTTAGCGTTTTGCTTGTTTTAATACATTTCAAATCGCAGCTTATTATTACTCCGGTTGAAAATGCCTAACATTAGATAGTCAGAGTCAGAGTCAGAAACAGATTGCGTCTTTAATCAGTTACTTCGAACAGGAACGAGATAATGGAGGCCCTTCCTTGGCAATAAAATGCGTTAGAGAGATAAGCGTTGATACTCTTAAAAACTATATTGCTGCGTTTTTTATTGGAAATATTTTTAGCTTGTTGCAGCTGCACTGAATATTAATATGGGTGTAGTCACTGTTAGTGACTGGTTTTTTCAATATAAAAATTACATCACAGGAAACTGTTAGTCTGGAAAGTTATTCATAGAAACTTAGAGATATGTAGCTTTTAGAGGGATGTAGAACATACCCTGTTGAGTAATATAGGAGTTAATAATAACCCACGAAGGGGTCTAATGGAATGTGCAGACATTGTTTTTGAAATACTACAATTTTTAAAAACATATCATAAAATCAAGGAAGCCTTTTTATTTCAATTTGTGTATTTAAAAGAGACATATTCTAGAATCGAACATTGGATTACTCATGGCCATATCAAGACAATATTAAAATTAGTGTAAAAGCAACAAAGGTAAATGTTGGAATAATAATTGATTAGGTTTTATTAGTCATAGCATTTATTATTAATTCATTGCAGATATGTTGTTCTTTATGCTAGAAACAGGAATAGTTTTATTCCTGGTGCAGAGTTAGTGTTTTCCTTCTAGTCCAAGGGTGACTATCATGGAGAAATATACCATAAGTTTTGAAGAAACTATGTTAGCGGATTAACTATTCCAAATTTTTACTCGGTAAATATAAGTGAAATGTTTAAATGCCTTCTATGTAATTTATTTGTTTAGAAATACGCCTGAAAAAAGATACATGATAGAACAGATGGATGAACATATGGCTGAACAATATGGTCACATAGTATTATATTTTTCTCCTTATCACTGAATATTCTATCCAATGGAATTGATATGGGGTGCGACAAACGATTATTTCAATAAATATGCAGGTAGAGAAGGATATACAAGAAAGAACTGTCTGGACATGTGGAAAGAAGCAATGTCTATAATTACATCTACTCCATTCGCAATGTCTATAATTACATCTACTCCATTCAGAAACTCTACCTCATAGGTGGTGTCGACAAGAGTTAATGTTAATATAATAAAATACATCTCTAACCTACAAACCATAATAAAATACATCTCTAACCTACAAACCATTGTTTAAGTCCTTCGATAATATATGTATTAGATGTATCTTAATATTATAATAAACTATATTTGATAACAGTATTTTTGTTTGATTATTTTATTATGTTTAAAATATTGTTATTTATCAAAATCAAAATGAATAAAAACTCGAGTTGATACAGCAACATTGCGAGTTCACTGTTTTATGGAATGGATAAATATATGTTATACTGAATTCAGATTTTGAAAACGAAATCGAAGTGGACAGGCAAGAGCAGATACAAAGAAATCGCGTTTCTACCTATATTCTTTGTAGAAAGGTAATCGAGAATTTCAAGATTTAATCAATTTATTTTATTTTTTCGTCCGGGTCGGTGTAATTTTCTTGGTATTTTCTTCGGTGGCATTAGTTGTTAAATGGCTTACGGAATGCCCCGCCATCTCGGTGTAATCTACATCTCACGGCCGTTCTTTGTTTCTGTTTTGCAAATTAGGAAAAATCTCGCTTATCCAATATATTTTTTTAATCTTTCCGTGTCAGATAAATCAGTTCGGAATGAAAATACAACTACGTGCCGAGCGCCTTAATGTCCATTTTTACTCGCCGACGGGGATTTTTGTTTCGCTTTAACTTTCTTCAAAAAATGTTTATCTGTTTACAGAAATTCGGAATTAATTAACGGGTCGCGGCGTTCTCCTTTCGCCTCCGTACAATTGCTGATTTAAATTTCGTCCAATCAGTTTTGTTCCAAAGAGATAAAAGTTATTACGTAGTTAATTTGTTTCAATCTGGATAATTTTTTGCAATTTTTTAAACAGGTTTTGTATCCTAATATCTCTTTCCTACTCTTACTACACTCTGAACAGTTCACGCGAATAGCGCTCTTCGACGACCCATCTATGGTTGAACAACCCATCGTGGGTTGAACCCTTGATGGGGTTTTATAGAAGGGTGCCACGTGGTTCTGGGATTTCTCCGATATTCCAAACCACGAAGGTGATAAGGGAGGCTCTAAATTATGGGACTCTTTTGACGTAATTACATTTCTTTGTATAAAAGAAAATTGTTTAATTTTAATTTTACGAAAATTATAATATTTTTTCTTTTGTATACTTTAATCTAATTTATTAGACCGTTTAACTGTTTTTGTAACATTTGTGGTATGGGTATATATTTTATTTAATGAAATAGCAGACACTCTAAAGATATCAACTGAACGTGTACATCATATCATTCACGAATATTTGGGCATGAGAAAGCTCTGTACTAAGTGGGTGCTGCACGAGCTCACTTGATGATTCGGAGCAGTGTTTAAAGATGATCTAGCGGAATAAACCCGAATTTTTGCGTCGATGTGTGGCAATGGATGAAACATGGCTCCGTCATTCCGTATTTGAAGAAAAAGAAAGTGCTCTTTCATCAAGACAATGCACCGTGTCACAAGTCAGTGAAAACGATGGCAAAAATCCATGAATTGGGCTTCGAATTTCTTCCTCAGTCACCGTATTCTCCAGACCTGACCCCCAGCGATTATTTCCTGTTCTCAGATCTCAAAAGAATGATGGCTGGAAGAAATTTTCGGCGAATGAAGAGGTGATCGCCAAAACTGAGACCTATTTTGAAGCAAAAGACAAATCGTACTATAAAAATGGTATCGATAAGTTGGAGGGTCGCTAATTAGTGTCGCTAATCGCTATCATCAGTGTATCATCCTTGAAGGGAGTTATGTTGAATAAAGAAACTAATTTTGCCTAAAAATGTGTTTTACTATGGTAGGTGTTATGACCATTAACTTCAAAAAGGCCCGAGATCGTGGAATTTTTGGGCATTTGTTAAGAGTCAACACACGTGTGTGATAGGCGTGAGAAGTTCCTAGCTGGCAGAGTCTTTTTCTCCCTGAAAATCTGAACGAATCGGTATGCAGAAAAGGGATTTCTGAACCAGTCTTCTTAGCTACCACCGAACTTGCAAGAGGAGCTTTAGCAATAAAGTATGATGCAACGAGAAATAGAATCAGAAGTTACCAATTAACTAGCGACAGTAACAGAATTAGACGGAGATAGAATTAAAAGAAGTAAGAACAGAACATCAAAATAAATAGAATAATTGCAGAATTTGCCCAAGAAGACTAATTAAGAAACAGTCAAGAGTGTCAAGATTTAATCAGAACTAAAAACAAAGAAAAATTATCAAGAATGGAAGTCAATAATAAAGTACAGTAGAATTTTTATATGTTGTGTGTATAATCATCAGTTGGGTCCGATAATGGAGTCAGTATTATCTAATACCACCAACAGTCTTAGGATATATATGTTTCTAATCATGTTATTAACCAATCTTTATATTAGACCCTTCTTCGTTGGATATATGGGATCATTCTTACATATATCTGCATATTTCGAACGGAGTAAAAGTACTTCTAGTACGAGATCACTTTCTGTACACACTGTTCGGTATTGCAGACCTTTTCTTTAATCTCACTCTGTCTCACTTTGTCCAATTTAACAGATTTGGTTTGTTCTGCTTGATCTGCTTCTTCTGTTTACTTGATATTTTGATAATGGATTATGTCAAATGAGTATTGACGTATCATCAAGGTAAGTTTTATTCTGGTTAATATATAACATTTTTTTACTTCAAATATTATCAAAACTTTCAATTTTTATTTTTAAAATTTTTTTTATATATCCCTTATAATTTTTATATCAACATTATTCGATTTATTAAATTAATTGTTACCTCTATTTAATAATGAAAGAAGTAAGGACGGAACATTAACATTAATAAATAATTACATAATTAGTCAATGAAGAAGAATTAATAAACATTATATTATATATATATATATATATATATATATTATTCATTATTTATATATTTTATGTTATTCATATAAATAAACAAAGTTTTTGTGCATTAATTTAGAGTTAGTGCAAATAACAGAGAAAATAAATTGTGTTTTACGTATTTTTGATTTATTATTTTCTCTCAACAGCGACTAAAAAGAGAGTAAAAGGAAAGTATTTTTATCTGTATTAGAAAAGCATGTGTGTTAATAAGAATTTTGATACTATATATGTCGATATTCTGATCATCCATACAAAAGTATTGCACAGTAAAAGTCCAGAGGAGTTTCCCTTGTTTCAAACACAACATCTGCCTGATTTATAAAGTAGTGGTCCAGGTGAAGGCCATAGTGAACTTTGATTGGAAATTTATATAGTTTTTTAGGGTTTCTCTAAGACTATTTTGTTGACGTTTGAATGGTTTGTTGGATGTTTATATTTTATTTACCAAGAAATTAAGGGATTTCTTGTAAAAGGCAACATTTTTATGATTATTTTTAATAACCTATTAGCAAGTATATAAAATACAATAGGGGATAATAATTTTAGTTCTTTTAGTAATTATGCCGGGTATGACAAGCTGCCTTCTAGATTATTCTTTAAGTTGACTATAAGGACATTAGATGGTGACCGCGAACTGTAAATTCTTGTCCATATTAAGGGGTATATTTAGTGCAGATACATTATTTTAGAGAAGTGTATGTTTCGAAATCATTTACTTTTGTATTATTTGTTTACTCTTAGTCTTGGTAATGCAGATTATATTAAAATTAATACTCAGCTTTTGTGTTATTAAGCATAATGTTACTGGATTCGTTAAGAACGTATTACTAACATATTGGTTATAATATCTATTCTTACATCCACCACTACCTTAATTAGTAGAAAAGAATGGCATCGTTTTGTAAGTAAAGCGTGTATAACAAAACCATAGTTGGAGTTTTTATTTCAGCACAGTAGAATACCTTACTAAGTTTAAGATTTTAAACGCGATTAAAGATTTAACAGAGAATACTTTTCTAGTTCTATTATGTTCTTATTATATATAGATATATTTCTTATTATGTTTACTATCTCCATTTTTCAATATTAGAACAATTGTTGCTTTTTCCATTTCTAACAGTACCCTTTCTGATCTCTATATTACAGTAATGTATTATAATAATGACCCATTGGTCTTGATCATTTTTTGCTATTAACTTGTTTTAATTCGAAATTCCTCTGAATAACTTATAACCCGCTTTTATTAATCGTAACGGGCTTAATACCCTTTACCTCTCGGAGTCGCAATTGCACTGTTGTACGCCTAAGACAGTACAGACCAGACAGATCTACAATTAGACATTCACATCGTTTTGACATCGTCTTGACAATCGTTTGACAATTTGATAATCGAAAATTTCTGAATAAATGCTTTCTGTAATTCGCCTGTTGGTTCGGAAGGTTTTCCTCCCGACAATTTTATGTAGTGAGGCAAATGAAAACCGTAAACTATTGTCATTAAGTTCTTCTTAGCTAATTTGTTCAACTTCTTGTCAGCCAGTTTGTTCTGAGCCTACATTAGAATATCCAGATAGCACAAATTAATCAGTTACTAGCATAAAAGTAAATACTTCTTGAAGTTGGTTGCAGAAGTCATATTTTGTGATATCTGAGCTTGCTTCAGTAGTTGCATACACGGATACTATATGTTTTTTGAAAAGAAAAATGATAATCACCACTGGAATAAAATAAAGTTAAGACTTCACCACTGATCGGTAAGATACTGGAAATTTCACCATATCTTACAGTTCAACAAAATTAATGTTTCAGTGATTTCTTCACTGGGTAAAACAAAAAATACTAATTTTTAATAAAAATGATTATAAAATAAATAAAATCATGAGCTCTGGATTAAACTACAGAAGGCGTTTATGTTATATAATTAACCATTAAAAGTTATTATAAATATTCTTAATATAATATCATCTTGAAGCTTGAAGTTTTTCTCTTTTACTGTTCTATCCCCTATGATGTAGCTGCAGGCTGGATATCAAAAGTTTTGAAATATTATTTAACAATATCTTGAATTGGACCTCTGGATTGCTCAAACCTGAAATATTTTCTGGAATCTTTGAGTATGTAGAAAGGAATAGGACTTGATGAAGTACTTTAACATGGAATACAGACCTATCAGCCTACTAAGTTCCATTTCCAAGCTGGCTGAAAGAGCAATTCTTTATGCCCTCAATGATTTTACGAAGACAAACAATATCATTCCAGATGAGCAATTCGGGTTCCGCGCTAAACATTCAGCCGTTCATCAGGCCCATCGGCTGGCCGCAAAAATCAACTGTGCTTTTAACCGACGTGAAAGACTTGGAGCCGTCTTCTTGGACCTAACCAAAGCCTTTGACAAGGTTTGGCACGAAGGCTTAGTGGCGAAATGCATCCGATTAGGTCTACTTGATGACCTAACAGCTCTTATCAAATCATTTCTGTCAGGACGATCGTTCCAGGTGAAGATTAAAGATATTCTCTCTAGCCGAAAAACCATCGACGCAGGAGTTCCACAAGGCTCCCCACTGGCACCCGCTCTATTTAATATCTTTCTTTCCGATATCCCTAGGAGAGCACAAGTTGAGGCTGCTTTTTACGCAGACGACACTGCTTACTTTGCTTCTTCAAGAGTAGCACCGCACATCCGAAGCAGATTCCAAAAACAACTCGATGAGACGGTCCAGTGGTTACATTTCTGGAGGTTGCAGGTCAACCCACAGAAAACCCAGGCCATCTTCTTCCACAAGAGGCGTTCTGCACCGAGCATTTCACGTCTTAAAATCGAGATCGCCGAAATCCCATGGTCAGAAGAAGCCACCTACCTCGGTCTTGTCTTCGATCGCAAATTTAGGTGGATTTCCCACATTCAAAGATCCCTCCATAAAGGTCAAGGTATTGTAAATTTGCTGTTCCCGCTTATCAACAGAGCCAGCAGGCTTCCTCTATCTATAAAATCTCTCCTGTACAAGATGCTGGTTCGATCAGTCGTTCTATACGGCTCCAGTGTCTATCTAAAATACGTCTCCCCTAGCCAGGTGGAACGTCTCCAAGTGTTTCAAAACAAAATTCTCAGGAGAATTATTAATGCCCCATGGTTCGTCAGGAACAATCAAATTCATAGAGAAACAGACGTCCCCCAAGTTCACGATTTTATATCCGAGGTTTATTCGAGATATTTCTCCACTCTTCGTCTCTCGGACAATAGATGTATTACCGAGCTGGCCGATATTTCAGGCCAATAACTCATTCGGCTCTTCGTAGCCTTATTCTATCACAGCCGACACTACCCCGTCGTGCTCTAACTCCTAATTGTCTCGACCTTCTCCGGCGAGCGATTAACTCATGTACCGCAAGCTGCGTGGTGTGATAACGACGCCACGTCCTTGCCTGGCCCTTGTGCCTCCTAACGGTGTTACCGGTTACGGGCACCCTCCTTACTAACAGTAAGAAGTATCAGTTAGGGTCATTGGATCAGCTGATAGGGTGGGGTTTAGTGGGTAGCCCAGAGGCAGCCTCCACATAACCAGTCCAACTCGCTTATTCTTGCGGGTCTTCCCGACCAGGTATCCGTAACAGGATTCCCCTACCCGGTTCCAGGCCAAAAAAAAAAAAAAAACATGGAATGTACCAAATATCCGATGGAACATTCTGGTAGAGAAAATTTTCTTCAGGCTATCTCGTTACATTACTATGCAATCCAATACTTTTATTGTGATAAATTGTCATTTAAATAATGTTTACAATAACCAGAAGTTGTATATTTTTCTAGCAAATTGATAAAAACTGTTTTTTTCAAGTCGAATAAAAACGTCTAGATTGGGTAATCAGGCATTACAAAAATTTGTCATGTTAATGTCAAACAGGTAACGTGAACACTTTAAAAATTGTATAAAACACACAAATAGTCCCTTCCGATTGCTAAATCTAAAATCGGTTCACTATGTTTTTAGATTTGAGAGATCAGAAGGACAACATTCAAAAATTGTTTAAAAGATGTCTAAAGTTAAGACATTCCATTGAAAAATTGTTAAATAATTGACTCATTGATGGTGTTAAGAAATGATATTCATATGCTATTATTAAAATCATGAACAAAAAAACAGCGAGAAATTTTTCACAAATCCAATATTTTTTATATATACGTATACTAATAATTTAAAATATTGGAAAATATATGAAAGCATAGTAACAGCATTGCTTATATTCATGTTGTCGTGAATTTTATTACAAAATAAAAATATAACATTTTAATAAAATTCTTTCCATTTAAATGTTTCTTTCGTCCGAATTTTCATTATTACCATTTTTATGAAATTTTTTAAGACGGTTGTTAATTGATGAAATGTTTGACAGCATCTATCGTGGCAATATTTGTGTAGCTGAGAAACAATTGCGTTACCACGTCAACGACTATTAAAAATCGAAATTGAGTGAAAGCTGAAGTTTGCGAGCAGATCGACTTGCGAGAGCGCAAAAAGTCGTCGATGGATAAATTGGATAAACACAAAAAAACCGCCAGGAAGCAGTTCGAGATTTATTTACAATACGTGAAAAGGTACCGCATCTTGAAAATGGGCTGGGCCGTTCAAAGGGAGTATCCGAGCGAACTGAGCAACATTTGGCAAGATATGACAATCAAACTTAACGATTGCGAAGGCCCTATTAGAGATACTTCGCACTGGAAGAAAGTGAGTCTTTTATCATACGAAATCGTTGACGCTTTGTCGCTACGCGTGACGCGCACAAAAGCTTTTTCTTCTCCTTTTATTGTGCTTCGGTATGTTTTCATTTTTATTTCATTTTTTGTCGCTTGACGTTTAGAATTAGGGCAACAATCAAAACATAATAACAACTTCGGTTTTTACGTAATAATGTATCGTTGATTGATAACCTGTCTTAAATGATCGAACGCTACATTTTTGAGTTGTCAATGAAGCCAATTGAGGACATAATTAGGCACATAATTTGTAAGTAATTGTTTGATAGTAGTTAGAAGAACTAATATAAGGTTACAAAAAATAGCAAGTAAGTTTTTTGCATTTTTGGCTGAAGTTTAAGAACACTGAAGTATTGTATTTTGTATTTGTATGAGAACTAAAAAAATATATACTTTAAGATATTTATAATTTTATTAAATAAATAATAATATATATAATATTTTATTCAGACCGTTTATTAGTATTTTTTTCCTATGAGGGTCTCTCTTAACAGTCTATATTTGATATGAAACATCTAGATAAACAAATTTCATCTGAAAGCGACTCATAAGATATTTTGGATTGAATTGAATCTAGTTTGAAATAAAATTTAAAGATCTTTTTTGAAATAAAGATAATTCTTAAGAATAATAATTATAATATTGTGAAAATTTTTTTACACAATAATTTTCAAATTGCAGGATGCTTTATTAATAATCAAGTTTTTTTATCATATCAATTTATAATTATATTATTATTATGAACAATTTATTAGCCAATTAGCTATAGTATATGGTGTTTAGTAGTAAATTTTCCAAATGTAGATTTGAAACGCTTGTTTCCATTTTGCCTGATATCACCAACATTTTTTTAGTAATATTTCTATTTCAGTAAATCTTCAAGAAGAATATTAGAGCTATTTGGTTTTCTTTAATTTTTTTAATGCGATCTATTTGGTTGATAGTCTGAGGACTATAATCTTTTGGATGCTAAGATATTATTCAAGTTTTTTTAATTACACACTTGTCGCTGGAAAAACTAACTAATTCCAACGAACGACATGTTTAAAACATCAAACGTTGGTTTTTTTAATAATCATTTGATTGACCATGGTTCAATAGCTCTTGGTGGCGTTATCATTAAAAAATTCAAGTCAAATCATCTCAAACAAATCGACTGATTTAGAACATTTATATATATATATATATATATATATATATATATATATATACTTATTATATACCATATTCAATAAACCTTTGAGTCGACTACTGAAATTTAGTTGAAGGATTTAAAAACTTTTCTAAAGGTCGAATACAAGAATTATAGTTCAATATATCGTATCCAAACTTTGAAGGGGATGAAATAACTGGAAAAATAAATTATCCGTTTGCAGTTTATTTACAGTAGTATATAATGCCTATGAATTTTACTGTCATCATGCACAATTAAGTAATTGGTTGATGGTGTATTATTATTATTTCAAAGTACTTAGGAATTTAAAAATTATACCTAATACGCTGAATTATACAGGGGGCATACTGAACTGAGTCATCTCATCACTGACATAAAAGTGGGCTTTGATGATGGAACTTTATTTTTCTATTATTATTTTTATGTAAGGATCTAAATATTTTTGTAACGTAGGATGTTAATGTGTTAATGTAAGCGTACTACTTTGATTTCGATAATTTTTTCTTTTCATATTATTTTTGAGTTGAGTAGAAAAATGAACAATGTATGTCTTTGAATTAATTTTATTGGCCTTATTTGAAACCTAGATGATCTTTCCGTCTTAACTTCACATCTAAGTTGTGTTATTGCTTGTTAATAATGCAAACAAATAAATTCAATTATTTTGATGTATATTGATTTTCTTTACAACACATTATTATTTAAAGTCGCGAATATAGGACATAGTATATAATAACTGAAATATCAAATATTCATAGCAAGACAAACAAAAATATTTCTTTTTTGATATTTCTAGATGAAATGATATTTTGAATAAAAATATTTCCTATCCGGTTTATTTCACGCCTCATCTCTCGCTGTAAAAATATTGTTATGTAATTGATATTCCTCTTTATAATTCGATATGTTTATTTCATTTTTTTTCCAAAAAATATTATTGCAATTTCGGGTAATCAGTGTAATTTTGTGTACATAATTGTACCGTGAATAGATAGTATTTGAGTTTCAATGTGAAAGACCTGGCAAGAAATAAGTTTAGTTTTTTGCATAGTCTAAAATAACATTTATTTTATATATTCAAATGATAATTGTCAATACGTGTTATGTTTGTTAAATATAGTGGATGTACAATTAATTAAATACAGTGGATTTAACTTTTATCAGTTTTTTTGATTTTTCATCTGTGTTTTTGGGATTTTGCAATATGTGCTATGTTGAGTGTCGTGCGTTTTGTTTTGACGATTCTGTTTATATAAAGGTATTTTTTCTTTCACAATGTTCAGTTCAAACACATCAAATATATCTATAATAGCATCGTCTTCTATAATAGCATCGTTCATTTTAATGTGTTTGTTCATCAACTTTTTCTTTGTATATTGTTTTGTATTGAATTTGCACTTACTATTAAATTTTGAGGCATTTAAATAAGTGAGGCAAATGAGGAATAGGATTGATTGATTATATTGGTGGAGAGAAAAAGAGATGCCTATGAGATGCCATAGAGATGATATAGTTATTCAAGGATTAGGGGTGAAGATGGAAAACTAGGACGAATTAAAGAATGACATGTAGCCTTTCATGCAATGCAGCTTCTGTATAGAAGAAGTAAAAACAACTGAAGTTAATTCATGGAGATGGATAAAACATTTATGAAATTAGATAGTATTTATGAAATTAGATAGTATCTAATAGAGGAGTTTTAATCACTGAGTTTTTATACATTCAATCACTCTGAAAGGAGATAAGAACATCAATTTTTATTAATAATTTTTATGTTCAGTACTCAGAAGTAAAAGACGACGAAAATGGTCGACATTTGACCCATGACTCTTTTACTTGGGGCTATCTTAGAAATATTTTCAATCACCAGTAAAAATGCGCTACAATAACATCTTTTTTTACCTGGTAAGCAATGAGACTGCTATATTGACAATTATTTCATCAAGACTTAAATTGTTTGAAAGTTCGTTGCGAGTTTGAGCTGGGTTTTCGTTCAAAAAGTGTTGGGACTATTTGTTTTCAATTTCTTGGCTCTCCAGGTCGTTATTTTATCGCTGACATCAAAATCAGCACTTTTAAATTATAAAATCCAAAGCCGACAATCGGGATATGATGGAGCAGCGTTAATATAATGTCTGATGGGCTTTGGTAGCATATTTCTTCAAATTTAACCACATAATTAAGGTATGTCGAAAATGTTACTTTGTAGTAGTGGTCAACAAAATCTATAAATAGACTAGAGACTGAAAAATATAGCTTAAGAGCTCCCAGCAAATCTGTCCATTTTAATTTTGTGTTGCGGCGAAATGACAAAAATATTGGAAACATCATACCAGATAAAAAGCACAGCAGAGTAAACTCAAAGTCAAACAACTATACTGATTAATCGGAATATACTGACAACTTGACCTAAAATTAAAGATATTGGTTATCAGTCAATCATAAAGCCAATTTGGACCTATAGGGTATACATATGGGTTTGCACTAAGACGTTAAACCAACTAGTATTCCAACGTACCTAAAACAAAATTCTACGATTAATTACCAACGCTTATCACTATATAACCAACGAAGAGCTAAACGATGATCTCGAAATTAAATAGATACACGAAGTGATCCAATATTTCGCCCCAAAATTGAAATAAGGTTGAAATGAATCAAACCAAAGGAACTTGTTCAGTGTATAGGTGTATTTTTAACTATTAGTAGATTAGTTTTATTTTAATTTGGGAAATACATGTTGATGTATTACTCCCGTACTCGCCTTGCTTGTGTATTAATGAAAGTACAACTTGTAATAAATTAATTATAAATTAAGATTGTACTGAGCGTATCTAATACAAGATGTAATTAATTTAAAATAATGAATGATTAGTTTCAGTTTGCACTGAAAAATTTTCGTTCTTATCCCGATCAATTTTTTAACTTATATAACTTATAAGCGTAACAGGCAGATCGATCAGAAGTTGCTGTGCATCGACGAGAAATAATGGAATCTATTTTTATTCTGATTAATATTATGTTTCAGGTTTTCACCGAATGGAAATCGCACACCAGACGGAAATTGAAGTACAATAAACAATTGAGTGATATCGAAACGGAACTGATTAATCTCACCGGATTAACGGGAACGCTGGAACGGAAGAAAACGAGAGTGCCGAAACCAAGATTTATTAGCGTAGGTTGTTTGTTTAATTTGTTTTACTTTTGACATTCAGTCAACGTTCCAGACACTGATTGTGTTTATTAAGAGGCAACGTAATTTCGGAAGCTTTCGGAAAAATGTTTTCGTTAAGGGTTTCTGTTTTGTCTCGTCGAAACTCGTTTTTTTGGTCGAGTTAAAGCGTCCATGTGATTTGTTTTTATTATTATTCAATTATTGGTATCTGATAAATTTTGATATTTAGGCTTTCTTTATATTGGTTTAACATAAAATTGCTCTTTGTCATATCCCTCAGGAACTTTATATGCCTTTTTGGTAACTTCAAAATTCGTATGAGGTGCTTGCATGTATTCTGATTTTGTCACTTTAAAAATTCATTTATTGGGAATAATATAAACAAATTAAATATTTTCCATATTTTTTTAAATAAATTTTTCTTCCTTCTGCTAATATGGTAATACCATGTCGATAGAACCATATTGGTTAGGCATCGATCCAATTATCGATCCATATTCGAACTTCTTTAGCATTTCAAAGCTGCGTGCTGCACTGATCTGAATAAATGGTAATTAGAAGACACTATGTGTGGTGAGCACCCTGGGTGCGGCCTAATTTCGACCATCCTAGCTGTGTCTCCTTGAAAACTCTTGCAACGTCTAGCTGTGCATTGCCATCCAACCTAATGCTTTTGCGTCTATCATTCGCTAATGCATTTTTTTTTTGTAACAATAAGTCTTTCAAATTCAAACGGTTCAATTGATATCTGTAGACATTTGCAGTGTTGGTGTGAATGGCTCTCATTGGACATAGTGTAATAGAACGAAAACTCAATAGGTGACCATGGACATTAAATATTTATTTTTTAATTATATTTTTGAAAATATTTTGTGATGAAGTCTTTTGGTTGTTTATATAACACCATAACATCACGTAACTAATATTTGATTTCCCAAAATTAAATATAATTCAATAACAACAAGACATATATTTTGTACAAGCACATATTTTGTTTCATATTTTGTTAGTGCTTTTAATTTAATAGGTTATATTAGAGTTCTATATTTTTGTTTCATTATTGAATTGAAAACAAATTTATAAAAATTCAATCAAAACATAAAGTGGTTTAAAATTTACATTTAAAAAAATTAATGTAAAATTACTATGATATTATTGACTAAGCAGATTTTTAGAATAAAATTGTGCAGAAGACTCACACAACATGAAACGATACGAAAATATTGACGCAACATAACAAAACAATCTTGATGCAGTCCCTAAGTGTTGTATAAGATATTGCCTTTTCACTATAAACCCTTATTTCATATTGGTCTACAGAGATAGCCGTAACGGATTTTAAACAAACATTTCACTTAACTCCTTCTTTTTACATTATAGTTGAGGGTTGTATATGTTTAACTTCATGATTTCTAATAAATCCAAAACAAAAATTCAAAATATTTTGGCTAAGTAGCCTTATGAAACAACATGTTGATTTGATAATAAGGTGAAAAATAGGTAAACTTCCTAAAAAACAATATACCGTATATATCGACCGTCCTGTGTATATGCATACCAGGTAAAAACAACGCTCATACACCACGCCGGCTTAATCCAGACAATTTCGGATTTTTTACAGTTCTATCTATTTTTTATATACTACTTGAAAGGAATAAGAGGTCAATTGAAGAGTCCCCGGCCTGACTCATAGATGGCGCTACTTGAATAAAATCCATATGTTTTTTGGCCTATGGCCTATTTTGAAGTAAATCACACTACAAACCGTACTACAAAAATGGTATCGAAAAGTATCGCTATAATCAGTGTATCATCCTTGAAGAGGATTATATTGAATAAAAAAACTAATTTTGCCAAAAAATTATATTTTATTATGATAGTCCGGGGACTTTTCAATTGACCTGTTACTATGTCTTATTATTATACTTTCTTGTACAGAACCAATTTCACTTCTTAGAACGAATATGCTTTATAACAAACTAATTTTGATTATAATTCAATCACGAATAGGTAGAAAACCACTAAAAATACTATTATTTACTTCTATAGCCAGAAAATTGTGCCCAAAATAAAAACATACAAACCATAGAACTGAAATGAACGAATCAAATATTTTCTTGACTCTTAGAATAGCGATTTA
Source organism: Rhynchophorus ferrugineus (assembly GCF_030347505.1). Lineage (NCBI taxonomy): Eukaryota > Metazoa > Arthropoda > Insecta > Coleoptera > Curculionidae > Rhynchophorus > Rhynchophorus ferrugineus. The sequence continues at coordinate 24,588,078 of NW_027472581.1, read as the reverse complement.
ATCAAGTAATAAGTTCAAAGTAGTGACAGCGAAACATTTATCAAAATTACTTATAAAATTAAATCATAAGAATTCATTGAGAATCATTTTTTGCACTAGGGATTGTCATAGGGGAGGACTTCCAAAAAATATAACTCAACGTTGAACAGAAAATTAGAAATTATTAATTAAAAACAAATCCAGAAATAACTAAGGGAGAAATCTAACCGATGAAAAAGGAATATATTATTCGCACTGGAAAGTATCATGTCTACATAGTCCATCTATAAGAGATGCTGACCATTTAGAAAAAACTTTCAAACCAAACGAACTGATATTACATATAATTTGCCGGAATTAGAATGTGAAAATTCGACGATTCAGGCAATGACTTAATAACAGAACAAATTGCTGCAGAAACTTTTGGAAGATAGCTGTAACTATTATGATCCTAAAACCTCGCAAATCACCATGAAATAAAAGCCTGTAAGCCTATCTTACTTCTACCAGTAATACCTAAGATAGTAAAGGTAATAAAAATACTGCTGAAAAGAAAAAAACTGATTATAGAGAGAAAAAAATTAATACTGACAGATCAGTTTGGGTGACCAGGTGCATAGAATGACAGGTGTAATTGAAAAAGCCCCTGAATATATGATATGTTGGCTATATTCTTAGATATAGCATGAGCCTTTGACAAGGTAAGGCATGACGAGCTTGTTCATAGGCTACAAAAAATGTTAGCCAACAACACATTGAATTATTGAAACCTTACATTGCAGTTGGAGTGTTTAGAGTCAAGCCAGATGAAGCCCACTCTACAATAAAATAAGCTAAAACAGGTACTTCACAAGGAATTGTATTGGGGCCAATTCTTTACCTACTCTACAAATGTGATATATCACAAATGACGCGTATGTAGCGTGAGGTGCATTTAATAGAAAAACAGAGGTGTTAATACATAAACATTATTACACCAAAGAATAAGAGAGGGCCGATGGGTTGTCCTAAATATATATCTAGATATATGTTATTGTAAAGATAAATTGTAGGTTAGTCAGTTAGTTAAAAGTATTAATGAAAGTCATCTAGTTAAATAGAGACAGAATGGTGTCTGATGCGTTGGAGCACGTAAGCGAATCAGTCTATAAAATGAAATTTAAGCTGGTACTGGTCGACCCAGTTGTCGTGTTAACAAAATTTTTCAAAACATTAGTAGAGGTTATAATCCGGGAAAACGTTGTATTGTTAAATTTGATGCGGCAGCTTGCGATGTATTGATGTAAAATTTTGATGACATGCATTGGCTGTTTTATTTCATAGAACATAACAGGGGTGTGCAACTCCAATTGTAAGTAGTGGGGTTAGTTTTGTTTTGTATTAGTTAAGTTTTGTTTAGTTCAGTCATTGGCGGCGCTGACAACGTGAATTTGAGTGGTTAGTTTAGAATAGTTATCTAGAAACCTGTAAGGAAAATAGTTTGCTTTGATTGGTCTGCCATTTCGCCTGATTACTTTGTGACGTCACATTTATTGGCCAATAGTATTTAAATGAAAAGCAAATATAATTTTTAAAATTAATTTATTAAAATAAAATGCTATAAAAATATATATAAGTGTAAATAATATAAATATATATAAACAAAAAGCAAAACAAAACAATTATGAACTCTATTCTAGGCAAAATTAAAATATCTATAATTCTTCTATAACGCCTTGCCATATTTGTTTAGTGCCATCAATTTTATGGGATCTATTAGAGTTCTAACTTATCTTGATATATTGAAGGTAAAGTTAAAATCCTTCCCTGTTGATATTGCATTAACTTCATTAAACCAAAAATACAATCACACCTCATATTAACTTTTAAAATCTGGTCTTAAAAATATTATGGATTGGACAATTGAAACACTAAAAATTTATGTATTTTTTAAAGATATTCAGATTTTAAAGTATTTAATCTGTGGAACTACTTAATATAGAATGTAGACAAATATTGCATGTTGTCTCTTTTTCAGAAGTTTTGTTAAATAGCCTGAAATAAGACTAAAATACAATATTAGACCCTTGTTTTTCTCAGAGCAAAGTTCTCCGGAACTGAAAATATAGACTCAACTGGTGATTTAACAATCTCAAGTGGTACTAGATCTCCCGTTAAAAAAGAATATAAGTTATCTAACATGTTCATCTTCTTCACAATTTTCTCCCGGAGAATGATGTGAAAAAATTGAAGTGATGATGTGCCCTTTTAAAGATTTTTCGAACACACTAGGTAAAGGATTATGTTACTACCTCCATGACCTCTAATAGATCCAACAAAATTCTTTAAGCAATCTTGGCTAAGATTTGGTAAACAAATGTAGTTATTTGTAAATTTAGACAAAACAGATTTCTTTAAGGTAATAAATCTCCTAAAAGTAGCAATTACATTTTTAATTGATGGCACCGTATCAAATATTTTCTTAACAAGGCAATCAATAAATATACAATAGCTCTACTATAAATTTATTGAACACCGATTGTTCTAAAAAGTTAAAGTATTACAAATATTTTAGGGACATTTTACAATTAAAAGTAGTATTTATTACTACTAAGTATTCAGTTATCTTAATTATTACCTTCTTGTAAAACTTCTTTATGTAGAGACATCACACTGACAGCATATGAACAACTTAGTAGATTAATTGAATTTTAAGTAGGTTTTGATTTTCTGTGAACAAACAATATATAAACAGACATATAGTAGATAGATAATTTTATACGTACCTGATAAAAACAATGTTGCATATAGTTTTGATTGAACTGAACAAACCATTTCCCCAAGGTCGATTATACCGTGAAATTTCTATTTTTTCTATGGAATATAATTAATTAATGACGGTTTTTGTTCGTGCGTTCTCACAGGTAGATATCATATGTTTATACAATCCTGGAGGAAATAAGTTTAAGAAAGTTATTATATGAAAACACTTAATTATCACATTATTAAATAATTTGAAATAATACCTGTTAAACCTATGTAGATATTAATATTAACAACCGAAATATCGTCAATATATAGGAGTTCAATAATGTGAAACAGGAAGAGAAAGACAAGAACGCATTGAAAAGCGACGTGATAATAAAAGAGGAGATTCCCGATGGGTGGAGTGATACGACGAGCGCCAGCTTCATGGAAGAAGAAGTAATTGACAGTGGTAACGGCGAAGTTTGTCCGAAAACGGAACAAAAAATCGTTAGCGAGGAGAAACGGGACGTAAATAAAAAGCAAATTGCTGAAAGGGAAAATCAGAGTCACGTCGGGATGGGCCAGAGAGGAGGAAGAATTCGAAAAGTTGTTATTGTTGAGAGACCCCAGCCGACAGAAAAAAGTAATAACAGATCGTAAAGGCGGTCGTTTCTATATTGTTTTTATTTAGCCGCTACTTAAATATCTCTTTTCAGATGAGAGCACGGACCGGATGACGGATTTTGATCGAAAGAGAATTGTGATTACGACCGCCATTGCTCCTACTCTAGGTATTGGTAATTTTATTTTGATTTTCCTTGGCTCTGGTTAAAAATGCATTTTGAATTGAACATTAAATATTATTAATTAATTCATTAGAATGAAATAAAATTATTTAGGATATAATAAAAATCGCTTTTATATCACAAACTGGTATTGAGAATATACAAAAATGACTAAACGTCCAAAAAATCCTTAAACTCTTTAAAACTTATATAGTAATTAGTGCGAATTGGAATATCACCATCATTATATTGTTAGCCATGTGGAAAGCTAATTTTCATTGCATTCGCTAAATTGTTTAAACGGTAAAAAAATAATGCTCGTCGATGAAATGTTCATCTCAAGTATGTTTGGCGATATTTACAACGGTTTTTGGTATTTTATTCTTTTTTATATTAATTTTCTACTCCTCTCGATTATAAGACAAAAACTGGCAAAGTGAAAACAATTTTATAATAAAACTTGTTAATTACAAAGCTTAGACAGGTATAATTAATTAGTGACTACAATCTTCATACTGTCAAAGTGCCACCAACTGTACGTTCTTTTGACCAATTATTTATATGTTCTGTTTAATGAAGACTGTTTGATTTTTATGAAAATTATAAGTTTACATTCTTAGATTTGTATGGGAAAGTACTCTACTTCTAGCAACCTAATTAGTAATTATTTCTAGGAAGATATGTCTAGAGATATAATTTATACCTAGATAAAAACATACGTCCCAAAATGTCCTGAAATTCACCTTTTCCACGGGTTTATAGCTATTATAATCCAATACGCTCCTCTGACTTTGCTATTGGCATCTCCATTTTCTTCATCTCAAGTGTTTTATTTGGTCCCAGATACGCTTGGCTTCACATGCTATCGTACAGAATCAATATCTTAGAAATTAGCTTATGTAAATATTCCAAACCAATGCATAAGTGTTTGGAGTATTTTTGTTGCCATAAATAAATCTAACATAAATAAAATTAAAGCAAATAAACACCAGGCATACAAATACATTAGAGGCCGAATTAGCTTTATTAAAAATAAATTAGTCCTATAATGACATTCAATAGAGGTCGAGATGCAGTAAAGGATTGTTGCGCTCTAGTGGACTTGTTGCCATCAGTGTCTTCAACTGAACCGGTTCTTCTAAAAATGAACACATTTTCAGAAAAAGAAGTAACTAGATAATATACCGGCGAAGCTGAAGGAAAACTTTCTGTAGTAGAGTAGGAATGGCGGAAAAGCCATATATATATATATATATATATATATATATATATATATATATATATATATATATATATATATATATATATATATATATATATATATATATATATATATATATATTTATATATATATATAACGGCAGATCTGAAAATTAAAATATAATGCGATTTATTATTTTATGTTCATTAAAGTAGATGAAATGGTAAAACAACGGTGATTGAAAGTGATATCTCGTATGTTATATAGCCATATTTAGTAAAAGAGTCCGCAAAAAAAGTTTTAAGATCTTTTGCGACCTTTATTTTGTAATCTTTATGTCTTTTGGGTAACATTCAAATTTAATGTTATGCTAAGACTCAATTACTTTCCTAGCACATGGAAAGTGGCTCAAGTTATTATGATTCTTAAATCTGGGAAAAAATCAGAAGACGTCTCCTCTTATCGTCCTATAAGCCTGTTACCTATCATCTCAAAACTTTTCGAAAAACTATACATTAAGAGAGCCAAGATAATCGCAGAGGAGAGAAATGTTATTCCAGACCATCAATTTGGCTTTCGTAATAAACACTGAACAATAGAACAAATATATAGATTACGCAACCAAATTTAAAAAAAAGAACTTAAAACGATAAAAAATATTGCTCCGCTACATTCCTCGATATTTATCAAGCCTTCGACAACGTGTGACACATTGGACTGCATGTTAAATTGAAAAAGTTTTTGCCCCATACGTACTTTCAACTGCTGAAATCGTACCTCACACATAGACATTTTATTGTCAAACAGAGTGACGAATACACTGATCTACACCCAATATATTCGGGAGTTCCACAGGGCAGTGTTCTTGGCTCATTGTTATATCTATTGTATACATCTGACCTACCGAGTTCAAGAAACACTACTATTGCTGACATACATACAGCGGTTTTATCATCACACAAGGATCCAATTTCAGCCACAAGAAACATCCAACTTCACCTTAACAAAGTCGAATTGTGGTTGAAAACATAAGGTATCAAAGCAAATGAGACAAAATCTATATATGTGACATTCAACCTTGTGACAATTTCCGCAAGCAGACAACGTTCAATATCTGGGAATGCATTTCGATCTACGTTTAATATGGAAAAGATATATAGTGATAAAACGCAAGCAGCTTGAGGTCAAACTAAACCAAATGTACTGGCTGATCTAAGTTATCGTTAGATAATCATGTTTTGCTGTATAAGACAATACTTAGGCCCATTTGGATCTATGCTTTTGATCTGTGGAGTACTACTAGCAAATCTAACATGGATATGCTCCAAAGGTTCCAGAATAAAGTGTTGCAAGTCATCGTTGATGCCCCATATTACGTGTCCAACAAACTGATTCAGCGCGATATCGCTATAGATCTCATAACGAGTGTGTTTAATTAGTGTCGGAGTATTAGTGCGAAGTACTCTGAAAGAATATTAGTGCATCCCAATGCACTCGCCAAACAGTTAAATGTGCGTGATGACAGTGAAGTACGTAGGCTCAAACGTAAACTACCATATTAACTGATTAATAGACACATAGAGTGAGATTTAATTATCTCTAGAATAAGATAAAATAGTTTTTGGAATAAATAGACTTTAAAATAAGTTAGAATCATATCTAGAATAAGATTTAGATTATAAGTGTACACTAGATCACTCACTGAAATGATCTTCTACATGTCAGGATAGTTATATTAGTTATATTATATAACTGAAATCATATAATTATACTTATTGCTCAAGGTCAGATTGTTGACGTTCTAGCAAATTAATTTAAAAAAATGTCTTTTGGGTGTTCTGAATCCGAACATAGACTATAGGCCATACAAGATTCTCCTTGGTTAATATTCAGCATGCGCACTTACGAAACACTTTTAAATTTTATAGAGCGGGAATAATTGACAGAACATTCACGAAACACTTTTAAATTTTATAGAGCGGGAATAATTGACAGAACATTCACATGATATCATCCTTTTCGTTTAGTTAATAGAGCCTCTAAATAATTTGTTGAATACAAACTACCTACAAAGAAATTATCCGATAATATTAGGAAATTATTGGATATGCTGGAGGGACTTGTGGATAATGAAATATAGATTTAACATAGATATACACAATGCAAGTAATTACCAAGACACGGTGATTATTGAAAATAGCAGATAAGGCCCAAGAACATTATATAGTACCTTAGGGTTCAGAAAATTCAGAAATTGGTGACTATTCAACATCAATGATCTTTTCTCATCTAGTTCCACAATCTGCCCAGATGGCAATACGTATTTGTTATGTTTATATTGTATATACATGGCATGTAGAAAATCACTCCTTTAAGTGATCTCATAATAGTCAGATCGGATGATGATAGATGTTTTACTCTACGCACTTCACTGTCACTTAGCATACTTAGCTGATTAGCGAGTACATTGGGATGCACTGACACTCTTTCGAAGTATTTCACATAAAAACGTTGAATTAAACTAATTTTTGGTTCTAAAGGAATATCGCGTTATATCACTTCATTTGAAACATATGTTAGTAAGGAGCATCGACAATGGCAGGTAACACTTTATTTTGGAACCGTTGTTCCCCATAGTTGCATTTCATATGACCAATTAGGCTTGAGTATAGATTTGTACAATAATATCTTGTAATCTAATGATAACTTGGATTTGCGCCCGATGAGCCAATACATTTGGTAGAGTTAAGTCCAAGTTGTTTTCATTCCATTTGGCGAGTATGATATTTATACTCTTTGTTAATAGTCATATACAATTACGAGATTGATTGTTGAATGTTAAATGATAGGCTTTATCAAACGAAGACTGGTATATTAAGTTTGTAGAATATATCTCATTACACCTACATTAAGAATGAATCGAGTCTACCTACATTCGTTTGTGGAAATGACTATCAAACAAAAAAAAACGATAATAAATAATTTAGTAATACATAAAATACACCTATATTAAAATGATATTGAAATAAACTATATTTTATAAGATTTGTTTAATTTCTATTAGTAAAACTGTTTCAAATTCTACACAGATTTGTTCAAATGTATGGCATACATCAGGTTTTATATTTTCAACAATAACCATATATTTATTTCAAATGAAATTCATATTGCTTTCTTATTTCTCCTTACAAGCAGTTCTAATGACAAATATTCTGTAAAACACAAAGGCATAACTAAATGAAATTTTTAAGAATTATTTTAAAATTAATAATATAGTATATAATAATAGATTTAGTGTCTTAATAATATAGTTGATATAAAAAATTAACAATGGTTTATTATTTTTATGCAAGATACATTTTTCTGTTTCCCTTTTTTATGTTCCTCTACAGAAACTCTCTATAGAAACCTATCGAACAAATATTGTTTTTTTTCTAAAGCCTTACATGCGACTTTCAGCTTGCGGAGCCATTTTTGAGAGCTGCAATTAAAGAAATTCATTCAACAATTCAGTTCAGCATCAATTTGTGTTTAACAAACTTTGGTATAAGAATTTTGAAATATTACCAGTTTAGATAATTGAAATTGAAAATATGTTTTATTTGAAGGAATTAAAAGTGGTTGTATTTTACTTTTTATCAAATAAATGATATGAATAATGTGCGTGCTAATAATCCTTTATATCTACATTCATAGATATTTTACCAGGTAGACTGAGAAACGGTATGCGTCTAATATAAATAAATACCTAAAAGTATTAGCCAATTTCGAAGTGAAGATTACATATCAGTATTTGGTTTCTTTTTCTGCTTAGTTCTTTTTTAATTTAATCTTTCTATTTAAAATATTGAAGTAAATATGTACTATTTTAAATTTATAAAATAAATAAAACAAAAAGTGGAATTAATCACTATTTATCAGTAATGACAATAAGTGATACTGAAGGTATATACCAGATTAACTATCGAAATTATCCTGCGATACTAATAAAAACACATTTAATCAAAAACAGGGAGCATGGTAGTATGAAATATTAAATATGGAAATGAAGTAATAGAAGAGCACCTACCGAAGTTACCTGACCAAAAAGCCTATGCAATAGAAGCAGAACAAAACCAGAACGAATGACAGTAGATAAATAAACATGGATACAATTTAGGAAAATTATGGAAACAAAGAGTAAAGAAAATTGGAAAGATTTAAAATCTTATAGAATGAAATAATCATAATCATGTAGTAATAATCATGGAATAATACTAAAATAGAGGAGATGTAGTAACTGATGATGGACAATAAAGTAGAGATATAAATAATACTTTTCTAGAATTGCTTTGTACACAGGGTCGATACATGGAAAATATTACTATGAATAAGAAAATGACAGAAGATAGTAAGCATATAATATATTTGAAATATTATTAGAAAAAGACAAATTGTAACATATAAGATTGGCACATTAATTGCTTCCGTAGATAAAAAGGATGTTAATAGGGACTTTAATAATTTTGGAGGGATTACTCTGTTGTGCATAGGTTTGAGTATCTATGAATACATAATAGAATTACCATCGATAAAATATTACTAGAATTACAGAGGGGATAAAGACTATAAATTTAGCTATAATCAAATAGGCAAAGTACCATTTCAAAAAAAAGTGAAGATAATGAAAGCTGACGAAATCTGTATATGCAGTTTTTTTATGTACTAGTACTTGTACTAGTTGCAATCGAACTGAAAGAGCTTAAAGCAGACCGCTTAACATTACGTTGAAAATTGTTTGCTCAATGTCTTCTAGTAAAGCAATGAAGAAGTAAACTTGAACTATGAACGCTATTAAAATAAAAACATTAGAAATATATATATCAATATGTATGTTATCAATAATTGTAGTTGACTACTTTTTTACATCTAGTAAAGCAATGAAGAAGTAAACTTGAACTATGAACGCTATAAAAATAAAAACATTAGAAATATATATCAATATGTATATTATCAATAATTGTAGTTGACTATTTTTTACATCTATATTCAATCCAAATTTAAAAGAAAATAAAAAAATGTTTTGATTTCGATTTTTTCCCATAAATTCCTTTAATTCTTATTACATTATTTTAGGTTTTACATTGCCCAGACCTCCGATTCTACCTCCACGAAGGGAAATTGGAATCCAAGCCAATGTAAATAATTTTAATGAAGGAAGTTCGTCGAACTTTACAAAGCTCGAAGAAGCCTTGAACAATTTATCAAATGCAATCAACAGATATTGCGATATTGCCAAGAGACCGGTTAGTTAAGTGATACTGGAGTTGCCTTATTTTAAGTTTTTGATAAAAGTTTCTCTTGGTGATCTCTGTTCAGGCAGGGTATTTAATTGGTATGATTTCTTATTATTATAGCTTTTAGTAAAGAATAGTAGTAAATTTAATAAACTTCTGTTTTGAATACAAAATAAACTATTTTATTAGATGATTGATATTACTTACTTTGGTACCAAATAGTAATAATTAGCGTTGGGAATTATCGACTGAAAACAGTCGAAACAGTCGATATTCGCAAAACACTCGAAACAGTCGATAGTTAAAAAACTAGCGTGAAAAACTAAGCAAATATGTATGAAACCTTTCCTGTATAAATTGTGAGAGAGAAAAGGACGGAAATAATTTCTTGGGGGCAGTTAATATTATATGCGCTTATTTTTACCAATGGTGGTATAAGCGAGACGGAAATGTACATATTCCTTCACAGACTAACGTTAAAAAAGAAAAGGAAAAAATAATTACTAAATAATATTTACATGCAATCAATAATTTCATTTTAAACGAAGTAGAATTACTTTTATATTTGAATGTTCTGTGGATGTGTAAAAAGGAATGGAATTTTTCTATGGAATGGAATAATACCACACAGATGTTTTATCGTACTTTAATATGTTAATTGATATTTTTTAATAATATATTATAATAAATATAAACAATACAATAGAACTTAAACAAAACCTAAACACAAAGATGTACAATAACCATAAATACTAAATAAAAATTAAACATATACCTAATCATAGAATAAAAAACTAATTCATGACATGATTAAAAATTATCGCATATAACTACTAGAGCTTTTTAAAATAAAGTAAATGCTTTATTTATTATTGAACGGAAATATTTTTTAACAAAAATCGAGAGATTAATCGAAATATTACATATTATTGCCATAAAAGCAGTCAAAAGTATTTTACTATTTACCATTCCCAATTTTAATCGTTTTACCCTATTACAATAACAACCTTAAAAAATATCGTTTCAAAATGCTACTATATTAATATTCAATATATAGTTATTTACAAGCAATTACCAAAAACATTATGAAACTATATATATTGCATATAAATCTAAGTAGGCATAAATTGGTTACATTTTTGTCAAGGTCGCGGCTAGGACGACAGAGCCAGAATGTTAAAAATCAGTCGAATGAAACTAGTAGAACCACAAATAGTAACAAAAAGTACACGACTGAAACAGTCGATACTAAATAGTAACAAAATCAGTCGAACCGAAAATAGCGACTGAAAACAGTCGACTGAAACAGTCACTGATAAAAATGAGTAAATTCAGTTGAACCAACAATAGCAACTGAAACAGTCGATAGTAAAAAGTAGTCAATTACTAAATAATCGATAGTCGATTTCAGTCGATAGTTCCCAACAATAGTAATATTTTCTAAACAGTTATTCATACAACTCAATAATAATGACTCACCACCAGGGTTTGTAAACTAAGTGAGCAATTGACATTCCAGAAACTTCATATTTTGATGCCGATCCAACAATGGGATAATTTCGAATGGCAATAAACGTATTAATGTGCAGAAAGACCGCTGGAGTCGACCACATGAGTCTGTTTGAATTTTTGTCCTTTCTATAATACGATCGATTGTTGTGTGCTTGATACAATGTTAAACATAGTATTTTTTGAGTTTTTGTGAATTAATTTAAATCGCTATTATTTGACTAAAATGCGTACTTAGTCATAGAAGTTTTGCGAATCCAGTGTAGTGCAGAAATAAAAAACGAAAACATTTCCAACTCTATTCCAAAAACGCATTGATCAAGCCAAACAGTACAGAATAGCTAGATTAAACATGTGTATGCGATTTAGCATTGTTTTTACCTGGTATGTATATAATTACTTATATGAGAATTTGTGTTCATATATGTTATACATGTATATTGTTCTTTACAGATACCACAGAAGAAACCGAAATTGAATCAACATGAAACAACAGAAAAAATCATGAAAAAGTTATACAGAGCTTAAATATAAAATATGACGAAATGGGAAGGCAGCAAAATTACATTGAAAGTAAATGTGATTACACTATATGAGTAGTATAAAATGATTCAATATGGCCCCTAATTTTATTGCCCTCTAAATAGATGTGTGTAAAGTGCCATTAATTTAAAATTTAATTATTTTGAAAATAAATCTATTTTGGTTAAGATATTGAATCAATACTTTGGCTTAGGCTACTTAATCAAGATAGGTAGGATGCTTTTCAGATCTAAGGCATAGTCAGAATTATTCTTCCACAAGTATATTTAAAAAAATAAACTGAATGCACCTTTTGTTTACATTTATTTATCCGGTGATAAACGATAAACAGATTATACTCATATGGACCATTTCAATATGGTAATATGTCATGATTGATTTATTATATTGTTAATAGATTTTTAAGCTGTCTCTTTTATTTACTTATTTTTGTTTCAACTGTATTTTTTTCCTTTACAAAGCAACATTTTATTAACACGCGATAATTCTTTTTATCAACTTTCTCACAATAACAAAAGCTGCTTCACTCAAAATGCTATAATTCACAAACTAATGATCCGACAGCTGTCAAATTTATACAAGCATCTTTTGAGAACTAGGGCTAATTAAAAAACATATGGATTTGTGGCCACCGCCACGACTCTTTAGGCCACCATGCATTCAGCTACAAGTTCAAAGGTTGGTATCGCCGGTGCAGTTCCAGGCTACCATCACGACGACGTCTTGCTTTCTTTTCTTGTCTCCACATCCTTGTAACAGTACCACTTTCACAGCGCTACCGACTTCCTTTACCTAACCTAATATCCTGTCAATTCTCTGTCGACCACATGTTTTATTCAATGATAAAATGAACAAGTTTTATTCAACCAGTGTTTTTATTTCTCGTGCAAATTCGTCCCAAAAATAGTAGTGAGTGTTCGGACAAACAATCGCAGCGGCAGCCACATATTTCGACCGACCGACTGACCTGACATCATTCCTACAATTGGTGACCCCGACGTGATCAAAGTGCCTAACGGGTAAATCAGCTCAACATAAGCCACTCGACAGGTGCTTGACACGTGCATGGAAGGACCGCACGAGGAACGAAAACGACCCTTTAGGCCACCACGCATTTACCTACAACAAATTCAAAGGTTGGCAACGTCGGTGGATTGGTACCATGCAGTTCCAGGCTATAAAGGACCATCACAACGACGTCTCGCTCTCTTCTCTTTTCTTTTCTCCACCCCCTTGTAACAGTACCACTTCCACAGCGCTATCGTACTTCCTTTACCTAATCTAATATACTGTCAGTTCTCCCGTCGACCACATGTGTCATTCAATTATAAATCGAAATAAACCAGTATTTATTCAACCAGGCTTTTTAGTTCTCGTGCAAATTCCTTCCAAAAATAGTAGTGAGTGTCTGGACAAACAATCGCATCGACAGCCACACATTTCGACCGACCAACCTGAGAAACATTCTTATAGATTTAATTCTAGTAGCGCCATCTGTGTGTCAGGCCAGGATTTTTAAATTGACCTGTTATATTTATGCATGATTATATTTCATACACTATATAATGATATAATTTTGCTTTAGTAAATTTTACCAGAAATTATGCTTGAGTTTATTTTTAAATTTTATTCGCCAGTAAAATTTAGGATCAAGTTAAAGGTGATATTAAAATTATTATATTAAAAGTGATACAAATAAGATTGTCAACCAATCCCTTCATAACCAAATATTTTAACAGAATGTATATGAATGAAATGAATTGAAAGCAATGAAACCTGATTTCTAAAGCTTAATCAGATGTTATTCTAACCGCTACCAACTTTTGATGACTTTATGCTATTATTATTATCTTGCCTTGATACTCAATGTTCAATTTTGAAAAATCTTCCTTGATTTTATTTTGTACCTTTAAAAATTGTACCATTCTCAAAGCAATGTCTGGAGGCTTCATCGGACCTCTCTGGGTTATCTTTACCCCATTGAAATCCTATGTTTCCCAATAATATATGAAGGGATGTTCTACATCCGCCAAATACTTGCATATCTCTAGGTTTTTAATGGATACTTTTCAAAAAAACTAGTATTTATACATTTCATAAATTTGATCTTGGATACGCTAGCATTAAAGTGATCTTGATTCGTCACCAGCTTCCTACGAGGACGGTTTCACTTCCGTGAATCCAAGATTAGATTTTTAATAATTAGAGATATTTCACTCACAATGCCCCTACTAATATTCAATGCAGCTGTAACGTAATAACAAAATATTTCTAATAGAAACCGCAGCAACTTTTAATCCCTCACTCAAAATGTTTCGGTATCTTCAATCAGAGTAGTAATAAGCAGAGCAGCTAAAACGTTTGCCAATTAATAACCTGTAGATATTATATTAAGTTTTGAAGAATTTTGCAAACTTTGACAACCGGATGCCTTTTGTAGGACGACAGTAAAAAACCTAGACATCCATGTCTATACAAGTTTCGATTGGCTAGAACTACACATGCGCAATTTTTCTAATCTAGCCTGAGAGTTTTCACAACTACGCGTCCTTTTCTATATAGGCCTTGTTGTTTACCACCGTTCTGGTTAGAAGTCACTTTTAGGTTAATTTTGTATTTACATTTTGTTGAGGTAATATAATTATTTCATAGGAGAAATTTGCGGCAGATAATGCGAAAATAAGTGTATAAGGTGTCAATTATTAGTAAACTATTCTCATTTTATAACACTAATTTTGTAGGTTGCTACGGAACAAAGGATATATTTTGATGCTAAATAATATGGAAACAGGACTTATTTAAATAAAGGTAAGAATATTATAGATTTTCGAGATATTTCAACAGAAGAAGAAACGAAGAGTCATAAAATATCAGTGTACTGTAAATATAAGGTGTACTTAATAGAAAGTCGTTGGAATAAATTGATAACATAGGATTTGAAGCTTTGTGATTTATTTCTTTCGGTTTATATATACTTATAAAGAAAATGTAATCTAAGCAATATACTTCTAGAGACATAAACACAAACTATATAAATAAAATATTAAAACAAAGATTTGAATCAAAATAACTTGTCTTACATTTTCCTTTCGAATTGCTTTTTTTTTATTAAAATCTCTTAAGCACCTCTATGTTATTAACAATTTCGATTTGACATTCTTGATTAACTGATTTCGAATCTGTAGATATATTGTCTATTCTGTTATCGATGCCATTTTCCTTATTTACTTCTGCTTCTCACTGTGTGTTTCTTTGGTATGATTTTTCTAGTTTCTTGTCTTGCGATTTCATCAGTCTCTTCTCGCCCCGATCACTAGCTACATTATCTGCAAAATAATTAGTGCCCATTACACACTATAATACAAAGTTTTACAACTATTCTCGTAGATTGGATTGACATTTACATTGTATATTTTGTAATATTTGACTTCAAATTTGCCTGAATCTTGTTGAACTGTATGTATTTTATACTTATTTTTTGTACGTTGGGCTCTCTTATGGGCCCTAATAATTATACGATCCTGATAGATACTGGCGTTTGGTTTTTCAATGTTCAGAATCCTTTGTCAAATTTTCATATATACCAGATCATCTAACGAATCTAGTAGTTTTTCAACACTCTCGTATTACTTCTTTGTGCATTTGTTTTTAATAAATTATTCAAAGATTCTATGGCCATATTTGTATTGATTCGAAACATCTTTTAAAATATTTGTAAAATCAGAGATATATAAGCATAATAACAACTAGACAGAAAACGTGTACAAACATGACCATATTTTATTCTTACCCTTACTATAATCTTCAAATAAGTTCTGTTTAAATGTTATTTAACATAAAATTATACCCTTTGTTCCATAGCAATCTACAAAATTAGTGTTATAGAATGACAATATTTTACTAATAAATTATGCCTTATACACTTATTTTCGCATTATCTGCCCCTAATTTTGGCTATGAAATAATTATATTACCTCAACAAAATGTAAATACAAAATTAACCTAAAAGTGACTTCTAACCACAACGATAACAACGGTAAACAACAAGGCCTATATAGAAAAGGACGCGTAGTTGTGAAAACTCTCAGGCTAGATTAGAACAAATCCGCATGTTCAGTTCTAGCCAACCCAAACTTGTATAGGCATACATATCTGTAGGTTTTTTACTTCCGTCTTCTTTTGTAGGCTATTTTGGTTAGATGTTCGAACTTATCAGATAGCATTGTATCTCTTTTTAACTAGAACAAAATGAGAAGGAAGCTATGGTCTGACTAAACATCTTGATGACGAGTTCACTGTTATTTTTAATAGATTATACATTTGTAAATATAAATAACCTGATTTCATTTTATTACTACTTTTTAATAGCAATAGTAAATTCTTGAGCTTAATTTCGAAAAATAATATATTTGAGTTGTCAATAATACTGAACGTGCTTATTTCGTTACAAATTTACATCGGAAGTAAGTCTCTTTGTCTGGGTATTGCGCTCCAATTTGTTCAGTAACAACGCCACAAAGCCGAAACCTAGGCAAATTAAAACGAAACGTTTTCTATTATATCAAAGCAAACAATGATAACGAACGCGAATGTCTCTACGCTGATAAAACCTTTGGCGTGAGAAACTAAGATAAAATTTTCGTTCCTATTGTTAATACGAACGGCGAGAGAACCCGCAAGCTTTTGTATTTTGCATAGTAGATTGCGTTAATTGCTACGGTGGCAGCTGAGAAAACAAGATGCATTAGTTGGTTGCAGCTGCAGTAGTTTACCCGAACTGGAAAAACACAACGTTAATTTGGGATTTCCGTTTTGCATCTTTATATCGAACGGGAATAATGAGTATTTGTTTGCCGTTTCGCTGGAACGTACCGATTGCACAGACAATTTAAATAAGCGTGAAAATGTAAATGGGCATAGCGCAATTCACTATGGGCATATGAATTAACAGTCTTTCAATATCCCAATAATTTAGAATTCAATTCTGTGACATGTAAAACAAACAATACAGTAAAGAAATCAATTCTAAGAAAGCCCCTGGATTTGACCTAATAACTGGAGATTCTTAAAAGCATAAAGTGCATCAAATTATTAACATTCATATTTAATGCCATGCTAAGACCTAATTACTTTCCTAGCATTAGGAAAATGGCTCAAATCATTATGATTCTTGAACCTGGGAAAAATCCGAAGACGTCTCCTTTTATCGTCCTATAAGCCTGTGACCTGTGATCTCTAAACTATTCGAAAAACTATATATTAAGAGACTCAAAATAATTGCACAGGAGAGAAATATTATTCCAAACCATCAATTTCGCTTCTGTAATAAACACGGAACAATAGAACAAATACATAGATTAGTCAACCAAGTTAACAAAAACTTAAACGATAAAAAATATTGTCTCGCTGCATTTTTCGATATTTCAGGCGTTCGACAAGGTGTGACATACTGGACTGCATGTTAAATTGAAAAGGTTTTGACCTATACGCACTTTCAACTGCTGAAATCGAACAGAGACAGACATTTTATTGTAAAACAGGGTGCTACAGCCCATATATTCGGGTGTTCCGCAGGGCAGTGTTCTTGGCCCATTGTTATATCTTATGTATAAAGATGACCTACCGACCTCAAGAAATACTACTGTTGCAACATACGCTGACGATACAGTGGTTTTATCATCACACGAGGATCCAATATCAGCCACAAGAAAGCTCCAACTTCATCTAAACAACGTCGAATTGTGGTTGAAAACGTGGCGTATCAAAGCAAATGAGAACAAAATCTGCCCATGTGACATCCACCCTTTGTAGAAGAACATGTCCCACAGTAAAATTTAATAAGCATGAACTTCCGCAAGCAGACAATGGTAAATATCTGGGAATGCATTTCGATCGACGTTTGCATTGGAATTAACATATAGTGACAACAACTTGAGGTTAAACTAAACCAAATGTACTGGCTGATAGGGCATACATATAAGTCAATACCA
The DNA here is from genome assembly GCF_030347505.1 of Rhynchophorus ferrugineus. Lineage (NCBI taxonomy): Eukaryota > Metazoa > Arthropoda > Insecta > Coleoptera > Curculionidae > Rhynchophorus > Rhynchophorus ferrugineus. The sequence continues at coordinate 24,570,068 of NW_027472581.1, read as the reverse complement.
GACCCATTTGGACCTATGGTATTGAACAGTGGGGTGTTTGCAAATTTAACATAGATATCATTCAGAGATTCCAGAATAAAGTGTTGCGAGTCATCGTCTGTGCCCCATATTACATGTCCAACAAACTAATTTAGCGCGACTGATTTAGTGCGAAGTACTCTGCCTATTACTAGTGAGATTATTATGCACCCCAATGCACTCGCCAAACAGTTAAATGTGCGCGATGATAGTGAAGTGCGTAGGCTCAACCACAAACTACCCTAAGAACTAATTAATAGACACATAGAGTGAGATAGATTTAATAATCTCTAGAATAAGGTAGAATAGTTTTTAGAATAAGTAAGGATAGGCTTTAAAATAGGTTAGAATAGTATCCAGAATAAGATTATAATATAATCGTAAAATAATAATTATTGCCCACGGGCAGATTGTTGACGTTCTAGGAGATTAATAAAAAAATTCTCTTCATCTTAAGCGCTTGCATGGTGATGTTATTTTTACTTTAAAATGTCTATAGTATATTCAAAATAACAGTGAATTCGTCATCAAAATGTTTAATGTATTGCCTATAGAAATTTGTAAATTCGTTTCAAAATTAGACGATATTTTCGTTCTCATTTTATTCAAGTTAAAAAGAAATACAGTGCCGTTTGATACATTCGAACACGTAACCGATTCAACCTACAAAAGCCATTCGGCTGTCAAATGTCTAGAAAATTCTTTAAAATATTAGTGATAATAATTGTAGGTTATATAGTGGTAAGCGTCTTTAGTCAGTCGAAGAGGAACGATATAGCGGAGGCCCCAAGTTGCTAGTAAAATGCACTAGAGTACTGCGTAGTAAATGAGTGTCGATACTGTTAAATACTAAGTTGCTGTGGTTTTTATTGGAAATATTTTTTAGCGTGATACACCTGTATTAAATATAATAGGAACTGTCACTAAAATATTTCAAAAAAATAAAAACAATAAGTATTAAGCGATCGAGCTTAACAATAAGCATTGAACGGATCTAAGGATTCAGCGAAATGGAACCGTCTTCATACGAAGCGGGTTACGAATCAAGATGACCTTAATGTTAGCTTTATTAGAAATAAATTTTATGTATTCTATAAAAACAGTGAGTAGTTTTTTCAAAATAAACATAATTTAAAACAATTATTTTAGAGGAAACGGTTCTAGGGAAGTAGAATATGCCTTCATACCTTATTGGGAAAAATTTAAATGGTATAAAGATAACACATGAAGAGGTCTAATGGAGCTTCCAGATAAAATATTAAAAATGACTTGTTATTTAAATTTGTGTAATTAGATAATACATTCATATATATTTCGAAATGGATCTTCCATTTCCGGTTCCTCAAGGCAAGATTATAATAAAAATTGCATAAATACAACAAAAGTTTACGGAAGAAGGTAACGTTAGAATAATATTACATTACGTTTACTTTTTTACCTTTGTCCATCAACTTTAGTTGTCTTAACACTATTTTTTATTATCATCTTGCCAAGAATAACCAGTAGGTATATTGGCCCCATTCTGAAATATCCATGTCTCATTTAAATACATATATTGAAATAATAAAATTTTTGATTTTATTACATGTTTTTTAAAAATTGTGTTCTTTTAAAAGTATTGTCTGGAAGTTCCATTAGACCTCTTCGATATTTTTCAGACTAACAGCTTCCTGTCAAATACTTGATTTCACTTATGTTTATATTGAAAAAACTACTCACCGCTTTTTGACATTTCATATATTTGATATCTGATTCTGGTAATATCAAGCTTATCTTGATTTGTTACCTCCCTTTGTATGAGGACGATTTCTTTTCGGTGAATCCTAGATTATGTTTTTAATTTTTTAAGATATTTCAGTGAACCTGTCCACACTAATATTCAGGGCAGCTGCAACACGCTAAAAATATTTTCAATAAAAACCGCAGCAAGTTTATATTTAACGGTAAAATGCTTACCTCTCTAACGAATTATCGCATTTTTAATCAGAGTAATAATATGCAGCGATTTTAAATGTATCAAAGCAAGCAAAACTTTAAGAAAACGTAACTTGACAATCGGAGGACTGTCAAACTGTTGAGTGTTAACAGTGGTTCGTTTATGTGAACTTATCAGACATCATTGTAACTCTTTTCAACTAGAATAAAATGAGAAGGAAAATATTGTCTGATTCTGAGACGAATTTACAAATTGCGGCAGACTATAAATTAAACATATTGATGACTTATATTCACAGCAACTTTGGATAGACTATGTTATGTGTGTTATGCTATATTGTAAGTATTAAACTGTTATTATATGATATTCAAATGTCAATTTGTTTGTCCAACTTCTAAGGTTACTTTTTGGATAATCTGCTAGTTCGACATGCAGTTAAACCCAAACACTTTTTTAGTGTGATGCTTGTTTAACTAAAATTACATCGATACTTAACATTTAAACCGGTCTTTACGTTTTAATTTTTTTTCTAATTTGAAATTTAAAACATCTATCTTTATTAGTCGCAGTCGAGCAGGTTCAATGCCACACCGACTTACAAAGATATCGCTCCTGTTTTTGTAAGATTTCAAAAAATGAAGCCACAATCTATTTTCGAAAACAAAGTTGACGGGGAACAATTGAACGCACCGAGGAATCCCGACAAAAACTTAATTAAACGTCGCGCCCTTGCCATTAATTAATTACGCGCCGCATTATCAGCCTCGATGACTGATGAACTATTTGAAAATATCCGCCGCAACTCCTTCAAGAATATAGAAGCCGCAAAATTTATCTTACAAATAATGGAAACGTTAGCTAAATTGAATGTTAGCCGAAGAACAATGGAGGAATGGCGGAATGGAATTGCCGGCATTATGTCAACACGCCAACAACTCCGCACTCGATCCAAGAAGGCTGATGGAAGATAAGGTTTTCCTTCGACGGATGTTGAACTTGCAATAGAGAGCGTCGTCGATGTTACGCCCCTCCACCCCTTTCTAAACACGAATATTAAATTTAATTATATAATTATGGAGGTTGGCACAATGTCGGACTGCACCAACGTGTGTATATATATATATATGCAAATGTGCCGATATAACATACCACGCTCGGATTTAAATGAAATAATATGGCGCCGATTGTAAAATGGATTAATTTCTGTTCCGTAAAATAATGACAAGCTTAGGCTCTGCCGTTAGTATACGTGTAATAAATTAATATACGTGGATCTGCTCTATGTATTAAGTATTCTAGCCAATCCATTTATTTTAGTTATCTAGAATGATGAAATTACCTAATGCTGCTAATGATATTTGATTTATTAGTAAAAAACATGTTTTGTCATCTATGTTATTTTTATCTAGCAAATGTTTAGCTAGGTATACTAGCCTGGAAATTTGGAAAAATCATATCAGCAAATCTAAGCCATCTAATAAATCGTTTGTAAGAGGATTTCTCTGATATTAAATTATTTATAGACGTAATAGGACAATTGAAAAATCCCCAGCCTGACACATATATGGCGATACTGGAATTAAATACATATGTTTTTAGTTAGCCCTAACCTCCAAAAGATGCGTGTACAAATTTGACAGCTGTCGGATCATTAGTTTGTGATTATAGCTTTTGAGTGAAGCAACTCTGTTATTGTGAAAAAATGGATAAAAAGAAATTTCGCGTGTTGATAAAATATTGCTTTTTGAAGGTAAAAAATATAGTTGAAACAAGAAATTGACTTGATGCCGAGTTTTCAGACAGTGTCGAACAGGGAAATCAGCCATCAAGGATTGGTATGCTAAGGTTAGACGTGGTGAAATAGCACCGAAGACGGTGACGCCCAAAAGGGGTTGTTACCGACGAAAACATCAGAAAATCCATAAAATGATTTTGAATGACCGTACATTGAAATTGAATGAAATAATAGATACTCTAAAGGTATCAACTGAACGTGTACATCATATCATTCACTAATATTTGGGTATAAGAAAGCTCTGTGCAAAGTGGGTCCCACGTGAGCTCACTTTTGACCAAAAACAACGACGAGTTGATGATTGAGAGCAGTGTTTGAAGATGATCAAGTATAATAAACCCGAGTTTTTGCATCGATATGTGACAATGGATGAAACATGGCTCCATCATTTCACTCCGAAGTCCAATCGACAGTCATCCGAGTGTACTACACTCGACGAACCCGTTCCAAAGCGTGGAAAAACGCAACAGTCGGCTAGCAAGGTTATGACGTCTGTATTTTGGGATCCGCATGGAATAATTTTCATTGAATACCTTCAAAAAGGAAGGACCATCAACAGCGATTATTACATAGCGTTATTGGACTGTTTGAAGGACGAAATCGCCGGAAAACGGCCGCATTTGAAAAAAGAAAGTGCTGCTTCACCAAGACAATGCACGCTGGGAAGAAATTTTCGTCGAATGAAGAGGTGATCGACGAAACTGAGGCCCATTTTGAAGTAAAGGACAAATTGTACTATAAAAATGGTGTAAAAAAGTTCGAGTGCCGCTATAATCAGGGTATCACCTTTGAGGGGAATTATGTGGAATAAAAAAATAATTTTGCCAAAAAAATGTGTTTTACTATGGTAGACTATGGTATGACTTTTCAATTGACCTGCTAGTTGTTTTAGTCATTCATCATACAGGGTCTACATCCCGGCATCTAAAAACGAAATTTTAATCGATTTTTTTTGGTTTATATGGTTTCCCGTGTTCTTCTAAATCGATAAAATTCTTTAAATTTGATGTGAGATTTTCTGTGCATTCTTCGTATTAAAGTATCAAATATCGAGCATCAAGGAAAAAAGTTAAACATAATATATTTCGCCAAATGACTACTATTCGGAAAAATGAGATATTTATTTAGGTAGACTAGATTCTAGAATGTATAAATATATTTAAATCCCAAAGAAATTAAGGAAATGGTAGCGGAAATGAAAACTACTAAAATATAGTAACAAAATAGAATACCATAACATAAAGATATCGTCAACAATATGACACAAATATTAAAAAGGGAAATACTAGAAGTTAAAGAACTCTCAAATACCTACCTGGTGAACGAACAGAAAACAGGGAATTTAGAAATTATTAAATTGCTTCCATTTATCAGCTTCGTTGCAGATATTCATCAAAGTACATGGACTTATACCGTATAAATTAAACAATTAAAGGAATGGAATCCCAAAGAAATTAAAGAAATAGCAGCGGAATATGAAAACTTCAAAAAGTATCAACAAAACCGAACGTAAGAAAATAAAAATACCTTAAACAATATAAAATAAAAATTAAAAAGAGATATATTGGAAGTTCCTCAAATACTTGTCTGCCGAACTAACAGAAGACTGCGATTTTACACATCATTAAATTGCTTCCATTTGTCAGCATCGTCGTAGTTATTTTGCAAACTAGATGCAATACGCCGCAAATTAAGTCCTCGATTAAAGGAATTTATTATCCCTAAAAATAAATTAAGAATCTACCAGTAGAAGAGGATAAATACGAAAGAATGCCAATAAAATTATATATCGGAGAATAAAAGCATTCATAAACAACTATCTTCTGAAAACGGAGAAGCAGACTATTCGCTCTGGAAAGCCGTCAAAAATATAATAGGACCACACACCATCCAATCTGAGAAATTTTGGATTAACCTTCAATTTACACCAATATTGAAATTGAGTATAAAATATCATCAAATGAGTGTGAACTTTTGACGATTCACCTAGTCATGTTAAAAGAAGTCAGCAAAAATAAAAAGTTAGTATAAACGTATGAGTTACGTTCAAAAACTGATATCAACTCAAAGAAAGTACCGGGCCGTCATTAATGCTGATTAAGACAGTATTTCAACTAGAACATGTACCGAATGCTTGGTAGATAACTGAATATTATTATCCGAAAAGCAGGAAAACCGACAACAAAATATTTCAGAGAGATGTCACTGTTGTCGGTAATAAATACTTGTAGCTAAAGTATTTGAAAAGCTTCTGTTGAAAATGTTTAAATAAAAAACAAAATAGAAAATCTAATATTTGTTGTAAATATTCAAAAATTCATCATGTGTATGGAAATGAGATAAAAAAGACTGAAAATGTTTGGCCAGCTTTCATACTGTCTAAAAACTAATCAACTATGCAGTCGATTCTGAAAGCCAGTGGAAGATAAGGTTTTCCTCCGATGGATGTTGAACTTGCAATAAGAGATCGTCGTCGATGTTACGAATCCCCCCCTGGAGGGGGGGCCCTCCAGCATCTAAACACGAATATTAAATCTAATTATATAACTATGGGGGTTGGCACAATGTCGGACTGCACCAACGTGTGTATATATATGTAAATATGGCGATATAACATACCGTGCTCCGATTTAAATGAAATAATATGGCGCCGAATGTAAAATGGATTAATTTCTGTTCCGTAATATAATGGCAAGCTTAGGCTCTGCCGTTAGCGTACGTGTAACAAATGAATATACGCGGATCTGCTCTATGTATTAGTATTCTACTTAATCTAGTTATTTTAAAAACTGTTTAAAACATCAATGGGATTTACTTATCCGGAATGGCTAGTCTAGCTAATGGTATGATTTTAGTTGAAGTAAAAAGAACATTTTTGTTATCGACGTTATTGCTATTTTGCATAACATTTACAAATTTTTATGGGGGTAGAAAAGTTACAAGTTACAGTTACAGTGGGGCAAAAGTTATTTCTGCAAAAAAATCGATTTAAAAGCAAAATTGATGATTTAAACAATAAAAAACACTCCAAATCTGCGCGCAACAATGTTGTTTTGTTCACAGTGGACGGTTTGTATTGGTGAAGGTCTTATTTACACATTATTTTCATAATTTTATGTTTTGAGTTTTAATGAGAAAAAACTAGCTGGATTAACTAGCTAATTCTTTCTGTGTTCGTCACTTCTTCGATAGCTCTCTTAGTGGTCTGCGGTTGGAGCCCTTTTATTTTAGTGCTCAGAGACTCTGTGATTTGGTTGCTCACAACTGACGATATCAGCTAGACTTTCTTGTCAATTAATGAAACACTTACTTTACACTAATTAATTTATTTGCACTAATTACAAGTTAAGTGAACCAAGTTGTTTCTTCATATGGGTCTTTCTAAGTAGATTTCTCGACTCTGACCTCACGAATTATCGCAAACTTTGAGTTTTAACTAACTTAACTGATGAAGTGAAAGAGAGTTTAGAACATCTGGGTTCTAGCTATTACTTTTACTTCCAAAATATACTGCATTTACCAATCACCTTATCTTCTAGCCAGTGATCACTTACAAGGGTTTTCAATATTCCAAATACGCTAGCGGCCAGACATTCCATCGTGTATTGATGATGTAATTATACATTGCTAAAAACCGCAAAAATGTTGTGTATTTCCGTTCCAAGGCAGAAAAATATTGCATTGTTTGTTATTAAACTAGTCAGTATAGCTCGAATATCGGTAATTAATTCACAGCAATAATGCCATTCTAATGTCAGTATTTACTATTTTAAATCCCTCTAAATATCTTTAAATTGTAATTAACGTAATATCGAGGTAAATAACACCGTTGGTAACATTTGAAGTTAGGCTTGATTTGTATCATTTATTCTGTATGTGAGTATTTAATAATTCTGTTCTAATAATTTTGTTACAGTTGCAACACTATCCAATTAGTATTCAAATCAGTGTTCAATATAATGTGGCTGGTTTAGTCATTCAAGTGGGCGTAAATTTAGTATATGTTAACAGAAGAAAGTGGGTTTCTAAATGTTGTATACTACTGGCCATATAATCTTAAAATACAAAGAATATATTTAGTTTGTTACAGTTTTACTTAAAATGAATAAAAAAATAATTTTTTCACATTTCTAAACTGGAATACACCTTTAAATTGTTGTCACTTAATAGCTCCGTTGTAGATGTTCAGCAAATTACTTATCATAATACTCCAGAAATTGAGAGCATAATTAATTGGGTTGCATCTCAAAAAAATTAAGTATATATTAGCAGAAATGAAAACTATAAAAAAATGGAAACAAAACAGATCACCAGAAAATTAAAATATCTTAAGCAATATAATACAAGAATTAAAAAGAGAAATATTGGAAGTTAAAAAAATCCACAAATACCTGCCTGCAGAAATAACAGAAATAGGGATTTTCAAATACTTACATTGCTGGCATTTATCAGCTTCGTTATAGATATTTAGCACACTGCGTGGACTACTACTCCAGAAATTGAGGTCACAATTAAAGGAATTGAATCCCAAAGGAATTAAGGAACTGGTAGTGGAGAACAAAGACTATGAAAAAATGGCAATACAATTAAACACCAAGGGATAAAATATGCACAAATAACTTTTTTAGATGTATCGTATCGTATAAATACTATATTTTAACAACATAAAACAAAAGGATAATTACAAAATATTTAAATATTTTTTCATCATACACGTTACCAATTTAGAACATAACAACTCAATTGAAAAGTCCCCGGCCGGAAAAAAATGGATAAAAAGGAATTTGGCGTGTTGATGAAATAATGCTTTTTGAAGGGAAAAGATAAAAAAGCAAAAAATTGAGTTGATGCCGAGTTTCCGGACACTACCCCAGGAAAATCAACCATCAAGGATTGGTATGCTAAGTTTAGACGTGGTGAAATGAGCACCGAAAACGAAAGTGAAAGCAGTGGATGCCGAAAAGGGGTTGTTACCGACGAAAACATTAAAAAAATCACAAAATGATTTTGAATGAACGTAAATGAAATTGAATGAAATAGCAGAACTCTAAAGATATCAACTGAACGTGTACACCATATCACTCACGAATATATGGGTATGCGAAAGCTCTGTGCAAAGTGGGTACCGCGCGAGCTCACTTTTGGCCAAAAACAACGACGAGTTGATGATTCGGAGCAGTGTTTGAATATGATCAAGCATAATAAATTCGTTATAATAGTTTTTGCGTCGATATGTGACAATGGATGAAACACGGCTTCTTCATTTCACTTCGAAGTCCAGTCGATAGTCATCCGAGTGGACTGCATACGATGAACCTGCTCCAAAGCGTGGGAAAACGCAACAGCCGGCTGGCCAGTTTATGGCGTCTGCATTTTGGGATGCGCATGGAATAATTTTCATTGAGTATCCTGAAAAAGGAAGGACCATCAACAGCGGCTATTACATAGCGTTATTGGACCGCTTGAAGGCTGAAATCGCTGAGAAACGGGCGCATTTCGTGAAGAAAAAAATGCTGCTTCACCAAGACAATGCACCGTATGACAAGTCAGTGGAAACGAGGGCAAAAATCCATGAATTGGGCTTCTAATTGCTTCCTCATCCACCGTATTCTCCAGATCTGGTTCCCAGCGACTATTTCCTGTTCTTAGATATCAAAAGAATGCTCGCTGAAATTTTCGTCGAATGAAGAGATTGTACTTATTAATGTTGTATTACTTGGTATAATTCATAAAATAATATACAGAACGCTGGTCCAATAGACTCAATAAATAAGTCACAATCCGCGTATCCAACTCTAAGAACCGTGAATACCTCTTTGGTCAGTAAATTCTATCCATCTAGAAGAACAGTTGGATTACCTTGTGTAATTCATAAAATAATAATCAGACACTGGTTCATTAGGGTTAATTATAAGTCGTTCTGAGATTATTGATTCACGAAACTGACATCATTAGTTTCTGGCTATTCACTATTTTCCTTGAAATAAAAGCAGGCTCTATCTTAACTAGGTAAAAGAAAATACGGATTTAAAAATTGTTATATTGCTGTCATTTACCAGTTTCGTTGCAGATGTTCAGCCCACCGCTTGGACTTATTACCCAGAAATTGAGGCCACAATTAAAGGAATTCAATCCCAATGAAATTAGGTAGAGAACTGGTAATGTAAAACGAAAATTACGAAAAAATGACCATACAACTAAACACCAAAGAAAGCAAATATGTACAAATAACTTTTTTATATGTAACGTATTGTATAAAAAACTATATTTTAACAAGATAAAACAGAAGGATAATTACGAAATATTTAAAGGCTTTTTTCCTCATACACGGTACCAATTTAGGACATTAGCATACAAGATAAATTTCAGCGAAACTTTTTAATCCAATTTAATTCCCCAAAAATATATTTTTATAAAATCCGTCGGGTTGTTTCTCTAAAAATCCTTAATATAAGCCATTTGCATAATATTAAGGTTTATACATTATGCATACGGTTTAAATAAAAGCAATTTTCTGTTGGAAAAACTTTTTCCGCCACCGTGTTCCTCATAAAGGCAAATATTCTTTTCGGATATTGTAAGCCAAAGTTTATATTATTTTATGCTCGTTGATTCTCCTCTTTTTTTGAGAGAAATTGGATACCACCAAATAAAAATATAATTAGAGATCGCTTACAATATTGTTTTCAGTGGATTTTCAGCTCGTTATAAATTATGTTGTTCCTTAAATCGAATAACCATCGAGGTAACTCAGTGAGTGGAAAGATTCCAGTCTAGTTAATATTAAAAAAATGAGCAATTATGAATTTATTAAGTTCACTAATACTGTGTAATATTGGTTATTTTCCCCTATTTAAAGTGGTTAAAGGGTAATATTCGGTGAATAAACAGAGATATGGAGCTCCAATGAGCTTTTGCCTCCTTGGTACAAGGCGTCTCAATAGAAAGTCTATGTTTGTTTAGATTATTACGTGAACTGAACGGATTGTTTGTTTCGATGATTTGTTTATGACGCTATTTTTGTGTGTCTGATATTGGGTGCGATCAGTATGTGTGCCTTAAATATAATCACTATTATTTGGTTATAATGTATCTTCATTCTCAGAAGTGTCGTGTATCCAGCGTATGTGCGGAGAATTAAAGAAGACAGACGTCGTTTTAATTGGAATAAACAACCCAAATTATGTAGATTAAGGATGTGTGTGTGGCATGGCATTTCTTTTATCTGGTACAGGAATACAACAGAAGAAATCATGAAAATATTACCCACACTTTAAAATCAAAATATGTCCAAATTGGGCCATGGCAAAATTACATTGAAGGTAAATATGATTATACTACATGAAAAGGTTTTGTTACCCTTTAAAAGGTTGTTTGTAAAGTGCCATCAATTAAAAACTGATTTATTTTGAAGTAGTTCATTTACTTGAAACAAATTTATATTGGTTAAAATACTTTTAATATTGTGGCTTAAGACTCCTTAATAAACTTAATAACCTTTTTAATAAGGATCTTAAAAAATACAGTAATATAAAATAAAATAATACAATTTGCAGACAAACAAGATGAGCTTGATTTTATAGGCAAAAGATTATCTCATGATTATTTTATTATATTTTTAATAGATCCTTAAGCTGTCTCTTTAACTTCTCGATTTTACCATAATAGGAGCATAGCAGTATTTTCGATATATATATTATACAATTTAATTTTTAGTTGTTGTTCTTTAGAGTATTATTCTTTGGTATGTTTTCCTCATTCTGATGTATATCATACAGTTTAACCGTTTTAGTTATGCGTTCCACAATTTTCACAACAACATTGTAAAAATAATTATAACTTGCATCAATACATTTTTGTGTTGAACAAAATGTTCATTACATACTTATAATTTAGCTTTTTGATATCTTATAATATTTGTATTTATATAGAATTCTATTTTAGTAAATTGTTTTGAAAAATTTGGGTTTTATTTCAAAATTTAATTGGTCAGTAGAATGTAGCATCAGAAGTTGGTAACGTGATGCGTATGAAATGCTCAACCAATGAAATGCTTTCCTAATAAATATTTTCATTACAGGTGCCTATAATGGTAATTTAAACTAACCAATGAAATGTAGCGAAATAACTTTCTCAGCGCCTTCTTGTTGAAACCACGCAAAACAATCCTGAAATTATTTCTGTTAAGTGAGCACTCTATATATTACTGTATACCTGAGAGTTGAGAAGTAATAATATGTGTCAGTTTTACAAAAATTCCGAGATCTCTGCTATATTGAAGGTTTTCATCACCTAAATGATGAGTAAGGTATATCTCTTATTCGATAATGGACAACCAAACAGACGAATAAGAACTAATAAAACTGTGAAAGTGGCCCACGGTCATCAAGAACCTAGAAACTAGAAAACTAAAAAAAAAGAACCTAGAAAGCATGTTAAATGAATTCGGATACCTTTCAGAAATGATGTTTATATACAACATAGAATAGTTAGATATAGAAGGCGATCTACCATATAAAATGTGACTAAATCAGACAGAGAGCACTACAAGTGGGAATATTTTTAGCGGGAAATTAAAAAAGTAATGACATACATAATAATAATGACATAAATACAATTTAACATTTGAATACTAAATAAAACAAAAACACATAAAAACAAATATAGACAATTTTTAATTTGGTTAATAATATAATTTTAAATCAGAATATGCTAGAAGTTGTGTAATACTGAAATAATTGAAATATTAAATATTATGTATGTAAAGCATATACACTTCAACCAGCACCAATATAAAATCTGTTTTCACAACGTTTGATACGAATATCCATCCATTAAAGACATCTTCTTCAGTGTGTCTAACATAATTACAATTAGAAGAATAAGAAGCAAAAACTGTCTGGATATGTTGAAAGAAGCATTGTCTACAATAACATCTTTCTTTTTTTTTTGGATGAATTAGATCAGACACACTGAAGAAGATGTCGGCAAATGGTGGAATCGTGAACAAGTTTTAGATAAATTGGAAATTAACAGCTTACTTATTCACTTGTATAGCGATTCCGAAAGTGATAGTAATTGAATGAAACTTTCTGAATATGGGATTATGATTCAATGTTGACAATTACGGAGCAAAGGCGATGAGGGTGGAAACAACTAAAGATGAGTATATAATTAATATAGGCTCTCTGTAGAAAATCGTACTGTAGTGTGTGATTAATGGGCATAGATCTGTGTGTAATTGTTCAGATTATATATGAGCATTTGTTTAAAATGGATGAATAGAAAAATAATACTTTAGGGTAAATGATATGGCTCGGTGAATGGAGGTAGAACGAAATGAAACAGTGATTTGAAAAACCGTTATTTATTGGCTATATAAAAAATGTGAAAAATACAATTAGATAAATCGGATGGGCGCGGTTTTACCTGGAGACGAGGCTTGGGCAGTCGATGGTGCCACGTCTAAATCAGACGATGGTCGAGTACTGAATGAACCTTCAATAACATCCCAGATAAACCAGCTATTCGTTATCGGGTTCTCGTTGGCACTGCTGGTACCCCGCCTGTGTTCAACATCTGGGATTATATTTCTGGGTATTTTGTAGACCGTTATTCCACGACGTAAAATTCGACATGCCTCAAGGTCGCTACAGCACTAACAGTTTTGCAGATATGGCAAAAGCATTAAGGAGAAAGACAGTGATATTAATGTGACTTTACGAGGAAACATTGCATCGATGGAAACAAGAACTAAGCGTGAAAGGTTAATTAGGTAGATTAGGCCTCCAGGGGACACTATTACATAACGAAAGGGAGCCTAGAACTCATAGTTGGTGCGGAAAAGAAAAAGTTCAAAGCAAATTTAACAAAACACAACCACAACCTACGAACTATTATGACTGCATAATTAATTATAGTTGATGTCTTCCGACAATGTATGCATTCGATATGCTATAATGCGATATGTTAACGTTAAAATAAATTATTTTTGATAACATTATATTTGTTCCATTACATTACTTAGATTAAAATTTTGTTATATGTCAAAGCCAAAATGAACTAAAACTCAGAGTTGAGGAGGCCGGAGGACGTTTTGACGTCATCAGTTTAGTTGATATGAGTGCAATGAAACACACTGAATAGGCTATGTAATTATTTTTTATAATAAAATCTGTCATGTGACACATTCCAAAGAATAACTCTTAGTCGGTACACATACATTGGATACTTGATTTTTTATTTTAGGGAAACCGCAACCCATCTAAAACATTTTAAATGATTTGTAGGTTTGAGATAAATTTTAAAATCCTGTTTTTTTTTCTCTTCGATGGTTACCAAAGTTTATCGGAAATGGAGGCTTTTAAAGCGAAAGCAAACTACGTTAATGTGATGACTCTCGGCGTAAGCTGGTGGAAAAAGTTATTTTGTCAAGTTTGGATAAATCACCAATTTATTATAGTCACCGCAAATTCAATAAGATAAAAAAGTTAGATTCGGTAAAGTTTTGATATGATTGAAAAAGGGGCCTTTTCGAAAAGCCTCTCGACGTTTACAAATCACTACACATATTGGATTAGTAATTTTCGTGAAAATGGATCAAACCTTAACATCGGTTGATAAGTACCCAGTTTAATTGACATTTAGTGCCTAAAAAAGTAAACCTTTTTTTTAACGTTTATTTATCTTATCTTTTCTCTATATATTAATCGGCTTAGCGAAAATTATGTCTCCCTTTTTGAGGAAAACGGGAATACCATCATAGAAGAAATTTTGAATTGTTAACAGTAAATTTGTAAACATTAATACATATTAAGGTTCGTAAGGATTAATGTTATAAGATATGTGAATAAATGACATTTTGCTGTTTGAACTTTGTATCAATTATTTTAATAATTATTTTAATAACCCAATAGTTAATTTAATGATTGAAAGTACATTTCTTTAATACACTTTTATAATTGTAAAAATAAATTACCTAATTGTATTTATTATTGTTTTAATATAGGTAATAAAGGCAAATATCACTTTCAAAATTCTTTTATTCATATATTCTCTATTTTCATATACAAGTATTTATTACTTCATTTATTATTCCACATTTATATTTATGATATGAAAGTGAAGAAAGAAAATACTGATATTTAATGTTCTGAAGTTGTTACAGCTCTGAAAATAATCTTGTTTATGATACTATGTTATAATATTCAGTGTTGTAATAATTTAAATTTACCAATACTTTGTTGATTATTGGAACTTTAATTAAATATTATTAAAAGATTAAGTTAAATGCCATTTAGAAAAGTTTAGTGAGTGTTAGTTCTTGAGATAGATTTTAATATGTTAAATAATAAGTTTTAATATGTCATTGATTTAACTTATTTTATATATCAAATAATTTTCTGATCTTATATAAACTGTAAACTGACAAATTTGGTTTCATATAACTTATAAATTATTCCCTTTATTTTGTTACGGAAGATTGTCTAACGGGAAAAATATTGTTTAACAAAGTTTAACAAAACGAGTTTAACAAATTGAGGACGAACTTGGATCACTAACTCTTTTGATGAACTTTTCTAGTTTTTTTTTGGTTGCTTTAGATAATTTAGATATCTATTAGTCTCAGTTCTTGTTTTATTCTTTGGCATAATTTTCGTTACTACTGACGTACATTTGTCATTTTCTGTCTGCACTTCGTATGCCCTTAATTCTTTCATTTCAATAATGTTAATATTTTCCAGGTGCTTGTTTTTTTCAGTTTATTCAGTATTTTTCTTCATATTACTTCTTTTTACTGATAAACTTTTTTTATGATATATTTTTTTTTACGTTTATCGTTATTGATAATTAAATTTTTCTTGCTTTGTTTTTTTGTTCTTTTGAATTCTATTAAAAAACAGTATCTCTGGTTGAACCTATGCTTAAGAGTAGTGTTGTCTTAATCCTTCTTCCTATTTAACCTGTACCTTCTGTTTTCTTTTGGCAATAATTCTGTAAATATTCTTTTTTTATTCTTTGAGGTTATAAATTTGAGGTTATAGGTTTTAGATTTGTTTTTTTCCTCTTTTTCATTATCTGTTTTTTATCATATTTATTTCGCTTTTTATAATGTTTATCATAATTTGTTTTATAATTTCAATTATGGAAACACACTAAAAAGATAATTTTTGGATTTTTTTAATATATTTTGAAATGTATTAATAAAATATATTTATCGTTGTAAAAGTACATTCTAAAACCGATATGCACCTATGGCAGTTTTGAGCATTTTCCGCGAAAAGTAATATAAGAAAATTACAAATTTTCCAAAACTAAGTACTAAGAGTAATTATAAGAACACCCAGATCCAATAGAAATGATTATTTACACCGAAATCCTTAGTTATCAACTGTTACTCAGGAAATAGAAAAAAGTGTAAAGGAGCATGTTGAGCCATTCCTTTGTTAACGAAGGAGTATTGCATCTCTTGGATATCAGTCGAACAAGATAAAGACTCAAAAGGATTAAATAGAAAAACCAGCAGTTTTAATAAATATATTATTACTATAGAGACCAAGTAAGAACCGATAAGTAAGATATTAAAATAATTTTATTAATCCAATTAATTAAAAAGCGTAATGAACATAGAAAGTTTGATATTTTTTGGTGATCATTGAATAGGTAAATTACAAAATCAGATGCACATTATAAACAATTTCTAACAATTCTAACAATTATTTTATCATATGGCTTAATATTTTAATATGGTTGCAACTCATTTCTAGCCATGATTTGATGATCATTTAATTGGTTTATATAGCAAGGGTTAATTTCATGTATCTGTTTATTTATATATTTATATTTTAGAATACATTAATATTGCATGCTTGCATATTTTAACTTCTGCGTACAATTATTTTTTGTTAATAATTTCTTCGTTATTTCCTGCAAATTATTTTGGTTTATACTACAGCACGTCTTAAAGGGGTTGCTGATTATTTTCTAGGAAATTCAACCGAAGGTTGTTAAGAAGATTTTCGTCTTAAGACCACCTCTGTTGATTAGAAGGTAATAAATGTTTTATTAATGAGGTAATTTATCTTTTAATCCTCTTAGAGATTATCTGTAATCTGTTAAGGCTCTCGCAAAGTTGCGTCTGATTCGGGAATTAATTAGAATATAAACTATAAACAAGAAATTATAATGAGCATGGTATTAATTACATTTTATTAAATCTATATTATGTTTAATGAATTTCGTTATCAAGGCCCGTGGCTTTAAATATAGGGACTTTTTTAATGTGGTCTTGATCTAAATGCTGCCATTTTTTCTCAATTTAAGTGAAAAATTAATAAAAATTAGTCCTTGGGTTTAATATTTTATATCACAGAAAAACTACAGATACGTTGTGTTTAATTTTCCCGATATTAAGTTTTATATAATTTTTAATATAATGTAATTTCTCTTTTGGTAATAGTCTTTTTTATAAAATATTTTCACGAATACTTTTTACATTTTCTTTTGATCTTTATCCGAGAAAATTGTCGGGAATATTGAGGAACTATCCCTTATTTTCTAGTAATTAGAAAAATGTGTGCCTATAAAAGCCTGTCGCGTCGACGAAATGAGGTGATTATTTGGACGGAGCTTCGGAAGGAATTTCTATTTAATTTCGAACGTTCTGAAAACACAGGAACAAAATTGCTGACTCATTTTTGTAGAGTATTTGCATATTTCATGTAGTTGATGAAGAATATTACTTATATTAATAAAATGTCGAGTGGTTATTCGTATTAGTGTATCTTACGTACCTTACATATATATAAAGGCATCCAAAAGTGACAGGAGAGTCAATTTTCTAAATAAAAATCGCATAGTTTATTATTTCGCCAACGCAAATGTTAATACGGAGTTATTAAAATATGGATAGAATATATATAATAAAATTCAGCATATGTATAATTATTTAATAAAAAAAAATGATTCGTGAAGATATTTCAAACATTTACAATTCTGTAATGATTACAAAATGATCCAAAATCACCAGAAGATATATTCAGTCCCAAGAGAAAAGAATGTGTATGTGTAAATTTCACTATGAGGTAGACATAATAAAACCTTAAATTAAAAATATTTCCTTTATTTGGTGATACAAAATGTATAAATGGAGTCATCAGGCTCAGTCATCGTCAACTATAGGGAGAGAAATTATATAAACAGGTATGAATTTGTATTTACCGCATAATGTGATTTATATATATTTTATTACTATTTTGAAGGTGAAATATCCGTTAAATGGGTTTAAATTACTTCAGATACAATGCCTAAGAAGTATGAAGAAATAAGAGCTGACAAGTGCAAGATAATTTGGATGGAAAAGCCACAGTCCTTATAAGAGGATAGTATCTTTTCAAATTATAAAGTAAAAAATAGACCTCCTAACAAGCATATTTGAGACATGTCTTGGAAAAAATGAAGGAGTGACATCTTGAAACTAGAGATACATCTGCTGTCTAAAGAATAACTTAGGTAAGTAACTCTTTTCTCTAAAACTACTGTGTTTAGTGAGTTTTACTTTATATTTTAGAAGAAATGTTCGAAGATATGGTTCTTTTTGGAAAGAAGCTAAGAAGTGATTGTTGAGTATACTGTATTTAATGGGTGGTTATTTTTACATGTTGATGTGTTCGTCGCATTTTAAAATGTTTGCATTGTTCTATGAATTAAATAAAATTAGTTGGCAAACTTAATATTTTCATTTTGTTAATAATCATTTTATATAAGTTTATTATTAAACATCTTTTCTCTCACCAGTTGTGAAATACTTTTTCCATATTATTTCACAAATTTTTGTACTATAGAGAATATAAATAAATGTAATTCCTTTCAATGAAAGATAAGAAAAACAATTCATAATTTCGACACGTTTCTTTAGTAATTACCATTTGTAAAATAGAAATCAAAGTTAAAGGTTATTTCAGATTCCTGCAAGTAATATATAAGTATTTTAAGTTTTCGTATTTTTAATGAGGTTTTTATATAATTATATGTATTATAATTAATCATTAATAGATATAAAATACTTATTTATCATTCAAAGACATAAAAAGTAATAAATAAATTACAAGGAAATCCAGGGTTATTTTTTCAACCAAAAAAAAAACATATGTCATTCAGAATCCCGCCAATATTTCCCACGTTCGCTCGAATTTGTTGGTCAGATCCCCGGCACCTAGAACTCATTCTGTTCGTCGCCAAGCGCTGAAAGTCGTTGTAGCGAACACTGGAACTAAGAAAAGTGCATACGCGCTACGACTTTGAACTAATTTTGAAATCTGTTCATCACGAATGTTCGCCAAATTCAGCTCTGCTCATGCGCATTTTCGATTTTCTCACGAAATTCGCCCCGAATGCTCAGGTCTGTACTCACTATTCCATTTTAAAAAATCTAGGTAAGATACCTATGGGCTCGAATAATTTTAATGAACATTCAATACTTTCAAACGTTTTTACATGTATATTCTGACAATTTTTCAACACGGTTATACCGTGTGGAAAGAACGACATTAGTTTAGCAGGAATTCAATCATCAATCAATTTTCACTTCTTGAATTTTCAATCTCTTGAATATCGAAACCATGTGCTAGCCAAGCAGTGAATTCACTACATTCAGTGAGTATACTGGTTGAAGCATAACGTCCCACTCGAGTTGCAACAGTGTCTACTACATCTACTACATCTTGTACGTCCCATCCTCTACGGAATAGGATTTATGACCATGAATATTCCATTTTGGTGTTGAGATAAATTGATTTTCTGAACTCATGACTTTTTTCTCTTGAAATTGTTCTAATAGATCCACTTTTCGTCGCCAGTCACAATATGTCACAGAACATTTTTCTTTTTTTTTACCTGGCAAGCAATAAAAATGTGATATTGAAATAGTTCGGAAATTGCAATTTCAGTCAATTAGTTTGGCATCCATTATCCATCTTTTGAGATCGGACTTTTTTGTCCTCTTTATTATTGACACTAAAATTTACACAATTGCTATATGATGGAGCAGCATCTACAAGTTGTAATAAAAAAGAATGTCGGGAATGCAATTTTGAACGTTCTAGGATTAACATCTGCATGCCATGACTCTGTAGTTTCTTTTTATTAATCTCTTAGAACTTCAACAATCTGCAATGAGTATTATATTATAATATTATATATTATAATAGTATTATATTATATTATAATCTGCGTGAGCAATAAGTATTATATTATTTCCGTTATACAATATAACTATGTTATATAGAAGATGGCTTCAGTATGTGACCTGCTGCATAAACTTGTAAACTAAATCTTCTTATTGTAAGGTCTATTCTAACTTATTCTAAAGGCTATTCTAAATTATTCTAGATATTAGTAT
Source organism: Rhynchophorus ferrugineus (assembly GCF_030347505.1). Classification (NCBI taxonomy): domain Eukaryota; kingdom Metazoa; phylum Arthropoda; class Insecta; order Coleoptera; family Curculionidae; genus Rhynchophorus; species Rhynchophorus ferrugineus. Next base: position 24,549,920 of record NW_027472581.1, on the reverse strand, counting down.
AGTTCGTATGGTAGTTTGCGTTTGAGATTACGCAGTGCATTGTCGCGTATATTTAACTCTTGTGGCGAGTGATGACTTTGTAATAACTCAATAATACTAAGTGGAAAATTGTAATTTTATGTAGTTAAATGCCAAATTCATGTAATTTAACAGGTGACTTTAGTTATTCAAAAATTGTTTACATATACAAATAAAATATGCACGCAGAGGCATTCAAAACACAAACAATCGCAAAAATATCGATAACTTATTTAATGTCATAATATTGATACAGCTGAAAAACACGAACTCAGAGTTATATGTATGAGCTAAAAATCTGGATTGCCTTTATTGCTGAAAATGTCCACGAATAACATCTATTAAAGGAACGAAGACCCGGAATGACTTGTACATCAATAATTCCTCGCTGCCGTTCACCGCTGGAGCTGCTTCTTAGCTTCAGGCATCGATAAATCGTCAGTTACATCCGAATAAGGTACAAGTACTAATGACTAACTTAAATCACAAGAATTGTTTCTAGCTAGAGCCAAATTGCGAAATAGGTAGACGTATATTACAGCCATACGCTACGATAAATGTCAATAGACCTCTTAATTTATGGTACCACAATTGTTTCAGTTGTTATATATTGCTCAAGTTTATTGACGATTGTCGCACGGGTTGGGTCTTATGGATATTAACGCAGTTCAATTAGTCTGCTATTGATTGAGTTCTATTTCACTTAAAATGCTAATGCCGACGCTGGTTTACAACATTAATCATTCATTTCATTGTGGTACGATATTTTGTTTATTTAATGAAGTTTTGATAATATTTATTATCTGAAGCTTTATTCTATACAAATAACTGAATATTGAAAATTAGGTCACCACTGTTTCATATCATTTTAGACCTAATAATTCAGCCATAACCAAAAACACTCCGTCATATATTGCAAATCTCCCAACATACCAAGTCTATTAATAAGGCAATCAACTATCAGGGTTATTATCAAGAGTTTTTAGAAAACAGTACTTAATTTAGGAAGCAATATAGGAAAAATATAGTGACTACCAAGAAGTAAGAGTATAGAGGAAATAAAAATTGAAAAGTTAAAAAATATATTGAGAGAACTAAGTAACGGAAAAGCACCGTGTCAAGATATATATACAAGATACCAGAAAAACTGAAAGAAATTGGTCAGAAAACTACTGATTTATAATTGGAAATTTGCTATAGAGTATGGAAAGAGAACAAGGATTGAAAAATAGCAAGTATTGTTTCAATACATAAAGAAAGAGAAAACATAGATGTAATAATTAAGAAGGGAATGTATTGTCATGCATAGCAAATCACATATGGTAAATTTAAGGGCTGAATCTAAATTAATAGTCCGTTTTTTTAAATTGGAAATATTTAGTAACCGCATTATTTTACTAATTTTGACCATTAACGCCCATTTATTGATTTAAAAGATATCAAAAATGAATAGAGATTGAACCGAATCGTTTATACTGTTGGAGATCTGTCTCATGCATTAGGTTTTAACAGTAATCGCTCATTATTACTTTGTCCCAAAATCCTTGGTATCGCCTTTCGGTTTTCGCTATATATATTTCGGTCGAATGTCACTCAAAATACATTTTCTTATTTCATGTCTTGATTTTTCCAGAGGGGGTACACCAAGATATGAATGAAGAAAATTTATTTTGGGTGACATTCGATCTCCAATCTTGTGATAATTTTGCAGCAAATTATCGATTACGTGTTTATATTCCGGTCATATTTGTGGCTAGCGAGAGAGTTGCGAACAATACTTTGAAACAATAGCCCCTGATGTTGTTTTACCAGGCGTTAAATATGTTGTAAACTTTGCGTTGGCTTGTTTAGTTAGCTTCAACATTGGAAAATCTATTAAATGTATATTTGAAATATATATTTAATGAAACAAAATCCTTTTCATTGCTCGCGTATGATGAAGGCGATGATCTTTTGAGGCGAAGGCATTTTTTGTACTGGTGCCTGGAGAAATTGGAAATGGATTCGTATTGGCAATGGATGATTCGATTCGAATATTTTTTTTCAAAGGGCCCACTTGTACAGCTTTGTTCTGTTACGCGTTTACAAGACAAAGGTGGTATCCATGGCTTCTCAGTGTTTACATTAGCAATGGAATGGAACTGAAGTCAGGAGAAGGAAATGAATGCCAGAATTGGAAAAACCATTGAACTGTACTTCGAAAATTCATTTCATTAACAAAAAGGAAATATGAACCAAAACCAAAGTGGTAGTGTTCGAAGCAATTTATAGACTAATCCTAACATTCCGATTAGAGACGTGGGTACTGTACTGTCAAAGTGAGATACAAAGATAAAAGTAAGATACAAGCTGCAGAAATACAATACCTTAATATTGGAGTCAGTGGAAGAGTCATAAAACGAAGATAAATCACTCGGTGTGGAAATTTACGGTCTCTTGTGTTGAGATTCTCGGGGTGTTTTTCAACTTCCATTGCTTTCGTATAATGCCCTTTGATTCATGCATCACATTAACTTTCGCTTTTGTGTTATCAAAATCAATCTTCTGTGAAGTCATTTTCATATGTTGTGCGAGAGATGACGTTTTTTTTCGTTTTTATGGACCGCATTGCGATGTTTCTCTCTTCGTATATCTATTCATTATTCCCTGTAAACTTCTTGGCGTTTTAGCATAATTTTGGTCTGTGGTGCCTTTTATGTAACGCCGCAAATTTTTCCTAATGGCTTCTCTTTCTATTTTTTACTTTTTATTCGATGCATCATTTATTTTTGAAAATGAAATAGGTATTAGTGAAATAATGTTTTGTTAGGTTTTTTTTCCCTCGATATATTGTATTTATTTGTTGTTGCTTGTCATCTCTTCTGCAGGTACGTTGTTCAAAAGTGATACCACGTCAATATATATATATATATATATATATATATATATATATATATATATATATATATATATATATGAATTATCTTTGATAAAAACACAGGATGGTGGCAACATTCTCATCTAATCCGTTATCAAACAACATGAATTAAGGACGACGGAAAGATAAAATTGTAATAACCGTATCCAAATGAAATGGAATAACAGGAACATAAAATTTAATATTAAATAAAAGTTTGTTCGATCGGTCCCAAACGAGCTGTTAAAACGTAGGAGCCTTGCGTAAAATTGTATATAAATTGGTTCAGTGGTTATTGAGATATCCTGCTTACCGCCAAGTGCTTTTTTTAAAACAAGATTTCGATAAAAATGCTGTTCAAACTTTTTTCGCGCTTGTTTTATATTGTACGCATCGATACGTCTTAAACAAATTATCCTTGAAACATTTTAAAAATTAAATAGTAATGTTAAGGTTTTAAAATTAGTATTGGATTTGTAAAGACATTACTTATGGTGAACTTGTTAACTTATAAATAACAATAATTCTACTCAGTATGTTATATCATTTTATAACTTTTGTTAACTTTTATAACTTTTGACATTGATTTAGTGGACAGAGAACAACTCTTATTTATATATTAATCTTGATAACATTGATAAGTAATCTCTAAGGATATTATAAGATTATCAGAATTAGGAAGAATATTAGGTCACCAATTTAGTACAGAAATAATGTGCGTATAAAGAAGACGAAATCTTTACAAATTTATGTATATAAATCACTTTGGAAAACGATTTTGGATTATATAATGTATCATATAAAGGTCAAAATTCGCTTATCTCTTCCAAAAAATATTAAGGTTATAGAGGGCGATCTGAAGAATCAAAATAACTAAGATTTGCTGAGGCTACGATTAAGACGGGTTGTTATTGATGGAAAAGTTTGAAATGGTACGACATATACAACAGCCATAAACAACAGCTTTGAGCAATATATACGATATAGTTTTAAAGTAGTTTAGCACTAAATAATATACAGCAATACAAATGTTTGGAATTATTCGATTTTCTTTGTTTTATATTTTGCGTTTTCAGATCATACCTCATGGACATTTTACGGTAAAACAGGGTGACGAATACACTGATCTCCATCCAATATACTCAGGTATTCTGCAGGCCAGTATTCTTGATCCACTGTTATATCTATTGTATTCCGCTCAATACATACAAACCTCAAAAAACACTACTGTTTCAACATATGCTGACGATACAGCGGTTTTATCATTAAACAAAGATTCAATATCAACCACAAGAAAGCTCCAACTTCATCTCAACAAAGTCGAATTGTGGTTGAAAACATCGCGTATCAGAGCAAATGAGACAAAATCTACCCATGTGACATTCACCCTTTGTAAAAGATCTTGTCCCTCAGAAAAAATAAATAATTATGCATTGCATTGCATTTATGAACGCATTTTGATCGACGTTTAACACGGAAAAAGCATATAGTGACAAAATGCAAACAGCTTGGGATTGAACTAAATCAAATGTATTGACTGATAGGGCATAAAGCTAAATTATCTTTAGACAACAAGGTTTTTGTTTAATAAGTCAATACATAGGCCCATTTGGACCTATGGTATTAAACTGTGGGGTACAACTAGCAAATCTAACATAGATATTCTCCAGAGGTTCCAGAATAAAGTGTTGCGAGTCATCGTCGATGTCCCATATTGCATCTCCAACAAGCTGATTCAGCGCGACATCCCCATATAACCCACAACGAGTGTGATTGGAAGTGCTAAATACTCTGAAAATTGATATAAATGATTTGAATTAACCATTTTTCCGGTAATATAACGGTATGGTATTGAAAGAATAATTTTCATTTGGTCCATTGGATTTAGTTGATCCGATTTTGTACTTCATAAGAATTTGGAAACCGTGCGCCAATCAAGCCAAGCTGCATAAATTCGAACAAGGTAATCATAATGTCTTTGGCAGCTCGTAATACGGACCACCAAGACTTTATTATGATCATGAATATTCCACTGCATTGTCGATTTGGATGGTTCTTCTGAGCTAACTCATGGGTTTGTTCACTTGGGTTTGTCGTAGTAGATTCAATTATTGTCGTCAGTCACAATATTCTACAGAAAACATTCTTTTCTTGCCTGGTAACCAATGAAACCGCTATGTTCAAGCAGTTTGAAATTATATTTTAAGTAATTCTCTAGTTTTGAATATATAGTACTGCATTCAATGGCCTGGGAAGAGTTGATTCATCAACTGATAAGCTCTCTCATAGCTTCTTAAGAGTTTGAGCTGAGTTTTTGTCCAATACAAGTCTTGAAATACATTAACTTTTTTTATTCTCCAGGCTATTCTTTGTCATTGACTTCAAAATTACTAGTATATACTAAATATAACTGTTGTTTTATGTAGAGAATGTTAAAACCATAGAATTTAATTGGTTGTTGTTGTTTTTTTATATTGATATGTTACGTGTCCCGTTTTGTGATGCGAGGGTGTTCATGTGTTGATGGTATACGTGGTGGGCTTCTGTGGTTTTCGTCCATCAGGCTAGTCTCGTGGGATGTCGTCGTCGACCATGTGATGTTGATGGGTTACGTTCCTCGTGCTATCCTTCCATGTACTTGTCAAACACCCGTCGAGAGGCTTATATTGAGTTGATTTACCTGTTAGACACTTTGATCACGTCGGGGTCATCAATTGTAGGAATGTTCGTCGAGTCGGTCAAAATGTGTGGCTGCCGCTGCGATTATTTGTCAGAACACTCACTACTATTTTTGGAAGGAATTTGCACGAGAACTGAAAACACTGGCTGAAGAAATACTGTTTATTTTTAATATTAAATTATACATGTGGTCGACGGGAGAATTGCAAGGATATTAGGTTAGGTAGAGGAAGTACGGTAGCGTTGTGGAAGTGGTACTATTACAAGGGGATGGAGAAAAGAAAAGAGAGCGAGACGTCGTCGTGATGGTCTTTTATCGCCTGGAACTGCATGGTACCAATCCACCGGCGTTGCCAACCTTTGTACTTGCTGGTGGTGAATTCGTGGTGGCCTAAAGAGTCGTGGCGGTCGCCACAAAACCATAGAATTTAAAACTATTTTAATTTAAAATTAGAAGTTAAAAGCAGCGACACTAAGGGTTCTTATATATATAACCCTTAATGTCGCTGTTTAACAAGTCACCTCTTTTTTCCGTTAAATAAAATAACATTTTCATTTTTACAAACATATAATATTTATGTCGGTAGAAACAGCCAATGGATTTAAGCACTCAACGATGTTTCGGAAAATACTGTTACCATATATAGTGGAAGTTATTGTTCTTAAAGAATTTTTGCATTGTCTAAGGCAATAAAAAGTCCAAAGTGGTATAACCCCTTAAACTTTACAATAATAAATATACGGAGAGATATAGGGATAACAGCAGTATATTAAATAAAATTTGGCCATAAATTCCTCTCAATTGATAATTCAATTTATCTTCTGTTGAAGGTAGACGGACACATCTCAAACTTTAAACCAGTTTTACTATTGTTCCATAAAATAATTTATTATATATCTAAGAAAAAATAAAACGAGAAAATTGTGTCTTACGGTCGTTTTATTACCGAGACTCTCTATCTCGGGGAAAAGTTCCGTGAAGACTGTAAAAATAAATTAAAATCTAAGGAGCAAGAAAAGATCGGTCGTAAAGAAGAGCCTGTCCCAGGTTGCATTTAAAATTTAGGTGTCTGCATTCGGTGGGCCAAAAACTGAGAACCAATCTAATTTTATATTAATTTGTCGTAAAGCAAGATGGTCTTTTCAAGTTCTCGTCGAAATAGTTTCTCGACGAAGTGCTGTCGTTATAATTTAACGTCTGTTTAAAACTGTTTTCTTTTGTTTGGTTCGCGATAATTGCACTTTTATTAGGATCGTTAGTTGAGAAGACGGACCAGATCTGTTTGATGCATTTATGACCTACTGAATATAATACTGTTGTTTATTTAGTAATAAAAAGTAAAGGATATCATACCTAACAGATCTTATCCTATCTAAGCTATGAATATTCAATTCAATTTTGATGTACAATATGGTTAGGTTTGTCTCCTGGTGTAGAAATATATAAGGCTGAAGATTTTCTATCTTTTAATTCAAAAAATTCACAATGAAGCAATAATTTTACTTGAGGGTGCCTTGATGCTTACCAACATACCAACTAATAAAATGAACTAATAAATAATACAATTAGTAAGAATGAATGAATAGAAAGTTAATTGTGAATAAGTGAATAAATGATTTTGGCGACAATATGATTGCAAAATGGAATTACGCTATACTTGCTTCATCAGGTATTGCAGCTGCGTTGTTGGAAGGCGGTCGAACAGTTTATTCACCACTGAAGGTACCATTAAACATTGAAACTCGAACTTTCGAACGAAAACAATTTGATGACTGCATAATGGTACACAAAATTCCTTTGGAAGCACAGACCAACGTAGACGTACACGTTTTAATACTGCATTTTTAATAACAATAGGTGTTTATAATAAATTAATGATTATGCTAGGATAGTAGTTTTAATATAAAATTAATATTAAATGAAATTTATAAAACCAGTGGGTAACACAATTCAGGGGCTTCGTTTTTAAAATTAAATGCCTTACAATATGGTCATTGGTCTAATAGTTTTTAACGATTTTCTGTGAACTGTAATTCTTGTTGAATTATCACTACTATATAACCTAAAAACATATATTAAATTAAGCTTTCCCATAAAACCAAATTGTGGTGAGCAACTACATTGAACAAAGACCCTTTAACAAATTCAACACTGAATAAATGCTCTGATCGAATGGGCTGTATACTAAGAAATGAATAAAAACAATTTTTATGGATATTTTTCCACTAATACAGCTGTTGAAAGACATTTATGTAACTGTTATCAGAAATTGGAAAAATCTAAGTTATTCATAAATAACTAAACATTAAGGACCTCATTTCTATTGTTGTTCGCTTCACTTGAAATGCTCGACGTATAAAATTAACGTTACACAAGTACAATTACAATTTAATATACTTTAAATGGCTCCGGCGGGATTTGCTACTATATAAAGTTTATAGATATGGAGTATATAAATTGTCACACTATCTTGTAAACTTGTAAATGACTGGCAGTTGAAGACGTGAATTTTCATACTGTTTAATTTTCCTAAAATAACATAAACTATGGCCTACAGTATAATGACAATATGATAAAACAAAAACTATGGATACTATGAAGTTGACGAAATCTTTATGGACGCTTTAGTTACTTAAAACTAGTATATTAGATGTAAGAATAGATTTCGTCTTTTTAACAAAAACACTCCACCAGTTAAGTAATGAAGAATCGTTTGACTTGAACACAATGTTGTCAAGGATAGTGCTATTATTGAATTCTTCAACCAGTCATGAAATTTCTACTATAACTAGCGTATTGGTCTCAAAAAGGTGATCTTTGGAAAAGAAGTAAGAGTAGAAAGATATGTACAACACAAATAACAAATGAAAACCCGATATTAAAACAGTATGTAATCACATTGTTAGTTAATTCGTGTGGTGGCCATTTTCTTTCGTTTTGCATCTCCCCTGTCCCATGGAAATCTCTGGAAGTTACCACATGTTAAGCTGTTTGGAAGTTCTTTGGGAGCTTCAGCACATCATTTGTTCAATAAGACTCGCAATACCTCCAGGTTGTTCTTTGATATTGACATTAGCATTACCACTTTTAGATAGTTTAAACAAAAACCGGAAATTAGCACATGACGAAATGTAATAGTAAACCTGCTACGAGTTTATACATACTAAACAAGTCATTGATACTAAATGCAAAAATGTTATTTTATGAAAGTTATGTAAAAAAATGTTAAAACTCATTCTCATCAGTAAATATTGCTGATCAAAATACATCCCAACATTTAATATATATATATAATAATATTTCTGTACCGGTGCATATCACTGAATGCCTAAATATGAGTGCGTTCTGAGATGGTCTAGATTAAAAACAGAATCCGGTAGATGGCACTGAGGTAAGGTTACAGCAATTCTTTTTGAACTAAGAAAACTTAAAATAAAAGTGAACTCAAGTCATCAAGATGTTTAATGTATTGCGTGCCGCAATTTGTAAATTCTTTTTAGAATCCGAAAATATTTTCCTTCTCATTTTAGTCTAGTTAGTAAGAGACATAATTCTGTCTGATAAGTTCGAACATGTAACCGAATCAGCCTACGAAAGTCACCCGGTTGTCAAATGTTTGTAAATTTTTTAAAAATATTAATTATAATAAGTACATGATATAAACCGCCCAACGCTGTTTTAATTAATTTCAAATCGTTGCTTATTATTACTCTGATTGAAAATGCTTAAGCTAGATAGAAAATCGTTCTCTAATTAGTTACTTCAAACAAGATGATGAAATAGTAAAATTCGCTAGAGAAGTAAGTATCTTTACTGTTAAATATTAAGTATGTTAGTAGTTAAAATCATGTAATAAAATCAGAATTTCAATTCGTGTATTTATATAAGACAGAAGTGTATTTATATAAGAAGATATTTCAGAATGGGACTGAATGCCAAATGGTAATAAAAACAAGTGTGAAGTGTGTGAAGACAACAAGCGTTTATGGAAAAAGGTAAACGTTATAGACAAAGGATGGAATCGTGAACAAATGTTAGATTGGAAATTAACAGCTTAGTTATTCATTGGAATGAAACTTTCTGAATATTGTATTATGATTCAATGCTAATAATTCCCAATAGAGAGTGAACAACTAAAAGTAAGTAACAATTTATATAAGTAATATACGATAACTGTAGTTAATTATTATTGTACAGTGGGACAGATTTACGTGCAGATTTACACACATATCTGAGATATGTGTGTAATTGTACAAAATACACATGAGTATTTGGTTAACATGTATTAGGAGAGAAGGAATACTAACTGTTTTGCAGATATGGCAAATGAATTAGGGATAATGTAATTATTATTAGTCTAGTGTTATCACGAAAGGTATGTAACAAAAAACAGTAAATAGAAGTACAGTGATAATAAAAATGACTTTACAGGGAAACACTGTACCGAAGGAACCAATAACTTAGTGTAAAAGGCAAATATGCCCTCTAATGAAAGTAAAAGGTAATAGTTGGATATACACTTGTTAGCCTCACGAGATACCACTAGATAAATAAAACGCGCCAATAACTCTAACTCATAGATGGAATGGAAAAAAGTTCCATATAAATATAATAAAACAAAACCCTAAGCTTCAAACTATTATAACTGTATATTTATGTGGTATTAAGTCCTTCAATAATATATGAATTAGATGTACTATTATATATAGTATATTAATTAAAATTAATTATATTTGATAACGGTATTTTGTTTAATTTTTTAATTTAGATTAGTATTTTGTTGTATATCAAAACCAAAATAAAGCAAAATCTAGAATTGATCCGGTAACATTGCGACGTTTTGAGGTCATCGATTCAAATGACGTGAGTTCACTATTTTATTGAACAGACTATATAACAAAAATTTCGGGTCTCGGCAAGAATGACGTCTGTCTGGTCCGTTAGTATAGTATAAGCATTTGTAGCACTGAATAATGCACAAGATAAAGTTTTAAACCGGTTTTTAACCGAGTATATCATAGACTAATGTTATTCCTGGTTAAAATGCAGGAAGTGGTTTTACATCATACGAAATTTGAAAATATATTTTGATTGAAGTAAAAATACGCCACGAGAACTTTCGTACTTTAAAAAATATATTAACTTTCGGAAAATGCACGCGTCGGGGGCTCAATTAAAAAGTTTCTGACGCATTGGACTGAATATATTAATTTGTATTGGGTATAAATTTGTTATAAAGCCCATTTGTTTAAACTTTTAAAGTGCGTTTTCTCAGCGTTTTAAATCAAGTAGTGATCATCCAGCGATCGAAATTTGATGACATTTTATAAAGTTAATAATGTGGTCATGTATGTGGTCATGTATTATTAGAAATATATATGATATATAACATTAATTACAGTAACAAACGTCTGTATATTAAAATTCATGCAAACTATCAGAAGAACAAATACTCATAAACTTTTTTTAATTGGCATTTAATTAAATATATTTCCCATTAAGTTTTAATAATCAACAGGTTATGAATAAGTTTAAATTAATATAGCGCAAAACTCGGGTTTATTAAGCTTGGTCATTTTCAAACACTGCTCCGAATCATCAGAGCTTTCTCATACCCAAATATTCGTGAATTATATGATGTACACCTTCAGTTTATATCTGCAGAGTGTCTGCTATTTCTTTCAATTTCAATTTATGGACACTCAAAATCATTTTGTGATTTTTTTTATGTTTTCGTTGGTAACAACCTCTTTTGGGCGTCTCTGCGTTCACCGTCTTTGGTGCTCATTTTACCACGTCTAAACTTAGCATACCCATCCTTGATAGTTGATTTTCCTGGGGCAATATCCGGAAATTTGGCATCAAGCCAAGTTTTTGCTTTAACTGTATTTTTTTCCTTCAAAAAGCATTGTTTTATCAACAGGCAAAGTTCCTTTTTATCCACTTTTTTCGCAATAACAAACGTTGCATCACTCAAAATGCTATAATTCACAAACTAATGATCCGACAGTTGTCAAATTTATACACGCATTTTTTGAGGGTTAGGGCTAACTAAAAAACATATGGATTTAATTCTAGTAGCGCCATCTGTGTCCGGCCGGGGACTCTAATTGACCTGTTAGTAGTCAAAATGTTGTATCTTGTTGTGATCTGAGCGCACTACGCAAGTTTTTTTTTGTATTTGATATTTGAGTTATTGCAATATTTCTCTTTTTTTTTTATAATACTGCTTTTTATGTTCTTCATTGTTGCTTCATATATTTTCTTGGGGTTTCAGTTTCTGTAAGGACTGACATGATAAAGCGTCTAATACATTTTTCTGAGCCTTTGGTACATTTATGACAATTTTTGGAGATGGTGAGATAAGGTAAGAACTGTAATTTTTTTAGAGCAAATTGAGATTTTTGAAATTTGCTAATGTGTTTTAATAGATCAATGGTCATTGTTCGCCACGCTTTGTGTGTCATATTTAGTGTTAGAAAAGGGTTATTCTCGAACCATTTTACCACCGTCGCCTTATCCAGAATTTTATTTATTGCATTGAAAATGTCTCAGGATTATTCGTAGTTACAAAAGCTATTCGTACATCCGCTGAAGGGACCTTCGGAAGAATCTTCCCAGTCATATAATATTTTCTTAGGGTAGCGTTGTATGTTTACTAGGTTACGATGCAACCAGAGAACATGAAGTATTCAACATTTGAGAAGTTAAAGAAGTAGTTTCGTGTTAAGGTTGGTTTATTTCGTAGCCCGGTCCACTACGTTGTATATAATTAGCCTTAAGGAGAATTTACTTACTAAATATGTTACTTTTCCAATTTAATTGCGAGTAACCAAGGTGTACATTTGTAACCAACTTGATGTTGTACTCCAAGACATTTGACTTGTTATTGACTGTTATTTCGTCGAAGTGTGAACAAGAGAAAATTGAGTGCTTTGAAAATGTCTGCATTTGAACCGAGTAAATTACCTTTGAGGGAAGTTTTACTTTTGATATTTTCGAAGCTCATAGAACGCACTGACATTTTAAAAGAAATGACTTTGACGCCGAACACAAAGAACGTTTCAGAGAGATCCAAAAAGAAATTACGACAATGATTTAAAAGCATTACTAGATAATGATCCATGTAAAATGAAAAAAGAATATGTAGAGTTGTTGTGATTATCCAAAAGCTTGGATATTTTGTGCAGTATGAATTGTATCCAAGAAACTTCACAAGGCGTGCTATCATGTATGAAATTCTGCTTCAACTGTAAAGTGCTTTGAAAATATCTGCATTAGAACCAAGTAAATTACCTTTGAGGGAAGTTTTACTTTTTGTACTTTCGAAGCTCATAGATCGCACTGACATTTTAAAAGAAATGACTTTGACGCCGAACACAAAGAACGTTTCAGAGAGATCCAAAAAGAAATTACGACAATGATTTAAAAGCATTACTAGATAATGATCCATGTAAAATGAAAAAAGAATATGTAGAGTTGTTGTGATTATCCAAAAGCTTGGATATTTTGTGCAGTATGAATTGTATCCAAGAAACTTCACAAGGCGTGCTATCATGTATGAAATTCTGCTTCAACTGTAAAGTGCTTTGAAAATATCTGCATTAGAACCAAGTAAATTACCTTTGAGGGAAGTTTTACTTTTTGTACTTTCGAAGCTCATAGAACTCACTGACATTTTAAAAGAAATGACTTTGACGCCGAACACAAAGGACGTTTCAGAGAGATCAAAAAAAATTACGACAATGATTTAAAAGCATTACTAGATAATGATCCATGTAAAATGAAAAAAGATTATGTAGAGTTGTTGGGATTATCCAAAAGCTTGGATATTTTGTGCAGTATGAATTGTATCCAAGGAACTTCACAAGGCATGCTATTATGTATGAAATTCTGCTTCAACGGTAAAGTGCTTTGAAAATATCTGCATTAGAACCGAGTAAATTACCTTTGAGGGAAGTTTTACTTTTGATATTTTCGAAGCTCATAGAACGCACTGACATTTTAAAAGAAATAACTTTGACACCGAACACAAAGAACATTTCAGAGAGATCCAAACAAAATTACGACAATGATTTAAAAGTATTACTGGATAATGATCCATGTAAAATGAATAAAAAATATGTAGAGTTGTTGGGAGTATCCAAAAGCTTGGATATTTTGTGCCGTATGAATTGTATCCAATAAACTTCACAAGGCGTGCTATCATGTATGAAATTCTGCATCCGCGCTAAAATCTGAAAGGATTTTTTTCACCATATTGTTTCTGGTGATGAAAAGCGGATTATCCTAAATAAAAAGAGATCATGGAGACCACCTGATCATGCTCCAAGCTAATGCTCTATATTGGTGCGATCAGCTTGGTGTGTTATACTACCCCACTGTGGTTATCAACAACCATTGATATGTTTGACCCGATCATTGTATAAAAAACGACCGGAATACGAGCAAAGACACAACAGTGTTATTCTTCAGCATGACTACGCTCGACCATATGTTACAAAACCGATAAAAACACACTTAAAAATATTAGTCCGGATTATTACATATTTCATATGAGTGTATATGAGACTTCACTTCTTATGAAGAGAGTCTTCATAAGAGATACACCGTCTTTCAAGATGAAATCCGTAAATTATCTGAAATATAGGAAAAGTAGCGGACATGGACAAAACTTTGAATCAGAAACATTCTACCGATCAAATACAGTTCCATTCAAGGGACAATTATTTAATAACATATAAGTGGGAACATATTACTATATAACATAAACTTCTTTTCTTTATTATTAATTTTTTTTTTTATTATTATTATTTTTCAAGTAATAAGATTTACAAGAAAGGCACCTTGTAAATTATTTGATGTTGAGGGATCGATTTTGAACGAAAAGAATGAATAGTGTTGCCATTATATGTCGAGATATAGTAGGCGACATTCGGAAACATGGTCCTACATATAAGGGTTGTTTTCTTATGTATCAGTAATCCCTAATTCATGGATCATCTATGACCACTGTATGTATTTTTAATACACTGTTCTAGATTAATAATGTATTGGAGCTTGCAAATGCGAAAATAACTAAAATGGCTTTTATATTAAGCCCCATTACAAGAAGTCAAAAGAATATGCACGGGCGTGTAATCATACTGGCCACGATTGAAATATATTTTTTTCAATATTGACCATACCCGCATAATCCACTTAAGGGAGGATATATAAACTTATCTAGGCCCTATTTTATTTTATTACACGTTGTTCGGAACGAACGTCTCCGGAGAAGGGCCACCCCTCAGGCCCAAATACACCAATTTATTCGAACCTTTTTACTGCAAATCCAACGAGGGCCGGAGAAATGACAGGAGCATTTTTCATTTTCACATATTACTTATCTGCCGCAACCATGTGTTTCATCCTGCCCGCCCGACATGTGATTGATTAAGCCCGAATCGTTTTTCTTGGGGTTTGTCCACCCTTTTAACCTGGCGTCGGGGACGGGAAGGGGGACGCGGGCCGGACAAAAAAAGGGTTCTCGACCGATATGTCAAGGATATAACATAAAGCAAGTTGTCAACGGGCACTTCGCCTATGCCTTTTTTGTGTAATAACCCTTGTCCTCCTCAAAGTTTAAATAAATAAGCTTTTTGGCAAATTTACTCCCGACGCAAATTAATATACTCGGTCAGACGCGTCGTGAATTTCGAATGGAATGTTCAACATGTACGTTTATTAACAGGTAAGACACTTTTTAGGCAGCAAGATTTTACAGTACAATATATTTAATAAAAATAGAATATATACAACTATCAAATTGTGGTTAAATAAGCGTGTTTTAATCAATATACTCTGTCAGATGCGTCATGAATTTCGAATGGAATGTTCAACATGTACGTTTATTAACAGGTAAGAGACTTTTTAGGTAGCAAGATTTTACAGTAGAATGTATTTAATAAAAATAGAATATATGCAACTATTAAATTGTGGTTAAATAAGCGTGTTTTTTGAAACTCAAATTATTCTTTCTTTAAAATATACTGCAGAGTCCCTTTTATCTACCATGGTTTATCTGGACTGGACCTACTGTTTACCAGTGAGCGACCAACCTTTAAGATCATCCCAGAAGATATCCGATTTTACAATCTTGCCTAAAGACAAACACAAATGTTAAACAGTCACAAACATAACGCCCAAACCCCAGCAGGATTCAAACCCGCGTTTATTGCAACAGCAGGAGGACCGTCCTATCGCCCTTACCACTGCATCACCAAAGCGGATGTTTAATTTTAGTTTAGATTGTATTTGAAAACCTTTTGTTCCACAATCCGTATGAATTATATATTGTTGTTTTGAAGTATATAGTAGATGGTTGGTATCCATCACACCATTTCAAATTCTTATTGGATCTTGCAGGACATGGTATTATCAAACGGTTCCTAAAACAATTATCAATTTATATTTGCTTTGATGAAGAACAATATTTTTATCAGAATTGTTTTTTTATTGCGAAGAAGTTCTCCCATGTTATAAATGATGAATTTTTTCATGTTTATAGACATTTCACCGCAGCATTCAATTCTTCACCACATTCACAGTCAGTATGAACTTTTTAAATCATATTTATTTATATTATCAGTTTTATAATATCAGAGTAATTCACTAAAATCATGGCTTTTCAGCTTTAAGAATGCCTAAAAGTCTATAAATTATTTTCTTTAGAGATGACCAAGCCGCTAACACTTTCGCGGCCAGATTAAGTTTTCTTACTTGTGGGCTAACTTAATTTAGACAAAACATTCTTCGAATACAAAAATCCCTTACCATATCTAGGGTATTGACAAGATTTTTCATTAAACCAGGATTTAAGGGCGGAAGAATCATGTTTTGTTGTGGAATAAGAGGTTTATATTTAAGGTTTGATTTACCATAATTAATTTCTTACTAATCCTCTTGAATATCTATTAATACATAAAACTTGATTCAAAGTATAGTTTTTGTTAATTGTTCTAATTTTATTGTCATTATTGGACAAAACTATTCTACATATTGTAATAACTATCTTATTTTTTTTTTCTGAAATGATAATATTTTCTTAATTAAATTTGTACTTAAAAAATCTAGTGTTGTTAACGTGTTGCTTCGGAAGTTACAAAATTTGCTGAAGCTTTATAATATGGCTGGCGAAACTGCAGAGAATATTTGTTTTTCCTCCAAATATTCAATGAAGCCTGTTATTCCATGGACTTGATGATCGATTGTCAAGTGTTTCTGTTTAAATTCAACACATCCAATGCTCTTAAAGCAAAATGCATCTTAATGCTTAATGATGAGAAAAAAAGAAACCAAATATAATAATTGCTTACAAGAGGTTTGTCATGTTCGTTAAATTCATATTCCCTAAATTAGTTAACATAGTATTTTTTTGTTATATTCTGTTTTTTATAGTCTCCTTTTTTACCAACGAGGGCTTATCTAGACTGGAACGTTGTTTAATGTGGGGGCCGAATCACAGTCCTCGGCATTAAACCTACAGACTACACTGTGACCAACTTAGAGACCTTCGCAGAAGACATTCGGTCTTACTCAGCCTGGATACTGGCGTAACTGGGATGGTTATTCCTCGTCGGGCTTTCCACTGTTGCCTATAAAAAAATTATAATTACAATCAAAAAAATGAAGTAACATCAATGCCTTGCCAGGATTCGAACTCCCGGCTATCGCAAAAGTAGGAGGACCGTCTTGTTGTCTTGACCACACCGCCAACCAAGTCGGCCAAACTAATAATATGTTGAAAAGTACGAATATGTTTAAAAACTATGTTTCTTTAATGTAATAATATTTCTGTTCAAAATATTATATACAGTATATATAATAATTTGAAAATAATCATATTAAATATTGAAAAATCCAGTTAATTATTACTCAACAGATAAATTACAACAAAATATAAAATTCCTGTTAATTGATCAACCATCAATAACAAAATAATACAACCATTTATAAAAATCAAGAATGTTATAACATGAATTATTCATAAATCTGGTAGATATGAAAGCAAATTCCGGATAGGTACCGTTTTACTTTGGCGCAAACGCTAAAAATAACCGCAAAACTCGGGTTAATTTTCCAGTTTTACGATCGGAGCTTGTGGCTGCCGAAATCATCGTCCTTTTAAAAAAGATGCTCGATTATAAAGTTTTTATAGTACATAAAATAATTAATGAAGGACACTATGAAACATAATGGTGTATTTTGTATACGTATTAGAAATAGTAATAATAATCTTATCAGTGCCATCAATTGCCCATAATATTTAAACTATTTTAACGTAAATTTTGAATAGAAGTTATAGATAACCTACAAAAATACATTTGTACTAACACTAGCGGTAGTTTTTAAATAAAAACATACGAGGATAACATGGACAATGAAAGAATGCGATATACATTTAAAAAATTGTTATATTTTTCTACATAATAATTTTTGGAATCAATGGATTTGGTTCAAAACTTCCCCAATATCAAGATTCTTTTCTGGAATTGATATTGATGCAGGATGTCATGACAAATGCCTTAAAAAGGGCCGAAAACTGCATCGCGAATCGCGGTCACCATTTAGCCGATATAGTCTTTCAATCATAACGAAAAAAAATTTAAAGACCAAATAAATAAATAAACTTTTTATGAAAAGCAAACTTTATTTTCTTTGAGTAAAGTTATAGGCAATTAAAATGGTAGTGGGACTTTTACCCTACGTTGGAATTCCATTATTACGCGTGGTTTCATTTTCAACCATATTAAAATTTTATACTATTTATCATAAATATCCATTGTTCGATTGCGATATGAAAATTATTGCTACAAAATCATATTGTGCGCTACTGATTCTTTTTGAACAATATAGATATAAAGTTGACAAAATAATATTAACAAACTAAACTTATCTTTAATCATAATTGTAGCAACCTCTTATTGCATTGTATAACCAGAATGGAAATGAGCGAACATGTCAGTTAACAAGTTAAAATATGCTGATGGTAAGTCGACTATATATTCATACTTCTATTTAGTGTTCATGTTTAATCTTCGTAAAATAAACTTTGCTTGTTTTGCTTCTTGTAAACTGCTTAGTGACTGAACCAGATATACGTATCAAATATATACATCGGCCCTGGTGAAAATATCGTTATGTCGACTTCGATACTTTTAAAAATAAATAAATAATAACCTAATTAAAATATATAAATCCCAAAACAAAAGTCCGATATTCTACTTAGAAAATCCACAGTTTTTATATCGATATTTTAATTTGCAACTATAAGTTCGATATCTTCATTTATAATAATCAATACTTTTTTTAAAGAAAAATCGGTGGAAAATATCGACATTTTTTCACCTAATTCTAGCACCTTGGCCGATTGTTTTGATTTGCTACATTACCGTCCCCAGGTACTTGCTCTACCTATCTAACTTAGTTCCAAAAGATCTCAGATCAGATATTAGAGAATTCGCTCTAATAAACGTCTTGCTCATCTATTGTCTTTCCTTCCAGCTACATATCCAATACCTATCGTTATATCCTATTATGTATTAGCGATCACTTCAGAACTAATAAATCAAGATAATCAGTCTTCTTAAATTATATAAAAATCACATTTGCTCAATATAACTATCTTGAACTAGTCCCAAAATATATAACACAAATCTTTAATAACCAATTTTCGTATTTTCTATAATACTCTACATATATTTGAAACTGATGATAACGATGTTGATGGCGTAGAAGCACAACATATATCATTCGTAATTAGAAATCCATATAAGGAAAAAATATCGATATTTTTCCCCTAATTCCAGCAGCGTGGTCGATTGATTTGTTTTTCCACATTACCGTCCCAGGTTCTTGCTCCAGCTGGATGCAGTAGCAGACGATAAGCCAGTCTTCAATCAACATATGTCGTGGAGAATCAACACACATCATCAGAATATTAATTCTTAGCCGATCAAGAAGTTGGTAGCACGCCTCCAATGGCACCAACTGAAGCTTTATAGTTGCAAGAAGAGTTATTTGTTTAACTAAAATAGTTCATTTTAGTTCATTTAGTAGTTATTATTAAATATTTGACAATTAGAATATAATAATAAAATAATGACTTGAGTATACATTTATTCGTTCTACCGTATATTTGCAATAAAGTATAGTTTTAATTAGTCATCTAAAAACCATACACATACACAATAGTAATATAACATCTAAATTCCTTTTTCTTAATAAAAAAGAAGAAATTTACATAATGTGCTCGGCGGAAGTAGGTTAAAATATTCACCCCCAAATTCGAAGTCGGCAAATGACAAGCAATATATATGATTGATTGCAACTTTTATAGGTACGAAACGAAAGCAGAAGAAAAAACGTATTGGTTGTCACCGTACGAACATATATATGGCAGCGGTCTGAGAAATATTGAATGTATTCATAAATTTTTAATGAGATTCGATTTTAATAAATATTCCGACAGCAAATTGAACACAAAAAGTTCTATATGGATTTTTTTTACGAATGATATATGTTGTACTTTGACGCCATCAACATTGTCAAGCACAACGCCTGACTATGAATTATGAAATAATGTCGATCAGTATCAAATTTATGTACAGTATTATAGAAAATACGAAAATTTGTTGTATAAGGGTTGTGTTTTAATGTTTTGGGATTGGAGGTCAAAACAGTTATTTTGAGCAAAGATTATTTTCGTATTTTTTATGAAGAGTGATCTACTGTTTTATGTATTTACAATTTTTGTATACGCCTTTTTTATTTCGATGGGCTTAATTCTAAGACATCTAGTTTGAACGTGATAATAATTTTCCATGATCAATTGAAACATTTTTTCAAATAAGTTGAAAAAGTCTTTTATTTCAAACGATTTGCAATAGTTTTCATTGTTGTGGAAATTTATTCTTCTGTGGACGATCAAATATTTCATAGTATAATGTACAGAATGTACGTTGATCTTATACTGGACGTAATGCGCCACCATTATAATTACATCTTTTATTACTATAGAAGCTACAACGAATTTATAAGCGTTATAAAATGAACAAAACTATGAAATAAACTTAAATTTGTCAGCAAATAGTTTCGGTCTATCATTATTATAAATATTCTTGCATGTAAGAACATAAGATGTGTTGAATTTGTGCAGAAACATTTGACAATCGAGTATCAAGTCCATAAAATAATAGACTGCATTAAATCTTTGGAGGAAAAACAAATATTCTCTGCAGTTTTGCCAGCCATATCATACAGCTTCAGCAAATTTTGTAACTTCCAAAGCAACACGAGGAGATGTTAACATCAATAGATTCTTCAAATTTAATTAAGAAAATATTATCATTTCAGAAAAAAAAACAGTTTTGTCCAGTTTAAAATTTGGATTCTTAAATGATATCTTGTTTTCAGTAATTTTAAGGATAATCCGTAGACTGATCTGCAAAGAACAATGATAATAAAATTAAAATAATTAATAAAAATTACATTTGGAATCAATTTTTTGTGTATTAATAGATTTTCAAAAGGATTAGTAAGATTTTAATTTTGATTGGCTTGTGTAGTATCGTCTTTCCTTTCGATATAGGACTTCTATTTTCTATTATCAAAAAATAAAACAAATGTATTTTTTTTAAATAGTTGTAATATAAATTAAAATTTCTATAAAAGTTTTGATAATTTTTATCTAAAAAAAAACAGAAAAAAAATTACTGGCTTACTTAACATTTAAATTTAGTATAATTCATTTATGGATAAACTGGAATGAAAAAGTAATACATCGTTATAAAAAATTACTGAATTTATTAGATAATTTGCAACATAGAACAAATAATAATGAAAGAAATTAACCATTCTGGATGTGATTTAATGACTAGTCAACTTCTACAAGGTTTGTACAAAAATAGAATAAAATTAATAACATTTGCATTTGATACAACATTGCAAATCAATTACTTCTCCAGCGTTTAGAAGGAGTCTGAAATCATTGTCATTTTCAAACTCGAAAAAAAAATCACTTGCTAAGTTTTCCTGCAAGTTTTTTACCCGCAATTTCACAATTTTTTAAAATACTGAACCTTAAGAGACTTAAAACTATGACTGAAACTAGAAATATTATTCCAGAACATAGATTTCAACTAATAAGCCTGAAAATATGTTATAGTCACATATCACTTTGAAACCGGTGCCGAGCCCAAAAAAGACAAAAATAATAATATAATTTTGTGACATACACAAAAAATTAAATTAGTAATATAACAAATTTAAATAAATATAACTGTTTGGGTTCGGTACCGACTTCAAAGTAGTCAGTTGGTGGTTATACCTTATACCAGAACTAATAAATCAATAATGAATTACCGGAGCTCTATTAGGTACAAATTTTATGACACTCCCAAATTGATTATTATTCGTATGTCATGAACAACTAATAATAATAACTAAATAATAACCGACCTGAATATAGCAACTATTCTCATCAATCGAATTCAATCGAAATCGACGTGGAAAAATCACACACAAAAATGTCTGCACCTGCAAGCACCTGGTGACAGTCAAAAATTACTGTGGCTCGATGCTTGTATTAGTTGGATGTATTTAAAATTTGCAATATCAGACGATGGAGAATGATTAAGTCCACAATACACGCATTTAGCAAGACAAAAAGCACATTACTTTGCAAGTTCCGCAAGCTGTATATGGGGTATCAATTAACATTATCAAATAAAGATAAAATAATCGAAATATTAACCTGACGGAAAAATTTCTTTTGATAACCTTTTCACTAATTTTTTTCACGACGAACTTGAAGGGAGATAAAAGACCATTTAATAATCCAATCCACATAGAGTCTTCCATTACAAATAGATTTTCCGTTTCACACATTTGTGTACATGTTTTCATAATAAAAACTTTAACATT
This sequence comes from Rhynchophorus ferrugineus, assembly GCF_030347505.1. Classification (NCBI taxonomy): domain Eukaryota; kingdom Metazoa; phylum Arthropoda; class Insecta; order Coleoptera; family Curculionidae; genus Rhynchophorus; species Rhynchophorus ferrugineus. The sequence goes on along the minus strand of NW_027472581.1, from coordinate 24,527,361 downwards.
ACATCTTTGCGGATTAATTTGCATAAAGAAGAGAGAGTTAACTGCAGCTTTTAATGTAACACGTATCATCAATGTGTAAGAAAACAGTTTCAATATCTTAAATGTAAAAATAAATAACTGCAAGTGATTCCAGATAGAACATATTCTCCTTAGAACTTCCGAAAAAACTTATACTGTTTGTGCAGCAGTTTTTGCTTTTTTCTGACATTAAGTATTTCGCTAGTAAATTTTTGTAATAACTTTATTGAATTTGACGTTTTTATTCAATACAAAAAAACTACATTGTTCAAAAAAATAATAAACGTACGTGAGTATATATGACTGAGGAAACAACATATCAATAATTAGTTAAATTGTTAAATTATATGAAATTTTAGGACTGTCTTTTATGTGAAAACTAAAATATTATTGAGTAATGTTTCAATTTCATTCTAACACAATGCAATGCTATCAATACAATACGTGTTAATCTGTTTTTCCATTATTTTCAGATTATCAAATGATTCGTTACTAAAAACAGCTATAATTTAATACCAAATGTTTAAGATATTAATGTATAATGATATCACATGGGCTCAAATGTCCCAGACTTAACATATAAATGGCGCTAGTTTTAATTCACCCACTGCTTCTTCAGTTAGTACTAACTTTTAAAAGAAAGCTGCGGAAAATTTTATGATATTCCAATGGATGAAACATGGATACATCACTTCAGTCCGGTAACAAAACGATCTTCATCTAAGTGGACAACCGTTGGTGAAAGGCCTATTTTGGGGCAAAAGTTAAATTGTTCTACAAAAGTAGTATTAAAATGTTAGAGCGGCGCTGGAACCATGGTGTGTCTCGTGATGGATATTACGTTGATGAATAAAGCCAATTTTGAACAAAAAATAGTGTTTTCTTTGTTACGCCCGGAACTTTTCAGTCCATGTGTTATATAGGTATCTCTCAACGTTATAATTGTACCACTACAAACATATACTTTTTCTATTAATGAATATAAATTTAAAAATAGAGCAACCACAGTCAAAAATTACTGTCGCCAGGTGCTTGCACTAGCTGGATGTATTTAAAATTTGCGATAGCAAACGTTAGGCCATTTTTCAATCAACAGGTGTCGTGGGGAATACTTGAAACCTAAATACCTAAGTTTTACAAGTACATCAAGAGACTTAATAATATGATTAAAACTATAAATATTATTCTAGAACATGGATTTTAACTTTGGTTTTGCAATGAGCCTGAAAATATAATCATATATCACTTTAAAGTCGGTGCCGAGCCTAAACAATACAGAAAAATATTTAATTTTGTGTTTAATATATCTGCTATTTAATAATAATATTATTGTTTGGGTTCGAGACCGACTTCAAAGTAGTCAGTTGGTGGTAGTAAAAATAATATAGTAAATATATAAATAGGTTTAGGTATGTATTAAGCTAAATTGTGTGTATCTAGTAGAATATAAAATACGTGTAGTAGATAGGTTAAATAAGGTTCTGTTTATTTTTATTTAGTTATGACAATGATTATTATGTACATATTTTATTTTGAAATGTTTCTTTTGTGTTAAAAATTTAAGTTTGTTTATTTTTTAATTTTTAGTGAGTTCCTTACTTATGTTTTAAAGTCGTTTCAATTTTTTTATTAAAAATTTGTTATTTGTTTTATGTTTGCATATGCTTTTAAATAGGGTTAGATTCAGAATAGTGTGAAAGGCAATTAATTTAGGACCGGGCAATTTATATTCCTTCGTCAAACGGACTAGGTTAGCAACAATTTGACGAAGCGGTTGGAAGTTTATTCACAATATTAATAAATCGCTATGGCGTATTAAAAGTTCCGTTGTCTAACGTCTCGACGATGAATTTAATCTAAATTATTAAATATGACTATTCGAAAGTAGTTCGTAATAAATGTAAAAGTTAATTAAGTGGGATAATAGAGCCGCTGGGACATTTGGGGATATTATTCAGTTATATTATATTATTAGGTTTCGGCGTAGCTTCGTTTAAAAGTTCGTAAAGCTGAGCTTAAAAAGGCTCAAATTGGACAATATTCTTTACTTCTAATTAGACGGCTAGACTATGTTTGAATTATATAATTGTGATACAGATTATACTCTTCTGTGAAGTATGGAAACAAGTTAAAAATAAGTTACAAGTCGGCAGAAAGTATATTCGATCGAGTTAGTATTGTAATCAATCTTCTATGCTGATTTGTTGTAATTTAACAGAAATTTCGATTGTATATGTACATGTTAGTCGTTAAGTTCAAAAGAAATTAGTATGTTATTAGAGAACAATGGCTGCTCAATGGTTGCTCTATATTTAAATTTATGTTCATTAACGAGAAAAGTATATGTTTCTAGTGGTACAATTATAACGTTGAGACATACCTATATAACATATGGACTGAAAAGTTCCGGGCGTAACAAAGAAAACACTATTTTTTGCTCAAAATTGGCTTTATTCATCAACGTAATATCCATCAAGAGTCATATAATGATTACAGCGCCGCTCTAACATTCCAATATTACTTTTGTAGAACGATTTAACTTTGGCTTCAAAATAGGCCTCTCATCAGCGGCTGTCCATTTAGATGAAGGTCGTCTTGTTACCGGAGTAAAGTGATGGATCCAGGTTTCATCCATTGTGATACATACATGTAAACATTCCTGTTTGTTACGTTTAAATATGGCCAAACGCTGCTCAGAATCATGAACACTTTTTTGGTTTTTGGTTAACAGTAAGCTAACGCAAGCACTCAGTTTGAACAGAGCTTTCTTATAGTAAAATGTTCATGCAATATAAAACCAAAACGTTCTTTTGATATCTTTACAATGCTAGCTCACTCGCGCAACTTCACTTTTCGATCATTCAAAACGATTTTGTTGATTTTTTTGATGTTTTCTGGTGTTACCACGTCCTTAAGGCGTCCACTGCGTTCTCCATCATCGATGTCCCTACGACCACGTTTGAAGTTATTAAACCAACGTTTTATTGTTGTTTCTGCTGAAGCGGGGTCTTTGTAACATTTTCGAGGCCATTGCTTCGCTGCCGTATTTTTCCCATCAAAAAGCAGTGTAAAATTAAAACACAAAATTGTTTTTGATGCATTGTTTTAAAATTAATAAAAGTAGTGTCACTTTTAACACAATAATTCATAAACTTGTGATTAGAATATCATAAAAATTGAGCAGCTCATGTATTTATTTCTTTTATCTCATATTTATTTGACAATTTCATTAGATACCCCATAAAAAGCTTGCGGAATTTCGAAGTAATGTGCTTTTTGTCTTGCTAAATGTGTCTATTGTGGACTCGATCATTCTTTTGGGTACGTAGAAATAGCCCAATTTTATGAGAATTTGGGTAGGTATGTTTCGCCTATTTTTCGTTTTTGTCTAAAAGTTTACACCTTATAGCACATTTTTGTAGTTTATTTACAGCTGTACAATTAGAGTTACAAGTTAGACTATTAGTATAAAAACAATATCGAAACTATTTTACGTGGCTGCAGAATTCATTTATAGTACATAAAAATAGACGGCTTGATGGCGCAGTGGTAAAGACGACAGGACGATCCTCCTACTGTTGTAATAGTCGCGGGTTTGAATATTGCTGGGGCATGGCCGTAAATTTTTGTTTGTGATTGTTTAATATCTGTGATTCTCCTAGGAAAGAGTGTAAAATCCGACAAGGAAAATGAGCCCAGTCACGCTAGTAATCAGGCTGAGTAAGAACGGATTTCTTCTGGGATGATTTCTAAAGTTGGTCACTCACCAGTCGGTAGGCTTAATGCTGAGGATCGTGGTTCGCAGCCCACATTAAGCTGTAGGTCCAGTCACTAAATAATCCAAGAGGTTAAAGTGACTAAATTAATATAACATTTATTTTTTTAAGTAAATCTATTTAGTTAAAAGAAGACTATTTAATTTTGTACAGGTTAGAAGCTTATCGTATATTATATATCGTTTGTCGTTTCGATTTTATTTAATTTTACTCTGTTTTTTATTCTATGTCCTCAAATTGTGATTAGGTCGATAGTAATTCTATGAATAACAACCTAAGATGATATTCTGGTGCTAGGGTATTATAGGTAAATTATTTAGTAACAACATTTAGAGGTCGTTATTTGAATTAGTTATTCTAGAACCTTACGCGTTCAGCAAGAATAAAATGTCGAGGATATAGACTTATATGTCTCATTAACCGCTACAATTTTTGTGATAAAATCCAAATAATAATAATACTAGGCCTAAAAATGTAGTTTTTGTGATGTTTTAGAGTTATTGTCTTAACTTGTGTGTATCTGGTCTGGACTTTCCGCTTAAAGTGAATTTCAAAGCATTGTCCTTGGCACTAAGCATACCGACTGGCGAGTAACCAAGTTAGATCATCCATCCCAGAACGTGCATTCTTTGCTGTATTTTGTATTCTTGCTTGATGGACAATCACTAACATAAATTTACAACCATGCCCCAGCAGGATTCGAATCAGCCACTATCGCAACACTAGGAGGCTACTGCAACCAAGTTGGAAATGTGAATTTTTAATAGAAAAATAGTAAATTATAGGCTAAATTAAATTAAAATTAGTTATAGGCATATTTATTATGAGTTGTTAGTGAATTGAAATACATTTCTTTATATTCATAATATTAAAAAATTACATAGAGCAAATACTACGCATTGTTATTAAGAAAACACAAAAGAAAGGAGACAGATACAACATAATTTAAATAAATATGAAGTACGGTTTGCCTGTGGCGTGTTCTGATAATGGAATTCGACGTAGCGTTAAAATATTTTACATGAATATTTCCGCTAACAACAACACAATGTATAGGGGATAACTGGAAATTTAAATAAACTAAAAAACCACCCATATGCACGTATCCGAAAGCGACTTAGACTATGACAGCTGGTCAGACTCAGGGGAAATTATCTTGCTCGCGCTTTTTATAGGAAGGACCGGAAAACTGTCCCGTTCAAGTGTTTTTTTTTGGTCCCCGAATTTGCATACATTTAAGAAGGGAGCTAACAAAAGAAATCGTATGTTTTAATATAGCGGTCGAATACCTGAAATATTCATGGAATTTATTTTGCGTGAAACCTTTTTATTTTCAGCCATTTTCGGTGGTAACGTAATTTTGAAAGAAACATAACTATTAAGGAAATAATACGGTACATTTTGTTAGCTACAGGTAGCTTTATAATTACATTTTATGCTCTGTCCTATTTTTTGTCCTACTCTGTATGTTCTTTTATGTTCGGGTGCTTTTCATTGTTCTTCTCTTGGTCTGATTCGTGGCATCATATGAATGGCATTGTACATACTTTTTGTTACTCAAAAGCGTTAGTCTTTATTTAATTTTCTTTGAATTTATCTGCTTCAATTTGATTATATAATGTTTACGTATTTCTAGATAATTTATTGTTTGCATACGTTTACTAAACATATCTATGCAATATTTTGAGGTTATAATAACCTACTGTTCGCAAAGTATAAAAATACTCAAGATGGATTGTTGTAAAACAAGCAAGATTAATTTTATTCTGTTTTTGATTATATGTCCTCAAATTTTTGTTAGTTTCAGGGTGCTTACACGGGCGACATTTATTACTAATTATAGGAACTTTTTTATGACTAACAGCGTCAATCTTCTTATCCTAAATATATAGTGGCTTAAAATATATATCTAAGTGTTTTAATCAAACATTAAAATCATTAGGAATAACATATAGTTGTATCTATCAGAAAAGATGATAATCGGAATTGATAATATTTGATTTGTCAATAGATCACCTGCTAAGATGGCTTTATTCAGTTTAAAATTATATCAACATGTTTTAATAATGTTACAACAAATATATTGTTGGCTAACAACATATATTATACGTGGGATATATTGTTTAATTTTAACAAAACTTGAATCGACGCCTAACTTGGGAAAAATATATAAAAACGAAGCATAAACAAATTGGGGTTAAACTCAATACATAGTATTTGCTTATTAGTAAATCAAAATACCCCGAGATAACAAGATATTGCTGTTTAAGAGTAGTAATTATATTAAGATCTAGATTAAAAGTTTGTACTGGAAATCGTACAGAAAGGAATACTCATATTTCTCTGATAGATTCTTGAAAATCTAAAGCAATAATAAATTAGCAAAATGATACATATTAAAAAGAAGTGAATATTTCATGATCAACTTTTGTACAAAATTTGTAATTAATTCTTCTTAATATATATAAGTCTTAACAAATAAGAAAATATTTTATACATACCTAAATGCTACTCAAAATGCTATGCATGTGTCATATGTTTATTATAATAACCGTAACTATTTTTTGGAAATTATAATGGCATTTTAAAGAGATAATTGAAAATCAACTACTGAAGATGGTTCACTGACAAATTTCGAGCTCTTAATAAATTAGTTGTATTAATTTAAACATTTAAAAGTTTGGTTTTATAAAATGCGCTGCAAATATATTATAGTTTATAGCCCTGACCGTTCTTAGCGAATATTTAGAAAAGATAAAGCGCTATCTCATGAATTATTGTTTATATCAAATTAGCAATACTAAAACTGACCATAAAGGAATGACTACCATAAAAAAGATAACTTTAGCATACTTAGTATGAAATTACTTATATTAAGTAGAAATCTTAAGTGCTTGTATGTATCTATATATTTATATCAATGATATATATTAGTTAAAATAAGAAGTATTAATGAAAACAACTTAAACTTAAAAAATAACGTAACCTGAACCGGTGCTTCTGACATTTATTTATATAATTTAACAGATTTCTAGTTAGTATTATTGTATTCTTCAGTGTATGCAGATCAGCATGGAAAATCTTGGAAAACTCAAAATTATCTTTGCAATATACATTTGTTAACAGGTTTAAAGAAATCCTTCAGTGAAGTCAAGCAAAAGTGCATGGATTTAAAATTCCGTCATATCCTAATTGTTTGATTCGATATTAATGATTTGAAGGTTGCGAATTTGATATCAATGTCAAAGATGAGCTCGAAAGATTAAAAAAGTTAGAAGATAATGAATTGCCGGATTTATTGCTAAAAAGCTTCCTGCCAGCTTAATAGACGATGAATCAACTGTTTAAATCCTATGGTATAGATCCAAGTAGAGGGAAAATGGCCACGCGGATTGAACTAAAATATGCGGTAGCCTAGAAGAGTCAACCCTGTCGAGAACGACACAGAATATTCATTGTCAAGTCTGAAGGGTATATGGTGCCTAACATACTTACTAGATATAGCCTCTTCTGATTACCACTTGTTCAGATCGATGAAACATGGCTTGGTTAAAACACTGTTTGAAATCGCTGAAGATTTGGAACGAATCGATGATTGACGAAAAAAGTCGTACAGAATGATGGAGAATTATCCGATTAATATATATGAATCAATTAATCACGATATATTAATATTTCTTAATAAATAGTGTAGTAAAAGGTGAAAAATATTTAAAGTAGTTACAGGTACATACAAATTACAGGTTACAGAGCAAATATTTTTTTTGGTAGTTTAACTCGACATAAAGAATTTATAATGAATTACATCTCGATTTTTACGCCTTACCATTTCTTGGATACAATTGCCTAAAAGTTTAATTTCATTATCTTTTATTTCCCCTGTAAGTTATTTTCGCTATTATTTTAGTTAATTTTCATTGGAAATATTTAAATAAAACAAAGATAACCAAAATAAAAGTTTGAGATAAGTTTAATATATATGCTATACATTTTTATTGCAAATTAAATATTGAAGCTTGCAATCAAGTAGCCGTGCCACGTTCGCCTTTATTGAAATATCTCTGCTTTACATTACTTCCCCTTCTACCCGTCTATTTAAAGCCGATTACGCATTTTAATATGTTTATTATGATAAGCGCGCCCGTCTGCTTTGTCTTACCGAGTGAAGCGCCCCCTACATATCTCGAAAAGAAATATTTCCTAACCCCCGGAAAAACCGCCCCCGCGACTGTTCGAGAATGTGAGAAGATCGCAATCTCTAATTATAGGTTTAAATAAGCTGCGGGGGTAATAAGAGTTGAACGGTGGATAAGGACGATGATGGAAAAGATTTATCTTTGGTAAAGCGAAATATTAGGGTTTTGTTACCTTAAGGTTGTTGTGATATAAGACTACAACGTTCTCGCTGTTCGCTATTAAATTACCACGTTCGGAATTATTGTTGTAATAAATTATTTGGGCAATTTTGCGAGATGAGGTGTTAAATTTCTTAGTATCGTGTCTCAAGGGGATTGATAAAATGTTCTAGCCTTGAGATATGACATAAATATATATTTTATTAATTGGTTATTTTGGTTTTGTTTGCCACTAAAGAAAGAAATTTCTGTTTTGTTGAAACAGTATTTTGATTATTTTTAACAGTTGACATCTATTGTGTTAGGATATAATTTTATTTATAGTTAACTCTTTTAACTTAAATAACATATTTTACATTCTATTTGTCCGAAGCCTCTAAAATATAAACATGCATATTTAAGTGATATATGAAGTGTTCTTACAAATTATCTGATAATGATTTTTAAACAATTCATTTATTACGTGTAACAAACTGCCGAGAAATGAAACAAAATACATATATGTTTGAGTAGTTGTGCACCCTTAAATCAAATGAATAATATTTATTTTATGGAATAAAGATACCCTATTTTCTATGGTTTGCAGGTCTGTATTTCGCTGAGAAGTAAATTTTGTTAACGATATGGTTTCTCTTAATAATTCATCATAATGCGATTACGATTATCAATAACACGTTAATTGAAAAGTCGCCGGCCTGACACATAGATGGCGCTAGGATAATTGAATCCATATGTTTTTTAGGTAGCCCTAACCCTCAAAAGATGCTTTCGTTATTGTGAAAACAATGGATAAAAAGGAAATTTGCGTGTTGATAAAATATTGCTTTTTGAAGAGAAAAAATACAGTTGAAGCAAAAACTTGGCTTAATGCCAAGTTTTCGGACACCGCCCCAGGAAAATCAACCATGAAGTATTAGTATGCCAAGTTTAGACGTGGTGATATGAGCACCGAAGACGGTAAACACAGTGGACGACCAAAAGGGGTTGTTACCGACGAAAACATTAAAAATATCCACAAAATGATATTGAATGACCGTAAATTGAAATTGAATGAAATAGCAGACAGTTTAAAGGTATCAACTGAACATGTACATCATTTCATTCACGAATATTATATCTGTGCAATGTGGTGCCGCGCTAGCTCACTATTGACCAAAAAAAATCGACGAGTTGATGGATTCGGAGCAGTATTTGAAGATGATCAAGCGTAATAAACTTCCAAATCCAAATTATAAAATAAAATTAAAATCGACAAGTAAATCGATAAGTAAAATTCCAATCGACAGTAATCCGAGTGGACTGCACACGATGAACTAGCTCCAAAGCGTGAGAAAACGCAACAGTCGGCTGTTAAGCTCATGGCGTCTGTATTTTGGGATACACATGAAATAATTTTCGTTGACCACCTTGAAGAAGAAAGAACCTTCAACAGTAACTATTATCTAACGTTATTGGGTCGTATGAAATACGAAATCGCCGAAAGAAACGGCCGCATTTGAAGAAAACCAAAGTGCTGCGTCGCCACGACAATGCACCGTGTCAAAAATCCATGAATTGGGCTTCGAATTGCTTTCTCATCCACCGTATTCTTCAGATACGGCCCCAGATATTTCCTGTTCTCAGATCTCAAAAGAATGCTCGCTGGGAAGAAATGTTCATTGAATGAAGAGGTGATCGATACAAAAATGGTATCGAAAAGTTGGATGACCGTGAATGAATGAAATTAATTGAAGGTTGGATATACTGATTATAGAGTGTATCGTCCTTGAAGAGAATTATGTTGAATAAAAGAACTAATTTTACAAAAAAATGTGTGTTTTTTTTGACTTTTCAATTGACCTGTTATTTTTGACATGTCATGTATATAATATAATCACAATAAATTTTTATTACCCACTTGGCAGATTGTTGAAACACTAAAATTAATAATAAAATAAATATTATTTAGTTTTTCGAATTAATTTTGTTACAGTAATATATAATATACTATAGAAATAGGGGTTCGTTTATATTAAAATATATTTGAGCTAACAGTATCGTTGTGGTCCCCGTTCAATAAGTCGAAATAAAATAAAAATTTTTGTTGTTTAAACTCCTCACATTTCATCATCCGGTAGGATTCCGTAGAGATCATAGGACTGTGCTCGTTTTGAATACATTCAATAACCAGAATTCAATTACTTACCAGGAGAAGAAATCAGATTGACGTTCTATTAACAATTGTCTCGCAGTTACTCGAAACATTCCTTAATAAAGTTAGCTGGACCTCAGGCAAAACTATCACAGCTAAATATCTTAGGTTACAGAAAGTAAATTGTTGGTGCCCAAAGATATATGGCCATAAAATATTTTAATTAGGAAACATCCATGTTTTGAAAATCACATCTAGTCGTGGATTTATGGCATACGAATGGTAGTTCGTGTGAAATTGCTGTGAACTAATATAGTCTGCTGGAATCTGGACAGACTCTTGCAGTTCCAGTTGTGCGGTTACCAAAACTTATTGCAGCAATTCATTTGCTCAGCCGTGGGCTGATTGACTTGGAATCACCACAAATTGGACAATGACCATTTATTTTAATTCCATTTCTTTGGTGGTTTGGAGAAGGGAGTTGTTATATCGCTTAACTGGTATGCTATTAGCTATCCAGGAAAAAGTAAGATGCTGTGTTTATATTAGACTGTAATATGTGCTGCGATGTCATGGAATTTCGTTTATAAGTATATAAGCAATACGGCTTGTGATCCGGTACAATAAGTCAGTTGTTGTTTTAAACTAATAATAGTTCATAACTTACATACATATTGATATAAAGCAAAGATAATAGGAAATAAATGTAGGATAGAAAAAAGACCATCTAAATAAGGATGATATGCGATATAAAAATAATTAATTTTTGTGTCCTCTCATCTCCAAATTACTAAATGCCTACTAATTTCGCAACGTACAATTTTCTCTTATTAAGTAGAAATTAGTTTTTTTTCTGCAGCAAAAAAACTCAATATAACGAAACTATTTCTCGGCGAGGATATCATAAAATGTTTTTTTATTGGTCGTCTAGCTACGTAACTGTCTCGTTAATACAAAAGCTCGGTCTATTTCTGCTTTTATAGTGATAGAAACAAATAGTGGCTACTCAGGTCTCACCGCCTATTATCTTGTTTTTTAGGCGGTCCCCGAAACTCAGACCATCTCTTTTTTTTAACAATGGCACAATAAATTTAATTGAAAGGTGGGTCGGAGGTTGAAAGTACCTTTTACAAGGGCCGATACAATTATTTTCTTTCTTTTAGGATATTTTCGTCGATCTAAAAAATAATTGATATGTGTTGTTTTGGTAAAGTGATATCGTTTCATCTTTATCATTTTTATTTTGTGTTAGAAGCTTAGAACAAAGGAATAATACAAAAATATGAGAATATAACCATTGCTTAGTCGGATGTATGGTACCATTGGAACAAGTGACAAATAAATTATGTCAGATATATACCGCAGGTGATACGGCTTATTATTTAGCTGTTTCTAGTGTTTTTCGATATGACGCTGTTATGAAATTGTTTTGTTGTGTTTTTATTTGTACAAGTTGTGTTCAATTTTTAGGATGTTTTTTTAGTTCCATACACGAAACTATTGTATAATTTTTTGAATAAGGTGTATAGTTTATACTAGTTACTTTCTGTTTTCTTGGAGCATATATATAAAGGGAAGAAAAAGAAAGGGAAGAGAGAAACTTGAATTAATACAAAATACAAAAAATTTATTATTTATTTGGAAGAAGTTGTAAATAATCCGTACAAAATAAGCTGCTGCTGTAAAAGCAAGTAGGAAAAATCTATATAGATCTATGCTATTATACAACTACGTCGGAATAAATGCCTGAGAAGTATTTTGGATGCACCCAGATACCATAGGACCAAATACTTATCCCGAGACCTTCGGATTCTAACTTTGATAGGGGCAATTAAGAGATTCACAACAACACATGAGGAAAGACTCCACTCTAATATTAACACCGAGGGGTTTCAAATCTTGGATAGCACATAAATAGAACGGATACTTAAGAGAACCAAACAGTGTTATCTTGTGTAGTTGTGTACTGAAGTGTACCTACTAGATGGCAAAAACACTATGCTACTAATTTATTTTTCACTTTATTTTATTAGGGAATTATTTATAAGGGACAATGGCGCATGAATTTCAATAAATTCTTAAAGCATATCTATTTATTTAAATTAGTACTAAATATAGAATACCATTTTAATTCTTCATTTTTCACGAATACTAGTAATATTTAATGATGATATTAAGTTTGATTTGATTAGCTTACAAGCTTTCGGCATAATGAATGCCGCATTGCAAAGAATTAAACACATTTGACTGTCACCTTAAAATAATATTGAAGGGATTTTATGCGTTTGTGGTTTCGTGCGTTTTGCCACCATGATTCTGAATCAAACACGAAGCCAATATTGTTGAATCGATATTTTGGCTAGAAAGCGAGTATCTGCAGAATTGGCAAGAATGTGCTAGTATAAACTTTTATGAATGTAACAGTTTTATTCACTTTTTAGGTTTAGTTTCATCTGATTTCAATTTCTTCTCAAGCTTCAATTAATTCCTTTCTGGAAAATTATTTTCATCATATGAGGAGTAGGTAGCTAGTTTCTGGGAAAATCATTTTGAATGGATCCAGGAATTGTAGAAATTGTTGACGGATAGTTGGAATAATTGTAATGAAGGCGGAAAAAATTATACTTAGAGAAAATATTATATATACAACTATAAATACGATGTCTCTTTTTTGTTTTCGAAGTCAATTTATTGCGTTCTTCCTTATATATTTTTTATATAGACTTTTTTGACTTTCTAGTTATATTTTTATCTTCGCAATTTAAAAGAGAGGGCTGATACTTGTGTTAAAAGTTGCTCCTGATGCCATCGTTTATCTTATATGTTGTTTCTGTTTACATAAAGAGGTTTTTGAGTAATTTTCCTGTATTTTTCTCGTATATATATTGAGGTGGTCATTTTGAACTATCATTCCCTTCAATATCCTCGTCTTTTTATTTGTTTGCTTTATCTCTAATAGTTTATATGAATTTTGAAATATGTGGCCATTTTCTATTATTTTTGGTACAAAGTATTTATACCAAAGTTTTGTCGACTCAAAATGGTGCTAACATTTTAGACTTTTAGAATTTTTATGAAAGGGTACCAAAGAACCGATTTTGTAGCATAATGAGTATATTCCTGGGAAACCCAAGAGTTATCGTGCCATAATTCCCACCTTTTGTACAAGCAAACATATCAATATAATCAAATAAAATTATCATATAGTAAACAAACCTAACACCTGCACAACTATTTGGTTTTATTAATTATCATTCAACAATTGACCAGGTTCACAGATTGAAGGATTAAATTAGTAAAGTAATTAAAAAGAGGCTATTAAGATAAAATATATGTTCGGCTATATTATTGTCTATGGCGAGACAGCGAGACAGCTTTGTTTATGCTACATAAAATGTTATCGAACTAACAAAATCTTACATTACAGCCACAATGTTTAGAGTCAAACAAGTGTAAGAGTACAATAACAAAATCTAAGTAGTGTATTGGGACCAACTCTTTACTTACTCGAACATGCGGTATACCGCAAATGGAAAACATCTGCTATTAAAGATACTGTGATCCTTGCTGTCTAAGATAATAGCAAGGAAACTACAAATAATTACAACAGTCAAGTGATAATATAAATAATTTCATTCAAAAATGTAAAATAAAAATTAATGAAAGTTAAGTCTGTGCCTGAACATGCATGTATAATAAGACAGCATAAACGCCGATAACAATAGATAATATTATAATTCAATATAAAAATAATACTAAGTATCTCGGAATGAACCTTGATGTGAATATTCGCTAAAAGGAAATAGAAAAGGAAAAACAGGAATTTTGAATATAGAAAGAAGTGTTGGTGAATTGTAAGAAAGTCATAACAAATGCATAACAAATTGTTATTACACAGGTAAGTTTTGAAACCTGTACGAACATACGGAATCCAATTATGGTGATATTAATGATTCAATATGGTGATTATGGTGATGTACATGAAAACAAGAGCATCGCAAGGAGACTTGATTCTCATTTCAATATCAAAGTATTATAACTTTTGGATAATACCAGGACGGAACACAGACTCAAAGAATAAAATCGTTTGTTCTTGTGTAGTGTAATGAGGTGCATTTAATACAATAACAGTAGTGTTAACACATAAACATTATTACACTAGAGACTAAGACAGTGCCGATTTATTCCCCTGGACATTTATCTAAATCTAAGTTAATGTAAATTTGCAGTAACAATGTAATAAATATTAAAAAACAATATTACCGGTTGATACTTTTATTTGGCATGTGACAAAATATGACATGAAATTTTTTAAATATTTTTACCAACGACGATTTATCTGGACCGGACCTACTCTTTAACGTGTTCTTCGAACCACGGTCCTCGGCATTAAGCCTACCGACTAGCGAGTGACCAACTTAGAAATCATCCCAGACGACATCTGATCTTACCCAGTCTGGTTACTGGCGTGACTGGAATCATTTTCGTTGTTGGATTTTGCACACTTGCTTAAGGATAACCACAAATGTTAAACAACCATAAACATAAATTTACGACCATGCCCCAGCAGCATTCGAACCCGCGACTATAGCAACAGTAGGTGGACAGTCCTGTCGCCTTTACCACTGCGCCAACCATATGGCCGGCAACAGCATGAATTGATTTCTTTGATATTTTTATAGTAGTCTTCTTTTTATTTGTTATTACAAGATTACCCGATTTACAAACTTCAATTTCGTTTAGTTCTTTTTTTTTGGAAAAAGTAACGCAGATCTTTACAGACCAATAATTTAATAAAATATTTCACTTCGTTTTGTTATTTTATTTAAATTTAAATTATATTGAATATATAAAATGATTTATTTGATTAACATATTTCGACCATACCAAAAACAAAATGTGGGATATGTATTTTTTGATAACGAATACGGTAATTATTATGCAATTAATCTAAATGTTATAGACCGCAGAATATTGTTACATAAAATTCCACAAAACACAACCGGAAATTTTGGTATTTTTAATTTATTACGAGTAATTCATAAAATAAATTTAATATGTTTTAGAGCATTATTTTGTTTTAATGTGGTTATTAGCCTGTAATTTATTTTTGATAACTAAAGGATCTTTCACAAATAAAGTATATGTCAGATTGCTTATACGAAGACAATTTAATAAGTCAGCGATTTTTAAAATTTTTCTTGAAATGTAACTGCCATCTACGAATGGACTACCGTGTGATTTTAAGTAATCTGAATCAATTAGTTCGTGTTTGAGAATCATTGACAAGTTCCCGACTTTTAACAAAAGTTAAAGAAAAAAGGGTGCTGATTAGGTATTAGTTTTTACACAAAAATATACTCACTGAAAGCGAGGAAAAGCTTGATAAATAGTATTGCTAATGTGCAGGGGGTGTGTAACCAGTACAAATGACATGGAACGCTTAGATCGCTGAAAGAGGTTGTTACGTCAGAAATCATCAATAAAATTCATGTATTAGACAATCAGATATCTGAGCTATTAGCGATAATATATAATTTTATATAATATTAATCTTATATATAAAAATGAATCGCAAAATATGTTCCTAAGCGCATAACTCAACAACGCCTGGACCAATTTGGCCAAATCTTTTTTTAAAATGTTCGTTGAAGTTCAGGGATGGTTTTTACGGCGAGAAAAATTAGAATTATTGCTGGAAAAACCCTAAAAATAGCCCTTTTTGTTTGAATTTGTTTCGTGTATCAGTTGACAATTCATCTGTCATCTGTCAAAAGTCATCTGTAACAGACAACTTTTTTTTTTTAAATTTGATATGACTTGAACTCAAATCCTTTTAATCCGTTCGAATTGTTTTATTTATTTAAAATTTTTTATTTGTTTAAAATTTAATTCAAATTTTAAATAAATAAAACAATTTGTACGGCTTAAAAGGATTTGAGTTCAAGTCATATCAAATTTAAAAAAAAAAGTTGTCTGTTACAGATGACTTTTGACAGATGACAGATGAATTGTCAAGTGATACACGAAACAAATTCGTATATCGTGTTTTGTGCAGAGTGTTTAGTTAGTTAGTGTTTGTTTAGTTCGTGATTAGTGAAAAAATAATTTATATTTGATTCGCGTGAAGCGCGAGCGCGACATTCAACTAATAATCGCGCAAGTTTGAATCCAGCTGCTTTCAGTTACGATGTGTCAATTGACTACAGTAACTACCAATGTGTTGTTATTGGTTCTATGAACTTGGTTTGCTCACACTGTAAGGCATTAAAATACAAAAACGAAGCCAATGGATTGTGTTGCGCAAATGGTAAAGTGAAATTGATACAATTGGATCCACCACCAGAACCATTGTACTCATTGGTTTCAGGAATAGGAACAGATTCTATACACTTTTTGACACATATTCAACAATATAACAATTGCTTTCAAATGACTTCATTTGGGGCAACAAATGCAGTTCGGGAAAATTTTATGCCAACTTTCAAGGTATGTGTTATAGCAGTTACTCATAATTATTTTAGCGAACAAAATTTTCTGTCACCAAAGTTAAGATGTGTTACTAATCTTCAATTTCTTAATCATTACGAAATATATCACTTAGTCATCATATTATATGGTGATTCAGTTTCAGTGACACTTTTATTATATTTTATATTTGATAGATATTAGTTAAAACTAAATATATACTTTTTAAGATCAAATATTATTTAAGTTTGATCATTGACAATCCATTAATTTATACCACACCATAATATTTTTTTTATTTACAGATACAAGGGCAAATATATCACAGAGCAGGTTCACTGTTACCAGTGTCAGATAGCGACAACAAATTCCTGCAAATTTATTTTATGGGCAATTCACCACAAGAAATTGATCTGCGTTGTGCACATAACAATTTAGTAAAAAGGTCTATTGTAGAACAATTACAAACTTTATTTCATCAACACAATCAATTGATTATATTGTTTAAAACTGCCCTGGATCTGATGCCATCCGATAATCACAAAATTGTAATCAGAGCTGATAAAACACCTGCAGGTCAACATACAAGACGTTTTAATGCACCAACTATTGATGAAGTTGCTATCGTTGTAGTTGGAGAAAACTTGGAATCCCGTGATATTGTTTTACATCGTCGGAATTTTCAATTACAACCTATAAAGGAAACACACCGCTCATATGATGCACTGCAATATCCCATTATATTTTGGCAAGGTGAAGATGGCTACGATTTATCAATAAAAATGATAAATCCCATTACAGGTAACTAAAATATTAGTTTAGCTATGGCGATAATATCTCAGTCACTATATTATGTATTTTAATTTTATATTTGAATGTTATTAAAACAAAATCTGTTTACAGGTTCTGAAACCAACAAAAAAGTCAGTTCAATGAACTATTATTCATACCGCCTAATGATTCGGGAAAATGCAGATAATCGCATATTGAAATGTCGGCGATTATATCACAAATATGTTGATGACATGTATGTTAAAATTGAAACGGAGAGATTAACATTCATCAGGTTGAATCAAACCAAACTCCGATCTGAAGAGTATATTCACCTTCGAGATGCGATTAATACTGATGGAAATGCACAGAATGTCGGTCGGATGACTATTCTTCCAGCAACATACATCGGAAGCCCTCGGCATATGCACGAATATGCTCAAGATGCCATGTCGTATGTTCGTCATTATGGTACAGCAGATTTGTTCATCACATTTACATGCAATCCGCAATGGATAGAAATTAAGCAGGAGTTATTACCTGGGAAATCATCCATTGATCGTCATGATATTACAGCCAGAGTCTTTAGACAAAAGTTGAAATCTTTAATGAATTTCATCGTAAAACATAATGTGTTTGGTGAGACACGCTGCTGGATGTATTCTGTGGAGTGGCAGAAACGAGGATTGCCACATGCACACATTTTGATTTGGTTGGTTGAAAAGATAAGGCCAAATGAAGTTGATGCAGTGATATCAGCTGAAATCCCTAATGTACAAGTAGATCCTGGATTGCATGAGGTAGTTATCAAAAACATGATACATGGTCCCTGTGGAACTCTTAATCAAAATTCACCGTGTATGATGGATGGTAAATGTTCAAAACGATATCCACGGACATTAATATCGGAAACAATTACTGGTAATGACGGTTATCCATTGTATCGTCGCAGATCGACAGCAGACAATGGAAAATCAACAATTGTCAAATTAAATCAACAAGATATTGAAATAGATAATCGTTGGATTGTTCCATATTCACCCATTTTATCAAAGACATTCAAAGCACACATCAACGTTGAATCTTGCCATTCAGTGAAATCGATTAAATACATTTGCAAATATGTAAGCAAAGGGAGTGATATGGCTGTGATTGAAATTGGTGCAGAGAATTCTAATGATGAAGTTACCCAATACCAAATGGGCCGCTATGTCAGTAGTAATGAAGCAGTTTGGCGAATATTTTCTTTTCCTATTCATGAGAGACACCCTTCTGTTGTTCACTTAGCTGTGCATTTAGAAAATGGACAAAGAGTGTATTTTACAGCACAGAACGCAGTACAAAGAGCTGCTCAGCCACCATCTACTACATTAACCAGTTTTTTTGAGACATGCCAAAACGATGATTTCGCACAAACATTGCTATATTCTGAAATGCCAAAATATTATACCTGGAATCAATCCTCAAGGAGATTTATACGACGGAAACAAGGAAAACCAGTTCCAGGATATACAGATGTATATTCCACCGATGCGATTGGCCGGATTTATTCAGTACATCCAAGCAATGATGAATGTTTTTATTTACGACTGCTATTAGTCAATGTACGTGGCCCAACATCATTCCAACAGTTACGAACTGTTGATGGTGAATTGTGTGGATCCTACAGAGAAGCCTGTCAACGTTTGCAATTGCTTGAAAATGACGCTCATTGGGATCAAACTCTCAATGATGCTGTAATATCATCACACACTCATCAAATACGAACATTGTTTTCTATAATCATATCTACATGCTTCCCATCAAACCCAATTGATTTGTGGATCAAGTACAAAGATTATATGTGTGATGATATTTTGTATCAAATACGGAATAGAATGGGAAATCCAAATATACAAATCAGTGAAGAAATTTACAATGAAGCATTGATTTCAATTGAGGACATGTGCTTGATAATGTCAAACAAACTATTAATTCAATTAGGCCTGACCGCGCCCAATCGTCCAATGCATGACGCTTTTAACCAAGAGTTGCATCGAGAAAGACTGTATGATCTCAACGCTTTGAAAGAATAAATTCAAACAAATCTTCCACTGTTAAATGAACAACAGAAGTATGTATTTGAAACTCTTATGAAAGTAACAAATGATGAAACTGGAGGGATTTATTTCTTAGATGCACCTGGTGGTACAGGAAAAACTTTTTTTATTTCATTAATATTAGCAACAATTCGCTCACAAAATAAAATTGCACTTGCACTCGCTTCGTCGGGAATCGCAGCAACTTTGCTTGAAGGTGGTCGAACAGCCCATTCAGCACTAAAATTGCCATTAAATATGCAAAGCAATGAAACTCCAACCTGCAACGTTTCGAAGAACTCTACAATGGCAAAGGTTTTGCAGCAATGTAAATTGATTGTTTGGGATGAATGCACGATGGCACATAAAAAATCTTTGGAGGCTTTAGACAGAACCTTAAAAGATCTACGTAGCAATAATAACCGATTTGGTGGTGCAATGATTTTATTAGCAGGAGATTTTCGTCAAACATTGCCAGTGATTCCACGATCAACGCCAGCTGATGAACTCAATGCATGTCTAAAGTCCTCCAATTTGTGGAAACATGTTAAAGTACTTCATTTAAGCAAGAATATGCGTGTCGAGTTGCAAAATGACCAATCTGGAAACATATTCTCTAAACAACTCATTGACATTGGTAATGGCAAATTTCCTATAGACATGTTGACGGCTTGCTTTTGCTATGACTATAAACAAGTCCCAGGGGCAATCATTAAGTGTTTGTGGTATTAATCTAGAAAACCCATGTTTCTCACATGGTCAATTGTATGTTGCCTGTTCCCGTGTTGGAAAACCATCAGATTTGTTTATCTATGCGCCAGGTAATCAAACAAAAAACATCGTATACCACAAAGCAATATAATGATAATAATAATAATAACTATGATTCACATGATTAACAATAAAGCGATTACTTACTTTTCAATCCTTATATATGTTTTATTTAATTATTTTTTATTCACAACGCCCTATCACCAGGGTGATGGTTCTGTTCAGGAGAATTTTTTAAAATACGTAGGCACAAAAACTGCCACATTACAAATCTTTTTGACAGGACGAAGTCTGTCGGGTCAGCTAGTCTTATATATAAAAATGAATCGCAAAATATGTTCCTAAGCGCATAACTCAACAACGCCTGGACCAATTTGGCCAAATCTTTTTTTAAAATGTTCGTTGAAGTTCAGGGATGGTTTTTACGGCGAGAAAAATTAGAATTATTGCTGGAAAAACCCTAAAAATAGCCCTTTTTGTTTGAATTTGTTTCGTGTATCAGTTGACAATTCATCTGTCATCTGTCAAAAGTCATCTGTAACAGACAACTTTTTTTTTTTAAATTTGATATGACTTGAACTCAAATCCTTTTAATCCGTACGAATTGTTTTATTTATTTAAAAATTTTTATTTGTTTAAAATTTAATTCAAATTTTAAATAAGTAAAACAATTCGTACGGCTTAAAAGGATTTGAGTTCAAGTCATATCAAATTTAAAAAAAAAAGTTGTCTGTTACAGATGACTTTTGACAGATGACAGATGAATTGTCAAGTGATACACGAAACAAATTCGTATATCGTGTTTTGTGCAGAGTGTTTAGTTAGTTAGTGTTTGTTTAGTTCGTGCTTAGTGAAAAAATAATTTATATTTGATATGCCTCCTATAAGACGAAGCAATTTAGGTAGAAGAACCAGAAATGCTATAAACCAAGCTAATTACCGATCTAATCGTACTGCACAAGAACGTGACGACGGAAATGAACGTGAAAGAATTCGGATATCACAAACGCGTGAAGCGCGAGCGCGACATTCAACTAATAATCGCGCAAGTTTGAATCCAGCTGCTTTCAGTTACGATGTGTCAATTGACTACAGTAACTACCAATGTGTTGTTATTGGTTCTATGAACTTGGTTTGCTCACACTGTAAGGCATTAAAATACAAAAACGATGCCAATGGATTGTGTTGCGCAAATGGTAAAGTGAAATTGATACAATTGGATCCACCACCAGAACCATTGTACTCATTGGTTTCAGGAATAGGAACAGATTCTATACACTTTTTGACACATATTCAACAATATAACAATTGCTTTCAAATGACTTCATTTGGGGCAACAAATGCAGTTCGGGAAAATTTTATGCCAACTTTCAAGGTATGTATTATAGCAGTTACTCATAATTATTTTAGCGAACAAAATTTTCTGTCACCAAAGTTAAGATGTGTTACTAATCTTCAATTTCTTAATCATTACGAAATATATCACTTAGTCATCATATTATATGGTGATTCAGTTTCAGTGACACTTTTATTATATTTTATATTTGATAGATATTAGTTAAAACTAAATACATACTTTTTAAGATCAAATATTATTTAAGTTTGATCATTGACAATCCATTAATTTATACCACACCATAATATTTTTTTTATTTACAGATACAAGGGCAAATATATCACAGAGCAGGTTCACTGTTACCAGTGTCAGATAGCGACAACAAATTCCTGCAAATTTATTTTATGGGCAATTCACCACAAGAAATTGATCTGCGTTGTGCACATAACAATTTAGTAAAAAGGTCTATTGTAGAACAATTACAAACTTTATTTCATCAACACAATCAATTGATTATATTGTTTAAAACTGCCCTGGATCTGATGCCATCCGATAATCACAAAATTGTAATCAGAGCTGATAAAACACCTGCAGGTCAACATACAAGACGTTTTAATGCACCAACTATTGATGAAGTTGCTATCGTTGTAGTTGGAGAAAACTTGGAATCCCGTGATATTGTTTTACATCGTCGGAATTTTCAATTACAACCTATAAAGGAAACACACCGCTCATATGATGCACTGCAATATCCCATTATATTTTGGCAAGGTGAAGATGGCTACGATTTATCAATAAAAATGATAAATCCCATTACAGGTAACTAAAATATTAGTTTAGCTATGGCGATAATATCTCAGTCACTATATTATGTATTTTAATTTTATATTTGAATGTTATTAAAACAAAATCTGTTTACAGGTTCTGAAACCAACAAAAAAGTCAGTTCAATGAACTATTATTCATACCGCCTAATGATTCGGGAAAATGCAGATAATCACATATTGAAATGTCGGCGATTATATCACAAATATGTTGATGACATGTATGTTAAAATTGAAACGGAGAGATTAACATTCATCAGGTTGAATCAAACCAAACTCCGATCTGAAGAGTATATTCACCTTCGAGATGCGATTAATACTGATGGAAATGCACAGAATGTCGGTCGGATGACTATTCTTCCAGCAACATACATCGGAAGCCCTCGGCATATGCACGAATATGCTCAAGATGCCATGTCGTATGTTCGTCATTATGGTACAGCAGATTTGTTCATCACATTTACATTCAATCCGCAATGGATAGAAATTAAGCAGGAGTTATTACCTGGGAAATCATCCATTGATCGTCATGATATTACAGCCAGAGTCTTTAGACAAAAGTTGAAATCTTTAATGAATTTCATCGTAAAACATAATGTGTTTGGTGAGACACGCTGCTGGATGTATTCTGTGGAGTGGCAGAAACGAGGATTGCCACATGCACACATTTTGATTTGGTTGGTTGAAAAGATAAGGCCAAATGAAGTTGATGCAGTGATATCAGCTGAAATCCCTAATGTACAAGTAGATCCTGGATTGCATGAGGTAGTTATCAAAAACATGATACATGGTCCCTGTGGAACTCTTAATCAAAATTCACCGTGTATGATGGATGGTAAATGTTCAAAACGATATCCACGGACATTAATATCGGAAACAATTACTGGTAATGACGGTTATCCATTGTATCGTCGCAGATCGACAGCAGACAATGGAAAATCAACAATTGTCAAATTAAATTAACAAGATATTGAAATAGATAATCGTTGGATTGTTCCATATTCACCCATTTTATCAAAGACATTCAAAGCACACATCAACGTTGAATCTTGCCATTCAGTGAAATCGATTAAATACATTTGCAAATATGTAACCAAAGGGAGTGATATGGCTGTGATTGGAATTGGTGCAGAGAATTCTAATGATGAAGTTACCCAATACCAAATGGGCCGCTATGTCAGTAGTAATGAAGCAGTTTGGCGAATATTTTCTTTTCCTATTCATGAGAGACACCCTTCTGTTGTTCACTTAGCTGTGCATTTAGAAAATGGACAAAGAGTGTATTTTACAGCACAGAACGCAGTACAAAGAGCTGCTCAGCCACCATCTACTACATTAACCAGTTTTTTTGAGACATGCCAAAACGATGATTTCGCACAAACATTGCTATATTCTGAAATGCCAAAATATTATACCTGGAATCAATCCTCAAGGAGATTTATACGACGGAAACAAGGAAAACCAGTTCCAGGATATACAGATGTATATTCCACCGATGCGATTGGCCGGATTTATTCAGTACATCCAAGCAATGATGAATGTTTTTATTTACGACTGCTATTAGTCAATGTACGTGGCCCAACATCATTCTAATAGTTACGAACTGTTGATGGTGAATTGTGTGGATCCTACAGAGAAGCCTGTCAACGTTTGCAATTGCTTGAAAATGACGCTCATTGGGATCAAACTCTCAATGATGCTGTAATATCATCACACACTCATCAAATACGAACATTGTTTTCTATAATCATATCTACATGCTTCCCATCAAACCCAATTGATTTGTGGATCAAGTACAAAGATTATATGTGTGATGATATTTTGTATCAAATACGGAATAGAATGGGAAATCCAAATATACAAATCAGTGAAGAAATTTACAATGAAGCATTGATTTCAATTGAGGACATGTGCTTGATAATGTCAAACAAACTATTAATTCAATTAGGCCTGACCGCGCCCAATCGTCCAATGCATGACGCTTTTAACCAAGAGTTGCATCGAGAAAGACTGTATGATCTCAACGCTTTGAAAGAATAAATTCAAACAAATCTTCCACTGTTAAATGAACAACAGAAGTATGTATTTGAAACTCTTATGAAAGTAACAAATGATGAAACTGGAGGGATTTATTTCTTAGATGCACCTGGTGGTACAGGAAAAACTTTTTTTATTTCATTAATATTAGCAACAATTCGCTCACAAAATAAAATTGCACTTGCACTCGCTTCGTCGGGAATCGCAGCAACTTTGCTTGAAGGTGGTCGAACAGCCCATTCAGCACTAAAATTGCCATTAAATATGCAAAGCAATGAAACTCCAACCTGCAACGTTTCGAAGAACTCTACAATGGCAAAGGTTTTGCAGCAATGTAAATTGATTGTTTGGGATGAATGCACGATGGCACATAAAAAATCTTTGGAGGCTTTAGACAGAACCTTAAAAGATCTACGTAGCAATAATAACCGATTTGGTGGTGCAATGATTTTATTAGCAGGAGATTTTCGTCTGATATATGTGATATGATATATTATTATTATAATGATAATAATAATAATAATTATGATTCACATGATTAACAATAAAGCGATTACTTACTTTTCAATCCTTATATATGTTTTATTTAATTATTTTTTATTCACAACGCCCTATCACCAGGGTGATGGTTCTGTTCAGGAGAATTTTTTAAAATACGTAGGCACAAAAACTGCCACATTACAAATCTTTTTGACAGGACGAAGTCTGTCGGGTCAGCTAGTATATATATATATATATATATATATATATATATATATATATATATATATACATATATATATATATATATATATATATTAATAATATAATCTAATAAATAAATAAATAGCAAACTATCTATTTATTTATTAGATTTATATTTCTAGATTTGAAGAATTGGATGGGTGCTAAGTGATTTGGGTCGAATAAAGAGGTCATCACTGAAACAAGCGCTTATTTTTTGAGTGCTTTGAGAAAACTTATTATTTGGAAACTTATTAATTATTCTGTAAGTTTTGTCATTTAATAAAGTAAATATTTTGTTTTAGTCCAATTGAAGTTTTTATAATGCCTTTTATTATTTAGATATTCAGTACATTCCATCATTTTCATAGCACATCTTCTAAAGATCGTCTGATTGATAGAATTAATCTGTATTAAAAACACTAGTCTATAATGGATGTTATAACACTAGAGATTCTGGTTTTCACAGAACATTTGGGCCTATATCTAGTTTCTAACTCGCTTAGTAGATACTTCATAAATTTAGAAACATCATTTTAATGTATTTTTGTTCAAAAATGGAATATTTTTTTATAATTGTCACTGTATTTAATATCTATAAACAATTTAAAACTATAACTTCGAACATAATAGCGTTATTTCTTGCATATAACACTGAACCTATTAAATAATTTTAAAATTTGAAAAACATTATATATTGTAATTTAAACGCAATCATACACATTTTATGGTTTCATTTAAGCTTGAATTATCAACATAATGCTGCAGACGTTTTGTAATTACTTGCATAAAGTTATGTTTGCAGCTTCAACTCTATAAAGGGTATAAACTAGAAATGTATGCTGCAGTATTTGCCGCTATATTAAACTGGGTATAATTCAGGATTAATTGTAAGTATACGTAAGTACCTGCAAGATAGTCTTTATTAATAAAAGTTTGAACTAGATGACAAATATATTGCCTTTAACAATAATGTTCAGGTATAGTAATCTCTGGCGAATATAGTAATGAGAGAAACTTTCTTAATTACTTGTGTAATTAATATGTATGTATCTTCTAGTAATTTAATAAAAGTTGTCAATTAATAAATGAAATATTTTGAGTTTTTATAATGCATTTTATTATTTAAATATTCAGTACCTTTCATCATTTTCATAGCACATCTAGAGATCGCCTGATTGATGGAATTAATCTTTATTAAAAACATTAATCTTAACATTTTTTTTGAGAAGTGAAAACTATAATGGATGTTATAATACTAGGGATTCTTGTTTTGACAGAACATTTCGGCCTATATCTTGTTTCTAATTCGCTTAGTAATTACTTAATAAATTTAGAAACCATATTTTAATGTATTTTTGTTCAATGGAGTCTTCTTTTATAATTGTCACTGTATTTAATATCTATAAACACTTTAAAACTATAACTTCGAACATAATAGCGTTATTTCTTGTATATAACACTGAACCTATTAAATAATTTTAAAATTTTAAAAGACATTATATATTGTAATTTAAACGCAATCATACACATTTTATGGCTTCATTTGAGCTAGAATTATCAACAAAATGCTGCAGACATTTTGTAATTACTTGCATAAAGTTATGTTTGCAGCTTCAACTCTATAAAGGGTATAAACTAGAAATGTATGCTGCAGTATTTGCCGCTATATTAAACCGGGTATGATTCAGGATTAATTGTAAGTATACGTAAGTACCTGCAAGATAGTCATTATTAATAAAAATTTGAACTAGATGACAAATATATTGCCTTTAACAATTATGTTCTGGTATAGTAATCTCTGGCGAATATAGTAATGAGAGAAACTTTCTTAATTACTTGCGTAATTAGTATGTATGTATCTCCCAGTAATTTAATAAAAGTTGTCATTTAATAAAAGAAATATTTTGTCTTATTCCAATTGAAGTTTTTATAATGCATTTTATTATTTAGATATTCAGTACCTTTCATCATTTTCATAGCACATCTTCTAGAGATCGTCTGATTGATGAAATTAACCTTTTTTAAAACATTAGTTTTAAAATTTTTTTTGAGAAGTGAAAACTATAATGGATGTTATAACACTAGAGATTCTGGTTTTGACAGAACATTTCGACCTATATCTAGTTTCTAACTTGCTTAATAGTTACTTTATAAATTTAGAAACCATATATTAATATATATTTTTTCAAAAATGGAGTCCCCATTTATAATTGTCACTGTATTTAATATCTATAAACAATTTAAAACTATAACTTCGAACACAATAGCGTTATTTATTGTATATAACACTGAACCTATTAAAAAATTTTAAAATTCTAAAAACTTTATATATTGTAATTTAAACGCAATCATACACTTTTTATGACTTCATTTAAGCTTGAATTATCAACATAATGCTGCAGACGTTTTGTAATTACTTGCATAAAGTTATGTTTGCAGCTTCAACTCTATAAAGGGTATAAACTAGAAGTGTATGCTGCAGTATTTGCCGCTATATTAAACTGGGTATGATTCAGGATTAATTGTAAGTATACGTAAGTACCTGCAAGATAGTCATTATTAATAAAAGTTTGAACTAGATGACAAATATATTGCCTTTAACAATAACGTTCGGGTCTAGTAATCTCCGGCGAATATAGCAATGAGAGAAACTTTCTTAATTACTTGTGTAATTAGTATGTATGTATCTTCCAGTAATTTAATAAAAGTTGTCATTTAATAAAAGAAATATTTTGTTTATTCCAATTGAAATTTTTATAATGCATTTTATTATTTAGATATTCAGTACCTTTCAACATTTTCATAGCACATCTTCTAGAGATCGTCTGATTGATGAAATTAACCTTTACTAAAATCATTAGTTTTAAAATTTTTTTTGAGAAGTGAAAACTATAATGGATGTTATAATACTAGAGATTCTTGTTTTGACAGAACATTTGGGCCAATATCTAGTTTCTAACTCGCTTACTAGTTACTTAATAAATTTAGAAACCATATTTTGATGTATATTTGTTCAAAAATGGAGTCTTCATTTATAATTCTCACTGTATTTAATATCTGTAAACAATTTAAACCTATAACTTCGAACATAATAGCGTTATTTCTTATATATAACACTGAACCTATTAAATAATTTTAAAATTTTAAAAACATTATATATTGTAATTTAAACGAAATCATACACATTTTATGGCTTCATTTAAGCTTGAATTATCAACATAATGCTGCAGACGTTTTGTAATTACTTCCATAAAGTTATGCTTGCAGCTTCAACTGTATAAATGGTATAAACTAGAAATGAATGCTGCAGTATTTGCCGCTATATTAAACTGGGTATGGTTCAGGATTAATTGTAAGTATACGTTAGTACCTGCAAGATAGTTATTATTAATAGAAGTTTGAACTAGATAACAAATATATTGACTTTAACAATAATGTTCAGGTATAGTAATCTCCGGCGAATATAGTAATGAGAGAAACTTTCTTAATTACTTGTGTAATTAATATGTATGTATCTTCCAGTAATTTAATAAAAGTTGTCATTTAATAAAAGAAATATTTTGTTATATTCCAATTGAAGTTTTTATAATGCATTTTATTATTTAGATATTCAGTACCTTTCGTCATTTTCATAGCACATCTAGAGATCGCCTGATTGATGGAATTAATCTTTATTAAAAACATTAGTCTTAACATTTTTTTTTAAGAAGTGAAAACTATAATGGATGTTATAATACTAGAGATTCTTGTTTTGACAGAACATTTGGAGCAATATCTAGCTTCTAACTCGCTTACTAGTTACTTAAGAAATTTAGAAACCATATTTTAATGTATATTTGTTCAAAAATGGAGTCTTCTTTTACAATTCTCACTGTATTTAATATTTGTAAACAATTTAAAAGTATAACTTCCAACATAATAGCGTTATTTCTTGTTTATAACACTGAACTTACTAAATAATTTAAAAATTTTAAAAACATTATATATTGTAATTCAAAAGCAATTATACACATTTTATTGTTTCATTTAAGCTTGAATTATCAACATAATGCTGCACACGTTTTGTAATTACTTCCATAAAGTTCTGTTTGCAGCTTCAACTGTTTAAAGGGTATAAACTACAAGTGTATTGTGCAGTATTTGCCGCTATATTAAACTGGGTATGGTTCAGGATTAATTGTAGGTATACGTAAGTACCTGCAAGACAGTCATTATTAATAAAAGTTTGAACTAGATGACAAATATATTGACTTTAACAA
Organism: Rhynchophorus ferrugineus; assembly: GCF_030347505.1. Classification (NCBI taxonomy): domain Eukaryota; kingdom Metazoa; phylum Arthropoda; class Insecta; order Coleoptera; family Curculionidae; genus Rhynchophorus; species Rhynchophorus ferrugineus. The sequence goes on along the minus strand of NW_027472581.1, from coordinate 24,497,811 downwards.
TAATGTTCAGGTATAGTAATCTCTGGCGAGTGTAGTAATACGGGAAACTTTCTTAATTATTTATGTAATTAAAATGTATATATAGTATAACTTAATATTTGTCTATTCCAAACGAAAATAGCAATTTTGATAAATTGATTTAATCATTATGTTAATGTATTATTTTAACCTAATTTAAATTTTCCCAAATTATTTACTTAAAGCTCTTTTAATTCCAAGTATATTATTATTTCATTTAAATATCAATGTATTGATTAAAGATTGTAGTCAAATTTTCATTTACCTTGCTAAATTTTTATCAGGAAAGATAATGTTTTTATATTCTTTTACTATAAAAATGCCATAATGGAATCCTTTCTAAAAGGGTCATATAGAAATATTTGATTAATAATAATGGTAAATCATATTATGACCAATTTATTATTAGCATCAAAAAATAAAAAGTACCCCTCGTATATTAGGTTATTACTTAAATGGAGTTCTATTTCAACGCTGGTTGGTGGTGCAACATACAAAGCTATATTTTGGTGTTTCGTACACATATTAAAATAGGAATTATTCAGGAGTAATTGCAGTTGTGCATAGGTGTTGGTATACTGCTCATTATTTATACAGGTTGAAATAAGGTGAAATAAAACCATTAGAATGTAAAATATATTTTACTGAAATGTGGCAAAATATAGTAAATATGATGATATGTATATTGTATTGGATCTTAGCTTTTCATAATCTGTTCTCAATTAAAAAACCTAGATAAGAAACATATTATTTGAATTATAGCCTTCGTTTTGTAGATATTTTTTTTCTGTTTATGAATCTCAGAAATGTTTCGAAGTTTTGTTTAATAGGTTTATGGAGTCGCTAAAACCTCGACGTTATCGAATTGGGTGTCGAATAAGTATCTATATAACATTCAGTCGCGGGTCCCGTCCAGCTTCTTCTATTTACAGTTTTCTAAACCCACATAGTACTTCTTCTTTACCAGAGCTTTTTTGGCTTCGGAGTAAGAGAGATTATGAAACATCATCCTGTGACATTTGACGATAACTTTATGTTACGTTTTCCTATTATTAATACTTTCCTACTTCCTTTTATATAGTTTTACGAAAAATAGTTTTTCTTCATACTTACATATCTTAAATATTTATCCATTATGTAGAAAGGATAATGCATAATGCACTATTCAGTATATATATAGCTCCAAGCCAGTGCTCCGGTAAAACATCCCAGTCCCTCCAGTTTTTTCTGTTTACCCTTTTCTAAACCCACATAGTACTTCTTATACATTTACCAGAGCTTTTTTGGCTTCGGAGTAAGAGAGATTATGAGACATCATCCTGTGACATTTGACGATAACTTTATGTTACCTTTTCCTATTATTAATACTTTCCTACTTCCTTTTATGTAGTTTTACGAGAAGTAGTTTTTCTTCATGTTTACATATCTTAAATATTTATCCATTATGCAGAAATGATAATGCATAATGCACTATTGAGTATACCTATAGCTCCAAGCCAGTGCTCTGTTAAAACCTTATGACATATTTAATAGTGATCGCAAACGACTACAATTGATGCGTTTGAGCCTAGCACTTCTCGAAAAAGGGCCGGAAAGCGAGCAATGATATAACAACGTTAATCTTCAGCATGACAACGCTCGACCATATCTTGAAAATGTGATAAAAACAGACCTTGTTTCTTCTGATTACTACTTGTTCCCACATATGAGTTGAAACCTGTCTAAGCAGCGCTTTACTCCTTATGAAAAAACACTTTGGTGCGGGTTCATTGTGTGCTGTCCACTGGGATGATTGTCGATTGGACTTCGGAGTGAAATGATGGAGCCATGTTTCATCCATTGTCACATAAAACTCGGGTTTATTACGCATGATCACCTTCAAACACTGCTCCAAATCATCAACTCGTCGTCGTCAAAATAAGCTCGCGCGGCACCTACTTTGCACAGAGCTTCCTTATACCCAAATATTCGTGAATGATATTATGTGTTCGTTTAGTTAATATTTACAGAGTATCTGCTATTTGATTTATTTTCAATTTACGACCATTCACAATCATTTTGTGGATTTTTTAAATGTTTTCGTCGGTAACAACATCTTCTGGGCGTCCACTGCGTTCACCGTCTTCGGTACTCATTTCACCACGTCTAAACTTAGCATACCAATCTTTGATGGCTGTATTTTTTCCTTTCAAAAAAGCAATATTTCATCAAGACGCGAAATTCATTTTTATCCATTTTTTCACTTAACAAAAGTTGCTTCACTTAAAATGCTATAATTCACAAACTAATGATCCAACAGCTGTCAAATTTATACGCGAATCTTTTGAGGGTTAGGGTTAATCAAAAACATATGAAATTAGTTATAGTAGCGCCATCTATGTGTCAGGCCGGGGACTTTTCAATTAACCTTTTATAAGGCGTATTTAATAGAAAGTAGTTGGAATGAATTGATAACGCAGGATTTGAAATATAATACAAGGCAAAATATTATATAATTTAAAATAAACTAAATAATAGTAACAAAATAAAAAAAACATAATTTAAGCAACACACATTTAGAGACATACACAAATTATATAAATTCAATATTGAAAGGAAGATTTGAATCAAAATAACTTATCGTCATTTTCCTTATGAATTTCTTTTTTGTTAAAATCTCTTAAGCATCACCAATAATCAATAGTATAGGCTTTTCACTGTCGCCTAACGGACACATTAATTACACTTCTCTTTTGCAAACTAAATGAGTATAATGTAATAAATACCACATAAACAAAATATACACGATATCAGCGGAAAGACGAGGTTCGAATGACACCAAGCTTTCATATATTTATACTTTATTATTAATACCTACATTCCGTAAAATTACTAACCATTGTAATATTGAAATGGATTTCGGCTAAATAATAAAGTCTAGACTAAATTCCATTTGGCTTTAACCAAGATGTATTAGCAGCGTTTTTCTTCAAACATACCATGAGACTTTTCATTTTTACCGTACAGTTTAGGCCGGCATTTACCTCAAATTTATGAAAGGGAAACGTTATGATGCGAATTGAATATTTATTAGTCTAGACGGTGCTATATTCAAGTTTTGCGTTTTTTTCCGTACCAGCGGTGAGGGTATTAGAACGTGGAATATTTATTTGAAAATATAATGAACCATTAAGTCCTTAATCGTTTCTAATTTTTAACAGTGTAATTTTTCTTTTCTCATATCTTAAAAATGAAACTTTTTTAAAACATTCTTAAGCTAAAAAGTTTTATGCGAAGCAGATTTTTTATATATAAAGTCGTTCCAAAATAAGAGTAAACTTATGTCATCGCGATATAGAATGTATTACCTATTAAAATTTGTCAAATTTCAGACTGTATTTTCCCTTCTCATATCATTGAAGTTCATTTCTATATTTGCTCTATACTGCTGATATCCCTATAACAAAAGAAACAGTATCTGGAACATTTGCTGACGACACAGTTATAATGGCAAAAGATGTATCTCTGTCTAAGATTATAGAAAAAATGCAAGTAGAGGTCAACAGGATCTACAAATATACTGTACTAGATCAGAGACTATACTACAAATCTGTCCATGTTAATTTTGCGTTGCGGCGAATTGACAAAAACTTAATTATATCACTTGACGGGTACCTGATTCCTCAAGTAGAATCAAGTACCTCGAAATATATCTCGATGGTAGGTTCAACTAACATGAACATCATGTTGGACAAAAAGAAAAATATGAGTAAGGGTGTTAAATGACACCAACGTGGAAGTAATACAGCTGCTGGATAACACCCAGGAAATTAGAAGATTGAAGCGAATCAAACCACACGAACTTTTTCAGTGTATAAATTTATTTCTAACTTTATCTCAAGTAGCTTTAGTAGATTATTTTTATTTTTATTTGGAAAATACATACTATGTATTTCTCTCGCACTCGCTTTGCTTGTGTATTAAGGCAAGTACAACAGGATAGTACTAATAAATTAATTGTAAATTAAGATTGTACTCAACATATCGAATGTAACTAATAAAAACATTAAGTTGTATCATTTATGCTTGTATCATTAAGTTGTATTATATATTTAGGAATCTTAAGTTTACTTTAAAATTATTATCATTTCTTAATAATTTTTTTCATATTTTAGTGGTTTGTGTTTTCATCATTTTGAAATCTTCAAAAGTTAGTCAAAAAATCTTACAATCAATTATAAGCAAATTAGAATTGGATTTGGCAATTTTACAATGAATCTGAAAAATATGTTTGCGAAAATCTAAATGCCTAACCTTTTTTTTAGATATTTTCCCACAAGTTGTTTGTTACAGCTAATCTTACTTTTCGACATTTTTATTGTCTTCGCAAGATTTTAAAATATTTTAACTTTCTTTAGTATTTTATAGTTTATAACAATAAGTTAAAAGTATAGTAAAGTAATCAGACAAAAATAAAATAATAATTAAACAAGTGTAGCAGATATATTTTAAAAATTATTCTATACTTTCTATATACGCCATACAAAATGTAGAGTTGGCAGCACTATGTATTTGTCGTTGAAATATGCGTATTTGGGGAACCGTGTTTTGATTGCCTTTCTACATATGTTTTTATTTAATTTAATATACTTTTAGTACATGCTGTATACAAATTTAGTTTCCCGCCCTTCTCCATATAAACTTTAACTATTCTAAATCAATAATTTTAGATCTATTAGTGATTCAGAGTTTACACTTAATAAATAACTAGTAAATTGATAATTTGAATCAAGAATAACCTCCCAGGTTAGTTAATGTTTATATGTGCTATATGTCCTACTTCATTAAATAAACTACTTATTTAGCAATTTACACATTAAACATAATACTGTGACAAATGTGCTCCAAATATAGTATTTAGATATTTTGAGCAATAATATATTCAACATAAGTGGCTAAATAGTTGTATATATCCACGTTATAACACTTTTCCCTACTTTTAAAAAAGTTTCAACATTTGGATATGTAATCCTTGCTACCAGCTATTGAATCTGATAATACATTCTAGTCATCATTTGTTTATCGTACGGCTTTCCGTAACTCACCCATAGCCAATGAAAATAGAAATACATACTCATAATGGGAAACATTTCTACTTTATCGTTTAAACTCAAAATCAATTTCGGGCATATCTCGAAGCAAATATCAATTAATATTCAATTATATACATGAATTAACAATGATCAATACGTCAATTAGCATCTACAATTAAATAGGAGTAGCAAGTTTAAGTTATATTTATATATGACAAAATATATTGTATAATATCTACAATCTGTTTATTTGAACAACTATTTTTACTAAACTTTTCTATAGAAAAACGATTTAACCAAAGCTTTTTGATCTGTAATTTTTAAATATAGCAATATAATTAATTTTGAAATTAATTGAAAACAAAACAAGCCAACTAAAATGTTCTTATTTATTTAAAAATACGTTTATTTGCAATTAAAAAGAAACAAAAGTGTAGAAGTAAACTTATGCCCTTGACTCAGCTGGCAATGTTTACTCTACTGACTAATTTCTTCCCAACGAAACTTTCAGCCATCGCAATCTTGAAGCACCCAAAGCAACTTCGTCTAGACTGATGAATATTCAATTCACATCGTGTTGTTTCGCCTTTATAAACTCGAAGTAAATTTCAGTCTAAACGTTTCCAGGCCCGCGAACATGGGAAACCGAGTTTAAAGGGTTAGAATTGATGGAAGTCGCCGTTTGGGTCTGCGTCGACGAATGATAGAAATAGAGAGAGCACAAAATTAGTTCAAAAGTATTTTAGAATAACTCTGAAAAATCAGTTTAATTTGATTTTTGTTGGTTTCTTATGGACTACGTAACAAGTGGTGATTTACAATTCCAAATTAATTCATATTATACGAGCGAAGAAAATATGAAATAATTAAGTTAATGTTTTTTCACTATTTTTTTGCACTTTAATGTTTTATCATAAAAAAAACAAAAATTAACTTAAATATTAATTTGTAACTGTATAATAATAACAGTAATGGTATCTGTTAATTTCTTTAAAATTATTATGTACCTGAGAATTATTTTATATTTCTTATAACTCATCTAACAGGTCAATTAAATTCCCTGGCGTACCATAGTAAAACACATTTTTTTGGCAATTTTTCTTATTCAACATAATTCCCTTCAAGGGTGATATACTGATTATAGCGACCCTCCGACCTTTCGATACCATTTTTGAAGTACGATTTGTCCTTTGCATCAAAATAGGCCTCAGTTTCGTCGATCACCTCTTCATTCGACTTAAATTTCTTCCTAGCGAACATTATTTTGAGATCTGAGAACAGGAAATAATCGCTGGGGCCAGGTCTGGAGTATACGGTGGACGAGGAAGCAATTAGAAGTCCAATTTATGGATTTTTGTCATCATATTCACTGACTTGTGGCACGGTGCATTATCTTTGTGAAGCAGCACTTTCTTCTTCTTCAATTGCGGCCGTTTTTCAGCGATTTCGTTCAATAATGCTATGTAATAATCGCTGCTGATGGTTCTTCCTTTATCAAGAAAGCCAATGAAAATTATTCCATGCGAATCCCAAAATACAGACGCCATAACCTTGATAGCCGACGGTTTGCACCACTTTGCACAGAGCTTTCTCATACCCAAATATTCGTGAATGACATGACGTTCAGTTGATATCTTTAGGGTATCTGCTATTTCACTCAATTTAATTTACGGTCATTCAGGATCACTTTGTGGATTTTTTAAAAGTTTTCGTCGGTAACGACCTCTTTTGGACGTCCACTGCATTCACACTTTCGGTGCTCATTTCACCACGTCTAAGCTTAGCATACCAATCCTTGATGGTTGATTTTCCTGAGGCAGTGTCCGAAAACTCGGCATTAAACCAAGTTTTTGCTTCAACTGCATTTTTTCCCTTCAAGAAGCAATATTTTATCAACACGCCAAATTCCTTTTTATCAATTTTTTTCACAATAACATCAGTTGCTTCACTCAAAATGATATAATTCACAAACTAATGATCCGACTGCTGTTAAATTTATACACGCATCTTTTGAGGGGTAGGGATAACTAAAAAATATATGGATTTAATTCTAGTAGCGAAATCTATGTGTCAGGCCGGGGACTTTTCTATTGAAATTTTATCAATTGTTTATTAATTAGTAAAGACTAAGGGATTTGGATAAAATGTCGTAAAACTTGAAGTTACTGTTCTTTGATCTTTTACATTTGCTAGCCGATTAGTACATATATTCAAACGAATATCAATAACCAACATGCATCAACAATGTTCCTCAGTACTTTATCTTAGTCTAAACTTATCTTAGAGGTCTAAATCTCCTCAATTGTCGGTAAGGTATTTATGAAGATCATGGAAATGAGACGTTCCATTATATGTGTGCGGATTCGAATTGATTGATTTGAGGTTCAAGACAATGTTCGCTAAGGAAAAAATCGCCTCTTCGCTACTTTTCAATACAATAGTGGGCACAATTATACAAAAAGTGTTTAAAGACAGACATCTCGTTTTATATGATGATATATATTCGCTGATACAGATATTGAGGCTTCTAGTTAATTGTCATGATAAATTTCGCACTGCCATGCAATATAGCTTGACAATTAATTTAAAAAAAAATCCAAAACATTAACAACTGATGCTATTGTAAAACTCGACGGACAGTGCTAGAGAGGAGCACTGAAGACTAAAATCCATCCCTTTCGAATGCATATCCGGCCAATTCGGCTAATTGTTATCTATTCCTCCGAGACTTGAACAGAGGTACAGTCTGGTATTTGAAAGTTTGAAATGTGCAAATCCTCGAGGTATAAGCTTCAAGCTAAAGTTGAATATACATTTATACACTTAAGTTCATGTTGTTTGGCTCTTTTCAATATTCTGATTTCCTGTGTGTTGTCCAGTGACTGTATTGTTTCCACGTTGCTGTGATTTAGCAGCCTTACTTCATGTTTTAAGACGAAGTTGGGTCACTTTATATATCTGTTTGATGTCGAGATCATCTTTCAGTACTTCGTTGGTTACGTAGCGATAATCATTGGTAGTTAATAGTAGAATTTTGTTTTGGGTGTTTTGGATTACTAGTTGGTTTGATCTCTCAGTGCAGCCCCATATTTGCGCTCCATAGGTACAAATTGGCTTTGTGATTGACTGATAACCCAATATATCTGATTTTAGGTCAAGTTGAGAGTAGAGTTCCGACTAACCATTAGAGTTGCTTGAGTTATGTGTGATATAATTAGGTTTTTGGCAATATGAACATGGAGATATGAATATTCTAACGTGTATTGATGACGTGTATTTTCTAGTCTCTAATCTACTTTTAGATATTGTTGACCGCTACATGTACTTCTTGTACAGCCTTAGATAAAGATACATCTTTGCCATGATGGTTCTGTTGTCGGCAATTACAGTTATTATTATTTTATCGGCACGAAGCAGATGAAACACAAACACACTTCGTATTATAACTCTGACTTATAAAAAAACGTGTGCGTGAAACGACGATAAACGACTAATGAACAGTAAATGCATGATAGAGCGTCTAAATGACGGATCAACCGGTCCGAGACGCCGCGCTGACTATCAGATATGAAGTCATTAGATTAAAATGTGACAATCAGTGCACAGTTGAAGAACAGATTTAAAAACCCATGTAAATCTACCTCTTGTAGGAAAAATATCTCCTATAAAATATAGCCAGGACATGTACTAAAAACAACACAAATACCATTTGTTACAATTCAACTTAAAAAAAGTAAGGAAATACGACCTGTTAAACAGATAACAAATAAAACATCAAGATTTGGCTTAATCAAGTCAAATCTCGACAATAAAAAACTCATGTATACTTTAATATAATATATATATTAAAAAAGTAATAATATCAAGATTTAAATAATATTAATGAAAGAACAATTTACATTTATATAACTTGATACAGTATAGAAAAACACACATTTTGGTATATGCACCTTAAACATATATATGAGTTTTTCTCTCTTATAAGGATGTCCCTTAACAGGCTCTTATAGGAGGCGATATGCTCGGATGGCAGATAATATATGGGAAATCAATTTATTATAATGTGACTCCACGTTTTCTTTGTTGGGATCGCAAAGGCAGAGCTACGGAATTGAAATGAATACCGTCGGGCTATGTATACGGATATTGGATTTTACGATTAAATATCTCCAAGGTCCTTGGAATATTTAGATATCAGCTGTAAATTATCGAACATATTTGTTTTAACAATACACTTTAGAAATCAAATGTTGTGGATCGGAGTGGAATATGTTTATTTTTATTTGCATGTTGCTTTACACTCATTTGCATGTTTTATCACAAAGTCGTATATATTAGTTCTTTCAAATTTTTCCGGAACCGTGCTACAAAAATGGGACCGTGTGGGTAACTATGACACCCCACTGAAACACTTCGATAAGTTATGTAAGTTTTCCTTTAAGGCCAGGACATAAAAATGGTTTAGTTTCGTATCGGTGGACATTGCAAATGGGGTTTTTACATGTACTGCACAATAATTTAGTCTGCATGCAAAAGCTGTATCTTCGATATGCATAATGTTGAATCTCTCTTGTAGGATTTTCTTGAATCGTAACATTGCTGTTCGCAAGAAATAAATATGTTGCATTTGTTACAGTGCTGGGAAAATTATTACTATTTTGTTTCCTGTTTAGAGCATTAGGGAATAGAGTTTTGTAAAAAAAATCATCTAGTTCGTTCAATACATTTCCATTTGGGAACATTTTTAGTATCTATGATACAGGCTCTTAAATGGTCATCTTCTAGTTGAACGAATACATGAATATTCTCCATTTCTGACGATGAGATATGCATTGTGCACTTAGGATTTCGATGCGCTGCAGGCTTTGGGGGGAAATGAAGGTAACCCACGTAATTAAATCCAGTTTTTCGTCGCAAATTCCAATTAAATTTAATAATTTGTTCAAAAATAGGTTTAGTACTATATTTTCTAGGATTTTCTGGAAATAAACAACAACCAAAGAAACATTTGGAAAGTTATTAAAAAGAAACAGTATCTGGGATACCTAAAATACCCCGCTGGGCCACGAAAATGTTATCAACCTTAATTTATTTAATTTATATATCCATTAAAATATATAACATCCATTCTGGACATTTTCAACTAATGATACTACTATTTTTCAGGTATATACACTGACATATCTTTGATTTTTTTACTTGTTTGTCACAAGTTGTATTCATTGGAAGACCACATACTTAAAAGCACTACTTTTTTAAATCTCCCCTCCAGTTTGATTCCACTAAGGTGTATATTACGCCGTGATCCATTAAATGGAATTTGCTAGGAATAGTTGTAAAAATTGGTTCATTCTGTGATTTTCTGCCAATAGTAAATTATTTAACACATTATAGGGTATACTGAACTCTCAGGTATACGAATGATCCATGACGGGTTGAATGCGTAGTCAGTAAATACTATCTTGAATACAATATTAATTAGAAATACTATATTGAATTATATTTTCCATCAATTAAGTAGAGTATGTAATTGTCAGCTAAATGAAGCAGGGAAAATAATAATAATGATAAAATGCATTATTAATACTTAGATTTCGTCACAATTAGCTTAATGATACCGTTGTTGTTTGGTACTCAGACAGCTTGTCGGTAATGATATGTGAACTTTAGAATGCCCTGTGTTTGTTCGACATGTGTTAGTGGCTTCATCTTTATTTATAATCATAGAAAAATAGAGATTTAACTTCATAGGAAATTTTGGCGAAATGTATCGCAATGTCCAACATGTAAAACTCGCTATCTTTAATATATTACTTGTTTTAATCTGACTGGTTCATTTCGTTCTACGATTTGTTTATTTTGTATGCCATTTTCAATGTGCCCTATATAGAGAACATGTGTGGTTAGATTTTTATAACGTATATATTATTAATTAATTTTTATATAAAATAAGTATTATTTTATTTTATTAGTATATACAAGTCGGTAGTTGAAATTCATTCTCGTTCTAGGATGTGTTGTGTGTCCGAATGTACAAATAGTGAGGAAATGCATCATCGCTTTCCGTTAAAAAAGTACCCGGCGATCTTTAAGAAATGAGTAGAAAACATTAAAAATCCTGAACTCGTTGGGTTAAACATGAAATAGATTTATGATCGTTACCATGTCAAACACTTTTGTGATACATTTAAACTTTCCTTTAAGTACTTATGAACAATTTAGTGATGGCGAAAATAATACCACGAGCCCAGAATATGTACAAATGGAAATGGATCAAAATCAAAATTATAGAAGGTAAATTGAAGTAGTCAGTCACATATCTGTTCAAAATTGTTACCAGTAATTTCTACACTGTCTAACTTTATTTGTAGTGCCTATTGCCATCGTTCCAGGCCAACAACCAGGGTGTTCGAAGCAAATATCATCGATATTTAAACAAACACCAGAAGGTAATGGTAAAGTTAGTGTTCATGTAGCCAGTATCCTCCTTTCTGCTCATTCTTACCGTTAATTACTTGACTCTATAACTTCAGTCCAGATGTTCCTATAAGAGCAAACAAAGTTTTACAGTTTTTTTTTATTATTTTATTATACTGTCAGTAGGTCCTTGAAGCTATGTCATATTTTATTCAGCGATTTTGTCACGTCGATAATATAACAAAATTTTTGACAAATGTTTAAAAGAAAAATTAAAGTTAAAAACCTTCAATTGTGCATTCCATAATAATCTTTGGGATAAAATTTTAAAAGTACTAACAAGGTGTGATATATACTTTTGAATAAAATAGGTGAACAGAATATTAAGAGGGAAAGACTCAAAGTTTGCTCTCAGTATAAGAATATAAAAAAAACAGAACTCTAATAGATCCTATTAAATTGATGGCACTAAACAAATATGAAAAAGAAAAGAAAAACGGAAGAGATAATTATGATTTTCAATGCACCAAAATTTTTTACTTACGGTTTTATATATATGTATATAATTTTTTTTGTAGATATATTTATTTTTATATTATATTTATGTTTATTTATTTTTACATATTATATCTATATTTTTTAATTTTTAAATATTATATTTATAATTAATTGAATTCTATTTAATAAATTTATTTAAGAAAAACATTGATTTTATTTAAATTTAATTGGTCAATTAAACAGGACGTCAAGGCTGTCACGTCCCAAACATTACTAATGAGCCAATCAAATGTTTTCACAATAAAATATTTTTCTTACAGGTGCCTATAATGGAGATTTAAATTGGCCCATCATATTACTTGAATGGCCCGTTATGGCACCCTCTGAATATTGGGCAAAGCAAAACTTTGCGCCAAAGTCCCCTATCTCTATTACTCTATGTTTATAATATATTATGAATATTGTATTTTATATTTTGTTGGGACAAGATTGCATTTTAAGATATACTTTCCCTTTTAATTATAGATTTAATAAATATAGAATTAGTAAAATACAAGGTATAGATAAATTGCTTTTTTGAAATACATCAAAAGACAAGCATTGATAATTCTTGTTTATTACTCTTGACATTTCTTGTTTATTTATTTTTTAGATATATATATATATATATATATATATATATATATACTTTTAATTGTAAAAAATATTTTTTGCACTGAACAGGTCTGAGCTGCATTGGATAAAGTATATTAAAAACATATTAGTTGATTGGTTAAAGAAAGCATATTAGTTTGTCATGGCATTCAGTACTTCAGACTAGTAATAAGAAGAGAGGGTAAGGAGGTATCTATAGCTGAAGTAACAAGAAGACTTGGCGAATATGAGTTATAGAAGAGTGGAAAAATATCGGTCAAAACTAAAAGCATCTTCTTTGTAACACATATTTTGCTAACAGTAACAAAATAAGTAGACTTAGAAAGCTACAGTTGATACTCTTCTGACATATCTTTGCTATATATGGCTGCACTGTTGCTTTCGGAATGCATAAAATTTCCTAGACTATTACATTCATTAAACATTTTAATCTAGGAGGAACGATATCTTCAGTAATTTTTATCTTTCGAGTATGCTTAAAATGTTGACACAAGACATCATCTAAAATTAAAAAAAGTAAACTAGAATAAACTAAAATATAAGATATAAAAAAGTGTTTTTTTGAAATACATAAAAAGGACAAGCATTAACACTAGATATTTCTTGTTTATTTGCTTCCTTCTATGATCGTTATTACCTTTTGTCAATGTTGATACTAATATTTTTATAATTAAAAATATTCATTATTGTAAAACATAGTAACTTTAAAATATAAAAAAATAATTTTTTGCATTGGTTTTAACTGCATTGGGTAAAATATACCAAAAAACGTATTAGTTGGCTGTTGAAGGAAAACATATTAATTTGTGATGACATTCAGTTGGAATAAGTGCAGGAGTTGTAGAAGTTGGGATTAGTAATAAGGAGCGCAGGTCTCTAGGGCTGAAGTAAAATATCAGTCAAAACTAAAATCCGACTCTTTGGAACACATGTTTTGATAACAGTAACAAAATAAATAGACTTAGAAAACTACAGCTGATACTCTTCTGAAATATCTTCATACGTTACAATGTGATGTATTTATTTGACACATGATAGTGGCTTCACCTTTGTTTATAATACAATACAAATAGTGTACCTTATGTTATGTTAGAACAAGATTGCAGTTTAAGCTATACTTTCCCTTTTTATAATAGATTTAATATATATAAAATTAGCCAATTTTCTAAAAATACTAAATTGGCCTAATTGGTAAAATATATGGTACACATAAGGTGCTTTTTTGAAATACAACAAAAAGACAAGAATGAACACTAGATATTTCTTTTTACTTGTTTTGTTCTATGATCGTTATTACTTTTTGTCAATGTTTTTAATGACATTTTTTTCTTCTGCTTATAAAATTTTAAAATATTCATTATTGTGAAATATAGTAACTTTAAATTGTAATAAAATGATGTTTTGTACTGGTCTTACCTCCATTGGATAAAATATACTAAAAAACTTATTGGTTTATTGTTAAAGGAAAACAGAGTTGAAAAATTAATTTGTCATGACATTCAGTTGGAATAAGTGCAGGAGTTCTAGAAGTTGAGATTAGTAATAAGGAGAGGAGGTATTTCTGGCTGAAGTAACAAGAACACTCGGGAAGATAGGGTATAGATGAATGGAAAAATATCAGTCAAAACTGAAATCCGACTCTTTGGAACACATATTTTACTAACAGTAACAAAATAGGTAGACTTAAAAAGCTACAATTGAGACACTTCTGAAATATCTTTACTATATATGGCTGCACTGTTGCTTTCTTTCTAAGATTTTTCTCATTATTACAACAATTTTTGAATATATCGACTACGGTTGGTATAAAATTTCTGGACGATTAAATTTATTACACATCTTAATCTAGAAAAAACCATATTTCCGATATATTTTAATTCTGGAGTATCCTTAAAATGCCTCCATTTGGCGATTCTTTGTGATGCTCTTGGTCCTAAATCCATTGGATAAAGTATATTAAAAAGCATATTAGCTATTTGGTGAAGGTAAACATATTAATTTATAATGGCATTCAGTTAGAACAAGTTCAATAAGTACAAGTAAAATAAGTATACTTAGAAAACTACAGTTAATACTCTTCTGAAGTATTTTAACTATATACGGCTTCACTGTTGCTTGCCCTCAAAGATTTTTCACATTATTACAAAAAATTTTAAATATATCGTCTTCGGAAAGTATAAAATTCCTAGACTATTACATTTATTACACGCTTTAATCTAGAAAGAACGATATTTCCAATAATTTTTAACTCTCGAGTATCCTAGGTGTAATATTAAAAATTCCTCCGTTCGCAATCGCAATTTTATTCAAACATTTTATATAGCTCGCTCGAACCTATACGAGAGAGAATTTCTATTCTTTTCGGACTTATATTAAAATGGAACGAAAAGCCATTAACGTAGAACCAAAGAGCACTTTATTTTATAGTTGAACAAGGAAAATCGACATAACGGCTCGCAACAGTTTGTGGCGACGTGTGATTACAAATATCAATTAAAATTGAATTTAAAAATCAATTGAACGTAAGCTTATTGTTAAGCCGATACGTTTACTACTAGTTCTAGTGAAAGTTCCTCAGATCTTCTATTTTTAAACTACCTAGATGAATATAGACGGGTAATTCTGATCGGTGTTGAAAGCAAGTTACAGAAAAACAATTTTTCATTGGTAAAACTTTATACAAAAATGCTTCTATACATTGTATCATTTCATATATAAAATAAATTTTGCCTGCTTGGTAAGAGTGTAAAATCCGAAAAGGAAAATGACCGCAGTCACTCCAGTAACCAAGCTGGGTAAGACACGGATATCTGTTATGGGATGATTTCTAAGTTGTTCACTCACCAGTCGGAAGGTTAATGCCGAGGGCCGTGGTTCGCAATCCACATTAAACTGTGGGTCCAGTCCAGATAAACCCTTGTTGGTAAAAGGAAACTTTAGAATATATTTATAAAAAAATATATAAATTTTACAAATATTACTAGTGAGGAGGGAGTGTCTGTGGATATTGAAAAGAGAATACCAATGCTATTAAGCATCTGTTGAGAAGATAAATCAGATAAAGATATTGTCATTAATATATTTTAAGAACAGAAAGCATTGTCCTGAAATTAAATATTTGTTAAAATAATGTTTTATAATTACTTATTAAGTTTTTGCATTTATTACACGTACTTGTCTACAATTTTTTTTAGAAGAGATTCGCCTACACTCTGCTATTAGATTTTATTTTTAATAGCTGTAATTTTGCTGTGTTCTATAAGCTTTAATTTCTATACGGTGAGAACAACTGGGGAGTTCCGGCAAAAGTATTAACTGTAGGATCACAAAAGATGGATTTTAGGTGCTCAACAACTCATAAACTATATTCCAAGAAAGTAAAATTCAAGATTTGAAATTCCCGGCACCAACAACAGATTGAATTTGCTGTGGACTGGAATTTGGACACAGACTTCCAGTTTAGGCTGAATGGCCACCAAAGGCGGATTGCAAAGGCTATTTCCTACCCGTAAACTATTGGAATATGAAAATTTAGGTAAAAAGAGTGCTATTTCAAAGATTTTCAAAGGCAAACTGGCAGACGAAGGTACAAGACTCGAAAACAATTTTTATGACTATAATAAGCTGTCCAGATATCCATCTGGATTTTTCTTTAGGGGGGAGATGTTGGTCTGTTTTCTAATAGATAAGAACCCTCAGTGTCAAATTCTATCGCTTTTCAATACTTTGCCTCTTCTTTCATTAAAATAAGACAATTTTTTCAAGTGAATTAATCGTTTTTGTAATTATAAGCTTCTTTTATTTTATAACTTATATACAATACGCACAATATTTTGATGTTGGTTTTGCTCCCTACAAGGTTCTCATGTGTAAAGTTTTAAAATATATATATTACTGAATACTTATAGATGTTCTTCCTCGGGTACCGTGCTCTTTTGAGAATTTCATTTCTGTTTAAAAATGTTTTCCAATAAAAATAAAATACCTTACATGATTATAAAATTATTAATTACGTGAATTAGATCTCCAGAGGGTAACACTACATAAAAAATGCGGCTAGAAATGTAACAAATATTATATATATAACTGTATAATTAACTGTAGTAACTGTCTTAGTTCTTCGATTATATTTGCATTAGATATACTATAGTGTTATAATAAATATATTACAGTAAAGTTCCGGGATATATCAAAGCCAAAATAAACTAAAAGGTAATGTTAATGCGGCAAAATTGCGAAGTTTTTGCGTTATATACTTTGATGACGTGAGTTCACCGTTGTTTTGGAAAGATTATATCCTTTTCATATTCTGACATTTCGTTTGAAAGCTTTTTAAAATACATTGGTAAAATGCACATGTCTAGTAATAGGAAACACTCTACGCAAGTTCGCAAAAGAAATCAACTTGAAATCAATAAATACTTTATTGAATTATCTTTTCTATCAATTAATAACAGCGGATAATTGTCTAAATGAATGGATAACGTTTAAATAAAATCTAACTATATTATTAGTATTTACATTTTCTTACACTTAACTCAATGAAGCCTTTTGTTGTTGATTAAATTATTTAGAATATATAGTTAATCACTTAGCTTACTGGAACTCTTATGTGAACTTCGATATGTCGCTATTTTGATTAATAATGTACGTTAATAATATAACAACTATAATGTATCTTACATGTTTTTAAAGAAAATTTAGTTCACAACATGAATTTTTTTGTGTTAATATATTAGGCTTTAAATAGTATATCGCTCGGTTTCGCCTCGGGAATCATGACGAGCAGGATCGAGATTTCAACTTTTGGCCCGTGTGGTGTATACGATTTTTTTTCATAGCCGGTTGAAGGTACGTTATTAACAACATTCAAAACAACATTGATAATTATTTTTAAGGTTAGAGTGGTAAATAATAATGACAGCGGTAAAAAGCGGTTGTTGTAGCGTCAGAATAAATAGTCCCTAGCAGGGGTGTGCAACTGCAATGGTAAGTAGTGGGGCAAAGTTTCGCTTAGTCCAATCATTGGCGGCGCTGACAACGCGAATTTGATTGGTTAAATTAAAATAGTTATGTAGAAATCTGTAAGGAAAATACTTTGCTTTGATTGGTCTGCCACTTCCCCTAATTATTTTGTGACGTCACATTTATTGGCCAATATTATTTAAATGAAAATCAAATTTAAATTTTAAAATTAATTTATTAAAATAAAATCCTATACAAATATACATAAGTGTAAATAATATAAATATATATAAACAAAAAGCAAAAAAAAATTATGAACTCTATTCTAGGCAATATTAAAATATCTATAATTCTTCTATAACGCCTTCCCATATATGTTTAGTGTCATCAGTTTTATGGGATCTATTAGATTTCTAACTTATCTTGATATATTGAAGGTAAACTTTAAATCCTTCCCTGTTGATATTGCATTAACTTCATTAAAACAAAAATACAATCACACCTCATAATAACTTTTAAAATTTGGTCTTGAAAATCATTATGGATTGGACAGTTGAAACACTAAAAATGTATGTGTTTTTTAAAGATATTTAGATTTTAGAGTATTTAATCTGTAGAACTACTTAATATAGAATGTAGACAAATATTGCATTTTTCTCTTTTTCAGAAATTTTGTTAAATAGCCTGAAATAAGACTAAAATGCAATATTAGACTCTGGTTTTTCTAAGAGCAAAGTTCTCTGGAACTGACAATATAGACTCAACTGGTGATTTAACAATGAGCCCTTTTAAAAATTTCTCGAACATACTAGGGGAAGGAGGCTGTTTCTACCTCCATGACCTCTAATAGATCCAACAAAATTCTTTAAGCAATCTTGGTTAAGATTTGTTAAAATAAAATCCAATGTAGATATTTGTAAATTTAGACAAAATAGATTTCTTTAAGGTAATAAATCCCCTAAAAGTAGCAATTAAATTTTTAATTGATGGCACCATAACAAATATTTTCTTAACAAGGCAATCAAATTTAAATATATAATTCCATGTCCATAACAAACACCATGACGTTGATATATTTGCATTGTGGTTTATCCAGGTAACTTACTACTATTTACTTGACCAACCCATTTTTGGAAAGGAGCGAGATCATTCTTTGGGAAACGATGTTTAATTTCCGTAGTAGATTTTTACTCCGGTACACTACATCTTTTACTACACTGACGCATTGTCATCAATTTTTATATTATTACTCCATAATAATTAATGTAAAACAGAAAATATGCACAACGTAAAACGAAAATTTCGTGATCTAAACAAAAACAATAACCTACAAACAACAAACATAAAAATGGATGCCCATAGAAAATGCTGATTTCACACAATTTGATCGACCAATCACATTTCATGTTAGTGGCGGCACCAGGAATTTAAACTAGCCAATCATAATTTGCGATCGCAGCGCTACAGTTGATTGAACTAAACAAAACATTTCCCCAAGGTCGCCTATACCGTGAAATTTCTATTTTTTCTATGGTCCCTAGTTACGACTATAAATATGCATAACAAAATCTTTCCTCCCGCCGTTATAGAGGGCGTGTGTGTATATCTCACAGAGAGTAAATGTTTAATTTTTTTCGCTATTATTAGGGATGAAAGTACGTACTTTCGATCGAGGTATGAAAAAAACCTATTTATAGATGTTATTCTTCCAGTACCTTGCTCTTTTGAGCATTACATTTCTGTTTATTAAAATCTTCCTTCATCGAAAATCGGCTTAGTTAAGAGAGTTTATTTTTTGTGTTCCATTTTCACTAAATACTCCATCCATAAAGGACTTTTCCTATAACTTAAGAGCAGTAGACCGTATTTTTAACTAAGTAAATTCTAATCTCACGCCGCATTTGAACTCGAAAAAAAATACAAAAGTACAATACGGCGTTGGACAAAAAGAGGGAGGGAGAGCGAGAAGACCAGTTCAAAGTCTTTCCATAAAGATTTTTATTTCTCAATCAGTTTCAATTTGCTCGTGCCAGCCCAATAATTTTATCCCTTTGCTGCGCGCTGAGGGCCTTCATAAAATCTAAATTTATTCAACAACTCCAGTCATGCGTAAATTTGTCTTTGAATTTTAAAACAGTCTTTAAAAACGCGGGTGGGCCGGCGACTCGGTAAGTCGCGCACCAATTTATCCCTTTGTGCGGCCTTAAATTGTTTGCAATTAAAATGATAAATGTATTAGGGTTTTTAATAATTTAACATTTAAAAGATCCTCGAGTTAATTTCCGTCTAATGGGATCATTTCTCAATCTTCGAGAGAGGGACATTTTTCATGTTGCCTTTCCGAAATTAATTTCTAAAGTGGTGTGAATTAATCGACACACGATTTTTTTTCGAAGGAAAAGCGTTCCGCTTGGCGAACATTCGGCGATTTCATAATTTTCTTAATATATCTTCTTTATTTATTAAAACCACAAGGTGATTATACTTAGTAATTTTGTAATCAAAATGTGGCAACGATAATTAATATTCTCTTCCGTTCCGGTTTTGTTAGCTTATCTTTAATACTTGTCACTGAATTCAACTCTGAGTAGCAGCAGAAACTGTTTTTATGGTCCGTTCAATAAAACAGATTCACGTTACCTAAATTCATTACATCATATAGTTTTGATTCATTTTGGCTTTGACGTACAACAAAATTTTAATCTAAATAAAATAATTGAACAAAAATAATGTTATCAAATGTAATTTAGTTTAACAATATAGAACATCTAAACCTACAATTACTTAATGGTATCACCTGAAGGCCTAATTAACAATTGTATATTCAAGTAATAAATTTTACTTTCATTAGAGTTAGTTGTTGCTTCATTGTAAGTACAACTATAGTTCTCCTTAGTTTATTCTGTTACTATTTGTATACACCTTTCTTGATAAAACTAGATTTAATCACTGTATTCTCCCTAATGCATTTGCCATATCTTCAAAACAATATTCTTTCTCTCCTCACGCATTAGGCATTAACCAAATGCTCAAGTATATTCTGAAAAATTACTCACATATCTATCAACATAAACCTTTTACACTATACAATAAAAATTTCCTGCACTTAATTATATAGCTGATTTCATTCTCATCACCCTGCCTGCAAAATTGTCAGCAAAGAATCATGATCCCATATTCAGAAAGTTTCATTCAAGTGAATAATTAAGATTCCTGATACAGTTTTTCATTTTTTGAGATATTTCACTGGCCGTATACATACTAATAATCAGTGCAGCCAAATCACGTTAAAACATGTTTTCCATAAAAACCGCAGCAAGTATTTAACAGTAAAAATACTTACTATTCTAATAAATGTTATTGGCAATAGAGCGCCTCTATTATTTTTCGTTCCTATTCGAGTTAACTGATTAGAGTTCCGACTGGCCACTGTTCTGTCTGACTTCGGCATTTACAATCAGATTAAATAATAAGCAGCGATTTGAAATTTATCGAAACAAGCAAAGAGTTAAAACAACATTTACCGGTTTATAACCTATAGTTCTTATATTTAATATATTGAAAAATTTGGCAGACGTTTGACAATCAGACGACTTCTACAATCTGATTCGGTATATTCGAACTGGTCAAATAGCATTGTGTTTCTTTTTAACTAGCATAACATGAAAAGGAAAATATTATATGCAGCAGGCAATATATTAAAGGCCTTGAAGTGAGCCGTAATTTTACTGTTATTTTGAATGGACTTGTAGCGACCTTGAGGCATGTCGAATTTTACATCGTGGAATAACGGTCTACACAATACCCAGAAATATAATCCCAGATGCTGAACACGGCACCAGCAGCGCCAACTAGAACCGGACAACGAATAGCTGGCGGCAACCCCGAGATGTTTATCTGGGATGTTATTGAAAGGTACTTCGCTCATTCAGTGCTCAACTCTCGTTTGGTTTAGACGTGCCACCATAGACTGCCCAAGCCTCGTCTCCAGGTAACACTGCTGCCATCCGTTTTATTATTTGTATTTTTCACATTTTTTTATATAGCCAATAAATAACGGTCACATAATGTAAACACCACTGTTTCATTTCGTTTTACCTCCATTCACAGAGCCACATCATTTACCCTAAAGACTTTATACCGGTCGGACGGTCATATATTTAACTTAACGATATTGGTTTGGCAGCAATCCAATCATCGACCCATTTTTGCATTTCTTCGGCATTTCTAAAGCAAGTGTCGATTGAACAAATAATAATCAAAACGCTCTATGTCTGGTTACCAAAGAACTTTCCATTAGAGCTTCAAGAGTATATTCTTCAAAGCTCTTGCAATGTATGGCGGAGCGTTGTTATGTAAGGGGATGTCTTTGCGTCTATTCCTTGCTTTGGTTGGCCTTTTTTGTCGTTTGTAATACACTACTCCTTGCCGATTATCCCATTTTCAATTACGTTTTGTGGTAGCTATTTTCGCCCTCTTTGTATCTTTTGCATCATTTCGCTTTTGGAAGGTTTAATTGATTAATATAAGAGTGTATTCTTCAAAGCTCTTGCAATGTGTGGCTGAGCATTGTCATACCAGGGGATGCCCTTGCGTCTATTACTTGCTTTTGTTGGTCCTTTTTGTCGCTTGTAATACACTACACCTTGCCGATTATCCCATTTTCAATTAAGTTTTGTGGTAGCTATTTCCGCCCTCTTTGTATCTTTTGCATCATTTCTCTTTTTGAAGGTTTAATTGATTAATATAAGAGTGTATTCTTCAAAGCTCTTGCAAAGTGTGGCTGAGCGTTGTCATACCAGGGGATGTCTTTGCGTCTATTACTTGCTTTTGTTGGTCTTCTTTGTCGCTTGTTATACACTACTCCTTGTCGATTATCCCATTTTCAATTAAATTTTGTGGTAGCTATTTTCGCCCTCTTTGTATCTTTTGCATCATTTAGCTTCATGAAGGTTTAATTGATTAATATATATCAAAAATACTACATTGAGTGTTCCATGATTAGGGCCTGTATACACTAAATTGTCAATACCATTCAATATCACATTTAGGTCAGGTTGTTTTACTAACTCTAAAGATTAATAATTAATTAACATCTTGATTTAAAAGCAAAGCACCTGCATAGCGTAGACACGTTAGGAGAGGGACAACTGAAATCGCTTATTGATTAGCTTTTACTTTTTCTAAGGATTATTACTAATTTTGAAAATTATCAACACCATATGTATTACCAGTGATACACTAGTGAAAGACACCTCTAGAACAACTAGCTTAGCCCAAAAAAACTTTAAATGTACGAATCAAAAATTGCCAATTAATTAAATGTTTGTGCTAAGTGTCACTTCCTCAGTTAAGTTGCCAGGGTTTTATCTCAAACGTTTTAAAATACTTATCTTTTATCATTTTAATAGAGTCGATATCAAAATTATTTGGGAAACTGCGTACTGAAAAAACGTATTATACCAGATTTCCATTTTGGATTAACAGCGGTAGTTTGAAAAACATTTGAAGAAAATAATCATTACCCTGCAATATTCTTGGATGTCTTAAAAGGTTTTAATCTGGTATGGATTAATCTACAATAACATATGAGAACATTGCGACTGCCGTGTTAATGTCAATTACTGGAATCATATCTTTCCGATAGAAAATGTACAGTCTCGCGTGAAAGGCCATTCTCAGCACTTATTCCGGCTGGGGTTACCTAAGGTAGTGTCTTTAGTCCTGTATCTGCTCTACACTTCTGATAACCCAACAACAAAAGAATCAGGACTTAGAACATTGGCCGACTACATGTTATCATGGCAAAAGATATGTCTCTGTCTAAGGCTGTAAAATACAAGCAGCAGTTAACAAGATCTAAGAGTCTAAATACTTTAAAATACAGCTTAATAGCTCCAAATACGTCCAAGTTAATTTTGCATTGCAGTGAAATGACAAAAACCTAACTATGTCACTTGACGGATGCCTGATTCCTCAAGTAGAATCAGCCAAATGTCTCGGCATCCATCTCGATGATAGGTTAAAGTGCAAACATAATGTTAGAGAAAAAGCAGAGTAGATTAGACTTAAAGTCAAGCAGCTGTACTGGTTATTCGGAAGGTAGTTTTAACTTACTAGTCCTAAAATCAAAGGGATTGACTATCATAAATATATAGTCAATCATAAAGCCAATTTGGACCAAATGCAAATACGGGGTTACCCTAAAACATTAAACCAATTATTAATCTAACGGAGACAAAACAAAGATTTACGATTAATTACCAATGTTTATGACAAGATTTTGCATTGAAACATCACTGGGCATCACGTAGGAAATAAGAAGATTTAAGTGAACCAAACCACACGAGCTATTATATTTTTTTATAGTGGTAATGTCAGCTGGCAAATATGTAATGTTGAAAATGTATTTGTCTTTGTGGATAGATATTTTTAACAGCAATATTATTAACTTTCGCAAACTTCTTTTGAGAGTCATGATGTAAATATTAAAGTATCGACTTAACATTTTACAAATATTGAAATATTTCAATTTTGGAGGACACAAAATTGCAGAGAATAAAGTTTATAAAAATATTAAATAAAAATTTTGTAAATGGCATGAGAAAAATTATATATAATTGCACTAGAATTAATATACTGAAGATATTTATTATTTTTACGCATATTTTGTTACAATTAATCATTCATTATTTTTAGGTTATGTAGATACACGTACAATACGTTAACTAAAAGCTGGAGGTAGTCAATTTATTCATAGGGTTTGTCCAAAAATTCTAGGAACTGATATTAATTAGACGTTTACATTATTCGTGATATGTTTTAGAAATGCTTTTACTTTTTATATAGATAAACTATTGTGAGAATTTGGCTAGAGCGAAGGCAAATAAAGCGAAATTAGAATAAAAGAAGAAATTGAATACGATTAAGCATAGATAAATAAGTTATTGTTTTGTAAAATTAATGATATATATACTGGAGACTTCCTTCAAGGGAAAAGTATGATGGTATCCAAGATGACGATTTTTCTTTGGGAAACCTGAATGACATAATCGAATAAAGTTTCTGGATTTCTGTAAATAATATTCTGGAAAAGTAAATCGACAATATTTTTAACAACAATGATGTTTAAATATTTATCACCATATTAATGAGTATTACAGTAGGACAATCATTAATGCTCAATAAATAATAGCCCATTCTCTTAACCTATAATGATTATGCGTCAGTTGTTGATTGCTTGTGACTTTATTTCGTCAATAGTTTTATTGAAAAAAAAATAGTGATTTATACTAAAAACTTTCATTTAGATTAGAATAAAAACATTTTTGCAACTTTGTATATATGTTGTGGGAATACTTAGATTTTTTAATAGAAATTCGAATTGTAACATTATAAATGTGAATTATGGTAAATACATTTTGTCCTACTAATAAAACTGAATATTAAATCATAATTAGCCTAATTCCTTTCATTATAATTTCAGCCTGGAGTCGCGCCTGATAAAATGTCAAATTCTCTGCGGCAAAATCTCCACCCTTGGCAACACACATTGTGAAGTTTGGTTTCTGTTATGATTAGGTGCTTTTACCGTCGTACGGTGGTTTCAGTGATTTATCATCGGAGAAACTACACTTTGTGACCACAACCACCCAAATCGGAATTTCGAATTATTAATCACTCAGCAGCGGAGAAATATTAATAACAAGGAATATTCATTATCTGATATAGAATAAATACATTTAAATAGTTAAATTAATTGAATAATACCATCGTAAAATAGACCAATACATAAAGAGTTCTAAGATGTGTTTTTCATAGTTTTTGAAAATTTTTACAAACCTTATTTCATGGTTTTAGTATATATTAAACAGTTAATCTAGAGTGGTGACAACTAATATAAAATATGTCCATAATAATCGTTGTAATAACAAAATAAAAATAATAAAAATCTTATTTAAGCTATCTAATACATGTATTTTATATTCTACTATATACACACCATTTAGCTTAATAACCACCGGAACATATTTATTTATTTGCAATATTATTTGAACTACTACCAACTGATCATTTTGAAGTCGGTGCCGAGCCCAAGCAATTCAAAGATTACCAACAAACAAATCTAAATTAATATATATATATATATATATATATATATTAATCTATTTAATCTTTTATTTTTCTCTTTTTAGTATTTTGTCAATAAAATACGCAGGTATTTTATTTAGTATTAAAATGGCTAGGCCAAATAAAGTTGGTATTAGGAAAAATAGGAATAAAGAAACAATGATTGAAAATAAGGAGCGCTTCAGGCCTCGAGGTCCGCTACATAGCCTAGGTGATTTGACAAATGTTCTAACTAAACAACAACAAAAAATTATTGTCCCCGCCGGGAATAGAACCCGCGACCTTCGTCAGTAAGCAATTGCACTATAGAAGCAGTTTTCTTCAACATTTCTATGAGGTCTTATATGCTATATTTAGTGCTTAAAAAACAAACTAAATGGTTTTTGCACTGGACGACTTCCGATTTTCCATTACATCAGCTCAGTATAACATTATACAAAAATATCTGATTATTTTAAATAAAGAAATATATGAAAATTTTGTATGTGTCTTTGAAATATGAGCATTTCCCTTGATTTCCCCCCTTTCCCCCAACAGATCTTGATTTGTTTCCAATGGGTTCAACTTGGAAGTGCACTCTTTCGAATAAAAAAAAAGAAATTCAGCCCACAATTGACGGAGAAATCAGCGAACATACGAGGATGGTTCAAATATAATCGAGACAAACATTTTAGATGGCGCGCATGTGTGTTTTGAAGATCGTGACTTGAGTATGTCCCTTACGAACAGTGTGGCATAGTTTTCGTCGAGAGCGCATGTTTCACGCGCGTGCTACGTCCATGAGTGAACATCAAATACAGACCGCCGTAGCTCAACGTATTGTCATTCGTTTGTTAGTGTGGGAAGGCGTTAAAATGACGTAAATTTTTCTGCCTTTGCGAAATCAGTTCAGTAGTGAGTGCCTGAGTATGGCTGCTGTGTTTAAATGGGCCAAAGCATTCAAGGATGGCCGCGAAACCGTCCAGAATAAGCCGCATGATCGTCGACCGCGAACCAGCGTTATACCAGACAACATTCGCCGCGTAGAATAACTTATTTTGGAGGACCGTAGGATGAATGTTCGAGAGATTTCGGCTAAAGTCGCATCAGTATTGGTAGTTTAGAGTCTGTCATCCACGAACATCTTCAATATCGCAAAATAACGGCGCGATGGTTTCCTAAACTGTTGAACTTTGAGCAAGAATTTGCGCGATTGAAAGTTTCTCGCCACTTGCTGACGCGATACGAGGTCTCCGTCTAGTTCACTACAAACGGGACATGGGTACAGTATTACACTCCAGAAAGCAAGATGTCGTCTAAAAAGTGGATGAAGAAGGAGGAAGCGAAGACAACCAGGTCCACGGATAAGATTCTGTGTACAGTGTTCTTGGACAGGCGGGGCGTGCTGTACGTCGATTTTCTGTGTACCCAGCGTACCACTAATGCTGCAAACTACTCTAACCTTCTGAAAACACACGTGAAACCCCCTTATCACTCCAAACGGAGGAGCATTCCAGCACGAAGTGCGATTCTTCTCCAGGAAAACGCGCGCCCTCATACCGCGCGTCTCACGCCCGTTACTATACCCGAATTAGGATGGGAGGTATTGGAGCACCCCCTGCAGTCCAGATTTATAACCCTGCGACTATCACATGTTTGGACCACTAAAAGAAGCCTTTATGAAATCAAAGATTCAACACCTACGACGAGGTAGAGGAGTTCGTGTGCACATGGCTGTCCGAGTTGACCAAGGAATTCTTTGATGACGGCATTAAAAATAAATCCAGAAAGAATGACAAAATGCGTAACTAGTGAGGAGAACTACCTAGAAAAACTGTAGATTTTTAAAAATATTTTCCCTAGTAAATAAACGTATCAGAGTATTTGTATCTTATTTGAACCACCTAAAAATTACCCTATATCGCACTCCCCCCCTTCCTCCCTAAAAAATATACATACAGCCGAACATAGAACCTCTTACTTTTTCGAAGTCGGTTAAATATTAATCATATCCCTAACCCTATACTGGCTAGTGTACACTTTAAGTTTGTCCTATCATCTTAAGTGAAGAACTTTTCGATAACAAGCCTTTTAGTTGAATTGTGAGTATTCCATGACTGGATAGAAACTGCCAGGTTCAACGGAAGTTCGACGCTCTACTAGACCGCATAGTTATCTTCTACTTATTTTAGAATGCTTAAGTAAAATTAAGATTGTCGGAAAAGAAACATATCCGGAAACTGGATCTTCCATTACATGGGGGTTCAGTGAAAATCCTACATAACCTTCATTAGCCCTACCTTAATAGGTTCATTTTCCCAGTTGGGTATGCTTGATATATTTCCCTTCTTATCAAATCAAAAAGACGAGTAATTTCACTGTTTACCTACATGCGAAATTATGGATTGTTTCTCATATATACAAGATACATATACTTCAGCCAAATAGTCTGTTATTCTTGAACTGCCTTTGTTCTTTCAACCAGCTCCAGTTATTACCATATTATTTTTGTATAACAATCATGTTTGATTTTAATTTTCCTCAAAGAATCAACATTAAAACACTTATCAATTTTAGATGCTGATCTCTAAATGTATCAGCTAGTGAAGTTTTGCATAGAGATTTTAAAGGTGACAATCGAATAAATAATAGGTTGAGGTTATAAATTGTTAACGGATTTTGAGTCCAGAATAAATTTATGGTAAAGCACTATTAGGAAAAAGTCACCAATTCTGTTTCCGAAAAACCA
This sequence comes from Rhynchophorus ferrugineus, assembly GCF_030347505.1. NCBI lineage: Eukaryota > Metazoa > Arthropoda > Insecta > Coleoptera > Curculionidae > Rhynchophorus > Rhynchophorus ferrugineus. Next base: position 24,469,329 of record NW_027472581.1, on the reverse strand, counting down.
GCCGCTGATGAAGATATATGGGTCATTGAATGATAGCTGTTATGTACAGCATTTACGTTCACTTAAACGAATGAATGGATCAAGTTAACTAAATATGAAACTATCAATAAAATTACTAATCTATGAAATATTAATTTAAACAATTTTGCCATAATTAATAATTTTGCAATATTATTTGTAATATATATCATAGATAGCAACAACATAATGTTACCATTTATTTAAAATTATATAGGGAGTATATAATCCCAAATAGAATTGTTAAAATTACTTAGATAATTGTTAAAGTAAATACATATTTATTGTTGATGGTTTTAATATTAATATCACATTTCCTAATAACGCTGCGCTATTATTTATCACATAATGCTATACTTTGCTATCATTAGAGTTATTTTAATAGCATATAACTCAATACGTATAATAGAGGTAAATTGATATGTAGTAGAAACTAGAACAATGTAATATCTATTAACATATTTTATTTGGTAATATATTTTAATATTAAGCAATTACCTCCATTAGACCATTAACATATTTACATTATAATTCTCTTAATAACATGAAATCATAATACAACTAACTTTAAAATAACTTTTCCATAAAAGTATATTTTCATTACGGTAAAATATTCGAAACTATAAAATGTAAAATGTTTTGGGCGTTTTTGAAAAATTAATTTTAAATGAAATTTAATGTGCAATATTTACATATGGCAAACATTTTGATATTTTTTGGTAAGACGTCTTAAACAATTTCATCTTTTAGTTCTAAAGTTGATGTGTCCACCCAATGTCTTTTACGTTAACCTATTTAAAAAATAGCTGAGATTGTGACTGAATTATACTTCAAACAATTTTACTGATAACCATTTTACGAAATCAGAAAGTCTTGAAATTAATCGTTCTAGGTATTCGTAAGTTCCATAATATGTATTTAAAAAACAATATATATGTGAATTACTTTAATAACATACGTTTTGGATTCGGGAAAATAACCCTATTTTTCACTTGTAATTATTGTAATTAATATATTGTATAGTATTACTACAAAGATTTTTTAAAATATAAGCATATGTTTCATATCTATTAACAGTTAATAATTATACGTATAATTGTATAAAACAGTTATAAAAAAACATGAAAAATTGAAATGAAAATATTTAATTATTGCTTTCCTTTATTTTATTATTTTTTTATTTTACAAATTATTAACAAAAGTGATCCTCTGAAAAATGTGAGCTTTCTTTCTTTCTTTTTTAATTAAATTCAATCAAATGTCAACTAATATAGAACAAATATTTTTGGACAGATGTGGTAGGAATATTCAAAAATAATCTCATATAAAATATTCATTAACAGTATAAGAAATTAAGTTTACCAATCATTATAAGAATAATTTTTTTCATTATATAATTGTTGGGAACATATATGAAAGTTGTGCAAATATTGGAAGTAGCAATCGAATAAAGTTTTGAAATAATATTGATTCATTGAACAATATAGTAAATATTTTAATAATCTAACAAATACATCAACATGTAAAAATAACCAGGCATTAACACTATTCAACAATTGGTCTTTTGCTTTCTTTCCCAACCTTTCTAGTTATGAAATTATTTAGTTAAAAAGATCTTTGAAGATTACCATATTTATTACCTTTTTTACTTCAGTAAGTACAGTAATTTTTAACAGAGTTGATATTATTCTCTATACTATACAGCAGCCCTCATATCATTGCGGTATCAATCATCCTTAATTTTTTCCAGTACATAACGATTTTGAATTATTTTGTAGTCATTAAAGAATTACAAATTTTTAAAATAATTTCAGCAAACTACAAATAGAATACTAATTCTTACCATAATCTTCAAACGAGTTGTGTTTCATCTTGTTGGTAGTTTGTTCTTTATAACTTTGTTTATTATGATACTAACCATGCTTACAGTAATTGGACATTCTTTAAAAAACGACCAGACGGTATTATTTTAGCAATAAACGTTGGTTTTCAGGAAAAGAATATCGTACACCTACCGTAGAAGATGATTCGCAAAACATTTTATTAAGTTATTTTATTATCAGAAGTATGTTTATAAAAAAACAATACGTGCCTGCGAGCAGAACGATCATAACCGATGATTGTTGACGACCAAGACTTTCCGACAGAAAACGCCATGAGTTCATTTCGATAACCAGAAAATACCGCGAACAGAGATTAGTTCACCGCATCTTCCAGATGACAGTAAATGGCTTCCACATAAAGCGTTGGCCGGCTAGAACTGCACATGCGCATTTGTTCTAATCTAGCCTGACAGTTTTCACAACTACGCAGAGAGTTGTGGTTAGAAGTAATTTTTAGGTTAATTCTATATTTACATTTTGTTGATGTAGTATAATTATTTCATAGGGAAAATTAGCGGCAGAAAATGCAAAAATATCTGTATGAATTATTAGTAAAATATTATCATTTTATAACACTAATTTTGTAGATTGCTATGGAACAAAGGGTAGAATTTTATTTTAAATAATATGGAAAGAGAACTTATTTCAAAATTATAATAAAGTTAAGAACGAAATATGGTCATGTTTGTATACGTGTTTTGTTTTTGTTTTTTATTCATTATACTTGTATCTTTTTGATTTCACAAATATTTTAAAAAATGAAAAAGCTAAATATTTAAATGAAGTAGCATATATTTTCGGAACAGTGTACTTAATAGAAAGTGGTTGGCACAAATTGATAACATAGAACTTGAAGCTTTGACATTTATTATTTAACTTAAAACATTTAATGTAACCTTTACTCGTCTCATTGAATGAAGAGGAATATCCAAATCTGCCAGAATCTGGGAAGAAAGTATGCAGACAATCTAGTGGTGACTTTTTCTATAAGCTGTTAGATACACAATAGAGTTACCTTAGCAAAAGGTATGTCTGCCCTTGAGGTCTCTAGTAATTTTAGTTTCTGAACTTGCCTCATGGGTCTACCATAGTAAAACACATTTTTTGGCCAAATTATTTTTTTTTATTCAGTATAATTCCCTTCAAGGGTGATACACTGATTATAGCGGCCCTCCAACTTTTTGATACAATTTTTGTAGTAGGATTTGTCCGTTGCTTCAAAATAGGCCTCAGTTTCGGCGACCACCTCTTCATTCGACGAAAATATGCCATATTTCATCTATTGTCACATATCGACGCAAAAACTCAGGCTTACTGCGATTAATCATCTTCAAACACAGCTGTGAATCATAAACTCGTCGTTGTTTTTGGTCAAAAGAAAGCTCGTGTGGCACCTACTTTGCACAGAGCTTTCTCATAACCAAATATTCGTGAATGATATAATGTACACGTTCAGTTGATATCTTTATAATATCTGCTATTTCATACAGTTTCAATTTACGGTTTTTACTCATTACTCATTTCACCACATCTAAACTTAGCATACCAATCCTTGATGGTTGATTTTCCTGGGACTGGGAAGTTTTTGGTTCAACTATATTTTTTCCCTACAAAAAGCAGTATTTTATCAATACGCGAAATTCCTTTTTATCCATATTTTTCACAATAACAAAAGTTGCTTCACTCAAAATGCTATGATTCATAAACTAGTGATCCGACAGCTGTCAAATTTATACACCCATCTCTTGAGAGTTTGGACTAACTAAAAAACATATGGATTTAATTCTTAATTCCGCCATCCATGTGTCAACCCAAGGACTTTCCAATTGACCTTTTAATATAGATTGCATTTGGGCATATTTTTATGTTTTTCCATAAAACCCACTTACGAAATATATTTAATTCAGTTTATGAAAATCAAACACACAATTAAAAAAAAACAGTAAACGAGCCAATCTCTTTAATTCTACCAATTTAATAAAGCAAATCTTAATGCCAAGAGGATCTGAATGGATTCGAGAACTTTAAGCTCAAAAATCGTCGATGGCGCGGAAGAAAAGAAAATATTGGAAAATAAAACCGGTAAAATGTGCTCGAAAGAAAAGTACCTTTGTTTGGGAAACTAAGCACGTATCGACCGGAGAAAATGAGATTTTGCAAATTTGGCAAAGAGCTAAGGGTACACTGATTTCTTCTTATTCATTGTGCGCTAAGCTTTGAGCATTATTTGGATTTCGGATTGTTACAAGAAAATATACTTTTCAATAAGTAAATTTATCGCATTGGCAGAAGTACATATATTTGGTCCCGGGAATAAGTGGCAAACTTTCAAATATTTATTGTGACCAAAAATGTTTGAAACCCTTTTATATATTGAGCTATCTTTTACTGAATCGGTGAATTAGCCTACATTATTCAGTAAAAAATAAATGGCTTTGGAATGGAAATAGAATATCTCATTAAAAAATAATAAATTGTATGTCCAACTAAACAAAAAAATATTTTTTGATGAATGTATGAGTAGGTAATTAACAAGAACATTTTTTTTCTGTCTCTTCTTTCTTTCTCAAGTGAGACAGACATAAAAGAAATGGGATGTTGGTCAACCATTTAGTAATAATTATCGCCTATGTATAATTGTTTTATTATAAATGTTTTAGTTATTAAGTTTAAGTTGTTGGACTTTAATTGTTTCCCAGAATAGTGATCAATAAGTAATCTGGAACTGGACTGGAATTTTTCAATTTTAATCACTGTATTTTATAATATTGTAGTATAACGAACCAGACCAAACCTTAAAAATTTTGTCTGAATGGATTAAGGCCTATTTTTTTAATTCACCATCAATTATCCAAATAAATTAAGAATTTAAGAATAAAATTAGAAACAAAAACCAAAGCATCTTTTGTGCATGAATATTTTAGTATATCATAACAGATCGCAAATTATGATTGAAGAGTAATGATATCTTAAAGGCTATATTATTTTACAGAAAGAAGTGGGGATTGAGGATGTAAATGTATTCTAATATACCTTTATAGACGTCTCACTCATCAGACCATTATATAAAACAGGTCAATTGAAAGGTCCCCGGCCTACCATAGTAAAATACAGTTTTTTGCAAAATTAGTTGTTTTTATTGAACACAATTCCCTTCAAGGGTGATACACTGATTATAGCGACCCTCTAACTTTTCGATACCATTTTTGTAGTACGATTTGTCCTTTGCTTCAAAATAGGCCTCAGTTTTGGCTATCACCTCTTCATTCGACGAAAATTTCTTCCAAGCAAGCATTCTTTGGAGATTTGAGAACAGGAAATAGTCGCTGGCGGCTAGATCTGGAGAATACGGTGGATCAGGAACCAATTCGAAGCCCAACTCATGGATTTTTGCCATCGTTTTCACTGACTTGTGACACGTTGCATTGTCTTGATGAAGCAGCACTTTCTTTTTCTTCAAATGCGGCCGTTTCTCGGCAATTTCGTCCTTCAAACGGTCCAATAATGCTAAGTAATAGTCGCTGTTGATGGTGCTTCCTTTTTCAAGGTAGTCAACGAAAATTATTCCATGCGCATCTCAAAGACAGACTCCATAAACTTGCCAGCCGACTGTTGCGTTTTTCCACGCTTTGGAGCAGGTTCGTCGTGTGCAGTCCACTCGGATGACTGTCGATTGGAGTTCGGAATGAAATGATGGAGCTATGTTTCATCTATTGTCACATATCGACGCAAAAACTCGGATTTATGATGCTTGATCATCTTCAAACACTGCTCCGAATCATCAACTCGTCGTTGTTTCTGGTCAAAAATGACCTTGCACGGCACCCACTTTGCACAGGGCTTTCTCATGCCCCAATATTCGTGAATGACATGATGTACACGTTCAGCTAATATATAGAGTGTCTGCTATTTCATTCAATTTCAATTTACGGTTATTCAAAATCATTTTGTGAATTTTTTTAAATGTTTTCGTTGGTAACAACCTCTTTAGGGCGTCCACAGTATTCACCGTCTTCGGTGCTATAAAGCCAAGTTTTTGGTTCAACTGTATTTTTTCCCTCCAAAAAGTAATATTTTATCAACACTCGAAATTCCTATTTATCCATTTTTTCGCAATAACAAAAGCTGCTTCACTCAAAATGCTCTAATTCACAAACTAGTGATCCGACGGCTGTCAAACTTATAGGCGCATCTTTTGACGGTTAGAGCTAACAAAAAAATATATGGATTTAATTCTAGTAGAGCTATCTATGTGTCAGGCCGGGGACTTTTCAATTGATCAGTTCACCCGCATTTCTTTGAAAATCAGTAATATAAATTTCATTTATATAAAAAAAAATTTTACTGACTTAATACACATTGAAACTATCAGTAGAAGGAGTTGTTTTCCTATATTTTATATGTCTGGATTATGCAACTACAATACAATAACATACTATTTAACTAATATTTTATTTACTAAATTTTATTAATTCTACATAATATTACAGCTAGTACTTAATTTAATAGACCGAAGATTCATTCATAGTGAAACGATGCATACCATCACCTTGACTTGTTCTAAATCCGTAATCCAACGTATCCAGATTCTGTTGTCGAAAAATTCGATTAAACATAAAATGAAAAATTATATTTCGTTGAATATTTATTTATTTTTTTTTTGATGAATACATTATGTTCCACGAACTTATTGAACAACCTCGTACACTTTAATACAACAACTGCTGACTTCTCATGAGGAATATTTCCACGTAAATGTAATTAAGACACCTGTCCCATTCAGTCGAAAATAGAATCTAAATCGAGTTATTTGGAACAAAGTATACCTCTCATATACAATAGACGACCCTGAAAGTTAGGAAGTTTACTAGAATTGTTACGTTGGAAAGTTTTGGCCGGCTCAAGAGACAAACAGATTACTTTTCTCTCGTGTCTAACGGATCCCGGGAAATATTAAAAAGTTTCGACTGAAATAGAAAGCCATAATAATACAAAGGCGAAACCTTAATGGTAGTTCGGATATATATTAATATCTCGAGGGAGAAATAATCTGAACAAAGCAAAATTATTATACAGAAATGAAAACATATATAAAAAAAACAGCTGAAATGTCCCGGGGCTGCTCCGTGGATAATAAAATATATGTATGATACCTCGAAAATAATGATCTTTACAGGATATCTATTAAAGATATATAATCTTTCGGTCATTAGATATAATATTACTAAGATAATGAAAAAAAGCGCTGTTTGTCTAGTTTGCTTCTTCTTTTAATATTGTATTTTAACGGAAGTAAGTGACAATTTACTGAAACCCATCTCACAGTCAGCTATAAACATGGTTTAGCAACAACTAGCAATATAATACGTCGCACTTGAAGGAGACCAAATGGATATACATGATCGTTATCCGTATTTTATTAGAATTGTAATCATGTATCTTGTTTGCAGTTGTAATAAAATTATTTGTGAGTATCGATGGCATATTGGTTGACCAATTTGCCATTCCTGATATTTTGCATTGGACTGCTTTACCCACACTTGCAAGGTATACTTTTCTTCAACAGTTAATTTCTGAACCAGAGCAGGCATGTTATGTTTAATTTCTTAATAATAGTTTTCAAAAAAATGGAAATAGTTGATGAGGGTCAATAGATCTGCTTTTAGAGCTTGAATGTAGAAGTTGTTATATCTATCAGCAATCTGAAATTGGTCGAAGTAGACTGATGAGTCAATAGTTCGGAGGTAGCAGTTTCATTTCTTTCTTTTGGTCCTTTTTTTTGGTTTTCTTTTTTTGGAATCACGGTGTTGTTTGCGTGTTTTTCAGAAAGTATTGTAGTGTGTGTATCTTACAATGGAATTGATAATGTTTATCAATTCGGCGAGTTGCTTGTATGAGAGCTATTTTAAGTCAATTAATTCAGCTTGCTGGTGTTTTCCGCAAGGAAAGTTGGCGATGTGCTGGAAGAGGATTAATAAAAGCGCTGCGTGTTCAGGTAAATTGACTGAGATTAAATGGGGGGCATTTTATCTGAGTCTCATACTATTTTGCAAGGAACTCAGTTCTTCGAACCGCAAAATTCATCGACCCTACGAATATTAAGTGTATGTAATTTTAACCTTCCACGTTAACCAATGCTTTTTAGTATATTGTTCGCCTCCCTCTTATTTTCTGGATCTGTATTATCAAGGGTTTATCTAAGGGTTTGATATCACTAGGAAATTTTACTTGTTATTTCTGAAAAAATTCTGAATTTAATGCTTCCTTTTTCAAACTTCCCAGTTTGTCTTTGGGACTTTGGAGATGGAAAGATGGGATAATAGTCCGAGTATAATTCGTTGAGCACCTATTTAAATAACAAAACCATTAATGCAATATGCTGCAAACCGGTGAGGGTTTAAAATGACACATGTAGATTAATTTTTTTTTATTATAATACATTACATTAAATATGCTAAATAGAATCTTAATTTACAAATTAATGTGTTACTATTGTTCTGTTGAACTTGCATTAGTATAAAAGTAAGGCGAGTAAGGGAGTAATACATCAGTAAGTATTTTCCAGCTTAAAATAAAACTAATCTACTTAAGCTGAAGTTAAGAATACACTTATACATTAAACATGTTTGTGTGGTTTGGTTCGGACTCTGGTCTTCTGATTTCCTGCATGTTGTCCAGTAGCTGTATTGCTTCCACGTTGCTGTGATTTAGCAACCCTATTTAATTTTTTAGGTCTATATCTTGGATCACTTCGTATATCCATTTGATTCCGGTGTCGTCGTGCACTTCTTCGTTGGTTACGTATCAATGACCATTGGTAATTAATCGTCAACTTTGTTTTGGGTGCGCTGGATTACTAGTATATGAATTACAAATGCAATATGTTGAATAAAATATTTGAAACAGTGGTAATATCATTGAAACTTGTTTCTTATGCGGCTTTTCCTCCTGATTATAAGAGAAAATCTAACAAAGTTAAAACAACTGTATATACAATAAAGTTTATTTATTACAAATATCAGATGGAACTAAATGATTAACGACGAAAACCTTCACTCTGACAAAGTGGTGCCAACTGTGTGCTCCCAGACATTTGAATGTTTTTTAAGTTTCGCGAAGACCGAGAAATTAAAATATATTCATTACCTTTGGAATTCGTCGGTTAGAAGTTCATTAAAAGGGGACAATGGCGACGACGCGATATTTTTAATCTCGTGTAGAAACAAAACACTGTTCTCCTCGCATAATTAAATACTTTTATGAAAATTGATTCGAATATCCCGCGCCCGTTAATTTTTTTCCTTTAGGCCGGCGGCCTTATCTGGGGCTACTTTTTAAACGTCCCCGTTGTGTTATAATGAAATTTTATGGCACTTTCAAGATTTCGAATTCGATAATATTGTGTCGTAGACCGTAAAGTCTAAACTCGGCGAATAAATTGAAGCAATAAATTACAAAGTAATTCGAGAGCTTTGTTGATTTTAATTTGCAGCAATGAAAAAAATGCCGGGTCGCTTAAGGGAAAGCCTCAGAGTATTGAAAAGGTTTAGACAAAAGGAGACGGGGAGCGTTGAAGTCGCGCGAGGAAAAAAATAATTAAAACGCTTTGTGCCCGTGCCTCGTATTTCTGTCTAGTCTGGACTTAAAATAACTCACGGCAGATATTTCGGGATTATTATGATTATAATTATTCTACTTTGTTCACTTTAATTAAAATTCCTGCAGCTCGGCGAACGAACGCGTATTGAAGCGATTTTCTTCAAATTCGCGTTATAACAGGAACTATTAAATTGGATAATTTTAATAAGAAAATCTGAGATAAGGTTATTATTTTTTCATTAGAATCTTGAACCAATTCTCGCCTATCCCTCAAAAAATTTTAACTATTCGAAAACAAAATAGAAAGATAGTTTACTGAAATTATTGTATATATTTTTCCCATATTTATGAGGCGATCCTCGTTTGAAAGAGATTTCTCATACAATTTTAGATATAAGGGTAATAAATCCTCTTCCTATACGACTAAATTGATATTTGCTTACATAGCTAGGCTTACATGCCGGGTGATATATGCTTACATAGCAAAGTATCTAAGAAAGACACTGAAGACGAAGCTGTGTTGAAAGACTCATATAAAGCATAAAATTTCAGAAAATATATTGACTGTTTATAACAAACTAGTGATTACTCTGTGGTCGAAATTCGACCACAATTTATATATTTACTACAGTCCCTAAATTAAAATACAGAAACAGATTTAGTTACTTTATTTTTTACAATTTATAAATTATAATAAGTACCCTATTTATAATCATTAAATGATCTATTGACATCGTAAAACTTAGGTCTATAAAGTAAATAACTAAAATAATTGATAATTGGTTCAAAGAATCAATTGTTTTATATATACTAATTATATTGCATTAGTCGTTAAACATTATTTTAACATTATTTTCTATTATTCACTATACAAGTACATTAATCAAGTCTTGTACTTGCATTAATGCACAAGCAAGGCGAGCACGGTATTAGTACATTAGTATGAATTTCCCAAATTAAAATAAAAGAAATCTCATGATTTCCTTCATGTTGTACAGTAGCTGTATTGATTCCACATCGCTATGATTTAGCAACCTTACTTCATATTTTAAGGCGAAATCTTGGATTACTTTATTTATCCATTTGATTCCGATGTCATCGTGCAGCTCTACGTTGTTTGTGTAGCGATAAGCACTGGTAATTAATCGTAAAACCTTTTTTTTTGGGTACGTTGTATTATTAGTTGGTTTGATGTCTTAGTGCAACCCTATATTTGTACCCCATAGGTCCAAATTGGCTTTATGATTGATTGATAACGCAATCTTTTTGATTATAGGTCAAGTTGAGAGTATCATCCGTCTAACCAGTATAGTTTCTTGACTTTGAATTTAATCTGCTCTGGTTTTTATCTAGCATGACGTTTCCAGTTTAAGGTACTATCGAGATGTATTCCGAAGTATTTGGCTGATTTGGCTTGAAGAATTAGGCATCCGCTAAGTGATATATTTGGGTTTTTGTCATTTCACCGCAACGCAAAATTAACATAGACAAATTTGGGGCTATTAAGCTGTATTTTCAAGTCTCTAGTCCATTTCTAGATACGCACATCCCTGTGGTGGTTTCTTTATAAGGGAGGTGATATATAATACAGTGGTGACTATCTGCCAACTATTTTAAAACTACCTGAATGAAAGCAGACATGAGACAAGAGACGAGAAAATATGAGATGAAACATTTTGTGATTAAAACCCATTCAAATTCTATAACTAATTTAAATACTTGATTGAAATTATCGTACATTTTCCCCATATTTAGGCCTAGGTGAATTCGATATTTGAAAGAGATTACATTATTCTCGGAAAGCTCATATAAAGCAGAAGAAGGAAAAACTATTAAATTTCGAAGAAGTGTTGACTATTAGCAAGATATTCTGCTCTATATAAGCTATTATTATTCTGTTGTTATATAAACAAATGCTTAAGCACATATAAACATAAGTCATCTTTATATAAGGACAAGCAAGAGAAAAGTGCAAGGACAAGCAATCTTATTTTACAAACAGACATATATTTTCGGTTTCATATCAAACTATTGAGGAATGTTTTCAATGCCCCGTATTGCATTCATAATACTGTAATATAAATATATTTCATTGGCATTATTATACAATTTCTTCACCATGTATATGATTACAGATAAGATAAATCAACACATCTCTATCAGAATAAATGATAACGAGGCGCTAAATACTGATTGAATGAAAACTGAATGCGACGCTGGGATTTGAGACTCGATGCGATATAAAAGAAAGAAAAAATAGCTATTAAATTTAAATTTAAAAATTTTATTGACTATTTAGAAGAAATTCTTCCCTATAAATATTCAATAAAGTAATGTTATATAAAGTTCTCCATACATATGACATCCAAATATTAGGTTATACTAAGAAAACCAATCTGCTGTTATGTTATATAATGCCTCGTGGTACTTCAGAAATCCCCTATATAACATGATCTTCCATCTGGACAGATTATATTATTAATATAAATACTTTTAAAATTAATACTTCTGATGATCCTACCAAATTTCGATGTTATAAATTATATCGAATGATTTCCCAAGTTTTGGCGTCTCCTAATTCAAATGGTCTATGACTGAGGAACCAAGCTACTGTAATCTGCTAATGGTTTATGGCTAAAGGGTATGGAATCTTCTCATCAAAGGTTGATCTTAGAGTTTGAACTGCGATACGTTTGTCTTCGGAATAGCCAATGCAACGTCAAATTTTCTTGATATGTTTTCTTTTTTTAATAAACTGGTGATTTTGTTGATAAGTAAATTGATATTGAAATATCAGATGTTATTGAAAAATCCTAAAAAAAAAAATACATACATACATATATATATATATATATATATATATATATATATATATATATGTATATATATATATATATATATATGTATGTATATATATATATATATATATATATATATATATATATATATATATATATATGTATGTATGTTTGTGTGTGTCAGTATGTATGACAGATAAAAGCAATCTGAACAATTTTACTTCAAACGCTTTATATAAAACAAACACCGACAATTTTCGTGTGAATTACAAAAGCGTTTTTGTACATAAATCTGTTTTTTTTGCGTATCATGTTTCATAACAAGTTGTATGAACGTATACATATCAAACATCCTGGCAACTTTAACGTCGCTTGCTTGCAAACGCAAAAAATAAAACTGTTGGATGTGTCGCGAAAAATGTAAAATAAATATGAGCATATCAAAATTGAAAACTATATTGTGTGTTAATTAAATGTCAATTTTAGCTTACTCAAAAAGCAGAAATATATATATATATATATATATATATATATTTCTTGAAATGTGATATAGTATTGGTACATCAGAATAATTTTACGTTCGGGTTAAGGTAAGAGTCATCAATTTCTTTTAGAACCGCTTCAATTCTTCACAAAATATATTCGTAGAGTTTCTGAAGTGTTTCCAACGAGTGTTAGGCTTTCGTATACAACAAAATTCTAATCTAAATAAAATAATTGAACAAACATGTCATCAAATATAATTTATTTTAATATTATAGCATATCTATAAACTGCAGTTAAAATCTCTTATCACTATTGCTTTCAAGAATTTTGCATACGTCTGACAAGTGGACGACGGCCGGTTGTCAGACACACGCAAAATAATTCAAAATATTAGTTGTAATTACTATAAGTTATAAACCGGCAAACGTTCTTTTAACGCTTTAATTATTTTAATAAATGTTAAATCACCCCGTAATATGTCATATCACTTTGTTTGAAAATTCCGAAAACAACAGATATTCAGGCACACAAATTGATTGCGGCCTTAAGAAGTTATTTCAAAAAGGAACGAGATAATGAAAGCTCCCTTATGCCCGTAAATGTCGTTAGAGAGGCAATTATTCATGATATTGAATACTATAAGTTGCTGTAATAAAATTGAAAATGTTTTTAGCGTGTTGCTGCTGCGCTGAATATTAATGTAGGTACTGTAAATCGTTAATGCTTACAAAATGATGAAGAATACGTTAGATTCAATCAAGATAACTTGACCATCTTGATATTGACTCTATTCCAGATCAAATATACAAAATGTACAAGAACAATGAGTACACAAACTACTTTATTGATATTAACAAAATTTAATAAAATCATTTCGGAGAAAATTGTTAGCAGTTAGTTAAATAAGAGTCACTTCATTTCTCGTAAATCAGCAAGATTCGCGAAAAACAGGAAAAACATAACAAATGACTGCAGAGTTACGGGCATGCAGCTTTTTGAGGGATATAAGGCATCCCTTTATACACTCTTATAGGGCATATGTTTAAATGGTGGAAAGATAACCCTCAAAGAGGTCTAATGCAACTTCCAGACATTGTCCTAAAAATAATTCAATTTGTAAAGGAATACAATAGGAACAAGGAAGATAAATTTGAATTTGTGTATTTTGGTGAAATTTGAATATTTCAAAATGATTCATTAGGGCATTCTTGGCAAGACAGTAACAAAAAAAGTGTAAAGACAACATCAATTGATTTCATTAGGTATTGTTAATCATATTATTTATTAATAATTAATTGCGGATATATCTTTACTTATGCTGGTAATTATTATGGTTCTATTCTTGGTGCAGAATTAGTGTTTTCCTCCAAATCCAAGGACGAATACCATGGAAAAATGAACCATGACCTGTCTTTATTATGGTTTGAAAATCAATTGTTAAAAAACCTGGAGGAACCATCAGTTATTATTTTCGACAGCGCACCATATCATAGCACACTGGTGGAATAAATCCCAATCAGTAAAGACTGTAATAAAGAAATGGCTTTCAAAACATGAATTGAGTTTCGAAGAGACTATGCTAAAAACTGAACTATTTCAATTGTTACAAGTTATAAATGAAATATAAATGAAATGTTTCATTGCGTTTTTTGAAATTTACTTTTTTTAGAAATAAGCTCGAAATAAGATATACAGTAGACCAGATTGCTGAACAATCTGGTCACATTATGACTTTTTCCCTATCACTGTATATTTACTCCAATCAAGTTGATATGGGGGATAGCAAAGAATTACTATAAGAGACATGCTGGTCGAGAAGGATATTCCATCAAGGACTATTGGGATATGTGGAAGGAAGCATTGTCGACCATAACACATTCGATTTGGATGAATTGGATAAGACATACCGAGGAAGAAATTGATATATGGTGGATTGTGAACATCTTTTAGACAGATTGAAAATTTACAGTTTAGTAATTGACTTGGACAGTTACTCGGAAAGTGAAAATGATTAAAGAAAACTTTCAGGATATATGATAATGCTGGAGAGTGATGAGAGTAGAAACAACTAAAGCTATGTATTTAATTAATAGAATATAACTGTAGAAAATGGTAATATAGAGCGTGAAAGATTTGTGTGCACAGATATGATTTTAATTGTTCAGAATTAAACATGAGCATTAGGTTAGAACGTATGAGGAAAGTATGAATACTAACTGTTTTATAGATATGGTAAATGCATTAGGCAGAATTCAGTGATTGATTTTATCAAGAATAGTGTACGCAGGTGGTAGCAGAAGAAATAAAAATATACCTTGATGTCAAGATGACTTGACATGTAAACACACCATCAAAGGAAACAAGAACTAAATGTAAAAAGTTAAATATGTCCCTGAATGAAAGTACTATGCGTTACTTTGATATATAATTGTTAATTAGGTGGATTAGGCCTCCTGTTGTTGTTGTATATCTAAGCCAAACTGAGCTAAAATTCAGAAAATTCAGAAATAAAAAAGAACAATTTAAACGATTATTCGTAGGACCATACCACATTCTGAAAATCTGAAATCTGAAATTTTGTGACTGTTACATCAATTCTTTCGCAGTTTAGCGTTAGCGTCCGTTATCAAGGGTTTTGCAATCGTAGACCTCCCATATATGTTAGTTTTGTGATTTTACTCAAAACAGTATTACTCAAGTGAGTGTTGAGTTTTGCTCTCACTGCATTACTGTGTCAAAGGTAGTTTTAAGATATCTGGCCGCAATCCTCCTTAAAGTTCGTCGAACTCTGTCTTGAACTGCGAACTTTGGTTTGCTACTATTATTCCTCTTCTTCGACGATGTTTTACCATTTTTAGTGTATATTCTCATTATCGTGGACGCTCGTCAAACAACATTTGAGATAGCACATATTTCACTAATCGCTTTCCTTAATAATCGCAGAATTCGTAGCCGTACAGGACTTGGCATGTCAACAGAGCAATGTATACACTTCGCATTATTTCCATAGAACCAGTGTTCCTAACATGCAACAAGATATCATGTATATTATTATTATATGATGCTGTAATATGTACTGTATATTAAACATTGTTAAGCAATTCATAATTTTTTAGTGGAAATCAAAGACGATAGCTAAAATATGATGAGACGGTATAACATTTTCCAAACTAGACGGAAAAAATAATGTGTTTTACTACTTTTAATCTTTTAATATATTCAACCAATTTTTTTAGTATCCTCTATAAGGTGGTAAAAATAAAAAAATATTTAAAGTTGAAACTTAATTTCAAATCTGTTACATCTAACAATAAGCGTTGTTTATCGAACACTGACTTTTTTCTTGGAGAAGCGAATAAAAGCCGATTTCCATAATGTATTGTGAGAGTTATCACTGATTTCCATAATGTATTGTGAGAGTTATCACTGAAAAGGAATGCCCCGGAGACGGTAAGACACTAAACTTTACACACGCTGTATACAAATTGATTGGCAGTCAACATAAATTTCCATTTCCACAGTATCTTAAGAGGAAGACAGGATTTCGTGGAAATGCCGCTTGATTCGTATTCTGTGTTGGAATAGAAATTTTGCGTTTTGCCAAAACATGTCGGATATTTTATGTGCAACCATTTTTATTCGTTCTCTATTTGAGTTCTGGCGTCGTACGTTCAAAGAATTTTCCAACAGAACTCAATATAAATGTCCATTTTTCAAAGCTAATGGCACCTTCTCCTAAAAACCATTTTGATGTATCGACGGAGTGGAGCAGTCATTTGTTATGTTTTTCCTGTTTTTCGCGAATCTTGCTGATTTACGAGAAATGAAGTGACTCTTAAATGTGTTATATTTGACGTGTTGATCGATCGTCATTCTGTTCAAGATATGATAGCATTTGTTTCATCAAATGTACAAGTAACAGTTTTATATTGTTCTCACTCAAATATAAAGCCCAATATCTTGCATTGCGCTGGGGTAATTTCTCATACTTGTCGTAAATAGTGAACTGCAACAAATATTATTGTATTTATTATGTTTTATGTTAGAGAGAGTATTTATGTATTTTAAAATTGTTACAGTTTTTACAAATATAAAAGAATGCTTTTTCCACAACCTCTTAGTTTAACAAAAAATTACATTTACAATATAATATATTGGCAATAGTATGGTTGTTTTCGAAAATGATAAACGTGAAGCATTAGAAAACCTTCAGGATATTAGTTATGAAAAGTTACCAACCCTATTGTGCTAATCTGAATCTAAAATCGAAGATACTTTGGACTTCTTACTGTTGATAGGTGATAAGTTAGGATACATTAAAAATCATCGTGGTCCAGATATTCGGCTACTTTCAGGACTATTCGTATATTGGTCGGTGCAATCTACTCGCCACGAGCCGAAATGCCAAAAGTGAATGTTGCCAAATTTAATGCTTATATAGATTTATATGTAATATATGTGGTTTTATGTTTTTCGTTTAGTTTGCTTGTGAATAACTATATATTGTAAATTAATATAGCAGCATTTTGGAACGATAGTTTTCGAGGGCAAAAAAATTAAATTGTAAATGATAAATAGTAAGATAATTTTGACTGGCATAATAGGTAATACTTTGGACTGGAATAATAGGTAATACTTTTTTGATAAATTTTCACCATTTTTGTCCAAGCCTCTTGTTTGTCAAAACTTTTGTTTTGACATAAAATCTTGAAAACTAAAATTAGATTCCAAAGGTTTCAGAAATTGCATACATCCAAAAGATTTAGAGAATTTTTTACAGTAGCATTTGTAAAATTTCTTTTAAAAATATTAACCGTAAAGAGGTGAATAAAGTATATTAAATATTTGGAATAAATACATTTACTGATAGGAAAGCCCTACTTTAATATTCAACAATTTAATTTGTTGAAAGATATCCCAACGATATCTTTTATTAATCGGTTAATAAAAGGACTGCAACATTCCATCAAATCCAGGATTTTAACAAGTGAATGGGGACAAAATTATAAAATTGTTTATTAGATGTCATCAATAGAAGACCGGAAATTTTAGAAATTAATACGATAAGCAGGATTTGGTATTGCAAATAATGCTGAAGCGATACAAAAAGTTATCACAAACGAGGTATCTTCCATTCTAGCTTCAAAAAATACAAATATAGTTCTACAATTCGAAATTCAAGACAAAACTACTGGCTAAGAATGTATTGACATCTGGAGATATTTTGATAAAAAATGGCTAGAATGAAAGAAGTAATTACTCCAAGTACTGCAGCAACTTTACAAATTTAGCAGTATTTAGAAATTCCATTTATTGGGCATTTAGAAAACACATTGGATTTTTGGCAAACCCATAAAATGAAACTACCTGAATTATATCAGTTACACGTAAAATATTCCTCTATACCCGCAACATCTGTCCTCTGGGAACGGGTTTTTTCAAAATCTGGGCAATTAATTAACGATCGAAGAAATCGCCTTGCCTCACGGGAGAAAAGTTGAACATGATAATATTCACAGTAATTTAAAAATATTTCCGTTCAAAAATAAATTAAACTTTTATTTAAAAAGGGTGTGGTACTTATTGTACGATCATTTTTATGTTCATCACGGATTAGATTTTTCAATGATTAGGTATATGTTTACATTTTATTTAGTAGTTATGGTTATTGAAAATCTTCAGTTTTTAGGTTTTATTTAGGTTGTATTGTACTATTTATATTTATTATACTATAATAGAAATTAATATATTAAAACAGGATAAAACATTTGTGGTGTTATTATTCCATTCCTTTTTACACATCAATAGAACATTCAGTATAAAAATAATCCTACTTCCTTTAAATTTATATTATTTATTACATGATAACAGAACTTAATGTTTTTTTTCCTTTTCTGTTTTAAAGTTATCTGGTAAATATCTGTCTCGCTTATACTACCATTGGAGAATATAGACATTTAAAATTAACTGCTCCAAGCATTTATCTCCGTCCTTTCCTAGCTCACATTTTATACAGACAAGAATTCGTACATCTTCGTCTCAGATCACGAGTGAAAAAAAAACAGTCCAACCATGCATTTGACTGAAAATAGTAATTACTATTCTCAGTCGCTATTTTTTTGACTATCGACTGTTTCGACTGTTTTCAGTCGATTCTTCTCAAAGCTACTTTTTACTTAAAAAGAAGGCCTTTGAATTTAATATTTCAGCATTTTAACAGGATTACAAATATGGAGAATCACAGGTAAGTTTAATTTTCAGTTGTTACAAGTAGGATAAATTAATTAAATGAGTTAAATTTTGGAGTGAAAATAAATTAGTATTTCAAGTTTATCTAACTAAATCTAATCTATATTTTAAGAATTTGTAAGGCTTTGAAAGTTGGAAGCCACAGGACGCTAAAGAAAAAAATATTATTGCTTAAAGAATTTTTCAGAAAACAAGACATTTTAAGAAGTCAAGAAGCTTATATACAACTGTATAAAGAGTAATCGTTAAGGTAGTATTTTTAATAAAACTATCGACGTGATTATTATCTTACGAATGAATTTTAGGTAGGGTACGATAAAGTAAGAAGAGCTACGCGCAAAAAATTAATTTGAATGTCTAAGTATTTTTTTTGTTAGGAATGCTATAAGTCTCAATATTGAAGCAATTACAAGTAGCCAATATAAATCCCAGAATAATATCCAACAATTGAATTTTGACAAGGTAATAGGGAATTATATATTTAAATAATTTCAATTATGTTAATCGTCCAGTTTATAGGAATCGCAGAAGTGCAGGAAAATATTGCATACCATTAATCCTATATATTAATTAGGAATTCATTAACTTAATAAATTGTAGTTATTAAAATGCAACCAGGCATTTTTAGTTCTTAGATAATTAAATTCACAGAACCGATGTTATATGATGATTTATATCATGACTGATTTATATCGTTACCTTACATTGCAGGGTTTACAGGCTGTGCTGACATGTTTATCTGTTACGCAGCAGATTCACAGTTTTTGCAAGATATATCGAGCGTCTCATATATTTTTCAAAACTAATTACTAATAAAAAATGCAAGGAATTCAATTCTTTATGAAAAGTAAGGGCTGTGATATAAATATTATCATTGAATGAAGAAAATGATATTAAAAAAAATAGAATGGTAATAACAGAATCAATGACGACCATGATGATGGGAAATGAGCTAGAAAGTAAAAGAAATAAATATTCAAATAAAGGATTTAAAATGTAGGTATAGAAATCCGGCGTAATGAAAGTCAAGAGAAATAATAAAATGCCAGGAAAATTAAGGAAAATGCCGGAATTTGAAAAACATTAATTTATATATCGTTATATATTTCCTTTTTGCTAATGAATTTACTATTTATCTTCTAAATCTCTGTCTAAACCTCGGTTGCCGGACATGGATTTTCTTAGGGCGAGTTAAAACCAAACTATAGGCAGGAAAGACGAATACCTAAGAAAAATGAATAATGGGTAAAACATTTCCACGATGATAAGTTAAGAAATATAAACGTCAACATTGAATTTGAGCAAATGTACACAGAAAGGACACCTCAGTTGGTAGAAGCATTTACAGCCTATATAATCGTTTTTTTTTCTAAATTACTCAGCAATATTATTATTTGTTTTATTTTAATACTTTTGATTATGCCAGTATTATTGACAGTGTGGAATAACAAAGGCAATTTCAGATAACTATATGATATGTATGAGGGACAGAAAACAGGTAAAGAGAATATGGCAAGCAAGGATGGAGAGTAGAAAAAGCAGAAGGCCAATTAAGCGAACTTGGACGAATGTATTAACAAACTAAACCAAACACCCACCCAAGAGCTGAGCTGAAACTGTAACATATATAGAGCAAGAGAGAACATACATTATAAACCACTTACATGTTACAAAAGGTATTTTTAGTTAGAGAATATATTAAGCAAAAATAAAGCCTTTTAAAATTATCAATCGTAATTTCAGAAAATTAATTTACCTACTTTATTGAAAAATATATGCAGCTCTGAAACAACAAAATATATGTTTAAAAATTTTATTCTTAAATAGCTTGACAGGATTCGAAAAGTTTACTAAGATATATGAAGAGTTATTTTTTTTTTACTTACAGAAA
Organism: Rhynchophorus ferrugineus; assembly: GCF_030347505.1. Taxonomy (NCBI): domain Eukaryota; kingdom Metazoa; phylum Arthropoda; class Insecta; order Coleoptera; family Curculionidae; genus Rhynchophorus; species Rhynchophorus ferrugineus. Next base: position 24,448,405 of record NW_027472581.1, on the reverse strand, counting down.
ATTCGAAATACCAATAGACTCAATTGATTTTAATCTCGCTAAGTGATATTTGTCCATGAATGATTTCATCATAAATGTATAGTCATTTTAAAGTATTGGTAAATACTAATTAAGAATTAATCACCAATACAATAAAAATAGCTGTGAACTTGCTTTCCGCTTACTTAGTTTCGGTTAGTATAAATAACGGGATTACGTGTCAATTTATAAACATTTTTCAAAAGAGACATCGTCATAATTCAGAATTGAAAAACGACACGGAAAAAAGCAGATGAAAAATTCGAAATCCACGTTGCGACGGACTAAAACCGCAGCATAACCGCCCGGGGGTGTATTTATGCGCTGCAAAAGGGTTCTTTTTTTCGGATGATTGAACAGAATCTGTCTCCTGCATCGTATAAACCGTGATTTAACCGTACGTATCCATAAATTTTCATGTTTATCAGTATTGCGGTCCATAAAGTCAAATGAAGTGTTTATATCTCAGCCCGGAAGGGCCGTTATGTAGGCTGGATCAGCAAAAACCGAAACCTTCGGCGGTTTGTTTTAATATGGAAGTCCTGACCGATAAATATGGATACGTTTTATGAAACGGTCAATATGACGGCGATAAATAATATATTGTTGCTACATAAACTATGTATAAATAAAATGTTTAATATGTTGTATATTCAATGGGGGCTTATGCAAATTCTATTATAGGCATAATAATTTATTATATATAAATATACTCAATATGAGATAAAACAAGCTTCATTCAATTTAATTACAATGCATTTGTGTGGAATGGATAGGAAAATGAGCTCTTTAATAGGTTAATCCATTAGGAATATTATTTCATTTTGAAGATTATTTTTAGTTGGATAAAGCTATTATTACATAAAAATTGTTACATATGTATTTGATTAAATACTGCCTACCATTATTCGCAACCTGATCTTTGATAGCTTCAGAAGAATAAATCTGCTATTCAGCTAGACCGAGTCGGTTGACTAGAATAGATTACAATTTGGAGATTATCAAGCTAACTTTTAACCGCTTGATGGGCATGTTACAGACATTGTCCTATAACAAGGCTTTTTATCATCTTTTATCCTTGCAGATATGGTGGCCGTTTGTGTTGAACTCGATAGCGTGCTCTTGTAATCTTTTCGCCCATTTTTGGCAACTTATAGTACGCCAGACATTCTGCCACCGTATACACAACAAGACCTTTGCGTCATGAATTGGCTTGGCTTCATCGTGGACGTGAAAATATGAATGGGGGGTCTCAGACTTTTTGCGTTTGGGGTTATCATAGGGAATGCGCTTTTCATCTCCAGTAACTCCAAAGTATGGTTTGAGTGGTTCTTCCTAAGTTTAACAATATTCGGCAAACAGCTCCTCTTATATCACGTTTTCAAATTTTTCCGAAACGCTCGTGTCTTATTTTTGTCTTTGCTAAATTAAAGATTTGGCAAGTTCCCAGAAGTTACTTTTTTTGAGTGTATTAATCTCATTACCATATACCTCAGTTTTTATTCTATTCATACATTCATAATCATCAATCATTCTAATGTTTCCCTCAAAAGCGGATACATATTTTTTCTATTTATTAATATGTTCTATAAATGCATTATTATCCTATACATTAGTTACCAGTTGTAATTTAAATAATTTATTAGTTATAATAATTCATGCAACATTACAAATAATTTTTTAAATAATCATTTTTTGCCAAAGCAGAGCATCTTTGTGAATCTTACGCTTATTGATTTGAAATTTTAAACAGCGTTGCATTCAATTATGAGCAGGGTTTTATAATTGTATTATATACATATTATTGGTAGGAAGGTATCACAAATATGTCGTGCTTTAATTTACAAAATGTTTACCTGATAGATGATGAATTTTTAGCTTTTGTTTTACAATGTGTATTATCAAAATGTTTTCTATATATTTTTTAGTATGGTAGTCATATTCCTTCTTTTCCTAATCGTCCTCGTTCTCACCTGAATCAAAAATTAAAAAGCATATCATCGAAAATCAAAACTGGTAATTAAGTTATGACGGGAGCATCATCACCATAGAGTGCACGCTCCATAATATGGAGTTTTGTAGCAAGTATTTTCAAATCAAACAACAAAAGTAATAACGAAAAACTTCAGGTTTTCATGATTTGCCAGTTGAATAATTTAATAATGTTAAATGAAAAAATGTTGATTAAATGTTAAAACTATCAAATTTTATAGTTAGGTTATACTGTTTAACGGTTTTGTGCAAAATCGTTATATACCTTAAGTGTAGAATATAAGTTGTTGACCAACATCTGCAGTCTATTCTAAAAGTGATGAAATGTATTTAATACAAATGATTTACGAGAAAAAATACGAGATATAGTTGAAGATTACCATAATAAAACTAGCATTGAATCATATATACATATACATTATCACCATCAAGAAATCTAATCTTTTTGAAATTTGATCTATACATGAGTTGCTTTTCATGCGATGACTAATGACTCATATAAAGGGACAGAATGTAAACAAAGACTTGTATACTACATATCTACATTATAATATTACTTATCAAAATTGCTCGAGCTATAATTCGTCCAAAATAACATTGAACACGTCAAAATTCATAAAAATATATGACGTTATAACGTCGCAATGTTGTCAACTTGAACTTTTAGTTTATTTTGGATTTGTCATATACCATACTAAATTGTAATATAAAAAATAATGGCATAAAAATAATGTTCAAACAAAAGTCAAACGTAATTTATTATAATATTAAAGTAAATCAAATGCATATAGAAATCTACAGTTAATTATATACCCGCAACAGTTTGTAGCGTAGGGTTATTTTATTATATTTACATTAAACTCTTTTCCACGCTACCTGTGAAGTACAGTTCTATGCTCTTTTTATGTAGTGGTAACCCCTGAGGGCATAATCCATTCAAGACAAATGAGTTTTTGTAAACAATCATTCCTTCCATAAATCCAAAAAGTCCAAACATGCATTATAATAGTTCTTCGTATCTTAAACAGTGTACGAAGGGATAATCTACTTCCTTCAGAAAGCTTTACATTCTTATAAAGTTTTCTGAGAATAGTTCTCAGATTAATAGTTTCCTCTGAAATAATTGTATTAAATTATGACTTTATTGTGAACACAATATCGAATAAAATAACTCATAATTTTTATACATTTCATATATTTGATTCCGAATAGAACCAATATAAAGATAGCTTTGATTTTCCAACACCTTCGTATGTAGACGATTTCTCTTTGAGCTAAATATAACATAATAGTATTCTTCTCTTTTAGAGAGATTTTAGTGACAGTGCCCACACTAGTAGTCAGTTTAAAATAATTTCCAAACATTCAAAACCTGACCAACTTAATATTTCATAGTATCAACACTTACCTCCCTAAAAAAGTATAAATCCCTATAAAAAAGTATAAATCCCTATAAAGCATTTTGATGGCAAAAGGGCGCCTTCATTATATCGTCTCTATTCGAAATAACTCATTAAAAATGCAATCTTTTTCTTACTTTTACTATTTATAGGTTATGGCATTTCGGTCACAGAGTAATCACAGATATTATGCAGCGATTTTATATTTATTAAAACAAATAAAGCACCAAAACATTTGCCGGTTTATAACTTCTACTAATTATCACAAATGTTTTGAAGAATTTTGTTGACATTTGACAACCAAGCGAATTTTTTCGCTTGATTCGGTTAAATATTCGGAGGTGCCAGACATCAGTGCAGTTTTCCATTACAATCAAATGAGAAGGAAAAATACGGTCTGATTTTGAAACGAATTTACAAATTGTAATTGGCAATAAATTCGAATGTGTTGATGATGTTAGTTCACTGATATTTTATCTGGACTATATATATATTGTGGTATTTCTTATAGCCCTGTAATAATCTACAAACTTAGCTAAATGTATAAATATATATCAGTTGAACGAACTTATATAAGAAGTGTTGAACCACAGTGGGAGGGTGGGCAAAAGAATAAGAGAAGAAATAAACCGAAATAACTACTTATTAAGCAGAAAACCGGGCGAACGGTCTTACGTTGACCACGTCTTGTATCTTTAATTTATTTGCCGAGTCTCCCGTTACGACAAACGTAAGTTAGAATTAGGTTGGAAGGGCGCAACTGTAAATAGAGATTCCCGTATATCCAACAGAAAATTTCAGCAGGAACTTCGCTAAATATATTCCGAGATGGGTAACGCCGCTCGAAAAACAAACATTCGCAACAGAATTACCTTCTCCATAATTTAGACTAACCACAAAAGAATATTAAAACATTTTATATAATTGTTTCAAAAAAGATTTTAATGATAGTTAGTTGTTTTTTAGATATTTACCTACTTCTTTCTAATTGAAATATAACCAGGCATATTTTAGTTCTTATATAATTAAATTTATAGAACTCGTGCTTTTATATCATAATTTTTTACATTACAGATAATTTTCTCAAATTCCATAAGAGATCAGAAGCCCATATCAGGTGTAACATATTCCAAAGGTATAGGCATTTTTCGTTCTTTATAATTAAATTCATAGAACTAATGCATTTATATCATAATTTTATACAAAGCAAAACCATTTATCTGTCGATTGTGATTTCTAGCAGTTTAAACTACAGTCTGTCGAAAGTGAACTAACGTCATCAAGATGTATAATGTATGTATGTAGATGTAATAATGTATGTATGTAGATGTAATAATGTATTGCCTTTTACAGTCCGTAAATTCGTCTTAATACCAGACAACACTCTCCTTCTCATTTTATTGTAGGTAAATTATTCTAATTCATGATATTTAATTGCTTTTTAGATATTTACCTACTTCTTGATGATTCACATTTAACTAGAAATTTTTTAATTCTTAGATAATGAAATTCATAGAACTGGTATTTTTATATCATTATTTTTACATTACGGGATAAAACAGGTAAATTGAAAAGTCCCCGCCTGACACATAGGTGGCGGTACCAGAATAAAACCCATACGTCTTAGTTAGCCCTAACCCTTAGAATATGCGTGTATAAATTTGACAGCTGTCGGATCATTAGTTTGTGAATTATAGCAGTTTGAGTGAAGCAACTTTTGTTATTGTGAAAAAAATGGATAAAAAGGATTTTCGCGTGTTGATAAAATATTGCTTTTTGAAGGGAAAAAATACAGTTGAAGCCAAAACTTGGTTTGATAACGAGTTTTCGGACACTGCCACAGAAAAATCAACCATCAAGGATTGAAATGAGCAGCGAAGACGGTGAACGCAGTGGACACCCAAAAGAGGTTGTTACTGACGAAAACATTAAAGAAATCCACAAAATGATTTTGAGTGACCGTAAATTGAAGTTGAGTGGAATAGCAGACACTCTAAAGACATTAACTGAACGAGTGCATCATATCATTCACGGATATTTGGGTATGAGATGATGTGCAAAGTGGATGCCGTGCGAGCTTACTTTTGACCAAAAACAACGACGAGTTGATAATTCGGAGCAATGTTTGATGAACAAGGGTAATAAAACCGAGGATTTGCGTCGATATGTGACAATGGATGAAACATGACTCCATCATTTCACTCCGAAGTCCAATCGACCGTTATCCAAGTTGAACACGATGAACCTGCTCCAAAGCGTGGGAAAACACAATAGTTGGCTGGTAAGGTTATGGTGTCTGTATTTTGAGATGCACATGGAATAATTTTCATTGACTACATTGAAAAACAAGGATCATCAATAGCGACTATTACATAGCGTTATTGAACCGTTTGAAGAACGAAATCACCCCAAAGCGGCCGCATTTGAAGAAAAAGAAAGTACAGCTTCACCAAGACAATACACGATGTGAAAACGATGGCAAAAATCCATGAATTGGGCTTCGAATTCCTTCCTCATCCACCGTATTCTCCAGATCTGGCCCCCAGCGACTATTTGCTGTTCTCAGATCTCAAAAGAATGTTCACTGGGAAGAAATTTTCGTCGAATGAAGAGGTGATCTCCGAAACTGAGGCCTATTTTGAAGCAAAGGGCAGATCGTACTACAAAAATGGTATCGAAAAGTTGGAGGGTCGCTATAATCAGTGTATCACCCTTGAATGGAATTTTGTTGAATAAAAAACTAATTTTGCCAAAAAATGTGTTTTACTATGGTAGACCGGGGACTTTTTAATTGACCTGCTATGGGCGATAATACGATTTTTTGATTGATGACGATATAATTTTTAATCACAGTTTTTGTCACACTTATATCGAATTTTTTCGAGATTTTTTAAAATTATAGATCAGTATTATTTATATTGTTTTGTTATTTCTCATTATTACAGTATTGTTGGAGTATGAATATGTTAGAATAAGAGCAATATTAAGTAGGTAACTGATGTAATTCTGGAAATCTATCGGTCTCAGTAAGCCGATTTTATACGTCATTTATAACATATTTATAACTGCTAATTCAAACAAAAGTGAATATATCAAGATAGAGTAAATTCGGATATGATTTAGTTGTCTAATGTATAATTTTGTTAATATCACTGCTGATGACATTTTGACGTAAGTACATATGTATTTAGTATATGTAATATGTTTGCTACGTTCTGAGCATATCCATTTTGAAAACATAATTTGTGTTATGTTTATTAATTGCTAATTTATAGTTATGATTTTAATTATTTTTTTATTTATGATAATTAATAAGCGTCCTAAAGCTAATAAATTAGCTAATTATATATTACTCATACTTAATAAATAAAATTTTTAAAATTAATAAATTAAATTAAGTGGCGTTAACATAATGCATTGGTAAAATGTAAATGAAAATAAAGTATGAAGTAGTATATGTTTTGAAAGACACTATATCAACAAAATTGTAAGAATAAAGTAATTTTTGAAGGCCTCATAATGACAGAGAATGTAAACAGTAATTGGCTATCATGCACTTGTTCGTAAGGTATCAATATTGGTGTCATCGTTCATAGTGGATATTATAAGACACGATGCATAACCATATATATTTAGTAAACATATATAAGGAATATATGGATAGAATATATACATATACAGGATATCATTAGACGCCATAAGTATTATAGCTGATTTTATTTTAAGCTGTAATGGATTTGCAAAAAAGACATATCCAATACTTTTGAGTTTTCCATCGTTTATTTCCACTAATTGTGCTAATATATCAATAAATTTAATCTCATTGTTGCACCGTTACTGTTTGTTACTCCAGTGTTGCTCAAACTATTAAAGAGTTGCGGTTAGTTTGGATAAAATACGATTAAGAATAGTATTCATACGAATTTTTTTTTTGTAGGAATAACAAATTAATGTGTACGGTTTATCGAAAGGTATTCATTTGTGAAAGAAGAACACGACATATGCGAAAATTAAGAAGTATAGATTAACAAAAGTCAAGATTAAACAAAATCATATGTCCTCTTTGTTTGGATTTTCGCATGCAGCCTTTTCAGATTCACAATATAAATATTGTAAGCTTGTAAGTTTTGGGCAGTTGTGCAAATTATGTTCTTATTTCTTTTATTTTTTGCTTTTATTTCTTAAATTATTATCCACGTACATATAAGCTACTAATATAGCTGACACTGTGTGAGGAATATCGCCGAAGGCCATAATATCATAGCAAATCTGAATGAACCAGTAAGAATAATTCGTTGTTTTATATCAATAGAAGGTAATGGTGTGCATCTATTACCCAAAGTTACTCTACGTCCTCGCAGAATGATATTGCTTAACTTCCTACCATTAATTTTTTTTAATTTTATAGGGCACCTGAAAAGTTAACATCAATCAACATCAACATCAAATCAACAATCAATCATAGTCCATCATTGCTATCAGTTACCGTTTTTGTCTGTTTTATAGTGATTGCCTGTTTTCATAATGATCTTCCGTAAATAATTTACTGTTATGGACTAAGAGTTTTATTAACCATCCTGGTTAATCTATCATTTTATTGCCTGCCATTGTCTTCGGCTTTATTTGAGATTATCAGTATTTGTCGATATATTCATTTATCCATACCATATCCTTGTCATTAAAATTGGTTGCTCAGGTACATTATGTTTGCAGAATTGTCACCCGACCACCTTGAACATCAAGATCTCGCACGCTGATTTGCATTATTTATTTTGCCATTTATTGAGTGATTAGTTGTTATATCATTTGTTTTGATCTCTGTTTTTAGATATTTAAGATGTTTAATTATTTTATATTGTTTTCTTTTAACATAATTTTATTTTACCTTTATTTATATTTTTATTTTATTTACCCTGGGTTTAAAAACAACCCTCCACTTATATAAACATCGATGTGTATATTTTAATATTTTTTAATTATTTATTTTTTAATTAAAATGAATATCTGCATAAATGTTTTAAGGAATTCAGCACATACAAAATATAATTTACTCTATTATGATATTTTGAATTATGCCTTAATTAACAATTTATTGTAAGAATTGAAAATTAGTTATCATTATGACAGCGCGAATTTGCATTTAATTTAACGCAGTCGCAGTTTTCTAATCCGAGCACTATTATTATGCCGAAATTTAATTAACATTTCTGCAGTTTAATTGCCGATATTGGAAATGGAAAATCCAGTCAATATCACAGTCAGACTAGCTGCAAGTCGAACGTTTCGCTTACCGCGACGGCGAAATGTCGCTCGCGCAGATTTATAATTCAACAAGGACCGCGGAATTAAAATAATTTTATGCATTTCGACACGTTTCCTTCTCAGACGAAGCCCGTAGCATCGAAATGATTACGGCTCCGAGTTACTTTATAGACTGGAATCCTTTAGAGTGCTTAATATCTTTCGTTCAAATGGCGTGGAGGAAGATACCGCCGCCAAATCGATGAAACATGTTCGGGTTTTGGATTAATTAATGTCCCACTTATTGTTTCGTAACATCCAGTCTTATGGTGCTTTTAATAATTGCTTGTCTGGTTACTTCGCATCTACAGCCTAAGAGTCCAAATTAATGTTGAAGAATTTAAAATTGTTAAAACATCCGACATTAATGTTTTTAATAATTCTTCAAAGATACTAGCAATACTAGCAATACAACTAGCAAGCCAAAAAAAAATTAATATGAACATTTCGTAGCTTAAAATCAATTGATAGTCTTTATATTCGTCTGATCAAAAAATAATAAATGGTGATTTTCATTAATCAAAATGTTAATGTCGAATTTTATTAGGTTCCTACATGTATTTTGACCTATATCAATTTATCTTAAATCAGTAGTTTTGGTATTACTTTATATAAAATAAAAGTTCCACGCTTATTATTATTGAGTTCAATTATTCAGTGTAGATGCCAGTCATGTAGTAGAGCTAGCAACGTTTTTGAGAGAGAATTTCAGGTAAGTTGATCTCTTGACATATCATCTTTTTCACTCTCTCAATCAGCACCCGGCCCATCTGACTGGCGGCCGGGGTTGCGTTTACCAGTGCGTATTGTACTGTATAGGTACAGTACTCAATTTTTAAATTAAGTAAGAATGAATAATTTATAAATGAATTTTTGCAGGCTTAACATCGATATATATCGATATTTCTAGCCGAAATTTTTTTGACCGATATATCGATATATCGATATTTTTGTTAACCGATATTTTTCGATATAATTTCAAAAAAATTAATTATATTTCTTTAACATTATATAAAACCATGCAATTATTTTCAATAAAATTTTTTAATTGGTACTTAACGTTTAGTATAGTTTGCTTAATTTTAAAATTTGGTGTAATTCTGGTACTTAATTGCAAGGATTTTATAAAACTATCCATATACATTGCAAAAAAAAATCAATACTTTTTTTCTCCGATATATCGATAAATGTAGATATACATATAGATATATACATACATGTAGATATTTTTCAATATATTGATATATCGAAATATGGTTATTTTTTTCAACAGCCGACACCCCTATTGACAGCACACTTCAGTATCTTATTATATAATAATTGAATTATTGTCTGGCAAATGAATTTTACTAATTTTGATAATTAAATAATATCAAATAAAAATTATAGCCTTACTGAAATAATTAAAATTTTCTTTTTTTATAAGTAAAAAGTAGCGTCTGGCACATTATAAACAATTTAAAAAATGGCAATGAATTGAATATTCTTGTTAAACTTGTCAAAAGTCATAAAAAAAATATCCATTATTAATTAATTTAAAAATTGAGTATTTTTACTTGTACACATACGATGTGAACTGGTAAAAGTAGCCCCTACCACCTGTTATATAGGCCGGACGCTGAACGTCAAAGTGAAAGAGATCAAATGTCAAAAGCTTAGCTTACCTCAATTTCTTGTTTTCTCTACGTTGTTAGCTTCCGTATTAATGGAATGCCTAAATTTGCATTTTTTGACTTTGGATACTTGGGTTTTTAATTTGAAGCAATCTGCTAGGGAAATTCATAAAACACTTAAAAAGTTGTTAATGCTTTTAATTGTCGGCTTTGGTTTCAACATAACATAAAAAAATAATATAAAAGTGGTGATTCTAATACCTATGACAAAGTCGTAGGAACGTCTGGAGGAGCCAAAAAGTTTAAATATAAAAACTCACTGCTCAAAATGTAGCTTGACCTCTAAAAAAAATTAAGGCCAACTAGCAGTAGTTGAATGCTTGATTTCTAGACGTTTACATTCCATAAGACAAAAGGAGGAGAAAAAGAGGTCCAGAAATGCCATTTCGTACCGTTTTAATATCGCAGTTTCATTGCATGCTAGACAAAAATGAAGAGTTGTTCGTTAATTCCAAGAGCAAATTATTATGCCTAGCGCCATCCAGGAAAGCCATCCATATCAACATTCATCGCTAGAAAAAGTCGTAGAAAATGTTGGAAATTATTTTTATTAATATATATGTTCTACTGATTGTTCTCAATAAATATCTTTTTAAAGTGACCAAATGACCAAAATACATGTAACCACCTAATAATTCATAATTTTTAATCTTTTTAACACATCAATACCTTTTCAGAGAGCTTGTTTGTCACGTTTTTGTAAAATATTTACTTCCTAATATTCCACGTTATTCACCTGATTTAGTTCGGTCGCATTTGCAATTGATTGGAGATATTGAAATCTAATCGATTAATATTTTAACGGCTATATTAGAAATAAAATTCAACAACCTTTTCAAGGATTGTCAAAACATTTGTTTCAAATTGTTTCAATTGTTTTCCAAACATTATCATAACAATCAATACAGCGCCGCTCTAACATTTCAATACCACTTTTGTCGAACGATTTATCTTTTGCCTCAAAATAAGCATGTCACCAATTGCTGTCCACTCAGACGGCGATCATATTGATTGAGTCCGAAGTGAAGTGATGGATCCATATTTCATCGATTGTCAGATATCGACTCAAAATTTCCGGTTTATTTTTAGCGTTTAAACATGGCCAAACACTGCTCAGAATCACCAACACGTTCTTGTTTTTGGTCACCAGTTAGCAAACGCGGAACTCATTTTGAATAGACCTTTCTCATAGTTAAACGCTCATGTAATATAAAACCAACACGTTCTTTTGAATTTTTGATTTGAGCTAATTTACTCAACTTCACTTTTCGATAATTCAAAACCACTTTTCCTCGTAATTCTCCCATAAAAAAGCAACGAAATTGTGTTTGGTCCATTGTTTTCCAACCAACAAAAGTAGTGTCACTCTTAGCACAACAACACACAAACTTATGAGCAAAATATCACGAAATTTGAACAGCTTCCATTTGAAGGTTAGTACTAACTGAAAAAACAATGAATGCACCATCTATGTGCTAGATCCGAGACTTTTCAGCCCATGTGTTAAGGTTGTGTATCTAAGGAATATAACTTTCAGAAAATATTACATATATTATATAATAATACTTCAGTTTTGTTTATTTTATAAAGGAAATTTGATTTTTCAAATTTATCAAGATATATGAGATATGGAGTCAAATGTTTTTACTCTAAATAACGATGGGTGCAACGAGATTTTATTAGTTAAGATAATAAAATGGTAATTGTCAGCAATTAGCCACCTATAATTCACTTAAAATGAAAGATTATAGAGACTGAATATAGAGAAAATCATCAGTAAAAAAGAATTCTTTCCATACCGTTTTATCTATTGGCACGTAGAATAACTTCCATTGACCATTGACGATTGACCAAAGATTAGCTTCAATAGCGACTCAACAAAATTATAGATGCCAATTAAATGAAATTAGAGAATGAATATATTATTTAGGTACCGTTTTTATACGTTGTAAACGTATCACATTCCATTATCTTCTTCTTTTATTGTATTAGAGTATTTTAAAATTTCTTCTCATTTCTTTAAACATTTTCTACTTTTTATTAATACCTTCAAATATTCGTAATATTACATATATGTTCATATTATTTGACGTAAACATCCCTTTGTTCCATCTACAAAATTAGTGTTAAAAATTTATAACATTTTTCTAATAACGTATACTTTACAGACGAATTCTCGTACTATTTACTGCTAATTTTCTCTATTAAGTTATAGAAAAAATACACTAATTAAAGTATAATGAAATATTAACTTTTCGTTACCATTATAGTACATAAATCGTACTATAATGGTACCTTTGCTTCAAAATCACGCTGATTCAAAATCAAAAAGCAGCACTTCCTTTTTGTTCAAATGCAGTCGTTTTTCGGTGATTTCGTCCTTCAAACAATCCAATAACGGTATATAATAGGCGCTGTTGGTGGTCTTTACTTTTTCAAGGTAGTCAATGAAAGTTATTCCATGCGCATCCCAAAATACAGACGCCATGACTTTGCCAGCCGACTGTTACGTTTTCCCGCTCTTTGAAGCTGGTTCATCGTGTGCAGTCGACTCGGATGACTGTCGATTGGACTTCGGAGTGAAATGATGGAGCCATGTTTCATCCATTCACAGATGGATGAAAAAACTCAGGTTTATTAGGCTTGATCACCTTCAAACACCGCTCCGAATCATCAAGTCGTCGTTGTTTTTTGGTCAAAAGTGAACTCGCGCGGCACCCACTTTACAAAGAACATTCTCATACCCAAATATTCGTGAATGATATGATGTACACGTTCAGTTGATATATCTGAAGTTCATTTTACGGTCATTCAAAATCATTTTGTGAATTTTTTTAATGTCTTCATCGGTAACAACCTCTTTTCGGCGTCCACCGCCTTCGCCTTCTTCAGCGCTTATTTCGCTATGTCTAAACTTAGCATACCAATCCTTGAAGGTTGATTTTCCATGGGCAGTATCCGGAAATTCGGTATCGAGCCAAGTTTTTGCTTCAACTGTATTTTTTCGCTCCAAAAAGCAATAATTTATTTAGCTATGTGTCAGGACAGGGACTTCTCAATTGACATGTTATGCTACAATGGTGCCATATGTGACTAGTTCGAAGATATATTAAGTGATTTTTTTTTCTATACTTAATAGTATCACACTGAAATAAAAACTGCAGTGACAGAAGAATCATCTGGTATAAATATATCATTCCCAACGAGCGTACGTTCGTAGTTCCGGTCCGTATGTAACAAGAAATAATGGACGAACTGCGAAACAGTTTTTTCGCTCAAGATAAAAGTCAGTTAGCCGACGAACTTTCTTTGCTCTATTTTTACTAAACTGGAGAGAATAAGGTTGTGTAAGATTGTACCGTAAAAGTTTTAATTCCCGAAAGGTCGATGGTTTTCGAACTTAATTATAAACTACCAAAGTTAAAAATATTTAATGGATCAAACCCGGAACTTTTAAATCCGCTCCGAAATCTTATTTTTAATTAGCAAGCTTTAAGCGAGAGTTTCTTCTAAAACCGACAGCTAAATAATTATATATATATATATATATATATATATATATATATATATATATATATATATATATATATATATATATATAAATATATATATAAACAAAAATGTTGTCAAACATATATAATTTATTTTAACATTAACTCTTTTCCACACCACCCATGACGTACAGTTCTAGGCGCGTTTTTTATGTAGCGTTATTCCCTTGGAGGCCTGATCCACCTAATTAACAAGTATATATCAAAGTGCTTTCGCTTTTGCTTTCGTGAGAGAGCAAAACGCAAGCTTTTCATTATTTTTTATAATATATATATATATATATATATATATATATATATATATATATATATATATATATTTTTTTTTTTTTTCTTCTGCTACCTGTGCACACCATTCTTAATAAAATTAATCGCTGAATTCTGCCTAATTCACTAACCATATCTACAAGACAGTTAGTATTTATCTTCTCTTCATACACGCTAACCTAATGCTTATGTTTAATTCTGAACAATTACAATCGTATCTATGCCCTTTAGCCACTATCACTTTCCGAGTCACTGTCCAAACATTTCACTATTTCCATAAAATCATTCAACCATCTATCAATTTCTTCCCCGTTATGCCTTATCCAGTTCATCCAAACCGAAGGTGTTATTGTCAATAATGCTTCTTTCCACATACCCAAACGTTTCTTGATATTGAATATCCTTATCGACCAGCATGTCTATTGTAATAATTCTTTGATACCCTCCATATCTATGTGTCCATCCTTTTCAGCCATCTGATCTATTGTATATCTTTTTTCGGGCTTATTTCTAAGAAAAAGTAAATTGCAAAAAAACGGAATGAAATATTTCATCTGTATTTACCAAATAATAATTTGAAATAATTCATTCTTTAACATGGATTATTCAAAACTTATTTTATGTACTTTAAGCCATTCCTTATTTGCAGTCTTTGTTGATGCAATTGTTGGGATCTTCTGCATCAGTGTACTACGATATGGTTAATTGTCCATAACAATAACTGATGGTTTCTCCATGTGAAAAAAAAAGAAAAGCTGGAGAATTTTCAAACCACTGCAAAAACAAGTTATGGATCATTTCTCCATGGTAGTCTCTTTGGGCTTAGAGGAAAACAATATTTTTGCACCAGAAATAAAACCATTGCTGCTTCTAGCATCACGAGCTATATGTCTGCAATGAATTATTAATAAACTTTATGACTAACAAAACCTAATCGATAGTTATTCCAATGTCTACCTTCTTGCATCAACTTTTGTTAGGGATTAAATTTATGAAAAGTATAAAAACAGCGAGTAGATTTTTAAATATAAATTTAATATAATTATTTCAGAGATAACTGCGAGTATGGAACGTAACCATAGAAAACATAATGATATGTAGCTCTTTGAGAGTTATAGTGTCATCCCTTCAAACACTGTTAGGAAACATAGAATTTCAATAGTAAAGATAATCCAGGAAGAGGTCTAATACAACTTACATATATCGATTTTAAAGAATACAGTTTTTAAAGGCATATAATAAAATTACAAAAGATTTATTATTTCAATTTGTCTATAGTCTAAGATATTTCAAAATGAAATATTAGGCCACCGTTTAGCACCAAGATTGTAAAGACAACAAACGTTGATGGAAAATGGTAAAAGTTAATGTAACATTTGATTAGGTTTTGTAAATCATAATATTCTTTAATAATTCGTTGCAGATATATTGTTATTCATTGCTAGAAACAGGAATCAAACAAAAATATCCCAACAAGTGGTCGGCAAAGGCTGCAATTAAAGAAAAGTTTGCAAAACATAAATTTTGAAGATACGACGTTAAAGGGTGAAGTATTTCTAGTTTTTCATTGGTATCTATAAATGAAATATTTAATTTTTTTTATGTAAATTACTTTTTTAGAAATAGGTCTGAATAGTACACTGTAGATACACAATAATTGAGATAGCTAAAGAATATGGTTACAGAGTACAACGTTTTTCTACCTATTACTGCATTTTTAATCAAATTGTATTGTTTTATAATTTAATTTAATTTTAAATCTAATTTATTAACAAAAATGTACACAGGTAGTAACAAAAAACTTAGGAGAATACAGTGATATCAGCATGACTTGACAAGAAAATAAAGCAACGAAGAAAAGAAGAACTAAAACATACAACAACATATAATGTAAATATGCTTTTTAATGAAAGTAAAATATATTACTTGTATATACAATTTTTATTTAAGTGGACTAGACCTCCAGGGAATACCATAGGTTGTTTAGAAAAATTTTATTTCAAATATAATAAAACAACTCTAGCCTACAAACTATTGTGGATGTTTAATTAAATGTAGTTTAGTTGTGTCTTTCGATAATATTCGCATTTGATGTACTATAATGTTAAAATAAATTATATAGAGTATATTTAATTTTTGTACGATATGATATACATATTACTAATGTATGGTATGTATTATTTTATTTTTATATGTTATGTAACGCCTATGAGTTTCGAAAGACTTCCAGCTCCCAGCTTCATTTACTTTCTATCTTGGTAAAGGCGTTATCTGCTTTTTATGTCGTACATTTTTCTAGGTTACGACGCCGAGAGTGATTTTTTGCAGCAATATTTCCTGGAGCTGTCACGAAATTATTAAACTGGATTTTAAAATCGTTCCGTAGGAGGGCGCGCCTTTCTCCCTCTATTACCTGCAATTTATTATGTACGAGACATAATACAACTATTTTCTGTTGAAATGTCGAGGGAATAAACTATTAATGTTACGTTTGCGTAGAATTTATTCTGTAAAAGGTCAGAGAAATAGCGTCGGTGATATTATCATATATTTTTAATATTGTTCTGTAACATTTATTCGTGGAAATAAGTATACATATATAGTCTTTTTACAAGTATATTTTTATAGAAATACAGTATATTAATTATATATTAGGCCTATATATTAATTTTAAAGGGCTTTTTTTAAATTTTAAGCTTTACTGTGAACAATCTATAAAATGTATTTTATTCAAAATATAGTCAATACTTTTTCCCATCAAGTGAAACCTTGCTCAGACAAATCACGACAAGTAGTCATTAGGAGCAAGGTATGGGGAATAACGGCAGGTGAGGTAGCACCTCCCAGTTTCATATTTTCAAATATGTTTTCGCCTGTTTTGCAACATGTGGTTGAGCGCTACCATGTTGAAGAATACTGTTGTTGTGTCTGCTGGTGTACCGGCTGTTTGGTGGATTCATTAGCAGCTCATATTATATCACACCAAGCTGATCCCATCAAATAGAGAGCATTGACTTGAGGTCATGAAAATTCGGCTTTATCCTTGATGTTAACGAATAACCTCTCATGAAATATGTATTATCGTAATGTATGCACTTTTCATCACCAGTAACAATACGATGTTTATACATATATATATATATATATATATATATATATATATATATATATATATATATATAACAATACAAAACGACAATACGACAATACGACAATACGACAATACTCTTGGCTTCAACACAAACGGCAAAAATTACAGAAATTTTTTGATCATTCCCATGTTTTTCAAATGATTGGAAATCGTTTCTTATGTTATACAAAACATTTCTGCATATTTTTCTTGAGCAATACACACTAATAACATGCATTGTAAGTCTTTTAATATTAGTTCATAGGCCTGATAATTTTATTTATATATCAGGATATTTTCAAAATATTTTTAATTTTCACCGAAAACAGATTATGTATTTATAAAGTATATAAACATTTTTGACCATACTGCTTGTTTCTTTTTGTAAGTTATGTGTTATAAAATAAAAAAGCCTTAGTACATTTGAAATAATAAACTTCAGCAAGAACAAACTAAGCCTGAAGATGATTGGCAGGTAAATGGTCAAGCAATCTAGGTTTCAGCAAATCTAATAAAACAACAGGACCTAGCCTAATGTGTGTTAACTAAGTGTTTTTGTAACATTGAAAACCCTGGAGATGAAAATGAGTCTTTCTAGCACATCAACAATCAATAAAAATAAGAAACAGTGAAATATTTTTTTTCAATTATTTAATTGTTACATTATTATTAGTCGTTTCTGACTAACCTACAATTTGTCTTTAAGATAATTTAAATACAAGTATATAGTAGAACCCATCGGCCCTATCTCAGCCTCTGATGAAATAATATTTGTATATGTCACTGCTGTATTTTTTATTACATGCACCTCACTACTCAACACTACACAAGATCAGATGGTTTGATTTTTTTGAGTCTGTGTCCTGCTCAGGTGGTATCCAAAAGTAGCGATAATTCAATATTCTTATGAGAATGGAGTCTTTCCTCATATTCCCTTACAACTCTCTTGATTTCTTGACTGACTGTGGGTATCTGAAGGTCTCGATGTAGGTAATCAGTCCTGTAGTATTTGGGTACGCCCCATGCAGAACATCCCCATAATTGAACTGCGTATGTCCATATAGGTTTCAGTATTTGCTTATATAATAGCAATTTATTATGTACTGATAATTGTGTTTTTCTTCCAATTAGCTAATACATTTTCCTATATTTTAATGCCATTTATATGTTCCTTCCAGCGAAGTTTTGCATCAAGATTCATTCCTAGATATTTAGCGTTGTTGCAATATGGAATGATAGTATTATTTAATGTTATTGGTGCTTGTACGGACTGATTATAGGTGAACTGCATATGCATGGATTTACTTTCGTTAATTTTTTGTTTCCAAGCTTGTATCCAATTATTTACATTGTCACTTGCCTGTTGTAATTTTCGTGTGGCTTCTTCACTATTGTCTCCGACAGCTATAATCGCATTATCATCAGCAAATGTAACCATCCTAATATTCTCCATTTGTGGTATATCACAAGTGTAGAGTAGATAAAGGATTGGCTCCAGTACACTACTTTGTGATACACCTGCTTTAGCTTCTTTTATTTTAGAGTAAGCTTCTGCTTGTTTAACTCTAAACATTCTATCTGTAATGTACGATTTTAGTAGTTGTAGTTCAGTGTGTTGTTTTGGTAACATATTCTGTAGTTTATGAACAAGAATATAGAACATAGGCTTTTTTAGTAATATCTGTAATTCTGTGGGTCAATTGTGGAATGCTTATTAATAAACCCAAACTGTTGTGTTGGTACTAGGTTTTTTTTCCTCTATGATCGGTTTTATTCTTTTCAACAAGAGTTTTTCAAAAACTTTAGATGTTACTGACAGTAGTGATATAGTTCTATAGGCTTTTATTTCGTTTGGTGACTTTCTGCCTGGGACACGTTTTAATCTAAATGCTGTGTTGTTCAATTTGATGAGTTTTATAGTCTTATATAGTGTAGTTTGCAGTAATTCTCCTCTTATTAAATCATAGCTTGGTGATTTCTTGGGATTAATGTCAGTTTTAAGTGTTTAATTTTCATTCATGTTTGTTTGTGTTTAATTAATGTCAGTGTTTAGCTCTTTCTGCGTGACTAATTCACTCATCAAATTTTCAGCTTCTATGTCCGGTATTATATTTAGTTTACAATATGCTATACAATATACAATACAATATTAGTGTATTTTCTGGATATTCAGCAAATGCTTCTGTTTTTCGGTGATTGTCACGTGCCCAATGTGTTCTGTTTTACTGCCAATTTTTTCATAATTTTTGGTTTTTCATCTACCATTTCCTTCACATATGTTGGATAATTAATTCCTTTAATTGTACTCTTAATTTCTGAAGTATTATTCAAAGCAGCTTGTCGAATATCTATTACAAATTGTTCAACTTCAAAATGTATTTCTTCAATTGTCTTGAGGGATAATTATTAAAAATGATGTCTGAATCATCAGTTAATAATTGGTGATGATGTTTTGGGCATAAAGACTGTTTGAGATTAATAAAGAATCTTGATACTGCAAATAATTTCTTAAAAGTGTACTATTTATATATATTTATTTATGTTGGGTAGACACATTGGTTAACACTATACCACAGGTACATCGAGCTACAAAGATTTTTTTTATTAATAATTTTTGTATATGCATGTTCAATTTTTACCAAAAATAACAATATATTTTATAAATCCATAACAATAGTAGAGTGGATTTAGGTAGTTACAATATCTCAGTTCAAGTAATTTAAACGAATCTCATTTTGAAGTTACTGCATAATTTGCTTAAACACTTAAGTAATCTGTAAATAATTATCTGACAGTTTATAGCGAAATATTATTAATAAAGTGATGACGCCAGTTAAATTGTAGAAATAAAATAAAAATCAGTGAAACGCCTCGCACAATAAGCCTCCATGGAGGAGGCAAATTAACCCAATGGGCCTATATATTCCAGATACATCAGGCAGCTTGGATGCCATTTGTCACTGTTAAATTCATACAATGACTTTAACTTTCGCCATTTGTCAAACAAATGTCATAATATGATGATATGCCCGCAGAGAAGAGCGGGATTTTGCCGAATATATTAAGGTATAAATTTCCTATATTGTGGCTTAACTAAATTTTTTTATTTTACTTAAACAGCTAAAGTTTAGGAATACGACCGTTTTTAGACTGTATAATGTTTCTTTTTTTCTAAGAAATATTATCTGTGTAAAATATAGCTTTTGTAATACTAACTTTTAATTATATTACCTCACAAGTAAAAGTTCTTTTTAGTATAATTTTATGTTTTTACGACTAACATTAAGTTTTATTTATTATGTGAAATAATTTGTAGTTTTTTAAATTTATTTAAAATGGAATTGAATAAAATTATTAATAAAAATGTTATGTTAGTTAACTACTACTTTTTACATCTTTTGTACTCAATTTACTGACTAATTTACCGCACTAATTATACTGTCATTTTTCCATTAGGCTTATTATTTAATATTTATTAGGCTCTCAACAATCTAATTCTTAGTCAACCTTATCATTAAGCATTGTCAAGTTATAACTTAAATATATTTAACTTTCATAGCTTATAACACAGCAATATTTAACAAAATTTCATTAAACCATCAGATCATAAAAAAATAGGGCTGTATATGAAAAAGCTATCTTCTATCAGTTTACATTACACTTTTTTTGTACAAAGCTTGTTTA
Source organism: Rhynchophorus ferrugineus (assembly GCF_030347505.1). Classification (NCBI taxonomy): domain Eukaryota; kingdom Metazoa; phylum Arthropoda; class Insecta; order Coleoptera; family Curculionidae; genus Rhynchophorus; species Rhynchophorus ferrugineus. The sequence goes on along the minus strand of NW_027472581.1, from coordinate 24,427,389 downwards.
GTCTGATTTTTAAACGAGATTAAACCTAAAAACAGCGAAATCGTTTGCCCATTGTTATTTTAACAACACTCGTACACTCATGGCTATTATCGACATTATTATTGACATTAATAGCCCTTGTCCTTTGCAGATTTTGCAAAATTACTTTTAGCTCTAATTTTCTAATTAAGTTAGTATAATTTTTTAATTGGCCACCATTTTTAATCCTTTCAAAATGGCTGTTTGTCAACTACATCCTAGCTTATCTATTTTTACATCCGAACTCTAAAAACTAAAAAAATATATTTTTACTGCATTTAAACACAAATAAAATAAATGTATAGTTCAAAATACTCTCTTGTCATAGTTTAAAAGGCTGTCTTCTAACCAGCTGTCTTTAAAGATCAACATGAAACTTATTAGTGATCTAATTTTTTTCTCTTTCTGAAAATTGTACTGTGCCATAGATGCTTTTTCAAAGATTCTTTAACTTATTCATGTTAGTTGTAGATTCACATGCATGATGGTGAAACGACTATATCAACGATACTGATACTACAACAGAAATTAATTAGTCATCATTAGATAGATTCAGTGAATGTTCGATTGAAATTAACATAATGGAAATATTCTTCAAGTAATTAAAGTTCCTTTTTTACTTAAATTAACTACTAATTGTTATTTGGCTAAAGGTACTTTTGAGAATTATTGTTAATTGAAATAATAATTTAGAAACCAATGGGGTCATCATTTTTTATTGGCAGTAAGTCTCAATAGTGCCTAAACTAACATCAGCAAGTTATCTCAATAACATAGTAGCCATAACATCTAACAAAAAGTATACTAGGTCATATTTTAGAGGAATAATACATCCCGAAATTCAAGCTTGCTTGCTTATAGATGCATTACCATCGTAAATTATACATAGGAAATCCTGATGATGCTATCTGTCGGAAATAGCGACAACTCAATCAAGTTCCACAATAATAAGTATAGTATGTATCATCCTATTCTAATGCTGTAACTATTTTATATGCTAAACTTTTATTAGTTAAACACATAAATCTCTTCTATTTAACAAATGAAGATATACCACCTATAAAGTAATAAATTATCTAATTTAAAACATCATATCTTAATATTGCATACTGAGTGAGCTTAATTTGCAATCCATTTTTATATTAATTCTTTATTATATCAGTTTGACCGTAATCATATTTCTATCTGATACTAATAACAATAACTTACCATAACTTAGCACTCAAGTCATTTTCATGTCCTGTTTATTTTCTCTTTTGTATTAGTTTTATGCCTGCCTGATAACAAGTGTTAATTTTAATATTTTTCTGGAGTTTGGTAAAAAAATAATTGATATTTAGAGTTAAGTGAACTCTTTAATCGCTCATACATGCAGAGTATAGACGCATATATTTTACTCAGTTTACATGCCAAATCTTGTAGGTTAAAAGATATTTCAGTTGATTACACTTTAAAATAAGCAATCAAAACTAGTTAATTAATTTCATAATATATCTAGTGCCTTTCTGATTAGAAATAAGTAAGAGTTTTTATATATACAATATTAATTTTATCTCTTGTTAATGTTAGTTTTACCTCCAATACTGTGGACCATTAGTATAGCAACTTATTAAATTCGAAAGTCTCTTCGGGAATCTTCTTAATGAAATAAATAACGAAATATTACTTATATGTTGTTCGAATGAATTGTTTACTGGTTCCTTAATTGCAGCCTTTGTTGATGCTCTTGTTGAGATCTTCTCTACCAGTGTACTATAATATGGTGGTGCATTCCTCATAACAATAACTGATGGTTCCTCCAAGTTCCTTAAAAGATGATGACTAAACCACTTCAAAAACTAGTTATGGGTCATTTCTCCATGGTAGTCACCCTTGGACTTAGAGGAAAACACTAATTCTGCACCGGGAATTAAACTATTCCTGTTTCCAGCATGAAGAACTATATGTCTGCAATGAATTATTAATAAACGTTATGACTAACAAAACCTAATCGATAGTTGTTCCAATGTTTACTTTCTTCCTTCGACTTTTGTTGTCATTACACTATATTTATTATCATCTTGCCATGAGTGCCATTCTGAAATATCCATATCTCATCTCAATATACAAATTGATATAATAATTCTTCCTTAGTTATACTATCTATTTCCTATATTACCCAGTGTATGAAGAAATGTTCTACATCCCTCAAGTAGCTGCATATCTTTTGGCTATTTGTGGATACTTTCCAGACTAACAATTTTCTCTGAAATAATTGTATTAAATCATGTTTCGATTGAAAAAAATAAAATAAAACAATAAGTAGTGTTTTTTTACATTTCGTATATTTTATCTCTGATACAGCTAACATCAAACTGATCTTGATTCGTCACCTGTTTCGCATAAAGACACTTTCAGAAAATCAAGATAATTGCAAGAAGATATGAGAACAGGCTCCATTCTAATGTCAATGTCAAAGTGTTATAATTACCCAGTGTATGAAGGAATGTTCTACATCCCTCAAGTAGCTGCATATCTTTTGGCTATTTATGGATACTTTCCAGACTAACAATTTTCTCTGAAATAATTGTATTAAATCATGTTTCGATTGAAAAAAATAAAATAAAACAATAAGTAGTGTTTTTATACATTTCGCATATTTGATCTCTGATATAGCTAACATCAAACTGATCTTGATTCGTCACCTGTTTCGCATAAAGACACTTTCAGAAAATCAAGATAATTGCAAGAAGATATGAGAACAGGCTCCATTCTAATGTCAATGTCAAAGTGTTATAATTACCCAGTGTATGAAGGAATGTTCTATATCCCTCAAGTAGCTGCATATCTTTTGGCTATTTATGTATACTTTCCAGACTAACAATTTTCTCTGAAATAATTGTATTAAATCATGTTTCGATTGAAAAAAATAAAATAAAACAATAAGTAGTGTTTTTATACATTTCGTATATTTGATCTCTGATACAGCTAACATCTAACTGATCTTGATTCGTCACCTGTTTCGCATAAAGACACTTTCAGAAAATCAAGATAATTGCAAGAAGATATGAGAACAGACTCCATAATGACAATGTCGAAGTAAGATAATTCTTGGATAATACCCTAACAGGATAAAAATTCAAATAATCAAACTATTTGATCTTGGGCAGTGTAATTTAATATAGTTTAGTAGGTGAATTTAGTAAAAAAAAAACAGCAGAGTTAATATACAAATATTATTACACCAGTGACAAAGCTAAGACTGATGGATCCTCCTAGATATATAATTGGATTTAAGTTACTGTAGAGACAAATAATATCTTAGTCGGCAACGACTAAAAACAAATAAACAATACTAAAAATAAATTAAAATATCTACAAACATATAAACAGATATTTGCACCGACCTTTTTGTATTAATGGTAATTGTATAATGTAGATTGTATAATGCTTCAGAAATACATATTATTATTTTTACTAATCAAATAGTAAGTTAATAAGTTAATTTATCAGACTGTAGTTACAGAAAAAACTTTATAAAACCATTCCTAATACAATCTAAAATATTAATACAATTTTAAACTATTAAACATGTATATTAAAGAACTAGAACAAGTTTAATATTAAAGTTACCTGCATTATCGATTTTCTCTTGGCACGATAGTAACCGATGCTCACAGAACAGATATTTATTCCGGCGCTCTATGACGCTGTCTCCGCACCTTCTGCACCGAAAAAATTTACGACCTTTTCCTAGGAAAATATCCGCGGAATCTAAAACAAAATCAACTTGTTCCCATGATAAATCGTTTGTCCGTTCGTTTGGTTTTATTTACTTCTGTTTAACTGTGTATTATTCAGTACGTATATCGTTGAAGACTGTGCATCTAGAGAGAAAAGAGTATTATGACGAAAAGACATTAAACATTTTCTATTAGTTTGGTTTCAAAACTAGTTAATTAATTTCATAATATGTGTACCGTCTTTCTGATTAGAAATAAGTAAGGGTTTTTATATATACAATATTAGTTTTATCTCTTTTTAATGTTGCAAGTTTCACCTCCAATATAGTGGACAATTAGTAAAGCAGCATGTTAAATTCGAAAGTCTCTTCGGGAATCCTTTTAGGGAAATAAATAACAATATATTCTTTATATATATTAATATATTAATAGTTTACTGTTTTTTTTTCGCTTACTATATGCTAGGCTAAATGTAAACTTTATTCTTGTTTGATATAGCTTGGCCCTACCAAACATTTTATACAAGTATTTCGTTCTTGTCTCAAAATATTTCTATAACTAATATTAACTAACAAATAATACCCTTAAACTGTCTTAATTTTTGGTATCTATATTTAGAAAACTGTTAACTAACAAATCAATTGAAAATTCCCGGGTTTACCATAGTAAAACACATTTTTTTGGCAAAAATAGTTTTTATATATTCAAGATTCAACGGTAATACATTGATTATAACGACCTTCCAACTTTTTGATACCATTTTGTAGTACGATTTGTCCTTTGCTTCAAAATAGGCCTCAGTTTCGTCGATCACCTTTTCATTCGACGAAAATATCTTCGCAGCGAGCATTCTTTTGAGATATGAGAACAGAAATGGTCACTGGGGTACAGATCTGGAGAATACGGTGGATGAGTAAGCAATTCGAAGCCCAATTCATCGATTTTTGCCATCGTTTTCACTGACTTTTGACACGGTGCATTGTCTTGGTGAAGCAGCACTTTCTTTTTCTTCAAATGCGGCCGTTTTTTGGCGATTTCGTCCTTCAATCGGTCCAATAATGCTATGTAACAGTCGCTGTTGATGGTCTTTCCTTTTTCAAGGTAGTGAATGAAAATTATTCCATGTGCATCCCAAAATACAGACGCCATAACCTTGACAGCCGACTGTTGCGTTTTCTCATGCTTTGGAGTGGGTTCATCTTGTGCAGTCCACCCATCCATCCACCACACATCGACAAATGATGGAGCCATATTTCATCCATTGTCACATATAGATGCTACTCTCCATATCACTGCTCCGAATCATCAACTCGTCGTTGTTTCTGGAAAAAAGTGAGCTTACGCGGCACCTGTTTTACACAGAGCTTTCTCGTACAAAATATTCGTGAATGATATGATGTACATGTTCAGTTGATATATATTGAGTGTCTGCTATTTCATTAAATGTCAATATACGATCATTTAAAATGATTTTGTGGCTTTTTTAAATGTTTTCGTCGATAACAACCTCTTTGGGCGTCCACTGCGTTCACCGTCTTCGGTGCTCATTTCACCACATCTAAACTTAGCAGACCTATCCTTGATGGTCGATTTTCCTGTGGCAACTGTATTTCTTCCCTTCAAAAAGCAATATTTTATTAACACGCGAAATTCCTTTTTATCCATTTTTTTCACAATAACCAAAGTTGCTTCACTCAAAGTGTTATAATTCACAAATTAATGATCCGACACCTGTCAAATTTATAAACGCATCTTGAGGGTTAAGACTTACTAAAAAACATATGGATTTAATCCCACTAGCCATCTATGTGTCAGGTCGGGGTTTTTTCAATTAACCTGTTACAACATTTAAATGACAAAGATAGAAATATAACACTCACTATAATAAATACATATTTTAGTAGGCAACACTGACGCTCTTCATAGTGCATTGGTACCTGTTGGTATAATAATGTTGACGTTATGTCTATGATATATCAACTCAGCGCTCAACAGTCATCTAAGGCTTCTCAATAAATATGTTCTTATTTCCATCAGAAAATTCCACCTATGGTATGCTTAGTATACTTCCTTTCGCAACCCATGCGGTTTTTTCTAATTATATTTGAAATTTTTCTATATTACACATTTTCAGAGAGTTTTTTTACTATTACTAAGTGATTAAACATATATTAAATATTTCAGATACTTTGGTCCATAATATGTTTTTAATGACCTTTTATACATGGAAATTTTAAATAAATATTCGTCAAACTAAGAGCACGTCTCACGTGTTAGCGACAACTAAACAATTTATAGAGGTGGCTGAAGTCACACATGCTTTTAACATTCATAAATTTATTTTGCATATTTATTTAATTTTATATGAGTGGGATGTAATGGATTTACAAACTTTTCAAGATAATATAAATATAAATAACAAACAATATTTGTTTTAAACTGTTATAATTAACAAACATATTTCACCCTAGACTGTTGAAATAACACACACCAGTTGAGTAAATAATACTGTCCATCATTTTTGAGGTTAGATTTCACTTATCCTGTTCAAAGTTCGGTCATAGAATTCTGTATTATGTAATTTTGTAGATGTTTAAGAGTCTAATATTATGTATGTTAGAAGAAAGAAAATATAAAAAATATAAGAATGACAAAGAATGTTTAAATTTGCAAATATAGCAATACATATTATTAGTTTGGCCAAAATAACATCACAACGTCACAGTGTGTATAACATTTATACATTATTAATTACAATTATTAAGTGTCAATCTATTAAACGGTTGTTCACGTTTACATCAACTATCAAATTATTCTTCCCTGTGTCTGACAGAGTTTATCCAGTTCAAGGGTGTTATTGTAAACAATTCTTCTCTTCGCTTGATCAGATAATTGATTCTATATCCTTCTCTGTCGTTAGGATTGAATATGCAAAGATGGTGCGCAAGGCGTAATACCCTGCCTGATCTGCAGTGTATGTTTTTTAAATCCTGTTTCTAAAAAGAGTATACTACATTTATTGGCCGAGTAACAATTTGAACATATGATTCCGAAAAGACTCAACATCAAGGTTATCTCCATTCGTTATCCGTTACACATGTGAAAGGTTTGTTATTGTTGAATCTAATATTATATCGTTTTTCACTATTTGAAAGGTTTTAGTTACAGTGCCTATACTAATATTCAGTATAGATTCAAGAAGCTAAAAAATATTTGCAATAATAAACTAAACATTTAATAGTATCAATACTTATCTCTTTAACTGCATTTTATTGGCAAGATGGGCCTTTATTATCTGATTCCGGTTCGGAGTAACAAATTAGAGGCGTTAGAAGTGATTTGAATTTTATCTCTACAAGTAAAGCATCAAATCAACGTTAAATTACCTTATTATTATCACTCTAAGAAGTTTTGAAGAATTTTGTAGACATCAAATCAAACATAAGGTATGATTTTAAAATAAAATTACAAACTATACTTGTCAGTGCATTAGACGTCGTGATGACATGAGTTCACTGTTAGTTTGAATGGACTATACTTGGAAGTTTCAATATTTCTATATTCAGCCTAGCAACAGCTTAAAACAGCAATGAACCCACGTGATCTGGCAAAACATCGCAACGTGGCCGCACCAATTCTAATCTAAATAAAACTATATAATAAAAAATGTTATGTATTATAATTTATTTTAACATTATAGTACATCTAATGCATATATAGAAGAAGTTAAAACCACAATTAATTATACAGTCACAACAATTTTTCTGCATATAATTTTTATTCAATCACTGTCATTTTCACAAACACTAATTAAGTGAATATCTAAGCGGTTTATTTCCAATCTGTGAAAAACTTTCCCACGATTCTACCACTTGTCAATTTCTTCTTCAATGTGTCTGGCTGAGCTCATTCAAACCGAAGGTGTTTTCTTCGACAATGCCTCTTTCCATAAATCCAGACAGTTCTGGTTTTAATATCTTCCTCGACATGAATGTCTATTGCAATAACTCTTTGCAATATCCTAAATCAACTACATTTGATTAAATATGCAGTGATAAGGGGGAAGACGTAATAATATGTGGCCATGACGTTCAGCAATCTGATTTACCATATATCCTTTCTGAAGCTTATTTCTAAAAAAAGATTATATTTACCGGTAAATGTAACTATTTGTAATAATACATATACTAATGTAAAAGAAACTATTTGAAATAATTCATCCTTTAACATGGTTTCTTAAAAACGTATTTTATGTACTTTAAGCCATTCCTTAGTTGCAGACTTTGTTGATGCACTTGTCGGAATCTTCTCTACCAGTGTACTATGATATGCTGGTGCATTCTTTATAACCATAACTGATAGCTCCTCCAAGTTCTTTAAAAGCTGATTGAATCAATACAAAACTAGTTACGGTTCATTTCTCCATGGTGGAAAACACTAATTCTGCACCAGGAATTAAACTATTCCTGTTTCCAGCATGACTACATGTCTGCAATCAATTATTAATAAACGTTATGACTAACAAAACCTAATCGATAGTTATTTCAATGTTTACCTTTTTCCTTCAACTTTTGTTGTCTTTGCACTATATTTATTATCATCTTGCAATGTTCTTAAAATTGTGGAGTGTGTAAAGATGACCCACTAAGGAGCTTAATGGAACTTTCAGACAATACTTTTAAAAGACTACAAATTTTAAAAACATTCAATAAAATTGACGAATAATTATTATATCAATTTATATATTTAGATGAAACAAGGATATTTCAGACTGGTACATTGGCTTATGGCAAGATAATAAATACAGTAATGTGGTGTAAAATATACTGTAAAGACAACAAAAGTTGGCCGAAAAAGGCAATCTTTAGAAGAACTATCTATTAGGTTTTGTTAGTCTTAACAATTATTAATAATTCATTGCAGACATATAGTTCTTCATGCTGGAAATAAGAATGGTTTTACTCCTGGCGCAGGGGTTAAAATACATAAAATAAGTCTTGAAGAAACCATGTTAAAGAATGAACTTGAATAGGTATTCAAGTCGACAGGGATATTGAAACCAAAACTGCCAATATAAATATAGTAAACAAAATCTAACTTATAAATAATTGTGCGTGTATAATTAATTGTAGTTTTAAGTTCTTCGATGATATATACACTAGATGTACCAAAATGCTATAATAAATTATATTAGATAACATATTTGTTTAATTATTTTAATTAGTATGTATATAATGTACTAAAACTCAGAGCTGATGCGGCAATATTGCGACATCAATTCAGATGACGTGGGTTCTCTGCTGTTCTGAACAGACTATATGTAAGATGGCTGATACTAGACGGACAGCGGCGATCCATACCGTATTTATTCATTGGCGGGATTACGCTTTATCGTCGATTATTTCGTGAGTATTAAAACACAAAATGGGCCGATCGAAGTTCAATTTATTTTCTCATTAATATGCTAAATGTAATTACCGGGACGGTCAATGATGGTGGCGGCCCGAATGGCCATATAATAATGCGCGATGGGATCGTGAACAAATGATGCTGCGCCGAGCCGACGGAGCTACTTAAATCACGCGAAATTTACAGGAAATTCCCAACGGCCTGTCCAACGTATGCCGGCCATATATTCAACCACCCAAATCCAATTTACTTTTTATGGCACTAGTTTAATATACGTGTTGAATCATCTAATTTTTGTTCGAATTTATTTGAAGTGATTCTTCCGCGTATTCATTCCATGTTTCTGTTATCTGAACTGATTAATGAAGCTCAGCTCATTGATTTTGTTCCTAAAAAATCTCTCTATGCCTTCTGCCATGCAATTGAATTATACCTAGTTGCATGTTAACTGTTAAGTCTCCCATTCCTGATCAGAATTAGTTTTTTGGGGGTTTATGGTCCGATGAATGGAGGTAAGACAAAATAAAACATCGATTGTTACAGAATGTGACCGTTATTTCCTTTGCGAATACGCTTAGGCAGTTCATCGTGCCACGTTAGTAACTGTATGATAAAAAGTAACTCTCAATAATATCCGAGATCAACGTCTCGGTGTTACCAGATCTTTGTTATCGTTTACAGACCATCGTTGCTAGCATCCCGCACGAGTTCAATATCAGGGATAATATTTTCTGAATATTTTTAGGCCATTATGGTAAATTGTAAAATTAATATGTTTTAAAGTCGCTACACTTTAATGAAATTCACTAACGTTCACACGTGTTTTAGTTTTCCTTCTTCTTCACATTCTCGTCATTTACACTGTCCTAGTACATAGCTTTCGTATGCACAATGCCAGATCGGTTTTCAGAAAATTAATTATTGTATTAAGTTAGCGTTATTAACAATTCATAGCAACCTATAGCCAATTAAAAATGGTAATGACACACGTGACTAATATATGTCTGTTAAAAGTTGTAAATGTGTCTTACAGTCAGACAATTTTTCCTTCTCATTTTATTCTATTTAAAAAGAGATAGAATTCTGTTAGAAGAGTTCGAACATGTTCGTATGAAAGAGCCCGTAAATGTTGTACGTTTGCCAAACGTCTGCAAAATTCTTCAAAATATTTTAATTACGGGTTATAAACCGTCAAACGCTATTTTTACGCTTTGTTTTAATGAATTTGAAATCGCAGCGGTTTTTATTGAAAATATTTTTTGCGCGTTGCAGTTGTCTTTGCTTTGCGTTTCTTGAACAATAAGTTGTCTTTGCAGTAGTTTGAAAATCTTGTTGTTACTCGGTAAATATAAATAAAATATTTAATTGCATTTTATGTAATTTTCTTTCTTAGTAATAAGATCAGATTACTGAATCTTATGGCCACCGAGTATTACATTTTCCTCCCTATCACTGCATATTTAATCCAATTGAGTTGATATGGAGTATCGCAAAGAATTATTACAATAGATATTCAGGTCGAGGAAGATATTCAAACCAAAACTGTCTGAGTTTATGAAAAGAGGCATTGTCGTCAAAATAACACCTTCGGTTTGTGTGAGCTCAATCAGACACGTTGATGAAGAAGTTGACAAATGGTTGAATCTTGAGCAAGTTTTTGATATATTGGAAATAAACAGCTTGGTTATTAACTTTATTAGTGTTACCGACAGTGACAGTGATTTAATAAAAGTATAATGAATGTTGGTTTATGATTGATCAGGTTGATGAAAGAAGAAACAACTAAAGGTCAGTTTATAATTAATATACTTTAACTGTAGGAAATTGTATTATCGAGTGTGAAAACTATATGAGCATGTGTGTTATTGTTTAGAATATATATGAACGTTTGGTTAAAACGTATGGGGAGAGAAATAGTACTAACTGTTTTGCAGATATGGCAAATGCTTTAAAGAGAATGCAGTAATTAAAGGTAGTTTTATCAAGAAAGATGTTTACGGGTAAGAACAGAGGAAACTAAACAGAAGAATAGTAATAGCATAATGACTTTAGAAGGAAACATTGCATAGAAGGAAACAAGAACTAAGCGTAAAACATAAATATGCCTTTAAATGAAAATAAAATACACTACTCAGATATACAATGGTTAATTAGGGGGATTAGGCCTTCGGGGGATACCACTACATAAAAAAGGGCCTAGAACTCTACCTATACTAGTGTTGAAAAAAGTTCAATGTATATATAATAAAACAACTCTAACCTATACATTATTTATTGTAACTGTATAATTAATTGTAGTATTAAGTATTTCGAAAATATATTGCATTAGGTGTACTATAATGTTAAAATAAATTATAATACATAACGTTTTTGTTTGATTATTTTATTTAGATTAGAATTTTGTTATATCTCAGAGCCAGTATGTACTAAAACTCAGAATTGCTGCGGCAACATTGCGACGTTTTAACAGGTAACGTGTGTCACTACTGTTTTGAATAGACTATATGTCCGTAGTAGTATAACTTATATTTTACACCTTTTAATTTATTTTTCTATTTGGTATATATATCCAATACGCCAAAATTATTCTCCATGTGTTGATCTGATAATCCTCTCCTGGATTCGCTTAAGATTTTTGTAGTAGGTCTACTTTCATCGCTAAAAACAGTATGCCATTGAGGACTCGGCCAATATTTGAAAGGTTTGAAATGGAATCATTATCAATTCGTGTGGTTCCTGTTTTTCCTTCGTTTGTATATTTCCCATTGCATATTAATTTATTAACTGATAAGGTGTCTGACAGTCCCTTCAAAGTTCGAACAGGATTTTCGTGCGATAAATCTTGCAAAATTTTGATCTTCCAGGATGTTGTGATAATTGTAATAGTACATACCATGATCAAGTCTCTAAAAGTGTTTGTGAGCTTCGGTAGCAGTTTTAACCAAATCAAATATCAAAAGTAATGAATGTCGAAAAGGCAATTATGAGTGCTCCTGAAGTTCACATATATTAAAATCCTATCTAATTATTATAATATTTATATATTATCATGTAATTTGGCCAATCTGAAGTTTTTGTTACAAAACTTATAATTTACCTAATTAATTGGGTGTAACTAATATTATTCATTCCATTTTTTTCAATATTCATGATTTTATAAGAACGTATAATTATAGCAATACCTCAGAAAAAAGTTTATTACATTCATTTTAGACTTCTTGAATAGTTAATAATTAAAAATGGACTTGTTAGGTCAAAATTTTAAAACCTTAGACTAGAAAAATCAGATCAATTTTTGTCACGCAAAACAATTTCCCCTCTTTGATCCTTCTCTATTTTAACTTGAAAATATAATATCCGTCCCAAATATGACAATAATAAATTTTACCACAATGAAAAAGATTAAATCGAGTTATTCATAATTTCGCCAAATGTTAACAACCAGTCTAGGGAACGTTTTAATTAAAATCCGTCCACGTTACCCCCCAATCTAACTAATAATAAATATAAAAAATCGTTTCCCATGATACGTTTATAATATTGCTAAGAATAGTTTAATATTAATATTTATTAAGTAAATTGTAATATTGCATTATCACAGTTTAATGTAATTCATGACATTTGTGAAAAGATGTGATGTAAAAATAAAAAAGTCAGTTTTCATCAAGGCAAATTACTGAATTCAAGTATAAATTTTATGTCTGAATAGTCCGATTGGCTATTTTTAACTTCTTATGTATCACTCCATTAAAAACGTAGTATGATGCATGACTGTAGTACGCAACACTTTGTTTTGGAAACGTTGAATGCTGGCTTCCAAATGGAAAGTACTGTTATATCTTGTTGCCTCATATTAATGTTGGTTTGCATGCGATAAGCAAAAATATTTGGTTTAGCTTAAGTCTCAGTTGTTTTCATTTAGCAAGTACGTTCTACTTCCAAGTTGAACGTAGGACTAGATCCAACCGAAGATAATTAGCATTCTTCGCCTGCGGAAGTTGGCAAATATTAATATTCTCTTTTGTTTCATTGGCTTCGATACTCCAATTTCCAAGTCCACTCTAACCAATATCCATAATTTACCACCGTAAGTTTTCCGCCACAGTTGTATTTTGTTAAAGTGTGCCTGGAGTTACTTTGATGCTTTTATTGGGTATTTGTGAGTTGCCAAAATTACAGTGTCGTCGAAATATGTTGCTACAGAAATAACTTTCGTAGTCGGCATATCAATAGCATAATAGGACAATACCTGGTTGAACACGTTAAGTTCCACTATCCATTTTATTATTCCTATAGAATGGATATGAATATGGTTGAATATGTTCATCAATTTGTTTTTTGTAAACTATCTCCCTGTAAAGTAAGATTTCATTAGCTGAATAAGCTTTGAACTGGGAAAAGATGAATCTGGGCAATACATTGTAGCATTTAGTGCTGTATTTAGGCGGTGTACCTATGTTGATCTTGCATTAAGTGTATATTCGACTGTTAACAACAAAAATATATATATATATATATATATATATATATATATATATATATATATATATATTATTTCATATTCTACAAGGTTAGGCCTTTAAGAATATGCCCTTAAAAGGATATGTTATAATTTAAATTACTTTCGGCGATATTCTGTTTTATAAATGCATTACCTAAACCATAACATTGAAAAACGAAACATTAAACGAGTTTTCCTCAAAACTAATTTTTTCGAGCTGGTTGACATGATGTTTTAAGTTCTGTTGAAGGTATTTGGTTCAAATTTAATGTGAACTATAGATTATTCTATAATATAAAGTAAAGCTGTAATAAACTTTGGATTTTATCTATTTTTGGAAAATTTTAAAATTTTTAAAAAGATGATAAAAAATTTGTCGCTATTTTCAAACAGCCGCAATCAGTGTATACTTTGTGGGATAGTAACACTTTGCTAGATTAAAAATATTCTTATTTTTAATTAATTTTATGTATTTTATGTATTCTTTAAAAATTAATAAATATCTAATAAAAAAATTCTATATCTAATAAAATATTGTTCTTCTTATTTAATTTATGCTCAAAAAACCTCTAAAATTTATGCCTCAAGATTAGAATACATCCTTAAGAGTATTTTTCAAAATTATTTCCAGGGAAATGGTTGTTTTAGTGAGGCGGAATCTAAACCCAGGCTTCCAAAAATTAAATTATTTGTACGAACTACTTTTTTCCATACGGTTGGTATGAGATCTCAAGTTCTACTGAACGGATTAAATTGAGAGCATTCTCCATACTTTTTCTTTTGTATAATTGTAAAACTATTATCTGAGATTTTTATTGTAACCGTTTGTTTTTATTTACAATTTTTTAACCTTTTCTTTAATTGCAGATTATATTATTGTAAATATTTGGTCTTACCTCGTATAAAGTAATATGTATTATTTACACTTCTACATAATATTATTTCTGATAAATTATTTTATTAATTTTATATGTTTAAATATTTCCGCAAGTTAACAAGGTTATGATTTTATTAAATAGAGTGAGATCTCCAGCTTACCGTTCCACAAAAGGTGTCCGAAAACATAAATGACCCCTAAATGATGTTGAAACTAAAAGAGGGTAAAGAGCCTGTCATAAATATAGGCTAGAGGTCATCGTGTTAATGGGAGACATTCAACTGGTGTTTTATATTATTCATATAGCTAAAATAAAATTAGATACATTAAATATTCATTCACTAAAAAAATCATTCAAATGAGATTTCGTTCACATAAATACTGTGCGTTGATTTAAAATTAAATTGGTTTTCCAATTTCTGTTTAATTCTTGATTTTATGTTTGATTACATCCTAACCAACACACTGCAGTTAAGTAGTAGAACTTTGCATAATCCTCACAATATTCTGGCATAGTTAACATTTGATCACAGCAGTTGTGATGTCAGTCAGCTTGGTAACAGCAGTCATTAAAATGGGTGCAGTGGTAAAGGCGACAGGACGGTGCTCCTGCTGCTTCGAATCCTGTTGGTGCTTTGTCGTTATGTGTGTGAGTGTTTAACTTTTGTGATTGTCCTTAGGCAAGAGTGAAAAATCCGGCAAGGAAAATGATATCAATCACGCCAGTAACCAAGCTGGATAAGACCAGATGTTTTCCAGGATGATCTCCAAAGTTGGTCACTCGCCAGTCGGTTGGCATAATGTCGAGGACTGTGCATCGAAACTCACGTTAAATAATTTCAAATTTGGTAACCGGAAAGAGCACAGACAGTGTAGATTTTCTAAAAATTGGTGGGAAGGTGTTTATGAAGATCATCTATGTAAGACTTCACAAATCTCGCGAAGTGATTATACGAAATCGAATTAAATGTGGAGCAGGTCCAATTGTCCTTTGTATAGATTTTCGCCGTGCTGTCGACACTATATACTGACCCTCATTTTGAGCAGCTTTGGAAGCTAAAAATGTGCTCCTAACAGATATTGAACTTTTTCAGGCATCTTACTATGTTTTTTTTCAAATTCGATTTTAAAGGATATGCTTTTCAACATAATAGGTCAACTATAAAGTCCCCGGCCTGACAGATAGATGGCGCTAATAGAATTAAATCCATATGTTTTTAGTTCGCCCTAACCCTCTAAAATGCGTGTATAAATTTGATAGTTGGATCATTAGTTTTTGAATTATCGCATTTTAAGTGAAGCAACTTTTGTTATTGTGAAAAATGGATAAAAATGAATTTAGGGTGTTGATAAAATATTGCTTTTTGAAGGGAAAAAATACAGTTGAAGCACAAACTTGGCTCAATGCCGAGTTTCCTGATGCTGCCCCAAGAAAATCAACCATCAAGGATGGATATGCTAAGTTTAGACTTGATGAAATGAGCACCGAAGACGGTGAATGCAGTGGACGCCCAAAAGAGGTGATCGCCAAAACTTAGGCCTATTTTGAAACAAAGGACAAATCGTATTACAGAAATGGTACCTTGCTAATCGTACTATAAAAGTAAAAAATCATACTACTACAAAGTTGGAGGATCGCTATAATCAGTGCTTTACCCTTGAAGGGAATTATGTTGAATAAAAAAACTAATTTTGGCAAAAAATGTGTTTTACTATGGTAGGCCGGGGACTCTTCAACTGACCTGTTATATGAGAGGTACGAGAGGAGCAGTTAGGGATAAGATGGTCCAGGACGGGTGGATGACTCCAGTGGAAGTCAGGAAGATGGCACATCAAGCGATCTCACAGCGAATTTCAGTGAAAGCAAATCCCTGCGATAAGAAAGAGGTGGGGTGGATGTAAGACTGTACAAGTTAGTTGCAGTGGAAGATCGGAAGAGACCCAGTGGGGTACAATATCCTGAGTGCAGTATTTTGATTAGCATCAAGGGATTTGAGGTAAGTTGGAGCTGAGTGGAAGCCGTAGTCTAGCTTAGGAAGGATTATGGAGGAATATATTTTAAGTATGGTGTCCTGGTCTGCACATGTGTGCTAGTTAGATAATCAACACAGCATTTGCAAGTCCCTGGAACACCGAGTTTTAAGTTTGTTGATGTGATGCTTCCAGGATAGCCGGCAGTCGAAAATGACCACCAGGAACCTTATACGATCAACACTTGGGATTGAAGTATCATTAAGAGAGAAGGAATGGACGCAGGTAATTTGAAAGAGCGATAAGGAATCCAGGAGGACGAGGCAGAAAGACGATTTAATGCTTCTTGACGGAGCCTTTCTCGAAATTTAAGGCAACGACAATGTAGAAATAGAAAATAAGCTTTTACAAATCAAATTACATGTATGTTCAAACGAAATTTTGTGAAAATGGTTTTTTAATTAACGTTAGCTGAAGGGAATTTAATTTACATAGATGATATTTAATGTCTTCAATTATTTCAGTATATCACTAATTAAAATTATATTATTGGTATAATGAAAATGTTTCAATATTTAGTATTTATGTTATAATTCTGTTTATGTTTTTAGAAATAAAAATATTCGCGCTTGTGATTCTGAAGCACATAAATTAGTCACAACTTTTTATATGGGTGATCGCCTTCTATGTTTAACTTTTCTATGTTGACAGCTGTCTATTGAGTCATGATGCCTACTAAAACAAACTAATTTTATTGCTACGCGCGCTATATATTGAGCCTATACCTAGTTATACTGTGATATATTTAAATACATTGAAATAATACAATAATTTATGTTATTTTCGTATTTTATTCATAGTTCACTTTTGAGTTCCATTCTATTTAAATATGTTTTCCAAATACTCATCAGACTAATTTGCTTTTAGTGCATTACTTGATTTGTATTTAATATTCGATTACAATTAAAATGTTAGAATTGCATTCATTTCCAATTATTCAGGACAATCCGCTGACGTAGTCAAATTCAGAAAAGCTCGCTCGAATGTAAATCTCCTAATAAGCGTCAATTAACTTTTAATTTCAATCTCTATTTTAAAATTAAGTTTTCTCGTTCAAAAGATATTTTCGGCGTACATCTCGCGAACCTAATCTGGCGCCATTAAAAGATAATTAAATCAGATTTTTAGTAATTACTTTTCAGGTATTAATTATAAGAATCTCAAATCTTTCATTATTTTTTATAATTCTATTTATTAGTATTTAAAATTCCTGATTAACTTGTAAAATATTTAAATATAATATAAAGTAAAATTTATAGCAGCTGGACTATTACATTTTCGGATTTTATTAATATACTATAAGTTAAAATATATGATTATTTAGATTTGGTTTATATTTTTGGATATTTTTTTTCTATATTTTAAAGTCTCCTTTTATCAACTAGGGGTTTGTTTGGGCTAGACCTATCGTTTAAGGTAGGCTCCGAACCAGGTTCCTCGCCGTTAAACCTATCGATCGGCAGGTGACCAATTTAGAAATCACACCAGAAGACATCCGGTCTTACCCAGCCTGGTTACTGGCGTGACTAGGATTATTTTCCTTGTCGGATTTTGTATCCTTGCCTAGGACAATCACAAATATTAAACAATCACAAACATAAATTTACGACCATATCCCAGCAGGATGCGAACCCTCGACTATCATCGCCTTTACCACTGCGCCAACCAAACCGGCCTTTTTGGATATAATTATACATTCCAAGAAAGATCGTAGGAACATATATATTGAGAATGCCATATATATCAAGTGAATATTTATAAATAATTGTTTTTTACTATTTTCAATGTCATTAAAGTTGTTCTAAAATATCGGAAAATCTACATAATTATTGTAAAAATGTAGAGGAATGATTGAAGTCAGACATTATTGTAATAAAGATAAAAACATTTATTCAATTTAGAGGATTTTATATAAAGCCTCCTGGATGGTAGTTATTCGCTTTGTTGTATGTTTTCGGATTATTAATAACTAAAAATATATCTCTTGTTTTTATTGCTTCAGATGCATTACTTCAAACTCATGATTTCAGAATTATATTTTATATATTATATTATATATTATTTTGTTGCTATACGTATTAATAACTAATTTAATTTTTTTATTATTTACATTATAGTTTTATACGTTATAACAAAGTCTCCATAAGTGCCTTTGCCATTCAACCAATTATCAATTATAATTTTGAGATACATTTATTACAGTAAAGCAAGACAGTAATGTAAAAATAAAAGCATGTTTTCCTTATAATACATATCAAAACTCATGTAACAAATTGAAAAGTCCCCGGCTTGAGACATACATGGTGCTAGTAGAATTAAATTCATATGTTTTTTAATTAACCCTAACCCTTAGACGATGCGTGTATAAATTTGACAGCTGTCGGATCATTAGATTGTGAATTATAGCATTTTGAGTGAAGCAACTTTTGCAATTGTGAAAAATATGGAAAAAAGGAATTCCGCGTGTTGATAAAATATTGTTTTTTGAAGGGAAAAATACAGTCGAAGCAAAAACTTGGCTTGATGGCGAGTTTTCGGACATTGCGCCTGGAAAATCAACCATCAAAAATTGGTATGCTAAGTTTAGACGTGGTGAAATGTGCACCGAAAACGGTGAACGCAGTGGACGCCCAACAGAGGTTGTTATTGACGAAATCATTTAAAAAATCCACAAAATGATTTTGAATGACCGTAAATTGAAATTGAATGAAATAACAGACAATGTAAAGATAACAAGTGAACGTGTACATCATATCATTCACTAATATTTGGATATGAGAAGGCTCTGTGCAAAGTGGGTGCCGCTCGAGCTCACTTTTAACCAAAAACAACGACGAGTTGATGATTCGGAGCAGTATTTGAAGATGATCAAGCCTAATAAACCCGAGCTTTTGCGTTGATATGTGAGAACGGATTGGACTGCACACAATGAACCTGCTCCAAAACGTGGGAAAACCCAACAGTCGGCTCGCAAGGTTATGACGTCTGTATTTTAGTATGCGCATGGAAAAATTTTCATTGCCTACCTTGAAAAAGGAAGTACCATCAACAGCGACTATTAGATAGCATTAATGGACGGTTTGAAGCATAAAATCGCCGAAATACGACCGCATTTGAAGAAAAAGAAAGTGCTGCTTCACCAAGACTATGCATCGTGTCACAAGTCAGTGAAAATGATGGCAAAAAACATGAATTTGGCTTCGATTTGCTTCCTCATTCACCGTATTCTCCATATCTGGCCCGCAGCGACTATTTCTTGTTCTCAGATCGCAAAAGAATGATCGCTGTGAGGACATTTTCGTCGAATGAAGAGGTGTCCGCCGAAACTGAGGCCTATTTGCAAGCAAAAGACAAATCGTACTACAAAAATGGTATCGAAAAGTTGGAAGGCCGTTATAATCAGTGTATTACCCTTGAAGGGAATTATGTTGAATAAAAAAACTAATTTTGCCAAAAATATGTGTTTTACTATGGTTTACTCAGATATATTAACCGGAAAACTGTATTGGTAAACACGCCGTACTCATTTTTAATGTATACTTGATATTACTACCTTCCGTATTTATAGACTTAACTGACTTAATTCATTCATTTTTCACTTATGTACATGTTTTGCCTGGTGTATGGGCCTTGTTTATTGAAGATAGTCTTGACTTACACAAGATACGGTGACTAAAGAATATATAAAATTCTGTTAAACCATTTGTATCATCTAGTTTAAACGCAGTCTCATAAAATAATTATCAAGCAAGAAAGAATCAGTTGTATACATTATGTTAAGAAATCGTATTGATAGTTTATTTTAGACAACGTTAATTAAACAAATAACAGCAGGAAATATATTAAAAATAATTGCTACACCAACAATTGACAATAAATTGATATACTTGACAGAATTAAATATATAAGCTGCACAGCTTTCCATAAATAATCGTAAATCATACTCTCTTGGTTTATGTAACAATAAAAGTATAAATATATGAAATACAATAATAATAACAGTAATAAGTTTTTCTAAGTAGTCCCATCCAATGAACAACCGCTTTATTCTGTGTTGTATCACCAATATAATCAATAATAGTAATAATAATAATAATATAATAATATATAAATTCTCGTATGATATATAGAATTATATGAGCATTATTATTGTGTAATTAATTTGATAAAACTTAAATGGGAATTATTTTTCAGACGGTATAAGTTGATTTGCTCCAGAGAATAAAGAATCCTCAAAAGCAGCCAAATGCAATTTCGTATTGACTTTCAATATTATACAAATATTTACCGAACCGCTGATCATAATCAGATTCCAATCTTACTTTAAGAATTTTCATTTCCTCCTATAGAATTTTCAACGAGATGTGCAATTTGATTAAACTTATTCGGAAAACCCAACAAGTTTTCCAGTTCCGAATGGTTTAGATCGGAAATTCTTTTGATGCTGAATTAATAAGACCATTTATGGTTAGCACATGGACATGACGTGTTGTTTAGTTTAGAATTTAGTTGAAGTCGTCAATTGTATTTCAGCTAATAGTGTTTTATATAAAAAATGATTCAATGTTAATATAATCCACCAATTTCCTCGTATGTGATTTCTAATGAGTCTAACCAAATCTTTTTTTGCTTTGACACACAAAAGCATTCTAATTTAAATAAAATAATTGAGCAAAAATGTTATCAAAAATAATTTATGTTAACACAATAGTATATCTAAAAACTACAGTTAATCATACACACAGAATAATGTATAGGTACGAGTTAAAAGCTATTATCACTATTGCTTTTAAGAATTTTGCATACGCCTGACAGATGTACGCTGTCCGGTTGTCAGATGTACGCTAAATTAAATTTAAATTAAATTATTATAAACCGGCAAACGTTATTTTAGCCCTCTGATTATTTTGATAAATTCGTCGCTCCTTATTCAGATATTCAGGGCCACAAATTAATTACACCTTTAATAGGTTATTTCTAAAAGAAACTAGATAATGAAGGCCACCTTTTGTCGGTAAATTCCGTTAGAGAGGTAATTATTGATCATATTAAATACTATAAGTTGCTGCAGATTTATTGAAAATATTTTTAGCGTGTTGCTGCTGCGCTGAATATTAGTGTTGGTACTGTGAATAACATTGCTTACAAAATACTTGACTTGAGTTTAAATATACAAAATGTATAAGAACGGTGAGTACAGAAACTATTTTATGGATGTAAACATAATTTAATAAAATTATTTATAATAGTAGGAAATTCAAATTGTTATAAAACTGTTATTTTATGTAAGAAATGTCAAACCTATCGAATTAAACGGTTAGGTTGGGTTGTTTAACAACACTGCCACTTTACTTAATATATACTTTTTATATTTTTGTCAATAGATAACAGATTTCGGTGATCAAAATATGTTAGTTAGACAATGAATGAAATGTAGAGTTAATTCGGCAATGAAAACTTTTCCAGATAATTACAATTATCTCAACAATATCATTTTAGCTTTGACATATATATATATTAAATATACAATCCACAAAATACTGTAGGTTAGGGTTGTGTTTAATTATATTTACACTGAACTCTTTTCTACAGCACCTATGACGTTAGTGGTATTCCCAATAATTGTATATGCAAGTAATGTATTTTACTTTCATTGGAGAGCTTATTTACTTTTAACATTTAGTTCTTGTGTCCTTCGGTACAGTGTTTCCTTATCAAGTCATGCTGATATCACTGTATTTCTCCTTAGTTTCTTTTGTTTCTATCTATATACATCTTCCTTAAAAAATAGATTTAACTATTCCATTCTCATTCATGCTCCCCAATACATTGCCATATCTGCAAAACAGTTTGTATTGCTTAGTTTTTCACACATTTTAACCAAATGTATTTTCTGAACAATTACAGATCTAACTATACATAATGTTATACAGTTATCTTATATTAATTATATAGTTACCTTTAGTTATTTTATTTATCCTCTCATCACTTTGTCTTTGCAATTGTTAGTTTTTAACTTTAATTGTTAGTTGTCACACACCCGGAGATTCGTTCAGTCACTACCACTTTTTGAGTTGCTATTCAAGTCAATAAATTAGCTGACAAACTAATATTTCTTGTCGAATCTATGTAGCACTATTCCCCCATGTGTCAATTTCTTCTTCAATATATTTGATCGAGTTCATGTGAACCAGGAGTTATTGTACTAACAACTTTAACATAACCATACAGTTCCTGCTTTTATATCATTCTCGACCAGCACGTTTACTGCAATAATTCTTTGCCACACCTCACATCAATGCAATTGGATTGAATATGGAGTAGTAAGGAGGAAGATATAATATTCTGTGGCCATATTGTTCAGCTATCTGATTTATGATGTATATTTTAAGGCCTATTTCGAACAAAGTTAATTACATAAAATGCAATGAAATATTGGATTTAAATTTACCGGATAGCAGTTTCATCAGTTTATTGTCCATAATAAAAACCAAAGGTTTCTTCTAGTTCTTTAAGAGCTGATTTTTAAACCACGGTAAAAATACATTATGGTTCATATCTCTATGGTAGTCGCCCTTGGAAAACCATTCCTTTTTCCAGCATGAAGAATAATATACACGCAATGAATTATTAATAAATATTATGACTAGTAAAATCTAATTAAATTTTATTTTAAAGTTTACCTTTTTAAATATTTTAGTCACAATGACTGTACTAAAATTTAATATAGCTGTAATATGTTAAAGATCCTTCCAAGGAAAAGCACAGTAACTTAGTATATAATAATATAGTTGCTTTGAAGAATTTTGCAGACATTTGACAACCGGGCGACTTTTGTAGGTTAATTCGGCCACATGTTCGAACGTACCAAATAGAATTGTATCTCTTTTAACTAGAATAAAATGAGAAGGAACCTATAGTTTAAAACAAATTTACAAATTGCGATAGGCAATACATTAAAGATCTTGATAACTTGAGGGCACATGATTATTTTGAATAAACTATATTTCTATTTTAATAAAGATCTAATAAAGTAACTTATTTGTATTGTGCCATATAAACTAACTAGCACAAGACAAAATAAAAGGTCGATTTTTTCGAGGAAAGTTTTCGAATAATACAAAGACCTGAAAATCATCTTCGGGCGTCTCCGTTCGACATTGTCTTTTTAGTTTCGGCCTTGTCGGCGTTCGAACGCCGTTCAACAACTAGACGAACTTTAATTAAAACAACTGAAAACTCATAATTTTATGAAAATAACTCCGCGGAAGTTCGCCGAGACTCGCATTTCAAATTATAACGTCTATAACACGGTTTGGTATAGACAGGGGACTAGTAATTTATGGGAAGAGTTACAAAATTGTTTTAAATATGTGTAAAATTTGAATGATTATTGGCAAACTTTATACATTGTAGTTGGACAACGTGTTATTAATGATTTTAGCAAGGCGTCGCTCGTTAATGTGTTATTACGTCTTTGGTATTTTCTCTCTCTAGTTAAGCGGATGTTTTACGGCTCAAACTTTTGTCGTGTTCTATAGAAGATAAAGAGGTTCAATTATTTTAGGATTATATGCAGTTATGACTATATTTTGTCAAGAAAAATATAAAAAATGAATCTAAGTGATACTTAGTGTTACGTAATGCTGAGTGTGTACAAAAAAGAATCAGAATAAAAACCATTTTGCAAAGAAACATTAAAAATAGGTTATTTCATATAACATGGCTAGATTTTTTAAATTTTAAGAATTTGCTTGCATTATAATAAATTTTTAAAGGCTTTTAAAAGGCTTTACAAAGTATTGCGTGATATATTACATATGATAGTGAAGTGTGTAGACTAAAACATTGCATATAAATAATTATAAGAAGTGCTTATCGGAGAGATTGTTGAACCACTTAGAGTAATATTTAAAAAATGTTTTAAAATTGAGAAAAACTGGTAATTTTTTATAACTTTTTCTTACCTTTCTAACAACATGGCGTTACTATGTAGAAAGAACGATGTTGGTTTGGCAACCATTCAATCAACGATCTTCTTTCGCTCCTCCTCAAAATTTCGAAATCAGCCATGCCAAATCATCTGGGTGAGTTTACTGAGTAATGCGATATTTATCATTCTAACTACAATAATATATCCTTCACTTCTTCTATCCTTCTTCTTCTTCCGCTTCAGCTTTAATTTTTCTCAAAAGAAGCAGCAAGAGTAACGTAGAAAATAAAAATATAAAACCAACATAGAGATCATCTTAAAACTTTTGCGATTCATAGCTCTGAACATACAAGGTTTTGTGCCGTTTGTGTGTACAATACTAATAAAAAGGAACAACGTATATCGTTATGTGTAAAATACAACATCGTTCAAACGTCAGGAATTTATTTTAACGGTACTTTTTAACCTAGTTATGTGACTTTGTCTCCTAGGTCCGGCTGTTTGATGTTTTTTTGAATAGAGACTTGCGACTTCAGGAAACCGCAAACATTTTTAGCAATGTTAATCAGGTGATATTGGTGGCCAGTTTATGTCACTCTACGACGGATAACAGTATCCTGAAATTGTTAAAATAATCTCTTCCTCCGAAGAAAAGAAGATACCACTAGCTATTATTTGAAGATATTATCAGATAAAACATATCGATAATTAGATATCCTATAGACACATCTAGATAGATAAACAATTCAAGACTGGTTTCAAATAGCAAACTGCTAAGTTAAAAACCGTAGCGAAGGAGCGAAGAACGTAAACGCAGAATAGAAGGTTTAGATGCGATTAAATCATAATAGAATAATAATAATAATAATAGTAAATATAATTTGAATTAATACTTTTGAGTTGAGCTTGAGTTGATGTTGAAACATAACATGATTCAACCATTTATTGCAAAATACATGTAAAATCTAGATGGGGACTTAAATAGAAAGTGAAGTTCCGTCTATTCACCTAGCACTGCTCCTTCCACTAGTACCACTTATTCCGGTTGAAATTGGAATTGAAGTTGGCTTTAGGGAATCATGATCCTAGACAAAATTTTCACTGCCTGCTTTAGACTCGAATATTTCTCAACAAGCCACAGAGAAGGATCTCGTATAGACGTAAACCTGCCTGTAAAATATTGGAAAAATCCTTCTAGACAGAATTAAATAGCCCCTTTACAATCCCAGTGACAAGTTTGGATTGTGTTTTGGATTGTGATTATGGAACATTTGGACGAGTACATTGCGCTGTAAACGTCATCAGTAGATACCTATAAACGTTATAAAATAACGAACTAACTCTGTAGCACTACTTAAACTTATGCAATGAGAACAAATGGTCTACAAAACCATTATGAAACCAATCTCGACAGCATGGAGCACGGCAAGTAATAGCAATATTGAATTATTAGAAAGATTCCAAACCAAACTTCTAAAGCACATGCTCAATATTTCCCAAATCATGACCAACAAGTACATATATCGAGATCTCAATCACAAAATATTGAGAATTTAGAAGTTTATCTTAAATGGGCACATGCGATACAGTGTTTTAGTTTCTTAATTTGCCGCCAGGTGGCCCGAGGTATAAATTTGGTAGAGGAGCTGAAATTTGACATTTTCTGCCTATTCTATAAAATAAAAAGGCGTAGTGTACGTATGTGTATATTTGATGGAAATAATCAAAAATTTACTGGATATTTTGGACTTTTTGGTAATTCTATGCTTCCTATAGAAACAATTTGATTTATATATAAAGAATTTCGGTTTAATTTTTTTGTTCATTGCTGACAATTGTTAATTGTGTTTTTATGGTTCTTTTTTAGTTAAAATGATTTGTTTAAATCATAAGACATCCCAAGTTTTGTATCCCTGGATGTAGTACCATTTCACATAGAATTCCCAGGTTTCCTAGGGATACTGCTCTAGGTCAGAAATGGCTTTTAGCAATAAGTAATGAAAAACTGATAGGAATTAAAAAGATAATAGTAGGTGTTGTTTGTTTTGGTGGATGAAAAAAGTGAATAGAATAACAAAAGGCAAAAATGAAAAAAAAATTATTGTAATATCTAAATATAACACAGCCTATATGGATGATGTACAATTATATACTTACAATAAATATTTGGCAAAGAATATATTTAAAAAAATATTTCAAAATCAATAGTCTTCAACATATATATTGTACTGTACTCTATATTCGGCAAAGTTATATTTAAGATAATAGGAAATGTTCCATATGCTATAGTTTATTAAATTTAATCATTTAATAGATATAGAGAAAATTCTAAGAATTTTCCTTTGATATAACTGTAATGTAAATTTTACATATATTTAAATAAAACGTATTTTAAAGCTTATATTGCATTTTTATTAATAAAATATTTTAAATTTCCCGCTATTCATATTATAAATCGTGCCCTCTGGTGCCAAATTAATGCTAAACTTGTTCACTGGTGATATATGGGTCCACTTCAAATTTTTCTCTGTTTTGTGATCTCAATATGAGAATAGTGAAGCAGGAAATAAGTTATCGTAGCATAAAATATCAACAGATGCTTTAATTTCTTGTGGAAATAAATATCAATTAATTGCGAGAAGTTGTTGTGTTGTTCGAATTTCGAAGGCGAAGAATTTGAATTTCATGCGAATGAAATGAAGTTTCGGAAATCACATTGAGATATAGTACCTTTCGACTTTTGGTTCATTTTTCTTGCAGATATTCTTCCTTTTGGGTACCATTTCATATCATATAAAGATACAAAACATTGATATAATGTCTTGATAGAGTCAACAGATGAAACATTCTTCTGTCCGTAACCATAAGATGAGAAATATGTGGTTATAATATGATAATACTTAATACTTCTTACATTGTTTCCAAAAAAACAATTGAAAATAAAACATTTTTACTCATATAAACACTATTAAAACAGATTTTTAATTCTATTTATAAAATAATAAATAACGAAACAGAAATGTTTCCAAGACAAATAATTTTCGATGAGCACGATAAACACAGAACATCAACATTCGTACGGTATCTATTTCGATATAAATATTTCAACAAACAAAACTCGTCTTGCCCTATAAACGTATTTTATTGGTAACCGAGGCGACCGAACGGGAGAATGGTCCACTTAAAGGGCATTCCGAGCAAAACGAATACTTTCTTCCCTTTCCTGTCCATGTTTATCTGGTTAACATCGTCGTAGAAACGGAACACTTCCAGCCCAACGGGACATTAATATTGATGGCTCTCCCAATCCTCTCTGCGCTCCAACTGGTCTAAGATTCCCTTAATTTGCAGTTTTACAAGACCTATTTCCGATATAAATTTATTTTACTGTCTTGGTTTGTGCTGTGGCGCAGTTTTCACTGTGAATTATCGTGTATATGTAGGCAATATCAAGTTTTAACGTTCCGCAAGGATGTAAGAGTAGATTTATCAAAACATTATTAACGCCAAGTTTAAGCACGATTTATTAATACGGCGGCCGAACCACAATTATTATTGGAATTGTTATTTCGAAATAGTTGTAAACGATTGCCATTCATAATAATAAATTTATCTTTTCTTCCTTAATTTAAAAAAGTTATCTGTCTTTCGAATCACCGGCTTGGTAGTGGTGAAGGCCACCGAACGACCACCTTACTGCTGCAATAGTCGCAAGTTCGATTCCCGCCTGGGTATGGAATAATTTGTATCACAAATAATAGGCTTATAGGACGACAATAGTCTTCTGACCTTTTCCCTGGTTGGAAAATCATATTTACGAGGGTGGTTCAAATATGATGGAGAGTAACGCTGCAGACGGTGCGCATGTATGTTTTAAAGGTCGTGGCTTGAGTATATGATAGCTCGGTTCTTACGAACAGTGTGGCATAGTTTTTGTCGAGAGCACATATTCCTCGCGCGTGCTACGACCATGAGTGAACGTTAAGTGCCGACCGCCGTAGCGCAACGTATTGTCATTCGTTTTTTAGAGTAAGAAGGCGTTAAAATTATTCGTTAAAATCAAAAAACTTCCGGAAAGATGGACAAAATGCACACTAGTGAGGGGAAATACCAAGACATACTGTAAATATTTGTAAATTTTTTTAATAGTAAATAAACGTGTCAAAGTATTTGTCTCGATCATATTTGAACCACCCTTGTATTTGGGCCAATTTCCAAGCACTGGGGAAGTAGTTTAGAAGTTACATGACATAAAAAATATATGTTATTAACTTGAAGGCCTTTTCTTACAATTCTTGTAAAATTCTTCCGGTTATTACATGAAATCTGGATCCAATTTTTTAATATAAACTTTATTCATTATTATTGCTTTTATTTCCTTAACAGTAAATTTTTCATATGGTAAATCAGTGTGAAATGTAGTACTAAGAGAGTCAGAGTAATTTAAATTGTTTTCCTCGTCTACAGATATTTCGCACAAGAATAGATTAAATACGCTTTTTACATGTTAAACTATTTCTTTGTCATTCTCGATCCAGGTAGTATCACTATTCTTAACGAGTGGATTGTGTTGTTGGGACATTTTGATCTTTCTTATTTTCCAGAATATTCCGATGCATCAGTTGGCACTAAGTTTTCTATATATTCTTCTATATGTTAGTTTGTTCACTATTAATTAAATCTTTCAGTACTTTTATTGCAATGTTGAATTTTCTTCTGCTCTTGCTTGTTGTCAGGTATTTCGCAGTTTCATTTTTTTGCGATATTTTGTATAATTACGGATGATGTCAAGTTAACTTTTTGATATGCTGAACTACTAGGAGTTAGATACCATGCTGTATATTCATATAAACGACATGAATACGTATATATGTGTGAATTTCCTGAAAGAATTATGCTCTAGTGGTCTATTAGATTTCAAGAATTATCTGAAAATGGACAAAGACGCGTTCAACTTACTATTAGACCAACTTGTTGAGTTGACTTGTTAACTTCAACATAGGTATCTTGTTTAGAGACTGTAGATTCATCACCAGATATATCTTTTCTGCCCATTGCTGACTGGGAAGCGTCTTGTTGTTAAATTGTTGAGATTTCATAAGTTTTTAAATCGGCCTTCGGTCAACGTTGGCAATTTAAGATTGGATTAATGCTTATTTTAATTAAAACATCTCCCTAATAAAATAAAATAAAAACGAAATAATAAATTGTAAAAACTGTCCTTACACCTCACATCAACTTTTACCTTTTTAATTAAATCATTTGACATCGTATTTCGATTAACCACTTATTAATCATTTACGAAGCAATATATAATAGAATTTCTCGCTCGGTGGTCGGCAGTCAGGTACATCCGGACGTATCGAGAATATTAAGCAAAAACCGCAGGACTATCGGACAGGTTTTCCCCATTTTATCTGCTGTCACGTATAATATATAACGCGCCAAACTTGCTACCAGAAAAATTTCGATACGAATTAGCAGGATTTATAAAATTATATTTAGTGGAGTGATTAATATGTTGACGCCGCTACAGAACTTTTCCATTTGTGTTTGTTGTATCTAATATGTCGTATTATTTTAGTAAAATTGTCTTTAATTGGCCATTAAATTGATTATATTTATATATCATTTTTTTGCTCTCGGATCTGTCTCAATTCGTTTTATCTAACGTCATTTAAAATAATTTATTTTCGCATATTTTAAAGTATTGAAGTAATATTAAGTTATCCTTAATTATCAAAATTGTCAACTCAAAACTTAAAAATAAGTTACAACCAGCTTGATGCGAATGGTTAAGATTAGGGTTGGGAACTATTGACTGAAAACGACTATCGACTGTATAACAGCTCAATTGAAAAGTCCCCGGCCTATTATAGTCAAATACATTTTTTTGGCAAAATTAATTTTTTTTATTCAACATAGTTCCCTTCAAGAGTGATACACTGATTATAGCGACACTCTAACTTCTCGATACCATTTTTGTAGTACGATTTGTATTTTGCTTCAAAATAGGCCTCAGTTTAGGCGGTCACCTCTTCTTTCGACGAAACTTTCTTCCCAGCGAGCATTCTTTTGAGATCTGAGAACAGGAAATGGTCGCTGGGGGCCAGATCTGGAGAATACGGTTGATGAGGAAGCAATTCGAAGCCCAATTCATGTATTTTTGTCATTGTTTTCACCGACTTGTCTCACGGTGAATTGTCTTGGTGAAGCAGCACTTTCTTTTTCTTCAAATACGGCCGTTTTTCGGCGATTTCTTCTTTCAAACGGTCCAATAACGCTATATGTAATAGTCGTTGTTGATGGTCCTTCCTTTTTCAAGGTAGTCAATGAAAATCATTTCATGCGCATACCTTGCCATAACCACGATATAACTTTGCCAGCCCACTGTTGCGCTTTCCTACGCTTTGGAGCGGGTTCATCGTGTGTCCGCTTGGATGACTGTCGATAGGACTTGCGACGGAGTGAAATGATGAAGCCATGTTTCATTCACTGTCACATATCGATGCAAAAGCTCGTGTTTATAACGCTTGATCATCTTCAAACACTGCTCCGAATCATCAACTCGTCGTTGTTTTTAGTCAAAAATGACCTCGGGCGGCACGCACTTTGCACAGAGCTTTCCCATACTCAAATATTCGTGAATGATATGATGTACACATTCAGTTGATATCTTTAGAGTGTCTGCTATTTCATTCAATTTCAATTTACTGTCATTCAAAATTATTTTGTGGATTTTTTTAATGTTTTCGTTAACAATCTCTTTTGGGCGTCCATTGCGTTCACCATCATCGCTGCTCATTTCACCACGTCTAAACTTAGCATAACAATCCTTGATGGTTGATTTTCCTTGAGCAGTGTCTGGAGACTCGGCATGTAGCCAAGTTTTTGCTTCAACTGTATCTTTTCCTTTCAAAAAGCAATATTTTATCAATACACTAAATTCCTTTTATCCATTTTTTTCACAATAATAAAAGTTGGTTCAACAAACTAATGATCCGACAGGTGTCAAATTTATACACGCATCTTTTGAGGATTAGAGCTACCTAAAAAACATATGGATTTAATTTTAGTAGCACCATCTATGTGTCAGGTCAGGGACTTTTCAAATGACCTGTTAGTAAGTGACTACTGTTTAGTATCGACTATCTCACTTGCTATATTAGGCCGACGTATTATTCGACCGATTTTTAACGTTCTAGCTTTGATCCATTTACCGCGATCTTGATAATAATGTACCGAATTTATGCTTACATAAATTTATATGTAAAATATACGGTACATTAATATAGTACCATATTG
This sequence comes from Rhynchophorus ferrugineus, assembly GCF_030347505.1. Lineage (NCBI taxonomy): Eukaryota > Metazoa > Arthropoda > Insecta > Coleoptera > Curculionidae > Rhynchophorus > Rhynchophorus ferrugineus. The sequence continues at coordinate 24,395,593 of NW_027472581.1, read as the reverse complement.
GAAGTGTATTTTTCAAGATTTTTTATTCATGTAATGGGGTAAAGAGAACAACATTTTGACTGATAGCTAGTGAAATAAATTTGACTGCATTTATATTAACTTGACAACTATAAGTTCTTTTTTTCATTGACTATTTACGATTTTCTAAGTCTTTCCATGTTTGTTCAATATTTTGAAGGTTAAAATATTTTTCGTTGAAGTTTCAACGAATAGTAACCTTAAAATATTCTTGATTAACGATAACATTATTTTAAAAGGGTGCGATATTTAAATAGTCGATAAAGATAGAATGAAAATAACACAACAAAATATTTAGTGCTTATTATTCCATTCATCTTTACAATCAAGTCAAATATATAAAATAAAAAAAACTGTTTTACATAATTCAAACGTAACTGTTCTTTTGAGTATAATAAAATCCAGTAATTATATCTTTCCTTTTCTTTCCCAAAGGAAGTTTGAGAAGGACACAAAATACGTACATCATCGTCTCATATATGGCATGGTTGAAAAACAAAATTCCTAAGCACACTTTGGAGTGAAGTAGAAATAAATCAATTATTTTTATTATATTATGTCATTGTTTCTTTTCAAATATTGAAATATGATAAAACATATTTGAGATCCTATTATTTTCCTTTTATTACACTGCTAATTTAAAATTATTTAAAATGAACTGCCTTTTCATCTCTCAAAATTAGAACTCTAAGAAATTCGTACATATCTGTCTGTTATCACGAATAAAAAAACAGTGGAAGCGGCCATTTCACTGAAATAATTATTACTATTTTCAGTCGCTAGTTTTTTTGGTAACGAGTAGTTTGTTAACGACTGTTTTCAGCCGATAGTTCCCAATACTAATTTAGCTGATGCAACGGTCCTCTTAGTGACGCAATACTCGCGTATTCGAATCCTACATGAGTGTGTTTAATATCTATTAGTATATATATATATATATATATATATATATATATATATATATATATATATATGCCATCATTTATGAAATAGTGGTTCGAATTCAGATAAACCCTACTTAAAAATATAATGAAATGAATGGCCTAAATTGTGATGTAACCTTTATCGTGTTGCATTTTATTCGGTATTTCGAGTTCTTGTGAAGTCATGTTGGGTTGAACTGATTAAGTTTCCAAAACTCTTGCACCATGTGACCAAGCATAGTCATGCAAAATGATAAATATGTCTGTTACTCGCTACTGCTGGTCTTTTGTGAAACATTATGTCGATAAATTTCTTTTAATATATCCGTTTTTGTCTATGTCAATGTTGTTGGCTCTTCCGGACTAACCCATCACCTAATGCCATTTTGCGTTTGGGATTATTGCAGTAGATCCTATTTTTATCGCCAATCACAATACGCCAGAGAATTCTTTTTGTATGACCTATATTGTCGAAATGGTTTGAAATCGCATGTTCGATCAATTTGTTTAGTATCCATTTTTCCTTCTTTTGTATCTTTCTCATTGCGCGAAAACGCTGGAATTACTTTATTTATCAACTGCTAAACTGAAATGTCTTTAACAGTTCTAACGTCTGTATATAGTGAACAACTCAATTAGAATACATTTAATCATTATTTAATCATTACATTGTTAGTGGTCGTTTCCGACTAACCTACAATTTGTCTTGATGATAACTTAAATGTAGGTATAACTAGGACGACCCGTCGGCCCTATCTCAGTATCTGATGAAATAATATTTATATATGTCACTGCTGTATTTTTATTATATGCACAACACACTACCCAAGATCAGATGGTTTGATTCTTTTGAGTATGTGTCCGGTTCTGGTTGTATCCAAAAGCTGCAATACTTTAATATTCTCATAAGAGTTTCTCGGGATGTTGTTCTGAAAAATTTGTAAATTTATAGTATTTTTTATGTTACTCTTTACAGAACATCCCCATAATTGAACTAAGTATGTCCATATAAGTTTCAGTATTTGCTTATATAATAGCAATTTTTTATGTACGGATAATGGTGATTTGCTTCCAATTAGCCGGTACATTTTCCTAAATTTCAATTCCAGTTCTTTTATTTTCTTTTTTATATGTCCTTCCAGCGAAGATTCATTCCGAGATATTTAGCGTTGTTGCTATATAGAATGATACTATTATTTAATGTTACTGGTGCAGTACGGTCTGATTGTAGATGAACTGCACATGCACGGATTTACTTTCGTTAATTTTTATTTTCCAAACTTGTGTCCAATTATTTATATTGTCACTTGACTGTTGTAATTTTCATGAGGCTTCTTCACTATTATCTCCGACAGCTATAATCGCAGTATCATCAACAAATGTAGCCATCAAACTATAATAAAAGGAAAAATATTATTTTATGCAGAAAAATGTCAAAACCATGAAATTTAACAGTTAGGTGGGGTTGTTCAATAAATGTCTGTCTGTCTTCGAGATAAGACACACATCTATCTGTATTTAGGAATATTGTAATTGGAATACTGTACTTGTAGTGAATCGTCCATTTTATACCTTTTTAATTGTTAGTTTTTGATTATTTCTTCCACGGATAATAAGGGATGCTGGTCCCTAACCATGTCCTTGACATAGATCTGGTAACTTAATTTTCATATATATGCTATTCCATATTACTCTTTTTTTGTTGAGTCTCTTGCTACCCGGTATTTCTTGTCTCTGTTAGAAATAATTTCAATTAATATATTATAATTAAATAATCATAAATTTTTCGTTAAACCAATTTAATGCGTCTTTGATGTGTCTTGAAAGTCCTTTTCAAGAGACTCAGTACATTTGCTTTTTTTTAACTTCAACTAAATTTAAAAAATGGATTATAAAATTATATATCATTATTAGTGTAAAATTACTGATTCATATATCTATTCACCTATTTAATTCGTTCGGAATTTAGAGACAGTAGATGATATCCTGAGGCTTTATTGATTCATAATTAAGCTACTGTCGTCCCTAGAACTATATACAAAGATTAAGTCTATCTACTAAACATACAATTATAGTTGAGAGTTGTTTGCATAAATATTCGTGCTAATTACTGATATTATTGGATTAGTAATTAGAGCGATCTTGGGACCCTAATTCTCCTTTAAGATATTAAATAATTTGTATCGATTTATTTTTATTTCCATACATTCAGAAATATATTTTCTTTAACAATACTAACTCTGACAGGTATTATGTTCTTATCAAGCTTAATTTAAAATATTTTTAATCGACTTCAAAAACGAAGAAGTTTTATATTCGACTGTATATATTTTTAATGTATGTTCGCTGACTTCTCTGTCAATTTTATCTGTTTTTTTATTCGAAAGAGAGTACTTTCGATGGTCCCATTGGAAACAAGTCAGGATATGATGGGGAGAAGGGGGGAGATCGAGAGGAAACCTGAAATTTCAAAGACACGTACTAAGTTTCCACATATTTTTTTCTAAAATAATAAGATATTTATGTATAGTCTCAATGCTGAACTGATGTAACGGTACACCAACGGTTTAGAACGTTCAGCTAACACTTGGAGGTCGCGGGTTAGATTCATGGCGAGGTTAACGATTTTAAGTACACAAGAGGAAATCGATAAAAATTTGGAAAGCAATACAAACAAGAAATCAAATGATGAAGAAGATACTTCTCAAGGATTAGCTGGAAAATCAACTACCTCTTTAACTTTAGACAAAATAAATAAAATTTTGTCACCTGCTCATCTACTGTAGGTTTCGGTTATGGACCTAGATCTAGAAGGTTTTCTGCATCGTAACAAGTCAATTGAAAAATCCCCGGCCTGACTCATAGATGGCGCTAGTAGAATTAAATCCATATGTTTTTTAGCTAGCCATAACCCTCAAAAGATACGTGTATAAATACATTTTACAGCTGTCGAATTATTAGTTTATGAATAATAGGATTTTAAGTGAAGCAATTTTTGTTATTATGGAAAACAATTAATAAAAGAATTTTCGCGTGTTAATAAAATATTGCTTTTTGAACGGAAAAAATACAGTTGAAGCAAAAACTTAGCTTGGTGCCGAGTTTCTAGACACTACCCCATGAAAATCAAGCATCAAGGATTGATATGCTAAGTTTAGACGTGGTGTAATGAGCACCGAAGACGGTGAACGCAGTGGTCGCCTAAAAGAGGTTGTTACCGACGAAAACATTTAAAAAATGCACAAAATGATTTTGAATGACCGTAAATTGAAATTGAATAAAATAGCAGACACTCTAAAGATATCAACTGAACATGTACATCATATCATTCACGAATATTTGGTATGAGAAAACTCTGTGGCTGCCGCGCGAGCTCACTTTTGACCAAAAACAACGACGAGTTGATGATTCGGAGCAGTGTTTGAAAATTATCAAGCGTAATAAACCCGAGTTTTTGCGTCGGTATGTGACAATGGATGAAAAATAGCTCCATCATTTCACTCCGAAGTCCGATCGACAGTCACCCGAGTCGGCTGGCAAGGTTATAGCGTCTGTATTTTGGGATGCACATGGAATAATTTTCAGTGACTACCTTGAAAAAGGAAGGACCATCAACACCGTCTATTATATAGCGTTATTGGACCGTTTGACGGACGAAATCGCCGAAAAACGGCCGCATTTGAGAAAAAGAAAGTGCTGCTTCATCAAGACAATACACCGTGTCTCAAGTCAGTGAAAACGATGGCAAAAATCCATGAATTGGGCTTTGATCATCCACTCAAAAGTGTGCTCACTGGGAAGAAATATTCGTCGAATGAAGAGAATCGCCAAAACTGAGGCTTATTTTGAAGCAAAGGACAAATCGTAGTACTAAAATGGTATTGAAAAGTTGGAGGGTCGCTATAATCAGTGTACCAGCCTTGAAGGGAATTATGTTGAATAAAAAAAAATAATTTTGCCAAAAAAATTGTTTTACTATGACAGAGAAGGGACTTTCTAATTGACCTGTTATAAAGAAGCACAGGAAGATATTAAGAAAAAGGATAAGCAGCCAGCCATCCTATCATTAAAAAAAACTTTGTTTTATTTCATTTCTGTATTCTAAGTACATATAAATTTGTGACATGCGTACAAACACAATATGTACATATATACAAAAATTTTTCTTAATTAATGCATAGACATATAATTTCAACTATAAATCAAACAAAATTAAATTATTTTTCTCCTTTTAGTCCGTACATGGATGGACCCATCATTAATCGCAGTTTCAACAAACGGCTTTGATCTTATCGCAACGTAACCACCACGGATAACGAGAGATTACTGTATTACACTTTTGAACCTATTCACAAAAAGATTTCGCCTCGAAAATCACGCTAATTCATCCCACCCAACATCGAAGAAATAAAAAATGACAAAAATATATGATGATTTAAGAATTTAAGTTAATATTATTGACGGGCGTTCAATGAGGATATGTCGATTTATTATTTTGTTGGTAAAAATAAAACTTTTTTGCCTTTATAATGAGCATTTACTTCATTTTTCAAACCGGTTTTAACAAAATCATTAAATATTATAATTATTTTGGAATTAATGATTTAATATTGTTTTAGGGCCAAAAATTAACAAAGGGCACAATAATTTTGAGGTTTTTAATTTTTGTAGGTAATTTTGTAAATATTATAAATAAGTTAAACTTACCTATAATATTTCTGAACGTAATTATATGTCTTCCTGTTTCCTATCGAAGGAAGGGTCTTAAGCTGCTTGTGGTGTAAATTGGGGCTACCAGTAACAATAGCACTGGGGCTTAAGGTATTACATACAGTGTTGGGTATTTTGTCGATAAAGGCAAGTCCTAAAGCCCGCTTACAACAAGATCCATTGATACAGAAAGAATATCCAGTTTTTGATTCAGAAATCCTACTTGGAGGGATGCAATATAATTAATATGGATATGTATCGATAATGTCTTTGATACTAATGATCCGAAAGCATATTAAAATTATTGCGGGCTTTATTAATATTTTGCTGAATTTTCATTTATACTATTTGTAAATATACCTTTCGTTCTCAAACAAAAAATAATACGATATAAAATTCTTGGAGTTCGTAAGAAACTTCTTAGCTACATTGATGGAAATTATTGGTCGATTCTCTTGATTTTATCATCATAATAATACATCTACTATGTAATATGATCATAGAATTCCTTAATGATGTTACTCGACTGAATTAATAAACTCGAAAATTTGTTACGATATCATTATAGGCCTATTGAGGAGATATAAACCAAAAGGATTAAATATTTAAAAATTAAATGAAGATATTGTATCCATGAGAGATTATTTATTAAATAATCTCCCATCGCCATATTAACAATCCATAGCTGCCACTAATTTCTCTGATGCAATGATCCAAAGATATCTATTAATAAGCCTATACACCATGTAACCTGATAATTTCTGCGGGTAGACGTTGCGGACGCACCGGGTGAAAATATAAAAGTAAAACATTCAGGTTCGAGAAGTCTAGATAGTCTAGCGTCCTGTTTCTTGGTAAATAGTATTTTTATTTGAAAATATATTTGATGCTATAAATCTTATAACACTAACTACAAACTACTTCAGTGTTCGGTATTTCAAATACCAATTACAAATTGCATTTTGAGAAGTGATTTAAAAACAAATACCAAAGAGGTATATGTATTTAAATTACGTATATTAATTACAAGTAATTATTTAATTATTTATTATTATGTAAATAAGTAAATTAATAGATTAATATATTACATTATAATATTTAATTAATAATTAAAAATTAATACAATAATATTAATATAGTTAAAATAATTATATAATATTATAGTTATAAATAATTAATTTAATATATTATTTAATATATTTTAATTACAAGTAATTAAAATATGCATTACTCTGAATATAAAAGTATAGCTCCAATATTTAAAATGTTCATTTCACTGATATCTTCCTTTTTAACCGACTTCTAAAAAGGAGGAGATACTTTCCTCGGCTGTATATATTTTTTAATGTATGTTCGCCGATTTCTCTGTCAATTATAGACCGATTTTAAAAATTATTCTTTATTCGAAAGAGTGCCCTTCCAATGTAGTTCCATTGGAACCAAATTAGGATCAGATAGGGCGAAATCGAGGGAAGACATCAAATTTCAATGGCACGTACAAAGTTTTCACATATTTTTTAGCCACAGAGATCTTCACTTACTTTATATTTGTGTATTAAGTTATTGCTGAACTGATTTGACGAAAAATCCGAAGTAGTTTAGTATAAAAGCCATTCAGTTTTCTTTTTAAGCACTCACCATGTCATATTAGAAGTCGTAGAAACATTGTAGGCAACTGTTTCTATGGTGTAACAGTGAAAACATTAAGCTCACACGCGGGGGTCGCGGGTTTGTTTCCCAACAGAGCAGCAACTTTCTTTTTCTAGTTTGGTTGAAACATTTGTCAAATCATTTAGACTAGGTAGCGGGCCCCAGTGCCTGAAACATTCCTTATTTTCAATCATTGTTTCCACCACCAAAAAGAGGAAAATAATATATTTTTACAATAAAAAACTGAACCGACTTCAAAAAATAAATATGGAACTCACTAAAATGTAAGAAATAATCAAACTTAGACAATTAACACAATAAAAAACTTTTAAAATAAAATATATACGTAATAATCGTTGTAATAACTAAATAAAAATCAGTTTTAAGTTGGTACCAGATAAAAAAATGTAAAAATGAAAAATGATTGGGCTATTTCTTTGCTTCATTATCGTAGTTTGTAAAATCCACATTTTCTCTTTGTTTTTCCAATTCACCAGTTCTATTACTTTCCGAATGTACTGAGTTTTTATAATGAATAATAAATGGACAAATACATACTTTTTACCTTAAAATGATTTAGTTATTTCTGCTCTAAAAATTAACCTTAGGCAAATTTTAGTGTTAGTTTTATAAAACAGAAAGATGTTGCTTTAACGCTATTCGAAGTAAAATTACGACTGTCATCTTCAGGTATACCTGCTTCTCTTTTCTCAAATGAAATTGAATTCTGAGTGGGAAAGAGGGACGAGGGAAAGGAAAATTGAGATGTTGTTTAAAACGCATTTATATATTTATGAAGTTATACATTATATAGTATACTTTATTATTCAAGTATATTGACAAAAATGCGTCTTATAACCTTTCTGAATATAAATACATGAAACGTTAAACATAAACTTTAAACTGAGAGGGGGACCAGGGAATCGCAAACAAAATTAACATTTAAATTGAATTTACTTTCGAAGGTACGGCGAGTAAACTTTTTTCTCTCTCTTAAGTTAGACAATTTAGCAATTCAGTTTACAGTTTGGGTTTATTTCCCGATAAAATTCATAAAATAGTTCGTAAAATTTTTTATGTATCCAGTTTCACTTTTATTTAAATTAAGTCATCATCATAGAGTAATAACATTGCAATAACTATTGATTAGGTTTTGTTAGTCATAACATTTATTAATAATTCATTGCAGATATGTAGTTCTTCATGCTGGAAACAGGAATGTTTTTATTCCTGGTGCAGAATTAGTGTTTTCTTCTAAATCCAAGGGTGACCACTACGGAAAAATGGGTCATAATTTGTTTTTGCAGTAGTTTGAAAATCAGATTTTAAAAAATTTGGAGGAACCATCAGTTATTGTTATATGCAATGCACCATATCTACCATATATATAGCGCACTGGTGAGGAAAATCCCAACAAGTGCATCAACAAAGACTGCAATTAAGAAATGGCTTAAAATACATAAAATAAGTCTTGAATAAACCGTGTTAAAGAATGAACTATTTCGAATGTCAATTCAGATTGCTGAACGTTATGGCCACAGAGTATTATAGCTTCCTCCCTATCACTGCATATTTAATTCAATAGAGTTGATATGGGGTATTGCAAATATTTATTACAATAGACATTCAGGTCGAGGAGGATATTCAAACCAGAACTGCCTGGATTAATGGAAAGAGGCATTGTCGAAAATAACACCTTCGATTTGTATGAGCTCGATCAGGCAAGTTGAAGAAGAATTTGACAAATTGTAGAATTTTGAGCTAATAGATTGGAATTAAATAGATTGGTTATTAACTTGACTAGTATTTCTGAAAGTGACTGTAATGGAACAAAAATTTAAGAATGTTGCTTTATGATTCAATGCTAACGATTACTAAGACAGGGCGATGAAAGAGGAAACTGCTAAAGGTCAGTATACAATTGATATACTTTAATTTTAGAGAATTGTATTATAGAGTGTGAAAGCTTTATGAGCACGTGTGTTATTGTCCAGAATATGCATGAACGTTTGGTTAACATGTATGAGGAGAGAAATAACACTAACTGTTTTGCAGATACGGCAAATGCATTAAATAAAATGCAGTGATTAAATATATCAAGAAAGATGTATACAGATAGTAACAGTACAAACTAAAGGGAAATATAGTAATATCATAATGTCTTTACAAGGATACATTGCATCGAAAGAAACAAGAACTAAACATAAAACATAAATATGCTCTCTAATGAAAGTAAAATACATTACTCAGATATACAATTGTTAATTATGTGGATTAGGTCTTCGGGGGATACCACTACATAAGAAAACGCGCCTTGAACCCTACCTATACTAATGTGGAAAAAAGTTTAGTGTATATATAATAAAACAACTCTAACCTATAAATTATTGTGGCTGTGTAATTAATTGAAGTTTTAAGTTCTTCGATAATATATGTATTGGACGTATTATAATGTTAAAATAGATTATATTTAATAAAATATTTGTTCAATTATTTTATTTATATTAAAATTTTGTTATATGTCATAGCCAAAATGTACTAAAACTCAGAGTAGCTGCGATAATATTGCTGCGTTTCCCATGTAATTGCTATTTTGAATTGACTATATATATTTCTGTACAGTTAGTATATAATACGAGTTTATAGAGATAAGCGTAATAAATTTTTTTATTAAAATTTAAAAAAGAAAATTCTTTTAAATAATAAATAAAAAAACATGGTTCGATATTAGTTCAAAGCTGTAAGTCAGCGACCTTAAAAGAAAATGGACAAATAAAAAATAGAGAGATTTTTTATTATATTTATTGTATCCAGGGCGGGGTGTAATTTCGGGAAAGTTTTAGGCATGAGAGAATATTCGTATATGTTCTCCTAAAAGCAACATATATTAGGGAACCTGCATCAATAATGCACGTTTCACCTTGTTCTGTTCGAACAAAGCCCGTCTGCCTGTGAACTTTAACAGAAGCGAGGCGGTATTTCTGTAAAAGGTTTCTTGCGAATTACTTATTTCTTTTTGATCTAATTTTGTGTCTGCCACATGGTTTACGACAGTCTCATTACTAACGATTACTTAAACTACAAGCGAAAATAAACCATAAATTGGAAATGATAATATAATTTTAGTGGAAGAAAATGTAACAAAAATTGGATTTTTCTAAATATTAACATCACTGCATAGTATAAAACAAAGTCGCCTTTTCTGTCCCTATATCCCTATGTGCGCTTAAATCTTTAAAACTACGCAACGGATTTTGATGCGGTTCTTTTCAATAGATAGAGTGATTCAAGAGGAAGGTTTATATGTATAATACATGCATAATATACTAAGGCAACATTGCTAATTTTAGAGGTTTCTAACGTGATGTCGTAAATTAACCTATTTTTTTAGGCTTATTTGGCAATTAGCAAAAACGCTGCCTAACCCTACGAGTTAGATCAAATTAATATACTACAGTATTGTACACCATAAAAAGGTCTACAAAAAAGTCCGCGATGGTATATGTTTATCTATTAGGGATAACCCACATTAACCATTTTTATTGTTTACTTTTTACGTGAGAAAATGGCTTATTTACGAAGCTATTTTAAGCAATACGGCATTAATCCTTATCGAATTAAGTACCTTAAATACAGTGTGCAATTAATATAGATCAATATGGTTAATTACAGCATTTAAATTAAACAAATATTTTCGGAGATATTACAAATTTAAAATTTGCGTTTAAAAATGTGTAATGTAATAAAAATTGTATGAATTTAGATATTCCAAAGATAGCAGGAAATCTTCATAGTAAGTATAGGGGAAGAGGAATTGTTTTACTCCAAATTTAATGCGTGCAGGCCAAGGGCAGTAATGAATGAACCAAAAATACTGGATCGATTTTAATCATGTTTTCATTGAGTGACATAGGCATATATATTTTATGCCCGTGCAAAGTCGGAGCGGGCCGCTATGTTTTTATATACAACGTTCATATTTTTTCTGTAGTGTATTTAATTTAGTATCAGCATTGCACCCGTGCGAAGCCGAGGCGGGTCGCTAGTAATACATATAATGGTAAATTATTGCCTTTTCAGAGACTTGCATGACTTCAACATGCTGTCTAGAAGTTCATATGGATTATGAAAAATACTACTGCGGTAGAAATAATAAGACATAGATATAATATACTAAGACTTTCATTCTGGTAGCTAGACATATTATCAACATGTAATATTATTAGGTATTTTTAATTGGTATTAGTAATTTTTTAAAAATATATTTCTAAAGTCTCCTTTTACGAACTATGGGTTTATCTGGACTGGGCCTAAAGTTTAACGTGGACTCCGAACCACGGTCCTCAGCATTAAGCCTACCGATGGGCGAGTGACCAACTTTAGAAATCATCCCAGAAGACATCCGGTCTTACCCAGCCTGGTTTTTACACTCTTGTTTAGATCATTCACAAATTGTAAAAAATAACAAACATAAATTTACGACCATGCCCCAGCCGGCTTCGAACCCGCGGCTATCGCAACAGTAGGAGGACCATCCCATCGCCTATACCACTGCGCCACCACGCCGGCGGTATTAGTGATTTGATAATTTTTTTATCATAAAAAGCAAGTCACATTGGCAAATCCTCCAATATAAATAGGAATTTCATCGGAATATTGAACATTCAATATTAACATTCCGTAAACAACCAGGTATCCCAATCCCCAAGAAAAACGAATATAAAATCGACAGACTGACAAATGTTTAATTTTACCATAGAATTTTGACGATTCAAATTGTTACTATTCTCTCAGATTGTATCAAATAATAATAAATTTTTTAAAAACGTTAAATATGAAACTAATTATTTAATCCAATATCTAGATGTGACTACTTCGAGCTCATTAATTGTTTTAATTGCTTTGTTAAAAGCTGCAAGGGCATTTCTATGGTACGTTTGCAGGGCAGACAGAAGTAAAGTACAGTGCTTTTTAGTGTTGTTCTACGTTTTCATGATTAAATTTTAATCAAAATTAGTTCTTTATAATGCGTATTCGTTTTAAGACTCGTTCTAAGATTCGTTCTGTAACCAGGCATAAGTTAACCTATTTCTCATCCTCTAACCAACAAATTGGCGATAGTTGTAAAAGTATTGGCCAGTCAAGGTGAAAAAGATCCAAATAAATATGCTATGGCATAAGGCTACTTACCACGACAGTATGAATTATTATTTGGGATCTATTGGAAATCATGAAGTCAACAATATACATGACTTAGCAATTATGTAAAAAAAGTGAATTTTTTGTTTATGCTCTGTTATGGCTAACTTTGTAGATCAAGATAAGATAAGATTATAGAGACACGACAAATATATCATGAAACACTTAGCAACTCCATCAAGATTGTTTTATTATATTTTGTGTAGGTTTCTATTTTATTCCTAGATTCTGTCATGTTATAAAATTGGCATTAATTTTACATCTCTTTCAATTTACATATGCAGGCAGAAAAGTATTTAAATAAAAATATAGATCTTTGTATATATATATATATATATATATATATATATATATATATATATATATTCTATATAAAGTTTATTAAATTTTATTTTATAATTTTCCTTCAGGAATTCAATTTTGTTCTATTTAAATTTGATTGGTCTATGAAATGTGACGTTAGGTATGTCACGTTATACAGCCGTATGGCAAATTTTATCAAAGAACCAATCAAATGACCTCACAGCCGATTATAATGGCGATTATAATACCATAACCCCATCTAGATATTGGACGTAGCGAATATTTTCCAGAGATCCATATTGAGTTTTTTCTCTATTACTCTGTGATTAAATGTTAATAAAAAACATATCTGCAGCAGATCCACTATTCACCTCTAGCCATAATACGCTAGAGAAATATCAAGGAGATATAAAATAATCAAGGAGAACTCTCAAATTTCAAAAACAGGTATAAGGTATTCACATATTTGTCATCTAAAATAATCAAATATTTGGGAATAATGTTATTGCTGAGCTGATGTGATGAAAAATCATAAGTCGTTCAATACAAAAGCCATTCAGTTTGCTTTTTAAGCACTATCTATAATACATAACACCTCGAACACCTCGTAGAAATATTGGTGACAATTGCTTTTATGGTGTAGTTTTAAAGCGTTTAGCTTCCAAAGTGATCAGTAGGTAGTAGTTAAAATCATATTGTGAATAGACAAATAGGTAGGTATTGAGATAAATTGTTGTTAAAAGATTTAAACCGGGATTTTCACGGTTAGGGGCCAAAGCTTATATCATATATCATATATCTGGAAAGTTCCAGAACAGAAAATATTTAAATCTAGCGAAATTTTCAGGTATTCATCAGGATTTTCATTAATACTAAGTAATATATTACAAAGGCTGAAGAGTATGCTATGCTTTCATGAAATCATTTGTAGGATCCTATTAATTTTCCAAAACATTAATTATTTAGTATGGGACGAAAAGGTTTATTTGTTGTTTTGCTTTTTCGCTTTACTAAAACATACGAGCAGGATATTTAAGTGCTGTTAACTGGCCAACAAAAAGGAAAAGGTCGCCTAGAGCGAAAATAAAGAATTAATTTATCTGCACACGCACAGAAACATCTGCGTTACATTTCCAGAATGCTCGCCGTACCTAACAATGCAAACGAAATGGTTCACAAAGGAAGCGTTTAAATGTTTGCGACATACTAAAAAGTGTCTTTTTGCACTGCTCTTCTCCGGCTCGGTAAATATTCGTGTTCAGATTCCGACAGACAAAATCTAATTTACCACTGTTTCTAGCGATATTTGTTTAAGAAGAGTTTTCTAGTTACTGAATTATTTGTATACTAATTTTACATTTCTGTTAGCAGACTACCACCATTTTATTTTTTAAAAAACCGAAGAAAATAAATGTAAATAAAATGTTTACTTAAAAATTTGCTTCTGTATTTTATTCAGATGTATTTTTTTCATTTCTCAGTATATAGTCCCTCTAATAAAGCAGCCCATGTATGTCATAGATGTCGTCCAAAATACTGTGAAATGTAATATGTAAAAATATAAAATACGTTTTAATCCCGGGGTAGATCTTCCTTGTTATTTTACCTTAGTTAAAAAATACAGATTGCTATTTGATGCGTTGGAATAGGTAACCTAATCAATATATAAAATTCTATTAATGTTGGTACTGGTCCATCCTGTTGTTAAATTTGTACTAAATTCTTCAAAATGTCTTAAAATTATTAGAATATCAATCACATCTACGACAAGTATTACTTTTAATAAAAATATAAAAAACTGAAATTAAACATGTACATATGAACGTAAATTTTATTGTTTTATTGATGTTATTTATTTATTGTTCGTTAAAGTTGTATAAATCAAAATGCAATTATTTTGATTTAGTTTTAAAAATATACATGTTCAAATACTATTACCACGTAGGACTTGTAAAGCATATACTTTAATTATTTCTAAATTTACATATTGAAAATTTATATGAACGGTTTTAATATTTATGTTAATTTTATTTTATAACTATTTTGTAGTGAACATTTTTATTGATACAAGCAGATTGATGTTCAAATATATTGCTTGTACATTATGGGTTATACGTTTTTTCATAAGGCTAGCTTAAATATTTTTAGATAATTATTGTATTTATTATTTTAACCTGAATTTCTTTTAGCAGTGGTTAGAAGTAATGAAACGTTCAATGTTTAAATCAAAACTTTTAATTTATATTTACGCATTAACTATTTATTTTTTACGCGAAGTGGAGACTTGCTCGAACGACTGTAAGACCAATACTGCCTATCGAATGCCATTCTGATATAAATGAAACCTTTGAAAGGTAAGGATATTACTAAGGTATGGACTACCACAATGTAGTCCGTAGCCACTACGGTACTAGTCGTATGATGTAATACCTCCCTTTTAAAGGAAAAGTCACAGAGATGGCGTGGTCGTTATCTCGTCTAGTTGGTACAGGTATTTTGGATTATATTTTAAGAATTATCAAAGCAGGTTATATTTAAATCCAGAAATATATTATTAACCAAGATAAAATATATATCTATTAAGTAATAGGGGAAATAGTAATACTATTAGAAGTAAAAATATAGTACGTTAATAGACGTCCCTCGAATGCCATTTAACAGCGACGCTTCGGTATATTCTAAAACTCCCCAATAACAATTGACGAAAGGTCCTCGATATGACCGGAATACAAAATTTCTTTCGACTTTAATAAAATGTGATGAACTGCGTAACGCCCTAGGTCCTACAAATGCTAGTTATGGGGTTGCTTCTTTACATTTTTATTAGACAAGTTAGTTTACCGAATGCGAAAGATAATTCAAAGTTCTACCACGATCTACATTCGAAATACTTTCCACTTTTATGTTACATCGGTAAACATATTTTTTACAGAAACGTCCCTATGGAGTTGAGTATTGTCACTAAATTTTATCAATTTTCCTTTTTCTCTTGATATAAACGAAGTGATCAAGGAGCGTTCTCTATCACGTTTCATATTAAGATAATCAGACACATAGTTCACATGATAATACTACTTTCAATATGATGCTATAGATTCCTTGACTGATTTCGGTGATATAGTCGTTGAGAGAGACAGAGATCTGTATAATTTTATCTAATTTTAAGGCACTTTCGCGCAAACAAAATTGCCGGCTTGGTTGGTGGTAATAGTGGTCAAAGCGGCGGGACATTCTTCCTGCTGTTGTGACAGGCGCGGATTTGAATTTTGCTGGGGCATAGTTGTATACGTATGTTTGTGATTATCCATATGGCAAGAGTGAAAAATCCAAGGCTATTAACCAAGCTGGTTAGGACAGGATGTCTTCTGGGACGATTTCTAAGATGGTCACTCGCCAATCAGTAAGCTTAATGAAGAGGACCATAGTTTGGGGCTCACGCTTAGCAGTAGGTTCAATTCAGATAGAACCCAATTGGTAAAAAGAACTAATACATCACAAATAAAATCATTCAAAAAGGGTCTTGTCTTCTGGAGCCTGCTAAATCGTACTCCATTTATCAGGACAACAATTAATCAAAAGCTGCGAAAAATGACAAATGAAAAATAAAATATAGCGAGGCTGAATGTTGTACGTACAAAAAGAGGTCAATTATCAACTTACTTTACTTTCAATATAACATAAAAGAAAAATATTTCCATAACTGCATTTTGCTCCTAATTTTGTGCAGCAGGTCCGATACTTGCAGTTGGAAAAAATGGCACGAAATCAATAAGGAGAGTGAAAATAGCAGAGCACAAACATGGAGAATGAAAGGTATTGAAAAATAAATCAATCGGTGCATATACATAAAAAGATAACAACAAATACTACTACCATCCCATATAGCAACAATACAAGCCCCTTGGGTTTAATCTCAATACAAAACTCTGTTGGAAGAAACTCAGAAAAAAAGATAACTGGAATTTAAATATGAGAAAATTTGATAATTGTTAACTGAAAGAAATTTTTAATTATTCCAAGGATCTAGTTGTAGGTATGTTCTGCTAAAAACAATATAAATAAAATATGATGCATTTCTCAGAAGAAAATCTTCAAAAATATTCTAGATGAACCCAGGTTATAGGAATAATTCCTTTCCCCAAATTTTCAAATATTGATTGTTAAACACCAAATCAAGAGAATTTGAAAAAGATATGGTTAGAAACTTCATTTTCATATTTAGTACCAATATCATATTAGATAACAAGCAAAACACATTAGAACCAAAATAAAACAACTATACTGGTTAGTCGGAAAATACTCTCAACTTGATCTAAAATCAAAGAGGTTGATTTATAAGACAATTATAAAGTCAATTTGGACCTATGGGGTGTAAATATGGGGTTGCACTAAAAATTCAAATCAACTAGTCATCCAACGTTGTCAAAACAAGGTTCTTCGATTGATTACCAATGCTTATCGATACATAAAAAACGAAGAACTGCACGATGACCTGTAAATCAAATGGATTTGCGAAGTCATCCAAGATTTCGTTTTGAAACACGAAAGAAGATTACTAAATCAAACTAACGTGGAAGCAATACAACTACTGCAACCAAATCATGTGAACTTAAATAAAGTGTATAACTTATTGTTATAACTTATTTATTATACATATTGATGTATTTTCTCGCATTCGTCTTGCTTGTAAATTAAACCAAGTACAAATGAAATGTAGTAATAAATTAATTTATAATTAAGATTGTACTAAGCGTATCAAATAAAAATGTCTAGTACCGAAGTATTACAATTCTGGCATAACACTCGAGCTGAACACAGACTCAAAAGAATCAAAGTATTTGATCTTGAAGTGCTGAATCTATTAATTAGTCGGAAATAGAATTTACTTTTTAATTATAGAGTTAATATTATAGTTATAAAAAACTTTAACTTGCTTTTGAGTAAATTAATATCATTCTTTATAATCATATATTAAGTACATGTTAGTCATTGTTTCACATAATTGTAAAAACTCTATATTTCTGTTCTGTCTACCTATTATCGATAATTTTTATTTATTCATTCACTATCAGCACTATATGAGTACATAAGTGACTGTTAAATTAATATTGTTTTGCGAAATTGTCTGAAGACGTAACACAGGATTCTTCTTCTTGCGTTAACTTAGAGAACAATTTCAAACATAATGCAAAACCTTTGTTCGTTTAAATTCTTCTCTCCTATTGCTGTTTTGCAGTGCAAAACTGTAAATCAAATGGATTTGCACAGTCGTCCAAGATTTCGTTTTGAAACACGAAAGAAGATTACTAAATCAAACTAACGTGGAAGCAATACAACTACTGCAACAAAACCATGTGAACTTAAATAAAGTGTATAACTTTAGTGTAAACTTTAGCTAAAAGTTATTATAATTTTATAATTGAGGAATACATATTGATGTATTTTCTCGCACTCGTATTGCTTGTAAATTAAATCAAGGACGAATGAAATGTACTAATAAATTAATTTATAATTAAGATTGTACTAAGCGTATCTAATAAAAATGTTTAATACCGAAGTATTACAATGCTGGCATAACACTCGAGCTGAACACAGACTCAAAAGAATCAAAGTATTTGATCTTGAAGTGCTGAATCTATTAATTAGTCAAAAATAGAATTTGCTTTTTAATTATATAGTTAATATTATAGTTATAGAAAACTTTAACGTAAATTAATATCATTCTTTATAATCATATATTAAGTACATGTTAGTCATTTTTTCACATATTTGCAAAAACTCTATACTTCTGTTCTGTCTACCTATTATCGATAATTTTTATTTATTCATTCACTATCAGCACTATATGAGTACATAAGTAACTGTTAAATTAACATTGTTTTGCGAAATTGTCTGAAGACGTAACACAGGATTCTTCTTCTTGCGTTAACTTAGAGAACAATTTCGCAACATAATGCAAAACATTTGTTCGTTTAAATTCTTCTCTCCTATTGCTGTTTTGCAGTGCAAAACTGTAAATCAAATGAATTTGCAAAGTCGTCCAAGATTTCGTTTTGAAACACGAAAGAAGACTACTAAATCAAACTAACGTGGAAGCAATACAACTACTGCAACCAAACCATGTGAACTTAAATAAAATGTATAACTTTAGTGTAAACTATAGCTAAAAGTTATTATAATTTTATAATTGAGGAATATATATTGATGTATTTTCTCGCACTCGTATTGCTTGTAAATTAAACCAAGGACAAATGAAATGTACTAATAAATTAATTTATAATTAAGATTGTACTAAGCGTATCTAATAAAAATGTTTAGTACCAAAGTATTACAATTCTGGCATAACACTCGTGTTGAACACAGACTCAAAAGAATCAAAGTATTTTTTCTTGAAGTGCTGAATCTATTAATTAGTCAAAAATAGAATTTACTTTTTAATTATATAGTTAATATTATAGTTATAAAAAACTTTAACTTGCTTTTGAGTAAATTAATATCATTCTTTATAATCATCTATTAAGTACATGTTAGTCGTTGTTTCACATAATTGTAAAAACTCTATATTTCTGTTCTGTCTACCTATTATCGATAATTTTTATTTATTCATTCACTATCAGCACTATATGAGTACATAAGTGATTGTTAAATTAACATTGTTTTGCGAAATTGTCTGAAGACGTAACACAGGATTCTTCTTCTTGCGTTAACTTAGAGAACAATTTCAAACATAATGCAAAACATTTGTTCATTTAAATTTCTCTCTCCTATTGCTGTTTTGCAGTGCAAAACTAATCAAATTATCCAAACAAAACTTCAAAAATTAAATCGACCTAATGCACTCTCTATTATTGTTATACTCGGAACCGAAAGTTTCGAATGTAGACGTAGTTTGTTCCGGCTCATAGATTCTATTTTCATTGGCCTTTTTTCGATTCATTTGATTTCCCGATTTGTTTTATTTCATCAAACCTATTCACTTTTGTTTGAATATCGTGTTCGCATTATTTTAAAAGAAGTAAATATTCTTTCGACAAATACTTAGAATACGAGGGTTACGTTTCAAGATTTCGCAGAATTAGTATTGATTCCTAGCAGCTGATATTTCTATCATATAGTTTGGAATATGCTATAATGTATATATTCTAATGTATATATCGAGCGTTATCCCACAAAAATATGTGTTACCAAAACCTTCTTCAATCTTTGGTTCCCAAAAAACGAGTTAACGCAAATATCTACATCTATTTTAAATTTTGCCTAGAATACTTCTTTTCTAGTTCTTACCTTTAGCATTAATAGTTTTCCGTATTTACTAATACTTTAGTAAAAAACAGGTAAGTAACCTTACAACTTCTGGCGCGCCGCCAAAGACTTAATGGGGAAAACTTCAAATGCAATCCCCCCTCTGAAGGCCGATTCCTCCACGGATATCGCCCTTACAAATCTGGAAAAGGCGAGCTCCTCGCTGAATCATTTGAGAACCAAATGGAATCCATCACTTATACCAAAGAGACGTTAGCCTTCATGAATGATATTACCCCCTCCTTGAAGAGTAAAATGTTTCCATCATATCATCTTTCAAACAGCATAGTCTCTCCTAGAGGCCTCCAGATTTCAATTAAACGTATATCTTCTATAAAACTCCAGGCCCAGATGGTATCAAAGTAAGCCGTCTGAAAACCCTCACCAGCAACAAATTTTCAGAGCTTGCCAATATCATTAACTCCATCCTGACGTTAAAGCATATCCGAAAAATTGGAAGCATGCGATGGTCGCTGTTATCCCCAAGAGGAAAGCCAAATCAAATCCATCTGACTATAAGCCTATTGGCTTGATTAATTCACTCTCCAAACTTGCCGAAAAAGCGATATTACACGATATCACACAATTCGGCTTCCATGCCAAACACTCAATAATCCATCAAGCTACTCGCGTCGCAACAACCATCCATTATTTATGAAAGATTGCAAAGCTGGAGCCATCTTCCTAGATTTTTTAAAGCGAACCAACTAGGTCTATCGAATGACCTAATTTCCCTGATCCAGTCAGACTTGGAAGATTCTTCTCCAAAACAAGTCTCTGCAGGTGTCGCGCAAGGTGCTCCATTAGCTCCAGCCCTGTTCAACCTTTACATGGCTGATTTCTCACTCCTACAAATTCTGGTGGCTGCAATTTAACTCGAACAAAACTTAGGTTATTCTGTTCCAGCATAAGAAGGAGTTCCATGAGTATCCCCTCCAAATCGAAAAAATTATTATACCCGAACGTTCCAGAAGGATCATACCTCTGCCTCCAGTTCTACCGTAGGTTTCAATAGTCAGCTCAAATACAGCACGCTATTTACAAAGCCAATGGCCTGTAAAATCTACCAGTTCCACTCCTCTGCAGAAAAAGTAAACACACAAGCACCCAGAAAGCGACTCTATATAAGATGCTAGTCCGTCTAGTCTGCCTCTACGGAGCACAAGTGTGGTACAGATATAGTGGTCTTTGAGGGACAACTTTCACTATTCCAAGTGTTTCAGTCCAAAAAAGTTCACGCGTCACTCAATGCCCCATAGTTAATGAGGAATGTGAGCACTCACCTGAAATCACCAGTCATCCCGTTCGTGAAAAGCTTCACGAACATGCCCGGTGTAAAGTTCTCCCTTTAATTAGGCACCGGTAATTAAACCAGTTACGACAATCCCAGTCGTACACCAGGGTCTATATCGCCCGCAAAATATATCTATCCCAAACCCGAAGCGATATCAGCAAAAGACCATTTGATTTTAGCTGGTCAATCTGGGAAGAAAAATTAAAAAACAAGCATAACATTAGAGTTAGTTAATTGATTTTCTAATTATATTCATGCTATTCAAATTATATAGTCTATTCAAAACAGCAGTGAACCCACGTTATCTGAATTGATGTCGCAATGTTAGCGCATCAGCTCTGATTTTTAGTATATTATAGTACATTTAGTGTATATATTATCGAACTTAAAACTACAATTAATTATACGCCCACAATAATTTATTATATACAATATAAGTATAAAGCTAATCGAACCGGCTTTATTATATTTACATTGAAATTTTTTCCACACTAGTATATGTAGTGACCCATGTGCAATTTTTTTTATGAAGTGGTATCTCCCGAAGGTCTAATCTACCTAATTAACAATTGATATCTGTGTAATGAATTTTACTTTTATTAGAGATCATATTTACCTTTTACGCTTAGTTTTTGTTTCCGTCGATGCAATGTTTGCTTGTAAAGTCATTTTGATATTACTGTATTTAGTTTGTTCTATTACTACCTGTATATATCTTTCTTGATAAAACTTTATTAATCACTTAATGCATTTGCCGTATCTGCAAAACAGTATTATTTCTCTAGTCATACATTTTAACCAAAATTTCATGTATATTCTGAACAATTAAACAGAGAACTGAGCAAATAAAGTTTTTACACTCTATAATACAATTTCTTGCCTTAACTGCATATTAATTATATACTGACCGTTAGTTGTTTTCTCTTTCATCACCCTGTCATCTGCCTTTTTATCTGTCTTGGTAATTCTCAGCATTGAATCATAAACCAACATTCATAAAGTTTTATTCAATCACTGTCACTTTCAGAATCACTACTCAAGTGAATAACTAAGCTGTTTATTTCCAATCTATCAAAAACTTGCTCACAATTACACCATTTATCAATTTCTTTCTCAATGTGTCTTATCGAGCTCATCCAAACTGAAGGTGTTATTTTCAACAATGTTTCTTATCATAAATCCAGATATTTTTGGTTTGAATATCCTTCTCGACTTGAATGTCTATTCTAATAATTCTTTGAAATACCCCATATCAACTCAATCGGATTAAATATGCAGTGATAGGTAGGAAGACGTAATACTCTGTGACACTAACGTTTAGGAATCTGATCTGCTATGTATATTTTCTCAGGTTTATTTTTTAAAAAAGCATTTACTTTTTTACAACATAAAATGTTATTAAATATTTCATTTGTATTTACCGAAAAATAAATTCAAATATTTCATTCTTTAACTTGGTTTCTTCAAGACTTACTTTACGTATTTAACCCTTGGATTTAGAGGAAAACACTAATTCTGCACTAGGAATAAAACCATCCCTATTTCCAGCATGAAGAACTATATGTCTGCAATGAATTATTAATAATTGTTATGACTAACAAAGTCTAATCGATAGTTATTCCAAAGTTTACCTTTTTCGATCAACTTTTGTTTTCTTTACACCATATTTATTACCAACTTGCAATGATTAACTTAATATATCATTCTGAAATATCCATGTCTCATCTAAATATACAAATTGGTATAATAATTCTTCCTTAATTTTGTTATTTGTTTTTAAAAATTGTATTCTTTTAAAAGCAATGTCCGGAAGTTTATCTTTACACCAAATAGTTGCATATCTTTCAGCTGTTTATGGATACTATTCAGAATAATTCCATTATTCCCTGAAATAATTATATTAAATTATGTTTTGAATCAAAATACTACTTTTTTATACTACCGTTTTTATACACTTCGTATATTTGATCTCTAAAACAGCTATCAACTGATCTTGATTCATCACCCGTTTCGCACAAAGACAGTTTATTTTTGGTGAATTTAAGGTTATGTTGTTTTTTTTTTTAATTTTTGAGTTATTTTAATGACCTTGCCCGTAGATAATATTCAGTGCAGCTGCAACACCCTAAAAAATATTTTGAATAAAAACCTGGGATATTTGAAATGTATTAAAACAAAGCTTTAAAACAACGTTTGCCGGTTTATAACCCGTAATTATAGTACTTTTTAATTTTTAATTTTGCAGACGTTTGACAAACGGACGACTTTTACAGGCCCATTCAGTTACATATTCGTACTTCTTAGACAGCATTCTATCTCTTTTTAGATAGTATAAAATGAGAAGGAAAATATTTTCTGACTGTAAAATTAATTTAAAACCTTGGGCAGTCACCTATGTACCTTGATGACGTCAGTTCACTGCTGTTTTGAATAGACCATAGCTTTACATTTTAAGAAACAAGACAATAAATAAACAAGACTTACATTTTGGCTATAATTTAGAACACTATATACACTAATTGCGAATAGAATATTTTGATTTTAGGCTTATCTAAATGTTTGATGAGCGAATCAGCTAGTAATCGGAAGAAGCAATGTCTGTTGAATGAAAATGTGTTGTGAAATTTTGTCTCAACGTTATCAATTTCAAATAAATTTATCGTAATCTCTCTATTACTAAATCTTATTTTGTTTTACAGAAGATACTTATTTATAGAACTTGCTGGAATTTATAAGGTTGCATCTATTACTGTGTTCTTCACATAAATTATAAAATATTTCTGCTCTTAAACCTAAAATTTTAAAATCCTTATATATAAATGTCCACTTTCTTAAAATAATTAAAAAGAAGAGATTGTCCATTAATTTATTTAAAAAATTAATATACAAGAACTTTTCTGAATATTCAGATAATTATAGAACTTTGACCAACAACAAGATAGCAATAAAACAACGACAGCTTTCGTGGATAGAACGCTGGGGAAATAGCTGCTCATTAAGTCATGTCAACGAAACGACAGCAAATTGCTGGGTGACATGGCTCCACGTAGATTAAGTGAATGTTCCGTTTTGGACACAAAGAGCAATTAGAATTGCGTTTACGTAACTAGTTTCCGTGAAAAAATATCTCGCTACAGTTTACCGAAATGTTAGTAACATTACATTCAAGTTACTGCCATTCATATAGTTATGTGCTTTAAAATAACTTGCATTAAATTCTTTACTTTATTACTTTATTTATTATATTTCATATACATTTTTTGTAAAGAACAATTGTAGCATTTTAAAAATGATATAAAACCTGTTGTAGATAGTGTACAAAATACCAGTTTAACAATATAAGAAAAACTTGATATGTACTGCGCAAAAATGAATTGTATTGGATCGTATGTTTTAAAAAATTCCAATATATTTATGTTTACTTTTATCTACTATATTTTTTATCGATAAATCGATATTTTATTTATTTGGTATTCGGTACCTTTTTTCAACATTCAGGCGACATATCGATAGCATCTCTGAAGAATTCCTTATTTTACGTTATGAAAAGTTGGTTAGGTTATGTAATATGTTAGTTGAAGCAATGTCAACAAGTAAGGAAAGCAAATAAAGAAGGTTTTGTCTTCTAAACTTTGATATGTGATATGTTACTAAAAATTTTTTGTCACAGTATTTTCAATCCAAGATTAGCAATATATTTGATATATAACATTAATTAAAATAATAAATGTTTATAGAATATGTATTAACCTTTTTTATATGGCCTTTCATTAAATCTAATTTCTAATAACTTATAATAATTAACAAAGAATTAATAAGTTTAAATTACTACTGACTGAACATTATAATATGTATACATATCGCAGCTGAAGCTATAAGGTCACAAAAGGTGGATTGAAGGTACTCAGCGACCCCTAGCCATAAACTAGGGTTTGATTTTTATGGTAAAGATTCCAGGTTTAAACAATATCTCTAGTCCGTGAATTCCCGTCACGTGCATGACAATTCAATGTGTAAGGCTACCAAGGGCGGACTAAAGATACTATGGATTTCAGTCTAGTGGAATTTGCAGTTAAAGGTGAACAGCCATCAGTTTCTTGGTCGTAGATTATTGTAATAAGGAGCCACCAAAATTTGGAAATCTATTTCAGAGAGGTATACCATGGAAATTTAAAAGAAACAGTGCCAATTTAAAAATCTTCAAAGATAAACTGGCAGATGAAAATACAATCAATACTAAAAACTATAAGCTGTTTAGATAGAACAACGACCACGTATATGCCTTTAGCCGTTTCTTTACTGACTATTTTCTAATAGATAAGAAATATCAGTGTCGCCCTGTATCGTCGTTCAACAAGTTCACCGTTCCGTAAAATCAAACCGTTTTTTATGTAAAATAATAGTTTTTTTATTAATAACCTTTATTAATGAAAGTAAATCTGTACATGTGTAGTTCATCTGTAAACAGACCCTACAAGCACCAATAACATCAAGTAATAGCGTTAAATAAAGTCTATCCATATAGCAACCCCTAAATATTTTGGAATGAATCTTGATGCAAAACTTTGCTGGAATCAACACATATAATAAAGAAAAGAAAAGAACTGAAATTAAAATATAGGAAAATGTACTAGCTAATTGGAAGGAAACCATAATTATCATTACATAATAGATTGCTCTTATATAAGCAAATACTGAAACGTATATCGACATACATTCAATTATGGAGATGTACTACAAAGAGTAACATAAACAAAATATAAATTTTTCAGAACAAAGTCCTGAGATATATTGTGGGCGCACCCAAAACTATGGGACTATACTTCAATTACCCACAGTCAGTCAAGAAATCAAGAGAATTGCGAAGTGGTATCAGGAAAGACTCCATTCTCATGAGAATATTGAAATATTGCAGTTTTTGGATACCACCAGAACAAGATACAGCCTCAAAAGAATCAAACAATTTGATCTTGTGTAGTGTTGTGTAGTGAGTTGCACATAACAAAAAATACAACAATGATATTTATAAATATTATTTCACCAGAGACTAAGATAGGGCCGATGGGTTATATACTAGTTATATACTCCTGGTTATATACCTAGATTTAAGTTATCATAAAGACAAATTGTAGGTTAGATGGAAACGACTAGTAACAATGTAATAATTAAATAATAAATAAAAAATTTAATACTCTTTCACATATTGTAAGTTTAATTTATATTTAGTTTATATTTAGGTTTTGTTAGTTTGTTACAAATAAAACGAAGAAAGAAAAAAGAAAAAGCTAATTACATTTCCTGTTCCTACAGGACGTAAACAAATAATAGGCACGGGAAAGGGCAGAAAAATCAAAGAGATGGCAGGTCATCTGGTGCAGTGTGATAAGAAACCGGAATGGAGGGAAATGAAATGGAATGAAAGCCTCTCTCGGCGCGGGATGTCAATCTGTACGCAATTTTCTCTCAAAAAGAAAAATAATTAATTTCTAGAGCGGCTGAAGCGATATTGGTGTTTCAGATAGGAAGTCGTTTCGAGGCCGTTGTAGATATGATAATAAGGTTCCCCGTTTTTTGATTTCGATTGATTTTTTCGCGTTCACGCGCGATAAAAGGGAATTTTTTAATGAAATTAATTTTCAGCAGCAACAAAAACTGTTTAAAAATCATCGATAATATGTTTTTCTTTCATCTTTAATATATATAGGCTGTCCTTTTTAAAGCATATTAAATATTTATATAAATTAGTATTACTAAGCGAGAATAAATTTTTTCAATAAAAATTACAATAAAAGCAGAACAATTTATCAGGATGGGCTATATTAATTTTATTAATTATTTTTGTAAAGCTAATTTTAAACCTAGGACATAAAAGAACGGTTATATTTGATATATTTGAATAAAACAATATAAATATAAAATCTTAAACAAAAAAACAGAGATTAAAATAAATGAGCTACCTACACAATAAATGGCAAAAAAAATAAAGAAAATTCTAAGCGTGCCAGATCTTGGTATCGAGGTGGTCAGATGACAGCTCTGAAAACATACCTAGGCAACCAATTTGCAATGACAAGGGTGATATTAAAAACTGATATGAAATATAGCAAGGATCGGTGATTATCACAACAGATACTACTAATGCCAGGCAATGACGAAATATAATGATACTGATATAGATTCGTTAATAGTGGTTGCTAATAGTACAATTAATTAATTATGCTGGGGGGTCATAAAATTGATATATAATTGCACTGACAAGTATTGTTGCTGATAATGGATAGTGTTGATAAATAATATCAATGACAGATAGTGACAATGGTAGTTAACAGCAATGACGAAAGAAACAGTAATAGCCAACAAGTAACATACAATGGACAATAGCGATAATTGAGAGCAATGATAAGCTATTCTAGGATGAAGTATGAGATATGCATACGGTACGAAGGAAAGACAACAGGCACCGTACCACCTTCTACCCTAACACTAACAACAATGTAATAAATAAATTCGTTTCGTACAGAACAATTCTCAAAATAGTATGCTAAAATAAGCCACTTATACAGTTTATCAATCTAAATAATAATAATAAGTTAACAATAAATAAAAAGGTACGGATATTATACGATATTATCTGTTATAATTCCACAAATGAATTCTACCAAAATATCAATGTTAATGGTACTAATTAAAAGACAACAGACTAACTACAACTATAAAAATAGAGAGCCATGTTATCTGAAAAAAAACAAAAATAATGATGCTTCAAAATATTATAATTATATAATCTGATGCATATATAGTCCAACCTAAGTAGCAGTAAACCCGCATAATCTCAATTTATGACGTCAAAACGGTGCAATATTACTGCATTTAACGTTATTATTTTACCCGCTAGTTTATTTTAACCTAGATATATAACAACAAATCAAATAAAGAAAAAAAGTAACTATTAACTAGGCCTACAAATTAATTTAATAGGATTAAACAACTGACAGGTTTCACTTTGAAGTATGTGACTGCTGAATTTGTACCAAGTAAACCGTATTTGCAGGAGCTTTTACTTTTTTTATTTCAATTTAAAGAAAAGACAGTTGAAAGTTATCGAATATCGTGTGAGGTAAATACTGCTTTGGACGTTTTAAATTATATTTTGCAAAGAGCTTTCTGGAAAACTAAATAATACTATGAACTGCTAAACCAAATGAAACCATCAGTAGAGATCTCTACCGACTAAAATTGATGCGTCTTAGTCGAGCAGTATGAGTAAAGGACCGAAATACGAGCAATGACACAGCAATGTGATTCTTCAGCATAACAACTCGACCATATGCTGTCAAAACTGGTGAAAAAACACTTAGAAACATTAAAATGATACTACTCCACCTACGGTGTTCTCTAATTCTCTCTCTCTATTCTCTAGTTCCCTTACTCCTTCTGAATGCAACTTGTTCCGACACATGAGTCATGACCTGTCTGATCAACGCTTTACTTCAAAAAATCAAAGAACATATTTATCTTTATATGCTTAATTCTTGTTTCCTTCGTTCCTGAGTTTTCTTGCCAAATCATACTGCTATCACTGCATTATCCTTACTGAATTTGCCATATCTGCAAAACGGTTAGCATTCATTCTCTCCTCGTACATTTTAACCAGATGCTCATATATATTCTGACCCATTACACACTTATCTATTCACATAAATCTTTCACACTCTATAATACGATTTTCTACAGTAATCCTATATTAATTATATACTTACCTTTAGTTGCTTTCACTCTTATTAGCATTGAATCATAATCCCGCATCCAGAAAGTTTCATTCAGGCACTATCACATTCTGAGTTAGTATTCAAGTCAATAAATTAGTTGTTAATTTCTTTTTCTGTGTGTCTGATGGAGTTCATCCAAACTGAAGTGTGTTAGTGTAGACAATTCTGTAGTAATTATTTTCCAAACCAATTCGATTTAATTGAATATGTTGTGATAGGGGGGAAGACGTTACACTCTATGGCCATATTATTCAGCCATCTGATCTACTGTGTATAGTTTTCAGGCGTGTTTCTAAAAACTAAAGTACCTAAAATCCAATTAAATATTCAATTTTTATATTTACCAAGTGACAATTTGAAATACTTCACTCTTCAGTACGGTAACTTCAAAACTTAATTTATGTTTCAAGCCCACCCTTAATTACAGCCTTTGCCGACCACTGGTTGGGATATTTTTTTGGATTCCTAGCATGAAGAACAATATATCTGCAATGAATTATTCAAAAATATTATTATTTACAATACCTAATCAAATGTTATTCTAACTTTTGCCTTTTTTGTAAACTTTTGTTTTCTTTACACTCTTTTTATTCGGGTGTTGCCGAGGGTGGCCTAATGTTCCATTTTGAAATGCCTATGTCTACATATAAATTGAAATAACTTCCTAGTGTCCCTTAAAGTTATTATATGCATTTTAAAATTGCATTTTATTCTCCAGATCTGACCCCCAGAGACTATTTCCTGTTCTCAGGTCTCAATGCTCTTTGGGAAGAAATTCTCGTCGAATGAAGAGGTGATCGCCGAAACTGAGGCCTATTTTGAAGCCAAGGAGAAATCGTACTACAAAAATGGTATCGATAATTTGGAGGGTCGTTATAATCAGTGTGTGCTATAATCATGTTTAAAAAACCAATTTTGCCAAAAAAAATAGTTTTACTATGGTAGGCCGGGGAATTTTCAGTTGAACTGTTATATATGCAAAACGGTGCTTCTTTTTCAGGATCTACTCTAGTTAAATAATATATATTTATTGATATTTACATGTTATTGTTATTGATCGACGTCATTAATGATTATGTTATTTCATTATATATTAACGCGGCCTATATATAAACGTCCAGAGTATGTCCCATAATATTCTATCCGTAATGCAATCAGTAAATTTCCATGTCTGCAAATGCCTGTAACAGCTGCCGCATATAGGCCAAGATGAGAGGCTTTGGACATCGACGATATCACAGGCAATTAAACGTTGCATTAGGGCGCCTTTATGGATATATTTAGCAGCGGAGTACCGATAAACATAATTTATTATGTGCTTGGGGGACCAATATTACAGGTCGCTGACGCAAAGAATGCGTAAAAACACGTGTTAAATATCAACAGGGGTTAGGAAGAAGCAGTCTGATGAAAGCTGTATTATCTGGTAAAATATTGTTATGGGTGGCGTTATAAAAATGACGATCTTTATCCCATTTAATGCCGCAATAACTGGAGATATATCGTATGTTCTTAACTGGCTCATTCATCTGATAAAATTATATATACGTCTATTCAAAATAGCAGTGAACTCTCGTCATCTGAGTTGATAACATCAAAACATGGCAATCAAAACGCCGCATCATCTCTGAGTGGTAGTTCATTTTGGATATGATGTATAACAAAATTCTAATCCAAATAAAATAGTTAAACTGTTATTAATAAAAAGTTATGTGATTAAATTAAAAACAATTGTTATAAAAATATAATTTATTTTAACATTACCGTATATCTAATATATATATTATCAAAGGACTACAGGCGACAAGACCAGTAGAAGACTACAATTAATTATATAGTTATAACAATTTGGAGGTCAAGGTTGTGCTTTATTATATTAACATGTTTTTCCATACCACCTAAGAATTAGAGTTCCAGCCTAATCCGCCTAGTTCTTATCTCCTTCGGTAAAGTGTTTCCTTGTAAAGTCATCACTATATTTATCGTTAGTCCTTCTTCTCTCTATTGATCTATCCTTGGTCTCCTTTCTTGATAAAACTAGATTTAATTACTGCATTATCCCTAGTGAACTTGCCAAATCTGCAAAACAATTAGTTTTTTTCTTTCCTCGAACATTTTAACTAAATGCTCATCTATATTCTGAACAATTACACACATATATGTGCATATAAAACTTTCACATTCTACAATAAGATTTCCTAGAGTTATTGTATATTAATTATATCCCGCATTTAACTATTTCCACTCTCATCAGCATTGAATTATAATTCCTTATTCAGAACATTTCATTAAAGTGAATAGCTAAGCTGTTAATTTCCAATTTATCTATTTTTTCACAATTCCATCCTCTCTCAATTTCTTCTTCAAAGTGCTTGATCGAGATCATCCAAACCGAAGATGTTATTAACCATTCCTGTTTCCAGCACGAAGTACGATATATCTGCAATGAATTATTAATAAATGTTATGACTAATAAAACTTAATCATTTGCCTTTTACCTTCACCTTTTGTTGTCAGAAAACTATTTTTATTATCATCTTGCCATGAGTGACCGTTGCATATATTGGTCAAATTCTAAAATATCCATGTGGCATCTTAATACATAAATCGAAATAATAAGTCTTCCTTCATTTTATTATATGCTATTAAAATTTTTATTATTTTAACAGCAATATCCAGAAATTCCATTTGACCTCTTCGATACTTTTCAGGCTAACATCAAGCTGCTCTTCATTTGTCACCCGCCTCGTATAAATACGGTTTTTTTTTCGATAAATTCTATATCATATTTTTATTATTTTTTTTTTAGATATTTCAGTGACCGTGTCCATACTAATATTCACTACAGCTGCAGCACACTGAAAATATTTTCAACAAAAATCGCAGCAAATTAATATTTAGCAGTAAAAACTGTTCCTTACATTACCTGTCTAAAGTAATTGATTTTTAAGTCTTAAGTAAGCGATTTTAAATTTTTCTTAACAAACAATCATTAAAATAGCGTTTGCCGATTTTTTAGCCCTTATCACTGTTCTTTTGAAGAATTTTGCGTACGTTTGACAACCAGACGACTTTGGCAGGCTAGTTCGGTTACACGTTAGTACTTATCAAACAGCATTAATGTCTCTTTTCAACTAGAATAAAATAAAAAGGAATATATTGTCTGATTCTAAAACGTATATACAAAATAACTTTTGGTTTACAACGTTTACCGGTTTATAATCTTCAATTAACAGCTCAATTAAAAAGTTCCCGGCCTGACACATATATGGCGCCACTAGTGAAAATCCATATACTGCTTCAAAAGATGCGAGTATAAATTTGAAAGCTGTCAGATCATTAGTTTGTGAATTATAGCATTTTGTGTGAAGCAACTTTTGTTATTGTGAAAAAAATGGATAAAAAGAAATTTCGCATGTTGATAAAATATTGTTTTTTAAAGGGAAGAAATACAGTTGAAGCAAAAACATGGCTTGATGCCGAGTTTCCGGATACTGCCCCAGGAAAATCAACCATCAAGGATTGGTCTGCTAAGTTTAGACGTGGTGAAATGAGCACCGAAGACGGTGAACGCAGTGGACGCT
Organism: Rhynchophorus ferrugineus; assembly: GCF_030347505.1. NCBI lineage: Eukaryota > Metazoa > Arthropoda > Insecta > Coleoptera > Curculionidae > Rhynchophorus > Rhynchophorus ferrugineus. The sequence continues at coordinate 24,362,841 of NW_027472581.1, read as the reverse complement.
CAAAATTGGTTGTTACCGACGAAAACATACACAAAATGATTTTTAATGACTTTAAATTGAAACTGAAGACACTCTAAAGATATCCACTAAACGCGTATATCAAATAATTCGCAATATTTGGATATGAGAATGTTCTGTGCAAAGTGGGTGCCGCGCTAGCTCACTTTTGACCAAAGACAACGACGAGTTGTTGATTCGGAGCAGCGTTTGAAGATGATCAAGCGTAACAAACACGAGTTACTGCATGAGTGCACTGCATGCATGCAGCAACATGCATCCAGTGAATCGGCTGGCAAGGTTATGGCGTCTGTATTTTAGGATACACATGGAATAATTTTCATTGACTACCTTCAAAAAGGAAGGACCATCAACAGCGACTATTACATAGCGTTATTGGGTCGCTTTAAGGACGAAATCGCCGTAAAACGCTTTTGAAGAAATATAAAGTGCTGCTTCACCAGGACAATGCACCGTGTCAGAAATCCATGAATTGGGCTTCAAATTGCTCCCTCGTCCACTACATTCTCCAGATTTTAAAGAAATTTTCGTCGAATGAAGAGGTGATCGACGAAACTGAAGCCTATTTTGAAGCAAAGGACAAATCTTACTACAAAAATTGTATCGAAAATTTGGAGGGTCGCTAATCAGTGTATTACTCTTCAAGGGAATTATGTTGAATAAAAACAACTAATTTTGCCAAAAAAATGTGTTTTACTGTGGTAAGTCGGGGTCTTTTCAATTGACCTCTTATTATTAACGTTTTGAAGTATATTTAACGAACAGGGTCGACCAATACCAACACAAATTGAATAGGTTGGCATGTTCCAATACATCAGATAGCATTCTGTTTTTATAGTATCTTTTTAACTACGGTAAAATTAGAAAGAAAAATCCTCAGTTTAAAATAAATTTTACATTTTTAAAAGACTGCAACTGACAATATATTTGAGCTAACCGTGATATTTATCACTTGTTTTATTGGAAAGGCTATATTATTGTTCGATTAATAAATTTGGCTTTATTTTGAATAAATAGTGGAATCTCTCATAATTTTAAAATATTTATACTTTTATTCACAGCTCTTATATGTTATTATAAAAAAAAAGTACCATCTTATATTACTTAACATAACAAAACCTTTAAAAAAAGTTCCAGATAAAAGAACACATCAATTAATAATAGCGTTTTTAGTGAAATGAACGAGCCTAAAACAAAAAGAAAAGCCTTCGAAGTTTTTAATTAAAACACTTCGATAACTGTTCAGTGCTATTGGCCGTGGAATATAACACCAAGCTATTCGGTTAGTACGGTATATTTTTTTGAATATTTTTCATATGGTCGTATCGAACAATTTTTTTTATCGTTAACGGTAATGGGTCGTGAAACATTTTAGGTTTATTACCATAAAGTAAATATTAAATAAATAAAATTTTTATTGTTCATGGGGTTTCCATATATGTGTGTATCCATATTCCTGCATTTTTCAGATAAAATTTTAGAGTAAAGTGTTACGTTTGATTCAGTTCCAAACCAAACAATATATATATATATATATATATATATATATATATATATATATATATATATATATATATATATATATACTAGCGACCCACCCCGGCTTCGCACGGGTGCAATGCTGATACTAAATTAAATACACTACAGAAAAAATATGAACGTTGTATATAAAAACATAGCGGCCCGCTCCGACTTTGCACGGGCATAAAATATATATGCCTATGTCACTCAATGAAAACATGATTAAAATCGATCCAGTATTTTTGGTTCATTCATTACTGCCCTTGGCCTGCACGCATTAAATTTGGAGTAAAACAATTCCTCTTCCCCTATACTTACTATGAAGATTTCCTGCTATCTTTGGAATATCTAAATTCATACAATTTTTATTACATTACACATTTTTAAACGCAAATTTTAAATTTGTAATATCTCCGAAAATATTTGTTTAATTTACATGCTGTAAGGAACCATATTGATCTATATTAATTGCACACTGTATTTAAGGTACTTAAATCGATAAGGATTAATGCCGTATTGCTTAAAATAGCTTCGTAAATAAGCCATTTTCTCACGTAAAAAGTAAACAATAAAAATGGTTAATGTGGGTTATCCCTAAAAGATAAACATATACCATCGCGGACTTTTTTGTAGACCTTTTTATGGTGTACAATACTGTAGTACATTAATTTGATCTAACTCGTAGGGTTAGGCAGCGTTTTTGCTAATTGCTAAATAAGCCTAAAAAAATAGGTTAATTTACGACATCACGTTAGAAACCTCTAAAATTAGCAATGTTGCCTTAGTATATTATGCATACATATAAACCTTCCTCTTGAATCACTCTATCTATTGAAAAAAACCGCATCAAAATCCGTTGCGTAGTTTTAAAGATTTAAGCGCACATAAGGATATAGGGACAGAAAAGGCGACTTTGTTTTATACTACGTAGTGACATATAAACGGCATTAATACAATGATAATATTAAATAATTGTCTTGGAGCGTTTTTAGAGAAATGAGCCTAAAACAAAAAGAAAAGCCTCCGAAGTTTTTAATTAAAACACTTCGTTAACTGTTCAATGCTACTGTCCGTGGAATATAATTCCAAGTTATAGTATATTTTTACCGGCTAGTACGGTATATTTTTTAAATATTTTTCATATGGTCGTATCGAACAGTTTTTTTTATCGTTAAAATAAATATCTGCTCCATTGCGAAACGGTAATAGGTCGTGAAATATTTTAGGTTTATTACCATAAAGTAATTATTAAATAGATAAAATTTTTATTGTTCATGGGGTTTCCATATTTTTGTGTATTCATATTCCTGCATTTTTCAGATAAAATTTTAGAGTAAAGTGTTACGTTTGATTCAGTTCCAAACCAAACAAAATATATATATATATATATATATATATATATATATATATATATATATATATATATTACAACGGCATTAATACAATGATGATATTAAATAAATGTCTTGGAGCTTTTTTAGTGAAATGATCGGGCCTAAAACTGTTCAATGCTATTGCCCGTGGAATATAACTCCAAGCTATAGTATATTTTTACCGGCTAGTACGGTATATTTTTTAAATATTTTTCATATGGTCGTATCGAACAGTTTTTATCGTTAAAATAAATATCTGCTCCATTGCGAAACCATTTCCAAACTCGTATATGTGAGCATAGAAGGTGGCCAAGTGGTATTTTATAAAGAAAAGAACATCAAACACTTTAAACACTTGAAGACATGTTAGGATGTATTTAAATAAAATGGTCTAAATTAGACAACACATGTTATAATCTTAAATCTGCAACAAACCGTGAATACATGGGTGTAAGCATAATACTCTAAAAGTAACAATAACGCGGGCCAGCAAGGCATTCCATGCCAGGGCCTCCCACTCGTCAAGTACAGAACGGAAACTAAACCCAACAAGTTCAAACATGTTTGATACTACGCATAAACTATTCTTCTAGAAGATATTTTACTCCGCAACATCTTTGGATTTGGCGTATGCGCATATTGGCTCATTTAATTTTAAAACAGAATAATCCGTGTATGGCGCGCATGCGTATTTACAGTTTTATTTATTTATTTTTTATCGTGATTATTAGATTTAATGTCGAACATATTAAGCAAGCAAATAGGTTCAGGAAATAAACAAAAATGGCAAAATTTTGGAAATAATAGATATTATTTTAAAAAATATATGTCCAGCTATTCTATTTTTATAAAAATATCATTATCATTATTTTTTATAAATAGAAATAAGCAAATATGATAAATAATTGATTTAATGTTGAAACTATATATAAGGAGAAAAACAAACATCGCAATTTTTTTGAAATAACACATTTTATTTAAAAAATTATTGAATAAAATGATATAATAAAAATAATTTCTATATACCTTCCTATGTTTATAAAAAGGCCATATTTAAATAAATTTACATATTTGAACAATTAACAAGAACTCCAAGAACCATACAAATAAACATTACCATAAAAAAAATAAAAAAGGCCAAAAATCTTTAGATCAAACACAGCCAATATAGTTACAACCAAACGAAAAAGACACCACTAAACATGAAAGCAGTAAAATTTTCCTAAAAATCTGCAAATATTATCGCTACTATTCTTCATCCACAAACCCCATTACAGAATTGACTAACTCGAGCATTCGATTAACATATTGTACATTTACTAGCCTAAAACGAATGGAAACGAAAGACATCTCAGTCAATACATCATTATATTTACAAAACAGTAATTTACTTACCTATTCTCTTGTAAAATAATTCATTGTATTTTAATTGTCATCAGATCATTAGGGTGTCGTTCGGTCGACTCGAAGAGAATTAAAAAGGAAAGACAATATAATTTCATACAGTTTATTCTTTTCTATGATTTATACTATGCAGGAGAGTGCGCATGCGCCAAATCCGGAGATGTTGTGGAGGGAGTAATGTATCCTCTCTTCTAGGAACCTAGCCACGGTTGTACTCGGACTACTTCTTGGGATAATGTGTATAAAGGTAATAATTTTAACATAAGTATTACTTCTAATACAATTGTTTATTATTTCTCTTGTTTTGAAAGTCATTTTGAAATCTACAGCTATTTCGGGATGAACTTTTGGCATATATTGATTTCTATATGATGTTGAAAATGTTCTGTTACAATTTTGGCAGCTAACATTCCCACTGTAAACAAAACTAGAGCTGTTACCTGTGCTTTTCCGTATTTTAAAACCAATATAAGTTAAAGTACCAAAAATAACACGACAATTTAATTATTATTCCTCCAGAATTATTAACGCAGCACTAAATTTAAATATTCTACACGTTTTTGTTGTTTTCACTTTGAAAAGAACATCATTAGAAAAGGAAATATTCTATTCTATTAGTATAACAGGTCAATTGGAAAATCCCCGGCCTACCATAGTAAAACACATTTTTTGGCAAAATTAGTTTTTTTTATTCAACATAATTTCCTTAAAGAGTTTTACACTGATTATAGCGACCCTCCAACATTTCGATACCATTTTAGTAGTACGATTTGTCCTTTGCTTCAGGAAAATGTCTCCCCAACGAGCATTTTTTGAAATCTGAGAACAGCAAATAGTTGTTGGGGGCGAGACTTGGAGAATACGGTGGATGAGGAAGCAATTCGAAGTCCAATGCATGGATTTTTGCCATTCTTTTGACTGACTTGTGGCACGGTGCATTGTCTTGGTGAAGCAGCACTTTCTTTTTCTTCAAATGCGGTCGTTTTTCGGCGATTTCGTCTTTCAAACGGTCCAATAATACTATATAATAGTCGCTGGTGATGGTCCTTCCTTTTTCAAGGTAGTCAATGAAACTTATTCCATGCGCATCCCAACATACAGATGCCATGACCTTGCTAGCCGACTGTTGCGTTTTCCCACGCTTTGGAGCGGGTTCATCGTGTGCAGTCCACTCGGATAACTGTCGATTGGATTTCGGAGTGAAATGATGGAGCCATGTTTCATATCGATTGTCATATCGATGCAAAAACTCGGGTTTATTACGCTTGATCATTTTCGAACACTACGCCGAATCATCAACTCGTCGTTGTTTTTGGTCAAAAGTGAGCTGGTGCGGCACCTACTTTGCACAGAGCTTTATCATACCCAAACATTCGTGAATGATATGATATCTTTAGAGTGTCTACTATTTCATTCAATTTCAATTTACGGTCATTCAAAATCATTTAGTGGATTATTTTAATGTTTTCGTCTGCAACAACCTCTTTTCGGCGTCCACTGCGTTCACCGCCTTCGGTGCTCATTTCACCACGCCTAGACTAGTTAATTATAGTAGCGCCACCTATGTGTCAGATCGAGAACTTTTCAATTGACATGTCATTTTTCTAAATAAATTAATCTGATTCGACGTCAGTTGTGATATACATCAGCTGTTTTATTGGATGTGCTATAATGTATTTGAATGTAGGGGGTATAATTCAGATATAAATTAATTTAAAAATATGAAAAATAAATATTCAGCATCAGTTGTATTTCGCATTCACTAAATTCAAATTTATCATGATATCTTTAAATTAAGTACTTTAAATTATGTACTATCATGTGTTAATTTATCACAGTAATTATTCTAGAATAGTAGTTATTCTAGAATCGCTGGATGATTTAGAGTATTTCTTATGCCAAATGTCCAGACTATTAAGGTTTGTTTTTGTTAATTAATTTTCAGAATAGATAATTTCATAAGCAATAGACGAGATATAATATTTAGTTACCATATCAATTTAAATTAGTTTCTATGGAACCCTTCTTACCTAGCTTAACTACAATAAATCTTAGAGTAAATTTTTCTCGTTAACTAGAAAGTGCTTCAGTAATTTAGATATACAATTTTTCTTTCATACTAGATAAATCTTTAGCCGTTAGCGGATCCGAACGAAAATATCAAACTGGTAGGGAAAGAATAACAAGACGTATAAGGGTATTAAAATCCAATTTCCGTAATAGAAAGCACAACAGCAGAATCATAAATAAAACAGCCGTAATACGATAATGCCCAACTATAAATAAAAAAGGATGTAGTATCGCCAATCCAGGAAAGTTAATTGCGTCCATAAAACAGACTTACGAATGCAATTTTAAGGCAGTTTATTGTGTGTTGTCTCTGTTCCAGAGCCCTAATGACGATTATAAAGAATTTTACGGGGTTACCATCTCGTTTTAAAAGGTATTTCCGGGGCGTATTTAAGTGCTATTTGTTTGTTAATTAAATTATTATTCAGCATTAGAATTAAACGGACATACAATTGTAGAAATGTTCGTCTAGTCGGTCGGAATGTGTGGCTGTCGATGCGATTATTTATCCGAACACTCACTACTATTTTTGGAAGGACTTAGCACGAGATCTAAAAACATGTGGTCAACGGTAGAATTGGCAGGATATTAGGTTAATGTAAAGGAAGTACGGTAGCGCTGTGGAAGTGGTACCATTGCAATGGAATAGAGAAAAAAAAAGAGAATGAGACGTCGTTGTGATGGTCTTTAATAGCCTGGAACTGCATGGTACCAATCCACTGGCGTTGCCGACTTTTGAACTTATTGTAGCTGAATGCGTGGTATTGTAGCTGAATGCGTGGTGGCCTAAAGGGCCGTGACGGTCGCCACACAATTTATTAATGATATATTAATAAGCACTATAATGAGTCTGAATTAGTAATAGTTATTTTTATCAGCTTTTATTGTGAAATATTGTGAAGCTTATTACTTTCATCTATTGTACATTAGTGGAGGTAGAATTTCCTATTTATGTTAGTATAATTACATTTCAGAGGAACGACCTTACCATACCCATCAGAGTAGCCAGATTCGGTTCTGTCCGAATGCCATTCGGTAATAACTCGCGTGGTTTTATCGAAAATTATTTCTAAATAATATTGACAAACTACTTAATATCAGAGAGATAATGCCGTAATGTTTTTTTAAATTCAACGTTTTTCTGCATTTCGGTCATAGCTGATATATATAGTATTTACATCTTCTTTATTTATTTTTCTTATAGATTTTTCTGTTAAAATATTCCTATCTCCACATAAAAATGTTTTTTTCACATAAATATTGTTAAAGGGATATTGCTGACCATGATCATTAGATATCATCACTAGGTTAGATTTAAAGCAAATTTCGTTCGTTTAAAATACAAGTTGAACAGCATCAGAAAATATTGGATTAAAAGTGGTTTTATAATTAGAAATCATTTTTGAGCGACTTCAAGAAAAGGAGGTTCTATGTTATATTTTTGCAAATGTATATTCACCGATTTCTCCATCAATTATAGACCGATACCCAAAATTATTTTTTTATTCGAACCAAGCCAGGATCTGATAGCGGAATCTGGGGAAATTGCGGGAAAACCTCAAATTTCAAAGACACGTACAAAGTTTTCACATACTTTTTTATCTAAAATAATCAGATATTTGGATAAAATGTTATGGCTGAACTGATACGACGGAAAACCGGAAGCCGTTCAGTGCAAAAGCCGCAGAAATATTGAAAGCAACTAGTTCTATGGTGTAGTGTTTAGAGCGTTCAGCGGGGGCAACGACTTTTTGTCGTTGTTCTAGTTTGGTTAGAATATTTGTCTAATCATCTAAGTTAGATAGCGGACCCCGGGGCATGAAGTGTTCCTTATTTTCAATTATTGTTACTTACTAAAAAGAAACAACTCACTAAAAAGTATAAAATGATGAGACTTATATTTTTATGACTATTAATATCATTATTTTAATATTATTTTAACTACTACCAACTAATCGCTTCGGTGAAATCGGTACGAGCAAAAAATTAGATTTGCTTTGTTAAACACTTTTAACACTAAGTTATATTATTATTTTTGTATTGTTTGAAGGCTCGGCAGCGACTTCAAACTGATCAGTTAGTAGTAATTAAAATAATATCTTAAAAAGACAAATATGTTTAGGTAGGTATTAGATAGTGTTGAGAACTAGCAACTGAAAATAGTAATTACTAATTTCAGTCAAATGCACGGTTCGACTATTTTTTCCATTCGTGATGTCAGACAAATATTTCGAATTGTTTCCTGTATAAATTGTTAGAGAGAAAAAGGCGGATCTTACTTGGGGAAAGAAAGAAAGGGACAGGAATAATTACCATGCAATGAATAATGTCATTTTAAAGGAAGTACAATAACTTTTGTATTTGAATGTTCTGTCGATCTGTAAAAAGGAATGGAATAATAACCCCTCAAATGTTTTATCGTATTTTAATAATATGTTAATTGCTATTTTTGAATAACATACTATAATCAGTTTAGATAATACAATGGAAAATTAAACATTAGTTAAATAAAAATTAAACATGAACCTAATTATAGAAAAAAACTAATCCATGGCATAACTAAAAATGATGGCACAATAACTATCATTTATTATTAAACGAAAATATTTTCACATGTTCAGCTTCTCTCCTCTTCGATTATTAATAATTTGGTCAGATTTTGAAAGGAATCTCGTTCCGACGGGATAGATGTTGCGGGTATAGCAGAATATTATAAATGTAATAGTTAGTAATTTAAATAATATAATTTTATGAGCTTGCTAAAAGTCTAATGAGTTTTCTAAACGGCCAATAAGTGGCAGTTCCAAATACTGCTTAATTTGAAAAGTTGTTGTAGTACCTGGCGTAATTAATTCTTTCATTATAGCTAGTTTTTTTTATCAAAATGTCTTCAGATGTAATACATTCTTCGTCAGTATTAGTATCTTGTATTCTGAGTTGTAGTAATGCATTTGAATTTTTTGAAGTTAGAATTTAAGATATCCCTTTTGTGACAATTTCTTGTATCGCATCAGCATTATTTGTAATACCAAATACTCATTAGTTAAATCAATGATTGCAAATAGCATAATTTGAAGATTATCTTTCAAAATATTATCAAACCATATAAAATTTCGCTGAATATATCACTCTACCGTAAAGTTATAACATAATAAATATAGATTGCAATAATTTCACTGTGTTACTTGCTGATAAAATAAATTTTAACTAAAAAGTGTCGCGACCATCATTATTTTATTGTATTTTTTAATAGCCAAGAAAATAAGTTGTTGAATACTAAAGCAGAGTTTTCCTATCAAAAAAGGTATTTATTAGAAAAATTTAGTATAAGTATTGAATATAGTTTATCACCTATTTAGGGTTAATATTTTTTTAGGAAATTTAACGGAAAGAAGGTTTGACAACCAAAAGACTTGAACAAAAATCGGGAGAGTTAGATCCCAACAAAAATCACTTAAAAAATTATTACCTATTAGTGTCATAAAAATAGTCAAAAGTATTTTACTATTTATCAACCAAAATTTTAATCTTTTTGCCCTATTATATTAATAATAATGAAAAATAGCCTTCCAAAATGCTCCTATATTAATATTATCATAATCATTTTTGTGAAGGTCTTGTCTAGAACGACAGAGCTAGAATGTTAAAAAACAGTCGAATGAAACTAGTTGAATCGAAAATAGTAACAAAAAGTACACGACCGAAACAGTCGATAGTAAATAGTAATAAACTCAGTCAAACAAAAATTTACGACTGAAACATTCGATAGTAAAAAGTGGTCAATTGCTAAACAGTCGATGGTCATTTTTAGTCGAAAGTTCCCAACGCTAATATTAAACTAAATATAGAAGAAGAATATAAAATACGTGTAGTAAATTAGGTTTTATAAGGTTTTTGTTTATTTTTATTTAGTTATTACAACGATTATTATGTACATACTTTGTTTTAAAACGTTTTTTTTTGTGTTAAAGTTTGATTAAGGTCGGTTCAATTTTTTTGTTAAAAAATATTTTTATTTCAGATTCTCGCAACTAAATAATAACATAAGCTTATTACTAGTTGTGAGATTTTTTATGCTAAGCCTGACATAAAAAATGACCATTTAGCAGGAAAGATAAACAGTCCGCAAATCGCAGAAACTACGAAACAGCTCGACTACACATAAAAAGTGGCTGACTATGAAGGGCGTCCCAGATAAATTAGCTTCCAACTATTTTTCTTCTTAATCCTGTCTTGGTTTTTTTCTTCTTTTTATCTTATCTCGGAATAAACAAATTAGTGTCCGTTACAACTATACGGATTATTTTGTTTCAGAATGCGGCATACTTTGTAAAAGTTATTGTTGACGAGAGACAGCAGAAAATATACCGACAGAACTGATTATACAGTAAATCGTAAAACGCTAGTTGTTTCTTATTAAACATATTTTTCATAATAAAGTAACATCACTAATAGTTAGTCACTTAAAACATTATTTACTTTTCAAAACAAATTCGAGATATTAAAAGAAAACTAAACGATGAATGGATTAACCAAAGGTGACCAAAATATTGCCTCCCTCCAAAAGAACCACAGAAAAAAACACCCAAAAAACAAAACAAACAAAATATATACCTGTTCAATTGTAACATGTGCTATTAAAGAAGCCTACGAAACTAAAAAAGGATATTCTTATATATATATATATATATATATATATATATATATATATATATATATACATATATATTCTCTAATGTAGCACAAGCCTTCGATAAGTTTTGGCTTGAAGGCCTTGTTCATAATCTGCAGAAAATGTTACCAAAACAACACACCGAGCTACCAAAATCGTACATTACAGCCAGAATGTTTAGAGTTAAACAAGACGAAGTTTACTCTACAATAAAAGAAGCTAAAGCACACCACAAGGAAGTGTACTGGGGCAAATGCTTTATATACTCTACACTTATGATATACCACGAATGGAGAATATTACGTTGGCTACATTTGCTGATGATACTACGATTATTGCTGTCGCAAACAATAGTGAAGAAGCTACACGAAATTTACAACAGGCTAGTGATGATATAAATAATTGGACACAAATTTGGAAAATAAACATTAACGAAAGTAACTCTGTGCTTGTGCAATTCACCTACAATCAGACCGTATAAGCATCAATAACATTAAATCAATCATTCCATATAGCAACAACGCTAAATATCTCGGAATGAATCTTGATGAAAAACTTCGCTGGAAGGAACATATAAAGAAGAAAAGAGAAGAACTGGAATTGAAATATAGGAAAATGTACTGGCTAATCGGAAGAAAATCGCAATTATCAGTATAAAATAAATTGCTATTATATAAGAAAATACTGAAACCTATATAGACATACGGAGTTCAAATATGGGGATGTTCTGCAAAGAGTAACATAAATAAAATACAAATTTTTCAAAACAAAGTCCTGAGAGGTATTGTGCGCGTGTGTCCCACAGTCAGTCAAGAAATCAAAAGAATTGCAAGACTGCATGAGTAAAGACTCCATTTTCACGAAAATATTGAAGTTGCAATAGTTTGAATATCACAAGAACAGGACGCAGACTCAAAAGAATCAAACCATCTGATCTTTTGCAGTGTTGTATAGTGAGGTGCATATAATAAAAAAATACAGCAGTTACATATACAAACATTATTTTACCAGAAACTGTGATGCGGCCGATGGGTCCTCCTAGTTATATACCTAGATTTAAGTTATCATAAAGACAAATTGTAGGTTAGTCATAAACGACTAGTAACAATGTAATCTGTATCTTCGCATGCCACTTCACCTTTGGAAATCTTCGAAATAGCACTGTTTCTACCCAAATTTCTATGGTGTACATTTATGGTTTTCTATGTTTTGGGGATTCCAGATTCCAATACTCTACGGCTATGAGAAAAAGCTGCTACAAACTTATGAGACAAAGACAAAGACAGATCAAACCGTCGCTTATTACATAACATATATACTATAATATTCTAGTACAATTTTCAATAATAAGGAAGCCAAAGCCAAATAGTGATACCTTGGTCATTTTGGTTTATCATTTGGGCACTTTTTATTTCCCCGTTTTTCAGATCTATTTTAACTGAATAATATTGTTAATCATTTCTTTTTTAATACAATCTTCTCTAGGCTTAAATTCAAAATTTATTCACTCCATATTTTTAGAGTTTAGACGAAAAGCGCCCTTGAAGTTGTTACACCTAGGAATGCCGAAAAAATAACAATATATTTGGTCGATATTTTTCGACATTTAAAAAAATTAAGCCTTATTAAAAATCTTTTGATTATTTTTAACTTTAACTTGATTTTAAATGTTTATTAAAAATTTCGCTACTTTCTAAAATATTTAGAGAATATCAACATTTTTTAGGCCTATATATCAATATTTTAATATTTTGACATCTTTTTTCTCCGATATATAGATATATCGATATTTTTAAAAATATTTACACCTAACATATAGGCTGAAAAATCCCGAGCCTAACACGTAAATGACGCTAATTTTATTGCATTCACCTTTTTTCAGTTAGCACTAAGCTTTAAAAGAAAGCTGTTAAAATTTCATGATATTCTACTCATATGCTTGTGAGTTTTTGTACTACGAATAACACTATTTTTGTTATTATCAAAACAATTAAGACAATTATCAAACAAATTAAACATTAAGACAATTATCAAACAAATTAAACAAGAATTAAAAACAATTTCGTGTTTTAATTTTACACTGCTTATTGATGGAAAAAATACCGTTCAAGAGGGGTCGTATAAACACCGATGATGCAGAACGCAATGGACGTCGAAATGAGATGGTACCACCAGAAAACATAAAAAATCCACAAAATGATTTTGAAAGTAAAGTTGCGTGAATTAGCTAACATCATAAAGATATTAAAATAACGTGTTGGTTTTATATTGCATGAACATTTGTCTATGAGAAAGCTCTGTTCAGTGGTTACTCACTCTTGACCAAAAACAAGAACGTATAAATTCTAAGCAATTTTTGGTTATGTTTAAATGTAACAAACCGAAATTTTTGCTTCGGTTTGTGACAATGATTAAAACATAGATCCATCATATCATTCCGAAATCAAAACGATGACCATTGGCCTATTTTGAAGCAAAAGAATGAAAATAAATCGTTCTACAAAAGTGGTATTGAAATGTTAGAGCGGCACTGGAATGATTGTATGGCTCTTAATGTAGATTACGTTGATGAATTGTTGAGCCAGTTTTTGAACAATTTTTTTTCTTTCTTACGCCCGGGATTTTTCAGCTCATGTGTAATACAACCGAAGCTTAGGCAGAAGTCCGGGCAGTTAAGTTATTTAAAAAAACAGTTTATTAAATAGTTATTATAAATGATTTTATCTTTTAAATTAGCGCTGACGATATTAAAACAATTAATTTTATCATTATCAGTCTAACAATTTCCAACCAATAATTGCAAATATTAAATATTAACAATCAACAGAAAATAATTGTAAAATTTCGAACGATGCATTAATTTACGTTATTATAAATTTATTTTACGGTTATGTCCGTGCACCTGTTTGGTCGTAATAGCAGCTTAGTAAAAATTTATGGGACATAAAATGTATTTTTCTCATTTAATGGGTCTGGCTCAATTGGTGACAATATCTTTTATATAAAAAACGATAAAAAGCGACCGATATTTTATTGGATTAATAAATAATCTAAATCTGTTACTGTTTCTAGTATTTAGGTATTTAGAATAGCTGAAACTTTATCATTTGATATATCGTTGGAATTAAAACAAATATAATTTCCTAGATAAATATGTTTATTGTGTCACAGTTTTTTTCCATCAATTTGATTAAATAATTTTGACGTTTTTGTCAAATTTTAGGAATACGTATTTAAAGATTACAATTGAAGATGAATTATTACTAATTTTAATAAGGTATTTATTTTTTTAACCAGGTAATTATAGTTAAAGTAATTATAATTATAAATATCATATATTGAATACAATATTAGTGATTTTTCTCGCTAATATTGTATATAGAATCTAAAATATCACTAAATGCTGTAAATGATCAAGGTTTAATATTTTCCTTTCTTTAACTTGGTATAGAAAAAGGGACGAATTTAAGAATAATTTTATTATTTAACATAAAACATTGACAGATCGATTTCTATACACATTGTTTATTGTAAATTACTCATACATTCACCAAAAATTATAAAGTTTTTTATGAGCTGAATATAAAATGTTTGTTTTTTGATGAAGTACTTAATTTTAACGAATATCATTTTTTTCTTATTTAGATAAAAAAAGCAAATGGCGCTATTGGTAAAGATGAAATGATATTAAAAAATTTACTTTTTAGACTCCTAACTATTATAAGCCTATGGGGTGCAAATAAGGGGTTGCATTAAAAATTCAAATCAACTAGTCATACAACGCTGTCAAAACAAGGTTCTTCGCTATGTAACCAACGAAGAACTGCACGATGACCTGGAAATCAAATGGATTTGCGAAGTTATCCAAGATTTCGTCTTGAAACACGAAAGAAGATTACTAAATCATAATAACGTGGAAGCAATACAACTTCTGGACAGCACGCAGGATGTCAGGAGATTGAAGCGAACAAAACCATATGAACTTATATAAAGTGTATACATTTAGTGTAAACTATAGCTATAAGTTAAATAATTAATAAATAATTATAATTTTATAATTGAGGAATACATATTGATGTATTTTCTCGCACTCGTCTTGCTTGTTACTTAATCCAAGTACATAAGAAAAGTAGTAATAAATTAATTGTAAATTAAGATTGTACTAAGCGTATATAATAAAGATCTTATAAAAAAATAACTATTATAAAGGTTTAAGGTTTTTTTTTAATTTGAAGCTTTATTGTGAAAAATCGATACAAGATATTTTATTCAAGGTATTGCCCATCGATAGCCGCTTGTTTTTCAATCTGTCAGATAATTTATGGATTTGATTTCAAAAGAACGATGGATCTTTTGAGGCTATCCAGGAATCGACCCATTGTTTGGTATCTTCATAAGAAATGAAGCGCTGCTGAGAGAGGGAAGGACTCATATCTCGATACAATAAGTAATAATCAAAACGAGCAAAGTCTGGAGAATACTGGTGGGGTAGAAATTTCTATTTCAATGTTTCCAAGGATGTCTTCACCGGTTCTGTAACATGTGGTCGAATGTTGTCATGCCGAATAACATTATTGTGTCTGTTTTATCGAGGAAAGCCTTGAAATCTTCGCCTTCAAATTTTGTGGGTCATCCAGAAGGCTATATATTTTCGGGGTCAAAATCAGCTGCCTTTTTCTTTAACTTGAAGTAAAAATTAAAACTTCCTGCTAATACGATTTACTCGATAGAAATTTAGACATTTTCAACGCACTGAAATAAATTTTAGTTCACATTTCGACGAAATGACAGATATTGAAAAGTGAGGCCTGTCACTGACGATTTTTGTTCTAAATCCTTCATTTTTCATCTGTTGTAAATCGTTTAAAATTAATATATTGATTTGATTACATTAATGGATTCGAAAATATAATCCTCACATTTCGATCTATATCGATATAAAGTACTATTTATATTGTTTAAAGTAACTTGAAAGTTATGTTTTTACGAGAAAACAGATTTCACGTTATTAACCCCGTATCATTATCCTGCACAAGTTGCATTCGATGATAAATAAAGGCAGGTCGGCATTGAACAAATAGAATAATTCAGCAAAATCGATAACGGTTAAAACCGAAATTCACGTCATTAATCAGTTTTAGTAGTCTCGCAAGTGACAAATAGGCCATTACGGCCATTGCTTAACAACTAAAGCACTGACTGTCAAATTTAAAAGATATTAGTCTTTTAAATCTCGTCCCGGATTTACCGAAAGGATTCCGAGGATATTAGAGATATCCTTGACCTTATTGTAAAATAATGCATTTTCCAAAAAAAAATAATTGCAATAGTTTCTTTAATACTCATGAAGAGAGGTTTCTTTATTAATTAATTATTACATTGTTATTAGTCGTTTCCGACTAACCTAAAAGTTGTCTTTATGGTTGAACTTAAATCCAGGTATATAACTAGGACGACACATCGGCCCTATCTCAGTCACTGCTGAAATAATGTTTATAAATGTCACTGCTGTATTTTTTATTATATACACCTCACTACACAACACTACACAATATCAGATTCTTTTAAGTCTGTGTCCTGTTCTGGTGGTGTCCAAAAGCTGCAATACTTCAATATTCTCAGAATGGAGTCCTTCCTCATGCCCACTTGCAATTCTCTTGATTCTTTGACTGACTATAGGTATCTGAAGGTCTCGATGTAGCTAATCAGTCCTGTATTATTTGGATGCACCCACAATACCTCTCAGGATTTTGTTCTGAAAAATTTGTATTTTATTTATGTTACACTTTGCAGAACATCCGAACACTCCGTGTCCATATAGGTTTCAATATTTGCTTATATAATAGCAAATTATTATGTAGTGATAATTGTGATTTTCTTCAAATTAGCCAGTACATATTCCTATATTATGAAAATAAGTACAATCAAGAAAAAGTTTAAGTTTGCTGAATTTTGGTTCATTATCTAATAGAATGCATCCAATTCTATAATTTTTTCGATAACAATTAACTTTCTAAGCCAACTCGGAGTCATTATCTATAGAGTTTTTTAAGAATGAATCGGAATTGAATACAAAAGTTGCAAGCTATTCTTGAAGCATTAGCAAAACTTTTTTTTTATTTGAAAGGCCTATGATGCCATTATGTATGAAATATAACATCGTTCAAATGCCACTTGTCACTCAAGTCCCTGTCGTTGCATTTGTACGCAAAAGTATCGTAATTTAGATGTAATATTACCAAAGGTGACGGGATTGAAGGTCCTCTAACCATACAACCTCCATAAAAAAACACATGTCCACCTCACCTATCCAAACACCTTAGTTTAGAGTGTAAATCTACCAAAGCCTAGCTAAATTGCCATGGGCTTACTCAGTCTACTGAAATTTGGACAAAGGCTACAGTTTAATGACTGCGGCCACTAAAGGCGAATTGTCGTATCTCAATTGTTGAGGCGTATAAAATTTGAAGACACCAAAACTTGAGAAAACATTCCATATTAGCTACAAAGTAGTAATATGATGTATAGTCGAGTCTCGCAAATAAATTTTATTACAGTTGTAATTTCTCCAGCATAATTATGCTTATCTTTTGATCTTTTCTTCAGATGTAGAGCGACGGCGTAATTGGTATGGTGCCTGGTGACATGATGTATTTATGTTATAAGGGTTTCATTTACATTAGAGTAAGTAGGTCCACAGTACTGTCTAAACATTGATTTCAACAAGTCACCATCTGTTATTGTTTCAACAAGCTTCCTGTTAAAATAATATTTTTTAGGCAAATTAAAAGTTTTTGTTTCACATTCTCTACTTATACTAACCTATATCCGATATAGAAAAATCTATGATACTTGTTAGGATAGGCAAGACATGTTCTATCGACTATTAAAGCCCAGTGAAACAAATATAGCTCCATAAAAATTATATTTTCTTTCAAATAATATACATTTCTCTTAAATATTAGCGAAGGAAAATTATATAGTACCTAAATAAAAACCTAAATCCTTTTTGGGCAGAGCAAATATTAGGTTTTCGTATAGTGGCAATGATTTACTGAATTCGAAACTATTAGAACTATCATATAAAAATATATAAGCAGCAGTAGATAAAATTTTAATTGAAACACATTATTTTGTTTCATTTATTGAAAATACCATTATATTTATTTATTAATTTCCATTTATAGAAAATAATAGTAAATATATTAATTTTTATCTATATTTTAAATTCTCCTTTTACCAACTAGGGGTTTATCTGGACCGGACCTATAGTTTATCGTGGGCTCCGAACCACCGTCCACGACACTAAGCCTACCAACGGGCGAGTGAGCAACTTAAAACTCATCCCAGATAACATCCGGTCTTACCCAGCATTTTCCTTGTCGGATTTTGCATTCTTGTCTAGGAAAATCACAAATATTAAACAAGCCGGCTTGGTGGCGCAGTGGTAAAGGCGATGGGACGGTCCTCCTACTGTTTCGAATCCTTCCGGAGGCATGGTCGTAAACTGTCGTAAATTTATGTTTGTGATTGTTTAAAATTTGTGAATATTCTAGGCAAGAGTGTGAAATCCGATAAGGAAAATGATCCCAGTCACGCGAGTAAACAGGATGGGTAAGACCGGATGTCTTCTAGAATGATTTCTAAAGTTGGTCACTAACCACTCGGTAGGTTTAAGCTGAGGACCGTGGTTCGGAGCCCACGTTAAAATTTAGGCCCAGTCCAGATAAACCCATAGTTGGTAAAAGGAGACTTTAAAACATATTTTAAAAAAAATATTAAACAATCAAAAACATAAATTTACGACCATGCCCCAGCAGGATTCAAACCCGCGACTATCGCAACAGTAGGTGGGCCGTCCTTTCGCCTTTAACAATACGCCAACCAAGCCGGCTCTATTATATTTAAATAAAACAATAATTGAAACAAAAATTAGTATTGAAATATTGAGTTATGAGTTCAAAAATAGTTGAAACGTACAGCCAAGAGAAAATGTTTATTATATATCAATATTACCTGAAATTAGAAGGATCTGTTGTGATAATCACCAATCCCTGTTATATCTCATGTATATTTTTAATTTCACCCTTGTCATTGAGAATTGGTTGCTCAGGTTCATTTTGAATTCGTTTTTAGAACCAAAACTCAACCACTTCAAGATCAAGATCTCGCATGCTTAGAATCTGTTTTATTTATTTTTCCATTTATTAAGTAGCTGTTATATCGTTAATTTCGATCACTGTTTTTATTTATTTCATTTTTTTATTAATATCTGAGAACTTGCCCGTGGGAAATAAGTATTATTATATGGTTTCCGTTATATAATATAACTACCCTGACATGTAGAAGATCGCTTCAGTATGTTAAGTATCTGCTGTACAACTTATAATATAAATTTTTTTCCAGATACGATTCTAACTTACTTTAAAGTCTATCCTGACTTATTCTAAAGACTATTCCAACTTATTCTAGAGATTATTAAGTCCCACTCTATGTGTCTATTAATCAGTTCGTATGGTAGTTAGCGTTTGAGCCGATGCACTACACAGTCATCGCGCACCTTTAACTGCTTGGTGCTGAGATGCACTAACAGCCTTTCAGAGTACTTCGCACTAATACTTATAATCACACTTGTTTTGTGTTCTAAGGGGATATCGCGCTGAATCAGTTTGTTGGAGGCGTAATATGGGGCATCGACGATGACTGGCAACGCTTTACTCTGGAACCTCTGGAGGATAGCTATGTTAAATTTGCTAATTGTACCCCACAGTTCAGGACCATAGGTCCAAATGGGCCTAGGTATTGACTTATACAGCAAAATCTTGTTATCTAATTATAATTTAGATTTACGCCCCATCAGCGTATATATTTGCTATATATTTTATCCATATAAAACGTCGATCAAAATGCATTCCCAGATATTTAACATTATCTGATTGTGGGAGTTCATGATTATTCAATTTTACTAAGGGTCAAGTTCTTCTAGAAAGGGTAAATGTCACATGGGTAGATTTTGTCTCATTTGCTTTCATACGCCAGGGTTTCAGCCCCAAATTGGACTTTGTTAAGATGAAGTTGGAATTTATTTCATATGTTAAATTGTTTGTTAAATTGTAACACTTTGTAAATTGTTACACCAAACCTTGAATATATGAATGAATCCTTCAAAATTAATCACAACGCCGACATATATATAACGCTCCTTTGTAATTTATGTACCATAAAAAAGGAATTTGTCAATTTATCCCAAAAATATGGAACTTTATTACGCATCCAAGTCAGCACAAGTCAGCGGGTGTTTGACGATCGGTCACCGAAGAAACACCACAAATGAATCATAAAGCAAATTGCTACTCGTAAGGCCCCGCTGCGTCAGCTTCAGTTATGGACGTCGCGTCGATGTATTAAACAAAGTTTCGGTTATAAAACGCAAAAGATCCTGATTTATCGTTTTTTCTCTCTTCGCTCATATGCTGGGGTTGTTCGGAATTATCATTTATTTAAATGTATTTTTTTCGTGAATTTCGTTGGAAGTTTAGTTTAAACTAATGGTAGTTTAAAGTTTCTTGTCTAATTTTTTGTTTTTGAAATTAGAAGTGATGAAAGTTTTATGCTGATAAATTTCTTAGCATTTCGTGTCGTATCGCCAACAGATAAAGCAAAGAGAATTATAAATGGAGGATTTCTTAAACTCTAGAGTAAAAAAGACAATATAAATCAGCTTTTTCAGAGACATAATAATTAAAATGTTTAATATTTTTAACCGACCTCAAAAAATATTGTACGTATATATGTATATTTTTTAATGTATGTTCACCGATTTCTCGGTCAATTATGGGCCGATTTTTAAAATCCTTTTTTTATTCGAAAGAACGCACTTTCGAGGTGGTCTCATTGGAACCAAATCAGTATCTTTTGGGGAGAAGGAGAGAAATTCGAGGGAAATCTTCAAATTTTAAAGGCACGTACAAAATTTTCACATATTTTTTATCTAGAATAATCAGATATTTGTGTATAATATTACATCTGAGCTGACGCGACGGAAAATCAGAAGTAATTCAGTGCAAAAGACATTCAGTTTGGTTTTTAAGCACTAACTAGTGCATATACTTTTATACTATAATGGTTAAAGCGTTAACCTAACAAACGGAGGTCACGGGTTCGATTCCCGATGGTGACAATAACTTTTTGTTGTTTTAATGGAACATTTGTCAATCATTTGTATCATTTGTATCACCTAGTCCAGGTAGCGGACCTCTAGGCCTGAAATGCTCCTTATTTTCAATCATGGTTTCTTTACACCTTTACTTGGCCTATCCATTGTAATATTAAATAAAATAACCGCGTAATTTATTGAGTAAATATCTAACACAAAAAGTGAAAAATAAAATATTTTAAACAAAAAAACTGAATCGGTCTCAACAAATAAATAAGGAACTCACTAAAATTTTAAAAATAATCACACTTAGATTTTTAAAACAAAAACACATTTTAAAATAAAATTTGTCCAGAATAATAGTTGCAATAACTAACTAAAAATAATTAAAAACTTTATGTAACCTATATACTATATGTATTTTATATTCTACTATAAACACACAATTTAGCTTAATACCTACCTAAACCTATTTATCTATTTACAATATTATTTTAACCACTACCAAGTTAGTAGTGGTTAAATAACTTTGTAGTCGGTGTCGAGCCCAAGCAATAAAAAAATAATAATACAATGTTGTTACATATACAAAAAATTAAATTACCAACAAAACAAATCTGATTTGTTACTCTAGATACTAGATGCTAGATATAAGTATCTTGACAGTTTTACACAGTACAACCTACTAAAGTCTGAATACAATCAAGTTAAAGGTTTAGGAACAGATAGACGATAAGTAAACAAATATTCATATCTAGAATTTACAGTGTATCCGTACTATGGTAATTCGGGTACTAGGGTCATGGACATAATCAAGGACAGATCCAAAAACTGAATGATAGAGGTGCTGAAAACATATCGATATATCGATATATTTTTTTTTAATATCGGTATATTATGGTCGTAAATTTATGTTTGTGAATGTTCCTATACAAGAGTGTAAAATCCGACAATGAAAATTATCACAGTCACGCCAGTAACGAGGCTGGGTAAGACCGGATGTCTTCTGGGATGATCTCCAAATTAGTCACTCACCAGTCGATAGACGTAATGATAGCGACCAAATTTAGACGACGTAAGTTCACTGATTTATTGAACGAATTGTATATCAAAATTTAAAAATATTAGAGGAAAAAAATCTTCAATTTTATGGAGTATTACATAATAATCAAACAGCAATTAAAGACATAAAAAGAATATTCTGAATTACACCAAGAAAATCTTCAAATTTCCCGTTTAAAAAATTCGATTATTTAATATGGCCAATTTCTCAATTCTCCTGCTGCATTGCTCGTAAATTGATTAGGATATTAGCTATTACAAGACGGTTTCGACCTATCGATATATCTAATTTTCAATAAAAGGGGCGCTTTTCATTCGGAAACATTAATAACAATTCTGACTCCCTCTTGATCGGTTCCTACGCAAATTGGCATTGGAGGAAATAAGCGGATGGGAGCCGACCAATAGGATGATTGAATCCGATGCATATTGAGCAACCAATAAATGCGCAGAATTCAGGGTGTAATTTTAATCATCATTCATATATGCCCTAAATTAGTTTTTTTAATTTTTTTAAATGTATTTAGTAAAACTAGAACTACAACTAAAAATTAATTTTAATTTGACTTAACCTAATAACAAAAAACTGCAACTAAGCTATTTTCCACTGAATCACTTAGTGTTCAAACATTTGCAAGGTCAAGGCTTTTTCCTTTGAGATATCTAATGCCATTATGCACATTTCGACGCTTCCACGTTGACGTGGTTCTAGAGTCTTCTTTGATGAGAATCTGCAAATGTTTTAATAGTGTCCTTAAACATATCAATTTCCAGGTCGTGATGAAGGCCGCAAACGTGTACATACGAAGGCGTATTCTTAACACTCTTTAGCACCTTAACAGGTCAATTTAAAAGTCCCCCCCTACCATAGAAAAACACATTTTTTTTGGTAAAATTAGTTTTTTTTATTCAACATAATTTCCTTCAAGGGTGACACACTGATTATAGCGATCCTCCAACTTTCGATACCATTTTTGCGGTACGATTTGTCCTTTTCTTCAAAATAGGCCTCAGTTTCGGTAATCACTTCTTCATTTGACGAAAATTGATTTCTTTCTCCCAGCGAGCATTCTTTTAAGATCTGAGAACAGCAAATAGTCGCTGCAGGCCAGATCTGGAGAATACGGTGGATGAGGAAGCAATTCGAAGCCCAATTCATGGAGTTTTGACATCGTTTCGACTGACTTGTGACCCGGTGCATTGTCTTGGTGAAGTCCTTCCTTTTTCAAGGTAGTCAATGTAAATTATTCCATGTGTATCCCAAAATACAAACGCCATAACCTTGCCAGCCGACTCTTGTGCAGTCCAATCGGATGACTGTAGATTGGACTCCGAAGTGAAATGATGGAGCCATGTTTCATCCACTGTCACATGTCGACACAAAAACTCAAGTTTATCATCTCTTCAAAGACTGCTCCGAATCATCAACTCGTCGTTGCTTTTGGTCAAAAGTGAACTCGCGCGGCACTCAATTCGCACAGAGATTTCTCATACCCAAATATTCGTGAATGATATAATGTACACATTCAGTTGTTATCTTTAGAGTGTCTGCTATTTCATTTAGTTTCAATTTATGGTGATTCAAAATCATTTTGTGGATTTTTTTAATGTTTTCGTCGGTAGCAACCTCCTTTGGGCGTCCACTGTGTTCACCGTCATCGGTGCTCATTTCACCACGTCTAAACTTATTATACCAATCCTCGATGGTTGATTTTCCTGTGGCAGTGTCCGGAAACTCGGCATCAAGTCAAGTTTCTGCTTCAACTGTATTTTTTCTCCCGTAACAAGGTGAGGTGGTGTCTAGTTTCTTCCGAAACTTCTCATGGAAGAATTATTGGGACTGAGGCATGGTAGAACATTATTCCCTTGATTTGATACCTTTTCGATAAACCAAAAATCAACATCGATATTTTAATATACAGCTATTTCGACAACAGACAAAGGATTTATAAAATATATTTAATTTTATTAAAAATATGTCTAACATGTTTCAAAGATTTCAATATTGCAATGAATAAGAAAAGGACCACAATATCACATCTCATTATTACTCTCAAACTTCACAAATACACCTATTTATTATTTTGAATAGTCTTCTTGACATTGATTTGTAAGAAAGTGTTCCTTGATATTCGACAAAAAAAAGTGATATCTTCTAGATTTGTTTTTCACTGAAACTCTGAAAAAAAGGTTAAATAATTAAAATTATTTTACAATATTGCCTTCCATAGCTTCTAATGGCATTTTATTTTATTTTAAATATTCCGTCATCATCTGTTACAGCTGGGACCTCTTGCTGTTATTCCTGCTAGTGGCGGGTTGGAATCCTGCTGGGACATGGTTGTAAATGTATAGTAGTAGGGAAGTAGGTAAGTATTATCCAGGTACCAGTAGGTAAATCATCCCCAAAGACATCCAGTCTTACCCAGCCTGGTTACTGGCGTGACTGAAATCATTTTCTTTGTCGGATTTTAGACTCTTGCCTAGGATAAGGACAAATATTAAACAATCACAAAGATACATTTACGATCATGCCCCAGCAGGATTCGAAGCCGCGGCTATCGCAACAGTAGGAGGACCGCCCTATCGCCATTGCCATTGCGCCACCAAGCCGGCTGAATTGAAAATTGAAATGGTATGAATTTATATACTCGCCAAACGGAAACAACTTGGACATAAACTCTATCAAATTTATTAGCTTATCGGGCGCAAATCCAAGTTATCATTAGATATCAAGATATTACTGTATTAATTTATACTAAAGCCTATTTGGTCATATGAAATGCAACTATGGGGAATCGTCAGCAAGCCAAATATATACATCATACAACCCTTCCAAAATCAAGTGTTGCGTGCCATTATCTATATTTTATACTATGTTGAAAATTTTATAAATGTGAAATAAAGTAATACAACACGATATTGCTCTAGAATTAATGGCGAGTATAATTCAACGTGTTTATGTGGAGTACTTCAGAAGAGTGTCAGTGCATCCCAATGTATTCGCTAATCAGCTAAATATGAGAAGTGACCGTGAAATACATAGACTAAAACGTTTAACACCATCCGATCTCATTATGGGACATATATAGACTTTAGAATAATCTTTCAAATAAGACTAATTAAAATAGCCATGTTCTACATGCCATGTATATATAATATAAACATAACAAATACTTATTGTCCTCTGATAAAAGATTATGGAACTAATAAGACTAATAAAAGATGTATCTATCATGAATGTCATGAATTTCAATTTAATGTAATTACATCAAGCATAATAAAAGAGCCATTTTTAAATTTTAATTAGGAATAGCATAAAAAATCACATAAACATAGCAAAATGAATTCAGAATTTTTTTAAAATTTTATTTCCAAAGCCTGACTATCATTTTTGAAGTATATTTTTTAGAAGTCCAGGTATAAGACTAATTGACTTCCATGTTTTGCTGACTTATATAAATCTACGCTTTCAGAACCACAAGATATTTTTAAAGACCGGATTCCGTACATATTATTATTAGCAAAAAATATTCGTATAATATATGAACAAAAAAAAGGTTACATTTTAAATGATCTTTAATTAAAGAAATAAGAAGCTTAAGAGAAAAATTATTAAAAGACCTTTAAATAAAAATCCGACATCTTCGAGATACGAGCTG
This sequence comes from Rhynchophorus ferrugineus, assembly GCF_030347505.1. Lineage (NCBI taxonomy): Eukaryota > Metazoa > Arthropoda > Insecta > Coleoptera > Curculionidae > Rhynchophorus > Rhynchophorus ferrugineus. Next base: position 24,336,903 of record NW_027472581.1, on the reverse strand, counting down.
TTCCTTCGGTAACGTTTATTTTTCGTCGGAAAAGTCAGCGGTCGGAGAGCTCCACCGTAAAACCTTTTATTGCATTATCTTCGGGCATCTTAATTAAAGCTTTTTCGGCTTTTTGCATATCTCCGCTAATTAGTAATAAGGGAGAAGTATAAATGCCTTGGAACGTTCTAAATGACGTTGCCACAAAAAGTCTCTGAAATACCTTTCGAAAAGCCCCCATCAAACTAATTTGATTCTTGTGATCTCTGCTTTGGAATTATAGTACAATTTACAATATTATTTTATGAGAAATTTAGGATATCTATGTTGCTAGCATACCACTAGGATAAAATAATAATAAGACGTATTGCATAAAACATCAACTAGTTATATGTAGATTACAAAATGTGTTAAGGCTATACTAATGCTATGTAAATAGATGTACTTGGTCATTATTCCATCTGAACAACTTACAATTTTTTAGTATTATTGCTCTTAATGGTTCAACAATCTGTCCAGTGTGCAATAAGTAAGTAATGATATCGTGTGTAAAGTATTAGTTAGTCCTTTTCGAAATGTTATTCTAAAATCTATATCCAAAGCGGATGTTGTTAAATCTTTTAATCTACACATTTCACTGTCATGTCGCACATTTAGCTGTTTAGCAAGCACATTCGCAAGTACACTAACACTCTTTTAAAGTACTTAACACAACCATTTTGAAATACATTCATTATGAGTTCTAGAAGGATATAACGTTGTATATATTATATATTATATTAGTACCGATTAGAAGCATCGACAAGGAAATATCGAAAAACTATCGATATATCGATAACATCAGTATATCGATATTTTTTGGCGATGTTTTTCAATATATTTTCTTAAATTAAATCTTGGAGTTTTGTACGTAATAATAACTTTATAAATATATATATAATAATAAATCATTTTTTAATTAATAATTTTGTACCAACTTCGTACTTAATTTTAAAGGTTCATCCAAAATATCTACTTTTTAAAATATTTAAAAATTATATATATATATATATATTAGGCTAATATTTCACTATTTGTATTTTTTCTTAAAAATACCGATATATTTTTTGTAAAATATCGATATTTTTTATACTTATACTTTACAAAAAATATGTCAAATCTTTTTTCTCTGATATATCGATATATAGATATAATTTTTAAAATATCGAAAACGAATTATTTTCTTTTTCGGTGGTCAACACCCCTAGTACTGATTATTGAATGTACCTTCGTCTGCCGGTTTGCCTTTAATAATCTTCTCAACTGAGTCTTTTCACCTAAATATCCATAGTTTAGCCTAAATGGAGAGATGCACAGTGATTTCCTAGTTTCTAATAGTTAATGCTTCGGCTGCTAAATAGGATTTGGATGTGTTGTAGTTTCTCTATCATTAGGTTGGAATACGTTAGCTGAATAGTCGGCGAATAAGTCTGCTTTTGAATAGTTGCGTTGAACCCACTGATTTCAATCAATTTTAATAAGCGGTACTCCAATAATTGGTCTTTTAAATCTCCTGCTTGCTGGGTTGCTTTCCGTAACGAGTAATCTTTGTCTGCTTTGGGGCTTAATTCACTTACATATTCCAAAAATAGCAACTATGTTTATAACTTTTGATTTATCCGGTTACTAGTTATGTTAAATATTGTTTTGTCTACAGCATTTCTGGTTCTAAGCTATACTCTTCTAGCTTTTCGACTTTTTTATCAATTTCCTAATTTCAAGGGGTAATTCACCTCATATTCTGTTTTCACTCTTGATATCGGTGTAGCTTCTTTTACAGCATATCGAATTTGTTCAAATACAGTTAGGGTTTGTTTCTCGCCTATACGATCGTCTATACTTTTGAGTCTTGCGTTTACAACTATTTGTTACCGCATTATAACTCTAAACGTGTCTCAATTTAAATTTACAAACAAGATTAAGCTTCTTTGTGATTTTCAGATTAGAATATTTTCATTTGTATTTGATTTTATGACATGTCTTTCGAAATGTAAAAATCTAGTAGGTACTGTATTACTGTTGGTGGATCAGTAAGCACGTTCGCGTTCTAAATTTATTCAAAATCGAAGCAAACTATTGTCTAAGAACTACACAGGTTTTTTGATCATAACAATGGCGTAGTCAAAATGTTTAAAATGGCACTGGTTCGGATGCTATCTGACAACCATAATTTCGTCATGAGACCTGCCAAGGCACCTGCCGGTAAACATACGAGAATGTTTCACCGACAATCGACGTAATGATTATTTTTACTGTCGGAGAAAATTTTCAAATAAACGTAGGTGATAGACATAGATGAAGTTCGCCGGATTAACTATTATTAAGTAAAATGTAAGCTTCAGCACAAAATATGTAAGTCCATCACCTAATGTTATCTGTGATCCAACCAGTATTAACTAAAATATATCATTTTATAGTTTGTTATACATTGACACAATTTCTGGCACTAATTAGAACGTGTATGTCTTGCTAAGAAACGGATTCGTTCGCGTAACAGCTGCCGTATTTACCCAGGTAATTAAACCATTCTCTCGGCAGCTTTATTTGGTCTTTGTTTCAAAATGGAAATTCACACCGGTGCCATCTTGTAATTATTTTCGCGTTAAAAAGTGATAATTTGCCGCACATACACGTCATCTGTTACGAGTTAGATGAGACGAAACGATTTAATTATCAATTATGCCTCGCTGGTTGATATAATAAACAGAAATTTTGTTTTCGATTATAGCGAAATAATAAGTAATTTTTCGACATCATTTAAAACACATCGGGGATATTATATTTTGAATTAGTCCTAACATTTTAAATATACTATAATAAATCGCTATAACCTCAACACTTTTATTTTATTTTATTAAATATGTATGTACTAATCGCTTGCCAATTTTATTATCATTATTACTAGTGTATATTTATTTTTCATTACCTAGGAAGACTACTCGTTTGCATTTCTCGATATTTCTGAAGGTTCTGATAAGATTCCAACTAATAAAGTTACCAAATTGTACTGAAAAGTCGTTACCGTTTTTTTTAATGTCCTGGCCCAGAGGGAGGTTAGCGGTGACGTGGGGTGCTAATCTCCCAACATGTCGACCAAGTCGCAAACAAGCAAGAACTTGAGCTGAGTTGTTGTTTGTGGAATGATTGAGATATGAAGTGTTTGATTTCTGAAGTGTCAGTTTCCCTCTGAATTTGATTATTTCTGTCAAACCATGGAGCGTTTAAGATTCTCCTGAGGAGCTTATTTTGGAAAATTTGAAGCCGTTTGACCTGGTTGGGTGTAACAAACTTGAAGTAGACATTAGATCCGTAGAGGAGTGCGGACCGAATTAACATCTTATAAAATAAGCATCTGATGGAGATGGGAAGCCTGCTAGAAGGGCAGATCAAAGAAGATAGCAGGTTTGCTATCCCCGAACCTTTCTGGGTTGTTTTCTGGGTTTGGGAATGCCAACCGAACCGTCAATCGAAGTGGAGACCTAGGTACGTGACGTTATCCAGCTTTGGAACTGTGGCGGTGTCGATCTTAAATTGGGAGACGCGCAGTGCGTAACGCTCCTTATAAAAAATTATGGCCTGGGTTTTCAGGGGGTTGATTTGCAACCTCCAGAATTTGAACCACTTGACCGCATGATCGAGCTGCTTCTGTAAATGGCTTAAGTTTGTAATGTTTTGATTTGAAAAATATGTCTTCCAAGCTATACATGTTATATTCTGCGAAAGTGACATCATCATAAATTTAAACCTTTTCAAAAATGTCAAGTTTCGTACCTGAAAAAATACATTTGCAATAATACGTTACTTTTCTTATTTAATGAAAAGAAAAAAGCCGCTGAAAATCGTCGTGTGTTGGTAGAAACTTATCGTCAGTATGCTCTAACACCATCAAACATTTAAGCGTGGTTTCGAAAATTCAAAAGTGGTGATTTCGATGTTCAAGACAAAAAACATTCTGGTATACCCAAAAAATTTGAAGATGCGAAATTGCAAGAGTTATTGGTTGAAGCAACCCGATGGTTAGCAACCGATTACAAGCGATGGGGATAATCAAAAAGATGGGAAGATGGGTGCCACATCAATTGAATGACGTCGAAATAATCTGTGAAAGGCTGCTTCGAAAGTATGATCGGAAGTCATTCTGCATCGAATAGCGACGGGTGATGAAAAGTGGATTTATTTTGAAAACCCTAAGCGCAAAAAATCATGATTATCACCGACAAGCAAAGTAGTCCGATCGACTCCAAGGCCAAATCATTTTGGTCGAAAGACAATGCTCACTGTTTTGTGGGACCAGAGGGTCGTAGTTTATTACGATACCTGGTGAAACAGTTAGTAGTGATTGCTACCGACAACACATTATCAATTGAATCAATTGATCGTAGAAAGTTTAGAATGGGCCCGAAGACACGGCAACGTGATTTTACAGAACAATAACGCACCGTCTCCTAAAGCAAAACCGATCAAGAAAGCGTTGATAACGCTCCTTCAGCCTACCAACAACACGCTCTTGTACAACAGCGCGTCGCCAATTTCGAAGAGATGTTGACCGTAGAAGGATTGTCCTCTTTTAAATATTAATAATCATAAACTATTGCAAACAGATACTGTTATATATCTTAGAATAAACATATTTACTAATAAAATCAAAACAACTTGTAAACAAATTATCCTCATAAATAATATATAATAGTAAATAAGATATTGAAGTATAAATCAATTCTTAGGCCTATATGGACGTATAGTATGAAACTGTAGGGCATTTTTAGCAAATTCAATACAGCCATCCGTCCAAAATGAAATGCTACGGGTCATCATTTACGCACCATATTTTGCAAGTAACTACCTAATTCAGCGCTATACCCCCCCTGGAAACTGTGAAATAACGAGTGTGATCCAAAATACCACTGTAAAGTTTTCTGAAAGAGTATCGGTGCACACGAATGCACTAGCTAATCAATCAAATATGTGAGATGTCAGTGTGTAGGTTAAACGATTACTACAATTTGACCTGAATAAAAGACACATAGAATAGTAATTAAAGTAAGTAAAATACTAATTTATAAGTTTGTACGGAGATTCACTTATTGGAGGAATTTTCTACATGTTATTGCGTAACATAAATCCCATCAAATACTTATTTTTCATTGGGCAGATTGTGGAATGCCAGAAAAGTGATTAAGAAAATTATTTAGGTATAGTATGCAATAGTAATTATTAACAAAATATTTTCTATACTCGGAAACTCATCACTTTTTTGTAAACCACTAATTTGATATAATAGTGAATCTCAAGTTATAAAGCTAAGATATTTCCCTATTATTTGTGCTGTGGTTAAAAAAGAAGGGAAGCGAGATTTTGTTGTTACATTTGTCTGTCCAACAGGCATGACGCAAAACTATTTTATGAAAATTCTATGTATTTATATTCCCGGTATAAAAGTTATTTCCGCAAAAAAAGTAAATTTTAAAGAAAAATTAAGGTTTGAAATAGTGTAATTTTAAATACGCGCTGAAACGCTCCAAATCTGTGCGTGACATAATCATTTTGCTCGCACTGGGCTGTTGGGACGAGTACAGGTTTTATTTACACACTTCATTTACATCTTTATTTTAAAAATGTTGTTTTGTAATTAGATATTCTAATGTATATCCATGATATAAGGTTCCATGACGTAATTATATATCAATATAAACTATAAATAAGTTATGTATTTTTGTTCCAAGTCACAAAAAAGTTAAAGAGATGTGGTTAAAAATTATAAAGCGCGAACCATCCTGTATAGTTTTAATATTGGTAATTTATTAGTATGAAAATTATTCTGATATAGGTATATACTAATTTAACTACATTTATTTATGTCTAAATGGTATCATAAACGTAATATTCAGATAATTATTCCCAACATATTTTGGATTGCCTTGATTGAATATTTTTTAGCAACAATTTTGCAAAGAAATATTTTATCTAAAATTCCATTATACTTTATACATGATTTTTATTAAATGAATTTCTCTGAATTTATTTTGTTCCATATTTCTCTATTAATTTATGGCTTTGCTTTAAAAACTTTTGCGAATTATTAACATGAACGTATAACAATGTGAGTTTCAATTTGAAGGGACAATGCTTGCTGAAAATGACAGGAAGGGTGGAAATTGGCAATGACACGTGCAGGGTACGTCTACGTCTCGCTAACGTTCGAGAATTCGCTAGCTTAAACTTTAAAATCAAATATTAGTTTGGATTTACTTTTTTGGATTTACACTTATATAATTATGGACCGATTTTCAAAATTATTTTTTATTCGAAAGAGATGGTCTTATTGGAGCCAACTCAGGATCTCATAGGGGGAAAATCGACGGGAACACCATCAAATTTCAAAGGCACGTACAGATATTTCACATATTTCTTTATCTAAAATAATTAGATATTTATATATAATGTTAGTCCTAAACTTATTTTTTTTTTTTTTTTTTTTATAATTATATACATTGTTACTAGTCGTTGCCGACTAACCTACAATTTGTCCTTATAATAGCTTAAATCTAGGTATATATCTAATAGGACTCATCAGTCCTACATAGTCTCTAACATAATAATAATTGTTTTAACACTTTGAGTTTTTTCTAATGCACCTCACTGCACTACACTACAACACACTACACAAGTTCAAATGGTTTGGTCCTTTTGAGTCTGCGTCCGGTTTTGGTGTTGTCCAAGAGTTGTAATACTTCGAAATTAACATGAGAGTGAAGTCTCTCCTCATGTCTCTTTGCAATTCTTTTAATTTCTTGATTGACAGTCGGTATCTGAAGATCTCGATGTAAATAAATGGTCCGGTAATATCTGGGTGCACCTACGATGCTTCTTAGGACTTTGTTCTGGAAAACTTGTATTAGATTTATGTTGCTTTTTGCGGAACATCCCCATAATTGTATTCCGTATGTCCATATAGGTTTTAATATTTGTTTATATAGAAGTAATTTATTATGTATAGTTAATTGAGATTTTCTTCCAATTAGCCAATACATTTTTCTATATTTTAACTCAAGTTCTTTTCTTTTCTTTTTGACATGTTCCTTCCACCGTAGTTTTGCATCAAGTGTCATTCCGAGATACTTAGCATTATTGCTGTATGGTATGACAGTGTGGTTTATGGTCAATGGTGTAAGCGCGGCCTGTTTATAGGTGAATTGAACATGCACAGATTTGTTTTGGTTAATTTGTATTTTCCAGATTTGGGTCCATTTATTTATAGCGTCAGTAGCCTGTTGTAGGTTTCGGGTTGCTTCTTCGCTATTGTTTCCGACAGCAAGAATAGCAGTATCATCAGCAAATGTAGCCATTGTAATGTTTTCGATTTGTGGTATATCACATGTATAAAGTAGGTACAGAATTGGCCCCAGTACACTTCCTTGTGGTACACCTGCTTTAGCTTCTTTTATTGTAGAGTAAGCTTCCTCTTGTTTCACTCTAAACATTCTGGCTGTGATGTAAGATTTTAATAGTTCGGTGTGTTGCTTCGGTAATATTTTCTGTAGCTTATGGACGAGGCCTTTGTGCCATACCTTGTCGAAAGCTTGTGCTACATCTAAGAATACAGCTGAGCATACTTTATTATCTTCATAGGCTTTTTCAATAACATCTGTTATTCTATGCACTTGATCAATCGTTGAATGTTTGGTAATAAACCCAAACTGGTGTGTTGGTATTAGGTTTTTTCTCTCTATAATTGGTTTTAATCTTTTCAAGAGGAGCTTTTCAAATACCTTAGCTATCATCGGTAACAGTGAGATAGGTCGATAAGCTTTTATATCATTTGGTGATTTTCCAGGTTTTGGAACCATTATTATTTCAGCCATTTTCCAAACGTCTGGGACATATTTCAGTCGAAATGCTGCATTGATTAAGTTAGTGAGCTTTATAATACCCTTTCTTGGCAGATTGTGCAGCAATTGCCCTGTTATTAAATCATAGCCTGGTGATTTATTTGGCTTGATGTTAGTTTTAATAACGTTGGTGACTTCTTTCGGAGTTGTTAATTGAATTGTCGAATTTTCGCCGTCTATGTCCGGTAAAGTATGTTCAATTTCACTTTCGTTTGGTTTGAAAGTTTTCTCTAAATGGTCAGCGAATGCTTCTGCTTTCTCCAGGTTGCTGCGTGCCCAACTTCCATGCATGTTTCTTATCGGAGGACTATGTAGACAGGATCGTTTTAGGTATTTAGTGGCTTTCCAGAGCGAGTAGTCTGTGTTCTTGTCATCTGTTAAATTTCGTAGATAGTTATTTATGGAATTGTTTTTAATTTCCAAAATTTCCCTCTTCAACCTTTGTGTTATGTTGTTTAAGATATTCTTATTTTCAGGTGTTCTATTTTGCTGCCATTTTTTCCGTAGTTTTCGTTTTTCAGCTACCATTTCCTTGATTTCTTTCGGGTAATTTATTCCTTTGGTTGAAGTTTTAATTTCTGGAGTGTTATTCCAAGCAGCCTGTTGGATGTCTGCAACGAATTTTTCGGTTTCATAATTTAATTGGTCTTCTGTCTTAAGGGGAACATTTAGTTGAATTCGATTGTTTATTTCTTCAACAAATCCTTCCCAGTCTGTCCTCTTGTTGGTTAATGTTGGATTTTGTTGTTTTCTTATAATGTTTTCACTCAGCGTCAAAATCACAGGTGTGTGATCTGAACTTAAGTCAAAATTTTCTTCAACTTCCATGTAGTTAGTGGTTATGTTTCTAGCTATAAAGAAGTCTAACAGGTCTGGAGTTTTCTCTGGATCGGTAGGCCAATAAGTTGGTTTTCCTGTCGACATGTAACTGCACCCTAGCTCAGCAGCTGCTTTATGTAATTCATTACCTTTAGTTGTCGTCATTCTAGATCCCCATCTTGTATTTTTAGCATTGAAATCACCACCGATTATAAATTTTTCTCCTAGGTTGTTTAGAACATTCAAGTAATTTTCTTTTTTTTGGTTGTATCTTGGAGGGCTATATATGGAAGCTAATGTAACCCTGTATTTGCTAGATATAACAGTTACTGCCGTTACCTGATTTTCTGCTAAACTGAGTCCGGGTTCTTGATGATGGCATATATTATTTTTTATTATTATTGCACTTCCTCCTCTTGCTGTGTTAGCTGGATGAATGGTGTGGTAAAAGTAATAACCTCTAAATTTAATAAAGGATTCCTTTGTCAAATGGGTTTCAGATATTAAGCAAATATCTATTTTTTGCAATTCTAGGAATACTTGTAGGTCAGCGTGATGTTTCTGAATCCCATTAGCATTCCAAATTGCGATGCGGATGTCTTTACTTGCCATTTTTAGTTCTTGAGGCCACCGCCCTATTGTTTTCGAGTTTAAGTAATCTTTCAGAAAACGATTCAATAATCTTTTCCTGGTTGTCCAGCTTTGCTATAAGTTTCAATAGCAGTTCGTTGGTTGTAACGTCTTCTTTTTTTGTTTCTTTTTGAGCGGTTTGGTTTATGCTTTGAGCATAGGTCATTTCATCGTTGATTTCGTTGTACATTTTTGGTTGTTTATTTTGAGTCACTGTTTTTTGCTCTTTAGCCTGACTGATTTTATTTCTTCTCTCTTGGAATGTTTTCGCAACTACGCATCCTCTGTAGCTTGCTGGATGCGCTTCATTGCAATTCGCACATTTCGCTTTTGTTCCTTTGGGTTTTTTGCATTCTCCCGTGATGTGTTTTCCTGAGCATTTTACACACCTTGGTTCCCTTTTACAGAATTTTTGTGTGTGTCCATGTAATTGGCATCTCTTGCACTGTGGCACAAGATTTGCCTTTCTAAGAGGTTCTATTTTTACTTCGACTCCTAGAATTTGTTTAATTTCATAAATTGCTTTTATGTCCGTGTTATGTTGGAATGATAACATAAACAGTGGTAAAGGCTTCTTCTGGACAACTATTTCTCCATTGTTATTTTTATTTCGTTCTTTTTTCAGGATATTTGTGACGTCAGTACATTTAAGTCCATTTTTTATTAACTCTTCCACTATTTTAGTAGTTTTAGCTGTCGGTGGAAGCCCTCTTGCCATTACTTTAATGTCTCTGGTTTGCTTATCTTCATACGAGTGCCATTGTAATTTTAGGAATTCCAAGCACTCAGCAATTTTCGTAAAAGTTTTACGACATTCGGCGTTTAATTTGATTTGTCCATTGTTTAATGTTGTTGCTCTAAATAGTATATTATTTGTTTTCATTGTTTCATATAGCAAGTCAAAGTCTGTGACATTACTTACTATAATTGGAGGTGGTCTCGGCACTTTTATTTCTTTATTCAATTCTTGTGCTTTAATGGTTTTTGGTTGTTGTGGTGAAGCTTCAGGTGTGTAGTTTGCTTTTCGTTTCTTATTTCTTTTAACTGTTATCCAGCCTACTTCTTTTTGCAATTCTTCCTCGTCTGTTTCATAGTTTACAGGCAATTTGTTTTCAGTGCACTGGTTCACTACGGGAATGCTAGTTGGATTGTATGTGTTTTGGTTTTTTATTAGGAGTTGTAGTGCATCTAATTGTTTTTGCATATTTGTTAGTGCAATTTCCAGATTCCGTCGGGCTGTTTTTTCGTTAATATACGCATTATAGAGAGCTTGCTCATTTTGCGTTCTCTTATGGTTTTCTTGACAAAATATTTGATTCTGTTGTGCCAGATAAGCTTCACCTGACGTTGAGGATTGTGTTTCCATCTCATTTAGTCTCTGGTTCTCTCTATTAATCATTTTTATTTAATGAATAGTTTAATTCACGTTTTTACAAAAATTTCAGTACCGGTATTTGTTTCAGAACCGTTATAACGCCGCATTTGTGGTACAGATGATGCACCTCCGACCCTTAACAGCCCCCAAAATTTTACCTTTGTTACTTTATTGCAGTGACCATCGTTTTAAACACATTTTCACTAAACATTTAACGCGCAGTTTTAACACTGTTATTGTCGTCACGGTTTTTACTTATTTTTTAAAATCGCATTTGTGGCACAGGTAGTACACTTTCAAATTTATTACACTGACCGTCGCTCCAAACACGTCTTTACTCTACGAAGGTCGAACGACAACTCATGTCCTAAACTTATGTGATGAAAAATCGAAATTTGTTGATCCCATCATATGCACAGCAATACTTTATGGCGTTGAATATTTCGCTTCGATAGCGATATGGATGACCCTGTATTAACTGTATGAACCTTATTAACTTATGGCCTTTTTTTGACTTGTGGTAGAAATTTTTAGTTCTTGAAAGCTTGAGCCGAGTTTTTAACTAATAAAACTTGCAATTTATTGACTTTTGGTCATCCAGACCGTTTTTTAATGTTCTTCAATGTTCTACCACATTTGATGGTTAAACAAATCGATTTTGTTTATTTGCCTTGATAAATCCCAGTTCAATTTTTACATTTATCTCTTGTTTCCTTTGGTGAACGACACCAATTTTTTAACCATGAAATATAAGATAAATAATCCAAATAAAATCAAAGTTCGCTAAAAGTTCTAGTGGTTGAACGTGGAATAGACAGTTAGGAAACGGTAGTAATTCGACTTAGTAATTCGACTTTTAATTTTAAAGTAAATGTATTTTTAATAATCCCTCTGTATTATAATATTATTATAAATAAATAATTTTGTTATTTGTTATACACTCATAACTCGATAAAACTAAATGTTATTTTATGTGGATAAATGTGAAAACTATCGAATTTAACAGTCATATTACCAATTATTTAAAAAAAAAGTTCCGCAAAAGTTCCGAAAAGAATCAAGCTCCGGATGAAAAGTTACAGTTCAAGGTACGACGATCGTTTTCCTGGTCTGGAGCGTCAATGTTATTTAAAAGCAATATCCCCAATATTCCTGATAGCGGGATCAAATTCAAATCCGAGATCTCAAAAGATAAAGCCCGTTTACCCGAGCTCGTCGAAAAAGGACTTCGAAACTCTTACCTCGGATATGACCTTTGCTGATTTTCATCTCGAGCCAGACGATGGGATGAGATCAGACAGCAAGCTGTTGGAAATAATATAAAGCAGAACTTGTTATTGGATATATACGAAAATTCCGTTAAATTCTTTTTTAAGGCATATAACAAGGGGTTTATTTTGTTCCATCCACGTTCCGACTCAATGAGCGCAACTATTTCGACTCGAGTAGGTTTTATGCCCAAACTTTTTCGACGTTTACATTCGATTAGGATCCGGCTTACGCAGGAGCTTTTTATATTTCCAGACATACTGAGTTGTCGTATGAATAATATCGATTACTGTTGAAATTTATTTTATGTTTAGGTAAATATATTCGTCGTTCATATTCAGATATAGAGTGCAAGCGCTATTTTATAATAATGTTTTAAAGATACAAATAAATTAAATTAAATTTAATATACTAAATATATTCTAGTTAATTATGAGGGTTGTTATTTTTATTTCTAGTCTAATAATGGGAAACAAATATTAATAGTAGAAAATGAATTGAAATAGATTACTCTTTACTATCGACCGACTCATTGGTCTACTTTATGTTGGTGCCTTTTTTTTAAATATATTTATTTTATAGTTTATTATATATATATATATATATATATATATATATATATATATATATATATTTAATAAACCTTTAACTCTTTTTGGCAATTAATAATAAAGGTTTGTTGCCTTTTTTTTAAAATATAATATATTTGGATCATTATATCAATATAATATCCATATTTTTGTTTTCCGACATTTTCCTTGACTATTGCAAAAAATTGCGATATATCGATATTTTTTAAAATATCCACCACGGTCCTCCGCAAAGACTAATCAGTAGTCCAAAAAGTAATCGACTGAAAATTGTAATTACTATTTCAATCAAGTATGTTTTCCACTATTTTCCCATTCGTGATAACAGACGAAGATGTACGAATTTCTCCCGTATTAATTTTAATTTGGCCTGTGACACAAAAATGGAATAATGACACAAATATACTTAAGAATATGTTAACAAAGGTAGCGATTTACAGTACAGATCACAGTACTAGATGGGTCGCTATGTAAGTAGCGACGAAGCAATCTGGCGTATCTTTTCAATTGTGATCCATGAAAGACCCCCTACAGTAGTCCATTTGGCAGTCCATTTAGAAAATGGTCAAGAGGAAAAAAGTCGAGGATTTGAGATTGTCGACACCGTTATGAACCAGGACGACGTAGTCAACTATCCCATGGAGTTTTTAAATTCACTGGAATTGCCTGGATTACCACCTCACAATTTGAAGTTAAATATAGGATCAATTGTCATCATGCTGTGTAACATTAATCAACCTCGACTGTGCAATGGAACAAGACTGGTTGTGAAAAAGATGTTGAATATCGTCATTGAGGCAACAGTCACAAAGGGAAAATGCAAAGGGGAAGATGTCTTAATCCTTAATCCCGCGTATAACGATGATTCCAACGGATTTACCATTCGATTTTAAACGTTTACAATTTCCAGTACGCCTGGCCTTTGCGATGATTATAAATAAATCTCAAGGCCAGTTATTGGAAGTTTGCGGAATCAACTTGGAGTTTCCCTGTTTCGCACATGGACAATTATACGTCGTGTGTTCGCACGTCGGAAAACCGTCATCTTTGTTTATTTACGCACCACAAAACAAAATAAAAAAAAAGTTTATCACAAAGCTTTAAATTGATTAAACTGTATCATAACTGTGTGGGTAAATATCTAATTGAAACCTTATAAATAAACAGTATTTCAGGAAAACTCTGTTTTTTTTTGTGTAATGTATAATTAATCGAAAATAATAATAAAAATTCATTCATACCGAGCATTTTTTTATTAATTACAGTTTATTAGGTCTTTTATTTATGGATTGAGGTAGTACGAAATCTGTTAGGCCAGCTAGTATTTTATATATTTGATTTGATTGTAAAGAGGAATGAAGTAATGAACACTAAATATTTGTTTCGTACCTTCTCAATCAATCAATCTCAATCAATTGTTTAACCATTGCACCCTTATTAAATACCAATATAATTTTATTTATTATTAATAGGTAATATATAGTTTATTCAAAGTATTTTGCACTTACGCCATCAAGATGTTTAATGTATTGCCTGCTGCAATTTATAAATTCGTTTTAGAATCAGACAATATTTTCTTTCTCATTTTATTCTAGTTCAAAAGAGACACAATGCTATCTCATTACTTCGAACACGTAAACAAATGAGCCTCTGAGAGTCGTCGTTAATAAGAGATTATTACTATATAATTAACTGTAGTTTTTAGATCTACTATAATGTTAAAATAATTTATATTTGATAACATTTTTGTTCACTTTATTTAGATTCGAATTTTGTTGTATGTCAAAGTCAAATTGAACTAAAATTCAGAGTTGATGCGGCAACATTATGATTTAAATGGCGTATGTACAAAATAACTTTGAACAGACTATAGAATAAGTAGGAATGTAGCGGCTAGGTCGGCAAACCCAGAACGTTAAAAATCAGTCTAATGAAATTAATATGTCCGAAAATAGTAAATGAAAGTACACGATTGAGACACTTTCGAAGCAGAATTGTAAATAACAACTTATTACTAAACAGTCGATAATATTTGCCAGTCGATAGTTCCCAACCCTATTTTTAATGTCTGGACTTCGCCGTTTTCCGTAACCTTGAAAGTGGTGTACCGAATTTACGGTACAGTCTATCAAAATAGCAATGAACTCACGTCATCTGAATTGATAACGTCAAAACGTGGAAATGTTGCGGCATAAACTCCGAGTTTTAGTTCATTTTGGCTGTGGCGTGTAACAAAATTATAACCTAAATAACAAATTATGTCTTAAGTAAAAAATTAAGTAATAAAAAAGTAAGACTACAGTTAATTACACAGTTATAACAATTTGGAAGTTAGGGTTGTGTTTTATTATATTTACATTTTTTCCCATACCATCTATGAGTTAGAGTTTTAAGTGCATTTTTTATGTAGTGGTATCCCCTGGACACCTAATCTGCCTAATTAAGAATTATATATCCAAGTAATATGTTTTACTTTCATTAGAGAGCATATTTACCTTTCAATCTTAGTTCTTATTTCCTTCGGCACAGTGTTTTCTTGTAAAGTAATTTTGATATCACTTTATTATATCACTATATCACTATAGATTATATCACTTATTTCTCCTTAGTTATACATCTTCCTTGATAAAACTAGATTTAATCATTGCATTCTGACTATCTGTAAAACAGTTAGTATTCTTTCACTCCTCGCACATTTTAACCAAATGCTCGTGTATATTCTGAGCAATTACACACATATCTGTGCACATAAAACTTTCGCACTGTACAATAAGATTTCCTACAGTTATCGTATATTAATTATATCTCACCTTTAGTTGTTTCCACTCTCATCACCCTGAATTGAAAATTGTCAACATTGAATTATAATCCCATATTCAGAAAATGTTATCAAAATGAATAAATAAGTTGTTAATTTCCAGTCTATCTATCATACATTTTCAATTCCATCATATATCAATTTCTTCTTCAATGTGGCTGATCGAGTTCAGCAGAACCAAAGGCATTTATGGCATTTAATACAAACTGATCTCTGCAGAACAGATATTAAAACGATTATCTCTGTCCTTTCCTCTCTCATAATTAAAATGGGAAGGAACTCGTAAATCTCCGTCTTTTGTCATGAATTAAAAAAGCATCGCACGTAAATTCCATCATTTTCATTAAAATACTATATTATAAGATCGGTAGGTCAGCTGTGTACAATATATATAACAGTGGACCAAGAACAGTGCCCTGCGGAACACATGAATATATTGGATGGAGGTCAGTGTATTCGTCACCCTGTTTCACAATAAATTGTCTGTGTGTGAGGTATGATTTGAGTAGTTGAAAGTACGTATGGGGCAAAAGCTTTTTCATGCAGTCCAATGTGCCACACCTTGTCGAAGGCTTGACATATACCGAGAAATGCAGCGGAGCAATATTTTATTTCATGTAGGTTTTTATTAATTTTGTTGACTAATCTATGTATTTGTTCTACTGTTCCGCGTTTCTTACGGAAGCCAAGTTGTATGATTATTTTGGGTCTTTTAATATATAGTTTTTCAAATATTCTAGAGATCACAGGTTCATAGAACGATAAAAGGAGACGCCTTCTGACTTTTTTTCTGGTTACAGAATCATGATGATTTGAGCCACTTTAGAAGACGATGAAATAAATAAGTAAATGATTAATGAATAGAGCATAATAAATAGAAAATAATAAATGGATAAGTGGAGATTTCATAAATAATAAATTGGAATTGAAAAGAGAAAACTGAAATAATCTGTGGACAAATTCACCTTTTGGTGAAGCTCAGGTTGTGCGGCACAAAACACAGCAAAATAAACTAAACAAGAAAAAGGTAGTGACTCTGAACATCGCGTCTTCACAAATGAACTCTTATGAAGTTCTAACTTCTCTTTGATATGTTAGGACATCACATCTGGCAAATACAGCCAGCGAAGAAACATTAACAATGATGCCATTCATGGTAATTATTACTGTATTCGCAAAGGCAACAAATTTTAGACTTAAAAATAAGCGGATATCCTGCCAATAATACTGTCGTTCAAACCCTTTTTTAAAGAACGTAAACGAACCAAAATTAAAAGGTCTATAAGGCTATTGAACTACGAGATGGTTTTCTAAGAAACAAATAAATAAAACTGGCTTTTTCAACTGTGACTGCAATGAAAAATAAAAAAAATTACGTTCAATATCATTTAGTTAACGTCATGAAAACAAAAAAACCCGCTGCAAAATTGTCTACTAAAAACACTTCCCCTAGCATCTGTTTACTATCTGCTTAAACAAAAGAGGGCCTTTACAACGTTATTAGGGAACAAATAGCATTAAATTATATGCACAAGACTAGAATAATAGCCCTCCGTCGTCCCGACAACAAATATTATCGAGGACATGATTACAGAGCAGAAGCGCCGTGAAAGCTCAGCACGGAAAAAGGAGACTTTCCGACATAATTACTTTTTCAGTTATTTTCCAAACGGGTCAGCGTTCCCGTGTTAATTTGATCATATTTGCAGTCGTATCGGGTAGGGCTCCAATTTCGGGAATCAGGTCACGTGTAGCCTCCACGAAAGGGAACGTCCCCTGACCGAAAGGGGAAAAGTGCCCCCGGGCCGCCGGCGAACGGAGAATTAATATTTTATTAGAAATATTCGTCTTTTGTTTGGGATCCACGACTGCCGTCTAACCGTTATAATTAAGAAATTTCTGATATTCGAGACTACGGGCTCTGTTTTCGCCAAATCCTATAGCAATTACGGGAGTAAACTTTCGGTCTGGTTGTTTTTTCTTGCTTTATTAATGAATTTTTCATTACTCTCGCATCTGTTATCGGTTTCCCACTGGTGTGCCCTTTGAATGTTTGAACTTGAACTGTTATTTGATGAATGTGCCGCGATAATATGCATTTTATTATATCATATACATGTGGGAGAGGTCATCCGTTGATTTATTTTTAATATGTCTGCATTTTCGATATTGACAATACTGTTGAACCACTAAGATAAGATTATATATTTCTTACTAGCGACCCGCCCCGGCTTCGCACGGGTGCAATGCTGATACTAAATTAAATACACTACAGAAAAAATATGAACGTTGTATATAAAAACATAGCGGCCCGCTCCGACTTTGCACGAGCATAAAATATATATGCCTATGTCACTCAATGAAAACATGATTAAAATCGATCCAGTATTTTTGGTTCATTCATTACTGCCCTTGGCCTGCACGCATTAAATTTGGAGTAAAACAATTCCTCTTCCCCTATACTTACTATGAAGATTTCCTGCTATCTTTGGAATATCTAAATTCATACAATTTTTATTACATTACATATTTTTATAGGGATATAGGGACAGAAAAGGCGACTTTGTTTTATACTATGTAGTGATATGTCTTCATTTTCGATATTGACAATACTGTTGAACCACTAAGATAAGATTATATATTTCTTATGAGTATCTATTAACTACAACTATAGTCCTTCCAATAAAACCGCCAATGCACCTCATCAACACCGTCGAACATATTGCCAAATTCACTGCCTGTCAATGTCAATGTGGGACTGCCTCTGGGCTTATTTCTAACATTGATTATTTCTAACATCATTTCTAACATTGAGAATTTGATTATTTCTAACAAACTGTGGAGCATTTAAGATTTTCCTAAGGAGTTTATTTTGGAAAACTTCAAGCCGTTTTACCTGGTTGGGTGTAACCAACTTGACATTAGATCCGTAGAGGAGTACGGACCGATTATCATCTTGTGAAATAAGCATTTAATGAAGATGGGAAGTCTGCTAGAAGGGCAGATCAGAGATATAAGATAGGTTTGCTATCCCCGAAACTTTCTGGATTGCTTTCTGGATTTGGGAATGTCAACCGAACCGTCGGTCGAAGTGGAGACTTAACTTAGAAATGCGTAACGCTACTTATGGAAAACGATGATGGCTTGGGTTTTTAGGGAATTGATTGATTTACAGACCTTCCTCTCTCCAAGCACAAAATAAAGCAATATTAATTGATGATTGATATATATATATATATATATATATATATATATATATATATATATATATATATATATTACAAAATTCGCCTAGAAATTGATTGCAGAATAATCGATGATGAATGGTAAAGATATAGATGTTCACATAATTTAAAAACAATCATTTTGCTCACTTTTCGTTAGTTTAGTTTATTTTTTGGCTATTCAGAGGTTATTTCTGACCTCTTTAGTAATTCACCCCAGCTACTACTAGAATTGTAGAAGACTATTGTGAAAAAAAGTGTCCTTGCGGTGCTGTAACTGCTTGAATTTTAACCAAAAATCCATTAACGTTACATATAAAAAAAGAAACTGGCTCACTGAACTATTAATGAAATAAAAGATCAATTCTCCAGCAACACTGTAAATATCATGCTGCTAGATAGATTAGAAAGAAAAAGTTTATTTTAAAGTTACAAAAATATTTTGATTAATACGTATTGTTTATTTTCAGTTTGTAGTTAATACATATAATTCCTTATAGCTTCAGCAATTAAAGAAACAATATTATTCTGTCGCCCTTTTTAACGCCCCAAACAAAATAATTGTTTTAGTTCGGTGAAAATTTGAACATCTCCTGGCATATCTAGATTTAGGTATGTTCCGCGAATAGTATAGTACGGAAGCTACTAATGTAGAGAAAACAAGAATTTCAGGTAAGGATCATGGATATTTTTAATAAACCCTTACAATTAAACATTTAAATTAAAGTACCGATTTAAAAAGTTTATTAAAAATAATTAAATAATATGACTTTTTATAATTTTAAAGAAATATATTTTTTTAATATGGAAAAATATCGAGTAACAAAAATATTGATACAATATCGATATTAAGCCTATCAAAACTCATTAAAAAAAGTCTTAATTCAAAAATTGAGTATTTTATTTGTACATGTTCGATGCGCGCTAGTAAACGCAACCCCTGCCGTCAGCCAGATGAGCCGAATGCCGACCGAAAAGTGAAAGAGTTTATTTGTAAAAAGATCAGCTTACCTCAATTTCTCTCTCGAATACGTTGCTAGCTCTTAGACTAGAAGTACGTGTGGGAAAAAATTAATTAAAAAATGAAGTTTTGAATCTCGAAATTTTATTCAAATATTATTAGCAAAATTATTAAAAAACTAACATACATTTATAGCTAGAGCACAATTTTGTTAACACTATTTAATCATCATATGCAAAATTATAGAAATAGTCAAAGTAGACGATAGTAACTAGCGAGTGAAAATAGTAATTACAATTTCAGTCATATGCACATTACGACTATTTTTCTATTCATAACAAAAGACGGAAATGTACGAATTTCTTCTCATATTAATTTTGAGAGATCAAAGGATGGAAATAATAAAAAAAAATTAAAAATAATTTTAAATTGGCAAGTGGCAGTGTGAAAAAAGGAATGGAATAATGATCCCAAATAACAGATTACTTGAAACGTTCCCGGCTTGACACACAGATGGCGCTATGATAGTATTGTTAAAAAAAATGATAAAAAAGAATTTCGCGTGTTGATAAAATATTATTTTTTGAATGGAAAAAATACAGTTGAAGCAAAAACTTGACTTGATGCCGAGTTTCCGGATATTACCCCAGAAAAATCAACCATCAAGCATTGGTATGCTAAGTTTAGACGTGGTGAAATGAGCACCGAAGACGGGGAACGCAGTGGACGCCCAAAAGAAGTTGTTACCGATGAAAACATCTAAAAAAAACAACAAAATGATTTTGAATGACCGTAAATTGAAATTGAATAAAATAGTAGACACTCTAAAGATATAAACTGAATGTGTACATCATATCATTCACGAATATTTGGATATGAGAAAGCTCTGGGCAAAGTGGGTGCCGCGCGAGCTCACTTTTGACCAAAAACAAAGATGAGTTGATGATTCGGAGCGGTTTTTGAAGGAGTGTTTGAAGATGATGGAGCGTAAAAAACCCGAGTTTTTGCGTCGATCTGTGATAATGGATGAAACATGGCTCCATCACATCACTTCGGCAGTCACTTTCAAGTCCAATCGGCAGTCAAGTGCTGATGCACCAAGACATCGCACCGCGTCACAAGTCAGTGAAAACGATGGCAAAAATCCATAAATTGTATTCTCCTGTATTATGTACCACCCTATTAGCTTCAAAATGACAGTCTTCTTTTGAATTATGTAAAATTATTTTTATATTCAATATATTTAGCTTCATTGTAAGGAGGAATGGAGTATATATACGACCGTTTTAAATACAATAATAATTATATTTACCGTTAATAAGAAGTATTTTATTAATAAGAATGTCGCATCGAATCATTCAAATATGAATGAAAGAAGTTTTAACATTCAAAAGGCTTCAACAAACTTTGAGAGACTAAGAAAATACGATAGCCCCAAGATAACGTAAGTGCAGTCAAAACTATTTTTTTATCAATCAAAATGTTTTTTTTTACCTTTTTACATTAACAAATAATCTTGAAAAATAGGGTCCCAAAATGCTGGTATATTAATGTTCAATAGATTATTATTTACCATCATATTACAAAGAAAACACAAAACATATATTCGCATATAGAATAATTCGCTACATTATTTTCAGGCGGTGGCTAGAACGGCAAAGCCAGAACGTTAACAGAAAAAGTACTCAGTTACTAAACAGTCAAGAGTTCCTAACCCTATTAAAAAAATGAGAATTATTTTTGAACATATGCACTTCATTAAATTGGAAATACACGCCACTGAAATCCGGTAATAGATCCAATGCACTAGCACACATTCCCTGGCCCCAGGAGGGATTTGCGTGGCCATTGACAAGAAATCACAGTCCTGCGAGGGCCCTATAACCTGACCGAAAACATATGACGTCGTAAATCTTGATACTAAGCCCTCTGGATCAGGATTAGGTATTGTCCACTATGACGAGTACGTGTTACCTATGTCGACATGGTGCAGGGTGACCCAGCCAATCTTTAGTGGTTTTCCCTGTTTTTATTTTCGGTCCGACGCAGGGACGTAGTTGCAGTCCTTTTGTTTAACGAAAATATACACTAATAGAATATCAATAGTTTAATTTGTTTACTTTACTGATATATATACACCGACTTTTAAATATTTTTTTAAATTTAAAACGAAAATAATATATATTATAACATAATAAAAAAAAACAAAGCTACTAAACAAAACAAAAATATTCAAAATAAAATGTTTACTTTTATTTTTCTTTATACACATTTTAAAGACTCCTTTTACCAACGATGGGTTTATCTGGACTGGACCTACAGTTTAACGTGGGCTCCGAATCACGGTCCTCAGCATTAAGCCTACCGACTGACGAGTGACCAACTTTAGAAATCATCTCAGAAGACATCCGGTGCCACCCAGCCTGACTGGGATCATTTTCCTTGTCGGATTTTACACTCTTGCCTAGAACATTCACAAACTTTAAACGGATCGTCCCATCGCTTTTACCACTACGCTACGAAGCCGGCTTTTACTTTCATTGCCTGTGTGTTACTAGGTAACCAAACAAATCACTAAAAAATGTGCCTTCATCATTTCATCAATAATTATCTTTTCTATATAAATCGAACCTTTTCTGCCCAAAAAGTGTAGCCGTGAAGAAATTTAGCATTGTTAAGCTTATACGGAGGATGTTTTTATGCCTAATTTTTGTTAATTTACTATAGAAATAACTAAATTCAAATCAAAAGAAATGCGCCCAAATAAAGCAATGAGGTATAATCATCAATGGGTGACACAATATATATATTATTAAAAATAACAGTGAACACATGTCATCACGATGTCGAATGTATTGCCTATCAAATATTATAAATTAGTTTTAAAATCAGACACTATTTTTCCTTCTACTTTAAAACAGATATAATGGTGTCTGATATGTCCGAACATGTAATTGAATCAACCTATAAAATTCGACGGATTGTCATATATCTGTAAAGTTCTTCAAAGCATTAGTTACCGGTTTGGTTGGGGCAGTGGTAAAGGCAGGACAGCCGACACTATGTTGTGATAGTCGTGGGTTCGAATCCTGCTGGGGCATGGTTGTAAATTTATGTAGTTGCGTACTTGTTCTAGGCAAGAGGCCAAAATCCGACAGGGAAAATGATGCCAATCACGCCAGTAACCAAGCCGTCTTCTGGGATGATTTCTAAGTAGGATACTCGCCGGTCGGTAGGCTTAATACCGAGGACCGTGGTTCAGAACCAACGTTAAACTGTAGGTGCAGTCCAGATAAACTGTCCTTGGTAAAAAGGAGAATTTAAAATATAAAAAAAACATTAGTGACAATTTACCCATTTTAGTTTATTTCAGCTTCGATATATAAAATCCCAACATAAAGAAAACAATTTAATAAAAATATTGTAAAATATTATTCATTTTAACATTATAGTACATTTAATGCATATTTATCGAGGGACTTGACAGTTAATTAAACAGCCACAATAGGTTTTTTAAAGGTTAGAGCTACTTATTATATTTACATTTCACTTTTTTCTAAACCACCTATAATAATCACCTGAAGGCTTAATCCACCTAATTAATAATTATACATCCAACTAATGTATTTTAATATCATTAGAGAATCTATTTTCCTTTCTAGGTTTAGTACTTGTTTCCTTCGTTGCTGAGTTTTCTTGTGAAATAATTCTGATATCACTGTATTTCTCATTAGTTTCTTCTACCTACTTGTATATATTTGTACTCTTTAACATGGTATCTTCAAAACTCAATGTATGTTTTTCAAGCCAATCCTTAATTACAGCCTTTGCTGACCACTTGTTGGGGTATTTTTGTTGGATTGCTGTTTCTAGTATCAAGAACGATGTATATGCAATGAGTTGTAAAAAATATTATTATTGACTAAACTTAAGCAAATGCTATTCTAAATTCTACCTTTTTCCATTAACTTTTATTCTTTTAGCACTTTTTCTTGTCAAGGGTAAAACATAAATAAAAATCACAAGCCTCTCTTAATTTCATTATATGGTTTTAAAAATTGTATATTCTTAAATGCAATATCTGAAAGTTGCACTGGACTTCTTCATGGGTTGTTTTTATACTACTTAAATCATGTTTCCTAATAGTGTTCGAAGTTATTACTTATACCTGTTGAAGTACTGAATCTTCCTAGGTTTTCTGTGTAGTAATATTCCTGGTATTTTTATGGAAAATATTTTTTGAATAAAGCTATCACCAAGGTAAGTAGATGCTTTCTTTTCGGTGAATGCAAAATTATATGCTTTTTCTTTAATTTGAGATATTTTAATTATAGTACGACTAATATTCAGTACAGCTGCAATACAATAAAAATATTTCGAGAAATTTAATATTTAATAGCACCAATACCTTTTCCATTCCTGATCGAAGTTATTGATTAGTAATAATCTTGACGTAATTTGTTATTAACTGAGTATTTATTTGGCCTTGGCATTTTCAACCAAAATTCATTTGGTTCCCTATTAAAGATATTAAAAACGGTTTGAAATTTATGCATATTAAATTAACCAAAACACCACATCATTTGCCGGTTTATAACCATTTCTCATTAATATTTTGAAGAATTTTGTAGACATTTGACAACCAAACTCTTAGGTTATATGTTAAAAATTATGAGAAAGCATTGTATCTCTTTTTAATTGGAATAAAATGAGAAGGAAAATATGGTCCTAAAACTAATTTACAAATTACGGCACCTTCAACTCTGATACGGTAGATTATACGCCGTATCTATTATGATCTATTTACAAAATATTGAAGTCGGTCTATTTTGCGGATGTATGTGAACCGACGAATAACTTTACGTCCTTGCGTAAATCTGGCAACAGTGTACCGTGAAATGCCAAAATTCAACTTAAATTCCAGGAAAAGTACCTTATTGGCAAGTCTTCACGTTTTGTATTTGAAACGATATTAAAACAGAAAATTAAGAAAATTCGTGCGAATTCAGATGTTACTAAATTGTAACTAATAACAGACTGAATAAGTAATTTAAAGCAGTGCTGTTTAAGATTTTATATTACTTGTGGTTATTCCCCTATTGTTCGTACTATTAAGGAGTTATGGTAGTTATGATTTAACTATTAACAAAGTATGGTCATATAATATATTTTACATTATTTGTAGGGAGAACAAATTAATGTTATAAAAATTATAATAATTAATAAGGATTAACAAAATTCCAGAATAACAAGAATCTATTGTCTGTTATCTGTTTACAAACTATTTAGAATTTTGCAAGCAGTTTGAGATTCGTAATATGTAAAAACTAGTCAGTCCATTTTCAATTTTAAGAATTTCAGGTGAACGATCAGGACAGCTACAAAAATTGTTCTTGATCAGAAAAAGGTAGTAATTAATGGTATGGCTTGTTGATATGTTTCTGTCGGTATAAACTTTTAATTGATTTCAGGTTTATGAGGACAAAAGACATGACTACAATGTAGAAAGTAGTAAATTAACAAAAGCCATATTAGACAAATTAAAATCAACAAAAGAAGGGATAAAATATTTTAAATTATATGAATATATATTAAGGTGTTTATGTTTAATGCAATTATTAATTTATTATTAAGTTGTGAAAAGTCAATAGTTTATTTAATGATTGTAAATACATTACTATACAATAATTTTTAAATTGTAAAAAATAAAGTGTCTAATTATTATCGTTATTACTTTAGTCTACAAACATATGTTATTAAATTAAGAAAAATCACATATCTATACTTTTTATATATACATTTTGTGTTCTAACATTACAGTTCTGAAAATAATCTTAATGATACTCTGATACTTTTGTTATATGTCCAGTGCTGTAGTCTTAAACTTATCAATATTTTTTTGATTATTGAAATTTAATGGAGATTAGATTTAATTAAATGCCATTTCAAAAAGGCTAGTGACTGTAAGTTATAGAGATAGTTTGTGTATATTTTAATATACAATTTATTATTTTAATTCATGTTACATATCAAATTTATTTCTGATCTTAAATTGAAAATATTCTGAGAACAAGTATTAGTAACATTACCATGTCAATTTTGAATTATACTCTTTATTATAAGAGTAACATGATTAATAATCGGTGGTCGAATTTTGATTATCGACTGATTACTAGTTTACATGATCTACATATATACATGATCTATATATCATATTATGTATCACAATTCTACATGTTACATATCGTTATATCGTTTTCGATATTTTTAAAAATATATCCATATATCGTAGGAAAAAAAATCGATATTTTTTTTTAAATAAGTACAAAAAATTCGATATTTTACAAAAAAATATTGATATTTTTAAGAAGAAATAAAATAGTGAAATATTAGCTTCAAAAATATATATTTTTTCTAAATTTCCTAATAAAATAGTCATATTTTTTCAGAAAATAAGGATATATGGAAATTATTTCTGCATCCATAGGGTATAGTAAAAATTTTGGCGACGTTGCCACAATGCTAAATAAGTTGGCGCCAAAATATTTTGTATCCTACCATAACCTTGATTTTAACTAAACTTTTTTTGTGGTCAATAGATTAATGCGTTCAGTACTCGTACAAGACAATTGAAAACAATTGTAAAAGTTAGTTGTTTAAAAAACTAAAAGTTGTTAAAAAAGTTAATTGTTTTTGTTATGTCGTCTTTACTAAGTGCGGATTTGGCAGCCGCGTGTAATGCCTTGGGTTATTTTGATGTTAAATCAAATAAATATTATGCCGATTCGAACACTTTGGAAACCGTAAAAGATTTGATTCGATATTTGAGGAGAGATGACGAAAGTCACGACATTCGAAGGCAGTTAGGGGAGAGCAAAGTTCTGCAAACAGATCTATTACCTCTTTTAAAAGGGTACTGGGAGGAGACAGATTTATTTGATGTTCTATTGAGGTAAGTAAACATAATTCAGTTACTTTTACTATTTATAAAATACTTATTATATTTATTGTTTTTCATACTTTGTTTATTTAGGTAATGCTTTATTTGTTGACATTTGGTTAGTTCCTTAGTATTATCAATTGTTAATTATTTATTAATAAGTTATTTATTGTAGTAAATCACAACAGTTAAATTTATATAATTATGTTTTTGTATCTGTTTAAATATTATTAGTTAGATAGTACTATTTATAATAACTAATTCTTATATTGCATGCTAATTTATAAGAAGAGATTAATATATCGATAGATTATATCTACTCGATTAATGATAATATATGTTTCAGATTTATAGGTGGGATATTGCGGTTTTTGCATTGTAATTGGAAATATATATATCTGTATAAAGACTGCAGTTTTTCATTTCAATACCACAACAAGAACTATTTTGTCGATTGGTCTTTATGTTTTTTATGTTATACTTTACTGAACTAATTTATTGGATTATTTAATAATTTTGTATTTATTTACTGGTTCTTTTCTTTCATTTATATACACTTATTCCTGTATCATTTATTCCATATATTTCACATTCATACATTTGCTATGTATTGTTAGTTTTCTAACATTCTTGATAGTTCCAAGAGTAGCTTATTAAAGGTTTGTAGGTTCAATAGATTATAAATATATTTTACACTTTAGCCTTGATGTTTGATGAATTACAGAATCAATCATATGAATTATGAAAAGTAACTTGTAATTGATTTCAATAATTTTAGGTCTTCAATGTACTAGTAAGTTATTGATGTTGTATTGATATTGCTGACTGAATTCAATAGTGATTCTTTTGATCAATATTAGTCCAGACCTACAAGCTATTACTCTTTTAAGTAACCTGTCATTTATCAGCAGTGTTACAGTTGTCACACCTTTAACATCTCTTATATTTTAAAACTGCCCAGTAAAAAACCTGAATGTTTCTCTCACTTAAATAAAAATGAATATGACAGGCAAATTTATTAATTCTAGTTTTGTGATATGTAACGATTTTAGAACAAAAGTTTTGCATTTAGAAAGGTCTATTTAATTACATATACTAATAACATTTAAAAGGTGATTATCCTTCTTTTAATGGCGTTTAAATTATAAATTGTTCAAAACAATTCCTATCAGGTTGTTGAACCTATAAATATCAATTGGTATCTCACTCTGCACTACATTGTAAAAGTTGGGTCTTTTCCTGAGGTAATTCATGATGTCTAATGCTTTGCTTCTATGATGTGGTTCCTTATTGTCAGTGGGTGGCCTTAGTGTTTTGATAGTTAGTGGGTATGCATATATTCTATTCAACATTTGTATGTCTAAAACTAGAGTTAAACAATATTTTTTATGTAATTTGACTTGACTCAGAAGGAGAAATATATGAGAATAGGCTCAAACATTTTCATTATAATGTAATTTACAATAAACAAGATAACGTAATTCAGTTTTCTTGATTTAAAGTCTTTGTCGAATAATTTTATTCAACAACTTTATTCCATTTACATATAAAGTGACTTTGTTCAAGTTATATTTCTAACAAAATAATAACTAAAACGGAAGATTATAAACAGTCGGGTTTTAGTTTATAACTCATAATTTCGTTAAGCCATAAAAGCGAGTTTAACATGTTATAGTTTACTGCCGCTATCTAATTATTTTTCAGCGGCAATTCTGATACATATGGATATGATTAAGTTTGAAATGAAACTCCAGAGGGTCTTTTCTGTCAAAACTTGAGCCCGCTAAGCTAACCTTAATATGAAACATTCAAAATTATATTTACCATAAAGTGGAATTATAAAAATCCGACTCTTAGGTCTTAAACCGGGAAACTTCATAGTCCCAAGTGCAAGCGGAAAAGCTATATTTCAAGATTTACATATTATTATGCTTACCTAGAACGAGCTATGCTCGCGGTGAGGTTTTAAGTACACTTGGTGTTGCTTACATTCCGACAGAGGTGCGGGTGGGGATAGCTACTTGGAGGAGTGTTGTAAAATGTATGGGATTAGGACTTTTGAGCGGGTTAAAGTTTCCCTCGTGTTATAGAAATAGTGTAGTGTGAAAAATGTTTTCTTTAAATTAAGGATGTAATTAGCGAGTATTGTTAACAAGAATCAATTACCACAATTTTTGCAGAATATTTCTTTGCTATACATTTCAGATCACTGTAATACTTTCGGTATTAAACAATTATGAAAAAATTTATTTTCTACAAGCTTTTATTTTAAAAGCTTAATTCCTCTTAAAGCTTCTTCGTGCTTAATTTCGATTTATTGAAGTAATTGTAATTAATACCCAAAATTTGTTAACTAAAGGCTCTTTGGCATAATTGTGTATCCATCCATAGTATACCTAAAATAATAATTTTACTAATTCATTGATATCTTTATCCAATATTTGCTGTTATTTGACACTACTTTGACACCAACTTGATTTTCGAGATCTTTTCTATGTTTTATTTCACATTATGTCATATAGTCAATGCTTTAAAATGTTTACAAATGTTCTGTTAATAATTCATAATTTGTTCTATTTGGCATTCCATCTATGCAAATTATGTAGTTAGTTTTATTTTCATATGTATTATAACAATAAATACACCAGGCTGATTAAAAGAATAATCTTTACCTAAATTATTAAGTAAAATTGCATTGTTTTTGCTTATTTATTTCGCTCTTTGATCTCACCATTGCATGTAGCTCTTCTTTAGCTTGTTTTCTATGGCTTTCATTTATCTATTGCTTTCTATTTTGTCTTATAACCCAGGTGTCCGAATTAAAATTCTATGAAACTATTTCATAACTGTTGATATTCTATGCAATATCCATTTTAACTATTGATCCACAAATTAATGAATTTATTACCTGCAATATTCGGTTACTGCTTTCAGGAGATTAATATCAGGTTTCATTTGTAAATGTATTTCTTAACAAAGCAATACCATTACAGAAAATCCTTAATAACCTTTATACTTATCTTTAGTACATTGATATACTTTGTCTCCAGGACCATATCAATGAATAATAGTCCTTAAGTACTTACTCAAAAATATTAGGCCTAAAAACTCTTCCTCGATATAATCGTTAACCGCGCTAAATTTCACGCCTCCAAGTGCTCCCGTTTTCTTTAATAAGGGAGACAACATTTTGTCCAAGACGATTCGTTCGAAATTCGCATTTTCAGAAGTAGATATCGCTAATCAATACAAGTACTTAATATAAACTGGATGTTACAATCAAATGATCCAGAAGGCCTAGGCTCTTCTTACTAGAATTATTTGATATTATTTTAATAGTTTCAAGCCAACCAGCCAAAAACTGCTAATGAATCCAAAAAAAACTTCTTACCCCATTTCTAAATGTCTAATCATTTCTATTCATTTCATAGTCATTTCTAAAAATTTCTAAAAATCGCTTTAGGGCACCACTATGAGGCGTTTTTTTGTGGCGTATTCGGCTTAAACGATACTTGGCTGTACATTAAACATCTTGATGAGTTCACCGTTATTTTGAATATACTACATAGTCTATCCAAGGTTGTTGTGAACATACGTCATCTAAATTTATGACTTCAAAACGTCGCAATGTTGCCATATCAATTCATGAGCTTTAGTTCAGTTTGGCTTTGACATATAACAAAATTATAATGTAAATAAAATAATTAGACAAAAATAATGCTTTCAAATATAATTTATTTTAACATTATAGTAAATCTAATGCATATATCATCGATTGACTTAAAACTATAGTTAAATACACAGTTATATTTTGTAGGTTAGGGTTGTGTTTCATTAAATTTACAAAACAGTTACTATTCTTTCTCTCCTGACACATTTTAACCAAATTCTCATGTATATTGTCAACAATTAGACACATATCTGTGCACATAAATCTTTTACACTCTACAATAATATTTCCTACAATTATCATATATTAATTATATACTCACCTTTACTTTACTTTTTTCGACTCTCATCACCTTGTCTTAGAAATTGGCAGCATTGAATCATATCATATTCAGAAAGTTGCAATCAAGTGAATAACTAAGTTATTAATTTTCAATCTATCTAACATTTATTCACAATTCCTATCATTTGTCAATTTTTTCTTTAATGTGTCTGATAGAGTTTATCCAAACCAAAGGTATTATCAACCAATCCTGTTTCTAGCATGAAAAACAATATATCTGCAATGAATCATTAATAAATGTTATGACTAATAAAACCTAATCAATTGTTACTCCAATGTTTACCTTTTCCCATCAACTTTTGTTATCATAACACTATGTTTATTAACATCTTACCATGGGTGACCATTGGGTATATTGATGCCATTCTGAAATAGGCATGTCTCATCTAAATACATAAATTGAAATAATAAGTCTCCCTTCATTTCTTCCATTATACCTCCTCGATACTTTTCATACTAACAGTTTCCTCTGAAATAATTGTATTAAATTATGTTTGTATTGAAAAACTACTCACTGTTTTTATACTCCACCCGCTTCATTCGAGGACGGTTTTTTCGTTGAATTCAATATTAAATGTTTAATTTTTTGAGATATTTGAGTGATCGTGTTCATACTAATATTTAGTGCAGTTGCAATACGCTAAAAATAGTAAGCAAAACAGTAAAAATGCTTACCTTTTAACGAATTTGACTGGCAAGAAGTCATTATCTCGTTCTTGTTCAAAGTAACTGATCAGAGACGCAATCTGTACTGTCTGGCTTCGGAATTTTTAACCACAAGCAGCTATTTAAAATTTATCCAAACATGCAATGCAATGAAACAACCTTTGCCGGTTTATATTCTCTTATCACTATCGTGTTGAAGAATTTTGTATACGTTTGACAACAGGACGACCTTGATAGACTAGTTCGTTTACGTGTTCGAACGTATCAAACAGCATTGTATCTCTTTTTAACTAGAATAAAATGAAAAGTAAAATGTTATCTGATTCTAAAACGAATTTACAAATTGCGGCAGGCAATACTTTAGATGTTTTGATGACGTATGTACAAAACTTCTTTGGATAGACAATATATGAAAACATATTAGGTACGAGGGTCACTATTTATATTTCGGGAATAGGAAAAAAAACAACAAATAGTTAAGCTGCGAATATATTTTTTTTTCAAAGCATTTATCCCATTCCGAATAAAGTATCTTCAAAACATGATTTTTGGACGCTCCACTAGCTTCTTCGGGCGATGAAAATCGTTGACCTCCAGTTTATTCTTCACGAATGGGAACAAAAAGAAATCATTGGCTGCCAAATCAGGGCTGTACGGCGGATAACCCATCAATTCAATGTTTTGAGTGTTCAAATAGTCTCTTGTTTGAGCTGATGTGTGAGAGCTCGCATTGTTATGATGAAGAACAATCCGGCATCTCTTGTTTATTTTCCTTATTTCACCGAAGACTTCTGGCAAACAAATAGTTGTGTACCAATCAGAATTTACTGTTCTACGATCCTCTAGAGGCATTGTCGCAATATGCCCAATTTTCCCGAACAAACAGGCCACCATTTCCTTCGAAGTGCTTTGTGCGCGAACAACTTTTGTTGGATTTGGTTCATCTTGGAACTGCTGCTTACTTTCAGGCTCATACGAATATATCCATGATTCGTGACTTGTCACAATTTTATAAACGTCTTTCGAAGCACCACGATTGAATTTCTTAAGCATTTCTTTGCACCAATCGATACGAGCCTTTTTCTGAGCAATTGTCAAATTGTGTGGGATCCAACGCGAACATAACTTTCGCACAGCTAAGTGTTCATGTAAAATATCATATATGCTGGTGGAATTAATGCTTAGGGATGCCTCAATCTCACAATAGGTGACATGACGATGTTGCTTAATCATTTCGCACACAGCATCGATGTTTTCTGGTACAACAGTCGATTTTGGACCATCTTCACGAAACTCGTCGGACAGCGAACTACGACCACGATTGAATTCACTAAATCAGCGATACACGGTGGTTTTTGATGGAGCTTTATCGCCAAAAGTCAAATTAAGTTGTCGTAAATCATCGCACGATAATGTTCACGATTCAATTAAATTTTTTGCCGAGACGAAACTTTCAACTAAATATAAAATAAACAAATAGTGTTCGTGCGACAAAATGTTCCGAGTACGTATATCGTCAAAAATGTCGAATTTTACGATGGAACCGTCACATGGACTCACATGACAACAGTGTCAATTCCTGAAATATAAATAGTGACTCTCGTCAGGGGTGTGCAACTGCAATGGTAAGTAGTGGGGCAAAGTTTCGCTTAGTCCAATCATTGGCGGCGCTGACAACGCGAATTTGATTGGTTAGTTTAAAATAGTTATGTAGAAACCTGTAAGGAAAATACTTTGCTTTGATTGGTCTGCCATTTCCCCTGATTATTTTGTGACGTCACATTTATTGGCCAATAGTATTTAAATAAAAATCAAATTTAAATTTTAAAATTAATTTATTAAAATAAAATCCTATACAAATATACATAAGTGTAAATAATATAAATATATATAAACAAAAAGCAAAAAAAAACAATTATGAACTCTATTCTAGGCAATATTAAAATAACTATAATTCTTCTATAAGGCCTTCCCATATGTTTAGTGCCATCAATTTTATGGGATCTATTAGAGTTCTAACTTATCTTGATATATTGAAGGTAAACTTTAAATCCTTTCCTGTTGATATTACATTAACTTCATTAAACCAAAAATACAATCAAACCTCAGAATAACTTAAAATTTTGTCTTGAAAATCATTATGGATTGGACAGTCGAAACACTAAAAATTTATGTGTTTTTTAAAAATATTTAGATTTTAGAGTATTTATGGAACTATTTTTTATTTAGAGTATCTGTGGAACTACTTAATATAGAATATAGACAAATATTGCATGTTGTCTCTTTTTCAGAAGTTTTGTTAAATAGCCTGAAATAAGACTAAAATACAATATTAGACTTTTGTTTTCCTCAGAGCAAAATTCTCTGGAACTGAAAATATAGACTCAACTGGTGATTTAACAACCTCAAGTGGTACTAGATCTCCCGTTAAAAAAGAATATAAGTTATCTAACATGTTCATCTTCTTTGCAATTTTCTCCGGGAGAATGATGTGAAAAAATTGAAATGATGAGCCCTTTTAAAAATTTTTCGAACATACTAGGGGAAGGATGCTGTTTCTACCTCTATGACCTCTAATAGATCCAACAAAAATCTTTAAGCAATCTTGGTTAAGATTTGTTAAACAAATGTAGTTATTTGTAAATTTAGACAAAATAGATTTCTTTAAGTTAATAAATCTAAAAGTAGCAATTAAATTTTTAATTGATGGCACCATAACAAATATTTTCTTAACAAGGCAATCAAATTTAAATATATAATTCCTCTACTATAAAATGATTGAACACTGATTGTTCTAAAAAGTTAAAGTATTGCAAATATTTTAGGGATATTTTACAATTAAAAGTAGTATTTATTACTACTAATTATCTAGTTATATTAATTATTACCTTCTTGTAAGACTTCTTTATGTAAAGACATCACACTGACAACATACGCACAACTTGGTAGATTAATTTTATTACTACTAACATCTTCATAAGTTTTTGAATTTCTGTAAACAAACAATATATAAACAGACATGTAGTAGATAGATAATTTCATATGTACCTGATAAAACCAATGATGGATATGCATTTACCCAAATACCTGTTCGTGAAGGATAATTCTAAATTTTTACTAATATGTCCATAACAAACACCATGACGTTGATATATTTGTATTGTGGTTTATCCAGGTAACTTACTACTATTTACTTGATCAACCCATTTTTGGAAAGGAACGAGATCATTCTTTGGGAAACGATGTCTAATTTCCGTAGTAGAATTTTACCCCGGTACACTACATCTTTTACTACACTGACGTATTGTCATCAATTTTTATATTATTACCCCATAATAATTAATGTAAAACAGAAAATATGGACAACGTAAAACGAAAATTTCGTGATCTAAACAAAAACCATAACCTACAAACAAACATAAAAATGGACGCCCATAGAAAATGCTGATTTTACACAATTTGATCGACCAATCACATTTCATGTTAGTGGCGGCACCTGGAATTTAAACTGCCAATCACAATTTGCGATCGCAGCGCTACAGTTGATTGAACTAAACAAAACATTTCCCCAAGGTCGCCTATACCGTGAAATTTCTATTTTTTCTATGACTCTCGTAAAACCCGTGCCCAAGAAATTTATTTTATTATTTTATTTTTTATGATTATTTTTTTATAGATCGGTGTAATCATATAAGATTCCGGGAGTACCCAGATCGACTTAGATTTAATATAGTTTCGGTCGATGCTATTTTCAAAACTACGACCGAAAATAAATTCGCGTATTATTTCCGCTTCTTTATGTTCGCGAAGTAAATTGAATTCTCCGTCCCCCAAGACGATCCTTTCGTGGGCGTTATTCATTTCGGAACTTTAAAGTTGGCGTCGCTCACCGCTCGCCGAAGCGGAACCATAAATTCCGTCAGATTTTGATTCGGACTCATAAACCTGTAATGTGACTTTATCAGGCCGGGCGTGTAACAAGCCGTCCGCCGGATTGGCCGTAAAAGAATTTGTTTTGGAATTTCAAGGGCCCGAAATTGATTTCGCTTATTGGGAAATCACATTACAGGCGAACCGGGTAAATAATGGGGGATAGAAGTTGGTTTTATTTCGGATTAATTGGGTGGCTTCTTTATGAACATGTTTGGTGACTCGATTTTTAATATATCTAAGTGGTACGCAAGTTTTTAAGTTTTTATTTATCGGTTTGAGCTTATTATTTTGACTTCTAAGAGGGCCTTTCAAAAACCTGAATCAATTTTGAGAAATTCGAAGAAAAGAAATACTGCCCTGCAATATTCCTGGATGTCTCACAAGCTTTTGACTGTGTATGACATTTGGTATTAATCTACAAAATGGGCAAATAGTTACCGCGCAATTACTGTCCATTGTTAAACCTATTTCGGCTGGAGTCCCACAGGGTAGTGTCTTGGGAGCGCTCCTGTATGTGCTCTATATTGTTGATATCCCAATAATAAAAGAAACAGTACTTGGAACATTTGCTGACAGCACAGTTATCATAGCAAAAGATGTATCTCTGTCTAAGGTTGTAGAAAAAGTACAAGTAGCGGCCAACAAGTTCTACAAATGGTCTGGAGACTGGATAATACGACTTAATAGCTACACATCTGTCCATGTTAACTTTGCTAATTATATCACTTGACGGATGCCCAATTCCTCAAGAATCCGATAAATACCTCGGAATTCATCTCCCTACATGACCAA
The DNA here is from genome assembly GCF_030347505.1 of Rhynchophorus ferrugineus. Classification (NCBI taxonomy): domain Eukaryota; kingdom Metazoa; phylum Arthropoda; class Insecta; order Coleoptera; family Curculionidae; genus Rhynchophorus; species Rhynchophorus ferrugineus. The sequence goes on along the minus strand of NW_027472581.1, from coordinate 24,300,967 downwards.
CGAAGACCTGCACAACGACCTCGAAATGTGGATATACGAAGTGATTAAAAGCGTGAAGTGACAACACGCAGGAAATCAGAAGATTGAACCGAACCAAACCACATGAACTTATTTAATTTATAATTGTATTCTTAACATTAGTTTAAATTGTATAATTTATTTTAATTTGTGTAAAATGTAGGGGTTTGTCTTCTGACGCAAAATTGCCAGTCGTTATTTTGTAGTACAGCGCTGCCAGATGCTAATTTTAAAAATTACGCGTCTGTGGATGATTTATATATAACAGAACCGACGAATAATCTACCTTACAAGACTTGGAATTGGCAACGCGTCGGCCAGAACCTAAAATATTTGTTTATATATTTTGTGTCACCGATCTGATGGTTATTCTAATCTAAGAGTTAGCAACGTTTTTGAGAGAGAATTTCAGGTAAGCTGATCTTTTGACATATCATCTCTTTCACTCTCTCTGGTCAGCACCCGACCCACCTGGCTGGCGGCAGGGGTTGCGTTTACCAGTTCGCATCTTACCTGAATAGGTAAAAGTACTTAATTTTTAATTAATTAAGAATGGATAAATTTTGTTTAATGGCTTTTGATAGGCTTAGCAGAAATATTTAATTCATTGCCAGACATTTTTATGATTGTTTATAATAATAAAAATAATTAAACATTATTTCAGTTGGGCTGTAATTTTTATATAATATTTTTTAAGTATCAAAATACCTAAAATTAATTTGCCAGACAATAATTCTATTGTTTATTAATAAGACACAGGGATTATGTCTGGAAAAGTAGTGAAAAAGGAAACTTAAATCAAGTTTCGTAATAATATAATCTTGTAATAATTAAATGTAGACACTAAGATGAAGGAATAATATTAGAATTACACTTTACAAAAGTAAAAGTAAAATAAAAAAATACGTAATTTAATGTTAGAAAAATGTCACAAAAAAACGGATGCATCTTGATAATCATCATCATCATCGCTTGCATTGTCATAATTATTGGTATCATCGTATTGGGACGTATTCTCTTCAAATATTTTATCATCTGTAAGAAAAAATATTCCGTTCAATAAATTCGGTCTAATCCTTTATTAATTTTTTGACTTACTTTCAATAATAATATCAGCTATTGACAATGGTAATTGTTCTCAAACAAACCAAACAAAATCAAATTTACCATCGTTGATGGTCTAACCAGAAGCAAGTGGTGATGAGCATTTCTTCAAAACTTTGTCACATAGCGAACTCTTAGTAAATGTTGTTGCAATTCAACCTTACACAGGGTGGTAGACTTGATGGATCGAAGTTTCGGAATTTTTTATTACTCTGTTACGATTTTTACTACAAAAAAACTTCTAAACCTGTTTAGATATCTTCAGTGTCAGTCTGAAGAATTTCGGCATAAAAGTCGGTTTCGCGGATATCTGTATCCAAATTGAAACTTGAAGCTGTATCTTCTGACGTGGTCTCATCATTCGACCTTGAGACAGCATTCCCTGACGTGGTTTGATCATTTGCACTTGGCGCAGCATTCACTGATGTGATCTCATCATTTGAACTTAGGACAGCAACTTCTGATATAATCTTATTATTTGAACTGGAAGTTGCATCTTCGTACGTGGTATCACCAATGTCTACTGAAATATTTGATAATAATGTAGTGGATTTAGATGTGATGGGAACATTGGCTTGTGATAAGAAAATTAATTTCAAATAAATTACGATACTTAGCTATTAAGGCTATAAAATTACTGTAGCATTGTCTATGATATCCATCAAATTAAACAGTTGTTAAAAATTAACAGTGAATCTTGAAAACTACCCGTTATAGCAGCTGTCGGCGTCCATCGCACTTGTGCTGTAATTGGTAACTGACAGCACTCTTTCAACTATTAATTTAATTAAATTTTCCGGACTTATTATTTAACAATAGAGTTATTGTCTGGCAAATTAATTTTACTTATTTTGATCTGCTCTACACTGCTGACATTCCAACCACACAAGAAACACTTCTTGGAACCTTTGCTGATGACACAGTTATGGCAAAAGATATATCTCTGCCTAGGGCAATAGAAAAAGTGCAAGTGGCAGTCAACAAAATCTACAAATGGACAAAAGATTGGAAAATTCAACTTAATAGCTCCAAATCTGTCCACGTTAATTTTGCATTAAGGCGAAATAATAAAAACTTAATTATATCACTCAATGGATGCCCGATTCCTCAAGCAGAATCAGCAAAATACCTTGGAATACCATCTTGACGGTAGATTAAATTGGAAGCATCACGTTAGACAAAAAGCAAAACACATTAGAACCAAAATAAAACAACTATACTGGTTAGTCGGAAGTACTCTCAACTTGATCTAAAATCAAAGAGGTTGATCTATAATACAATTATAAAGCCAATTTGGACCTATGGGGTGCAAATATGGGGTTGCACTAAAAATTCAAATCAGTTAGTCATACAGCGCTGTCAAAACAAGATTCTTCGATTGATTACCAATGCCTATCGCTATGTAACCAATGAAGAACTGCACGATGACCTGGAAATTAAATGGCTTTGCGAAGTTGTGCAGGATTTCGCCTTGAAACACGAAAGAAGATTACTAAATCATTCTAACGTGGAAGCAATACAACTGCTGGACAGTACACAGAATGTCATGAGATTGAAACGAACAAAACCATACGAACTTGTGTGAACATTTAGTGTGTATTATTAGTGTAAACTATAGATATAAGTTAATAATTAATAAATAATTGTAATTTTATAATTGAGGAATACATACTGATGTATTTTCTCGCACTCGTCTTGCTTGCTAATTAATCCAAGCACATAGGAAAAGTAGTAATAAATTAATTGTAATAATAATAATAATTAAGATTGTACTAAGCGTATCTAATAAAGATGTTATAAAAAAAAATTTATTTTGATACTTATAGTATCATATAAAAATTATAGCCATACTGAAATAATTAGATTTTTTTTATACATAATAAATAGCGCCTGGCACAGTTAAACAATCATAAAAATTTCTGGCAATGAATTAAATATTTTTGTTAAGCCTATCAAAAGTCATTAAAAAAATATCCATTCTTAATTAATTTAAAAATTGTGTTTGTTTACCTGTACATGTACGATGCGCATTGGTAAACGCAAACCTTGCCGCCAGCCAGATGGGCCGGGTGCTGACCGGGAGAGTGAAAGAGATGAAATGTCAAAACATTAGCTTACCTGAAATTCTTGTTTTCTCTACGTTGCTGGCTCCCATTCTATTCTTGGTTGCTTGATTTAGACGTATTTCCTTTTATTGGAATTTGTAACGCATATTACTTCGATGTAACTTTTAACCGTGCTAAATTTTACACCTGCAGGTGTTTTTCATCCCCCCCCCCGTTTTCCACAAAGGGGGGGGGGGGATATTCGCTGATTAATATATAGATAATTGAAAATTTTATGGTTGTTTTCCGTTTATTTTCTTTAATAATCTCCCGTATGACCTATAAGAAAAATTCGTTACCTTTTTTCTCGATTTTTCTACATTCTCGGCACAAATAATTTTCTACTGGGAATGAGAAGTCAATTTCCTGCGTTTAAAAGGTCGTTTCACGATCGATTTGGCGAACGGGTTACATGTAAACCGCGCACGGCTTGATAAAGTCATATCACGGGTTTATGAGCCCGAACCGAAATCCGAAGGATCGATGGTTTTTCGGCGAGGCGAAAAAGTTGAAGGACTTTAAATTTGACAATAAATAACGCTTGAGAAAGAGCATAGGAAATGGATTCAATTTAGTTCAAGACCGTAAAAGAGCGGAAGTAACACCGAGATTTATTGTTGTCGTCTTTGACAGATTCAGAAATCGTGATTGATTGGCCTATAAATTATTCATTTTATGGGGTAACGTTTTGAACCAATTTAATATATAAATTGAAGAAGGAATGGAGATGCAAGTGGGCCTAATTGTAATTAAAAGCCTATTAACTAAAAAGACCGTTTTATTTTCTCACTAAAAATAGTTTTTACTATAATATCTTCTTTAAATATTTCTTCATCAAAACGTGCCCAGGCATTTGGAAGATGGCGGAAATTATAATGATCACAAAACCTGGAAAGTTACCAAACGAAATAAAAGCCTATAGACCTATATCACTACTGCCAGTAATATCTAAGGTTTTTGAAAAACTCCTGTTCAAAAGAATAAAACCGATCATAGAGAGAAAAACCTAATGTCAACACATCAGTTTGGGTTTATTAACAAGTATTCAACAATTGACCAGGTCCACAGAATAACAGATGTTATTGAAAAAGCCTACGAAAGTAGAAAAGTATGCTCAGCTATATTCTTAGATGTAGCACAAGCCTTCGATAAGGTGTGATATGATGATTGTTCATAAACTACCGGGAATGTTACCAAAACAACACACCGAACTACTAAAATCGCACATTGCAGCCAGAATATTTAGAGTTAAACAAGACGAATCTTACTCTGCAATAAAATAAGCTAAAGCAGGTGTACCACAAGGAAGTGTAACGAAGAAGCCACGAAAATTACAACAGGCAAGTGACAATATAAATAATTGAACACAAGCTTAGAAAATAAAAATTAACGAAAGGAAATCTGTGCATGTGCAGTTCACCTACAATCAGACCGTACAAGCACCAATAACATTAAATAATACTATTATTCTATATAGCAACAACGCTAAATATCTCGGAATGAATCTTGATGCAAAACTTCGCTGGAAGAAACATATAAAGAAGAAAAGAAAATAATCCAATTAAAATGTAGGAAAATGTATTGGATAATTGGAAGAAAATCGCAATTATCAGTATATAATAAATTGTTATTATATAAACAAATACTGAAATCTATATGGACATACGGAGTTCAATTATGGGGATGTTCTGCAAATAGTAACATAAACAAAATACAAAATTTGCAGAACAAAGTGCTGAGAAGTATTGTGGGCGCACCCAAATATTATAGGACTAACTACCTACATCGAGACCTTCAGTTGTATTTCTGCGAGATTACCTTGTCACTTGAAAGAAAATCACAGCTATCATTAAATTTATTCTTTGAATACCTCCAGGTTGAAGTTTTCATTGGAAATTTGGCATTATGGAATATAACCTTCCTCAAAACATTTTGTAATTTGAGGGTGGTATGCGTTATTTACAGTAACTTAAGAATTTTTACTTAACTCCTGAACATTTTTGTGTGATTATTTTGTAACAATTTCGGCCGTTCAAAGTAGCAATGTGATGGGTGATCCACCGTACAGTCCTGAATTAGCATCCAACGATTTTTTTTATTCCTGTACATTAAATATTATTTACGTGGTCAATATTTTGTGAATGGTTGTGAAAGGTCTGGGTACAAAAAGAAATTCCTTCGAAAAATAAATTAAAATTCATTTAACATCCCACTGAATTAGTTCAAAAATCAAAAATTTTGGTATAAAGTTATGGTAAAACGTTTTTTACATTGGAAACGTAACGTTGAAACACTTTATTTTTAATTCTCTTTTAATGTTTAATCATTTAGTGCCGAACCACTTAGTCATATCTACTTTTTCTTCTATTCTCTTCTATTCTCTCATATCTACTTTGACTTCAACAAAGGAGACACAACAAATATTTTTTAATGTATGTTCGCCGATTTCTCTGTCAATTATGGACCGATTCTCAAAATCCTTTTTTATTCGAAATAGGCACTTCCGAGGTGGTCCAATTTGAACCAAGTTAGGATCTGGGGGAAGGCGGGGAAATCGAGGGAAAACCTTAAGTTTTCACATATTTTTTTATCTAGAATAACCAGATATTTGTGTATAATGTTATTGCTGAACTGACGTGACGAAAAATCAGAAGTAATTCAGTGTAAAAGCCATTCAGTTTGCTTTTTAAGCACTAACCATATCATATGAGAAGTCGTAGAAACTTGTGGGTAACATTCTAAGCCTTAAGTTCATATACTGAGGTCGCTAGTTCGATTCCCGAAAGCAAATTTTTTGTTCCAGTTTGGCTGGAACATTTGTTAAATCACCTGGACTAGGTAGCGGACCCCGGGGCCTGAAACGTTCCTTATTTTCAATCATTGTTTCTTTATTCCTATTTTTCCTAATACTGCCCAAAGTGGGCTATCGATTTTAATACTTAATAAAATAACTGCATAATTTGTTGAGTAAATATCTAACACTAAACACAATCATAACAATTTTTTTGGTGTGCCAGTTCGGTTTTATATTTTCATTTTATATTTCCAAATATAATAAATATTTGTATTTTCATTACGCTTTTCTTTGTTATAAATATTACTGATTGATATTTACTCTGTACTTTGATTCCTGTTTGCTATACGTAATTTAGACATACAATCGATTGAACGTTTTTGTAAATTGAGAAAAGAATTTCAAGAAAATGATTTCAACTGAACGGGAATGATTGGAGATGGGGAACCTTTCTTGTTTGTTCGGGAATTTGTTCGAATTATATTGGAAACAGAAAAAACTCCGGAGAAATTAAATGTTTGCTCTCATATTGTCGGTCTACCATTCCAATTACCGATTTGTGAAGTTTTGCTTCTGATATTGACAAATGCTTAAAAAATTCTTAATAAATAATATAACATTTTACTGTATAATTAATATGAAAATTAGACTTCATCTTGAACAATTTTATTACGTGCATTCTGGGATTCAGAAATCTGTGTGCAATTTGAATTTGAAAAAGAATTTTCTGCATTGTTGCATGATATTTTCATGTGAGTGATATTTGGGTTCACTGCCATGAAGTTGAATGAAACTATTAGGGTCGAGTTTTTGTAGGGGCAAATATTCATTTGTTAAATTAGAGACAATTTATTCTCTCTGTAATATTTATCATTATCATAGTTTCATAGTTTATATCTATTTATTAATTTATATGTGTTTGTTATTTATAGGCTAATTGTGAATTTAACCACCCCTGCTCTCATTTTATGGAATGAAGAACTGCCTTCTGAGAAGACTGTCCGAAATTACTATCTCCAGATAGAGGGTCATTTGCAAAATTACAAGGAGGCCTTTGCCGATGAAGCTGTCTGGGCTGTGTTGAGTACTAGGTTGAGCAAAATTTTAGAGATTGTAAGTAGAATATTAATATTTAGAATAATAATAAAATAATAAGTAAATAATTAAACTATATAAAGATACTAATATTAGCTAATTGTTTAGTTGCCAAAGAAACACCCTAAATTATTTATTATTTGTTTATAATATTTATAATTATTTAATAAAACATTATTATTTTGATTAAAATTGTTAATAGAGTAACGGCAGCCAAGATGGTATTCACTTCTTTCTAAAAATGGCCCTATGATTCTCATTTGCTGAAAGTATCTAAAAACTAAAAACGCCTATATTTAAATATATTTTATTGATATATTATAATTACATTAATTTCCCTTGACCATAAAGACATTGATATAATCACAGAGATATATCTCCACTAACTCAAACACGTAATCCACTGATATTATCTTCTCTCTAATATTTAAAACAAATATTAAAATAAGATAATATAACTATTAATGGTTCTGTTGTATTACTTTTTAGAATAAACTGAATTAACAACCTACCTAAATTGAGATACATTTTATCAAATATGACAACTGCAGTTCGGTCTATACAAGTCAAGTTTCAGAACAAATGACGAAAATTAGAGGTTACTACTCCAGCAGCAAAAAGGAACCTTGTTCAGTATCTGCATTAACGTTCTTCTAGAAGGCAAGCAGAATATCTTCGATAATAGTTTATATCTTCTGCCACTGCATTTCAATAAGGATAAAGCAATTAGTTTTTCGTCCAACCTGAAACGAAATTGATGGGACAGGCTGAGTTATCTGTAAATGAACATATAAATTTCAAGTTAGAACCTCCATTCTCTAATAATAAACATAAGTTTCTTATTATATACTTACCTCTGGGTCTTGTTGGGCTAGAAGAATCTCCTATATATCTATCAGCCTCAAAAAACTTATGTGATTTAATATTGCCATTGGGGGCAGATGTTCCTTGTCTTGTAGTAAAGGTAAAGAATCTCAATAAATATTGCTTAATTATTTCAATGCAATAAATCATTATTATTTAACAAAATACTTACCATTTAAATTAGTAGCAGGAATTACATCTTGTTTCAGCCATGGCTTTTCACATTTTGGTCTATAGTCTTCATCTTTAAAATGATTACAAACTTTCCTGGACCTACCTAGGAGATCATAAGAGATCCCCTTAAGATATTCTTTTTATTACACTAGTAAATTAAAATACACAGAATAATCTAAAATAATTGTGGAATATATATAAAAACACATACCGAAAAACTTGACGTAAATAAACAATACAAATTATATAATCTATAAATGGCCGTTAACTGTTTAGGTTAGAATTATTAATACCGAGGCCGAACGAGGGAGAAACACACATACATCTGTTGCATTTTTCATTTACATTTGGCCGCATAACGGGGATTCCGAAAAGCTTAAACGTGGGACCCGATTTTTCCATATAAGTTTCACTTCTAAATTTCTTTATTCTAAGACAAAAGTTGCTTCACTCAAAATGTTATAATTCACAAAAAAATGATCCTACAGCTGTCAAATTTATACACGTATCTTTTGAGGATTAGGGCTAACTAAAAAACATATGTATTTAATTGTAGTAGCGTCATCTATGTGTCAGGCCGGGGACTTTTCAATTGACCTGTTAGTTTTGATCTTGCAAATTAATTTTTTACCTGCCATTTGACCCGACTTTACTGTCCAATCATTATTATTTCACGGTGATCAACCAACTATTCCACTCGACACAATAATTATTTAAAACGGAATACGTTCTGGGGTCGATCTATGTTTGATTAAAGCAGCTCACTATCGGACTTTAATAGGACGGGCTGGGCATGGTCGACATCAAAGTCGTAATCATCCAATTTTATGTACATTAACGAGCGTGCATCGTTAATTAGGGAAATCGAAATTCAATTGTTATTTATGGAAGCGAAACGATAAAGTTTTAAATTAATTTGCCATAGGTTTGGTTAATTGCTGTTTGTTTGCAGTTGGCACGTATTGGAAAACTGAACTGAGATAGGTTTTAGTTTTGACTTTTGTATTTATGTTCATTGGGATTTGAATCTGAAATTACTTGACATGCAGTTTCTTTTAGTTACAATTACAGAACAGAACGTGGGGAAGTGCATGACAAGTAAAATTTCTTCACATTTTTACTTATTCAGTTAATGTGTTGGATCAAAACAACAATCATTGTGTTGATTAAGAATTGTTACTCACACTTTCATTTTTATTTGCATGGAGACTCGCCCTGGAGTAAAATTTCATTACATTTTTATTTATTCAGTTAATATGTTGGATCAAAACAACAATCACTGTGTTGATTAAGAATTGTTAGTCACACTTTCATTTTTATTTACATGGAAACTCGCCCTGGAGTGACGATTTGAACCGGGTTATGTAGGACTGCCTCTGGGCTTACAGATACACTAAATCGCAACCTCCTCACAGCTGATCACTGTAGATCACTACTGCTACTGCATTACATTTGGGTATTTGGCACCCGCCAACTGGGGTAAACATCACACTAGTGGGTACTGTCGTGTGGGGGTAAAATTAAAACTGTAGCGACGAATAAGGTCGTTGCAGTCTGGATAAAGAAGAGATTAGCATGTTGACCAGCCCAAGGACAAACCCATTTTCAGAAGTACTTGGGCTGAGTTATTTATGGAAAGCTTGTGACCTGAAATGTTTGATTTTTGGAGTAGTTGCTTGGGAATGCCAACCGAACCGTCGATCGAAGAGAAGACCTAGGTACGTGACTTCATCCAGCCATGGGATGGTTGCAGTATCGTTATGTTATGTATGTTAAATTGCGAAACACTTGAGTTGCAACTTGCAGAATCTAAATCACTGGACCGTGCGATTGAGCTGTTTTGGAGTCTTTTTTGAATGGTGAAGGAAGCCGTGTCGTCAGCGTATAAAGCAATATCAACGTGTTCTTTTCTCTATAACACCTCGAATCAAGCATCCCGTTTGTGAAAGATTTCATAAACATGCTCAGTGTGAGGTTCTTCATAGGAACCTGAGCACACGATAGCACCTTAATAAAATCCATACCCGTCCATAAACCCCGATAGTAAACAAACTACGGCAGTCCCAGTCGTAACTCAGGGTCTCTGTCGCCCGCAAAACAAACATATCCCGAACCTGAAGCGACATCAGCCGAAGACCATTTGGTTCTAGCTGGTCAATCTAGAAAACGAAAAAAAAATCTTTTCTTGATATATCTGAAATAAACATTTCAAATATGTTCGAAAGGAAAGATATGATGAGAGCAGTTAGGTCTTCTGGTAGACCTAGTCGGATGCAATTTGCAACTAAACCGTGCCAAACCTTGTCAAAAGCTTTGGTTAGGTCCAGGAGGACTGCTCCAAATGAGTGGTCTGTTAGACGGTTGATTTTAGTTCGTACATTGTGTCAGAGAACTTATCAGAGAAATAAATACATGACACATTGATAATTTGATAATAAACTGTTGAATTTAAAGTATGTTATTCGAGGTTGCATCTTACTTATGCCTTCATATGCTCTAAAATACTTGAATATTCATCGCCATTCACAGTGCGCCAAGGGAAACTTTCTTTTGTCTAGCAAAGAATGAAAACGTAATGTTCGTTTTCTCTCTTTCTGGATTTTTTCGTTTGTTCAAGGTTTGGAAACAGTTGATTTAACATGAGTTTTCATTCGATAAGTCCGATACTTAATTGTTTTCGAACTTTATATATAATGAATATGAATGTATTATCACCAAGACTCAATTTATCCAACTCCACATATATACACATACACATATCTTCTATTTATGAAATCTGCCTCGCATTAGTAAGGTTTTCAACAGTTATTATTTTTGTGATGGCGTGATGATTGTGCGTTACGCCACGTGTGATCGTTCTGCTAGATGAAATGTATTCAAGTTTATTTAACCTACCAAGGGTTCTTTAACCTTTTACCGCCATTTTTAATATGAGTTACTTCTGCAATATTTAATTTGTATGGGTCGTGATTTTTGTCAGTCTAAGTTTATCGATATTTTTGATTGCATTTTGCATTCTACAAGGTAGTTCAAACTTAAGTTACTTTATGGGCTCTTAATGACAACGTCAATTATTGTCGTTTCTTTCCAGAGTTTGTGTTTATCATTGTAAATTTCTTAATTTTTATTATTCGGTCCTTAGTCACCGTCTTAAATTTTTTAAACTCCTACTTCAATGTGTGTGTGTGCGAAGTAGGGATGTCGAGAAAATGTCGATATATCGATATATTTTCAAATTTATAATATAAATAATAAAATATGTAAAAATATAAGATATAGCAAACCTTTAAAATTAAGTTTCTGACACTTTAAGGTATCGAGGCGATTTTGGTATTTAATTTTACAGGTTTATAATGTTGTCCGATAATCGATTCAATTGTTTAATTCTCGGATATATTATTTTAAATGTCGACATTTTTGCAAAAAATATCGATTTTTCCTCCGTTGCCGATATCCCTGGTGTGGATCTGAACCAGTATCCGCAAAGTATTAAAATTGTTCACTTTTTGGTTCTAAAATGTTGACGAATATATTAAGAACGAACTTATTGAAAATTAGGCAATCGGTAATATATAGATATCTATGTCACCTGTTAACACTTACTCCATCATTATCGTTCATAAGGAGGTTAGGTGATTACCGTTGTATAACCGACTATGGTGGTATATAGATTTATAAAATTTTAAAAATAACATCAAATTTTAAAGATGGATTTAAAGAGTACTTAGTGAGAACAATGAGTAGAAACCTCAAATCTGAAAAAAATGTGTGTGATTTAATATTTGACGAATATATTAATCCATCCATTAATCACACACCGTTTTCCATAACACGCGGAACGATTTTCACATGGAATTATAAAATCGAAAATGAATTAAGCACGGGGTATATCCTACGATACCTGTTTATATCGAAAATCTATTATGTGAAATTGTAGCATCCACTGATGGATTTTTTACGTAGCATACGAATTTTTTTGCTTTTAAAATGCCGGAAATATTGATATGCGTCGCACATATTATATTACAAAGTATCGTGTTTATCAATAAAAAGTCTCCTTCAATACAGAATTCGGCAACCGATGTGTATCCTTTTTTTTTCTCTTTTTGTTACCAGAAACTTGTATAGGTGGGATCGATACGCTTCCTCCGTTAAAAAAAGCGAAACGTCTCAGAATTCTGAACTGAAAATAACATTTCTGTCATGTGGATAAATTATAGGAAGTATACGGGCAATAACAATTCTATGTGAACTTGTTGTATTGAGTTCCCTAACATCAAAAATGATTTAATCGATTTATGTATCTTACATAACTAAAATTGTTTATCATTAAACCCTGATCTACTCAGGATGACTGAATACGAAGATAATAAACTTCAGACTGCCTGTAACTCCTTGTTCTCCTATCTTTATTTCCTCCTTATGCATTTCCATGCTCAAAGTTGCTATGTACTTGATTTGTTTTTATTTGTTAGCTGCTTGCATGTAAACATTATTGAGAAACATTAATTTTTTAAAAGTATTTTCGATAATTTTATGGAACCTTTTTTCTTCTTTTTAGTAATATGGCAATGCCATGCCGAAAGAATGATATTGGTTTGACAACAATGTAATCATTGATCTATTTTGCACTTCGAGCTGCTACAGTGCATCCTTTAAAATTCTTGCAACTTGTGGCCGATAGTTATCACGCAAGACGATGACTTCTTCTATTACTCGCTATTCATGGTCTTTTTGCAATAACTTGTCATTTCATTTTTGTATAATTCACATCGACAAACATCTACAGTATAGGTTTCTTTCGGTTTTAGCAACTCGTAATAAACTACATTTTGCAGATACCACCATATCCACAACAAGACTCGAATATTCACCTTCAGTGTCCATGTAGATGACTCTTGCAGACTGACACATAACTTTTTGTGCTTGCTATTGCCGTAATTCATTGCCAGTTTTTATGCTATGGAAAACTCATATTTTTTGACAAATAATGAAACCATGTTATTGAAACGGTTGAAAATAACATTTCTGTCATGTGGATAAATTATAGGGAGTATGCGGGCAATAACAATTCTATGTGAACTTGTTGTATTGAGTTCCCTAACATCAAAAATGATTTAATCGATTTATGTATCTTACATAACTAAAACTGTTCATCATTAAACCCTGATCTACTCAGGATGATCGAATACGAAGATAATAAACTTCAGACTGCCTGTAACTCCTTGTTCTCCTATCTTTATTTCCTCCTTATGCATTTCCATGCTCAAAGTTGCTATGTACTTGATTTGTTTTTATTTGTTAGCTGCTTGCATGTAAACATTATTGAGAAACATTAATTTTTTAAAAGTATTTTCGATAATTTTATGGAACCTTTTTTCTTCTTTTTAGTAATAAGGCAATGCCATGCCGAAAGAATGATATTGGTTTGACAACAATATAATCATTGATCTATTTTGCACTTCGAGCTGCTACAGTGCATCCCTTAAAATTCTTGCAACTTGTGGCCGATAGTTATATCGCAAGACCATGACTTCATCTATTACTCGCTATTCATGGTCTTTTTGCAATAATTCGTCATTTCATGTTTGTATAATTCACATCGACAAACATCTACAGTATGGGTTTCTTTCGGTTTTAGCAACTCGTAATAAACTACATTTTGCAGATACCACCGTATTCACAGCAAGACTCGAATATTCACCTTCAGTGTCCATGTGGATGACTCTTCCAGACTAACATATAACTTTTTGTGCTTGCTATTGCCGTAATTCGTTGCCAGTTTCTATGCTATGGAAAACTCATATTTTTTGACAAATAATGAAACCATGTTATTGAAACGGTTGAAAATAACATTTCTGTCATGTGGATAAATTATAGGGAGTGTACGGACAAAACAATTCTATGTGGACTTGTTGTATTGAGTTCCCTAACATCAAAAGTGATTTAATCGATTTATGTATCTTACACAACTAAAATTGTTTATCATTAAACCTTAGATCTACTCAGGATGATTGAATACAGTTACTATGCCATGGAAAACTCATATTTTTTGACAAATAATGAAACCATGTTATTGAAACGGTTGAAAATAACATTTCTGTCATGTGGATAAATTATAGGGAGTGTACGGGCAATAAAAATTCTATGTGGACTTGTTGTATTGAGTTCCCTAACGTCAAAAATGATTTAATCGATGTATGTATCTTACACAACTAAAATTGTTTATCATTAAATCTTAGATCTACTCAGGATGACTGAATACAGTTACTATGCTATGGAAAACTCATAATTTTTGACAAATAATGAAACCATGTTATTGAAACGGTTGAAAATAACATTTCTGTCATGTGGATAAATTATAGGGAGTGTACGGGCAATAACAATTCTATGTGAACTTGTTGTATTGAGTTCCCTAACATCAAAAATGATTTAATCGATTTATGTATCTTACACAACTAAAATTGTTTATCATTAAATCTTAGATCTACTCAGGATGACTGAATACAGTTACTATGCTATGGAAAACTCATAATTTTTGACAAATAATGAAACCATGTTATTGAAACGGTTTAAAATAACATTTTAATTCAATATCTGTGGTAACCATTTTCTTTTTTTTATGTTTTCGATCGCATGTAAATGTCTGGGAGCTCATGAACCCTGGAAACAGACTGCTAAGCTATCTGCAAGTTCATGTGTGTTAAAAATCTAAGCTTGATTATTTTTTAATTTTTATTGAGTTCCTTATTTGTTTTTTAAAGTTAATGTTAAACCTTTTTGTTAAAAATATTTTATTTTTATCTTTTTAGTGTTAGATATTTACTCAATAAATTACGTAGTTATTTTAGTAAGTATTACAATGGGCAGGCCAAGTAAAGATGCAGCCCGTATGAGGAAAAATAGGTATAAAGAAACAATAATTGAAAATAAGGAACACTTCAGGCCTTACCTAGGTGATTTGACAAATGTTCTAATCAAACTAAAAATGTGTGAAAACTGTATACATGCCTTGGAAATTTGAGCTTTTCCCTCGATTTCTCCCTCTTCGCCCCATCAGACGGTTCCAAAGGGACCACCTCGAAAGTGCACTCTTTCGAATAAAAAAAATGATTTTGCAAATCGGTCCATACATGACGGAGAAATCGGCGATATTCACAAATTTAATCTTTTTACTCTGATACATTAACAATCTTGAAAAATATGGCTCCAAAATGCTGCTATATTAATGTACAATATATTGTTATTTACAAGCAAACTACCAAAACATTCATAAAACTATATATTATATATAAATATATGTATCTTGGTGATTTTGAGCACTGTTTGGTCATGTTTAAACTTAAGAAACCAGAATAATACGAAAACGGTAATATATATATATATATATATATATATATATATATATATATATATATATATATATGTAGCAATTACATTTAGCTGAATTCTTTTTTTTATCATGTCGGATGGTATTTTGGCGCATAATTCAAATACCGAGACCCGAAACAAGGCATAAAGAACGTGAGATAAAGGACCTGGAAAGTAAATTAATTAAAGTTTTATGGGGACATTATTAAAAGCCTAAATCGCAAGTTAAGCGCTTAGAGAAAGCCTCCGGGGGGCGAATTTAAGGTTTCTTTTCCGTTTTTTTTCTTCGTGCTCCTCGAGAGAGGAGTGTATTGTTAGGGCTTGTAAGCTTTGTCTTGAGACCTTTTGTGTTACGTTTTGTAAAATGAATCGATTCCCTTGTTATTACGCCGTAATTAGTTTTTTTCCCTCTAATGTAGAATATTTGGTCTGGGATTTCTCGCCATTCTTCTCGTAAAAAATATTAATTTCGCAACTTTAATCTTGCCCACAAAGAGGTCCATTGTTTTCGAAGGTCCACGACTTTAGATTAAAATTTGGGTTATCTGCGATATTTGTATATCGCGAATTACAATGATTTATCATTGAGTAGCTAATAAAGGTATTTCAGAAGCCTTAAATTATTATTATTTATCAAAATGAGTTTCTTATTTCTGTGAATTTTGATGCTCTGTGAATATATTTACTGACAAGTGTCGAAAAATCCAAAATATAACACGAGGAAGATGATAAATAGCATTAATATTAATTATGATCACTGTTTATTGTTTTTTTTCTGCATATATTTTAATAAACTCAGGATAAACGATTAAAATTATAAATTTTACGAGAGTGTTATTATTAAAGAGTGGTTCGATGTTGGCAGCCTGTAGCGGTCATGTTGTTTTGGAAGTGTTTGTTTAGCCCTTAGTTAATTATTCAATTTCTAATGCCAAAGCATGTCACTTGCTATTGATCTCGATTGAGGAGCCCGCCCAAAAGAAAATATTAACAGCCTATTTGGTGAGAACTTTGTAACGGAGCCTTGGACTGTAGTTTTTCATCAGGATTTATACAAGTAGCTTAGTTTGTGCGCTGTATTTTTCAATCTGCTGTTGCAATAATGTTGTTGTTGATGAGACTTCTTATTTAAGGTTTCGTTACTCATTTCTTTTAAGAGAATACTTGTAAAGATACTTAGATTACATGCCACATTATCAACATTTCTGCTGTTTTCAGTTACAAAGTCATACCCTCTAATCGAGCACAGCACCAACAATTTGATCTCTTTCGATGTCTGGAGGATCGTACATTTCACGTATTTCTTGTTTAAACTGTCACGGAACAAAGCTTAACAAATGGACTGAAAAGTCTCCGGTCTAACACATTTACACATCTTTTCAGTTCGTACTACCCTTCCAAAGAAAGCTATTAAAATTTGTAAAGGTTTGTCAGTTATTGTGATAAGAGCGACACTACTTTTGTTATTTTCAAAACAATGGATCAAAAACAATTTCGTGCTTTAATTTTACACTGCTTCTTGATGGAAACAAATACCATTCAGCTGAAGGACTAAAATGTCGGTTTGCTGACTTCAAACGTGGTCGTAGAGTCACCGATGATGCAGAAAACGGTGGACATTCAAATAAGGCGGTAACACCAGAAGAAAAAAAATCCATCAATTCATTTTCAATCTGCTTTTGCAATAATGTTGTCGTTGATGAGACTCTTCTTATTTAAGGTTAGGTTACTCATTTTTTTAAGAGAAAGCTTGTGAAAACACTCAGATTAGATAACACATCATTTTTCATTCGTGATGTTTCTTATATTTTCCTATTTCTAGTTTCTACTTTTTTGATTCTCGGTAACGGTTCCTACATGCATCCATGAGACAAAAATTACATCCAACTATAACTTTTTATCTTAATGATGTGTTTTAGTTTTTAGATGTTTTTTAGTGTTTTTCACCTTTTTATATTTATATGTGTTCACAGATTCCCCAAAGTTTCTGATATTGAATTTCAACAGAGACGTTCCCAAGGTTTTATTGCTATAGTTAGGAGTTTTCTTTCTGGCTGAATTAGCACGTTACGTGTAATTCAATAATACAAAGTACAATAGAGTACAATCATGATTATCCAAGAGGAAAGAGTGCAAAATCAGTAGTCGATAGATCAAAACCTTAGTTGATATTACTAAAAAAAATTAGATACTCTAAAATATAATGAAAAAAAGCACTTCTCTAGGATTTGATATATTTGTCTTATAATTGATAAAACATTAAAACGAGACAGAGACAAGATTAGATATTAAGACTAGACTAAACACTAATACAAACTCTGAATACATTAATAAATTGTTTTTTGATTCTTCAGCATTCTTTATAATTTCAATCCATGTATTTTTTGAAATAATTTAATGTCTATTTTGTACTAAGTAGGGTTTATCTTTACTGGACCCACTGCTTAATGCGGGATCCAAACCACGGTCCTCGGCATTAAACCTACGACTGGCGAGTGACCAACTTGGAGATCATTCCAGAAGACATTCGGTCTTACTCAGTCTGGTTAATGGCGACTGGGCTCATTTTCCTCGTCGGATTTAACATTACTGTTTTTTGGACAATCACAAAAATACATTTACGACCATTTTCCAGCAGGATTTGAACCCGCGACTATGTAGTAATGGGAGTACCATCCTGTCGCCTTGACCTGCGCTACCAAGTCGGCGAATCCATGTCTTGTTTGAAAATGACTTTTATAATCTTTTCTAAATATGAATCCCCATTAGACAGTCGTATTCAAATTGCTTGCCTTCGTTTTTGAATCAGTTTTTTAAATGTGCTTGAAATGATTTTATAGAAAGTTGTGCAAGTTAACGTTAAACATCAGGTATTACTAACAGGTCAATTGAAAAGTCCCCGGCCTACCATAGTAAACAAATTTTTTTGGCAAAATTAGTTTTTTTATTCAACATAATTCCCTTCAAGGGTGATACACTGATTATAGCGATCCTCCAACTTTTTGATACCATTTTTGTAGTGCGATTTATACTTTGTTTCAAAATAGGTCTCAGTTTCGGTGACCACCTCTTCATTCGACGAAAATGTCTTCCCAGCGAGCATTCTTTTGAGGTCTGAGAACAGGAAATAGTCTCTGGGGGACAGATCTGGAGAATACGGTGGATAAGGAAGCAATTCGAAGCCCAATTCATGGATTTTTGCCATCGTTTTCACTGACAAATGCGGCCGTTTTTGGGAGATTTCGTCCTTTGCTTTGCCAGTCGTCTGTTGCATTTTCCCACGCTTTGGAGCGGTTTCATCCTGTGCAGTCCACTCGGATGACTGTCGATTGGACTTCGGAATGAAATGATGGAGCCATGTTCAATCCATTGTCACATATCGGCGCAAAAACTCGGGTTTATTATGCTTGATCATCTTCCAACACTGCTCCGAATCATTAACTCGTCGTTGTTTTTGGTCAAAAGTGAGCTCGCGCGGTACACACTTTGCATAGAGCTTTCTCATACCCAAATAGTCGTGAATGATATGATATACATGTTCAGTGGATATCTTTAGAGTGTCTGCTATTCAAAATTATTTTGTCGATTTTTAAAATGTTTTCGTCGGTAACAACTTCTTTTGGGCGTCTACTGCGTTCAGCATCTTCGGTACTCATTTCACCACCTCTAAACTTGATGGTTGATTTTGATACATTTGATGGATACATGAAAAATACAGTTGAAGCAGCCAAGTTTCTGCCTCAACTTTATTTTTCCCTTCAAAAAGCAATATTTGATTAATACGCGAAATTCCTTTTTATCATTTTTTTTTAAATCACAAAAGTTACTTCATTCAAAATATTATAATTCACAAACAAATGATCCGATAGCTGTCAAATGTATACACGCATCTTTTAAGGGTTAGGGCTCACTAAAAAACTTACGGATTTAATTGTAGTAGCGCCATCTATGTGTATGTTATATGGCTATAGATTACAATAATTATGTTAAAAACATATAAAGTTTACTGTATACTGATGCAACTAATACATGTCTAAGAAGTTAATTAGTTAATATAAAAGTCGTATAACATAATAAAACATATACTACAAGTAATTAAAACACTGTTAATTATTTACAGGAATATACTTTACGTGGAGATGAAAACAGTCTGATCATTGAAAGGATTTTAATTCTGATAAGAAACATCCTGTATATACCAGCTGATTCTATGGAACGTCGTCCAGATAACGATGCCAGTATACATGATCAGGTAAGAATATAATATGTGTTTAAAGAACATAATTAGGAATTGCATAGATTAACAACACAGTCTTGTCTATGAAGCAAAATATTTTTATTTATGTTAGATATCTTATAGTAAATAGTATACATTAATACTTGTTGCATTAGCGTATCCGGCTTCTAAATATTTAAAAATCGTCATATTTTGTTTGTAATGATATCAGAAATATGGAAAAAGTGGAGTATAGTTATGGGCCACTAAATCATAATTCATCACTCCATCACTAGATAACACTAGATAGGTTCCTTGCTACTGTTAACAAGTTGAAAAACAATAAATCTAAATTTGATCTTCAATCTTTGCTTTTTATTATAAAATCAGGCAGGAAAATGATTTTTTTTTGTGAAATATAGAACAAATATTTCAACATATTTTCTTTCAATATAGTCTGCTAAACGGCTGAAACGATTTGGCTAATTTTAATATTTTAATTTGTGGTCCAGTAAAAATTTGTATGGTGAAAAAATATGGAATAATTTCGAAGAAAATAGTAAAGATAACAATTTTGTTTTCCCATACAAGGTGTTACTATCACTGTTATCAATACTTTCACTGCCACAAAGGATCCATATTGTTGTTGATTGTCAAATATTTATGGATGCGTTCAGAAATTTATTTTCTGACTAAATAGGTTGAATATTGATTAAAACTACCTATACTACTTGTATATAATGTTATTGGTAACAGGTCAATTGAAAATTCCCCGGCTTGACACATAGATGGCGCTACCAGAATTAAATCCATATGTTTTTTAGTTAGCCCTCATAGGATGCGTGTATAAATTTGATAGCTGTCGGATCATTAGTTTGTAAATTATAGCATTTTGAGTGAAGCAAAATTTGTTGTAAAAAAATGGATAAAAAGGGATTTCGCGTGTTGATATAATATTGCTTTGTGAAGGGAAAAGATACAGTTGAAGCAAAAACTTGGCTTGATGCCGAGTTTTCGGACACTGCCCCAGGAAAATCAACCAACAAGGATTGGTATGATAAGTTTAAACATGGTGAAATGAGCACCGAACACGAGTGGACGCCCAAAATAGGTTGTTACCGACGAAAACATTTTAAAAAATCCACAAAATGATTTTGAATGACCGTAAATTGAAATTGAATGAAATAGCAGACACTCTAAAGATATCAGCTGAACGTGTAAATCATATCATTCACGAATATTTGGGTATGAGAAAGCTCTGTGCAAAGTGGGTGCCGCACGAGCTCACTTTTGACCAAAAACAACGACGGGTTGATGATTCGAAGCAGTGTTTGAAGATGATCAAGCGTAATAAACCCGAGTTTTTGCGTCGATACGTGAAAATGGATGAAACATAGCTCCATCATTTAATTCCGAAGTCCAGTCGACAGTCATCCGAGTGGACTGCACATGATGAACCCGCTCCAAAGCTTGTGAAAACGCAACAGTCGACGGGTAAGGTTATGGCGTCTGTATTTTAGGGTGCGCATGGAATAATTTTAATTGACTACCTTGAAAAATGAAGGACTATCAACACTGACAATTACAAATCGTTATTGAACCGTTAGAAAGACGAAATCGCCGAAAAATGGTCCCATTCGAAGAAAAAGAAAGTGCTGCTTCACCAAGACAACGCACCGTGTCAAAAATCCATGAATTGGTCATCGAATTGGTACCTCATCCATCCTATTCTCCATATCTGCCCCCCAGCGACTATTTCCTGTTCTCAAGTCTCAAAAGAATGCTCGCTGCGAAGAAATTATCGTCGAATGAAGAGGTGATCGCCGAAACTGAGAACTATTTTGAAGTAAAGGACAAATCGTACTACAAAAATGGTATCGAAAAGTTGGAGAGTCGCTATAATCAGTGTATCATCCTTGAAGGGAATTATGTTGAATAAAAAAAAAACTAATTTTGCCAAAAAAATGTGTTTTACTATGGTAGGCCGGGGACTTTTCAATTGAACTGTTATCTATGTATTAACACTAATTTCGAATCGATAATTCGGAAATAGATTTTGGTGCCAACCAATCTGTTATAATTGGGAAAATGGTAAACGTTTGTCAATATAAGCGTTGATATATACGGTTCATGTTGCCCAGGTGGAAAAGTAACATTGCCATCATCGGTACCACAATCAGAAAAATTACACTCATTATTTTCTGCGATAGGAATGATTCTAACTATTTCTTGGCCAATAACAACAAAAATATAATAGTTCTTTCCAAATGACGTTTTTGGGTCAATGCGTATTACACAGTCACGTCCACATTCAACGCATTATGCCGTAAAAGTTTTTGGTAACATTCAAATATGTATCAGAAATAAGTTAACATAATTTTAAACAATTTATTTACCACTGGTGTCATTACCAGATACAGATCATCAATTCTTACAAATTAATTTATATCGAAGCAATATATTGCCCAAGAATTACAAACGTTCTTGAGACTATTCGTCCTCAGAACAACAATTCAGTCGAAATATTCAAAATAATATTGGATCGGACATCATCTGACAGTTATCATCTCAGACTAATATCGTCATGAGATCAGACCTGAGATACTCAACACCTACCGGAGAATACGCGAGGAGGATTAATGCACCGATGAAGTCGCTATTGTTATTGTCGGAGAACATTAGCAACATAGATGTAGGTGACACGAAGTTCACCGGGCCATCTAATAAAGTATATGTTGAAGCCTTAACATATGTCAGTCATACAGTCATTTTTAGTTAAAAATGTGAGCAAAATACCAAGATAAAATCGCAAAATTTCTCAATGACGAACTGAAGAAAATGAAATATTGTTACTACCTTTGGATTGTTATTTATATTTTCGTGGAATGCACACCCGAAAAGAAAAACATAAAATAAAACAAATTTGCAATATATCCGTATCAGTTGCACAAAGAAAATCACCGAAAAACTTTACACTTGTTCGAAAGTTCGAGTTTCCCAACAACATTCGCATTATTTTGGTTCAAACTTCGTCGACAGTCGTATACTTTTTGCAGGTCCCAGCTTACACCGCAAGGTTCTACATTATATAAAAAGCATTCCGGAGCTTTATTTCCATTATGGGCATAAAAAAAGTTATTCTCTCGGAAAATTAATGGGCCCGCCCATGTTTATTTTTACACAAATTTGTATAAAAATAGCGTAGAGTTTTTAAAGCCGAAGGGTAACTCGCGTATACTTTGTTATAAAAATATTTTTAAAGTTAAGGAAATAGATAAAGCACGCATATTTAATAACATTTTAATGTATTATAAAAACTTAAAAAAAGCTCCGACCAATGTTAACCTGCTTCTAATATCATTTAATTAGAGCATACAAAAATGTTCCTCAGGTAATATTTTATTCCTATATTGATTTTTAGTGGCTTTCCTATAAATTTCCAAGTAGTTTTTTTACTCGGCAAGCCTTCACAAAGGAGTTCCCCTTTATACTTACGCATAACATATTTTTCCGCTAGTAATTCTAAATTATTTTTATCTTGCTAGTTATTAACTGCCTTGTTAGCCAAGTTGTAAATATCTGTATATCTTGTCTATACCTATCTATTTTATCTATACCTTTCTTCATAATTTAAATATGCTAGTTCTACTTTAAATGTTTTGTATTTAGGAAAGTTTTACCTTGTTTATATTATTTCATTTGTAGCAATGAAATTTATAAATTTGATATATGTCATTGTCTATGTCAACTGAAATAATACTAAATCACAATGCTTCAAATCTTATAATTAAATAATCACTAATAACAATAATCAGTATTGTACACACTTTCTTTTAACATTTCTTTTTTTCTTTATATTATCTGGTACTACTTTTCTCTATTAAATAGAAAATAATCATTTATTATTATAATTGTAAACACAATATGTATTAGTATCACAAACAACATTATGTGGCGCTTTTAACTGAAATAACTGCTATGAATGACGGAAGTTGGAACATGCGCAAAGAGAAAATTGTTAATATCCTTGTTGAATTTCTGCTGTATGTTATTATTTAGGTAGTAGGTACATTTTCGATTTTATGAAGTAAAAAGTTGACAAAGTAAAATATTGGACAGCTTCAAAAGATGACCAGTTGTTTTTTAAAACCAAATTCATACCTTGTCTAAAAAGAAAACAAAGTAGAGACAACAACTATGCATAACCAGTTTTTTACCCTAAAAATTCTAAAATGTCTGAGGAACAACGAGGAAAGCCAAGGTTAACTTGTTCAACAACTATTCTTTGTGTTTACCCAAGAATTAGTTCACGTAGGGTCCTTTTTAGTCTACATACTAAACTGTGTTCACTGTAAGTTACAATATGCTACATATTATCAGTGAAACTACTGAAGTTTGGTATAACTAGTACTAACCTTATAGATAGACTCTGTTCTATTACCATATTGTTTGCTATATTTCTTAACTATGGTCACCTTTCAATGGTGACAACATTTAAAAGTTACTGGTTAAATGACATTTTGGAATTTCGGATTTAAATTTAATTCAATTATAGAGTTACAGTCACCTAAGAAATTAATAGAACCCCAAAGATACATGAGGAGAGACTTCACTCTCCTCACTTATTAACTGTCTTGTTAGCCAACTTGTAAATATCTGTATATTTTGTCTATACCTATCTATTTTATCTATACCTATCTTCATAATTTAAATACGCTAGTTCTACTTTAAATGTTTTGTATTTAGAAAAGTTTTACCTTGTTTATATTATTTCATTTGTTGCAATCAAATTTATAAATTTGATATATTTAATACTTCATGTTTAGTGATCTATTTGAGAAAGCTATGTCAACTGAAATAATAATAGATCACAATGCTTCAAATCTTATAATTAAATAATCATTAATAACAATAATCAGTATTGTACACACTTTCTTTTAACATATCTTTTTTTCATTATATTATCTAGTACTACTTTTTTCTATTAAATAGAAAATAATTATTTATTATTATAATTGTAAACACAATATGTATTAGTATCACAAAGAACATTATGTGGCGCTTTTAACTGAAATAACTGCTATAAATGACGGAAGTTGGAACATGCGCAAAAAGAAAATTGTTAATATCCTTGTTGAATTTCTGCTGTATGTTATTAATTAGGCAGTAGGTACATTTTCGATTTTATGAAGTAAAAAGTTAACAAAGTAAAACATTGGACAGCTTCAAAAGATGACCAGTTGTTTTTTAAAACCTTCTGAAACTCATACCTTGTCTAAAAAGAAAACAAAGTAGGGACAACAACTATGCATAACCAGTTTTTTACCCTAAAAATTCTAAAATGTCTGAGGAACAACGAGGAAAGCCAAGGTTAACTTCTTCAACAACTATTCTTTGTGTTTACCCAAGAATTAGTTCACGTAGGGTCCTTTTTAGTCTACATACTAAACTGTGTTCACTGTAAGTTACAATATGCTACATATTATCAGTGAAACTACTGAAATGTATAACTAGTACTAACCTTATAGATAGACTCTGTTCTATTTACTATATTGTTTGCTATATTTCTTAACTATGGTCACCTTTCAATGGTGACAACATTTAAAAGTTACTGGTTAAGTGACATTTTGGAATTTCGGATTTAAATTTAATATAATTATAGAGTTCAATCACCCAAGAAACTAAAAGAACCCCAAAGAGACATGAGGAGAGACTTCACTCTCATATTAACATTCTTCTATCTCTAGGATAGAGCTCTTGACATGAGCATAATAAATATTTCAAAGGATATTGTGGTGCAGTGAAGTGTAACTGAAAAAATATCAGTGTTCATGAATACATGATCATTATTGCTATAGAGACTAAGAAATGATCGATAATATATATATATATATATATATATATATATATATGTATATATATATATATATATATATATATATATATATATATATATGTATATATATATATATATATATATATATATATATATATATATATATATATATAACCACTAGTAACAGTGTAATAATTTTTTAAAATTATTAAAACTTGCTGTTGCTGCTGGGAAATATTAATTTACCCCAAACTTTAGGATTAAGACGCTAGAAACAATTTTCTTCTTAATTACAACAATACTTCCAAAGCTTAAAATCCCAAAAAGCATTATAAAAAATCTACTAAATTACGCCGTACGTAAAATTAGAAAATATTCGAAACTGAAAACTCCCTTCTACGGTTGTTTTATGTACGGCGAAGCAAAAGTTATCGGGCAGAAACAGAGTTATGTATCGGGGAAAGTAAATCGGAAAAACTTTACGCTTATTCCGAGGATTTGGTTTTGACACAGAATTAGCTTTATTTAAACTTTGCAGACGCCGAAGATTTTTTGCCCATCCCCGACTCCGTAAAAGAACACAGCTCTGATGTTTTATTATTTCGATTAAAGTTCTGGAATAAGCCGCCGATATTGTGGATTTTTTTGCGTTGAACTTAATTAAATCTTCGAGTTTCCTCCATTGTCTGTTGACAATTTCGGGAATTATTAAGAAATTAAATGTACATTTAATTTTAGTAGATCAGTAATATTATTTTATTTTACATTATATAATTATATTAACAATGTATATAACAATAAAGTATTAATGTGTCTTATGCTCAAATTGACTACTAGGGTGCTCAAATATTTCATAATTTAAGTTCTCAATCAGAAGTCAAAGTCCAAGGGAGCTAAATCTGGGGAATAAGCTTACATTTTTTTAAAATTAATCTCTTAGATTTTTAACAATCTGCCCGTGGGCAATAAGTATTATTATATGATTTCCGTTATGTAATATAACTATCCTGACATGTAGAAGATTGCTTCAGTAAGTGATCTGTTCTACAACTTATAACCTAATTCTTATTCTAGATACTATTCTATTTTAAAGTCCTATTCTATTCTATCTTAATCCAAATGCTATTCTAACTTATTCTAGATATTATTAAATTTCACTCTATGTGTCTATTAATCAGTTCATATCGTAGTTGGAGGCGTTTGAGCCTATGCACTACATTGTCATCGTGCACATCTAACTCTTTGGCGAGTGCATTGGAATGCACTAATAGTCTTTCAGAGTACTTCACACTAACATTTCAAATCACACTCGTTATGGGCTCTAAGGGGATATCGTGCTGAATCAGTTTATTGGAGACGTAATATGCGGCGTCGACGATGACTCCCACTTTATTCTGGAACCCCTTGAAGATAGCAATGTTAGATTTGCTAGTTGCATGTACAATGTAATCGCTGATTTTAGTTTGTTTTCGGACGTCTTGTTCTTTAGGACTTAAGCGTTTTTTGATTGTAACGATGTTCCATTCTGGCAATTGAGCTGTTTCAGTTATTGGTAGTTGATCGTTATTTCGATCGAAGAGCGGGTGATTAAATTGATAAATCAACAGAAGGTGTTGTGGTTTAGCCATTGTGTATTGAAATTAACCGTTAATAGTTATTAAATGTTTAATTTAAATTTTTAAGTTAACGGGCCTCATATTTTACTCGCTCGATTTACCGTTCCGAAATTAAAAAAGAAAATTCATAAAAAATAAATTTTAAATTTCACGTTCAAAAGTTCACGGTTTAAATCACGTTCTCACCTATAGTGGTCATAAGCTTACATGAACATTTTTTGCTCTCTTTCATTTCGAAGTTGACTTTACATTACCCATTTTAGATACGTTTGTTTCAATGAGAATTTTGATTGGAAACAAAAGTTTCATCCTTAGTAATCAAATGTATCGTATCCTTCTTAAAGTTCGCATTTGAATATGTTTTCGTTTCATTCCTAGCGGACGTAGCGTCCATTATGGACACATTATGTATTAGGCACTTGAATGTTTTTCCATCAGCGATATCAATTGGTGAAAATGCCGGGTATTAATGTAGAAAACCGTTAAAATCCAATTATTAAACTCGATGGTTTTGATATTTCTCTTCAAAATAACGGTTTTAAATTTAGTATTATTGAGTTATTTACCGTATACAGAAGTTAATAATGGAAAACTCGAAATTATATCTTTGCCATTGTTTCTATTGTTTGATTTGGAGAAATATGTTTCTGGAGCCCATTGGACAATTTACACCCAAACCTATGGTTCATCATGCTGGTTTATCATATCCCAATTGCCAAATTGTCCGATTACACACATAACTGTGCACATAAGTCTTGTACACTCTACACACTCTGCAATAACATTTCCTACATTTATCATATACTAATTGTATACTCAACTTTAGTGTTTCCACTCTCATCACCTTGTCTTAGAAATTGGCAGCATTGAATTATATTATATTCAGAAAGTTTCCAATGTATCTAAGAATTGTTCACAATTCCATCATTTGTCAATTTTTTCTTCAATGTGTTTGATCGAGTTCATCCAAACCGAAAGTGTCATTAACCATTCCTGTTTACGTCATGAAGTACAATATATATGCAATAAATTATTAATAAATCTTATGACTAATTAAACCTAATCAATTGTTATTCCAACGTTTACCTTTTCCCATAAAATTTTGTCGTTTGTTCTAGTTAAATAGAGTCACAATGCTGTCTGATAAGTACGACGTTATTTTAATGTTTTGCTTGTTTTGATAAATTTCAAATCGCTGCTTATTATTGCTCTGATTGAAAATACTTAAGTCAGATAGAGAATTAGAGATGGCTTCCTTAATCAGTTCCTTTTAACAGGAACAAGAGACTGGAGGATTTTTACTGTTAAATTTTTATATTTTTATTGAAAATATTTTTAGCGTTTTGCAGCTGCACTGAATATTAATATGGATACGGTCAGTGAAATATCATAAAAAATGAAAAATATAATCAAGATCAACTTGTTGTTAGCATTTTCAGCAACATCTTGATGACATATGTACAAAATAACTTTGGATAGACTATATATTGCATGTTATCCACATGATAAGTCCTATTTTCATTCTTCGTCTTCCAGGTCTGATCTTCAATAAGCAGTATTTTTCGGCGTGATTCTTAAGTGGTCTTAATACTATTTTGTAGTTTTGTACTACGGTTTTATTATGTTTTCTTAAAATATTATTTTAATGTTGTTGATCCTTGATGTAGTCTCTATAATTTAGCTACTGCTCGGCTTTAACAGTTTCTCCATCAATGTTTGAGCAATATACGATATTATTTTTATACGTTGTTTTGAAATAACAAAAGTCACTAAAATAGTTTAAAGATTAGTACTACCAACAAATCATGTGAGTCTATCAGTAGACTGAGACAGACATGATACCTAACATTAAAAATTGTTTTATTAAAATATACGGAAGCAATGAAGGATGAGGTATGGGAACGTTTGCTTAAGATAACATGTTTTATAGTGTTTAAATAACGATATATGTAGAAGGAATTAGGAATCATAATATAAAAATGCAATTTTCTTTTCTAGGTATTATGGGCACTACATCAATCCGGAATGCTCGACATCATATTGTACATAACCAGTTCATCGACCGAGAGTGCATACTATTTGCACATTCTGGAGATACTTTCGTTCATGCTGCGCGAACAGAAAGCCTCCGAGTTGGCCCACGCCGCATTGCAACGCAGCCAAACGGAAAAGGTGCGAGATGAAGCGGAACTTCTGGCCATACGACATCGGGAGATAAACGACCGACAGAAAAAGGCAAAAGTTTTTAGCGGCACAAGGTAAACATCGACCTGATTCCATTATTATTTTTCCCGTTAACGATTTTTGTGCTCAGTGACTCGATTTTTCGATCGATATTCTTTTCTTTATTAACCAACTTCGAAAAAGGAGGAGATTCTATGTTCGGCTGTATATTTTTATTTATATGTATGTTCGCCGATTTCGCCGTCAATTGTGCTGAAAGAGTGCACTGCAGAGGTGGTTCGGTTGGAACCAAGTTAGGATCTGATTGGGGAAAAATCGAGGGAAGCGTTGAAATTTCAAAGCCACGTAGAAAGTTCTCACATATTTTTTATCTAAACTAGTCAAATATTTGCCTATAATGTTATTGATGAGCTGATGTAAGGGAAAGTCGGAAGTCGTTCAATGTAAGAGTTCAATGAGTAAATTACGAAATTATTTTATTTAATATCACAATGGGTAGGGCAAGTAAAGGTGCAGCCCGTATGAGGAAAAATAGGAATAAAGAAATAATGATTGAAAATAAAGAGCGCTTCAGGCCCCGGGGTCCGCTGCCTGTCCTAGGTGATTTGACAAGTGTTCCAACTAAACCAGAAAAAAAAATTATTGTCGCCGGAAATTAAACCCTCGGCCTCCGATTGGGAGCTAAAAACTTTAACAATTACAGCATAAAAGCAATTGTCTACAATATTTCTACGAGGTCTTATACAAGAGGTAGTGCTTAAAAAGCAAACTGAATGGTTTTTACACTGAACGACTTCCGATTTTCAGTCACATCAGCTCGGCAATAACATTACAACCAAATATCTGGTTATTTTGGATAAAAAATTTGTGAAAACTTTGTACGTGCCTTTGAAACTTGAGCCTTTCCGTCGATTTCCCCCGTACCCCTCAACAGATCTTGACTTGGTTCAAATAGGACCACATCGGAAGTTGAAGTTGAAGTATTTTGAAAATCGGCGAACATACATTTAAAAAATATATACAGCCGAACATAGAACTTCCTTTTTCGAAGTCGGTTAAAAAATGGCTCCATTCAGGTCAAAATTCTCAAAGATTCAGTTATTTTGATATGCTATCAATAAATTGCCTGAGAGGTGCGCAAAATATATAGAATAAAATGACCAATATTTTGAATAAATATATTTTAAATTTCCATAATTATTAATGTTTTCTCTTAGCAAAACAATTGGAAAAAAATTTATCGACACACCTGGTATAGAAGGTATATTAGTAGACAGATAACTTGCTGTAATTCTGAGCAACTGCAGTTACAACCAGTTATGATCAGTTACAAAATGGCAACTATATGAAGATATATGAATGAAACAACAAACATTCCAGATGTTGAAAAATATTTTGAACATTTTGAGGTTCTCTTCCATTAACTTATCTCGTTCTCTTTTTTGTTTAAGATCCACCTGCTTAGTAAACAGAGAGAGTTGACATTAACAGTCTTTAATACAGCCACTTATCGTTAGGCTTCATGCGTCTACAACTTGGATTACCTGCCACATTTTTATTATTCTTTATTATCCATCAGTATCTTTTTAGTAATTCTCGATTGTCCCGCTTGACTCTTCTAAAGTATATTTAGTATTAATTTTACTTACATAATTTTATAAAACTTGAGTTTTTTATAATATTTAGTCAACTGTTTGCTAAGTATCTAGACAGTTTCGAAGGTACCATAGGTTTTTCGCACTTTCGATCAATATTATAATGGTAATATGGTTTTAAAAAGTCTGAAATTTATTGCCGTTTTTTTCGCAGTTGATGAAGTTTCATAAAATATTTGAAAATATATCTGGAAAAAAAGGATATGGGCTGTCTGGTCGAATCTTTCTGAAGTTTTTTCAGTAAAAAAATCTAATTTAATTCGCACAAGGTAATAATAATACAAATATTGGGAAATCTGTTATATGAATTGAATGCTGTGATTATATATTAGAAAATTTGTTAAATAAGCATTCATTTATATATTTTATTTTTTTATCTATAACACGTTCATGTCTCTTATTTTGTTACATAAGTAACATTTTCTTACGTATTTTTACTTAAACATAATAATATAACAGCATAATAATATAATAATTCTTATATTGAGCATAACTGACAAATTTACACTAATTGAACATTATCAATAAAGGCTTCAATTAAATCACGTTTATCTGAAATGGTTATTTACGTGTTCATTAAATGAACTTTCGTTATAGATTAATGTCAATAATTATGCAAATAAATTGCGCATTTGTCAATGCATAGCCACGTAATCTATATATCTATATAAAATACAACATATACATATAGATTCGTGCCAATATTTGTAAAAATCCACAAAAGTCAGCCAAAATCTTCTTTGATGTTCATTGGCATTTAATGAACATATAATTTTTAATTACCAAACTGTAAAAAGTTACGCTGCGAAAGGATTCAACCAAAAATTCATTCAAAAATTTACAACCTGCTGTCTAATCGAAGAAACCTCAACACTATAATTTTTTTTTAATTATGCTAATTGATAAATAATACATACTCACAAACATACACTCAACATGTAGTAGTGACTGCTCAGTAGTTAAAAGTTCAAGCGTAACTCAATTATTTTGTAATGTTTTCTTTGTAAAATTCCCCTAGCTGGGTTGGTTGGCGCAGTGGTCAAGACGACAGAACCGTTGCTACTATTGCTACAGTAGCGGGTTCGAATCCTGCTGGGGCAAGGTTCTAAATCTATGTTTATAATTGTCCATCAGATAAGAGAGCAATGTCCGCAAAGAATATCATCCTAGTCACGCCTGTAACTAGGCTGTCGCCCCAGTAACCAACACATTTTTTTTGTCTGAAATTTCTGCTGGTTTCTTTTTAAAATGCATTGTCAATGCTTTATAAAATATCATTTGAATAAGCTTTAATAGTATTAATAAGACCGATATTTGATTTAATAGTGATATCGAAGATGTCAGGTATTAAATAATCTTTTCTTTTTAGTTTTTCTTTTTATTGCATTTTAAATTTTCCTTTTTACCAACTATGGTTCTGCATCTGGATTCCGAACCAACCAAACCAACTTAAAGATCACCCCAAAAGACATCCGGTCTTACCCAGCTTGGTTAGAAAGAAAGAAGCAGAAGTTTGAGGCCCAAAAAATGTGATGATTACTTGGACCAAAATCGAATTAACATTTTATAGTAAATTTTTATTATACAAACAAATCTTGAAGCCAGTGTGGACCTACGCGTTATAAATATGGGGTTGCATACAGAAATGTGATGTTAGCATGATCTAAACTTACCAAAACAGTTCTCCATAGATTTGATGCCCCATGATACATTACAAATGAGGACATCTACAAAAATCTAAGGGTACTAAAAATCAGTGAAAAAGTTAAAAGGTTTTCGAAAAAGTACCAAGCACGATAGACAAAAATGCCCAAGAATAACAACTGCTAGACAACATTAAACTTGTTGTGGAGGTACACCCATCAAATATAAATTAAGTTTAGATCTTACATCTGGACTTTAAAAACAATATTAAGGAAAATTTACCAGATAGTTGTAAATAATAGCTAATATGTGTGCTATGTGCTTTTAAATATAAAAGAATATTACGACATATTTTGTCAATCAAATTCTATGGCTGGTTTCTTTAATTTTTCTCCATTATTTCATCCATATAACTAACCAACTAAGCAACCTTTTTCCTTCATACTTTCCACCTAAAATACACAGTGAGAAACAATCAATATAGCTTTTTTCGACATATGTCAATTGTCGATAATATATGATTAAATAACTTAACTACAGCTAACAATATTAGTGCACAGTTAAATATAAGTTGGACTTTCCAAACGGCTAAAAACATAAAGAATATAAATGATATAAAAAGTGTGTAACAATTACCAAAGTTTGTTAGAGCAACTTTTTACTCAACTGAACTAAATAAATTGAGAAATTCAAAAAAAAAGAAGATAAAAACGACTACTAGTTTTCGAACCATTTAATTTTATCGTAACACAAATTGAGTGTTTACCAGGACATTAATTGTTATTATACCAAATTGACATTAATCGAAAAACAACTTTGTTTCAGACACTCGAGATTCGGTGGTACGTTCGTAGTAAAATCGATGAAGTCAATTAGTGACAATGAGCTTATTTATCACAAGCCGTTAAGCAAATTGGACGCTTTAAATTTCGACGCCGACAAAATCAAGCCGAAAACAGCGAAAAATCGCCTGCCGGTAAGTGAATTGTATATGTTAAATTATTTGTATTATAACGTGTGGGTTTTCGCAAAAGCTGCGGTAATTTAGCTTTCTTCTTTATTGTGTGTGTGTGTTTTCAGCTTTAATGTACATATGATGTGGGATGATATAGGGAGAATTTCCATTTTATTTTATACTTCGCTTTTTTTTTTTGGAGGTGGTACACGTACACACATTACATATATATTTTATGTTCACATGTGTTATGTGTTATACACACATATTTTATGTTCGTTATTAAATAAATTTAGCCTTAATGACCAGTAGCGTTTTAGAGAATGAAAATTACCTGTGCGATAATGGCAAATGATATTGGGTTTTATAATTCTCTTTGAATTAGTTCTATCTTCTGTGTAATATGGTGTATTATGGCGTAATATGGTATATTTGTAATACTATCGGGTAACTATTATTTCGATAGTAAAGTTTGATATATATGTATGGTGTCGCATAGATTATAAGTTAGACAAACCATTATGCGTTACATAACGTTATTTAAATAAATATTCTGGTAGAATAAATTATCATCAAACATTATTTATTAAATAAAAGACGTTAATTATAATAATACAATTTTCAGAAAATAGGAAGGACACCATGAACATTGACATTGACTGCGAAAAGAGATAAAATACTTCAATCAAAGAAAATCCATCAGTACAAAAGATAAAAAAGTTGAAACGAACAATCGAAACAAACGAAAAGGAAAGACGGGAGAAATAATAGACACAAGAATAGTATAGAGAGTAAAATTGAGAGTGATTATTACTTACTAGTAACTACAATAAGAGAAGATACTGAATGTGCACAACACAAACAGATAACCAAGAAAGTTATACAGTTTGGTGTCATAATTATGTGTAAATTACAAAGCGAGCATAGCAACATCGACACATACATAGCAATCTATCGAAAAACTTTGGAAAAAATCTTTTCAGCACTGGATCCAGAGAAATAGATCTGTGGTATTAATAAAACAATATTTGATCAAAAACAAATAGCATGGTCATAGCAGCAATCATGTAATTTTTAAGAAGTGTAGAGCGACAGGTAAATGAGCAATAAACAATTTGAGAGGATGGAGGCAAATAGTAAAGAACACCAGATATTTTAATAGGGTTTTAAAATCAGACAGAAGAGAAAAATCATATAATTATAGATATACAAAAGATAAAGGAGACATTGTGATTATTATGAAGAAATTATTGCTATTGCTGAATGTAATATAGACATGAAAGAAATACTTGTAAGAATTGATTTGTGTGCAGTAGTTGACATATGAGAAACTATATTAGGTATATAGGAGAGATATAAATTGATGAATTTATTTATAATTAGGGTATATTGAGACAGTATGGCAATGAAGATTTATGAATAGAAATATGTTTTAGTAGATAGTAGTCAACAGTAGATAAGACCATAACAGAGTAACAGAGCTACAAGGCTTTTTATGCGGTGTAACACAAATATAAAAAATATGTTTTCAAAAAATAATATATTTAGTATTTAAAGATTTGGAAAAGGTACTTGACAAAGTAAAAAGACGTAAATTACCACATTATTATTTATAGTGGAACAAGGAGGAGTAAATTATAAACTAATAACATGTCTTAGACAAGGCTGACGTCTAATCCCAATTTTCATGTCTATATGTGAGAGTAACTGCATTAGTTCAGATCCTCTACAGAAAGCCTTGATCAGATGGAAAAAAGTGAATTAAAGGAATTTGAAATGATATTGAATAAAAGCAAAACCAAAGTTAAGGTGATGGGAGAGAGCCGCAAGAAATAAATGCCCAAAATTAAAAGTGAGATTAAATAAGTGTGGAGGTAAGATAATTTAAATATATAAAAATAGAAGTTGAAAGTAACAGAAGCTAGGAAAAGGAAAATAATTCCAGAAAAGAAAAAATTGTGAATTTATACTTCTCCTTGAACAATATTTTTGTTAATATTTGAGACAAATGACACCAAATATATCCACCATACTTCCTTATATAAGAAGTGGTTTTGAAATGTATATTATACTTTCCAAAATCTCCACTATCTAATTTTATAACAAAATTATCAAATTATACATGGGAAATATTTTAATATATTTCCATTATATCTTATTATACATTATCTAAGAAAAAAATCCCATGGAAAAAGAATTTAACATTTTAACATAACAACATAAATCTATATATTGAGAATATAAAATTCTTGATTTTATATCCCCCAAATGGAATTGCAGTTTAAGATAGCTTTTTACACCTCTGAATAAACATTAAAGGACTTACTTTTCAACGAAACTATTTGTTGGTCAATATTTATTATATTTATCTCTCATTAGCAACATTTAAATCGTAAAAGCTATATTATGTATAATATTGTTTCTACCAAATGCCTAAATAGTTAATAAAGTGTTTTATTATTGTTGTTTTTGTTGCCACTGATTAGAGTTCTCATTATATTATACTTGATATATTTGATTATTGTAAATCGGTCGTTATAAAAAAGTGTAATTTAAAATAGGAAAATATTAGATAACTAGTGACATAAAACACCTCATGACAATTCTGTGTGTTGGCTTGGGTGAGTGAGTGATCTATTATGGTAAGCAAACTTAGTGCTCTGCGATAATTTTCTATTTTTACGAATGATATTAGGCTCTGATAATGACTATTTGCTGAAATTAACACTTATTTGGAATGAATAGTATAATGAATATAATATAGTGTAACCTTCGTATAAAAAATTGTGTTATTCATTTATAAATAGCGTCCATACACATTTAAATAATGTATATTAATGTTCAACGTTCATGACATCGCTTTATTTCTGTAACGGCTACTATTTGATCACCCTATAAATTACGTACAGTGGATAGAATTACTGTTCTGGTCTTCTTATCTATTTTGCTATGTGAGCCGGATTTATATGAATATACAAAGGGATTATCTCCAGCCATTTACACGTACACATACACTATACATAGTTTCCAGGCACAATGACTGTAACATTAGCCATGTCTTTGTGCTGCCACATTCTGCATCGAGCGAAATGTTATTGTTGTCAGTTTTAGTAAATAATCAAAGGAAGCGACTCGAGCACACGGCCGGCATAAAGCATGGATTTATTTTCAGATGTTTTTATCAGTTTGAATCGGTTAAATTAAGCGTTAAAGAAGGGTGTTAAATTGGGTTTCATTTGAAAATATATAGTATTATAAATGGATTTAGCTTTAATCTGTTGCAAGGATGGTTCAGTAAGGGTCTCATGGCTGATCAGCAGACAGCTGTCAAGTTTCAAGTTGTATAAGTATCAAGAAAATGTATCGAATTGCAGTAACAGGTTAATTGAAAAGTTTCCGGACACATAGATGGCGCTACTAGAATTAAATCCACATGTTTTAGTTAGCCCTAACCGTCAAAAGATGCATGTATAAGTTAGATAGCTGTCTGATCATTAGTTTGTGAATTATAGCATTTTGAGTGAAGCAACTTTTGTTATTGTAAAAAAATGGACAAAAAGGATACAATAGCAATGTAATATTAGGTTTTATTATTTTTTGAATAATTCATTTGGTGATATATTTAATAAAACAGAACGACAATTTTGTAACTTTTTAATTTCAAATAAGATGAGCCTTTTTCGTGCCTAACAAAGCGACATTTGATATAGTCCTACAATTCAGTAGAATGCCAATGTAGGCCGGATATTTGACTTTACGGTATGCCGAATGAAATTTTGTTAATTAATAATAGGATCGATGGAAATATTTACCCCCATTTCTGAAAGTGACATATTTGAAGTTTGTTATCAGACTGACTTCAAAGGTTTTCGTTTCAACCATAATTGAAATTTAAAGAGCTTTGCCGAAAATTGGCACAAACTTTGTTGAACTGGCATTTATTTTATTAATAAAATGTACAAGAGATAGCAAACGGACTGCATTGTTTTTTTAAAGCTTCGTTCTCCAATAATTTATTTTATTCGGTTTTAAATAAATAATTTTCTTTTACTATTATTTTTACATTTAAATATATATTAAATAAAAAGTATAGATTGCTTCTTCATAAAAGTATCATGGTATCATTACTCATTGCAATATTCATATTAAGTATTCAAATGGGATCAGAAAAATATATTATTTTATCACTACATACAGCACTCTGAAAAAGTGTTTTAAAGGCATCAAAATATTGCCAGTTTTCTTGCTGTTACGAGAGTTGTTATTTATGTTTCCGGTTCCTATAATACTGAACAATTAATGTACATCAATCAAAATTGAATGTGTCATTTCCTAAAATATTTTACTTGAAAATCATTGTTCTTTTCCACTATTTGTGTGAACCAATTCGTAGCATTTCTTTTTCACTGGTATGAGGGTCAGTATTTATATTTCGGGAATTGGCAACACTATTGTCATGTGGTCCATCTGACGGTTCCATCGTAAAGTTTGACATTTTTGACGATATACTTACTCAGAATATATTGTCGCACGGATGCTATTTGTTTATTTTATATTTAGTTGAAAGTTTCATCTGAGTCGTTTTCGTGCGATGATTTTTTACGATTTTGGACGTGGATTATCACAACAAGAGTGCATCAATCAACTTAATTTGACTTTTGGCGATGAAGCTCCATCAAAAACCACCGTGTATCGCTGGTTTAGTGAATTCACTCGTGGTCGTAGTTCGCTGTCCGACGAGTTTCGTGTAGGTCGTCTAAAATCGGCTCTTGTGCCAGAAAACATCGATGTTATGTACGAAATGATTAATTGATGGGTCATCCGCCATACAGCTGTGATTTGGCACACAATGATTTCTTTTTGTTCCCACCCGTGAAGAATAAACTGCTTGGTCAAGGATTTTCATCACCCAAAGAGCGTCCAAAAATCATATTTTGAAGATACCTCATTCGGAATGGAACAAATGCTTTGAAAATTGGTTTAAGCGTCTTCAAAAGTGTATCGATCATCGTGGCGAGTACTTTGAAAAACAATAAAAATATATTCGCAGCTTAACAATTTTTTTTCCTATTCCCGAAATATAAATAGTGACCCTCGTATTAAGGCAAGTTCAAAACTTGCATTTTCAATTCTCTTTTCAGTATGTGAGATTCAAAAAAAGTCATCAGGATTGTACTGTGGATGACCCATTGGTTCGATATTTAGGTCAAAACACCATTATTTGTGCTGATGTTTTAGTACTTGCATTGTTGTGATGGTTCCTCCTCCGTATATACTTTTTCCTAATTCTCTGAAGAGTTTGGACAAATAAATGGTATACCATTCAGAATAATACTTCATTAAGGGCGAACAAACAAAAAATTCTATGACTTGTATTGGACAAACAAAAAATTCTATGACTTGTATTGGAAGATGATGTCTCCTTTGTTTCTGTTCATAGGAATATATTCATGTTTTGTCTAAAATCTAAATGTTGACTTTGACGCAGCCTTTATGCGTAACCCAACACGAACAAATCTTTTTTAATACAAAATAACCATGCAGTATTTTTTATTGATGCTTGTCATGCCAATATCGAAATATTTCCCAATCTCAAAGTATATCACACGATGATCTATAAGAACAATGTACACCAGCGATGTTTTCTGATTTTGGACGAGTTATATGGAATTCTTCCTGGAGTTGGATGGTGTTTTATCGCCGTTTAAATAACTAAGTTCATTATACACTGCTGTGTAGATCTACACTGAAAGTTATGAAATATAATCTCCAAAAAGTGTTGACCAGTTTCATTTCATGTTTTACTTGGGACTAATTTTTCTTAGATACCATAAACAACACAAATCGTGCTCAAATTACAGAATCTTATGAGGAGACTTACATTCAACAACATCAAGTTTAAAATGGAAATGACGATGACGTCTGACAACACTTAGTGCTGCCAACGCCAGAAATATATGTAGTAATTCTCCTAAATCATTTTACTATATAAATTTAAAGAAGTTTACTCAAAAATAGAAGTAACAATAGCAGGTCTATCGCAAGGCAGTGTTTTGGATCCTGTTATTTACCTACTATGTACATGTAAAACACCACAAATAGAAAAGGTTACTATGGTTACATTTGCTGATGACGCTGTGATACTTGCTGCAACACACTAGTAATTATATAAATAACTGGACCTAGATAAGGAGAATCAAAGTTGTCGAGATTGCATTTTGAATTCACCTATAACCAAACTGTTCATATAAATATCCTATAGAGTTACAGAGACGTAGAGTAGAGTCAAGTACCTTGGGATGAATCTTTACGCAAAACTTCTTTGGAGGTAGCATATCAAAATGAAAAGAAAATAACTCGAACTATAAAATCTAAATTATTCTTACATAATAAGTTGCTGCTATGTACCTATGGAATTTAACTACAAGAATTTTCGTATTGGAACTTTGCAACTAGACTCAAGAGAACCATACCGTGTAAATTTTTTAGTGAACTATTTAGTGAAGTGCTCTAAATGATAAAATCACTGAAAAGTGTTACTAGCTAAAATTTTGTTAGAGACTCAATAAGGATCAATGGGTCTTCTTAGATAACTACCTAGTTTGTAGGCACCGTAGAGACAATAGTTAGTCAGCAAGGACTAGTAATGATACATTATTTAATAAAATTGTTATACACGTAGTATCAATATTTTGAGATAATCGTTTATAAGTGATATAAAATACTTTATTTTAGTTGTATATAGAAAGGTAGTTTATCCTCCTGTAGCTATTTGTTAAAACATATTTTTAGCTACACAATGCTTAAAGTGAACAACCTTTGTTAAGTAACATATATAAAATTATTAACAAACTATTTATTATTAACAATAAAATGCAGAATTTTGTATATTATTTAAACAATACTGCAAATAAAACATATTGGACATGTCAGATACAATTCTCCATCTGATTTTGTAGCTAAACATCAAAGAAAGAGCAAAATAATCGACATTCTGTTAATCTTTTTCATGCCGGTTCAGTTTTTTCAGTAATTATATTCTTTTAGGCGTTTTCATTATGCCTGTCGACGCTTTCACGTAAATGACACTAATGCACTGTTCTGATTTCAGATAAAAGCATCTCAGGCGGAACGCCGATCCGCTTTCAGCATCCGTCTATTCCTGAAGGAATTCTGTGCCGAGTTTTTGAATGGGTCCTATAACACATTGATGTATCACGTCAAGGACAATTTGGTTAGAGCGAAGGCACAGGCTCACGACGAGTCGTATTATTTGTGGGCAATGCGATTTTTCATGGAATTCAACAGGTGTTATAAGTTCGAGGTCAAACTAGTGAGGTGAGTTTTGGTATTTTTAATTATTCTGGCATATCAAAAATATTTTTTATAATTTTTCAAATATTATTAATTTAGATATTATAGACATAGATTAATAGGCAGTCAACTCAATAGGAGACTCTGGAGAAAAGTTTTGTTTTGCCCAACATCCAGAAAATTGGCTATTCAAGTAATTTGATTGGTAAATTTAAATTTCCATTACAAGCACCTGTAAGGAAAACATTTTGTTGTGAGGACATTTGATTGGCTCTTTGATACAGTTTGGCACGTGTACTGCCCTGACGTCACCTTTAATTGACCAATAAAATTTAAATAAAAAACAATTTAATTTCTGAAATAAATTTATTAAATAAAATTGGATGAATAAAATAAATATAATTAGTAAAACTGCAAATGATGTATAAAATATAAATATAGTATAACAATAAATATATCTCTAAAACAAAAATATTATCAAAACAAAGAACTTTGGAACAAATCGAAATTATCTCTTCTGTTTTTTCCCTTTTTCATATTTGTTTAGGGCCATCAATTTAATAGGATCTATTAGAGTTCTGGCTTTTTGTTTTCTTATACTCAAAGCAAACTTTGAGTCTTTCTGTGTTAAAATTTTGTTTACTTGTTTTATCCAGAAGTATATGGTGCATACTGTTTTAACATTCTGTCTGAAAGATCATTAAAAAGTGTACAATTAAAAGGTTTTAAATTTACATTTTTTTAAAGATGTTTGACAACATATATGTTATATTATCGACGTGGCAATATATCCTGAGATAAAATAATAAAGATAGCTCAAAGAACTACTGAAATTATAATAAAACAATTTTCTGGGGCATTTTATATTGCCTTGCCTCATATGTTTATATAGGAACATCCGCAATCTGCAATTGAAGGTATAAAGTGTATATTGAACTTTGGTTAATCCTCTCTTAGAAGGATTCCTCAACTATCAAGTAATTGATCCAAGAATAAAAGTATATCACCGTTTGTGTAGCTTCTTCCGGAAAGGGATTAATTTCTAAAATTAAAAAATAAATATTTGATATTTTATATAATTTTAATATGAATAAACGTACCTCAACTTACAATAAAACACGCTACAGCGATTATAAATTTCTTTGATGGTTAATCCAGTCACTTTGAGATTTTTAACATTATCAACCATTTGTTAAAGACAGTTAAATACTTCTTCAAAGTAAAATCATTCTACATTTCTTTACTATCTGTGCATCCGAGTACACAACACTTTCTAGATCGAGAATTCTCTTAACTTATTATACTACCGTTTTATAAATACTAATGAACAAATTATTTAATATTTAAACGTTATAAAAGTCTAAATGCACTGCTCCTTAGGTTAGGTACACTGAAAATGGCGCCACAAACAAATAAACAATAAAGGCGCCATAGAGACGAAGTGAACCAATAGAATCCCGTCGCGGCCCTCGCATAGCGATTAAAACAATATGTAGCGACCGCTACGACCTTTTAGGCCACCACGCATTCACCTACAGTAAGTTCAAAGGTTGGCAACCCCGGTGGATTACTACCATGCGGTTCCCGGCTATAAAGGACCACCACGACGACGTCTCGCTCTCTTTTCTTTTCTCTACTCCTTTGTAATAGTACCACTTTCACAGTGTACTTACCGTACTTCCTTACGTACCGTACATCCTATACCTTAACCTAATATCCTGTCATTCTCCCGTCGACCACATGTATCGTCTAATATCGCAATAAACAAATATTTCTTCAATCAATATTTTTAGTTATTGTGCAAATTCCTACCAAAAATAGTAGTGAGTGTTTGGACAAATAATCGCATCGACAGCCACACATTTCGACCGACCGACCAACCGACCAAGACGAACATTCCTACAAATAGCTTAAAAATAGCGACATCTACATGTTGGATTATAAATATTTAAAAACAAAAACATTTGTGTCATCACTTATATTGATATATTAGTATCAATAAGATCTAAGTTGCGCTGATATTTTATATCTTCTCAACATACAAGAAAAGGAGAAAGCAGAGTTTAAACAAATTGCGATATCTTATTACCTTGACAACATGATTTTTTCCGCATATTTTGTGGTTAGGTACCAGAATTTTTGCCTTTTCTTTTCTTCCAAGTTCTTCTCATTGGATAAGTCCTTGAATAAACTTAAATAATCTATTAGCTTAGATATTAGGGATATAAATTAGTTTTAAATGATTTTTTAAATTTGATTTATTGTAAAAAATTGGTATATATGGTATATATTGAAAGGTCTATGTATCTTTTGAGGCTATTAACGAATAAACCCATTTTCTGGTATTTTCATAACAAGTGAAGTGCTGCTCGGACAGGTCACGACTAATATCTCTGAACAATTAATACTCAGAAGGAACAAGGTCTGGAGAATTCGACGGGCTGGGTAGCATTTCCCATTTTACTGTTTCACAGTATTTTGTCACCGCTTTTTTGTCATGTGGTTGAGCATTGTCATGCTGAGCTGAGCATTGTTGTGTTTTTTGTTCACTGAAAAGTGAAATCTGTCAGCGGGACTTCAACATGAAGTTGGTTACAAATGTACCTGATGCGATTAATTATAGGTCTGATATTTTAATATTAGTGTATTTTCTATGCATATTTTATTTGTCTGTGTATGAGAGTCTGTACTGAGGTATTGTGTGAGGTATTAGTAAGCATAGTGAACAATAAACCAATAGAGATACTCGACATTCACCAGTATTTAATTTTTAGTAATAATTGAAACCAAATTATCTTCAAGCTTAGAGGGCCATCATCATATTTACCGCTCCTTTAGGGACATTCTTCTTGAATTATTTTTGGAATTATTTGAATAATTGTGTTCAATCTCTGCGTCATTTTAGTTATTTAATTTGTTAGGTTGGACTGCAACTTACGTTTTGTTTATCATTGTATGTAGAAATCTTATATATTCTATTCTCGTTAGATATTTTATATCAGATATTTTTACAGATTTTCATTTGGATTGGGTTATTAGAAGAATCTTTAATATTTTCAAAAAGTTTTGGCGGAATCTGATCTATATTGACTCGTTATTTCGTAACTCAAAATTAATATAGCTGGGTATAGACTGACCCCAATTTTTTTTTTGCGTCATTGATTGTATTATATGGCAATTTTTTATGTTTAATAATGATCAGCTGGAAACGTATTATTTACGTAACTCTACTAATGAATTTCCATTTCAATTAGTGTAGAGTAAAATGGAGTATTCTGTTCACATGGGAGAGCAAACTCCAATTATATTTCTTTTTATGACGTGTTTTATAGCATCAGATATGTTCATAGTTATTTATGTAAAAAGGGTGTTTCTGTAATTAGCTGAATTAATAAAATAAAGCTATTTTACGAAATGTATATATTAGATATAAAGTTTTTTGGGTAATTTAATAAAATTTAATTATATCTATGGTAGGTTTTAGATCTTTTTCTTTTATAAGTTATACAGAATTTATTCATTTTCAAAATAATTTAATTTTTATACACCGTTGCATACTTTATTTTACTAAAATTGCTCAGTGAATTTTTTTGTTATTAGTAACAAAATTTTAAACTATTGAATTCAACTGCGCTTCAAAAGTTCTTTTGTATCTCGGAATTACTTAAGAATT
The DNA here is from genome assembly GCF_030347505.1 of Rhynchophorus ferrugineus. Lineage (NCBI taxonomy): Eukaryota > Metazoa > Arthropoda > Insecta > Coleoptera > Curculionidae > Rhynchophorus > Rhynchophorus ferrugineus. Next base: position 24,256,349 of record NW_027472581.1, on the reverse strand, counting down.
CTTGTAAATATGAAAATTAATCTATCGAATAACATATATTGGATTTATCTTAAAATCCAACTGGCACGAACTTCCATGATTAGCGTCTATATAAACTGATCAGTATTCTGATACACTGCATCAGAATATTTGTAACAAATGTACCTTACAAATACACATTCTATTTTTTGAAAGATTAATAAACAGCAATACGTATCAGTGCGATCAGTTCGAGCCCCCCATCTATCATTCATTTCAATATTCAATTTTCAATGAAACACCAAACGCTTTCGACTTCCCTATAACCCGGCATCCTCTATATATCCACCGCCCTGACTGAAACGTATTAAAATATTTTTCCAATTTCCACTGGCAAATAACTTTGCATTTGAAATGCAAAATAGACAGTTCCTGCGACGCTTTCGAGCCGGAGCTGCAGAACGTCTCGCGACATATGTTTCAGGCAAAAATCGCATTTGAAGAGCTCGGAAATGGCAACGGCAAATAATGACAAAACTTGTCAAACTGAATCAATTGTTCGCGGAATGAAGCCAATTTAAGCGGACGATCTTCCAACTGGCTGGAAGGAATGGCAAATTAATTCGACAGAGCGCGCAGAGTTTATGGTTATTGAATTCATATTTTTAACATAATTGGAATATATTGATTAAAAAATAGATATAAACTTTAAATAGACAAAATGTTTATAAAATATAATTTATTTTAACATTATGGACATTATGGATTAATTATGGATCTAATACACATATTATCGATGGACTTAAACTACGATTATACAGTCAGAATAGTTTGTAGGTTAAAGTTGATTTATTATATTTACATTGTACCTTTTCCCAAACCACCTATAGTATCTCTTGGAGACTTAATATTACTAATTAACAACTGTATATGCAATTGATGTTTGTAGTAGTAGAGAGCGTATTTGCTTCTTTATATTTAATTGTTTGGAAAGGCACGAAATATCTAAAGCGCTCATGTCTACACAGTCCACCTTATAAGAGACTTATGTGGGAATTGAGCACGTGATAATCACCAAAAAGCAGAAGCATTTGCTGAATATATAGAAAAAACTTTCAAACCAAACGATACTAATATTTAATATTGGACATAGAAGCTGAAAATTCGATGACTAAATTAGTCACGCCGAAAGAGCTAACCAAAGTTATTAAAAGTTACATTAATTACCAGGCTATGATTTAATAACAGGATAATTACGGAAAGGGAATTATAAAACTCACCAACTTTTACAGCATTTAGATTAAAACATGTCCCAGGAATTTGGAAGAAGGCAGGAATTATAATGATCCCAAACATAAATGACAATGTATAAACATTATTTCACCGGAGACTGAGATAGGGCCGATGGGTCCTCCTAAATATATACCTAGATTTAAGTTATTATAAAGACAAATTGTAGATTAGACGGAAACCGCTAGTAACAATGTAATAATTAAATAATAATAAAAAAATGTTTCTATCACGTAAAACAATATATCTGTAATGAATTATTCGAAAAATATTATGATTACCAAAACCTAATGAAATGTTACTTTCTTTTACTGTTACTACCTCTTACGCTTTTGCAGCAATTTGTGTTGTCTTTACACTCTTTTTATTTGCGTCTTGCTAAGGCCTAATGTTCCATTTTGATATACCTATGTTATACACAAATTGAAATAAGAAATCTTTCTTAATTTTATAATGCCTGAATGTTTTGTTAGACATCTTCGTGGGTTATCTTTAAACTATTAACTATTTAAATCCTATTTTTAGTTGAAATAGCCTAATATCCCTAAGTTTTCTATTGGTACCTTTTACATTAACAGTTATGTCTCAAATAATTGTACTTAATTATGTTTATATTGAAAAAATCACTCACTGTTCTTATGCATTTTAGATATTTTATCTCTGATAGAGCTAACATCAAGGTGATGTGGATTCGTATGAGTACGGTTTCATTTTGGTGAATCCAAGATTATATTTTTCATTTTTCGAGATATTTTACAACACGCTAAAAATATAAAAACATACAAATATCTCCGGATGGTGCGCATATTTATTGAATAAAATTTAGTAATAAAAGTAATTTCTATATGCTTTTCTATTTTTATAAAAACCCAGCCAATATAGTTATAACCAAACGAAAACGCCACCACTATATATGAAAGTACTGAAATTCTCCTAAAAATCTCCAAATATGATCAACTATGATCGCTGATCCACAAACCTCATTAATGAATTGACTACCTCGAGCTTTTGATTAACATATTGTACATTTACTAGCCTAAAATGAGTGGATTATCGTACTTTTAAGCTGAAATAAATCACAGTCAATACATCATTATTTTTACAAAACAATAATTTATTAACTATACCCTTACATAATAATGCACTGTATTTTCCTTGTCATTAGATCATTAGAGTGTCGTTGATAGTTTTATATTTTGTTTATTTGATCCAGGTCTACTTTTGTTGGTAAATTTAATTATTTCATAGTATCACTGTATACTGTTCTTACATCTTAGCAAAATGTCTAATTTGTTCTTCTTTGATTCTCTGAATTTCACATTCTTCATCTTTCACTCTCAACAAATTCTAGCTAAGATGTAGCTATAACATAAAATGTAAATCATTACTAAAATATGTTATGTTTAAAATAAATGTCTAATTATTACCAGTTACTACAATTTTTGCTTCTATTCTTGGTGGACAAACCTCAGTAATGACTTGACTACTTCCAACCCAACAAGAATCATTTTCTTCTCTTTTCTTCTTATCATTAAATTTTGTTATATGTATATGTGTATTCGATATCATTGAACATTCTCACTATAAATAAAATTGATGCTCTTTATATTTTATAACTTAAACATGTAACCTTACGTTCTGCACTTACCCTTGTTCTTCCATACTTTCAAACCAGTGTATGTTAAACCACCAAGAATAACACAACAATTCAATTATTACTACAGAATTATTAATGTAACACAAACTCTAAATATTCTAGATTTTTTTGTTATTTTGACTTGATCGACTGTACCTATCGACTCGAAAAAAATATACCGCCATTATAAAGACAATATAGTTTCTTGTTTTCTGTGGTTTATTCTATGCAAGGGTAGTGTTCACGCGCCAGATCCGGAGTTATTTCTGAGTAATGTATCCTTGCAATTTGTTCGATCTGGCATCATTTTAATCAGAGTAATAATAAGCAGCGATTTAACATTTATCAAAATAAGCAAATAGTTAAAACAACGTTTACCGGTTTACAACCTCTTATCACTAATGGTTTCAGGAATTTTTCAGACATTTGACAACCGAAGTCGTTCGTAGGCTGATTCGGTTACATGTTTATACTTTGTCAGACAGCATTGTATTGTATTGGAATCAAATGAGAAGGAAAATATTGTCTGGTATTAAAACGAATTTACAAATTGCATTAGGCAATACATTATACATTTTGACGTAATGACATAAGTTCACTGCTATTTTGGATAAACTATATAAATTATTTCTATTGCGCCTATGACAACGAACCAAATCATTCATCATCTTTCACCAACCTATACATTTTGATGACTTTAATTATTTCAATCCAATATTCATACATTCATATTCACTCGGTCTAGTCCAATGAGGTGTCATTTCTAAGCTAATAAATATCGTATGCATTTTTAATGAAGCAGACTTCCCCGCATACATTTATGAAATGAAGTTGAAATCACAATATTGTTGTCAGCCGAAAATACATATTTATTTAAACTCGAATGTAAATATTTTCCCGAAATCCTTTTTCCCATTTTAACGTTGATATAATTTACAGAATAAATTTCCCATTATTTCATATAATAAATTGGCAAATATTTCCGGCTAGAGTCGCTACAATCGTCCCGCAATTGATTTAGTTTGACAAGTTTTATTATTATCTGGCAGCGCCGTTTCATTTCTGTAACATGTGTCGCGAGACGCTCGCCATCCACAGTTTAAATACGTCACCGGAATCGTCTGTTTTGCATTTCAAATGCAAACTTCCATTTATTCGACGACGGAAAATATTTTTAATATGTTTTATAGCGTCGAGTCTTAGCCGATGGAATAGCGCCATTTTCTAATGCACGACGCGAGAGCAGTCTGATATTCGATGGAATATAGAAGTATTTGTATTATGAATCATATATGGAGAACGATTATCGTTTTGGTAAATATTCGTCACGTGATATAATTCATTAAAATATTGTAAAATCCTATATTGTGAAATTGTTCAGTATGTCTTTATTTTTTTGTTTATTTTTTTAAAAGTATTTTAAAATCTCCTTTTTACCAACGAGGGTTTATCTGGACTGGACCTACACACTTTAACGTGGGCTCCGAACTACGGTCCTCGGTATTAACCCTACCGACTGGCGAGTGTCCTACTTAGAAATCATCCCAGAAGGCATCCGGTCTTACGCAGCCTGTTTACTGGCGTGACTGGGATCATTTTCCTTGTCCGATTTTGCACGCTTGCCTAAGGACAATCACAAACATAAATTCATAACCGTGCCCTAGCAGGATTCGAACCCGCGACTAATGCAACGTTACGAATCCTGTCGCCTTTACCACTGCGCAAACCAAGACGGTATATCTTTATTTGCTGATGAATATCAATTTTTATTTGAAATTTATTAGGTGCCAGCATAAAATGATCATAATACAATTTTTCTCTCTAAGAGGTGTTTATTGAGAAAATTCTACCTGTAATTATCGATCTATTTTCGCAGTTCTTCAGGATTTCGGGGCTTTGTGCCAGCAAAGCTGCATAGATATGAGCAAGTGCTCATCAGAAAGATATATCTTTTTGCTACGCTGGATACAATAGAACTTCCTATTCGAACTGCACTATATCCTTCACAACCTTTGCAACATACGGCCCAGTATATTTACGGGTGTATAGTATATTACTATACCGCTATTGCAATAGCACGTCTTTCAGTTTATTTAATTAATGTCAGTAGATCATTTTTAGATCCGTTTTTCATCACCCATCACAAAACATAGAAAATAATACTTTTTCCCTGCCAATCAATGAAGTCGCGATGTTGAAGCGGTTTGAAATTGTATTTTAAGTCAATTCGTGTGGTAGTTATTTTCGCTCTTTGAGGGTCTTCTCCATTAAATTTAAACATGTGGGAACAGTTGATTCATCATCATTCACCTGACTGAAATTTTTTGAGAGGTTGAGCTGGGTTTTCATCCGGTAAGTCTTGCAAATAATTTTTTTCGAGCTTTTTTCGTCCTACAGCCTTCTTTGTCCTTAACATTAAAATCGCCGGTTTTAAATCGTTGAACCCAAATCCGACAATTGGTATATGAAGGAGGGCCATCACCATGTTCTAAAGTGTTCGCTGGAGTTAGGCAATAGTTTTCTTCAAGTCAACCAAGAATACTATTTTGAGCCTTCCACGGACATCGATTATATACTAAATGGAAAACCGTCGATTTATATATAGATATATCAAAACATCGAATTTGACATTTAGGTTAGATCTAAATATACAAATATACGATAAACGCTACGCTATAGATAATTGAAAATCGATATTTACATTTACTGAAAAGTTACACATGCTTGTATTTTTTTTACATTATTTCTTTTAAATATCATTATATTCTTGACTTAATCCACATTGTCAAATTATCATAGTGGGAAATATCTTTGTGTCGAAGTGTAATGTTTAATAAAATGTCAATCCATCATTACTTTTTATTTTTATAAAATTTTAAAACTTCTTTATAGTAATTCTAAATTTTGATTCCTTTAATTCTTTTATTTGGTTTGTGTAGAGTCGGGTTTGATATGTGGGTTATCTATCTGTTTGTTTTAGTACTCATTTTCGTTTTTGTACTGCATGTTGCAATATTGGTTTAATTCATAGTTTAACGAGGTTAAATATATCGAGTCTTTAACCTTAAACAAACAAGAAAATTAAAGAATAAAAAGTAAAGTCAATAGTAAAATTGAAAAGTAGAAACAATCAATATGACAAAAATACCTGAAAATATATACCTGAGTCAAATATGCATTATTATGTATTACAACTACAAGCCTAATTATATTACAGTAATATAAATGGGTATGAAGACAGTTTATTAATGTCACTGTAAAAATTAATATATTCTTTTTTTTTAATTATATCACTTGACACCAGTGTATGGCTTACAATAATAACCTGATAATAAAAAATCATAGAAAAAATCTAGTATCTGCACATTAGTTAGGTTTTATGAACCAAGATTTAGCAATTGTCTAGATACATAGAATTACAGACAGTATCAAAAATTGTCTCTACAATTAGAGAAAAATTAACTCTTAAATTCCTACATCACACCCAGGATATTTGGTGTTAAACAAGAAGCTTACTCAACAATGAAAGGAACAAAAGCAGCATACCACATGTGACCTATCACAAACAGAAAATATCACTATAGCTACATTTGCATTAAAAATAAAAGAAAATAACTCGAATGCAAATACAAAAAAAATATACTAGTTATTTGAAAGAAAATCTAACAAAAGTTAACCGTTCATAATAAGTTGCTGCTGTACCAGTAAGTGCGAAAACTTATATGAACCTATTGGTGATGTTTTGCAAGAAATACTGCCATTATAATAATTATAAGTATTTTAGAATAAAGTCCTGACAGGTAAACCTACGGATTCCAACTGTCATAGAGGAAATAAAAATATTCGCAACAAGACAAGATGAAAAATTTCACTCTCATGTTATAAGCGAAGTGTTGCAACTCTTGGATAACATTGAACTAGGATGTAGATTCAAGAGAACCAATTCGTGTGATCTTGTATATTGTGGTAGTGAAGTGTACTAATTGATAAAGAGACTGACAATTAATACTTACTTTTGTTATTTTATTATTTGAGATTAAGCAAATGCCAATTGGTTCTCTAGATAAGTACCTAGTTTTAATTTACTATAGAGACAAATTGTTTGTTAGTCTGAAACGACTATTAATAATTTATGAATAAATAAATAAAAAAATATCACATAAACCTATTAGATAAATGTCTGACTATAGGTAAACAAACAAGCTAAACTATGTTTTTTTTCCAGTGAAACTATGTCGGTCCAATCATTCCACTATGTCCAGCAGCAAAGCGAAAAATACTTCGATATGATATCATCCGACAAGAAGAAACTGAAACTGTGGTCGCGTCGCCTTCATCTCGCCTTGGTCGCTTACCGGGAGTTATTTCAAACGCTATCCGCGATGGACAGATCTTCGGACGACGCCGTGCGCGAGTCGTCCAAAGTGATCAAAAGTAACATTTTTTATGTTTTGGAGTATCGCGAATTTATTCTTACGTTATTGGTGACATACGATGAACTTAAGATGTCGGACACGTATTTGATCGACCTCATTGAGACCCAACACATATTCTTGCGAATGTTGGAGACCTTCGTTAAATCGGAAGGATCGATGATCGTCCAAGGAAAGTCGAAGAAGAAAAGCAAGAAGAAACCGAAGAAAGGTAAGGATTTTTAGTTTTATTTTGATATATATGTAATAACAAATGCTTCAGACTGAAATTTTGTTCAGATTTCTGTATGATATTTTTCTCGCGAATATTATACAGTCAGAGCGTGACAATTATCGATATGTCAATATTTTTTAAGCGTCTCATACCATATTTTAAAAAAATATATCGATATATCGAAAAAATGTCAATGGTTTTTCGATTTGTTGTACTGAAGAGGAAACAAGAAGAAGTTATTAGTCCTGAAAATATATGTGAGAAAAAAAAGACATGGGTTCGGAAGAAATATCGGTTTTTTGAAATAAAATCGAACTGGAAAATACCGATATATTGATATAAATCGGAGTAAAATATCGATCTTTTGAAACATATCTATATTTTAAAAATATGGATCTATTGATTTTTTGACAACATATGAAAATAATTCATCAAAACTTATTTAGCACTTTGTAATTTGGTTCACTGGATAGTCTGTAAGAGCAATGCTTGTCACATTCGTGTTAGTTTTTTCCAACTCTTGTCTTAAAGATCCTATTAGCAACAAGTGGTCAATATTTTCGACAGATCAGAGCATGTATCCAGGTGTATCCAGGTAGTCGCTTCTAAGATATCAAAACGAACATTCAGATAAGTTTATTCATGGTCTATATTAAGTGGTTCCAACAATGGATTATTTTTGACAGCAGTTTTCTTTGACTAATCAGGAAAAGTAAAACTTGGTGTAAAATTATATTTTACTCATTTATTGTTTGAAAGTCTAACGGCAGAGGTTATTTTTTGATATATATTAGGTCCGTAGATTAGTTTTCGTGCGAAATATTTATTCAATGTATTTTACTCAAAGTATTTTCCATCCGATAACCGCTACTTTTTCTCATCTCTCAGGTAATTCACGGATTCCATCTCGAAAAAACGATACATCTTTTGAAACTATCCTCTAATCGATCGATTTTTTAATATCTTCATAAGAAGTGAAGCGCTGCTATAGGTCGTGACTCATATGTCATAACAAGTAGCCATTAGAAGGAGCAAGGTCTGTAGAATACGGCGTGTGCGGTGGCACTTCCATTTTAATGTTTTCCTGTATGATTTCATCGATTTTGCAATATATAGTCGAGCGTTGTTATGTTGAAATTCGCTCGACGCGAAGTCGTCGTAGTTGATAGCGATCCAGAACGCTCTCTCTTTTTTGTACCAAAATCACCTATTCGAAACCAGTTTTCACACTTTAAAATCGATGGAGCATGGATGCTATAATCTTCACACATCATTTGATGACCTTCAGCCAGCCGCCCTTTTTTTTAAGTAGATGTGATAGTCTGACGATTAACTCAGTAGAAATTCAGACATTTTCAACACTAACAAAAATATTGTTCACACTTCGACGAAATGACACATACTGAAAAGTGAAGCTTATCAAAGACGCTTCAATATGATGTTGGTTACAAGTATCTGTTTTAAATCCTTTAATATTAATTGATAGGCTGATATAAGATACCCTTTAAATGATTCCAATATATTCCCACACAATTCAAATTGAAAGCGTAAAACCACAAGTAGACCAGTTACTCGGAGTAATGCCGTACTGTGTATATATGAAGTTGAACCTTTTCGCTTAATTCTTAATCTTGATAATATTTTTTTGCTTTATTAAATGATCCCGTAGTCAAATATTTTATTCTTAATCTTGTTTTAAAGTCTTTTGGTTTGGTATATGTGCTTCTTTGATGTTAGACATCTTTCTGAAGGCACGCCAAATTTTTAGCAACATCCAGATTTAAAGTGCATCATAACGGCTTCAGAAATATAGAAAAGCAACATCCAAATAATGAAATCAAACTACTACCTTACATTATCAATCCATCGAAATTAACTGATCAAACTAGGTTGTGAAAAATAAATCTTTCCTGATCTACTTTATAATCAAAGTTTTTAAAGCCGACTAAACATAAACAGAAAACTGAAATTGCTGATTACTTGAACAGTTCCGAATTCTTTTGCGAGTAAAAACTTTTTAATTTAGTTTTTATTTGCTCAATTAAATATTCCGGGTTGAGTTTGGTTATTTCCGTTTCGCATTTAAAGTATTAATATGATTTTCCAAGTTCTTTTCAATTTTGAAATAATATTTATTTTAATAACTTAGTTTGTAGTGAGAATTTTGTTAACCGTCCTGATCGATATAATTACAATATTTATGTGTAAATTAAATTATGTTGATTAATAAATTAATGTTAATATATTACGTTATCAAACTCAATAAGTACCAGGTCTGTTATATTGTTGTTACTAGCTACTAACCTTTCTTAACCTAACTTAGTGTCTTAATATATATTTTTTTATTAATTGTATCTTACATTAACTAAGCATAGTACATTGTTAATTTACAAATTAATTAATTATTACTCTTCTGTTGTACTTGCATCAGTACACAAGAACGGGATAAATACATTAATATGTATTTCCCAAATTAAAATAAAATTAAACTTCTTAAACTAAAGTTGTAAAGAGTAACGTTTTATACTATACCAGTTTGTGTGGTTTGGTTTGCTTCGATCTTCTGGTTTCCTGCATGTTGACCAGTAACTGTGTTTTAGCCATATTGCTATGATTTAGTAACCTTATTTCATGTAACGATCGTGCAGGTTTTCATTGGTTACGGAACGATAAGCACTGGTAGAACGTGTAACTTTGTTTTGACAGCGTTGAGTTACTAATTGGTTCGATGATTTAGTGCAACCTGATATTTGCACTTCATGGGTCCAAATTTGCTTTATAATTGACTGATGAAAGAATCTTTGATTTTAAGTCATGTTGAGGGTATCTACCGAGTAACCAGTACAGTTGCTTTATTTTGAGTTTATTCTTTTTGTATAACATGATGTTTTTCATTTAAATCAGCATCAAGATGGATGCCGAGGTATTTAGCTGATTCTGCTTGATTGATTGATCTATCTTGACTATGTTATTTGGTGCAAGGAAAAACTAACATGGACAAATTTGGAGCTATTAAGCTGTATTTTAATAGTACGAGTGGTGATTCCGAAATTCAAACTGAATATCTGGTATTTTAATGAATAGTTTAATACGTTTTGTTACAGTTTCTCAAATAATTTTGATATCGTAAGTAGTAGTGAAAAAGGCTTTTAAAATCCTCCTTAAAACATAAAACATGCTTCAGTCTCAAACAGCCATTAAATATGTATGTCAACATGATGATTGCTTTTCGTGTCAGCTGTTTGAAATATCATGAATTCCTGGAGTCTTTTTAGGATTGAGGTTATCAATTTCCGTGACAACTTTCATTGGGGAAATCATATTTGCAGCTGCATCGGGCTGATAAACAGGAGAATTCTTTGTACATATTCCATACTATATTATTCGGTTGGAATACGTTAGTCAAAAGCTGTGCTAATAATTCAGCTTTTTCATCGTTGCGCCGAACCCATTCATTACGATCATTTTTAATATGCTGTACTCTAATAGTTGTTTTTTCTTTAAGTTCAGGCTTAATTCGCTTTGCAATTCATTCATTCATTTTTCGAAGCAATCTGTTTATATTCCGTAATTTTTTGCTTTGTTAAATTATCATTTTATCGAGCTTTATTTAGTCGCTCATTTTATCAATTCCTTAATTTCGAGGGAGTAACATAATAATGGACGGAACCTGGATTCATTATTATACGCTTAAATCAAAAAAAAATCGTCAGTTTAGTGAACATCAGCCGGTGAAGACCGTTTAAAGTGAAGTCTAAAGTAGTCTTGTCTATTTTAAAAATGACCTCCTCTATATTAAATTTTATAATTATTTATTTTACAATTTTTGTTTTTTTTTATACTAGAATGCTCATGAGATTGACTAGTCGGTAATATATATTAACAGGTAATAACAATCTAGACGGCTTGGTTGGCGCAGTGGTAAAGGCAACAGGACGGTCTACCTACTGTTGCAACAGTCGCGGTTTCGAATCCTGCTGGGACATGGTCGTAAATTGATTGAAATTATCTTATATATATATATATATATATATATATATATATATATATATATATATATATATATATATATATATATATATATATATATATATGGATTAAAAGTATTAATTAATTTATTTTTTTAAATATTTTTCCTGTATCTATTATAGATAATTTGCTTTTAATTTATCTGCAATGTCCAATTGTTATAGTGTAATGTATATTCTAATATAAATCTTTTTATTTGTAAATAATGTACTGGGTTTTTCCATACATTGTTAATTATATAACATCAAAACTAGGCCTATAAAAAGCATATATTATAATATTTTAAATGTTACTTTTAAAGAGAATAGGGAGTGTTATTCTTATTGTCCAAAACTCGTTACAGTTTTAATTAACGGTGTGTTCAAAGATATCATCTTCAAACTGCTACTGACAACCTTCAGCTAGTGAAAAATATTTTATGATATATAATGAAAAGAAGTGGCGACGTTTTATAAGGACTGTATTAACAATATGGCCAAACCGAACAATACTGCCGATCCAATCCTATTCTATGAAACAATATTATAATGAAAATGTATATAATGATCTGTATATACTTATTTTAAGAATGATCACTGCAGTAATTTTAGTCATGCTACACATATCAGATCAGTTTGAAGCTGGTGCCGAGCCTAAGCAATACAAAATAATTATATAATTTGGTGACATATACAGAAAATTATATTACGAACAAAACAAATCTAATTTATTACCCGATACTGACTTCAAAGTGATAAGTTGATAGTAGTTAAAAGAATATAGTAAATAGATTAATTGGTTTAGGTAGGTATTAAGCTAAATTGTTATTACAGCGATAATTATGTACATATTTTATTTAAAAAAATTTTTTTGTGTTAAAAATCTAAGATTGATTATATTTTACATTTTTGTAAGTTCCTTATTTATTTTTTGAAGTCGATTCTAGTTTTTTGTTAAAAATATGTTTTTAGGACATTCTTTGGGTATAATAGCTTAGGTTTAATTATTCGCAGTTTCCTCATTTAAACTAAATTATAAATAAGTAAGATTGTTACTGTCAGAGCTTCGTTAATAAAGTTGGTTGTAAGTCTAGCCGGATATAAACCAGTCCAAGTATTCCGTCAGTTTTTTTAATGAGGCCACTATTAAAACGGGAAATTCTAGAGTTGGCGAATTCCGAGATAGAAAATGCCAGTGGGCGTTTGGTTAATAAAGACTCTTGGAGAGAGCGAGAGAGCACTAATAGAAAGTTTTAACTCCGCTGGCAATTGAATTAACAAACTTTATCGTCAACTTGACGTTGGCGAAATAGAACAATCACGAATATTTCCGGTGAACATGTGGGAGTGTCGAAACATCAACATATTTCGAATATTGTTTTGTTGTTGTATCTAGTGAATATGTTGGCATATTTGATGGGGATTGTATGGCACTTTGGATATGTTTCGATATAATAGACAAACCAGTTAGACACACGTGTAATTATAATGGTGTGGACGCTCAGTTTTCGGACTTTTTTTATTATATATATATATATATATATATATATATATATATATATATATATACACATATATATACATATATGTACATATATACATGTATACATGTATGTATTTTTTTCTCAAGACAGTGAACTCACATCATCTAGATGACGTCAAAACGTCGTAATGTTGGCGCATTTAACTTTGACTTTTAGTTTATTTTGGCTTTGATATATCACATTATAATGTAAGTAAAATAATTGTTTATTAATTGGATCTTACATTCTATATGCTTAGTACAATCTTAATTTACAATTAATTTATTACTAGTGTTCTGTTTTACTTGCACTAATACACAAGCAAGGCGATTGTGGGATTAATACATCAGTATGTATATCCCAAATAATAAAACAATGTAACAAAAATGTTATAAAACATAATTTATTTTAACATTATAGTACATCTAATGCATATATTATTTAAGGAATTGTTTCATTATATTTACATTAATTTTTTTCCAAACCGCCTATGGTATTTACTGGAGGTCTAATACACCTAATTAATGATTATACATCTAAATAATGTATTTTAGTTTCATTTTAGAGCATATTTAGCTTATTATATTTAGTTCTTATTTATTTCGTGGCTGTATTTTCTTGTCAAGTCATCCTGATATCACTGTATTTCTCCACGGTTTCTTCTGTTACTACTGGTATACATTTATGTTGATAAAATTAGATTTAATCACTGTATTCTCTCTAATGCATTTGCCATATCTGTAACAGATCAATTGAAAAGTCCCCGGCCTACCATAATAAAACACATTTTTTTGGCAAAATTAGTTTTTTTAGTCAACATAATTCCCTTCGAGGGTGATACACTGATTATAGCGATCCCCCAAATTTTCGATACCATTTTTGTAGTACGATTTGTCCTTTGCTTTAAAATATGACTCAGTTTAAGCGATCACCTCTTCATTCGACGATAATTTCTTCCCAGCGAGCATTCTTTTGAGATCTGAGAACAGGAAATAGTCGCTGGGGGCAAGATCTGGAGAATACGGTGGATGAGGAAGCAATTCGAAGCCCAATTCATGGAATTTTGCCACCGTTTTCACTGACCTGTGACACGGTGCATTATCTTGGTAAAGCAGCACTTTCTTTTTATCCAAATGCGGCCGTTTTTCCGCGATTTCGTCCTTTAAACGGTCCAATAACGCTATGTAATAGTCGCTATTAATGGTCCTTCCTTTTTCAAGGTAGTCAATGAAAATTATTCCATGCGCATCCCAAAATACAGACGACAGTTGCGTTTTCCTACGCTTTGGAGCGGGTTCATCGTGTGCAGTCCACTCGGATGACTGTTGATTGGACTTCGGAGTGAAATGATGGAGCCATGTTTCATCCATTGTCACATATCGACGCAAAAACTCGGGTTTATTACGCTTGATCATCTTCAAGCACTGCTCCGAATCATCAACTCGTTGTTGTTTTTGGTCAAAAGTGAGCTGGCGCGACACCTACTTTGCACAGGGCTTTCTCATACCCAAATATTCGTGAATGATATGACGTACACATTCAGTTGATATCTTTAGAGTGTCTGCTGTTTCATTCAGTTTCAATTTACGGCAATTCAAAATCATTTTGTGTATTTTTTAAATGTTTTCGTCGGTAACAACCTCTTCTGGTAGTCCACTGCGTTCACCGTCTTCGGTGCTCATTTCACCATGTCTAAACTTAGCATATCAATCCTTGATGGTTGATTTTCCTGGGACAGTGTCCGGAAACTCGGCATCAAGTCAAGTTTTTGCTTCAACTGTATTTTTTCCCTTCAAAAACAATATATTATACACGCGAAATTCTTTTTTATAAATTTTTTTCACAGTAACAAAAGTTGCTTCACTCAAAATGCTATAATTTACAAACTAATGAACCGACAACTGTCAAATTTATACACGCATCTTTCGAGGGTTAGGACTAACTAAAAAACATATGAATATAATTTTAGTAGCGCCATCTATGTGTCAGGCAGGGGACTTTTCAATTGACCTGTTAAATCAGGGGTTTTTTAAAAGGTTACACACCAACCCTGTCCAGTATATCATTCTCCCAGCTTTTGATCATTCAGAGTAGTGTGAAAAAATGGTGTCCTTATAGGTTGATCACTTTGCCAGAACAGCCGCTTGCTTAAGTAGATGCTAATTAGGAAAACTACAACTTCAGAGCTCTCGCCCTGTAGATCTCGCCCTGAAAACGTAATCTATAGCGACTACGAAATGTTGGTGAAATGTAATTTTAATCAATAAAAATACTATTCAGTTTATCAGATTTTTCCTCGAATAAATTTTAAATAATATAATGTAATGTATAATAAACAAACACTCATCAACAATTTAATTATGTGAGAAACTTAGATTCAATTTAAAAATTGAATTAAGATTTGAATAATATATAATCTTCTCTTATTATGTGTTATAGG
The DNA here is from genome assembly GCF_030347505.1 of Rhynchophorus ferrugineus. Classification (NCBI taxonomy): domain Eukaryota; kingdom Metazoa; phylum Arthropoda; class Insecta; order Coleoptera; family Curculionidae; genus Rhynchophorus; species Rhynchophorus ferrugineus. Next base: position 24,240,848 of record NW_027472581.1, on the reverse strand, counting down.
TTTGTGTTCAAGAATTTAAGATAACATAATGGAATTAAAATGCTTAGATTTTCAGAACATCGTAAAATGAGATGCGATAAGCAAAGTTTCGCTAATAAATTTAGTTTAAGGCCTAATAGTTATAAACCAAGCGGAGCGTTTCCATACATTTTTTATATGGAGATACTATTAAACGGCCGACCCTTCTTGCCGAATAGTAGGGGGATAGAAAATGCCAGTGGGCGTTTGGTTAATAAAGACTTTCGGAGAGATAGCACTGATGTAAAGTTTTAAGTCTGCCGGCAATTGAATTAACAAAGTTTATTGTCAATTTAGCATCGCCGAAATGGAATAATCGCGAATATTTCCGATAGGGATTTTGGGGGCTTTGAAATATCCGGATGTTTGGAATATTGTTTTGTCGTGTTATCTTTCGCTTTAGATATGTGGGTTGGTTTGACCCTTGATGTTTCGTTCAAGAAGTTATAGAGACTGAGCTTGAGAGTTTAGTTCTCTCTTTTGGTGCTATCTATATATTTTAGATTTGGTATCAGTATTGTATTTTTCTGAAAACCTTAGAGTGTGAATATCTTTTAGATATATTTATAGAACCGTAGGAGTTTTGTTTTATGCGGTCGATGCTTATCGTTTTTAGATTTCTTTATATCATTTGGTAATACTGGCGGCTGTGTTAGAGCCAATTGCATCAATTGTTATCTGTAAACCTGATTAGGTCTTAGATCGTTTTATACTAGCTCATTTTTCTTGTTATCATTAAGCAAATTAAGTTAAAGCATTTAACATTTATTTTGTATTATATCTAATATATTCACAGTATGGACAAAATAATATGAGCATCTGACATATACACATTATTTATTTGTTATTAAAGTGTTGAGCCACTATTTGCTTTAAAAAAAGGCTGCAATTCTTCGAGGAATGTTTGATGCCCCACAAACCAAATACCGAACCCTTGTGGCTATGCGTATAGACGCATTGTAATTACAGATATTCTAAACAATATTTTGTTTTCAAATTACAAGTGTGATTATTAAGTAACATTGTTACAAGTGTTTAATATTCATATTTAATGTTTAATACGTTTAATAAATCAGATCCATTATATGATTAAATTTTCGTAAAAATTTCATTTTATTTTTGGTTATATATAAATAAGCTCTTAAGATGTAATGAAAGAAAATATTACTATAGTCTATTCAAAGTTATTTTGTATATACATCATCTAAATTTGTGACGTCAAAACGTAACAGTGTTGCCACATCAACACTGAGTTTTGTTTCACTTTGGCTTTGACATACAACAAAATTCTAATCTAAATAAAATAATTGAACAAAAATGTTACCAAACATAATTTATTTTAATATTTTAGTATATCTAAAAGCTACAGTTTATTATACAGCCACAATAGTTTATAGGTTAGAGTTCTTCTCTTTACTATTGCTTTCAAGAATTTTGCATACGTCTGACAACACGACTTTAACAGGCTCATTCGTTTACGCGTTCGAACTAATCAAACAGCATTGTGTCTCTTTTTAACCGGAATAAAATGAGAAGGAAAATATTGTGTGATTCTAAAGCGAATTTACAAATAGCGGCAGGCATTACATTAAACATCTTGGCGACGTATGTACAAAAAATTTTGAATAGACTATACTATTTTTTTGTTATATTTTAAAGTCACCTTTTTACACAATTTACGATAATGCCTTTACCAGTGCGCCAACAAAGCTGGCTTACTACTGTGTTTGTTTATTTTTAATCTTAGCAACCTCTGTATGGTTATAATTATTGATTTACTTATTTATTAATAACTTACTATATTAATGTTTACTAATTTATTTACTAACGTTGAATATTAGCATATTGAAAAAAAGTATATAGAAAAAAACCACAAGAATCCTCCAATCACAAGAATATATGAAACATGGTTTTTACGATTCAAATGTTGTAATGTCAGCGTTCAAGGAAAATTGACTGGACTAACACAAAGCCAAATCAATTGCAGAAAATTTGAATATGAGCCGAACAGAATGACATTTAATTAGGATAGTGAAAAATCTTCAGTGAAATTCTGCTTCAAAGGAAGTAATTTCAGTAATGGGTGGCGAAAAATTGATTTATTTGAAAAATATCTCGCGTAAAAATCATGATTACTACCTAGCGAAACCGGCCGATAGGCCATACCCTGCAACGCCAAATCACTTTGATCGCAAGAGTATCTGGCCTAATCAGGTTGGTATCGTTAAAAATTGTTGAAGCCTGGAAAACAGTTATTTTACAGTATGACAACGCACCGCCTCACGCAGTAAAACCAATCAAAGAAGTGTTGAAATCACTCGGATAAGAATTTCTATCGCACCCGCCGGACGATTTCCTTTGTCGGTTTCCAATAGAGATGAGATTGTTAATTTGAAATACCACCTAGAAATTGCATAAGAGGAGACAGAATATACAGAATCAAAAGGCTTTTTACTTTAAGTACCTAAATTTTAATTAGCCATTGTAAATAACATATTTTCTGAAAGGAATTACCGGCATACCTGGTATTTGTCAAGACTATCAAAAGGTCACTTTTACATAGTTGATAACACACTTGTCTTCCCATTTGTATTTTATTATTCAAGTAATTTTTCTATATTGATTTATTTCAGTTCGGTAACTCAGACGTACAATAATTTTGGGTCCGAAATAAGAAATTTTATTACTGTAGCTTGACGTTGATGAAATAGAACTGTTACAAATATTTCCACCAATTGTGTGGGTGTGACGTGAGGGAACACACTTGGAACATTGTTGTGCGTGTTATATTTTCATGGATATGTAGGCGGATTTGATTTGGGTTGCGTATCCTTTCGCTCATGCGGGTTTATTTTCCATAATTGTAAAGGTATTTCACCATATGTTTTTTGTAATGTTATTGTGTATTGTTAATATTAAAAAAAATGTTTCCTGTATTTTTTAAAATGAAATAAACATTCTTCAAATAATAAAAAAAATGGAATAAAAAAACTCAATATCAATTGATGTTTCGTTCAATATTTCACGTTAATTAATTACCGCGATTTCCACTCAATTTAGTTTTAATGATTTATTTTCCAGCTTTTATTGCTTTGGCAATATTACTTTTTGATATTAAAAATGATTTATTGTTTTTATATGAATTTTTTGTTTTCTAAGCTTTGAATAATAATATAGTTATAACAGAAATCCTCCACTTGCTGAGATGAAAAGCAATAATAGCAGGGTTAAAATATACTGAGCGTTTTCTTCATTAATATGCGGTGGAAATAAATTCTCTGTTTTTTTATATGGTTTTGACCAGTTTGGATCCTTGCAGTAAGGATAATTTGGAAACAGTTGTCAAAGACGCTTCATAATTGTTCGCAAATTATTAATAAAGATCAAAAATTTTCTGGTGCACTGTTAGAATATCCATATTCGCCATTGTGATTTGTGATCAATTCTTCGTTCTTAACAACTTAACTGTGATAAATATCTTGATACTTGAATGTTTCTATGTGCATATATCTATTCTATTTTATTTAGTATAATTATATATGGGGCTGTGCACTTATACATATAGTAATATCTCTGTTATATTCAATACTTTTTCTTTTTGTTTCCAAATATAACGATTTATTAGGCTAGCTATTGTTAAAAGGACTCAATTCGGTTTGAATTCACGCCAAAGATTACTTAAATAACATCGAGGTGATTACTTTTATAATATTTATACTCAATTAACATTTGATGGCTGTACTGTACTCGTCTTCACAAGTCCCGAGCGTAACAAAGAAAATGCGTTTTTTTGTTCAAAATAGGCTTTATTCATCAACGTAATCTCCATCAAGACCCACACAATCATTCTAGCGCCACTGAAATAAATTTTTTCTTTGCCATATGCAACTTTGTATTGCAATTTCGGACTTCAAACGCACTAATAACGCTATATAATATTCACTGTTGATGGTATTGTTCTTCATAACGGTCATAACTTTTCCAGTCGATTGTTATGTTTTCGGACGCATTGGACGAGGTTCAGCAGTTGCTGTTCACTCAGATGACGTTCATTTTGATTCCGAAGTGAAGTGATGGATTGATGTTTCAACCATTCTCATATATCGATGCAAAAATTCTGGTTTGTTACGTCAGATATGACCAAACACTGCTCAGAATCATCAATACGTTCTTGTTTTCGGTCAATAGTGAGTAAACGCGGCACTCACTTTGAACAGAACTTTCCCATTGTCAAATTATCATGCAATATAAAACTTACACGTTGTTTTGATATCTTTATGATGTCAGCTAATTCACGCAACTTCACTTTTGGATCATTCAGAACGATTTTGTGGATTGTTTTGATATTTTCTGCTGTTACCACCTCATTTGGACGTCCACTGCTTTCTGCATCATCGGTGTCTGATCACGTTTGTAGTCAGCAAAGCAACCTTTATTTGTTATTTCTGATGGACCGGAGTCTTTGTAACAGTTTTCAAACCTTTGCCTCAGTTGACTTGTGTTAACTATTCAATTGTTCAAATTCAATATTCAAATATTAGCTCAAATGGTTTTTGTCCGGTCAACCTCCGGGTAAATCCCACTGTTGTCGAGCAGTTGTAGTATTTTGACGTTTTTCTGATCAGGTAATCTTTATTGAATGCTTTTCCGCAAATATTTTAAATTCTTCGCTAACCGTTGGTACTCTTAGTTGTTTGAGAATGTTTACATAACTAATGTATTATTGGCCGTTAAGTTGATAAATTATGATAATGTTAAAATTAGATTTCTTTCTGTAACCCCATAATTATACACTGGCGTCAATATTTGCTTGTTTAATAAAAGTTTGCGCCGAGTGTTTTTTGAGCCGCATGCAAAGCTGGTTTGTTAACCGCACTGGTGTGTTTCTGTTGATTCAGAGACATGCTCATCATCGACTAGCTCTTTGTTTGCCTTGTTTGTGATGTAAGCCTTGCACGTCCTCTTATTTGTCCATAAGTAATAGTGTAAAAATCGCTAAGGAACAACTATCCAAGCCAAGCCAGTAACCAAACTAAGGCCGGATGTTTTCTGATATGGTCTTTAAGTTTGTTGACGTTAACCATTAAGTCGTAAAATGTATATGCTAATCAAAGAGGTTGACATAATTAAAATTCATGTAAATAATAAGTTTTTGTGTCGGCTTGGTTGGCGCTGTGGCCAAATCGAGAGGATGGTCTTCCTACTGTTGCGATAGTCGTGGATGCGAATCCTACTAACACATGGCCCTAAATTTGTATTTGTGTTTGTCCAAAAGGCGTGAGTACAAAATTCACCAAGGAAAATGATCCCAGTCATGCTAGTTACCAGGCTGGATAAGACCGGATCTCTTCTGGTCTCCATCTTGGACTTGGACCGTTGTCTGTAAAAAAAGGAGTTCAAATATTTGAAAAACAAGTTATTGTGTATAAATGAAAAAAGAAATACTACCAAGAGCTCAATATACTTTATTGGTCAGTTAACTTTAAAAGTTGTTGAGTTTTTCCAATTTAACAATGCTACGTTAATTCAGAATTTCATTATTTAATTAACGAAGCGTGTTGGAGACTCTATCATCAGAATTAATATTATTTTTAATTTAAGCATCTTTTCAACGGAAGTTCTTCGTAGCTGTTAAAATTTAACTGTCGACAAAAACTCCCCGAACATTCCTAGTTAGTTTCATGATTCCGTCTGGTAATTAGCTAACTAAAATATTAACTCTTGCAACTTAAGACCCGCTCCATACTTAAAGGTCCAAATAAAGGAACATATCGTGGCTTTTTAATGTCTCTGTTGTATAAGAAGCTTTTAATGTCTATTTGTTCTTGATTCCGTTCCCCCGTTTCCCTTCGGTAAACCAACCCACTCCTGATCTCTCGAACTGAGCAACTTAGTCGCCTAAGTCAACAAATTTTCTTAATTAAAGTCAGTGTCTTAATTGTTGAAAGCATGGCAAATATATTCGTTAAATCTCGCATTTCAAGACCCACCCCTCTCTGCGCTCTCCCCCCTCGGCACCCCCTCGTCGCTTTTCTCGTCTTTCCAGAACCGATACCAACCGACGACGTCTTTGATATGTACCCTTAAAATTAATGCCTCGGGCTAGTCGGCCGGGTGGACGGGTGAGGGGGACCGTGGGGTCTTTATAAAATATAAATTGCAAATTAAATTTGCCCAGTAAGCAGTTCGGTCGCGGTCGAATTTATTTGCGGACGTGAGTTGGCGCTTTTTCACGGGGCCCGGTTAATTATTTAAAGGTGGAGTGTTTAGTCGCAGCCCTTTTTTTATCAACGGAGTCGATTTTTAATTTCCATAACTCAGTCGGAGGTTCGTGTAAACAATGGGTCGTAATTATATTTCACTTTTTTCGTACTCGCTTTCTTTTTAATATTCGTATGTCGTGCGTACCATTTTAATTTATATATATGAGTAATATATTAGGTCTATAAATTAATTTTTAAGGATTTACAGTAGATGGTATTACTAAATTTTAAATTTCATCGAGGAGACTTGCTGCAATTCTAGACGCCTGTCGCTGTTTACCATTTGTAATTGATCTTAGGCAAGAGTGTAAAATTCAACAAGAAAGGTGACCCTCTGTCATGCCAGTAACCAGGCTGGGTGAGGCCGAATATCTTCTGTGATGATCTCCAGGTTGGTCGCTTAATTTGTTGTTGTTGATAAAAAGGAGACATGTTGAAGTATTTGAAGATATTACTCACAATGGTCCATGTAAAATGCAAGTAGAATATGCAACATTCTTAGGAGTAATTCAAGAAACATCTTCTGATCCCTTGAAGAACATGGGAATGATCCAAAGTGTTGGATATTTTGTGCCATATGAATTGAATCCAAAGGTCATTGGAGGGTGTTTGGGCATGTCAACGGCTAAATCAGAGAAGCTTTTTGCATTGTTTTGTTACTAGTGATGAAAAGTGAAGCCATTACGATAACAAAGCCTATCCATGACTCTAAGCTAATGCTCTGTATTTGGTGGGGTCAGCTTTGTATGGTATACTATGAACTGCTAAAAAACTTATGGAACCATCAGTGCAATCGCTATCGACTACAATTGGTGGGAGCACTGCGCGATAAAAGGCCAAAATACGAGCAAGAACACAACAATGTTATTCTTCAGCACGACAACACTCGACCACATGTTGTAAAACCGGTGAAAGCATACTTGGAAACATTCTATATAAGTATTCTCTTAACCTGTCTGAGCCTTCACTTCACTTATGACTCTTTTGTCCCAAGTTTTCATAATAAAGCTTCATGTTAAATACATTAATACTAATTTACAGGTCTATATAATGCTGTATAACATTTTTAACGATAACGTCTCTCTGTACCGTTTCAGGTAGTTTTTTAAACGAGAGTAAAATGACTCCAACGTGCTTGTTGATTGGCTGTTCATACGCATTTATTCCAAATTAGCTCGACTAATTTCACCGCCATTCGTTGTTTACGAGAGTTATGGTTGGGAAGAAATTTTCAGGTTAATGTTGTATTTATAAAATTTCGTTGAGGTAATATCCTTATTTATTATTAAATAGAGAAAATCAGTGACAGACAATGCGAAGATATGTGTATAAGGTATAACCTTTATTAACAAGCATCGAGCGTCCAGTATCTTCCATTAATTTTTCCACAACTATTATTCCCACAACTGTCCTAAGCTCGATGGGTATCGATTCCTGACTTTTCTATCAAGTTCATCCCATAATTCGATAGGAGAAAGGTCTGAGGTGAGTGTGATGGCCCTTTAATTATTTACAATATTCACCAATTTCTTCAATTTCCTCCCGTATTTGTTCAATTAATCGCTAACATGATTTTAACCAATGTTTAGGGTCATTCGTTTGTTCAGAAATAAAATTTGCGCCAATTATACTCGTTCCAGAAGGAATTGTATTTGCGAGATATATTTTCAGAAAGCCTTCATTATTCAGCTTTCCATCACTTATCATGTTAATCATATGGCAGGGCTTATCAAAGTATCTGGAGACTTCACGCTACCACCAACATACTTAAAAGCCTACACAGTGCACGTTTTTGATTTCCTTAAGTCTAAAAATGTGAAAATTTCAAGTTTATTTTTGCGTTTTAGCCCTCTCCAGTTTATTTTTCATATGAATAGCAATTAGCTTTGGTTTTTTTGCGAGACATTCGCATTATCTCTGGCTAGCAGACAGAAAACATTTCTTTACAGATACATTTATTTTTCATATTTTTGAGCGACAATAAATCGTCGATTTCGTAGGAATCTTCGGATTTGCCGATTCAAAAGTTGCATGGAAATTTTTTTAGACCCCTGGGTGGGTTTTCTTTACACTATCTAAGTCCTATGTTTCCTAATAGTGTATGAAGGGATGACTTACCTACCTTCTGTGGTAACAGTTATGTCTGAAATAATTGTATTAAATTATGTTTAGATTAAAAAACCACTCACCGTTTCTATACATTTCATAAATTTAATCTCGAATTTGACTAATATAACGGTATGTAGACGATTTCTTTTCGGTGAACCCAACATTATAGTGTGTTTATTTTTTAAGATATTTTAGTACTTGAATTCAGTGCAGCTGCAATACAATAAAAATATTTCCAATAAAAACATCAGCAACTTAAAAATTTATTAGCATTTTATTGGTAAGAAGACTTTTGGACCTCGTCCCTGTCTGAAGTTATTCATTGGAGATGTAATCTGTTTCTTCTTGTAAATTATTTATATTTTGTTATTACTGGCAAAGGTTTATTATATTAGAATAAGCGTTGTAAATCTAGTATAACGTAATTACTAAAACTTTTATTTTGGAAACAATTTACTGAAAATTGTTTATTGTCCCAGATGACTTCACTTAATTCCGCATACCCAAATTCTTGTAGGTTATTTAAGATTAGTACTTTGATTCTTGAATTGACATTTTTATATTAATTTGGATATTCAAGATAAGTTGTGGTAAAATAGCATTTTCTATGACGACATATTAACCATTAAATCATAGAGTGAACGTTCTTCCGAATGCCTTAAGACATTTCCGTTCTAACCCAAATTAGAAACATGAGAAAATGTCTTTGTCTCTGCCGTTATATTAATTTTTCTATCCGTTTCTGTTCAACGGACGTCTAAGAATCGAATCGAAAATAAACCGGCCATTCTCTCCGATCGTGGTATTTCGAGTCGCGGTCACAATCCATTGTGTCCCGGGGTATCATTGGGGGGTCGTGAATTGGCCGAAGGGGGTGGAGGGCGGAAGAAAAAAAAACTCGCCGACGAGAAAATGGAAGGGCAATGAAAAATATAAGTGCTTTAATGGATGCCGCGGTATTGTTAGAGTCAAGCGTACATATTTCGGTGGAATTCTTGTCATTAATCTTTAACTTTTTTATTCCTTAATATCGGGGCTCCCCCTTGAACGTCATCGCTTATAATGGTCCGAGTTGACAAATTAGATTTTTTCTGCGGACGATGCAGTTTTTTAAAAATTCGCATTTGATTGTTGTAATGCGAACGTAAAATGATTGGTTCTGTGTTGAGGGGAGTTTCCCCGACGCCACATGAAACAACTGGAGCTATTAGGGTGAGGTCGTATTAAACGCAAACGAAAACAGTGGTTTAATCTTGAGGAGTACCTCAGCGTTTTACAAAAGGTGGCATTTCGATAAATAACATATTTTATACTGTAGACAGCTGAAAATGTACAAACATTTTAAAACACTTACTGAATTACGGTGAAAGATGCATAATTTCTTCTAATTGTAACATCCATCATGGACCACTAATGTAAATTATAAGGTTTCTGCATGTAAAATATAGTTAACTCCATAATATTTTTGACCTACACATACAAAATACTAAAATACATTTTACTACGACTTATTTGATAAAACATGACCTATAAAGAAATAAAATCATAGACTTTTACCTTCATTATCTATGTTATATTTTCTCAATTTTGCAAATGTATTTATTTCAGGCTGTAATAGCTACCCCATTTCTAGTTTATTTTTACCTTTCGTTTCTCCTTTGCTTCCAACTTTGGTTTTATTTGTATCGCATATGTGATCAAATTCACCTACAAAAGGGAATTAAAATTAATTAAAATATTATTAATATTTTTTGCAATACTTATTTTAACTCTTGATTTACAATTTAATATATTTTTACCTGCACTATTCAGTTAGTATTTTATGAACTGCATTTAAAAAGAATATAATTAAATATAAGGGTAGGAATTAATATCAATAAAATTTACAAAAAAAATCGTTACAAATATTTCTAATACAATGATCATCAGGACCAGGTTGAGTACTATCACTTTTTAATCTGAGTTTATGTTATGAATTTAACAAAGCAGCCTGCGAAAATCTAAATACCCTGTGAGCATAGAACAAACGATTTTTGTTATTCCGTAATTTAGTTACTGTTTTACTTAGGACTGCATTTTGATATGTTATATTTTCCTTTTGCAGCTGAATATACCTTCCCATGAAGCGGATGCATATAATTTGTAATACTTATAAGAGATGTAAAATATAACTTTTTATTATCATATTATAATTACTAAATTTTTACTTTTTTATAATTATCAATTATTACCATTACCAATTTACCATTACTCTTTAATGGTCTCATAACTATTGGAATAACCAAAAGTAATACAATATCCTATACAATATGGCTTAAAATTAAATATCGTCGTTTAATAATGTTTTAGTTCACAAGAGTTGGAGTCGGCAGCGTGTCGGCCAGGTCTAATGAATATAGAGACTAAAATATTTGTTTGTATATTTTGTTTATATATGTCACTGATCTGACAGATATTTCTAGTTGCTTGATTTAGACGCTTTTAGTTTTCGTTTTTAATATTCCTTGCTCGTATTTTAATTTTTTGTTAAGCCGATTAATATATAGAGAAGAAGCCAGATGTATAAATCAAGTGCTATCTGATATTTTCATTGGAAACTTACCATTATTGAAAATAACATCCTTCGGAACATTCTGCAATTTGAGCGCGGTTTGTATTGCTTACGGTAACTTGAAAAATAACTTCGGCAAAACATAAAATTAACTTGCGAACATTGTCGTGCGCTTATTTTCCCTAATTTTCGACCTCGATTATTAAAGCAATAGTGTATCGATGGGCTTATTAAGTCTTTACACTGGGTAGAAGCTCGTTCACCAAAAGTGATCCAAAACCGATTGTTGTGCATAGGAATTCTATATTATCTTATAAAGCAAGATCGGCATCTGTCCATATACCGTAAGGATGAGTCATCATTGGGCACTACTATGATAAGAATCAATAACATATTATATTATTATTTGGCCATAAAAAATATTTATTCGCGGTAAACCCCACATAATCCGGAATAATCTGAAATGCTTGAAAAATTACTTGTGTTGATTGGGTGCAAGAAAATATTAAAAATACCTTCAAGTTTATTCCTAAGAGTTTGAAACAAAACAGAAACCAAGTATATGGGTTTTCCAATATACGTTTATTGATCGAAGAAATTTGGAATAAGACGTGATCGTTCTCCATCATGGCTATTGTAAAAAGGCATGCCGAAAAACATCGATATCTTATCGATCTATATCGATATTTTTGGCCGATATATCGTTATTTTTGTTGACCGATATTTTTCTAAAAAAGAAAATTAAAGATAGTTTTTAAACATTTAAAAAATATCTACATTTTTTATTCTCTATATCAATATTTTTCTCTGTGCTCGACATCTCTAATGCTAACACATCAGTTCAAAGGATGGATTTTTTGACGGATTGTTGGTTCAAATTGATGGGTTGTTCGCCATACAGTCCTGATTGACGAAATTTTAATTTCCGCGCTTTAGAAATAAGTTACGTTGTTAATAATTTTCGACACCTGAAGAAGTTGTTGATGCGTTCAAAGACGTGTTCTGGAGCTAACAATCAGGGTGGAAAAAACGCTAGCAAAATTGATTCCAATGCACGGGAAAGTGCAGATTTCCATGCAAAATATTTTAGAAAAGCATAAATTTAATTTTGATCAGAAATATTTATTAATTATTTAGTAAAATATCATGTATCTTGGATATATTGTGGAAGGAATCGTTATTATAGGGAGTTTGATTTCATTATTTTAATACGAAAAAAATGAGTAGGCGTAACTTTGTGTTTTGTGCATTGGAATCCAGTGACATTCATGGCGATTTTTGATTTGTGTACTGCTTCATTATTTGAATGAAGAATGAAGAAGAATGCTTGATTACTTTGAAAAATTGATTTATTAAAACTCTATCAACTGATTTTTGGATTACTTTAATATTTTACTTTATTTTTATTTCGTATTTCATAAATACTTCATCCTTACGAATCTGAAAATAAACATATCAATAGTGAAAGAAAAAGTGAAGCCATTACGATAGCAAAGCCCATCCATGACTCTAAGCTAATGCTCTGTATTTGGTGGGGTCAGTCAGCTCAGTCAACACTAGGTCACATAAGCCACTGGAGTTTGTCCCTGAACAGTAGACAAAATTCTAAAAATATTGGCATGTATAAATAAGATTTACATAAATTCTTATGCATTGGAATCCAGTGACTTTCATGGCGATTTTTGATTTGTGTACTGCTTCATTATTTGAATGAAGAATGAAGAAGAATGCTTGATTACTTTGAAAAATTGATTTATTAAAACTCTATCAACTGATTTTTGGATTACTTTAATATTTTACTTTATTTTTATTTCGTATTTCATAAATACTTCATCCTTACGAATCTGAAAATAAACATATCAATATCTTCATGTCATAAAAATTACTTTGAATTACTTGAATCATTCAATTTTCATGACATCCAGCACCATCTGAGGCTTAGTTTCTCCAATTGCGTGACGAATATTGTCTTTGAGATGTTGAATTGTTCGGGGTTTATTCACATAAACTTTTTATTTTAAAAAACCCTATAAGAAAAAGTGTGGTGCTGTTAAATCCGGAGATCTGGCTGACCATGCTAAATCGCCACTTCGCGAAATTAGTCTTCTTGGAAAAACGTCATTCAATAGTTGCATTGTTGAACGAGCTATGTGTGCTGCGGCCCTATCTTGTTGAAACCACATGTTCTCTAGTCCTTGCTCTACCATTTCAGGCACAACAAAATTTCGAATCATGTTTTGGTACCGTTCAGCAGTAACAGTAACTGCAACACCTTAGTCATTTTCAAAAAAATAGGGACAAATGATGTTTCCAGCATGAATACCACACCATACAGTTGTTTTTAGTGAACGATATGATGTTTCATGAATTAATTCAAGATTCTGTGTTCCCCAAAACTGACTGTTCTGTTTATTGATGTGACCACTGAGAAGAAAATGGGTTTAATCGCTTATTATCAATTTAGATGAACAATCTTCAATTTCTCCAGATAGCCTTAGGATTGCATTACTGTACTCAATTTGTTGATCAGGATGTCTTGATAGCAGTTTTTGAACTAATTGAATTTTGTACGGGAACATTTTCAAATCAGTTTTCAAAATTCGCCTTAATCTGCGTGCAGTAATGTGTAACTGGGAACCACATCTTCGAACTGATGTTTCTGGAGACTCTGTAACACTATCGTGCACCAGAGCCACATTTTCAGCGTTAGGAGATGACCGTTGTCTTCCAGATCAAGGCCTGTCTGCTGTCGTACCGTACTGTCGAAAATTCACATGTAAGCGGTAACGTGTATATTCTTGACGCAATTTCCGCTGAGTAGCAATGATGGAAGGATTATTTTCAATACATATTGTCACTGTTTCTGCTCGTTCTTGTGGCGTATATTTATCTATAATAAAATTTGGACGTCTACACAACACAATAGTTAAAGTGAAACTGAGTTAAAAGTCACATAATCAAGATGGCGTGCAATCAAAATGGTAACGGAACTTTTATATGCATTGTGTATTCAAAAATATGTATTAAGAGGTAGTAACTTCATTAAATTATTTTATTTCACTTATAAAGCATTATCTAAAAATTTTGATACTACGTGTATAACGATGTAATTAATTATAACAGATTCATCTTGAACGATATTAAAATTAGAAATATTTCATCATTAAGAGAATTTTATAACATCGCAAAATAATTAAATGTTTTTTACTCTAATGGTTATACTGTCCTATTTCAGAAATTATGGCTTGATATAATCAAAAAATTAATGCTTTTAGGACGAAAACATTTAATAAAATATAATTACGTCGTTAATTGTATTATTTATGAATGGTAATGATGTCTTCGCTTTCAAATAAAAGCTCATTAGTCTCGAAAAATAAAATTATCCCGATAGATATAAATTATTGTCAGCGGTAAACCATTAGCTGCTTCAAAACAAATAGATTTGCGTGCTCCAATACCATTTGGGAAATATCGTTTGATGATGTTTTCCTTTATCTATATAAGTGAATAATAATAACAACGGTGATGTTTCTACTGGTTTCTCCGTATTTTTCGTGCAGACGAATGGTAACTATTGCTATAATATTTCTCTTGGTCAATGGATATTTTCGGTAACTGTATTTAAAAACCTTAATTCGTACTATACCTATTACAGAATGTTTACTGAATATACAATATACGAGCAAGGCGAAAATTAGATAGTACCGTTTTTACGCTGTACTAGTTCTTGTGGTTTGGTTTGCTTCCATATTGCTCCACGTTTTATTCCTTCTACGTTGCTGTGATTTAGTAACCTTTTATGTTTTGCGATGAAATCTTGGATACTTTGGATCCATCTTGGACATGATGCCGTTCTTTGTTGGTTTTGTAGTGATAAGCATTGATAATTAATCGAAAATGTTTTCTTGGTATCACTTATTGCAACCCCATATTTGCATCTTGTCAGTCGCAATAGGCTTTATTAATCAGTTGTTTTAAATAGTATAGTTGTTTAGCTTTGAGTATGATGTGGTCAGCTTTTTGTCTGAGGTGATTATACAAATTTAATCTATCAAGATTATTACTAGTAACTAGGATTCTGTTTTTAGCCGCAATGCAAAATTGACATGGACACATTTCTAGCTATTAAGCTGTATTTTTCAGTCTTTGGTCGATTTATGGATCTAGACTTATTCCAACTATTTAAAACTAAATAAAGAAGTTGGATAAAACCCTGTTTTGTACTTTTTAATTTTTGTTTCAGTTTCAGAAAAAAAAATCGACATTTTTTGTCGAATATTCGCGCTGCCAAAGAAGTGTCAAGAAGTTTGTGTGTATGTTTTAAAAGAACAAAAAACAATAGCAAAATGTTTGTTTCATTGATTTAGTCTATCTTTAGAGTTAGCTCTAGTACTAGAGTTTGATGCTAGGAGATGTGCCAGTAATCAAACAAAAACAAAGTAACAAAAATAAAGTATAGACTACTCAAAGCTATTTTGTAAATACGTCATCTAAAGTGACGTCAAAACGTCGCAATGTTGCCGCATCAATTCTGAGTTTTACTTCAGTTGGGCTATGATATACAACAAAATTCTAATCTAAATAAAATAATTGAACAAAAATGTTTATAAACGAAATATAATTTATTTAATATAGTACATCTAAAAACTACAGTTAATTATACAGCCACAATAGTTTGTAGTGTAGGGTTATAACCTCTTATCACTATTTCTTTCAAGAATTTTGCATACGTCTTACAACTGGACGACTTTGACAGGCTCACTTATTTACGTGTTCGACCTAATCAGACAGCATTGTGTCTCTTTTTAACTAGAATAAAACGAGAAGGAAAATATTGTCCGATTGTTAAACGAATTTCCAAATTGCGACAGGCAATACATTAAACATCTTGATGACATATGTACAAAGAAGCTTTGAATAGACTATACGAGACTTTTACAAGCATATAATCAAGGATTCATGGATAAAATATCACTTCATGTTTAACACAACGAAACAGTCACATCATAGGATAGAAGAAGAATGAATAATCTGTAAATACATAACTTTAGTACCCTGTTAAATCTTGTAAATGAGGGAAAGTGCACATATCAACATCAACGATTTGTGAGATATGGACATAGGATCCAGTGAGCTTTGAATACTGAATAGATATTGGCCACAACATTCAATTCAGTTAGTTCGAGGTTTTAGTCACTCTACGGAGCTATTTTGAAAGAAAATATTTAAATGGTTTTGGAATTTAAAAACACCAATATAATCTGGCTTATCATCCTTCCGATTTTTGAATAATTCAACGGGCCTAAAAACTCCTAAAGAGTCCTTATCTTTGAGTCGGTTGATTAAATGGGATAATCTGATTAAAGCTTCGGTATCAGAGCTCCTTGTGCGAAGATGCCACCTATAAAGTCTCTGAAACGTCGGCTAGTGTTAGCAAATAAAGGCGGGTCCACTCGGAGAGCCATTAGTTGAAATAATCAATTAATCATTTGCTAATATTCTGCCGCACCTGAATTAAGAAAATGTGTTATTTCATAAAACCAATGAAAACAAAACAATATTCTAATTATAAGACTTCACAAACCAGAAGTATAAAGTGTATATATCGGTTAGTCATCGAATTTATTTATTTATATTTTTATCTTCGGATTATTTTTTTCTTTATCTTGAAATAACTTTCATTGATAAAGTATGTGAATTTATATTAATTACTTAAATACAATAAACACTTAAATATAGCATAGCTGTTGAAAGACGCTATATCGCGCCGAAATGACGAAATCATATTTTGAAATCATCATTGAAACAATATTCGAACAAAATAAAATATAACGTCAGCCGTATAAAATATAACACCATAATATCGTATTTCGTTAAAAAAAAACCTATACGAATTATGTAAAAAAATGATGGATATGAACGATGATGGATTTCTAATCAAAACGTTCTGTTTCTGTTATCCCTCGTCCTTTAATTAAATTTGCTACTATCATCGGTTTTAGGGATTTCAACAGAAAATATATAAATTAAATGTATTTAATAGAAAATATAATTTTATCAACGGAATATATTTATAAACTGTGGGCCATTGCGTAAATGAGATGTCAATAATAACAATACTATAACCATATTAAATTGGAATTAATATTTCATAACATTTTAAAATAGCCAGTTTATTAATTAATTTATTTTATGGACTCTATATATTACCTATGATGTTTTTTACGGATTATTAGTAAAAACAATTACTTTATAATTAAAATATTAATTTCAATATTAATTCAATATTATTTAGTGTTAGCAATAATATGTTGTTTAATTTCCACTAAAATCAGTATCTGGTCGGCATATTTTATATCTATTTGCGTCTGCTGTCTGTTGTCTGGGTTTTTTTAAAGACCGAACCAAGGAAATATATAATTCCCTGAATTATTTCTGGACATCTCACATTCGTTAGGCAGGTATGCAATTTGAATGCATACAACGAATAAATTGGTGCTGTAGAACTTTTGTTAATTGCCCAAGTTGCATCGTTTCGAAAGAAACCTTATAGTGTCTACTTCGACTGATTCCTATATCCGCTGTACGCTGCCGATATCCTAACAATAACAAAAACAGTACCTGAAGCTTTTGCTAACGACGCAGTCATTATGGTCTTCCATACATTAATTAGTTTAGCAAACACTTTGTCTCCTTTTTTGAAGGAATCGGGGACTCCTGAAAGCGTGAAATTTGTGGCAATAAATAAAACGAAAAACACCAAAATCAACCAACCTGGAATAACTGTCAGGTCGGTGACACAAAATATATAAACTAACCCAACGGTTAGCGGTGCGGCTAAGACTTTAGTTCGCCGACAATAATGTACTACGATCGAATCTCACTGCGAATAACGACTTTTTTTAGTTTATAAAATAGAATAAAGGATAGAGTTCGTTAAAATTAAGTCAATGTGCTCTCTTACATTTAAAACGACATTATTTAACGAAGTGATTTAATTTTAAGCAGTGTTTCATGTTACTTTCGGTAATTCCCATATTGCCGGAATAATTAAAGAGTTATGGCAAGTCTGAGTAAAAAACGATTACCAATACACGTTTGAATACACGTCACGTAAAATTATATTTTACAGAAAATAAATTAATGTGCCCGCTTTATCGGAAGTTATATACAGCTGTGAAATAAAAACCAGACAAATATGTGAAAATTTCATCCCAACATAGATTAACAAAATTCGAGAATAACAAGAATCGTCTGTTTTCGTTACTTACAAGGACTATTACAAATTGATATAGCTCTGGATTTGATCTGGATATAGCTTTGGATTTGATCTGGATATAACTCTAGTAGTTCTAGTCTGGATAGTATATTATTGTACTAAAGGTAATCCTAAAGGTTGTTGTCTAAAGATTTTTCTGTAAATTTTACTGGTATTGACTACTGATTAATGTCAGGTTTCATCAGTAAAAGCATTACTTAACTCACCGAATATTGCAGGTAATAAATATTTTAATTTGTACATCAGGATTTGCATGGAAAATTAAATGTTATAAAAAATAGTTTCATAGAGTTCCAATTGTGAAACTTTGTGTGTGGGACAGATGGGACATAAGACAAAGTAGAAAGCAATAGATAAAGAAAAGCCATGGAAGACAAACTAAAGATGAGCTAACTGCAAGGGCGAGATCGAAGACTGAACTAAAAAAGCAAAGAACAATGCTATTTTATCAAAAATTTAGGTGAAGAAATTATTCTTTTAATCAGCCTGGTGTACTTATTGTTTTTGTAATATATATTTTAAGTGAGAAATGTGGATAAAAAATAAGGACTATATGAATACTTAAATGAAGTAATGAAACTAACTACATAGTTTCCATAGATGGAGCCCAAAGAACAAATAGAAGAAATGATGAATCATGAACAGTGTATTTGTAAACATTTTATAGGATTGACTATATTATATTGACTATTTTATTCTTTGAATCTTGGATGAATTTATTTGATTATTTACTTTATAGACCTATGTTTTGGAAAATCATTAGATAATTTAATGATTTTAAATATATTCGCTTAATATATATACATATTCATAAGTAAAAAATAAATTATCCAATTGTGTTCGTTATTGTTTCAATATACATGCCAAAGTCAAATATCAATTTAAAATTTTTTTTATTCATATATTTTCGGTTTTAATATACAAACATGTATTACTTCATTTATTATCCATGTTTATAACATAAATGTAAAGAAAGGTTATGTATTAATACTTTGTTGATTATTGAATATTAAAGGATATTAGATATAATTTTTTATATTTTAAAGTCTCCTTTTTACCAACGAGGGTTTATCTGAATTGGACCTATAGTTGAACGTGGGCTCCGATACACGGTCCTCGGCATTAAGCCTACCAACTGGCGAGTGACCAACTTTACAAATCATCCCAGAAGACATCCGTTCTTACCCAGCCTGGTTACTGGCGTGACTGGGATCATGTTCCTTGTCGGATTTTGCACTCTTGCCTAAGGACAAATAATCACAAACATAAATTTACGACCATGCCCCAGCAGGATCCGAATCACTACGCCAACCAAACCGGCAAGATATAATTAAATGCAGTTTAAAAAATGTTAATGACTGTTATTTCATGACATAGTTTGTATATGTTTCAATATCATTTTTAAATTAGTTCTTTTACTCTATGTTGAGAGAAACAAGATTAATTTAATACATTATGTTCGAATTTCGACCACAGGGCGATCACTAGTTATAATTGTTACTCCTTTACTTCTTGGTAGTCGTAAATAATACATATAAAAGAATATATGGCGCACTCTCTCTGTCTCGGTGAATTTATTATCAAATTATTATTGTAGTTTAAGACCGTCGCTATTTCACAAAAGGACCTCTTCTATTTTTTTCCACTAAATCCCGCCACAACATGAAAATATAAGCCGGTCCAATTTATTACCCATTTTTTTTGCGCGGCTCGCTGCAGCCCGAACGGGTAGAAAGGAAAGCTCCCTGTCCAAATCCCGTCGTGTCAGGGCTTATGGATTTCTCCTTATTCGTGAACCGTTATAAAGCTCTTAGCGGATCAACTTGAATTCGAATCGATATTCTGAAAGTTAGTCTCCACGCCTGACATTTCACCGAAACTCACACATATAAAATGCGAAATATATTTAATTCCTTTGCGTAAATCGATTTCGCTTCCGCGCTCGAGTCCCAATTGCCATTTTTCTGACGCGTCTGGGACGGCTAGACGCTCATATTTGCCGATATTAAATCTGAATTTCGTCTAATAGGAAATGTGGCTGCCATCCTGCAATTTCTAATTTATTTGATACAAGTATTGATGGTAGATATGAGGCTAAATCGGTAGTATTTTATAGTACTGGTGATCGCCCTGTGGTCGAAATTTGATATTATTTGAAAATATTTGATAAATAACATTAATTAAAATAATAGATAATTTAATGTATGTTAAAAAATGTTGACATATATGCAAACCATCTCAAGAAATAAACTTACTAGCAGTTTTTAAATGAATTTTAATTAAACCTAACTTTCATTAACTTTCAATATTCATATTGTATATTATAACATACTAGCGACCCGCCCCGGCTTCGCACGGGTGCAATGCTGATACTAAATTAAATACACTACAGAAAAAATATGAACGTTGTATATAAAAACATAGCGGCCCGCTCCGACTTTGCACGGGCATAAAATATATATGCCTATGTCATTCAATGAAAACATGATTAAAATCGATCCAGTATTTTTGGTTCATTCATTACTGCCCTTGGCCTGCACGCATTAAATTTGGAGTAAAACAATTCCTCTTCCCCTATACTTACTATGAAGATTTCCTGCTATCTTTGGAATATCTAAATTCATACAATTTTTATTACATTACACATTTTTAAACGCAAATTTTAAATTTGTAATATCTCCGAAAATATTTGTTTAATTTACATGCTGTAAGGAACCATATTGATCTATATTAATTGCACACTGTATTTAAGGTACTTAATTCGATAAGGATTAATGCCGTATTGCTTAAAATAGCTTCGTAAATAAGCCATTTTCTCACGTAAAAAGTAAACAATAAAAATGGTTAATGTGGGTTATCCCTAAAAGATAAACATATACCATCGCGGACTTTTTTGTAGACCTTTTTATGGTGTACCATATAGGGACAGAAAAGGCGACTTTGTTTTATACTATGTAGTGATATAATATATAGAATGTTATAACAAAGTATTATAAGTAAAATTATTTTCAGAACTGTAACAACTTCAGAGCATCAAATCTAAGTATACATAATATTTCTTTGCTTTTATATTATAAACAAAAATATGGAATAATAAATGAAGTAATACATATTTGTATATTAACAGAAAATATGAGAATAAAACAATTTTGAAATGGATATTTGACTTTAGCATATATGTTAACAAAAAAAATTGAACCGACTTTAAAAAATAAATAAGGAACTCATAAAAAGTAAAAAATAATCAAACTTAGATTTTTGACGCAAAAAACAGGTTTTAAAATAAAATAAGTTCACAAGACAGTTCAATTTTTTTTGTTAACACTTTTTTATTTTTCTATTTTTAGCATTAGATATTTACTCAATAAATTGAGCAGTTATTTTATAGTATTAAGTATTACAATGCATAGACCGAGTAAAGGTAAAGGTGCATGAGCAAGGAAAAATAATAATAATGAAACAGTGATTGAAAGTACGGAACGCTTCAGCCCAGGGTCTGCTCCTAGTCTAGGTGATTTGACAAATGTTCTAATCAAACTACAACAACAAAAATTTGTTGCCCCCGTAGGGAATCGAATCTGCGACCTTCGCATGTGAGCTGAACGCTCTAACTAGTACTTCCTAGAAGTAGTTGCCTAGAAGTATGATATGATTAGTGCTTAAAAAGTAAATTGAATAACTTTTACACTGAACTACTTCCTATTTTCCGTCACATAGGTTCAGCAATAACATTATACACAAAAAATATTTGATTATTTTATATAAAAAATATGTGAAAATGTTGTACATGCCTTTCAAATTTGAGGTTTTCCCTCACTTTCCCCCTTTTCCCCAGGAGATCCTGACTTGATTCTAGTGGGACCACCACGGAAGTGCACTCTCTCGAATAAAAAAAGAATTTTGAAAATGGGTCATTATTCGACGGAGAAATCGGCGAACATACATTAAAAAAATATATGCAGCCGAACATAGAACCGCCTTCTTTTTTAGAATTAAAAATAATAACGAACACAATTAGGTAATTTATTTTGTACAATATAGAAATCTATATTAGAGGAATATATTTACTGTCCTTAAACTATTGAATTTTCAAAATTTATGTCTATAAAGTAAGTAATCAAAATAATTGATACAAGGTTCATATAATCAAATATCATAAAATCTCATGCCTTATTAATCATTAAACGCCTTAACATTTATCAATGCTTTAAAGTGTTTACAAATTTACTGTTAATAATTCTCTTTTTTTCCTTATTTCTCACCTAAAATATATATTGCAAAATTAATGAATACAGCGAGCGTCAGGATAAAATAAAATTGTACCATACTTTGCTTATTTTTACACATATTTTTAAGTAAAATTGCGTCGTTTTTGTTTATTTATTCCTCTTTTCGATATCGCCCTTACAGATATATCATCTTTAATTTGCATTCTATGGCTTTCTTTTATCTATTGCGTTGTATTTTGTCTTATGTCTTACGTGGGCACTAATAACTTACCAGCAATTGAATAATTAAAATTATTTCAAAGGCTGCTTTCGAAAATCTAAATATATTGTAAATAAGGAGGGTAGATTCTTATTATTCTCAAAGTTTGTTAATCTATGTAGTGATGAATTTTTGGCAGAATTCGGGTTTTTTCTTTCACAGCTGTATTTACCTTCTGATAAAGCAGATTAATCTATACTCACTATAAAAATTTAACTAACATATCAAAATAACAAATTTGTCATAATTCTTTAATTGTTCCAACACTGGAATATCCGAAAATAACACAAAATCTTCTTCTGATTCTGATATTTTTTCAATTTAAAATTGGTATTGAGAAAAATAGGTATATTATATATTAAAATATCCGATATGATGGCCATATCTTATCGAAAGAACGATGTTTGTTTGGCAGCGATCCTGTAATCAACCATTGTTCACCCTGCATTTTAAAAATTGGTGCTAGCGGAGCCATGCTGTATTGATCTGAACAAGTGTAAATCTGAAGGCTCTTTATCTAATTATTGTTTAGTTACAATTCTTGCAACATGTGACTGAGCATTGGCATGCAAGAGGATGACTGTGTATCTGTTATTCGGTTTTGCTGGTCAGTTTTGCAGCAATACGTATATACGTATATACGAGGGTCACTATTTATATTGATATGATTTGTATAATCATATATTTTTATCAAATAATGAACTTCAAAAAAAGAATCAGAAATGATACGAACGAAAAGTAAAATAAATATCCACTCCGACAGATACTCAATGCTTTTGAATTAACTTTACGTTTCCCTGATATATTTCGGTATTGTACGTTATTAGTACATTTTTAATAACACTTTTTCAGCGACGGGATGTGTAAATATCCGGCGAGCGACATTAAAGGAAATTTATTACAATGTTATGTATTAAAAAACTCGAAGATATTTTCCCCTCCTTCGGGCTCTCTGGCTTTGCATTCCCGAATTAAAAGCGAAAAAGAACCGCTTTGACGGAGAGGCCGGGCCGGGAATGAAACGACTTTTAAATCTCGCATTGAATCGCGTAACGTGTGAAAAGAATAACTTTTTTCCGAGTAAATACTGATAGATTATGGAAATCTCAATGGAAATTAATGGAAATTTTATCTCGGCCCGTCTTTTTTTTTCGGGGGTGGGGTTGGGGGGTTTGGCGCCCTTGTTAGGAGCATTCATTTTGTAATAACAAAAAGTAAGAGCTTTTCTGTGTATCGGCAACAGCTGGCGACAAGAATATTTATTCACTTTTTCGAGTTAATTTCGAAAGAGTTTTAATGTAAACGGTGTCGGATTGGGAATTTTTCCAGATAATGAAAACGGCGACTGCCAGAAATATTTTCTTTTGAATTAAATATCGAGGAGAAAAACCGAACGCGAACGCTATAAATTTGCTTAATGTCGGTTTTTGCCGTTATGTTCCCCCGTAAACGTAAAAAACCCTCTGTTTTTTTCATTGGTCATTTGTTTCCATTAGTATATGAAGTTTGCGCTTGTATTTTTCAATTTTATCATTCGGCTCATCGATCACGTCTGCATACGAGGCTGTTGCTATTAGATTCTACATAAAATCATTTCAGTTCATTTGATGCGATATTTTACTGGGAAAGGTTCAGATTAAGAAAAGTTAAATATGAAATTGAAAAATCGCCGAATCTTCTCACTTTTCTTTGTTTATATGTTTGATTTATTTTAATCAGATTTAGCTAGACCTATAGTCAGTTCAATAAAATAGTTTTCGCATTAACTCAGAGTTTTAGTTCATTTTAGTTTGAAAAAAGAACATTCCTAAGCACGCGTTGGAAGGAAATAGAAACAAACTATTTACTTTTGTTATATTATGATGATAACCCAAATATTAAAATCTGTTGGAACGTATTTGTCATAATTATTTCATTCCTTTTTGTCATTGCTATTTGTAAAATCTTCTAGTTGCACTTTCAGTAACTGTTGCCTTCAGTTATGATATCATAAAATTGTGAATCATTCGATAATTCTAAATTTTTAATTTTTGCTACTGTTTGGTTTGATCTTTCTTTAACAGGAGAAAACGAGTTTAAACATGGTTGACAGTCCGACCCGCTACCAGCTCTAATTCTACTATGGTATATTATTCGCTGTTTCTGTTTTACATAAATCGACTACCGATCTAACAGAGGCAGGCAAATATTGCAGGTAATAAATAACAAAGTCCTTGGCCTACCATTGTAAAACACATTTTTTGGCAAAATTTGTTTTTTTATTCGGCATAATTCGCTTCAAGAATGATACACTAATTATATCGACCTTCCAAATTTTCGATACCATTTTTGTAGTACCATTAGTCCTTTGCTTCAGGATAGGCCTCGGTTTCGTCGATCACCTTTTCATTCGACGAAAATGTCTTCCCAGCGAGCATTCTTTTGAGACCTGAGAACAGGAAATAGCCTCTGAGGGCCAGATCTGCAAAATACGGTGGATGAGGAAGCAATTCGAAGCCCAATTCATGTATTTCTGACACGGTGCATTATCTTGGTGAAGGAGCACATTCTTTTTCTTCAAATGCGGCCGTTTTCGGCGATTTCATACTTCAGATGGTCCAATAACGTTATGTAATAGTCGCTGTTGATGGTCCTTCCTTTTTCAAGGTAGTCAGTAAAAATTATTCCATGCGCATCCCAAAATACAGATACCATAACCTTGCCTGCCAACTGCGTTTTCCCACGCTTTGGAGCGGGTTCATCGTATGCAGTGAAATGATGGAGCCACGTTTCATTCATTATCACATATCGACGCAAAAACTCGGGTTTATTATGCTTGATCATCGTTGTTTTTGGTCAACTTTCAATCTTTGGTGAACTCGCGCGTCACTCACTTTGCACGGAGTTTTCTCATACCCAAATATTGTACACGTTCAGTTGATATATTTATAGTGTCTGCTATTTCATTCAGTTGCAATTTACGGTCATTCAAAATCATTTTGTGGATTTTTTTATGTTTTCGTCGGTAACAACCGTTTTTGGGCGTCCACTGCATTCACCATCTTCGGTGCTCATGTCACCACATCTAAAGTTAGCATACCAATCCTTGATGGTTGATTTTCGTGGGGTAGTGTCCGGAAACTTGGCATCAAGCCAACAACACGCGAAATTACTTTTTATCGATTTTATTTTTACAATAACAAAAGTTGCTTCACTCAAAATTCTATAATTCACAAACCAATGATCCGACAGCCGTCAAATTTATACATGCATCTTTTGAGGGTTAGGGCTAACTAAAAAACATATGGATTTAATTCTAGTAGCGCCATCTATGTATCAGGCCTGTTATATTGGTTTGTGCATCAAGAGTTAAAATAAATGTTGTAAAGAATATTAGAAACTATAAAATTGTTTTTAGAATTTTAATCCCTTATTTGTTGATGGGTTTTTAGTCTGAATTTGGGACACAAGGCAAAATTGATAGCATTAGATTAATGAATCTTTCGCAATGGGTGAGACCCCAGAATATTACATAAAATGATGGATTGAAATAAATAGACTTACTAATAGAGGAATGTATGATAGCTACTGTTTTAAATATTTAATAGTGGAATCAATAAGTAAAGAGCGATGCAATTTTATTTAAAAATGTAAAAATTATTACATAAATCATTCTTTTATGAAATTATCACAGCTTTTTATTCAAGTTATTGTGTCATAATATATATTTTAGATACATAGGATAAATTGAAGAAAATTCCGAATTACTAACTGTAATTTTGTAAATATTTTAACACCCTAATTATTAAGATAATCTAATAAAATATGTAACTATATGACAATTTATTGTTTTAACCTATTACTTATTTTAGTTATTTACTTTATAGACCTAAGTTTTGAGAAATCAATAGTTCATTTAATGGTTATAAATACGTTAAAACGTGCTTTAATATAATAAAAAATAAAATGCCTTATTGTGTTAATTAATATACGAATATGTATTACTTCATTTAATAAGATATATGAAAATGAAAATCATGTATACTTATATTTGATGCTCCGAAGTTATTACAGCTCTGAAAGTAATATAACTCATGATGAAAAATGTTAGTCTATGTTAAGTTTACATATAGATTAATATACAGACGTTTGTTATTATAGTTAATGTTATATATCAAGTATATTTCTGATCTTATATTGAAAATATTGACAAAACAAGTTTTAGTTATATTAACATAATGTTTTAAAATTAATCTCTTTACTCTATTATGAGAGAAAGATCATTAATAAATTCCTAAATTGTGGTCCAATTTTGACTACAGGGTGATCGCTAGTATTTAAAAATACCGAAAAGGGTATAAAAATGATAAATAAAACATTCTTTTAAACTGAATTAATTAACATGTCTCGACTTAATCAACGTAAAATTAATCAATAATGACGCGCCATCGTCAACAAATGGGGTGTAGGTCACGTATTTGTTTACGGTATATCAACAGCTGCCGGTGCTTTTAAATTATGAACGGTTCCATCCGCATAAAAATTATGATTGCCATTATGGCGGCGGAAAAATTGCTGTACCGGGATTGCTTTTTTTTGGATATTGATACGCATGGAAGTCAAAAAGGGTGAATAAATGAGCAGGTCGAATAAAATTTAGCGATCCGGGCGACTAGCTTGAAATTGCGGTAGAAAATTCAATGTGTTTTTTGCTCTTTTTTTTCGATTGTTTCGATTTTTATCTAATGAATTCGATATTGATTAATAAGCTTTAATCTTTTTACTTGAATCCTTAACTAATCATTTACTTTATTCCAATACGATTTATGAGAGAAAATTTCAGAATATGCATCAAGCATCGCATATGAACTGCTTTAAATCAGATATATAATAGAGTGTAACAGTGCTTAAGCGCCGTAGGTATACAGAGTTATTGACAAAACAAATGGTTTTTGCCTCAATTGACATTTCTTCTCTAGCACACCCACCATCTTAGAGAAATAAAATTTCCTGAGGTTTGAGCGATTCGGCTTGTGGCTGTAGCCACAGATGATACTTTCTTCATACTTATCTTCTCTTATTACATCTCTCTTCTCTTATTACATATTATTGGTCACAAAAGCCTGACGTCCTGCACATGCTCTAAAAGCAAGCTTATTTACAGTAGCAGATAATCAACGAGTAGTCAATGCTTTTGTCTTTTCTCCATTAATTTAATGAAGAATAAGCCCTATGACTTTGCAGTGCCAATTATATATTGAATAATGCTTGGTATCATTGGCAACCATTAGATGAGGGAAGAAAGGTCTAGAGGATGTCGTCCAGGATGGTCTCTAAGATCAGTCAGTAGTTAAACAATAGGGTCAGTCCAGATATACCCTAGTTGGTAAAGGGAGATCCCGAAATATGACAAAAATGTAGTTATTATTATTATTATTAAGTTTTATTTGTTATTCTATATCTTTATTTTATTTTCAATACATTTAAAAGTGCCTAATATTATTTAACAATATATATTAATATTTGCTTTATATACAGTAAATATCAGTATTGTTATAATAGTTCTTCCTAAAAGCATTTTCCACTGAAAAATGCAGTTTTCTCTCAAATATTTTTCATGTTACACGAGGTTTCAGTTACAACTCTAAGCGTTATCATTTATCCATTGTTAAGAATCTGCTTTTGAGCACGACAGTTTAAAACGATTCTAGTCTCTTTTATTATAGCTTCTGATATTTCTAAACTTAGATATATATGGAATTATAGTGCACTCTACCATACTTGATTTATTTGAAACTATTATTTAGGAAAGAAAATTATGTTGCTCTAAAATTTGAGTATGTAGGATTATTTTCCTTTATACTAAATTTTAATATGTATTATATATATATGTATATATATATATATATATATATATATATATATATATATATTTATATATAGATTTAATATCAATGAATTTAACAATTTAACAATAACAACAGTTAGCAATTAGCGATACGATACGATTATTGCATTTTTTTAAACTTTGTATTATTTATATAATTTTAGCAAATCTAAAGTTTGAAATCGAATAATAATAAATAATCAACTGAATATAGTAGGCATAATGCAGCATCCATGCTCGAAATATAATCGTAGATAATGAAACTTTGAAAGTAATAGGGAATTAATTTTAATTATAATTAAATTTTATATCGACGAATTGAGTTCGCGAACGGACTCGGAATATAAATCCGGCTGAAGATGGCGCGCGTGATATTATGCAAAAATCGAATTGGTATACTTCGGGACGGGATTAGTTCTCGAACTTACTGATTGTTCCCATTCAGGCTCCGGTGGCGCTTAAAGTCTCGAGACAAATTGAATTTATTGTGCGATAATCGATTTAGCGCAATTCATTATATTAGCGCCGGCGGCACATTTTAATTTTCTTTATTAATTTACCTACTTGTGGCGTCCAAATTCAAATTTATTTACGACCGGGCAGGCGGTGGCGGCGGCGGCGGAAACTGCTGCTGCTCTTCTTGAAATGGGAGGGTGGCGAATTAGAGCGCCGGCAATTTAAATAACAAAGAGCGCGCCCGAAAAAGGCCGATGGAAAATAGGCTTTACTTTGACCATTAACCCGGGCTTTACCATGTTTTGCAGCCGGTTGGACCGCAAATAGCCAGATTAAAAGAAGTTCGGATAGGGAAACGTTATTTTTTATTGGATACTTTGCAACCAAAACCTTTTCGACGCAACCATTCGCCTTTTCGAGACTCTCGAAAGATTAATCGTCCCAATAAAAAACCGATTATTGCGATGTTTTGTAATTTTTATCAGTTCCGATTTACTTTATTGTTGACACAATAAAAATAAGTTTTTTTAAAAATATGTTCTCATGGTATTTTTTAGTTCAATATGGGAATTAATAAAATTCATTTCTTTTCCTTATTAGCTTCCAATTTGAAGTAATTGTTCAGTGTTAAATTATGCTTACTTTAATATATTGGAAGCATCACGTTAGACAAAAAGCAAAACACATTTCTAATGTAATAACCAAAATAAAACAACTATACTGGTTAGCCGGAAGATACTCTCAACTTGATCTAAAATCAAAGAGGTTGATTTATAAGACAATTATAAAGCCAATTTGGATCTATGGGGTGCAAATATGGGGTTGCACTAAAAACTCAAATCAACTAGTCATACAACGCTGTCAAAACAAGGTTCTTCGATTGATTACCAATGCCTATCGCTATGTAACCAACGATGAACTGCACGATGACATGGAAATCAATCGAAGTTATTCAGGATTTCGCCTTAAAATACGAAAGAAGATTACTAAATCATACTAACGTGGAAGCAATACAACTGCTGGACAGCGCGCAGGATGTCAGGAGATTGAAGCGAACAAAACCATACATTAGTAATAAATTAATTGTAAATTAAGATTGTACTAAGCGTATCTAATAAAGATGTTATAAAAAAAAAACTTTAATATATAATGAAAAAACACTTTTTGTACCTCTAAGTGGTGTAGCTTGTTGTGTTCAATGTCAAGCATTCTTTTTCTATTATCATTTCATGTTTTGCAATGCACGTCATCAAAATTTATGCTGCCAGTATGTATGGCACAATGTTGCCGCATCAAATTTAACTTTTGGTTTATTTTAACTCTGACATAAAATACTAATACAATTAAAATAATGAAACAAAAATAATGTGACATAAAATACTAATATAAATAAAATATTGAAATAAAAACAATGTTATCAAATATAATTTATTTTAACATACACTATCTGATGCATATTATCGAAGGACTTAAACTACAGTTAGTTAATATACAGCCACAATGATTTAAAAGTTGGAATTGTTTTATTATATTTACATTGAATTATTATAATGTAAGTAATATATTTT
Source organism: Rhynchophorus ferrugineus (assembly GCF_030347505.1). Classification (NCBI taxonomy): domain Eukaryota; kingdom Metazoa; phylum Arthropoda; class Insecta; order Coleoptera; family Curculionidae; genus Rhynchophorus; species Rhynchophorus ferrugineus. Next base: position 24,210,247 of record NW_027472581.1, on the reverse strand, counting down.
ACGAGTACTTTCATTAGAGAACATATTTACCTTTTTATGTTTAATCCGTGTTTCCTTCGTTGCTATGACTCCATGTCAAGTCATTTGGATATAACTGTATTTCTGTGTACATTTATCTTTATCAAATTAGATTTAACCATTGCATGCTGCCTAATGTATTTGCCATATCTGAAAAACCATTAGTATTTTTTCTCTTCTCATAAAACCTAACTAATATTTAAATCTTTTATATTCCACAGTATGATTTTTTAAAGTTATTCTATAATTACATATACTCACCATTAGTTGCTTCCACTCTCATAATCTTTTTTTTTGATAATTGCCAACATTGGATCACAACCCCATTCCGAAAGTTTCATTCAGTTACTGTCACATTCTGAGTAACTATCCAAATCAATACAATATCAATACGAAAGAAATACTCTTCGTTTTTATGCATTTCATAAGTTTTATGTCGGATGGAGATATCATAAAGAGTTTCATTCGCTATCCGCTTTCTATGCGAAGGCTTTCTTTTCGATGAATCCAGCATTATATTGTTTATAATTTTTGGGATATTTTACCCACACTGCTTATATTAATATTAAGTGCAGCTGCAACACGATAAAATAACTTAATATTTAATTGTGGTCGATACTTCTCGACGAACCTCTTATTATTATCACTAATGTTTTGAAGAAATTTATGTATATTTGGCACCAAGGTCCACCAGTACCAATACCAATCGAGTACAATAAAAGGATTCGGTTACATATTCCGACGAATTACATAGCATTTTGTCTCTTTTTAATTAGAATTCTTTAACTATATATATATATATATATATATATATATATATATATATATATATATATATATATATATGTTTTTTTTAATATTCTTTATTATCCTTCATCATATTCTTTATTATGAAGCCTAATTGCCGATGCTCTTTTATTTTTACGTGCTACACTACAGCTACTTATATAATTGTTATTAAATTTTCTAACGAATATACCATCGCAGTGTTTTCATGTATTTGTATTTGTTTTAGTTATTTTAGTTAATCTGGCTACAACGCGCTTCTATTTGGCCTGTTTCAGAAGCGATATTACGCTTTTACGACATATATCTCCACACCACTGTTATTAATATATATTTGAAATCTAATACGACAATATCCTTGTATTTAATGCTTCTCTATAAAATCAACTAACCAATTTGTTTTCCAATTCAGAGTACAACAAGTGGAAAATAAACCATTCGTAGCTTCCAACGTTTTCTAAACTAGCTTATTTTACATTAAATTATTTTTTTAACCCTGTAATAAACTAGGTATAAACTTTTATAATAAATCTTTCATATGTAGTCCAATGGTGGAAAGTTATTTACATACCCAAGTTCAGAATTGAAGGTTGAAAACAATTATTCGTAAACATGAGGTATTTATTAAAATAGATGTTTTAGAAATATTCTCCATAAGATAGCTTTGTTTATAAAATTCGGAGGCTATTATTTGGATACCTGAAAAGTTGGTTATTGATGTTAAAATTCACATATCTATTACACACCCGAATAAAAAGAGCCAGTCAATATTTGATTCAATCGCCTGCAGAAGTTTATTATCTTTGAGAATAAATAATTGTTAGGAATATCTTATACCCTGAATTATAAAGAGCAATCCTTAACTGTATTATGAGGATTCATTTATTGGATTAAATTTTTGCATAAATTACATTATAGAAAGTTTTACACGATAATGATAAGTGTTTTGTCTGTGTTACAGTTCAATCCACCATTAGTTCTCAACCACAAGAATTGAATCTGGATAATATGTGGGATGAAGCGTCTCCTCAAATATCATCCATACTGGAGCATGGAGAGAAGCTAACTTCAGATATTGTGCCTTTCGATGCAACTTCGGATGTTTCAATTGATGATCAAAAGTAAGTATTGTCTTTATTTTGTGAATCAAGGATTTAAAACCAGTACATTTTAACAACGTTGTCACACTAATACTAAACAACGGTAAAAGGATATACCTGAAAAATTAATGAATCTTAATAATTGTTTTGTTTTTTTATAACTATTTGGTTGAATTGGAAATGTTTATTAATTATTCTTGTAATAACTGAAGAATGTATGGTGTTCACAGTGATTATGTTGAATATGTTTTTTATTAAAAAAAAAGTTGTTGGAAGGTGAATTTAACACCTTAGTAGGTAAACTAAACTAGTACTAGATTCATATTAATTTCAACGAATATGCATAGCATCAAAATCCTTTTTTGTTTTTTAAAATCATTTGATTTGGCATTTGTTTCTCAATTGAAACAAGAAACTTTTGTTCATTCCCAAATTCATCTAATATAAGGTTCACCACTAAAACTATTATTCAACCACCGAGCGAAGATTAGATTAGAAAGGCGAAGATTAAAAAAAATATTCAAAGTTCTATTTTGAAAAGGAAAATATACTCCCCACGAATCACATTCAGAAATTATAGAAATACTTAGAAGAGTATATTGGTATATAGAAATAAAATATTTTAAAAACATCTAAAATAAAATTTTCCTACAAACTTACTGAACTACAAGGATTTATAAAGATAGCGTAAACTGTGCTATGTCGCATTCTACATATGTTTGAAAGGTTACCTAAAATACTTATTGATTGTATACTTAATTAATTCTATACTGATTATGATTAAGTATCTGCTGAAAATGATGGTGTTGCAGGGAAGATTACGATTAATATTTTATATTGATACAAACGTTTGACTGATGGTTTCAATGTTTTGAAATGATTGGCATTTTTCTACTGAAATAATTCTAAAATGGTGGATAGTGATACTAAGAAAAAACCTTTATGGGAGATTGCCAGTGTATTATTGATCATATATCAACACGAATTTTGATATTATTTGTCATAGCTCAGTTATAATAGTTACTTAAGTCTGACGAAAATATATCGTTATATATGACGAAATGCGGTAAAATTAGTTCTCAAATAGGACTTTATAATATAAAATGTCACCAGGGTGGTTAAGGGCGAATAAATATTCGATTAATAATAACCTACATATGTTTTTGTTCTGCATTATTACTATAAAAATGTCTTATTTAATAAAACTCCTTCAATTTATTTATCTAAATTAAAGAACAAAATAAGTATAGTTATAATCAGAACGAAATATATTTCAGAGAACAGTCAAATAATCTTTTTTTATTCTCTTGGGCCTGGGTTTATCTTTCCAGTGTCAAAAACTATTTGCTCAAGAAAAGTTTTATCCGAAAAAAAGCGAAAACTTGGAATAACTTCAATAAATATTTTTTAAATTGGCGCCCAGAGGCAGAATAAGTTTTTTCGGCTCTCAATCTGAAAAAAAATCTATCAAACATTATTATTTTCTACTTACGGTTTATGTAAAACTATTTTTGATTTATATTAATTTTGTACTCGTTTCAATTTGTCTACAATTTGCCACTGCATTATTGTTTATTCAAGCTTGGGGATTAGCTATTTTTTCATGCTTCACTCCTCTTTGTTTGATTTCTGGGCTTTGTAACGTCGAAAAAGAGTGTTGCTATTCATATTTTTGGCCTTCGTAGCACTAAGTGTTTTTAAAGTCAATCTGGCCTTTTCATTTCATTTTCTTCAGAACATTGTGACTTGAGCCAGATTTTTGTTGTTTACACTAACGCGAAAAAAATATCTCTGACACAAATTTAAATTTGCTTGTAAAAAAACCGTCAAGGTCGTTCTAAATCAATTCTTATTTCAGAAAAAATTTAACACATAAAAATTGAAAATCAATTCGATACGTGTCTGGGACGAACGCATAAGTTAATCGGAAACTAGAAGATTATTTACATAAACGCTCGCAAAGAAGGTTATTAATAACAATCGATAACCTTCCTTGATAATATCGATAAGGCAAGCAATTGTATTGATATTAACGCAATCTGCCCTTACACTATATCCTTCTATAATACCTGATATTAGATTCTCACTACAAGTATCTCCAGATTATCCTTAAAAATATAGTATCAGTATTAACCATTTGATTCTATATGTTTTGACCAACTCTCAAGCCATCGCTGGATGCCATGCCAGATTAACAGTTTCTCCTTTCAGATAAACCATTCATCGAGCGATTTCTCTTCTTCCTCAAGAGATTTGGCCTTGCAGATGATAACTATGGTTATTTTTTATAGCTCACAAGGGATATTCCGTCGCTGACGAATTTCTAAATAAATACATTATTTTCGTTCTTTACTACTTGATACTGAATTGACTTCTTTTCGTACCGCTGAAACAGAATTTTATTGATGAAATTGCTAATTTTTACCTGTCAACTCATGTCGCTCCCCATCTTTTGGATCTTTTCCATCGCTTTTTTTGACGTTTTTGACGTTTTGATCTTTACTCAGTAACTCCTGCAATTCTGTGTCAAAAGGCCTTCTCTTCATTCGACGAAAATTTCTTCCCAGCGATCATTCTTTTGAGATCTGAGAACAGGTAATAGTCGCTGGGGACCAGATCTGTTGAATATAGTGGATCATGAAGCAATTCGAATCCCCATTTCATGGATTTTTGCCATCGTTTTCACCGACTTGTCACAGGATGCACTGTCTTGGTGAAGCGGCACTTTCTTTTTGTTCAAATGCTGCCGTTTTTCGCCGATTTCGTCCTTCAAACGGTCTAATAAAGCTATGTAATAGTCGCTGTTGATGGTCCTTCCTTTTTCAAGGTTCGTTTTTCGATGATTTCGTCCTTCAAACAATCCAATAATGGTACATAATAGTCGCTGTTGGTGGTCCTTCCTTTTTCAAGGTAGTCAATGAAAGTTATTCTACGTGCATCCCAAAATACAGACGCCATAACCTTGCCAACCGACTTTTGCGTTTTCCCACGCTTTGAAGCGGGTTCATCGTGTGCTACAAAAGAGCTAAAAGATAATAAAATAAAGACTAAATAACTAAAAGAGCATTTTGTTACCGTTTTATAAAAAGACTATATAACAACATTTTGTAAAATTTATTGAATTACAAGGATCTATATGGATAGCGTAATAAATATCGCATTACTCAGTTCTGTAATTAAGTATGACTATGTGACGAGGGAAAGGTTATGTAAAAAATACTGTTCCTGTGTGAAAAATCATCAGATCAGGTATTGTTAAACATTTCTGTAAAAAAGTGGAGTATTGGTTTCAACGTTTTAGAATGAATATTTTCCGTGTAGATGAACCAGAGTATTCTTCAACTGAAAAAATGTGAAGAATTGTGAGCTCACATCAATATAAACTATTTAATCATGTGACATGTACCCATTCGGAGTAATTAACTTAGCTGTTTATAGGTTATCATAACTCGGTTATAATACCACAGTTAAACTGAAAGAAAAACTGCCGAAATGGACTGACACTAAAAGAAGCGAAAATAAATGTGAAAAGAAAGTTATGCCACACAAAAAGAAAAATCTTTTTAAACGCAATGTTATCTTTTATTATTTTATAGGAAAATATTTTTTAACTAACTTAATGATTGTAATTCATAATACATTTCCTAAAATATAATGTATCCTGTACAAATTTTCTATATGACATAACATTAATTATATGACAAACTTTTTCTGTAATACTATATGCTCCAGAACACCCCAAATAAAAAACCTTAAGTGCCCTTTCACCTTTTACCGTTTATTTATTTCAGTGAAACCTGTCCGCCAACTCTAATTAAAATAAAAGCACTGACATCATAACCCCATATTTAATTCAGTTTGTTTTTGTTTGTAGTAGCAATTTTTGGCTAAATTTCCCGTCGGTGCTTCTCATAATTGAATATGGTTGCAGTCGGTGTTGGTGGTGTCGCACTCTCTCTCTCTATGGAAAAACCTACACCAGATGAGGGGCTTCAGGCGTCGCGTGCTATGAGGCGTGGTGGTGTTCGTCATTTTGCTCAGGTATAATTTCATGCCGTAATTTTTTTCGTGTATTAACGATAAAAGCAGTTTAATTAGTGCTACTCCGCGTAATTGCTCGCGTTCATACTCTTACGGGTTTTAATTAATTCGACAGTTGGGTCGAAGTTGTTTATTAGTACAAAATGCTTTATTTAATGTTAATTTTTAATTAATTGCTGTTCTGTGTTCGGGTAAAATTAGTTTTATTTAAAAGAGTTTCAATGTAGTTTGAAAAACGTCTATTTATGTATCAAAGTGTATTTTTTAATTAAAATTTATTTCTTTCTTTATCTAATAATTTCTTTATCTAATAATTTTAATATAACGAAATTGTATTCATGGAACTTATGAGACAAATTCATGTTTCTGTTCAGTAACTTTTCAAAGAAACATATTTCTACCCGTCTTTTTCTTATATATCCATAAATATTGAATTATGGGAATTAATTGCTGTTCTGTGTTTGGGTAAAATTTGTTTAATTTAAAAGTGTTTCAGTGTAGTTTGAAAAACGTCTGTTTATGTATCAAAGTGTATTTCTTGATTAAAATTTATTCTATTAGTTGTGTTTGATAAATTAATTAGGTTTCATGCTCTCTGACTGATTTTTTTATCTAATGATTTTAATATAACGAAATCGGATTCATGGAACTTATGAGACAAATTCATCGTTTCTATGAATGAAAACAAATGCATGCTCCTATTCAGTAACTTTTCAAAGACTTTAACATATTTCTATCCGTCTTTTTTATTATATATCCATAAATATTGAATAATGTATATAGCCAGTCTATAATACATCTGATACACGTCATAGATGACGTCGAATATATTGCCAATTACAGTTTGTAAAAGTTAAAATTCGTTTTAAAACGGAACCGATTTTTCCTTCTCATTTTATCTCATTTAAAAAGAGATCGGATGCAGTCTGATGCGTCGAAGTATGAAACCAGTTAACTATGTCAAATTTACACAATTTCTTCAAAACATTAGTTATAATACTTGCAGGTGTTTGCATTTGTATCTCCTTAGCCATTATATATTTATTTGACCTATGCGAGCGATATGATTTCACTTCAAAATAATGTTTAACATTAATATCAATATTTTCTTCTAACTGAAACATTTCTCTTCGAAACTGTTTGCATTCGAAAGTGAATCAGAAGTCATGCATTGTCTAATCTGGAGAGTAAGCAGGTTGTTCTGTGATTATTGTTTTGTATTTTTTTTAATACTGAAGATTCACGGCTCATGGCAAATTATTGAATACTACAGGAAAACAATATTTAACATATCCTTTAGCGGTTGTTATTTTCTGATCCTTCTGTTACATTCTTCTTTATCTCACATGGTTTCTTTATTTTCATTAACTATTGATATTTTGCTTTCTGTAAATCTATAACATGATTTGCAATTTACAACTTAATTGCAACCAAAAGAAATAATTTCTTTTCATAACTGAATTATTACGTCTTCTAAAAATAATATGTTATATATAATCTTATAATATGTAACTGCTGATTGTGTAAGATGTTCAAAGAGCATTTTCAATTTTTTTTCCAGTTATTCGCTTTCAATTATTTCGTTCTTCAAATTTCAGAATTCTATTTTTCATTCATTCCATTTTTTTTTTCAAATTCCACATTTGTGATATCAATTTCGGAGTATGATACTTTAAAAATGGTGATGATACTGCTTTACTTGATATAAGTAACTGCATTGAGGCAGCTGTGAAAAACATTACTAGGGGGACCAAGAGATGGCCAATAAAATTAAATGCTACGAAGTGTACACATCCGAATTTCAACTACAAAAATCTTAACTATCAGTAGTAATTGGATCTGAAATAATTTCATATGCGTATACAGCCACATACATAAACCACTTGGTTATAACAGCAAGTATGGAAAGAGCAGCATAAAATTTTATATGATTTTGAAGGAAGTGTGCTATTTGTTTGTATGACATTCCGAATGATCATTCACAACAAATTGTTTTTCTATAAACACATTTTGAAACCAGTGTAGACCTACGGTGTACAACTATGGAGTTGCACAAATGAATCCAGTATCAGTATGATTCAAACTAATCAAAATAAAGTTCTCCAGAGCGTTCTCTACAGTGCCAAAAAACACCAAGTGAGATTTCATGAACATAAAAACATTGAAGTATTACAACTGCTCAACAATAGTGGACACGGAGGTTAAAGATAATTTTTGAACTAGCTATTTAACTTTGAGTCTGAAACCTTAGATGTGGCTTAGTAGAATAATATTAAAAAGAAATTTCTACATAATGAATAATTAGTTGTAATGTATGTATCATATGATTTTTAAATAAAAATATATTTGTTATTTAAATTCCTTCGTTATATTCAGACTGGAAGATAAATAGAATCGTTTTATTTAAAATAGTTTTCATAAATTTAGATTCCTTCGTTATATTCAGGCTGGAAGATAAATAGAATCGTTTTATTTTAAATAGTTTTCATAAATTGCCAATGGTCTTTTATTTAGCAATTTATGCTATTATTCCAGAATGTAGACCAAACATAAACAATAAATGAGTTTTATCCTAACTATTATAACACACTGAATTAAATACTTTGTCTCTAATATATTTTAGTTGATTGGAAAATTATTTAATACAATACAGATTCGTAACGAAATTGTTACTTTGAATTGCCTGCATTTACATCAGAAGATTTAATTAAAAATACATTACTATAGAGGGCCGTTTCAGTAATAGCATGTATTCATTATGTCGCAGAGATTATTCAATTATAATACGTAGTTTATCTGCTATGGCTGTGCTTCAAAAATTCGACAAAATTTAATTTCCCCTAATTGGTGGACCCTTTTCACCCGAGGTCTTTTTTTTTTCATTGAAACCGCTTTACGGTTTGGAGTGTGATTAATATAAAAAAGTTTCAACCTCGACCTTAATTTGGTTTATTTTTATTTGCGGCCGGAATCCCACTAAATTTCTTGTCGCTGTTTTCTATAATTAAATAAAATGACAGTCCCTTTGTACCAGAAAGACCAAACAATTTTTTATTGCACATTCTGTGGTGGGAGTTTCGTTATTTCATTACAAAGACAATGTATATTTTAAAGAAGGCTCAGAGATAAAGGGAATGTAAAAAATTAATTATGTTTACTTCATTTTAAAATACTTATTGTATTTTTAGTGGACTGAAATAATAATATAGTAAAATAATTTGTTATGATTTGTATTAATAATGCTCACAATTTTTATTTCACATTCTAGATGTATAACCCCTATTGTCTATTCTGTTGTTTTACGGTGTTGAGTTCGGTCCGATCTAATCAGTATTTTATATCCTATCCTATATCAACACTTCTTGTTAATATGGTATTAGTGACAATCTAATATGGCATTACAATTGACATGATAATCACAAACCCAACAGAAAAAAAATTGACGCAGTTGTTCTGAAGTCATGCTTGTACATATATTTCGGAGATTGATTCATTCTCAATAATTGAAGTAAGAGGTATTGCTAGGCAGTATTCCTTTTAGTACTTTTACTTGTAAAAAATAAACAGGTAAGTTTTGATATATAACAATCAAAACTTACCTGTTTATTTTGGCTTGGGACGTGGTTTAAAAAGGGTTTTCTTTTTTGACCTTTCTCCGTTATTATTAATTTTTTTCTGTAGGTAATAGTTTTTCTGTATGGCTGAATTAATATTTCAGAATCGATGAAAGATGTTCTAAAGAAGCCTGACTATACTGACTATATGGACTGACTGATTATACTAATTTCAATATAATCAAAAGAAAGAAACAAATATGGCATCATTTCATAACTTTGAGTAATCTGAATAACAAACTGATCACGATTTGTTACCATTGTTGTTAACAGGCCATTTTATATGTCCGTTCAATAAAAAGGTGAACTTAGGTGATCTAAATTTATGACGTCAAAATGTCGTAGTGTTGCCACAACGACTTTGGGTTTTAGCTCATTTTGGCTTTGTATGATATATAACAAAATTCTAATCTAAGTAATCTAATATTATTTTAAAATATAGTTGTTAATTCATAACATTCTCTTTTTAGTCAGAACGTATCAAGTAAATAATTCAAGTACATCTGCATGTATTATCCCGTTCCTGTTCAAAGTAAGTGATTACAGATAATTTTCGATCAGAGTGATAATAAGCATCATATTATATAAACAGATTTTAAAACGAATTTATAATTAGGCAATATCTTCGACATCATGATGACGCGAGTTGACTGTTGTTTTGTATACACTATGGATAGTTTAATCTTCAAACATCACACATTTAAAAATTGTAAATCATCCAAATTATTAGTTTACAACTTGCAGTGATTTTAGTGAAATAAATTTTGTTACTTTCTAAGCAATGGAGAGATAATAACTTCCGGTATTGAATTACGTTTTTTGATTGGAAAATATACTGTTAAAGTCAACCTGATATGTATAATCGAAATTTTCCAACAGGGAAATTAACTTAATATTGACTAGTGTTCTCAATTTAAATTCCCATATGATTTACCCTGCAATCTGCGGTTATGTAAAACATGAATAAAGTTCATAAAATAATTTTGAAAATCGTAAAGTGAAGTAAAGTAAATTGAGATAGCTGATACTAAATGTATCAAAAGCCAATGTTATACTTTTATGTTAAAAATTTAACATAGTAAGTTGTTTGAGTAAAAACAACGTATTGTTGATTATTATTACTATTACTGTCTAAGATAAAAAAAACATTTCTTAGGTGATTATATGGTAATACATGAAACAGGTAATAGAAATACACAATTTTAACATTACATTACTTACTGCAGGTAACAGGACGGTTCTCTTATTGCTACGATATTCGTAGATTCGAATCACACACAACGTGAATGTACTTTATATCTATTATTGCAATTGCAAATATATCAGGCAACAGCATAAAATCTGCCAAGGAATGTTCATTCTAGTCACGCCATTAACCAGTTTGGATAAAACCGGATGTCCTGTGGATGTGGTCGAGGACCGTGGTTAGGAGCCCATGTTAAGAAAATATTAGGTCCAGTGCAGTCCAACCCTAGTCAGCCATAATTTATGACGTCACAACGTCTCTACATTGTCGCACCAACAGCTTATTTTGTGTTTAACATGTAACAAAATTCTAATGTAAGTAAAATAATGAAATAGTAAATAAGCCCATATGAGGAAAGTTTCATTCAGTAACTGTCACTTTTACTATCTGAATCTGAATGACTGTTCGTAATTCCACCATTTGTCAATTTCTTCTTCTGTATCTCTGATGGAGCTCATCCACACCGAAAGTTTTATTATAGACAATGCTTCTTTCTACAAGTCTAAATAGTTCTTTAATGTATATCACACTTGACCAGCATATAATATTATATTAATTATAATAATTTTTTTAATATTTTTTTCAACTCTATTTAATAGTATCCATACTTGTATTTCAAAAAGTATATCACTAGCAAGTGGTGGGAGGGGGATTATGTCGTTCCTGTTTGAAGTAACAATTAGGGACGTAGTCCGTGTCAGAAGACTCTTTCACTTTGATTCATAGCAATCATAAATATTAAGCAGAGATTTGAAATTCAATCAAAACAAGTAAAATAACGTTTTCCGGTTTATAACCTCTAATTATTTTCACTAATGTTTTGAATAATTTTTAAGACATTTGACTACCAGGTGAATTTTATGGTCTGAACTGGTTACATGTTCGGACGCATTGCACAGTATTGTATCTATTTTTGGCTAGAATAAAATGAGAAGGAAGAATACGGTCTGCTTTGAAGAGGAATTTTCAAAGTGTAATTAACGATACATTTTGTGATGTGATGACGTGAATTCACTGCTATATATATGCGACACTAGATGTAATTTTTATACACTGGGGTAGTAAAACAGAATCAATTTAATTAAAAAAAGTAGGACGCTGTATACCGACCGCAAGTAAATAAAAATAAACTGAATTAAAGGTGGGTTTGTGGCGAAACCTTTTTTTAATATTAATTACAGTCTCTACGAAACGCTTCCAATATAAAAAAAAAACGTTTTTGGTTAAAAGGGTTTACGAATTACGAGAAATTAAATTTTCCGGAATATTTCAGGTATCGCTCGGGTATTTCGATTTTAATTTTTTTAATGAGTACAGATGGATATTTTTTTAGCGAAGATCGATATTTTGGTATTTGGAAGTGCGCGATCAAATATGGTACGGTTATAGCCCAATATTCTGTGACATTTCCTGTTATTCTATCAATTATGAATAGACATCCTCATGCTTAACTTTAATATGAAATTTCTTGGCGCTGCTGAGCTAAAAATATTGCCAGGAACTGCCATTCTTGTATTAGTTTTGTTAAGAGCATGAAGTCATTTTTGTATTTTTTATTAATTTTTTATTGTAATTGTATTAATTTAATTGGTTTGAGCTTTTAACTTTGTTATTTATTACACATTTGGGATGTGCCTACGTATTTGATGTGTTATTTATCACATATTTTGGATATTTAGTCGCCTTAATGTATTATATTATATTCCCCTATAAATTAATTTTAAAGGGTTTACAACAGATGGTGTTTTGACCATGACGTCGTGTCACTGACAGGTGTCACTTTCCATAGAAATATATCCGTAGCTCCAAGCTAATGCTCTATATTTGATGGGATTAGCTTGGTATGGTGCAATGAAAGCTAATGAAACCATCCATCGACTACAATTGATGTGTTTGAGCCGAGCTCTGGGCGAAAAACGGCCGGAATAAGAACAAATACCCAACATTCTTATTCTTCAGCGTGAAAACGCTTGACCATGTATTGCAAAATCGGCGAAAGCATATTTGGAAACATTGTATTTTCCAAACTTTGTTCCTTCTGATTACTGCCTGAATGGTGCTTCTTGAATATATCAAAAATGGTTGTGACAATTTGCTTTAAAAATAGGAAAAGTTTTAAACAAATTGATAGGCCTCATATTACTCTTAATTTCTTTAATATTAAATCTGTTCCTTTGAACTTTTGCACACTAACTAAAAATTACTAATATAGATAACTATTATTTTAATGTTTGTATATCGTTACGGTACGTGACTGCGAATTTGGATATTCTGCTTCAAAAAAACGTCAGTGACAGCACAACAGTAAAAAGCTTTTTACGATCGAAACGCAATTATTTGCTTATTGTTTTCTGTAAATGTTTATATAAGCCAAAATGTAGATTAAATTCACCGAAATCAAATATTTGGTATCAAAGTTATTGGATTCAAATTATTACAAATAACGACATTTTGTAAAAACACAGGCACGTTGAATAAATCGGACAAAAAAAACTGAAATAAAAGGATACCTAACATATTTCATTGATGACATTGTATCTCAAAGCTTTGTCGTTGTGGATACGTTTTTTTTGCATAAAGTTTAATTAATTTTTTTCGTCAAAATTAAATAATTGTCAGGATCGAAATAAAATGTTATTGCTTTTGTCACGTACAGGGAGCTTTCAAATGCTTTCTTGAAAGGTCAATCAATGAATTTCATTAAATTTTAGATATCTGCGACGGCCCCCTTTAACTGATATGTAATAGCAAAGAAAATTACGATACTAGGCAGCAGTTATTGTGTGTCCCGAATGAAGCAAATCATCTTATAGATCTGGAATTTTTTGAGTTTCTCCAAAAAAAAAAAACATTCATACTTCACTGGTGACAAACAGCGCCTCCCCTTTTTTCTCTATTGGACGTTGGCCTATTTCAGCTTCAGGCTGTATTGATGAGTAAGAAACATCTGATCAACTTTCTTATTTTATTTTACTATCTAAACAAGCGTTAAATTTATTTCGCCAAATTGTTGATTTGGTGGTACTAGTGATATATCGAAATCGAAATTCGACCACGATTTATTAAGTATAAGTTTCTCATATAATAAAGTAAAGATAATTATTTAAAAATTATTTAATATTACTAAAACCTGTTTTGATAATATTTTCAATATAAGATCGGCAATATATTTGATAAATAATATTAATTAAAGTAATATATATAGTAATATATAGTCTGTATACTAAAACATACACAAAATATATACAAACTATCTCTATAACTAACATTTTTAAATTGCATTTAATGAAATCTAGTTTCCATTGAGTTTCATTAAGTTCATTTACCAACAAAGTATTGATAAATTTAAATTACTACACTTCATTATCAGAACTGTAATAACAACTTCAGAGAATAAAATATAAGTATATATGATCACTGTTTACTTTTATGTTACAAACATAAATATGGAATAATAAATAAGTTCTTAAATTTACTTCGTATGTCCTATATTGGAAGTAACAATTCACCAACAAATAAGGATTTTTAATTATATGAAGCTGTTTTATAATTACTAATATTCTTTGTAGTATTCATTTTGACTCTTAATGCACAAAATATATTATCTGCAATATTCGGTTAGTGCATTTACTAATGACACCTGAAATAAATCGGAAGTTAATACCATTAAAATATCTAGAAAACTCTTACTAAACTTTAGAATTTCCTTTAGTACAATGATATACTATGTCTCCAGAATCATATCAATTACTATAAGTCCTTAGCAAGAACAATTTTTCTTAAATTCTGATTTTGAAAATCTAAATATCTTGTAAATAAAAAGGACCGAATGATTCTTGTTATTGTCGAATTTTGTTAGTCTGTTGGGATGAAATTATCGCATATGTCGAGTTTTTCTTCCACAGCTGTATATACGTTCCGATAAAGCGGGCGCATGATTTGTTCTATTTCAGTTTTGTTAATATTAATTTGTTAAATAAATTTGTTTAATAGCGTTTTAACAGACTCACTTTCTGTTTTAATATCGTTTCTAATACAAAATTTAAACATTTGTCTTCCGATTGGTCTACCGGCATTTTACAGTACAACGCTGCCATATTTTTACTTTAAAAATTATGTAACCGTGGTTGGTTTACGTACAACAGAAACGACGAATGAACCTTATAAGAGGTGCTGTTTGCAGCGTGTGGCTCAGAGCCTAAAATATATGTCACTGATCTGACGACTATTTCTGGTTTCTTGATTTGGGCGTATTTCCTTTGTACATTTGTGCATTATGTAAGTGAAAAATGGGAGTATTTTCGCTCATTCTGACAACTAAAGAAATACTTCAAATGGTCGGCTGGTCTTGAATTATCTAAAGGTTATCCCCGCTTCTCCCTTCCGACCTTTCAGAAATAGAAGGCTTGTTTATATTGAATATTTTACAATCAATCAGCAATATTATCGAAAATCTTAACCTAGTATTTTGCTCAGAAACTTATTTTTGTAAACGATATCATGAAGTTATATGCAAATAAAAGTACATTGAGCAGTTTCGTAGATGAACTTTAATACAGTTTTTTGACGCACGTTTGTATCCACATATTAATTGCATGAAACTAGAATCCCCAGCATTTTCCACTTAATAACTCCACGTGATCCTTAATTCTTGGATATATATTGTGAAAAGTTACAAGAGTTGTGCATTGGATATGTTGCGGTTTGAATGGGAAATTCTGCAATACCCAGCTTACTCGCTTCAGATAATCGGTCGTTTAGATCGGTGCAGCATGACTTGACTTGCGAATAAGTTGTAAAAAATGATAAGAAGTATTTCCATTTTTTATTTTCAATTGCAATCATATTCAGTCTTATCAGTATTTATCTCTTTTAAATGCTTCTAAGGCTGATGTTGACATATTAGAAGTAATTGTTCAAGGAGCTTCCAAATAGTAATGTACTGCAATATGCATGGAGATAAAAGTAATGGAGAATTTTAATTGAGTTTAGAGAATGTCTTCATGGAAAATGACGTTCCTCAAATAATCGAAATAGACAAACCGTCTTTTAGTCTGAGCATTCACTCAATAATAAATGTCTCAATTTATTCATGACTAGTTCGAAACAATTGACGTTCGAAACTAAATAGTTCTTACGTACGAATACACGCCAACAGCAATAATGTATTTTGACTTGAGGCAAAAACTTCCCAGCGACAAAAATGGCTCTATAAGTGGCAATAGCGTATAAAATAGAATTTAGAAAACAATTTAGTTCTCTTTGTTACCAGTCGGGTTCTATAATTTAATAAGAACAGTGGTGGATGTGACATAAAGCAAGAAACAGACTTTTGATAAGGGCACAAAGCAGCGAGACGTATGGCAACGAAGGACAAGTCTAATATAATAAAATTCGAGTGAGGGGTCGAATTATACGGGGTTTATTGGAAAATGTAACCAGCCACTCAATAAATTCGTTCCCCAAGTGTCGTAATGGAAAACTTGAATTCTATTTTCCTTAGTTAATTATAAATCGGAAGCAGAATTTTGATAAGTTTGGGGTTAGGGGTTAGAAACAGTTCCAATTGATAATCACACCATGAATGTGATGATTTTAAATTAATAAATAACTTTCTAATTAATAACTAAATTATTTTTCTTATTTAATATATAGATAGCTACTAATATTTTTTATATTTTTGGCAAAGCAAGGCATCTCTCGTTACTAAAATATAGTAATCTGGCAAAGTGCTATATTTTTCTCCAAAAGCTATAATTTCTCCTGATAATTCTATAAGTTGTAATTTATTTTTATAAAAAATAAAAACTATACTTTACTTAAAATGATTGATTTATTTAACAGGAACAAGAGGTAACTAGTTGAATAGCGCGACAATGCCCCACTCATCTATTAGAAAATAGATACATTCGTTTCACTTGTTCATCATTAGTCTACGGCGGTATTACATAACACCTTCCTCCTAAAGATATCCTATTCCGTCTCGGCACCGCTTAGAATTGTTATATAAATTGTTTTTGAGTATCAATTGTAACTTAGTCCGCCAGTTTGCCTTTGAAGATTTTCTAAATGGCACTGTGTCGATCCAATTTTCTATGGTACCACTCTATAGAATGGTCTTCCAATTTTTGGTGACTCCAGATTGCAATAGTGGGTAAAGAAACTAAGCTACCGCAATCCGCATTTGGTGGCCGTCCATCCTAAACAACAAACTTCTCTTCAAATTCCAGTAAACTAACAAATCAATTGAAAAGTCCCCGGCCTACTTAGTTAAACACATTTTTTTGGCAAAATTACGTTTTTTTATTCAACATAATTCCCTTCAAGGGTGATAAACTGATTATAGCGACCCTCCAACTTTTCGACGCCATTTTGAGAAAATTTCTTCCCAGCGAGCATTCTTTTGACAACTGAGAACAGGAAATAGTCGCTGGGGGCCAGATCTGGAGAATACGGTGGATGAGGAAGCAATTCGAAGTGCAATTCATAGACTTTTGACACGGTGCCTTGGTGAAGCAGCACTTTCTTTTTTTTTTCAAATGCGGCCGTTTTTCGGCGATTTCGTCCTTCAAACGGTCTAATAAAGCTATTTAATAGTCGCTATTGATGGTCCTTCCTTTTTCAAGGTAGTCAATGAAAGTTATTCTACGTGCATCCCAAAATACAGACACCATAACCTTGCCAGCCGTCTTGCATTTTTCCACATGTTGGAGCGGGTTCATCGTGTGCAGTCCTCTCGGATGACTGCCGATTGGACTTCGGAGTGAAATGATACAGTCATGTTTCATCCATTGTCACATATCGACGCAAAAACTCGGCTTTATTACGCTAGATCATCTTCAAACGCTGTTCTGAATCATCAACTCGTCGTTGTTTTTAGTCAAAAGTGAGCTCGCGCGGAACCCACTTTGCACAGAGCTTTCTCATACCCAAATATTCGTGAATGATATGATGTACACGTTCAGTTGATATCTTTAGAGTGTCTGCTATTTCATTCAAGTTCAAATTACCGTCATTCTAAATAATTTTCTGGATTTTTTAAATATTTTCATCGGTAACAACCACTTTAGGGCGTCCATTACGTTCACCGTCTTTGATGCTCATTTTATCATGTCTAAACTTAGCATACCAATCCTTGGTCATGGTTGGTTTTCCTGGGGCAGTGTCTGGAAACTCGGCATCAAGCCGTGTGTTTCTTTTTAACTAGAATAAAATGAGAAGGAAAATATGGTCTAATTCTGAAACGAATTTATAAAATGCGACAATCAGTACATTAAAGATCTTGATGACGTATGTACACAAAACTTTGAATAGACTATAGTTGCATAAGTTTCGTGACATTGGCAATATTCACCAGAAATTACTTCTTTCGAAAATTTCTTGTTCTAACAAATGCCGTATGGCTTGACTGAGAAGCATTTAGATTCTTATTAAGAATAATATGGATCCCAAAGTGAGCCCATATTTCTATAATTTCCAAAGACCTTATTATCTGTGTTTTTAATACAGTGAAAACTAATTTCACAAAAATATAGCAACAACTTATAAGTTTTATCATATCTAATATCAAGCAATATTAAGATTTAATCTCATGTATATTTTGTGTATTACTAAGAGCTTCATTGATTGAGAAATCAATATTATTCATTAAAACTTTTGCCGAGAGTTTCATTCGTGTAATTTAATGACAGTTTTCTGATTTTCATAATTCAATAATGAACGTTCCCCGACGAGCGAATCAGTTGACTGAATTTTTGTGGCGTTTCGAGATTTCCGGAATTTCAATTTTCCAACACTCGAAAGCGTTTTTCACGCCTTTACAGCTCCTTTTTAGGGGTTGTTTTAAGCAAGTCCCCGGAGGGTGAGGGCATTACTACGTTTTCATTGTCGCGGAGTGACCCTTTAAGCTATTCGATACTTGGCCGGCATTTCCTTTGTACAATTTAAATAAGACGTCTTCAGGGTTATTATGGTCAATTGAATTGAGGATAATTTATTTTATTGGCTATAGATTTTCTAATTTTAAAGATAATAGTGTATCTATATTTATAGTATATTACTTGATGTTGAAATGATTAGTGTTAGAAACTAAAAGTAAACTGTACGCCTATAAATTAGTTTTAAAGCTTTTTTAAAATTTTAAGCTTTATTGTAAAATATCGGCACAATGTATCTTAATCAAAGTTGTCCATCGATAGCCGTTACTTTTTCCCGTCTTTCAGGAATTTACGGATTTCATCTCGAAAGAGTGATATATCTATTAAGGATATCTCAGATAGAGCATGACTCATATGTCGGAATAAGTAGAAATCAGAAGAAGCAAGGTCCGGAAAGTACGGCCAGTGGGGCAGCACTTCCCATTTTGATGTTTCCAAGTTTATTTTCACCGATTTTGAAACATGTGGCCCAGCGTTTTCGTGCTGAAGAGTAACATTGTTGTGTCTTTCAATTGTAGTTGACTTTCACTGATGATTTCATTAGGTTTTAGCAGCTCCTAGTATGTTTAAGATTTCAGAGAGATAAAATTGTTAAATATGTTTATAAAACTCAAATATTTGTTTCCCAAAATACCGTCTTTGTAATAACTGCACTGTTATAGCTTTATGGTGGTAGTTCGGTCTCTCTGGCAAATTGTCGGTTAGTGTTTAGTCACTTTTTACTGCCGCTGGCCTCTAGCTTATTTGGAACAGGGAAAAATCATTTTAATTAGCCATTGGTTCGAAGGAAAGGTGATTGGCAGATACAATATGCTTTAAGAGTAGACATGACATACATGCCGCCTTATATAGGACGAACCAAGAGGTTCAAATGTATTCACAACATTACCATTCACGTCATATTTAACTTTTGTTTACTATTCACGCCAAGTTATTAATCAAGTAAGATCGATCCGTACGATCGAAAATAGTTCGGGTATTTCATTGTAACGGTAAGAGTAATTATTATATACGTAGCTAAGATGCAGTTTACTTCTATTTCAAGAAACATAGTGAATGCCAAAGGGGCTAATTGATATCTGTTTCGTAAATCACATATCATTCAGGACAGCTTATTAATTAACCCTATTAAACGAGTTTAACCCTATATAACATAGCCAGCCAAGCTGATCCCACTAAATACAGAGCATTAACTTTTAGCCATGGATATTCGGGTTTTTCGTAGATCTTGATGTATGATCAAGTAGTCCTCATAATTTGTTTCACTTCGGATTATCACGATGGATCCACTTTTAGTCACCAGTATTAATGCGATGTAATAAGACCTTCCCGATTTTTCTGTTGAAGCAGAATTTCGCACTCCCAACAATTCTACATATTCTTCTTGTGTTTTACCTGGGTTCTCACTAACGTAGATCATGTCCAAAGCGCTGTATGTCTTCGGTGTCAAAATCACCAATTTTAAAACATCGAAACCAGTAACTATATGTTAAAATCGATTGAGTAAGTTTCCCACAGCTATTCGATGACCTACAGCTGCTGCCTTTTTTTTTTTAATTTGAAGCTAAAACCAAAACATTCCGCAGATGCAATTTAATCGACACAATTGAGACATTTTTAATGAACCGAAAAAATATTTGTTCGCACCTCGACGAATTGACATATGCTGAAAAATGACGCTTCAACATAAACTCTAATGCACAATAACACAATCTGTTGTAAAACCTTTAAAATTAATGTGTAATTTATTTATTTATTTAAATCCGTTAGCCTCTTGGGCTATTTAGGGTGAATTACAATATATTATATGAACATTTACAGCTTAAAATACTACACACTAGTAATGTATTCGAACAGTTGTGGATTTGTCGTCATAAGTTTGATAAATAATGCAGTTTTGTATGGTATCTGACACAGTTTTGTAGAAACTCCATGTTGTCCTCAATAATATCATCAAATTTAGGTAGGAAGAACTCTGTTGTCATGTGGCGATATCGAGATTAGCCTCATTCGGTTATGTATGATCCAGGAATAAATTCAAAATTTGCAACAGTATCAAAATTGTGCATGTATTTATTTTTTGGCAACTGCATGTCGATTTTTTGAACCCAAAATAAGGATTATTTTGGTCAAAAAACTTTGCTTATTATTTATATTCTGTTCATGATTGAAAACTCTCTTCTCTTGTTCTCTATGGTATATTGCTTCAGCTTTGTCGATCCTAAATTGTTAAACTTTTTTTTGGGCTGGCTTGATTTTGCAAGAGCATTGCAATTTCAAATTGTCAAGAATTGACAGATTACCTCTAACCGTTATTATTGTAAAAAGTCTAGACACAATTGAAGATTTACCACAGTTTGTTGCTTTAGTAAATTATTTTCTTGACTGCTTCTTCAAATGCTGCTTTTGGTCTTATGTTTTAGTATTTTTTCATTGCTGCTATTGTTTTTGTTCAATCAGTTTCTGTTTTTATTGATCTTATCGACTACTACAATGTCTAAACTGTTTTGCTCGACTGTTGATCGGTATTTTTTGTATTACGTCTTATGTTGTGTACATTTAGTACAATCTTAAATTACAAATTAAATTATAACTATTGGTTATTTGTACTTGCATCAAAATAAAAGTAATGCGAAAAGGGATAAATACATTAAATTAATTTTAAATTAAACTATTTTAAACTAGTACTTCTGATTAGCTGTGCATTGTTCAGTAGCCCTATTGCTTCCACGTTGCTGTGATTTAGTGACATTGCTTGACGTTTTAAGACGAAGTCTTAGATAAATTGGTTACGTAGCGATAATCATTATGTTTTCTATTTTATATTTTGTTATTTTCTGAATTTTAGCTCATTTTATTAATATAACATTAAATAAATATATTTAATAAATATTGACTTAGTTTTTACCATTTATTATTTGGAGAGAATTAATAAAGCATGATGAGTAAGATAAGGAAATTTAAAGCAAAGTTTTCTTTGAATTTTTAAATAGCCGAAAACATTGAAAGTTATCATCTGTATTATTGGCGTTTTTTTATCCGACCTAATAACTACTTTTCATTGCTGTTTAGATCCCCATATTATAAGAAATCTTAAAGAATAATAGCCGCCTACAAAACGGTTTTAATTAAAAAGGCCAGTCCATTTTCGCCTCGCTTGTTTTTAACGTTGCTCTTTGAGCTTCACGATTATTTTAAATTTGCTACTGAATTTTTTTAATTAAATACACCTCCGGTGACATTTTACCTTCAACCGAAGAAAAACGTTGACTTTTTTTCTGTTCCTGAGGACGCCGAACGGTATGTTAGCTAATTCGGAACGCTTTCACGCAACACCATGCTCACATATTCCTGCAATGTCCCTTTAATTCTAATTTGCGTCTCGTGTTTTTTATCGCCTAATTGTTGGCGTCATTTTTCAAAGCTGTTGACTGAAAAGCTCTGCGAAGTACGTGATTTGTTTTCTGATGCAGTGTCAGATTTTAACCCGGAGTTTCACAAAACTCGGCGTCGTTTTTTTAAATAGTAGGTCACTGCTTAAAATCTATGCTACTTCTTACATAAAAAAATGAGAATTTAAATTTACCACATTTGATACTTAATAATAATGACTTAAATATTAGGTATTTATTTTCATCATTCAAATCACATTTATTTAGAAAGTTTAGTACAATATTTTTCAAAATATTTGGTTTGGCAGTGTTTTAATCATGTGTCGATTATTTTCAGTTGTTTAACATTTCGAAATAATGCGCTAGCCAAACGTAGCATGGATCTGAATAAGTGGTTATAAGAAAGCTCTACGTCTGGTGATTACGATATAACAGGTCAGTTGAAAAGCTCCCGGCTTAACACATAGATGGTGCTACTAGAATTAGATCTATATGTTTTTTAGTTAGCTCTAACCATCAAAAGATGCGTGTATAAATTTGACAGCTGTCGGTTCATTAGTTTGTGAATTATATCATTCTAAGTGAAACAACTTTTGTTATTGTGAAAAAAATGGATAAAAAGGAATTTCGCGGATAAAATATTGCTTTTTGAAGAGGAAAATACAGTTGAAGCAAAATCTTTCCGGACACTGCTCCAGGAAAATTAACCATCAAGGATTGGTATGCTAAGTTTAGACGTGGTGAAATGAGTGTCGAAGACGGTGAACGCAGTGGACGCCCAAAAGAGGTTGTTACCGACGAAAACATTAAAAAATCCACAAGATGATTTTGAATAACCGTAAATTGAAATTGAATGAAATAGCAGACACTCTAAAGGTATCAACTGAACGTGTACATCGTATCATTCACGAATATTTGGGTATGAGAAAGCTCTGTGCAAAGTGGGTGCCGTGCGGCGTCTGTGTTTTGGGATGCGCATGTTGTCTGTATTTTGAGGCGTTGGAAGAAATCACCGAAAAATGGCCGCATATGAAGAAAAAGAAAGTGCTGGTTCACCAAGACAATGCACCGTGTCACAAGTCAGTGAAAACGATGGTAAAAATCCATGAATTAGGCTTCGAATTGTTTCCTCATCCACCGTATTCTCCAGATCTGTCCTCCAGCGACAATTAACTCTTCTCAGATCTCAGAAGAATGCTCGCTGGGAAGAAATGTTCGCCGAGTGAAGAGGTGACCGCCGAAACTCAGGCCTATTTTGAAGCAAATGACAAATCGTACTATAAAAATGGTAGCGAAAAGTTGGGTTGGGCCGCTATAATCAGTTTATCACCCTTGAAGGGCATGATGTTGAATAAAAAAACTAATTTTCCAAAAAATGTGTTATTATGGTAGGCCGGGGACTTTTCAATTAACCTGTTAATATACGTGTTGCCACTTGATTTCTGACTTGTCTGACACCTGCCAAAATTATTTCGTGAAGGATTTTTATTAAATGAATGCAAAAGATAATAACTGCCGCAGAGGGGCATTTTTTAGGTTAAGATATTTGTATCAGATCCTAAATGTAATTTCTTCGAATTCACAATGACAGAATACATATTAAAAATATATCGCCAAACTCGGTGATTTAAAAAATACAAATTTTTTATGAATGGATAGCGTTTTTTTATAAATTTTTTTGTGTAGTTCCCACTTTCAAGTTCTCACTATTTCAAGTCATGAAATTATGTTTTTTTCTATGAAACGACACAAATTGTAGAACCTATATATGTCGTAATGAATATGCGATTTATTTATGTTATTTTAAATATATTTATGATAGATTTGTTAAAATTTTGAATTCGTTTGTTATCCAATTTTATATCTGCTTGTCCAGTTTACGTTTCGCCGTTTCTTTTTTTGACAAAAGTGTTTTTTTTTGCACAAATCGCTATATGCATGATTAAAAAGTTTTGTGCGTGGTATTCTCGGACCCCAGTGTCGTTTATCTCCCCTTGTATCAAAACGTTTTATTAATTACTTGCGTGTACTTTGCCCTCAAACTGCTGCTTCAGACTTTTTATGAAATGATGACGAGAAAAAATTGTCACAGCGGTAAAACATATTGTATTGCCTCAAATAACTTTATATACTAAATCCGTTTCAAAATAATGTTATTGTGGTGAAGTTTTATTGATTGTTACAAATTCTTTCCTTTCTCTTTATATTTTTATTTATCTCGCTCTCTATTTTTATCTTTATCTGTTCCTTTCCTTCTCTCCTCCACATATCTCTGTATAACACATTTAAATTGTTTTTACCAGAAAATAGAAAGATATATTTATTAAATAATTTAATTGTTTCTTTGTATTATTTCATAATTGATGATAAGTGTATTTACCCTACTAAGAGTTGTTCTAGTTTGCTATAATTTTGATTCCTAATATGTTAATGCAAGACACATAATAATATAAATAATATTTTAGGTGTTGTGCATTGAGGATTTTTTATAATTACTGTGATTTATAATACGTTAATGCTAATGTTAATAGGTTTATATTATATTATGTGTAATAATATAACAAAAAATATTTTAAGTATTGTACATTAATAATTATATTGTCAGCTATTAAAATGTATTTTTCACAACACTAATTTCAGGATACAGTAGTTTTTATTGCTAAATCGTT
The DNA here is from genome assembly GCF_030347505.1 of Rhynchophorus ferrugineus. Classification (NCBI taxonomy): domain Eukaryota; kingdom Metazoa; phylum Arthropoda; class Insecta; order Coleoptera; family Curculionidae; genus Rhynchophorus; species Rhynchophorus ferrugineus. The sequence continues at coordinate 24,185,444 of NW_027472581.1, read as the reverse complement.
CTAGAGTTGACCTTGTTTAAATGATCTCTGCGATATTCCTTAAGTATGAGTGAAAAAAAAATTTACATTTGAATTATGCTGCTTAATATTTTATAACTAACAAGTACAGAGTGTCCATACATTTCGATTGATCCCATTTTAATATAACTTCATTTCTTTTTCGAAGGATATTTTAACGTTTATTTAGTTTTTCCCATTGTAATATGTCATAATTTCTATCAATATTGTTAACATATCGGCAAAATAAACTTTAGAATGCCATTTTTTTTGGATATCAGTATTTATGAAAATATCTATTTTTTAAATATTATGTTACAATAAAATGTAATTATTTATGGCATAGTTTAGGTGATAATCCTAATAAATACTATTAATTAATATTTAAACCAATCTATTTAATGTTTCTAAATGTTCTGACTTCAGAGATTAGTAACAATTTGAGTAATGAGAGCAGAATGTTTCAATTGTGAACCAAAACTTTCTTATAGTCTTCCAGAATCTATTTGGGATTAGATGGACGTACGGTTTACCCGGACCTTTTCGAGTAGACTGTCATTTATCAGGGGAGAATTCTATAGAGTTGACGTGTCCTAACAGCAAATTTAACTGTATGGTAGAAAATCGTTTCTTTATTGGAAAAACATGTTAAGTTAGGCAGAAAAGTGGACATTTTGTAGCAGATATTTTACTATAGTTTCAATACATTTTATTCAACAATCTTCTTTTTTTGTTATGGTTTATAACTTTGTACTATATTTTTAATTATAGAAATTGTTTAATCCTTCAGTCATAATCACGAAGTGGTACCATGTACTACTTATTATTTACAGATAACTTAAGTTTATATTTAATACCTAGAAATGTACGTAATGGCTACGAAATGTATAAGATTTAAGTATTTAGGATATTAGTAGCAATAAAAACACACATTTTCAATATTTGCCATAGTAACACTAACAATTTTCTTTGGAATTGTTTAATTGGCGTCACTTAATATTTCCAAATCAATCTTTGGCTAGTCTATAAAACTGCCCTGTAGGTTGTCTTTCTTTTCATAGAAATGAATTACTGAAATTGACTTGTTGCATTCTTATCATCGGTGAATATTGCTCAACTTTGACTTGAATATTGCGTTGCCAATATTTAATAATTGGTATACAATGTTTGATAAAAATTCTCCAAATGTTGTAATATATTTATGGCATTTTTTATTATCTCTTAGAACTTTAACAATCTGCCTGTTGGCAGTAAGTATTAATATTTGATTTCCGTACAAGTTCATGCTGTACAACTTATAATCTAAATCTTATTCTATATCCTATACTAACTTATTCTAGAGACTATTATATATCATTCTATGTGTCTATTAGTTCGTATGGTAGTTTGCGTTATACAATGTTTTTTATTATTATTATACAAGTTTTTATTATACAATGGAATAAGGTATTACTACTATTTGTGCTTAGTTCATATCTTCGCTATAACTGTATGGTCATAATTGAATTAATGTTACCAATTAATAATTTTGAAAATAATAATGGAACTCTTACATTCATAAAATGATAAAATTATAATTAACATAAATATTGAAAGTACAAAATGTTGTATAAAACACTTGACTCGAGAGTGCGTAACCTTAGCACAATTCCTAAGACATATCAAACTTTTTTTACATATATCAAATTATAATTCTTCCTCAATTACTTTTGCAAAATTTATGTTTAAACATATTTTGACATATTAGGTTCTTTTAAATGTCTATTTATATTTTTAAACATGAATTCTTAATTCTTGGCTTCTTTTAGTTTCTTAGCTTCAGCGACAATACCGGAGATCAATGAATATTGCACCAAATGTTCTGCCTGCCACTAAACGCTCATACTGTAATTAATTTGCTACAAATACTTGATAATGTAGCCTAATTCAACCAAACTAGTATCAATTACCTTTAGTCTAGTAAAACATAATTCATCAAACCACTTGTTATAAAAGACACCATATTATTAACTTTTTGTAATCTGGCCAGCTTTGAACTTGAGTGACACTTTTTGAAACTTTTGTGACTTTTTTGAGTTGACTTCGCGCAACATTATAAAACTTAATGAATCACATGATATTATATATAATTCTCCCAATTATTTTGTAACTGAACGAAGAATACAGCTATTAGAAACTCATACACAAACATATACAATAAACAAAACGAATGAAATCTAACCACAAATCCGATCTAATGTGTGATTTACTTCAATATTACTTTTGTGAGACATGTTAAGGAGCTGCACACATTAGAATTCTTAATTATAACACAACAGTGGTTCAAATAACATTACAGTAAAATATTCTATACAAACTTTGGAGTGTGATGAAATACTTACGTTACATAACGATATGGAACCTTTTCTTTTATTCATATGTTATGAATCGTTATTTTTAGACGTATTTTTAGTCAGATAATGATTTCAAATTGGTGGTAATATTTCATAGAAATAAAGTCAAGAAATAATAAGTTCTATAATACGTTCACCACTTCACCTCTTAGACGAAGAGGGGTCAAATCATCATGAAAAATCGTCTGTCAATCAACTGAAATGTATTCATCACATCAGCTGATCAACTGGTGTATCGATAAGACCATGCGGTCAAGTTCTCATCATCAACAATCAGAGTATATTTGCTAGTTTTAGTAATTTCTGATTTTCTGTTATTGCTCACCAGTAAAATATTTGTTAACAATGTAGAATCTTTGAGGATTCTATCTGAGGACCTTTTAAGCTTTCACTATGAACAATCCAACTAATACAAGTAATTGAACATACTAATTGTGGCCTAGATATAAAACATTTTTTGTGTTTTCATTTTTACCTGTTATTTAGATCGGATACTTAAAATATTACCCTCGTATGTCTGACAGTAGTGTTCAATATTGTCAAAAAAAACAATATTTTATTAAGAAATATTCGTATTATAAGTCATATTATTAAGGAAAATTTTTGTCAGTGAAACAGTTTATTTATATATCTATATACATTTATATTTTGGTACTGTTATATTTCTGTATACTCATATTTTAGGTCTTCAAAAATCACGGGAATTTCACACCGTCTCGATAAAATTGATAACATCAATATCCACCAATCACATGCGTAAGCAATAAATATTTCCCGGTAATTTATTTTTCCCGTGAAATATTCATAGAGAGAGGAACCTCTTTACGATTGTAATGCTTTTTTATGATGTTTTATGTATCCTACATACTAAACATCTGGTGTTTTTCTTTTTTTTTCCAGAACCGAAGCCATGAAAAATATCCAGCGTAAGCTACGAAATGGGGAATACGAGCGTGGAATAGGACTGTTGCGGGCGTCCAGGTAAGTTCCGGGGGTTGTATTGGGTTGGTGCGCGGGAGGCGATTCTATTGTGAGGCTGTCAAACCGCTTTCTAAATAATCACCTGAAAGGGAAATAAGGAAAATGTTATTCTCGGATATGAATGTACTTATAATCCTATAATGTGTGTCTTATTTGTCTTATATCAGTTTCTGATTTACTTTTACATACTCTAATACAGAATACGTAATGCTTCAGATATAGGAACCATCAGAACTATAGCATATTCAAAACAACAGTGAACCTACGTCATCTGAATTGATGTCGCAATGTTGCCGCCTCAACTTATTTTATTATATTTGCATTGAACTTTGTTCCACACTGGTATATGTAGAGTTCTAGGCGCGTTTTTTATATAGTGGTATCGCCCGAAGGTCTAAACCTAATTAACAATTGTATATCTGAGTAATAAATTTAATTTTTATTAGAGAGCATATTTACCTTTTACGCTTAGTTCTTGGTCCCTTCGATGCAATATTTCCTTGTAAAGTATATATATTTATTCTGTTCATATTCTGTTCTGTTACTACCTGTATACATCTTTCTTGATAAAACCTTATCAATCACTGCGTTCTCCTTAATGCATTTGCCATATCTGCCAAACAGTATTATTTCGCTCCTTATACATTTTAAACAAATGTTCCGCTATATTCTGAACAATAAAACATATGCAAATAAAGCTTTTACGCTCTATAATATCTCTAATACAGCTGTCAAGCTGATATTGATTCATACCCGTTTCGCATAAAGACGGTTTCTTTTTGGCGAATTTAAGGTTATATTGTTTATTATTTTTTGAGATATTTTAGTGACCTTGTCCATAGTAATATTGAGTGCAGCTGCAACACGATAAAAATATTTTGAACAAATAACGGGGATATTTGAAAATTATTAAAACAAAGCGTTAAAACAACGTTTGCCGGTTTATAACCCGTAATTATCGTATTTTGGACAAATGGACGAGTTTTACAGGTTCGTTCGTTTATATGTTCGAACTTTTCATATAGCATTCTATCTCTTTTTAATTAGCATAAAATGAGAGGGAAAATATTGTGTGACTGTAAAACGAATATACAACTTTCGACAGGCACATATTGATGACGTGAGTTCACTGTTGTTTTGAATACACTATATATATATATTACTTACAGAATATGAATAGACAATTTTTCAAGTATGAAGTTTTTTTTGCTTAATTTCTTGTTACAATTTTACAAATTCTGGAAATTTACAGGGATTACGAAAACCATCGACAAACAATCATGTCTACTCCTATTTCAGAGATATTTTGATTAAACTTTTTTTATTTATTTATTATGAGTGTTGTTCCTTTATTGCATACAATTATGCGTTAACCTATTGTGAATTGATATTTGCGTTTTCAGTAAGATAATTAACAAAGCGAAATGTAATAATATGCTCTTGATAATTACAACAGTTTATAGAGCCTCTATAAAGTGCAAATTGTACTTTTTAAATGCCTGGTGGCACCATTCTTCTACTTAGGAAGTACCTTTTCACCACGTACACGTTTGTAGATTTGCTTATAACGAGAGCATTGATAGTTAGTGTAAATGTGTTCACCAATGCCAATATATATTTAACATATTATTTTATTATAGCGAAAAATTGAGTATAATTTGTACATCTTTTTGTTATATTAAACCTGTGATTAATAAATATAATCTTGTTGTCTTCACTGCGGTTCATTTACTCATTTTAGATAATTTAGTCATTGCATAAGTTAATGAGTAATAATGATAAATAATAATTTTAAACTTGAAAATCAATATAAAGGAATATATATTGTAATATGTATAATACTATTACAGGAACACCTTCATTTAGATAGTACACTTGTACCAGTAATCTTTTACTTTATAGATTCTATGGTGAAAATCATAAAAAATGTCCACAGTGTTATTTGTGCAATTGTTAGGTATGTAACAACAATTAGAATAGACTGAAATCTATTGGGGTAAGGTTAGTCAAAATAGAAATGTTTAACAAAATTATACTTAATACAAATAAATTTGTAGTTTTAAGATCCTACTTAATGTACTCAGGGGGTTAGTGAAGGTATTCATGCAGACATTACAAAGATCGTGCCTAGTGATTGCTACAGTCTCTTTTTTACCAATTAGGGCTTATCTGGACTGGACCTACTGCTTAACGTGGGTTCCGGACCACTGTCCTCATCATTAAACCTACCGATTGGCGAGTGATCAACTTAGAGATCATCTCAGAAGATATCCGAAGACACTGGGATAATTTTACTTGTCGGGATTGGTACTCTTGCCTAATGGACTATCAGAATTATAAACATTCATAAACATACATTTACAAGCATTATAATAGAAGGAGGAGCGTCCTGTCGCATTGACCACAAAACCAACAAAAAATATAAACGTTCAGTTCAATATAAATAATTTTAAATATTGTCGATGTTGAGTGTTGAGGAGAGAAAACAATGTTGTCAATAAAATAAAATTTATTTTCGCTCCTCTCTGCGTAAATTTATGCACAAAGGCTTGTTTGAATGAAATTAAAAGAAATATTTAAATGAATAATGAAAAAATATATAAAATGAAAGAAATAAAATAGAAATAATATAAAATGAAAGAAGTGAAATAGAAATAATATAAAATCCATACGTAATGTTGAAGATAATTATGAAATGATTTCAAATAACTTACTAAATCGTATGTCTGGTGATGATATGATTATCTGGACAAACGACCTATTAGAATTCTACTGTTTTTAGAGGTACGATCAACAAATTAGATTTGTTTTGTTGTGTGTATACGTCACAAAATTATATTATTATTTTTGTATTGTTTTTGACTTGGCAGCCACTTCAAAGTGTAAATAGATAAATAGGTTTAGGTAGGTATTAAGCTAAATTGTGTATATAGTCGAATATAAAATAGGAATACAATGTAGTAGATAGGTTAGATGTAATATACGTAATTATAAATGTTTATAAATAAGGTTTTTGTTTATTTTTATTTAGTTATTACAACAATTATTATGTAGATATTTTGTTTTAAAACGTTTTTATTTTGTGTAAAGAATCTTAGTTTAATTATTTTTTACCTTTTAGTAAGTTCCTTATTTATTTTTGAAGTCGGATCAATTTTTTTCTTAAAAGTATTTTATTTTTCTCTTTTTGGTGTTAGATATTTACTCAATAAATTACGCAGTTATTTTATTAAATATTACAATGGATTGGCCAAGTAAAGGTGTAGCCCGTATGAGGAAAAATAAGAAGAAATAATAATTGAAAATAGGGAACGATTAAAAGTGATTTCACAAGTGTTCTAACCCAACTAGAAAAACAACAAAAAGTCGTTGCCCAAGCCGGACATCTATAATATTTATACACCTTCCCATATGATATGGTTAGTGATTAAAGAGCAAACTGAACTGCTTTTGTACTAAACGATTTCCTGTCTTCCGTCACATCAGTTCAGCAGCAACATTATACACATATATATGATTATTTTGGATAAAAAAAATATGTGAAAACTTTGTGTGGCTTTGAACGTGCCTTTGAAATTTGAGGGTTTTCCTTGATTTCCCCGGATTCCATCATCAGATCCTGACTTGGTTCTAATGGGACCACAAATCGGTCCATAATTGACGAAGAAATCGGTACACATACATGAAAAAAATAGACAATCGAACATAGAACCTTGTCCTTTTTTGAAGTCGGTTAAAAACAGCGAAATAGTCTAATAAATTAGACCTCTAAACTATACAAACATTATTTTCCTAAATTTAAAATTAAACATTTTTCTTAATATTTGATGAATGTTTTAAATACTAGACTAAAATAAGGGTTTCTAATTAGAAAATTAAAAGAAACTTAGTAAGCAAGGAACCACTAGAAAAACGAAACAATAAACAAGTAATTACTAACGAATGTATGAAGCTTTAAGCCACCCGTATTATTCCTTTATGTCGGGTGTTGTCTTATACGTCTCGCCGCGCCACGAAATGTAATTACATCAAACTAATGGCTGGTACTTTGCCTTATTACAATTATACCACTGCAAACGCTAGATTTATCTTTTTCCTTAATCTGCGGCAAATCTGTCGGCGTTTCAGACACGTGCAAGTTCGCCCGCAACTTACACAACTTATGTTGTGCTAACTCTTGATGTGGCTGCGAACCATTCACAATGCATCCCCATGCAAACTTTGATCGTCGACTTGGCGCGTTATAATCTGTTTCGTGTAAGCGTTAAATAGCAAATGGAATATTTATGCGCATAAAATAACAATAAATTTTCGACGAAATATACGGCCCTGCACTCGGTGCCATTTTGTATTAGCACGTAAAAAATATAATGTATTGTTTCGTCGCATTGTATATACATCCAGTAATAACAGTAAATAAAAGATATAATATATAATAGGTTGTTCAATAAGATTTGTCGTTCGATTAAAGATATGGTTCGTTGTTTTGTTCTTCTCAAAATTGTACTACTTTTTTGTGAATGATTTTTGTGGGTAAATTGAATTGGATGATGGAGTGAATTGAAAGAATGATTGTTATTGATGGACTTACCGGAAAGTCATTACCGAGTTTATTTGGAAAAAATATTAAATTATTTAAATGGCCGTTTGGTTCTATACATCTTGCCCATCTTTCAGACAATTTCTAGATGCCATCCCAAAAAAAAACTATTTTTGATTTGAGCTAAACCATTCAACGAACCATTTTCTAACCTTTTCGAAATTGGCGAAGTGCTACACGCGGGTGTCCCATTGATGCGAGAATTTGATAGTTGGACGGGGCAAAGCAATGTTCTTGTAAGGCTTCCTAGGTTGGTTTTGCGTTATAAGACGGCGTGTTATCGTATTGTGAAACAACTTTACTGTGTTATCGGGCTCATTTTGGGACGTTCCTCGGGAAATGCAAGGTTACAATTGATCATTTGTTGTCGGTAGCAGAAAGTATTAACTATTTCACCAAGTTTCAACCGTTCATAATACACCAGGTCACTCTGGTATCATCAAACATAGAACATTGTCTTGCGACCAAAACGATTTGGCCTTGGAGTCGATCGGCAGGCTTCGCCAGGTGATAACCATGATTTTTTGCCCTTAGGGTTTTCGAAATAGATCGACTTTTCACCACCCGTTACTATTCAACGCAGAAATGACTATGAATATTGATGAATATTGAACATGATCATACCTTTGAAGAAGTATTTCACATAATATTTTTAGATTTTTTAATTGTCTTTTGGTTTTTGCCTATTGTTTTAACATAGCGAACAATTACACTAATTGTTTCTTGGGCCACATTTAACGCTTCTGGCAATTGTTTTTGAATTGAGTTGGGTTTCCCATATACTAACTTTTTTGGTCTACTAGAATGTTCTTTGTGTTGCACATCGAAATCACCACTTTTAAGTTTTCGACACCACGCCTCACGTGTTTTTGAGGTTAGAATATGCTCAGCATGTAAGTTTCTACCAGACAATAATGATCTACGATTTTTTCCTAATTATTAAATAAGAAAAATAATGCGTACCACAAATGCACGTTTTTAGACACGAAACTTGTCATTTTCAAAGAGATAGAAATTTATGGCGGTATTATTTTCGCAAAATATAACAAGTATAGCTTTGAAGCCTGTTGTCACTAAAATAAAATGACATATGTTTCGAATCACAACATTGCATACTTAAGCCTAGCGACATCTGTTAGAAAAAGCTGTAATGATTTTCCTGTACGGTATGTACGGTTTGTTTATACGAAAACTTAATATGTACTGATTTGCTTTCGTTAACTTTTGTTTTCCAACTCAGGGTGTCAATATCAGGCATATGCTATAAGGAACAAATAAAGTTATACAAAAACAATGGACTTATTTTTAACCGACTTCAGAAATGGAGGAGGTTCTGTGTTCCACTGTATATATAGTCAATTCAAAGTTTTTTTAGTAATGCGTAATGGATATTTGTGCCATACAGTTGGCTTTGACATACAAAAAAATTCTAATCGAAATAAAATAATTGAACAAAAATGTTATCAAATATAATTTATTTTAATATTATAGCATATATAAAAACTACAGTTGATTATACAGCCAGAATAATTTATAGGTAAGAGTTAAAATCTCTTATCACTAGTGCTTTCAAGAATTTTTCATACATCTGACAACCGGTTGCCGTCTGGTTGTCAGATGTACGCTAAATTGTTCAAAATATTAGTTAAAATTATTACAAGTTATAAACCGGCAAACATTATTTTAGCTCTCATTATTTTGATAATTTAAGTTGCTGCGTAATATATCATATTTGTTTGAAAATGCCGAAAACAATAGATATTCAGGGTCACAAATTGATTGCGGCTTTAATAGGTTATTTCGAAAAAGGAACGAGATAATGAAAGCCCCCTTTTGCTGGTAAATTCCGTTAGAGAGGTAATTATTGTTGATATTAAATAATATAAGTCCCTACAATTTTATTGAAAATGTTTTTAGCGGGTTGCTGCCGGGCTAAATATTACTGTGAGTACTGTGAATAATATCGCTTACAAAATGAAGAATAATTCATTAGATTCACCCAAGAAAACCCGTCTACGTACAAAGTGGGTGACGAATCTTGATATTGGCTCTATTCGATGATGAAACTTGATATTTCAAATGGTTCATTTGCAATGGCAAGACTGTAACAAAGAAAGTGTAAAGACGACAAAAATTGATGGAAAATGGTAAAAGTTACAATAGCATTCGATTAGGTTTTGTTGATCATTATATTTATTAATAATTAATTGCGGATATATTGCTGGTCGGGAAGGATATTCAATCAAAAACTGTTTGGATATGTGGAAGGAAGCATTGTCAACCATTACGCCTTGGGTTTGGATGGACTCGATTAGACATACAAAGGAAGTAATTGATAAATGGTGGAATTGTGAACATATATCAAACAGATTAGCAATAAACAGTTTAGTATTTGAATTGGATAATGAGTGGGAAAGTGAAAGTGACTGAAGGAAACTTTCAGGATATGTGAAATTCCTGAGACACAGTGATGAGAGTGGAAACAACTAAAGGTATGCACATAATTTATTGAATATAACTGTAGAAAATGCCATTGTAAGGCGTGAAAGATATGATTGTTATTGTTCAAAGCTAAACATGAGCATTAATTTAGAACATATGAGGAGATAATGAAGACTGACTGTTTTGTAGGTATGGTAAATGCATTAGACATAATTTAGTGATTAATTTTATGAAGAATGATGTACACAGATAGTAGCAGAAGAAATATAATATACAGTGATACTAAGATGACTTGACAAGTAAACACACCATTGAAGGAAACAAGAACTAAACAAAAAAAGTAAATTCGAGAGCATGAATGAAAGTAAAATACGTTTCTCAGATATACAATTGTTTATTGTTGATTAAATCTAACTTACAAACTATTATAGCTGTGTCTTAATTGTAGTTTTAAGTCCTTCGATAACATATGTATTAGATTTACTATAATGTTAAAATAAATTATATTGGAGGTGGAGAAAAGAAATTTCTTGAAATAATCAGATACTTGTGTATAATATTGTTATTGCACTGATGTGAGGGAAAATCTGAAGTCGTTTAGTGCAAAAGCCTGAATTGCTTTTTAAGCAGTAACCATATGATATGAGAAGGCGTAGAAGTATTGTAGGCAACTGCTTCTACGGTGTAAGCGTTCGGCTCATACGCGGATGTCGCGGGTTCCATTCACGGCGAGCTCAAACGATACAAAATTAATGATATAATTTTGTGACATATACACAAAATTAAATTACGAACAAAACAAATCTAATTTGTTACTCGTACCAGTATCAAAGTGATCAGTTGGTAGTAGTTAAAATAATATTGTAATTATATAAATAGATTTTAGGATTAAAAATAAAAAATAATTGTAATTGTAAATTGTGTGTATATAGTAGAATATAAAATACCTATAGTAGATAGCTTAAATAAGGATTTTATTTAGTTATTTCAGCGATTACAATATACATATTTTATTTTAAAAAGTTTTTTTTACCTTTTAATGTGTTCCTTATTTATTTTTTGAAGTCAGTTAATTTTTTTTTGTTAGAAATATTTTTAGCGACCAACGTAACATCCTCGCGACCACTTAAAGTAAAATTCTACGAATCAGCCTAACAAGGCTTTTATCATTATGAGGTTTCCTCGTCGCGTTACAAGGTAACCGAACTACGGTTACGCCTGTCTCCGTGCTCAGGCTCACACGTGCTCCGAACGTTCGCAGATCCGTCGGAGATTAAGGAAAAGATACATCTACCGTTTACAGTAGAATAATTATGATAAAAGGAAATCCGGCCCCATAATTCCCAAGAGAGTTTTTATAAAAAGGGATAAAAGGTAAAAGCAATTTGCTGCAGATTGTTCGTTGATACGCGATTAGTTTTTCGCTTTGAACCGGACCGTTATTTCGCTCCCTCCTCCCCGTCATGTCCCGTTCCCCGCCTCGATTCCCGTCTTCCTGTGGAGATATTTATTTTCGGAATATCCAAATTGATAAAGGGCGCCATAAAGGTTTATTTTCGGTTCTCGGCGCTTCGTCTTCCTCTTCCTCAGATACGTCTCCTCGAGATAATTAAATGAATAAGGAGCGTATAATTTTTTCTGGTATTGTATCTTCTTCGGGCTAAAAGCACCTTTTGAAAGTTTAATGGGAAGGTAACGGGCGATCGGAGGTCGGGACGACGTTTTGGTTTAACTTAAATGGGGATATATTTCGGTAAATTAAGAATGATTCGGGACAATACTGATGCTTTGATGTCTCTATTTTCAAGTAGGGGTTGAAAAAGATCTATTGTAATGGTATTTATTATTGATTTTCAGTGGAGAGGTTTGATTTCTTTGGGATGAGTTATTGAGAAAGTTAGGTCTGCAAAACTGAAAGGATTGTGATATGTATTGACCAGTAAGGATTATTTTAAGGTATTTTTATATAGGTTATTGCTATAACACAAGAATATTTATTTCATAAAAAGTATTAAGGAATAGCGTTAAATGTTACCTTTTATGTCGGTTTTAATTTTCAGGTTGATAAGTTAATTAAGTTTAGCATTAAGATAATGTTTCTTTTTATCAATTTTATTCATAAAATATCTAATCTTTTCAGTCTCTGTTTTTAAGTTATCTTCCAATCGAATTACTTTTATTGTCGCTGTCTGGTCTCTAGCTTATTTAGAACATGGAAAAAACCTTATAATTGTCTATTGGTCAAAAGGAAAGGTAATTGGCAGATAGAACAAGCTTTCAGGGTTCGCGTACACACCTTATATAGGGCGAACTAAGAGGTTCTCATGCATTGATGACAAGTTTTTATTCATACTAAGTCTATATTCAAGTTATAATTCAAGTAAAAACAATCGATATGATCGAATATAGTTCGGGTGTTTCATGCTATATATTTTATTGCAATAATATAAAGTTGTTACAAAACGGAATTTAGTTTACAGATACAAATTTTCTGGAACATATCGATATAGCTATATAATGGAAAATCATGTTTGAAAATATATATTATATATTATATACATATATTTTTCCGAATAGCAAATAGGTATCAAAAGTTATATTTTTTAAACCAAAACTTATTTTTGTGGTCGTCGCCGTTGTAAACTTATAACATTTTTTAAGAAACACTATATGTCGATATTTTTCTACTCCCGACATGCCTATTGCGTCCACCACTAGGCACGTAGTTTCAGTTAATAATCCTAGTTCTTTAAAGAAATACAATATTTTTGTGATCATCCCTTTACGAGCTGTTCAATATATTCATTAGATATTTTTCCTGGTACTCTTCTATATAGCTTCGAAAGATCAGTGATTGCTATCTTATATTGTTCCAGTTCCAATATGATAATGTCCTTTCATCCATCATGATATCTTGCTGGAAGCTTCATTATTGAAGAAGCACCATGGCGTCTGACAACGCCGTGGTACAAGCCTTTCCAGTAAATTAAGAATACCAAATTATGAGTTGCATTTTTATCACTAGTAAGTTTAATTAACAACAGAATATGAGTTCTTGCTATCTATTCGTGACTCTATATAGGATATCGGCTAAGAAAATCTGTGCCTATGTAGAAATAAATTCTTTGACGTGCTTTTGGCAGAACGAATATATTAAGAACGTTATAATATTATTCTATTAGACTCATTGAACAGATGCACCTTTTGAAAATAGAGCACTGCAAAAATGTATATGTTTCGAAAATATGCCGAAGTAGATGTTGGTTGAGATGCTTGAAAAAAATGGAGGGTGTTTTTCTCCGAAACTTTCCACCTACATACAAAATATTTTATTAAAATCCGACAACTAATTTTTAATTCATAACAATCATCGTTTTGTATGTTGATGTCCTTGACTTGAAATTATTTAACGAAAGCAGATATTTTTTTCTATTACAGTTTGAAGCAGAGTAAACGCTATTAACTTCTATGTTATTCCTTTAATTTGAATATATTTTCAAATGGGACACACTGATTGAGGTTGGAAGCTCATGATGCTATCAACTTAAGTGAAATAAGTATTTGGAGTATTTTGCGGTCCGATTTTGTGATATAATCTAAAAGTGTATGATTCCTCAGATTTGGTGGTCAGTGCTGTGCCCTACGCATGTCGTTCGGGATGACCCGCACGACTACCCGGTGAGTTTATTTATATATTTTGTGTCACCGGTCTGACGGTTATACCAGGTTGCTTGATTTGTATTATGATTTATTTTAGCATCATAGTACATCCAATGCATATATTATAGAAGAATTAAAACTATATTTAATTATACAGTCACAATAATTTATAGGTTAGAGTTATTTTATTATATTTACATTGAACTTTTTGCCACACTAGTATAGGTAGAGTTCTAGGCGTGTTTTTTTTTATGTAGTGGTATCCCCTAACGGCCTAATCCGCCTAATTAACAATTGCATATCTTGAGTAATGCATTTTATTTTCAATAGAGAGCATATTTAGCTTCTACGCTTAGTTCTTGTTTACTCTGATGCAATGTTTCCTTATAATCTTTTTGATATTACTATATTTCTTCTTAGTTTGTTCTGTTAATACCTGTATTTGCCATATCTGCGAAACAGTTAGTTAGTTATTATTTCTCTCCTCGTACATTTTAACCAAACTTTCACATATATTCTGAACAATAACATGCATGCTATTATAAAGCTTTCACACTCTATAACACAATTTCTTACAGTTAAAATATATTGGGTATATACTGACTGAGTTGTTTCTTCTTTCACCACCATGTCTTGGTAATTCTCAGCATTGGATCATAAACCAACATTCATAAAGTTTTATTCAGTGTCACTTTCAGAAGGACTAATCGAGTGAATAACTAAGCTTATATTTCTAATCTATTAAATACTTGCTCACGATTCTACCTTTTGTCAATTTCTTCTTCAATGTGTCTGATTCAAACCGAAGGTGTTATTTTTGACAATGCCTCTTTCGATAGATCCAAACAGTTCTGGTTTGAATATCCTCATCGACCTGAATGTCTATTGTAATTATTCTCTGCAATACCCCATATCAACTCAATTAGATTAAATATGCAGTGATGGACAAGAAGACGTAATACTCTGTAACCATAACGTTCAGCAATCTGATCTACCATGTACCTTTTCTCAAGCTTATTTCTAAAAAAGTTAATTACACAAAATGCAATTAAATATTTCATTTATATTTACTGAATAACAATTTGAAATAGTTAGTTCTTTAACACGATTTCTTTAAAACTTAGTTTATGTAGTTTAAGCCATTCCTTAATTGCAGCCTTTGTTGATGCACTTGTTGGCATCTTCTCCACCATCGTACTATGATATGGTGCATTGCCCAAAACAATAATTGATGGTTCCTCCAAGTTCTTTAAAAGCTGATTTTCAAACCACTTCAAAACTAGTAATGGTTAATTTTTCTATGGTAGTCACCTATGACCTATTCTACACCACCTATTCTATGGTAGTATCCTTGGACTTATAGGAAAACACTAATTCTGCACCAGGAATTAAACCATTGCCAGCATGAATAACTATATATATGCAATGAATTATTAATGAATGTTATGAGTAGCAAAAGCTAATTGATAGTTATTCCAATGTTTACCTTCTTCCATCGGCTTTTGTTGCCTTTACACTATTTTTATTATCATCTTGCCATGAGTGACCCAATGTACCATTCTGAAATATCCATGTATCAATAATTCTTCCTTGGTTTTATTTAAGTTTTTAAAAATTATATTAATTTAAAAGCATTGTTTGGATGTTCCAATGAACGCCTGCATTCATTATCTTTACACCACTTAAATCCTATATTACCCAACAGTGTATGAAGGGGTGTTCTACATCCCTGAAATAGGTCCATATCGATTACTTTCTAGACTAACAATTTCTGAAATAATCATATTAAAATATGTTTTGATTGAAAAAACTAGTTTATACCGGCAATATAACCCGTAATTATAATATTTTAAAGAATTTTGGAGACGTTTAAAAAACGGAAAACTGCAGGCTCATTTGGTTACATGTTCGAACTTATCCGATAGCATTGTGTCTCTTTTTAACTAGAATAAAATGAGAAGGAAAATATTGTATGGTTGTAAAACGAATTAACAACTTGCGACAGGCACTACTGTTTTGAATAGACTATTGATTTGACTCTTGAGACTGATCATTAGCTGCTTAGAATTGCACTTGTAGTTCTTATCTGCCTAGTTCAATCGTCAGCTGGACATCAGCATTTCGACGCACATTAGTGTTTTTGCCAAGCGAATAAAATATTTTTAGTTCTTTAAATAGGTAAATGTATTGACAAAAAAGGCTTATTTTATATAAATATTGGATTTTACAATATAAATTTCAGGATTAACCAGTAAGATAAAGTATGTTGGTAGCCGTAAAAACTTCGGACTGTTCTCGCCGGTGTCTTCCGTATTTGTAAACAGAGCTAAGTAAACGAGGGGTAACTAGAGATATCGGAGGTAATGGTCGCGCCGCGCTGATACCGAACTAATTAGAAATTTTAGTGGCGTAACTTGAAGTTAAACACCGAGTGTGTGTTTGTACAGGTTAATTAACTTCCACCGGCAGTCGGAATTAGTTACTTTCTATTGTCTTTCGTATTGCGAACTTTTTGCGCCATCGCAAATTTGTCTTTGACTTTTCTACGACGAAACTTCGGCAAAGCTGAAAAGTTTACACATATTATTTCGTGCACACCAGTACAGCACTTCGTTATATATCTCCATCAAGTATTATTTGGCAGGGATTTCTGAATATGAAACATGTAGATGGATAAAAAATAGTTAGAATTGAATATGGGAACTCAAAACTCAAAAACGTTCTTCATCTAAATTCTTATATCAAAAATATCATCGTAAAAATGCTTGATTGTCATGAAAGCAGTAGACAAATTAAAAAAATAGTTAGATGATCTCATCTGTGATGGAACATATCTCTTCAATGACAATTGTTAATACAACATTGGAGATAACTTAATTTCGCTTTTTGTAATACTTGGTTTTAAAGTGATATCATAGAGAGACAACTTAATAAGGGGCTCCGGAAAAAATTTCGCTTAGCACAACGTTCAGATTGGGTTCAAAAGACCATTCAGATAATTTGATTGGTCAGTTTAAATCTCCATTATAGTCACGTGTAAGGAAAACCTTTTGCTGTCAAGACATTTGATTGGCTCTTTGATAAAATTTGGCACGTGACAGCTCTGACGTCACGTTTAATTGACCAATAAAATTTAAATTAAAAAAAAATTAATATAAATAATAATATAAAATTAATAAAATATAAATATAGTATAAAAATAAATATATCTATAAATTATAAATATTATCAGAAACAACGAGCTTTGGAACAGATCAAAATTATCTCTTCTGTTTTTTCCCTTTTTCATATTTGTTTGGTGCCATCAATTTAATAGGATCTACTAGAGCTCTCTCTGGCTTTTTATTTTCTTATACTGAAAGCAAACTTTGAGTCTCTTTCTGTTAAAATACTGTTTACCTCTTTTATTACGATTAAAACGTTTTAAATTTACATTTTTTAAAAGATATTTGACAAAAAATATGTTTTATTATTGACGTGGTAATATCGTAAGATAAAATAAAAAAGATATCTCAAAGAATTACTGGCTGACAATATATTAATATTGACAATAAATGATATATGTTAAGATATTGATGTATATTATGAAATGTGACACATAGATGTTTTTAAATATTCTTTTGCTTAATTTTCTACCAATTTTTACAAATATGTAGTCCAATATTACGCTGATGATTGAATGGCTTCAGACATCGTCCACCGTCAATTATTTAAATGGATTTTTATTATTTAAGCTAAGTTTTAATATATCAATAAAATCTTATACGTCCAAAGAAATTCGAAAAATAATTAGGTCTAAGTTCAGCATCTTTGCGCTGTCTTTTTATATCTTATTTTCCCAGCAGCTTCTTTTTGCAATAGACTATTTTGTCAAAATTAATATTCATTTAGAAACTTGTGTAATATCTTCAAACATTCGTCATTAACGTCAAATGTAGGGTCTAGACGCGGTTTAGGGTCGAGATATAATTGTTTTTAGTGACCCTCTATTTATTAACACTATAAAATACTAAGGCGAAGGTCTATACCGTCCATGGTATATGTTAATTAATTATACTCTGTAATTAATTATTGTTTTACGCTCCTAGTTTTAATGCTAGTATCTACAACAAGAAAATCTGTTGAAAGTTTAGCGGATAGCATTATATAAAACCGAGCGAGCATAATATATTTTTACGGAATTACGCTCTATAAGTTCATTTAATTTTTAAAATACTTTTCGTAATAAAATTTCATTAACAAGATTTACAGCCCAAGCAAAGTGGGTACTAATATAAAAGGGAAACAGTGCCCAAACATAATTATATTTACACTGTATTAAAACCAGATATATATGGGATACTACAATTAATGTATTAGGCGAGTTTTTAGTTAGCAGATAGTAAGCAGATAACTATGGCATACTTTCGGTACTGAGAACGTTCTATAACGACTAAGCTCTCAAAAGCCAGGGTATTGACGACACCCTCAAGTCCATCGGATTGATTAGGTCCACGCAGAGTAAATATAAAATTTGCGACACCTTGTATTACGTGGGCTTCAAGGATGTTTAACCATTTCAGTTAGAAGCACGTTGTTCAAATTGATTACTCTAGGTTGTTTTCCTTGTCAATAATCTAGCATGTTAGTGTTACGGGGTGGCTTTGCGATCGTGTTATCTATTTGCAATAACGTAACAAAAATTACCTTTCCCTTAAATGTAATTAAATCGCACTGAATTTTTAATATAGGCGCTGAGACTACAGGGAACTGAACAGCGTTTGGTATATACTAGTTGAGCGCATGCGTATTTAAATAAAATTAACAATAATTCAATTTAATATGATTATGTGGGATATTTGCATTACTCACAGGCTCGTGTTTCGTTGAGAAATACATTTAAACGTACTTTATTTATTACAATTAACAATATATTAGGACAATGAGTGGACTTAAAAGTTGAAAACTTAAGTCAAAATAAAATAAAACTTGTATCAATGAATTTTTATTATGTTGTTGAAATTTGTTTATACCTTTCTGCTTGGCTAAATAACTTAAAATAGTATAAATAGTAAAAAATATTTTAATTGAAATATTGAAAACGTTAATGCAAACGAAAGAAACAAAAGGTTGATATTAAATATAGTATATTTCACTATCGAAGTAATAGCATCGATAAATTCAATTATGTATATTCCCATCGTATTGATATATTTCCTGCATTTGACTTTTCACGCTGCCAATATGTTTTAAATAAGTATAATTAATAATAATTTATTAAGTTTAGCATACCTTACTAAACAATGTTGGATAACTAGTTACATTTTACTTAATCTGCCATTGTGTGAATTTTGAAAATTACCATATCTCGGTATTATTGTTGACATTGTCACATCTAGAATATATTATAATTTTTATTCGTAGTTTAGTTTTAGTTACATTGTATAACAAATTTGGTTTGGTTTGGTACCAGTAATATATAGTACACTAATCAATTTTATACACCAATAAAAATAACTACTGTTTTGTTATTTTTTCTGAATATCATTAAATTTTCACCGTATCATTAAACTTCCAAGCCATATATAGGTAACTGAAAATATAATCATAAAATTAGCAAATAATAAAGATAACCAGATGTTAATGATCATAATGCGCATGTACAAAACTAAACAATCATATAATACATCTTGTTCACTTCCCTGTAGCCTTTGCAGATGGTTTATGTGCTCTCTTAATGAGGGAAATACGTTTGTGAAATCGAGCTGTTTATTATTGATCTAATTATTTAAACGTGCACTAATTTAACATTGTAATTGTTAATTGATGCAAAACAATGATTAAAAATGATTCAAGACATATTAAAAAATTGATATTGGGTCCTTATCTGGTTTTCATTTCGACAATTTCTTCATCTTAACTGTGGTTTTGGATCAAAACTAAAATTTTACTTTTTACTGTAAAATATCAACATACGCACAGTAGACTTCTGACCACCTTGGAGACATGCGTAATTGGAAAAAAGGTAGAGGCCCGAAGCAACCGACGGGAACTATCAGCTAAGAAACGAAGACGGGTTAGTCGATGAGGAAACTGTGGCAAAGATCAACGTTTGAGCCGAAGCGGTGATCGAATTTGAAAAGAGGGAAACCCAGAACAGCATCCAAGAGGAGACTCATGCAGGCGAGCAAGAAAGCGACCAAGCCAGAGATCAGGGCGTGAACATGGGAGGAAACTAAAGGGAATAAAAAGTGCAGTAAAGGCGCGACGGTACCGAACAGGCGCTCGGAGACTCATTCGTGAGCTGTTACGGAGATTTGATGTAGGAATGATCAGCTCAGAGCTTGAACAAGTACCAGAGCCAATGACAAATGCCCTACAATTCAAAAAAAGTAGACTTCGGACCATGCTGGTTGTATAGTTTATGCGTGGCTTTCTTATATTCACATTTTGACTTTTTGAAATATTTACCATGTATGTTGTCGTGGGCACATTTTTCAGTCATGAGGTCAAAACAATGAGTGCTGAAAGGGTTGGAAGATCTTCAATTCTTTAACTAACCCTGATTAGAAAATAGTGAGTGATTAAGAAGAAAATAAGCCTATTAACTTCAATATGAAAAATGAAGAAAATAATAAAAAATTAATAATACGTAAAGTTTTAGTGGTCAGATCTGTATACTTATTATATTGTTTTTCAAAAGGTAATTACTGTAAGTAATCGTATAAAAGCTTAAGTTATAAAAGCTTTTTAACACTATATAATATTTTGCTGATGGAAATGATAAGAAATCCGGAATGCCATCTTTATGGGATGTTAAATTCTGTAGATTGAGCGTTAGTTTATCTGAAATCAATTCATCATTTTTCTATTATCATTTAATTATTACATTGTTACTAGTCGTTTCCGTCTAACCTACAATTTGTCTTTATGATAACTTAAATCTAGGTATATAACTAGGAGAACCCATTAGCCCTATCTCAGTCTCTGGTGAAATAATGTTTATACATGTCACTGCTGTATTTTTTATTATATGCCCCTCACTACACAACACTATACAATATCAGATGGTTTGATTCTTTTGAGTCTGTTTCCTGCTCTGGTGGTATCCAAAAGTTGCAATACTTCAATATTCTCATGAGAATAGAGTCTTTCTTCATGCCCCGTTGCATTTCTCTTGATTTCTTGACTGACTGTGGGTATCTGAAGGTCTCGATGTGGTATTTGGTAGTATTTGGGTGCGCCCACAATACTTCTCAGGACTTTGTTCTGAGAAAATGGTATTTTGTTTATGTTACTCCTTGCATTTTCTTATATAATAGCAGTTTGTTATGTACTGATTGTGATTTTCTTCCAATTAGCCAATACGTTTTCCTATATTTCAATTCCAGTTCTTTTCTTTTCTTCTTTATATGTACCTTCCAGTGAAGTTTTGCATCAAGATTTATTTCGATATATTTAGCGTTGTTGCTATATGGAATGATAATATTATTTAATGTTATTGGTGCTTGTCGGATTATAGGTGATCTGCACATGCATAGATTTACTTTCGTTAATTTGTGTTTTCTAAGCTTGTGTCCAATTATTTAAATTGTCACTTGCCTGTTGTAATTTTCGTCTGAATTTTTTACTATTGTCTCCGACAGTTATAATCGCAGTGTCTTCGGCAAATGTAGCCATTCGCAATATATACTCCATTATATAAGTGTAGAGAAGATAAAGCATTGGCTCCAGTACACTTCCTTGTAGTACACCTGCTTTAGCTTCTTTTATTGTAGAGTAAGCTTCTTCTTGTTTAACTCTAAAAATTCTAGCTATAATGTACGATTTTAGTAGTTTCGTGTGTTGTTGTGGTAACATTTTATGAAGTTTGTGAAAAAGGCCTTCTTGCCAAACCTTATCGAAGGCTTGTGCTACATCTAAGAATATATCTGAGCATACTTTTTTACTTTCGTAGGCTTTTTCAATAACATCTGTTATTTTGTGGACCTAGTCAATTGCTCAGTGCTTATTAATAAACCCAAACTGGTGTGTTGGTTTTAGGTTTTTTCTCTCTATGATCGGTTTTATTCTATTCAACAGTAGTTTTTCAAAAACGTTAAGATATTACTGGCAGCAATGATATAGGGCTTTTATTTCGTTTCGTGACTTTCCAGGTTTTGGGATCATTATAATTTCCGCCATCTTCCAAATGCCCTGGACATGTGTAAATATACATAAAAATACAAATCATAGCATAATATTTGCATATTTTCAAAGGATTTTTTCGATTTTGATATCAAAAATCACCTACTGTACACCAATCCCGTTACTTTTAGGGAAATCCTCGTAATTCTACCAGTATAAATAATACCGCAAAATTATCATATTAAAATATGGAAGTGTTTTCGACTGTATTTGATTATGCAGACGTTTATGCAGATTTTTGGCGCTACGAAAAAGCAAACAAAACGAACTCGTGTATACGCTGCCGGGGTAGCAGGCCTTGCAGGAAACCGTAATAATGCAACCGCTATATCACGCCGAATGGATTATCTTTGCAAAACGGGAAAAGTTTAAACCTTTCCTAAATTTATCGTCGAACTTTAGCGGTTCTTAATAAGCAAGACATGTTTCACTTGCTAAGCTGACTTAATTTCTCAAACCTGCGCTTAGTAGATAAACGGATGATGAATTTCTAGTTATTTCGGTTATGAGGCCGTGTTAATTTTAAGTACGACAGATATATTTCATCGAATTAGTAACCAAGATCGTGTTTATTGTTGAAATTAACATTTAAATTGTTTCTTTTCGGATATCGCAATCTATTTCTAGTTATTTTGTCGTATAAAATATTATTTAACAAATACACTGTAGTGTTTTTTTTTCTGAGGTAAGACTTACAAAATATCTTCTTATAGCTGTTACTACTTTTTCGGTTGATGGAAATTTTAATTAATGAATTGTTTTCTTTATGCCAATTTTTCAACCAACTTTAATTTACTGATTTTAGCGATGATTGAGGTGTGTTCAGGTGTTTATTTTAGATCAGACTGGATATGTTGTTATGAATATTTGCATCTAATTTATTTACTATAATAGTTTGTATTTAATGTTAAAATAAAATTGCGTTTGCATCCTATATAATTGTGGCTTACACTTTTTAACCGATGTCTTATTGCGAACTTGATTGGGAACTGAAAACCTGGGTTTTCCCTATTGCTTAATTTATCGTTTTGATTCAGGACTATGGTGGTATTCTCATCCGGATTCTTATCGACTATGGTTAAAATCTTTTACCTTTTAAGGTCATGCTTGATGTGACTTTAAGCTTCTACAAATAAATATATATTTAATAACGAATACAATAGTTCTGTTGATCTCAATGTCAGAGTTGTTATCTCATTCAATGTTCTAACAAGAACAACATCGGGTTACACAGTTTCCAGGTATTTCTAATAATTTCCATGAATAATGTTAATTATTATTAAGATAGAAAATATTATTACTTGAAATAAATCACAAATTTATTATTTATATTTTCGAATTTTGGCTGCAATGTATTTATACCAATTTTTATATCAGTTTTCAAATACTTTTTGTATTTGATTCGCTATTATAATCTTTGTTTGTTTCAAAACTTCACTTAACTTGAACATTTTATAAAAATAGGCAATGAAAAGCAATAAAAAACGGTAGTTATAGGTCCATATTTACAGCCTCTTGAGACAAATAACTTCGTGAAAATGTCAAACGCTCAAATAATATTCATTATTGAAAGTTCGGCTTCTCTAAAAAGAATTTCTAAAAATAATTTGCTACGAACTTTACGTCATACTATTTTTTGGTTTTTGTTTGAGACATAGTTTCGATATTATCAGCTTTGTTATAGTGATAACTATCTGTATATAAAAATCAATTGCCGAATGTAAGCCAATTACTTTAGAACGGTTGCGTATATTTGATTAATATTATTGTTTAGTTTTGAGCGTAAGAAAAATTTTATATTGTGGGGAAATGTAAAAAATGTAGGTTAAGAAAATCACTGAATGAGGGAGATCTTAATTATCGGGGGAATATTAATATATAAACACTTAATGCTTTATTACAATGGTTTGTAATAAAGCATTAAGTGTCAACAAATATAACAAATGTAAAGTGTCGTTTATGAATGACATTTAGGTGATCAAACATTTTGGTTATAATGTTTTCTGAGGAGC
Organism: Rhynchophorus ferrugineus; assembly: GCF_030347505.1. NCBI lineage: Eukaryota > Metazoa > Arthropoda > Insecta > Coleoptera > Curculionidae > Rhynchophorus > Rhynchophorus ferrugineus. The sequence goes on along the minus strand of NW_027472581.1, from coordinate 24,161,193 downwards.
AAGCTTAGCAGAACCACCATAATTTTCTAAAATTGTTTAGTTTGTTGGTAAATATTGAAAATCAGATGTTTAGATCAAAAACAAAAGTAATGACTTTCGAAAATTAAATTGTGGACATTCTATGATCAATGTCTCGGTGTACTGAATAAGTTTACAATAAAAAATAGAAAATTGTAATTTTATCTAGAGAAAGGTCAAAATCATTGAACATAACAGTTAGGTTACGTTGTTTAATGTATTGTGTCGTGCAATATTGATACTGTACATTGTCACCAATGGATATCAGGATACGTTATTTAAAAAAAATGATTTTAGCACATGCGTATCTACTACTTTGATTATATATAAGGAGGTAAATAAATATCGGAGAAATTTTAAAGTAACACATTTTATTAAACAAATAATTTTTCATTAGGAAACATTTTCGTTCGTAATGGACAAACCCCATTAATGAATTGACTGCCTCCATATTTTGGCTTCATATTACACATTTACTAAGCTAAAAGGAATCTAAAAACATCATCATTTGGCGAAGAAAAGAGTGCGCTTCCCCTATGACAAAGCACTGGCTCACACCTCCGTACTCACCACAGCCAAAGTGTTCAATTTGGACTACGAACTGCTGCCCCATCCACCTTATTTTCCAAGTTTGGTCTCATGTGACTTCTTTTTGTTTCCGAACTTGAAACAATCACTCGGTGGCCAGAAATTGTAGTCGAATGAGGAGGTCATCACCGTCACGGAGGCCCAGAGAGAACTTTTTGGACGGGTTAAAGAAGTTGGAGCATCGCTGAGTCATGTGTATCGAGTTAAAAGGAGGCTTTGCTCAGAACTGAGATAGCCACTTTTTCAAAATTTTCATTTTCCTTTTGTAAGTTAAGTATTTCCTTTTGTAAGTTAAGTAATAAGTTATAGTGCTTGCGCAGGGGCCAAAATGTTTTTGTCTGAATAACTTATCCTGTAGATATCGCTGATCAAAATATATGCATAAACCTAATAGTTTCGACTATCCTTGTCGAACTATTAATTTCTTATATTACTTTAATTATAATTATTTACTTATTGTTATAAGAATTGCCAGATATTATCTACTTCTTGGATACTTCATGCACTTTATTTTAATACCACGGAACTGTATTTTTGTCCTAAATCTAGAAGCTATACTTCAGAATATATTAGGATAGAGTGCCGGTCGCAAGTGCTTTAATGATGTTCCGGCTTCTAAAATATCCCACATTCGCTGCAATAAAGGCATACACTATACCCAATCTCGTTCTTTTGAAAAATTCAATTTCCCAGGCGATCGCGTTTCTTCAACAGCTGTTGCATTACACATTCCGATTCGTAACTACTGTAAATTGTTAACTTTATATCGGCGCATTCGTCGGTCTTCGACTTTTCCATTTTGTCGTTTTCCATTTTGGGCCTGGTCGGTAGGGGGAGGGGATGAGGGTTTTTCTCGCGCGTTTTCTAGGGCAAAGAACCCCCTGTCTGACGGTTTGCCGACGGACCCTTTTATTTTTACCGAGCTCGGAACAGGTAGTAAGCCAATATCGTTCTCTTCGGTCGTAGATTAAACAAGGGGGATGTGTAACCGATATGTGTTACCCTTATTAATTCTGAGTCAGCTTTGACGTAATTAATATATCGCTATAGTGGTGAGTACTCGCCTTAGTAGTTGGTTGGGATTTGGTTTTCGCTCTATAGTTATTTTATATAGGGAGTGTCAGCTGTTTTACGTTTTAAGGGCTTGTTATTTTTTATATTAGTGAGATGGCCGCCCTTAATATTGATAAACATGTTGGTGTTGATAAAGCATTAATACTCGTACTATTAGACCCTGTGATGCAATTTTTCTAACATAAATAAGATTATGTGTTTTAAATTCCCTATTGCATTGTTAAAAACGTTATTTTTTAGGGTTGTTTTGTATGGCTCAGTGAATGGAGGTAAAACGATATGAAACAGTGGTGTTTACATTATGTGACCGTTATTTATTGACGATTAAAATAAAATGTGGAAAATACAAAATAGATAAAACCGATGGCAGCGGTGTTACCTGGTACGTCTAAGCCAAACGATGGTCGGTTACTGAATGATCCAAAATACCCTTCAATAATCTCCCAGATAAACGTCTCGGGTTGCCAGCTATTCGTTATGGTGTTCTAGTTGGCGCTGCTGGCACCCCGCCCGTGTTCAACATGTGGGATTATATTTCTGGGAATTTTGTAGACCGTTATTCCACGATGTAAAATTCGACATGCCTCAAGGTCGCTACAATTTATTGATATTGTTGTCTAACAGTCGCCTTCCTTAGTAACAGTGTGAATACTATTTACGTTTAATAGCTCTACTACTTCACTATGGCATCCGATCCTTCCATACCTATTGCATATTCAGTGATTTTAATATAAACGCACGAAAACATAAAACTAATTTTAGACTTAATCAAATAGAAAGAATACAACTAGAAAGTTTATGCTTATTTAGAAGTTGTTACTATTTTGCGTGTACTACAGGAGTAGTGTTACAGAGTATTGTTGTTTTCTCTGTTTGTGGTACAGTAGGGACATCAAAAAAACCACTATGAAGTTAAAGAGAGGCCTAAAAGCACTGACTTTGTCTATGGTAAATCAAAGGTTAAATATGAACTTTTATTTCACAAGAGAATGTAATTATTCGACACTTACTTGTAAAACTTGGTAATGAAGATTGTTGCTAAATTAAAAGAGGATATTTTTGTTAGCCCACAATTAAAAAAAACTGTTAAATTAATAAAAGCAATAAATTCGATGAAAATCCTTCCGCGAATGGTTTGGTTATCTCTAAAGAATTCATGGATTTTCGGGAATCCAAAAGCTGAAAATGCCGTGTTTTAGTAAACGACTTGTTACAATTTTTTTTTTAACAATGAGGTGCTAAATGTCTTTAAGAATACATTTCTTACACTCCCATTTCGATTTCCATCCCTCCCTCCCCGTAATCTTGGAATAGTGGCGAACACTTTCACCAGGATAAATATATAGAAGAACATTATCAAGGAAGATGGAATGGTAAAATGTTAGCAGACTACTGCTGGTCTTTAACGAAAGAATATTCTACTGTTCACAAGAGGAAAAGTTAATATTTCGTCATTTTCTTTCAGAATATATAGCTCATTTGTGAAAAAACCGATCAGTTTGCTTTCTAGACACTAACTATACCGCAAAACCTAGAAATATTGCAGACAACTGCTTCTATTGTTAATGGTTAAAGCATTTAGCACCCAAGTGGAGGTCGCGGGTTAGATTCCCGGCGGGGACAATAACTTCTTGTTGTTCTAGTTTAATTATAACATTTGTCAAATCACCTAGGTTAGGTAGCGGACACCGGAGTATGAATTATTTTCTTATCTTTGTATTTCTTGTATTCTTACTTTCAATCATTGTTTCTTTATACCTATTTTTCCTCATACGGGTTGCAAATTTACTTGGCCTACCCATTATAATATTTAATAAAGTAATGCGCATATTTTATTGAGTAAATATCTAAACACTAAAAGGAGAAAGATAAAATATTTTTATCAAAAAAATTTAACCGACTTCAAACAATAAATTAGGAACTCAATAAAAATTAAAATACAATCAAACTTAGGTTTTTGGCACAAAAAAAAACATTTTAAAAACTCGGTGCCGAGTTCAAACAATACAAAAATAATAATATAATTTTGTTACGTATACAAAAAATTAAATTACCAACAGAACAAATCCAAGTTAATACAACTGTCTGGGTTCGGCACCGACTTCAAAGTGATCAGTTGGTAGTAGTAAAAGCAATATTATAAATAGATAAATAGTTTTAGGTAGGTATTAAGCTAAATTGTGTGTATATAGTAGAATACAAAATACACGTACTACATAGGTTAAATAAGGTTTTTGTGTATTTTTATTTAGTTATTACAATGATTATTATGTACAATTTTATTCTAAAATGTTTTTTTGTATTAAAAATCTAAGTTTGATTATATTTTAATTGTTAGTGAGTTCCTAATTTATTTTCTGAAGTCGGTTCAATTTTTTTGTTAAAAATATTTTATGGCTGCATTAATATATCAATTGTTTTTCCAAATAATGCATGTACAGATAATTTTACTATTTGATTATTATTTGTGTTTTATGCAGAACTAGAAGCAATAGGCTAGATGAATTTTAATAAAGAATTGTAAACATATTCATTTATAACAATAATATACTGTAGCGACAGTATTTTAAAATTAAAACTGGTGTTACTCACATTTTTCTTGAAGTAAATCTACAAAATTACTGTGTTGAAGAGCAATGGAGAGGCAATATCTCCTTGGCGAACACCGGCTCTGACCTCATATGGATTAGACAAATCATTTTGCATCCTCACGTGACGCCTAAAGAAGGTTAAAAACCCTTAGGGGAACCCACTCAGTTTTTAAAATAAACAAGTTTCTCCAGCAGCCATTGTTTCTGTCTTGACTTGGTCGAGTCCAGTGGTCTTACCACACTTTAATAATTTTATTGTCGGTCGCAATTCGTCCACTGTTGGTTTGTCATCAAGAAATAGAGTATCTGAAATGTCAATTGCAGGCGTTGTTGCTAAAACCTGTGGCGGGTTGTGATTGTGGTGTTGATATAAAATACTCTCCCTATTCTTAGAGACGATTATCATGCGTGTTTATTAATTTTCAATCAAAGCTACCAAATCTGTCGGATTTTACTTGTTTTTTGTTCGGTGTGATGCTTATTTATTTTGCTTTATTTCACCTGGCTTTGCAGTAAATCATCTTTGCCGTTTGCGGCTCCATTTCGCGAATAGTTCTTGAAGGATACCTTCTAACTACAGCTATAGCAAAGGTTTTGGATTAAGCTTATAGTACGATAATTAAGTTTCCTGTAAATGCTATAATGTTGGTAAAATTATTATATACACACTTGATATTCTTTGAAACCTCAGGATGTTTTCTAAAAAACTCATTTTGAAAACATATTTTGAGCATATCTCAATATAATTGAAAAGTAAATCCATTAATTTCCTGGTATGGAGAGAATCGAAAGTAGATTATAGTAGTGATGACAATTTTCAATTAGTTAGTCGTTGCCTATAATTACCCTTTTGCAAATAACTATATATGCCCACAAAGAGTTGGTTCGTCCGTTTGATTTTGGGAAGTAAATTGAACTGTAGCAGGAGACTTTATTTATGACTAAAAATTTCACTGTTATTTTTCGTCAATATGTTTTATAATGTTGAAACGCATTTATACTCGTTAAACGCGCTTTTATTATTAACTTCGTATAGTTAAATGCGAAGAATGCTTCAAAAATAGTGAAATTCAAATTTGGTTGAATCATGTTGCAGAAAGCTGTGTTTAAATATTTCAATGAAACAAAGTTAAAAAAAAACACAGAATATAAACGATAATTTATTTTACCTTTTCTATTTAGAAGGACCTTCGACTTTTAATTCCTATATTTTTTAAAGTCGAATGTTGTTCCTAGTAGACGTTGATTAATGTTAACGGAACGTCCTTAGTTGGAAGTCAACTGGGAATTTTTCTTTTCGAAGACGTCGAAAGTATAAAAAATAAACATGTTGACATTTGAAAAATGAGGCTCTCCAAGAAAAATTGCCATTCTCAACAGTTCTATAATCTAGTAGTTTTACTTAAAAAGGGAAGGCAGGCGTATAGTTATTTACATAACTATATTTTACGTTTATTTATTTTCGAAACCTTAGTTTTTTTACATGCTATTTTCAAAATGCTTTTATCGTATGTAAGTTAGTTCTATGTCAATTATTGTTATGTATCTCAGATGCTTGTCCCACTGGATACGAGTATGTCTGATAAATCATGAGAAATGAAGTCGTATATAGTATCTGTCATTATCATCACAAAAGCCATTCCTTCAATTTTATTTGCTAGTGATAACATTTTAACAATTATCTAATTAACCAAATATAGACGGAAAAGACAGATTTCAAAATCATCTTGCATGAAAACACTCGATTCTAATGACGATGCCTGACGGTCGAATGGGAAGTTCTGCCATATCCAGCGTACTCAGCAGATATACGGTCTTCTCATTACCGGTTGTTCAGATAGATTCAGGCTTCGTGGGAACATGCTTCTTTCCATATAGTATCACAATATTGCCAGAAAGATGGGAACAATGCGTAGAAAATAATTTTTCATTAAATACGCTTTTAAAATGAAAATAAAAATGATTGGAGTACGTGTAAACACCTAGTATTTATTTATCGTGTGCTCTACCAGCTTCCATTCTTACGTGAAAATATTCATCATTAAAATTAGGGTTCTTAAGTTATTCGTTTGGCCTCTGATTTTTTGTTATTTTTGTTAAGCAGTTTTATTCTATTTTTGCCTCTCCCTTCATCTTTTCTTGCTTTGTGTTATTTTAATTTTATTATTTTAACTACCAATGCCATTATAGTTTGTTTAACGTTAGTTATTTGGTATATATTTCTATCAATTTAATTGTTAAGTCTGTTTTAGGGGTGTTGGCCACCGGAAAAAATATCGATATTTCGATATATAGATATTTTAAAAATATCGATATATCGTTTTAGATTTTGTAAAAAATACATTAATTTTTTGCAACAAGTATAAAAAATATCGATATTTTACAATAAAATATATCGATATTTTTAAGCAAAAATAAAAATAGTGAAAGATTGGCCTAAAATATATATTATTTCAAAATTTATAAAAATTAATAAACCTTTAAAATTAAATACAAAAAGTGATATTTAAATTTTTCTGAAAAAATATCGAAAAATATCAGCAAAAAATATCGATATATCGATATTTCTTCTGCGGTCCTAGTCTCTTTTAATATCTTATTGTCTATTTAATTTTTGGAGCTTGTAACTTTTTCCTTAATCACAATTTATGCACTAAACAAACATCGCGTCTAAATGTTTATACTGGTTTATAAATACTTTTGTAAATATTTACATTGTTGAATCTTTCTTATATTGTTTCTAATTCAGAATAATCCCACAACAAACATAATATTCAGATATAAAGAGAAACATAAAACTGTTAAAAGTCAAAAAAGAAATATGTATTAGCATAAATCAACACATTTACTAATAAAGTTAGTTACAACATTATACAAATATCGTGTCAGAAAATCAGAGGATTCAAGCCATTAAGCGTGAACACTATTGATCCCAAAAATGCTTATTTTTGAAAACATAATCTTCTACTCTAATGGAATCATCACGCATAATAAATCAGGATAGGGCGAAAACTTCTCCCACTAGCGAAGATAATCCCTCTACGATGTAGTTATTGTATTATTAGCCGGCACCGCCCATTTAAAGGCGAATGCATTTCCTCATAAACTCCCCTTTTTGTCGATGACGAGGACTTAATGTAAATCCGGTGTTGCTAGAAAATGCAAGTCATATCACTCGAACGGTGCATTTTTAAAACGGAACTTCGTGCAAAGATTAATTTGCGAACTTTCCACGGTTTTGCGTGACAGTTTGAAGTCGATAGGAATGGCAATATTTCCATATTGTTAGTATGTAACATAGAATATACATTTTGACAAAAAAAAATCTGTGATTAAGGTTCAAAAGTCAGATAGTATATTTAAGATCGGTGTAAAACTTAAGGGGGTATTATAGTCAAGAAATTTGAAAAACTTTTTCCGGAATATAGTTGTTTTAGTGATGCTGCCTCTAAACCATTGCGTAGCTTTACCTGAAACTGGGAAGTATTCTAGTCTAAAGATTTTTGAAAAATCCATGTTCTTAACATATTCTTAAAGGTTCAAAGTTGGTAATTATGTTCGATGTTTTTCAAATTTCTGGACAAGAATGCCTCCTTAATGCCTATATGCATTATTTATGTATAGGGTGGGGCGAAAGTCTCGCTACCAAATTTGAAGACACGACAAGCAGAAATGGTGACAATATTTATTGAAAATAATCGTTCCATTATTGCCACTCGGCGGAAATTGCGTCAATGGTAGCGGGACGTTTGCTCCATATTGTACTTCTGGGTGTGAAAATACCAAACAACAAATGTGGCTTTTTTAATATATATCATTTTATTAATACGGAAAAACCAAACCAAACCACAAGAGCTTGTACAGTGTGTGCATTAATAACTGGAGCTTATTTAATTTGTATAAAAAAGTAGGATTTGGTATTGCAAATAATGCTGAGGCGATACATAAAGTTATTACATACCTATCTTCCATTCTAATTTAAATACAAAATCCAAAAAATAAAAATATAGTTCCACAACTCGAAATTCAAAACAAAACTACTGACCAAGAATGTATTGACATCTGGAGATATTTTGATAAAAAAATGGCTAGAATGAAAGAAATAATTACTCCAAGTACTGCAGCAACTTTATAGATTTAGCAGTATTTGGAAATTCCATTTATTGGGCCTTTGGAAAGCCCATTGGATTTTTTCCAAACCCATAAAATGAAAGTACCTGAATTATATCAGTTACACGTAAAATATTCCTGTATACCCGCAACACCTGTCCCTAGGGAACTAGTTTTTTCAAAATCTGACCAAATAATTAACGATCGAGGAAATCGCCTCACCGGAGAAAAGTTGAACATGATAATATTCACTGTAATTTAAAAATATTTCCGTTCAAAAATAAATAAAACTTTTATTTAAAATGGATCTGGTAGTTATTGTACGATCATTTTTAGGTTGGTCAAGTATAAAATTTTTCAATGATTTACATTTACTACGTTTGCATTTTATTTAGTAGTTATGGTTATTGAAAATCTTTAGTTTTTACGTTTTATTTAAGTTGTATTGTACTATTTAAATTTATTATTCTGTTATTTATAATAAATTAAATAGATATTTAATTTATTATAAAATAGCAATTAATATATTAAAACACCGTAAGACATTTGTGTCTCGCTTATACTACCATTGGAGAATATAAAGATATTTAAAATTAACTGCTCCAAGCATTTATATCCGTCCTTTCCTATCTCACATTTTATACAGACAAGAATTCGTACATCTTCATCTGACATCACGAATGAAAAAAGAAACAGTCGAACCGTGAATTTGACTGAAAATAGTAATTACTATTTTCAGTCGCTATTTTTTTGACTATCGACTTTTTGACTGTTTCGGCTGTTTTCAGTCGATAGTTCCCAACGCTAGTATCTACGTATGGTTGTCATTTATGTAAACTTTTAAATTGCAATTGGTTTCTTTTACCAAAGCTGTTACCAACATACATATTAGGTGTTCACGCCATTCTTTCGATACAGCATGTCTGTGTTGTCATAAAAATGGTAATAAATTATTTAAAATAATGGAAAATATTTGTTATGTATGTTGTACCAACTTTTCTCAATGAATATTTTTTTAAAGTGAAAAAATCATCCAAATATATCCAAGTAGAGCTAACCCACACAAAAAACAACAACATTTCTTGAATCCAGTTTGCATCTTGGTTGAGATCAAATCAATAACCTGTAATGAATAGGTAAATTGATCAGTATTTCGAAATTTGATATGATTTGTTAATCTTGAAATCGATTTTGCAACATTTTCTCTGCATGTTTACAAGTTACGAAGCACAATCACAGCACGAAAACAATTTCCAAATGATGTTTAATGCAACGTTGTTAGCCAAACCAAGGGCACAGTGCTACCACCATACCCGAACTCGAAAACTAGAACCTATCCTGACACACGGGTTGAAGATTTGAGTTCAGAGTATCAAATTACGTTTGAAATAACGTTTTTTCCAAAACTTGACCTAAGTATGTAAACTTGTGTAATGACCGACGAACGCTTGACACAACTAAAATGACTACAACTACTTTGTATTTATTTACGCTTTACAAAATAAATATCGATGTATTGGGGTTCTAGACCGACTTAGTTCGATATACAGTATAATCATTCTTAATGTAAAAATACAATTTTTACCTCCCATCACAACTTCGCTTCTGCAACCATTAGATCAAGGTATAATAGCAGCCTTTAAATGATATTATCTAAGGCGCACTTTTACTCGCTTCTTACAATGCATGGAAGTAGATCCTTGACTTTTACCGAAAGTTGAAAACAGTTTAATATTGGTCATTGTATAACCGTTAGTAAAGATGCATTGAGTGACTTAGGACCAGCAACTGTAATTGCATTTCCGGACAAAGAAGCCGAAGTCAATAACATTTTACAAGTTATGCATTAAATACAAAAGGAAGGTTTTGAAGATCTTCAGGCAACAGATGGTGAAGAAGTTTTAGCCGCTAATGACAATAAACTCACGGAACAGGAACTCGTCGAAATTTTGGAAAGCAATAGCAATAATGAATCAAATGATGATGATACTTCTCAACTCTCCCATTAGCTGGAAAACTGCCTCTTTAATTTTAGACAAAATAAATAAGATTTTTTCATATGTTCATCAACTGCTGGATTTGGTTTTGGACTTGAATCCTTCACATTAACCGAATATGAAGTTTAATAATGGTCTAGACGGTTTACTACAACCTTACAAAGAAGCGCAGAAATACATTAAGAAAATAATTAACAGCCAAAAATCCTTTAATCTTTTCTAAAATAAACTATGTTTTGTTACTTTTGTATTTTCTAAGTACATATAGTCTATTGAAAGTTAATATGTACATACGTCATCTTAATTTGTGACGTCAAAACATCGCAGGGTTGCTGCATAAACTCTGACTTTTGTTCAGTTTGTCTTTGACATACAACAAAATTCCAATCTAAATAAAATAATTGATCAAAAATATTATCAAATATAATTATTTATTTTAACACATCTAAAAACTGCAGTTAATTATACAGCCACAATAGTTTATAAGTTTGAGTTATAACCTCTTATCACTATTACTTTCAATAATTTTGCATACCTCTGACAAGCGGACGACTTTGACATGCTCCTCGTCCTACTTGTTCTAACTAATCAGACAGACTGAAGCATCGATGAAATGAACTTAGAAATTGCGACCGACAAATAATTAAACATCTTGATGACGTAGGCACAAAAAAAATTTGAATAGACTATATAACTTTTGTGACCTGCGTACTATATTTTTTTATTATTTTATTTTTTTATCAGCTACTAAAATATAAGTGAAAATAAATTATATATTTACGTACGTGAATAGAGAAATAAATTCAACTATAAATCTAACAAAATGACATGCTTTTCTTCTTTCAATCCGTATATGTATGGATCTCCTTTCAGCCGCGGTTTTAACAACCGCTGCTATCTTATCCCAACGTAACCCCCGCGAATGAGGGATTACTGTTCATCGTTATTGATATACCAATAATATGTATACACCTTACATCCCTATTTAGAATCGACATTATTTTCGGTATAATAAAATATAGAGTTATTTCGAAGATCGAATTATATATAAATAAATAATTTGTGACGGTTCCAGTACGTCGATAATCCCTGGAGAACCGTACTGTCTCAGGATCTATCGTACGTTACAATAATAACCGCATAAATATTTGCAGTCTTTTCACTTTCGGAGAATAAACAGCGTTAAGGCCTCTCTCACCCTACGCAAAATTTATGAGACGGCCTGCTGCCGGCTCGCATTTTTCCGGGCTGCACGTTTTTATTTCTGATACTACTTTTTGTCGCAGGGAAGTCTGGCCAGAAAACGATAGTTTTGGGAACGATAATATGGCACCGGAGGAGGAATTCCTGGCCCTGAGGGAGATTTTCTTCGCCGACTTGGGAGGTGAGTGCATTCCATTTTATTTACATTTATGGCGGTGCGACAACTGCAACCTACGTGCTTTGCTTTTACGACGTTTTCGTTTCCTTTATGCTCTTTTTTTTTTCGCCACTTGCGGAACGCCGGTTCGATATCTCCCGAAGTTTTTTGATGTCGTTGAAAATTTATTCGGCTTTATACGGACCGTAACTTTGAATCGGTTCGTCGTTCTCTTATTGTCTCGTATTTTGGTCTCGGGTTCGATAATACGAAGGTCGTTTCGTGTTGCCGCTGCGCTTTGATTTATCATCTCAAACAACGAAAGAGCATTCGACAAATGACAGTGACCGGTTCGACTTTCGGGATTTATCAATTTTATGATGATACAATTTTTATTTTAATTTATTAGATTTTTTAAAATTTATTTATTACATTGTTACTAGTCTATGCCGACTAATCTAAAATTTATCTTTACAAATTAAATTTAGATATAATATATATATATATATATATATATATATATATATATATATATATTTCTATTCAAAGTTTTTTTAGTAATGTGTCATGGATATTTGTGACGTCGAAACACTGCATGTTGCCGCATCAACTGACTTTTAGTTCAGTTTGGCTTTGACATACCAGAAAGTTCTAATCTAAATAAAATAATTGAACAGAAATGTTATCAAATATGATTTATTTTAACATTATGGTACATCTAATACATATATTAATCAAAGGAATTAAAACTACAATTAAGAACACTGGTATAATAGTTTGTAGGTTAGATTTGTTTTGTTTACATTTAACTCTATTCCGCACCACCCATGAGGTAGAGTTTCTAGGCGCGTTTTTTATGTAGTAGTATCCCCTGGTGGCCTAATCTACCTAATTAACAAGTGTATATCTGAAAAACGTATTTTATTTTCATTCAAGAGCATATTTACCTTTTCACGTGGAGTTCTTGTTTCCTTCAACGGTGTGTTTACTTGTAAAGTCATCTTGATATCACTGTATATTTTATTTCTTCTTCTACTATCTGTGTACACCATTCTTCATAAAATTAATCACTAAATTATGTCTAATGTATTTACCATATCTACAAAATTGTTAGCATTCGTTCTCCCCTCATACGTTGTAACCTAATGCTCATGTTTAATTTTGAACAATTACAATCATGTCTGTGCACACAAATCTTTCACGCCCTATAATACCATTTTATACAGTAATTTACAGCATTGTCACATATCCTGAAAGTTTTCTTCAGTCGCTTTCACTTTCCTGTCGGTTAACTTTTGTCGGTTTTTAGTCTGTAGTAATAATAACTAGTATTTTGAATAATATTGCGTAAGTCTGACAACCGGCCGCCGTCCCTTTGTCAGACGTGTCCAAAATTCTTTAATGCAATAGTGTTAAGAGGTTTTAACTCTTACCTATAAATTATTGTGGTTGTATAATTAACTGTAGTTTTCAGATATACTATAATGTTAAAATAAATTATATTTGATAACATTTTTGTTCAATTATTTTATGTCAAAGCCAAGCTGAACTAAAACTCAAGGTTGATGCGACAATTTTACAATGTTTCGACGTCCCAAATATCCATGACGCATTACTAAAAAAAACCTTGAATAGACTATATCCAGCACGATACCCACCGGCCTTATCTTCTTCGTCTCTCGTGTAATAATATGTATCTATTAATACTGCTATTTTTCTATTGAATGCTCACTACACTAAACCACACTAGACAGGATCAAATGGTTTGATTCGTTTCGAGTCTGTACTCCGTTGTGGTATAGTATTACTTCAATATTGACATGAGAATGGAGTTTGTCCTCATGTCTCCTTGCAGTTCTCTTGGTATCTGGTGTAATAGTCGGTAATATGAAGGTCTCGATGTAAGTAATGAGTCCTGTAGTACCTCGGCGCATCTACAATACTTCTCGGTACTTTTTCTGGAGTACTTGTATTTATATTATTTCTCGCGGAGTTTCCCCATAATCTTCTTGTTTCTTCCAATTAACCAATACATTTTCCTATATTTTAATTCAAGTTCTTTCCTTTTCTTTTTTACACGTTCCTTCCAGCGAAGTTTTGTATCAAGATTCATGTCGAGATACTTAGCACTGCTGCTATATAAAATTATGTTATTATTTATTGTTATTGGTCGTTGTGCTGTCTGATTATACGTGAACTTATAAGCATAGATTTACTTTCGTTAACTTTAATTTTCTAGCTTTGGGCTCAATTATTTATGTTGTCACTTGCTTGTTGTAATTTTCGCATGGCTTCTTCGCTACTGTGTTTGTGATATTTTCTCTGTGCGATGTAGATGAAAAATTGCCCCAATACACTTCCTTGTGGTTCACCTGCTTTAGCTTCTTTGTGGAATAGGCTTCCTCCTGTTTGAATTTAATGTAAGATTTTAATAGTTCCATGTGTTGTTTCGGTAACATTTTCTGCAGCTTATCAACTGGATCATCATGACATACCTAATCGAAGGCTGGTGCTACATTTAAGAATGTTGCTGACCATACCTTTTATTTTCATGAGCTTTTTCAGTTTCATCTGTTATTCTATCAACTTAGCCAATTGTTGTAACCCCGAACTGATGTGCACGTACTTATTTTTTTCTCTCTCTATGATAGGCTTTGTTATTTCCAACAGGACTTTTATCCAATATCTTAGATATTATTGATATCAGTGAGATAAATCTCTAGGCTTTTATTTCATTAGAAAATTATTAGATTAAAATATCTATTAGATAATAAAAATTGACATTTTTAACATTATCAATTATTTCTTTATTACTGTAATTATTATATTTTCATACGAAAACTGTGTTATAACATCTCCCTCCTAAATAAAATAGCACGGGGATGGACGTAGTCGTTGCCTTGTCTGGGCAGTCTTCGTCCGCCAGTTTGTCTTTGAAGGTCTTCAAAATGGCACTGTTTATATCCAAATTTCCCTGGTATTCCTCTCTGAAACAAGGCCCCAGCTCTACCAGAATTAATATAACCATTCGAAGAAAAAATTTTTTATATTATTTCTCGCGGAGTTTCCCCATAATCTTCTTGTTTCTTCCAATTAACCAATACATTTTCCTATATTTTAATTCAACTTCTTTCCTTTTCTTTTTTACACGTTCCTTCCAGCGAAGTTTTGTATCAAGATTCATGTCGAGATACTTAGCACTGCTGCTATATAAAATTATGTTATTATTTATTGTTATTGGTCGTTGTGCTGTCTGATTATACGTGAACTTATAAGCATAGATTTACTTTCGTTAACTTTAATTTTCTAGCTTTGGGCTCAATTATTTATGTTGTCACTTGCTTGTTGTAATTTTCGCATGGCTTCTTCGCTATTGTGTTTGTGATATTTTCTCTGTGCGATGTAGATGAAAAATTGGCCCCAATACACCAATTCCTTGTGGTTCACCTGCTTTAGCTTCTTTGTGGAATAGGCTTCCTCCTGTTTGAATTTAATGTAAGATTTTAATAGTTCCATGTGTTGTTTCGGTAACATTTTCTGCAGCTTATCAACTGGATCATCATGACATACCTAATCGAAGGCTGGTGCTACATTTAAGAATGTTGCTGACCATACCTTTTATTTTCATGAGCTTTTTCAGTTTCATCTGTTATTCTATCAACTTAGCCAATTGTTGTAACCCCGAACTGATGTGCACGTACTTATTTTTTTCTCTCTCTATGATAGGCTTTGTTATTTCCAACAGGACTTTTATCCAATATCTTAGATATTATTGATATCAGTGAGATAAATCTCTAGGCTTTTATTTCATTAGAAAATTATTAGATTAAAATATCTATTAGATAATAAAAATTGACATTTTTAACATTATCAATTATTTCTTTATTACTGTAATTATTATATTTTCATACGAAAACTGTGTTATAACATCTCCCTCCTAAATAAAATAGCACGGGGATGGACGTAGTCGTTGCCTTGTCTGGGCAGTCTTCGTCCGCCAGTTTGTCTTTGAAGGTCTTCAAAATGGCACTGTTTATATCCAAATTTCCCTGGTATTCCTCTCTGAAACAAGGCCCCAGCTCTACCAGAATTAATATAACCATTCGAAGAAAAAATTGATGGTAATTATTAGCGAGGTAGACTTAAGGATGGAACAAATTTACACCGTCGATAAAAGTGTTCTTTATTGCAAAATGATACCAGAAAATAGTACGCTATATGATTTGAAAAATCTGCTGCTGCTTTTAAAATGTTATTCTTTTTGTTTCCTTTTTTGATTTTTTTTACACAAAATAGAGCCAGTAACAGACAATTCTCATTCATTTAAAAAATTGTTGATTATGATTGTTCAATAACCGCTTGGATGACATTCGTGAAGTGGTTCACGATAGAACCTTCCAATAAATGTTTATTCCAATAATTGTTATCATGTGTTTTCCACTAAACGTAGGTCCATTAGCCCAATCAAGAGCCCGGAACCTAATAAGACGTTCATCCGCCGTATCAAAAAATTCTAAAAACGTACCTGAGGTTTTCAAGCAAGCCTGGGGTAGCATTGCTAGGCTCCTACATCTTACATTTATATATGGCCTGTAATATTCTCAATTAAAAAAATGTTTAAAAATATTGGAACGACCGCTTTCGTAGCAATGATGAAGATGATGATGCCCCCTTAAGTGTATTTATACTACAATTGCAACCTTTGCGAATATACTTAATATCTTTGTCAATGAGTCCTTGGAAACTATTGAAAATGGAGTATCCCAACATTGCTTGTACTTTAGCTGATATTAATGTATGGAATGAAATGGAATGAGGAAGGGCAGTGAGGACGATGAGGACGTTCCCATTGATTTTAGGAATGACGATATATAGGTTTTTCCAAGATGTAGTTTTGTGTAGGTTGTTAATATAAATATATGTATATGTATTAATCGTTTCGTAAACTACAGTTGGTTTGAATTAGATTACATTAACGAGCGGCTGCTGAATTTTATTTTCGTTTCCATGACAACTTTTTTAGTTCATTATATGTTAAATATAGTAATATACATGCATTATTCAAGCCATATATCGAGTTGTCAATGCACGAAATTTCAAAATTACACTCTTTTATGTTACCCCCTACGAGGGTTTAAAATGTTCTGCACCCTGCAATTTTTTGTCGTGTCGTAAATTCCAACTCAAAAGCCTACATTCGTGCTCCCCAGCTACATAACGATTCCATCAATGAAACCTGAAATATGAATAATATGACATAAATTAAATATTGAGACCTCGCATAAGTTTATAATATTTTTGAACAGAGAACATTAACTATATATAAGTTATGAAACGAATAAAATTTAAATTAAAAATTTTAACTCGAAAATTTTAATTTTATAACGGATATACGTGACGGCTTCTTTAATCGCCTGTACCGATAATACTGCAAATTCTATTTTAATACAAACGAAATCCATAATTTTAAATGATTCATCACATCTTACAGACAAAATACGCCTTTCGTCCAACTAGGCCCAAGAATCAGTCGCGCTATATAACATATTCATCACTGACTTTCTCAATGTGTAAACATTTCTGGTTTAGTGTTAATCATGTCTTGTTAAAAAAATAATTTTAAAAATTCAACATATTATTTATTTCAAGAATAAGTTAAGCGAGAACTTATTCATCAAACCGTAATATTTTTCAGCATATATATTTAAATGTGCTATAATTGGATTCCGTAAGACTCTAGATCAGTCACGTAAAAAACAAACGTTATTTTGATCATAGAAATGCAGATATTTTAAATCTGGTAACATTTTCCAACTGTCGATTGTTCATTAATTATTAAACAACGTCAAGCGTTACCAAGCGAGTAATTAAAATTGTCGCGAACATGAGCCTGACGTTAATTGATAAGCAAAAAAGACACGGCTTTTACCTAAATTGTAATCTGCAAGAGTATAATGTTATATTTATATATTAGTATTTACTGATGTGGTAAAATTATACAAATCTATTTCGATTTATGCGCAATAAATTATGTAGCATAGCAACGTGAAGTTCTTTCTTTCATTCAAATCTACCGTATGATTAACATCAATGTTCAGCAAATTGTGGAAGTGTTTCCATCGTAAATTACAATCATGCAGTCGTGGTATCCATTGCAAGGCATGTAGAAGCTTTTATGTGATGTGAAATTACTTTAAAGTGCTATGCCGAACAGCTCGTCTATTTAGCAGCTAATATAGGGTTTTTCAATAAGAGCAAATCGATATTCGGAGCCTATGATGTCCATAACATTTTTTCTATTTTTTCTATAACACGAAAAGACCAAATATTGATATTGATTGCCTTTGAGTTACTTAATGGTTGAAATGAAATAATTAGAATGTGTGAATAATGAATTATAATAAATATAATATATAATAAATAATTCAGTACTCAAGTGCCATCGAGTTAAATTGTTTGTTATTATTTTCATTAGAACATTTCCATGAAATGAAATTAGAACGAAATAGTAAATCAAAACAAACCCATAGAATTAGCAAACATTTAAATACAGCAAGATTTATATTATTGAAATACGCATGCCCAAAACGTATCATATAAAATCATATACAACATCTTATTTGTTTTTCTGCAGTTTTAAAAGTATGTGTAAGTTTTTTAAAGTAATTTTTATTGGCATGGCACTATTGTAGAATAATATAAAATAGAACATATTGATATAGTCCTTCCAACAAAATTTTACACAAAATTCTTAAATACATTTGAAATTATCATTAAAGATTAAAAATCCGCAAGCGTAAACCAAAATTCTAAGTTAATGCGGCAACATTGCGACGTGTTGACAGCATAAATTTGAATTAAGTGCATTGGCTATTTTATTGGATGGATTGTATGTTTGATTAATTGAGGATAATACGGTGTCTTCGACAGACTAACCTATACTGAACCTTAAATAATGAGATATGGAAGGCGATGTCTCATATATAAAGTCGTAACCAAGTTTTGCTCTTCGGAACCACAATAATAAATTATTATGTTATAATTTAAAAAACAAGTTATTAGTAATAATATAAAAATAATAATAATAACACTAACATTTGAATACTAAATCCATTAAACATAAAAGATTTTTCATTAGGCCAATAATGTAATTTTAAATGGGAATATACTGAAATGTTTATTCTTTGAAATATATTTAAAAAAAAAGGTGTTACCTATTTCAGAGAAGATATGAATTAATCACCAAAATCATACAACTCATGATCTAGAGTCACATCTCTACTAGACTTTTTCCTGTCGAGTTTGAAATAATTTCTAAAACTATTCATATTTTTGGCCAATATTTTTTCGACCCCTTTATCGATATATCGGTATTTTTGTTTGCCTATATTTTTCGATAATTTTTCCAAAAAAAAAATATCGAAAGAAATCTATATATGGAAATATTGATATATTTCGGCGGCTCGGAAGTGATGTCGATCCCTACCCTACTGCATTAATCTACCCTTGCTGATGTCTGTCGGCTAAAATAGTTTACTAGATAATAAAATAGCATTTCCAACACTATATATTTACTAGTAATAATTAAAGAACCATTAGATATGAGAACATAACACCGTTATATACTACAGAAGATTATTTAAATTAGAAAACACGGCTATAAAACACAAAATAGCCAAGTCGCACAATGAGAAAATAATAACGATCGTCCAATAAAGAAAATAAAGTACCGAAAGCGCAAATTCACGAAACGATAAAGGAACTCGTTTAAGTTTGTTTTCGGACTAAAATTGGCCCTTTGTTTTAATCGCTTCGTTATATGCTTTCGATAAATAAATGATAAATTGAGATAAACATTTGCGTCGTCTGCTACCGAACGGTAAACAACCGACTGTATACAATACACAGCTGAAAAGTTTATTTCGGTTTGTTTGTTTCGATTTGTTTTTTTTTCTGTTTGGAAATAAGAAAGTCTCTTTAATTGTATAGATTTACTCGCGGTGTATTTTTTGAGAGATTTTACAAACAGATCGCTAAAAGGAAGTTTAAAAAATCAGTGATCAAAAAAGATTTAATTTTTCTCTACGTGGCATGTCTATCACGTAACTAGACCGATCTAAAACATTTTATTTATCATGTCTTGTAGTATATTCTTCCTATCCTTGCTCTGCTCTATGAGAATTCATTTATGACATTTTTTTTAATTTAAAAGCATATGGCATACATATTACAACTAGTTGTTAATCACAACTATCTAGTAATGTTTCCTTCATATTACTTTTAAATATATCTGACCCAAACGTAATTAACAAGTAGTACAATTGGATACTGGATTTTTTTGATAAGATTAGAGTTATTCACTGCATTATCCCTAATCCATTTGCCAAATCTGTTAAACCAGCCTGTGTGCCAATACAGTTTAACCAAATGCTCATATATATTCTAAACAATTACACACATACTTATGCATATAAACCTTTTTACACGTTGCAATACGATTTTGTACACTTATGCTATAATAATATACCCACTTTTAGTTATTTCCATCATCATCACCCTGTCTTGGTGTTGTCAGTATTGAATTATAATTCCACAATCAGAAAGTTTGTCTTTCCAGATTCTGAGCTACTATTCGAGTCAATAACTAAGCTGTATAATAATAATTTCCAATCTCGCACTAGTTCATCATTTCATCAGTTCTCGATTTCATTCTCTGTGTGCCTGATGAACTTCATCCATATCGAAGGGTGTTATTGTAGACAATCCTTTCCACATATCCACAGTTTTTGTCTGTATATTTTTGTCTGTCGACCTGTATATTTACTGTAGTAATTCTTTGTCATATTCCTTATCAATTTGATTTGACTGAATATACTGTGATTGAGAAGGAAGATGTTACACTCTATGGCCGTATTATTTAGCCATCTAGTCTACTGTATACATTTTTAGGCCTATTTCTAAAATAATAAATTGCATAAAACACAATGAAACATTACATTTATATTTACCAAGTGACATTTTGAATTACGTCATTCTATAACACGGTATCTTCAAAACTTAATTTATAGTTTGCAAGCCAATCCTTAATTACAGCCTTTGCTTCACTTGTTAGGATGTTTTTGTTGGATTTCTGTTTCTAGTATGAAGAACAATATATCTGCAATGAATTATTAAGAAATAGCATGATTTACAAAACTTAATCAAATGTCATTGCAACTTTTACCTTTTTCCATCAACTTTTGTTGTCTTTACACTCTTTATTAGCGTCTTGCCAAGCGTAGCCTAATGTTCCATTTTAAAAAATCAGTTAACTCTGAAATAATTGAATTAAATCATGTTTATATTAAAAAAAACTACTCACTATTTTTATACATTTCATAAATTTAATTTTGATTAGAACTAACATCAAGGTATGTAGATAGATAGTTTCTTTTCGGATTTTAGTTATAGCGCCCATACTAATGTTCAGTGCAGCTGCTAAAAAATAAAAATATTTCCTAAAAATAACCCCAATAGCGTAATATTTAATAGTGTAGCGGTCTTGAGCATGTCGAATTTTACATCGTGGAATAACGGTCTACAAAATACCCAGAAATATAATCCCAGATGTTGAACACGGGCGGGGTGCCAACTGGAACCCGACAACGAATAGCTGGCGGCAACCCCGAGACGTTTATCTGGGATATTATTGAAGGGTATTTTCGGTCATTCAGTGCTCAACCCTCGCTTGGTTTAGACGTGCCACCATCGACTGCCCAAGCCTCGTCTTCAGGTAACTCCGCTGCCATCCGTTTTATTATTTGTATTTTCACATTTTTTTATATTGCCAATAAATAACGGTCACATTATGTAAACACCACTGTTTCATTTCGTTTTACCTCCATTCACCGAGCCACATCATTTTACCCTAAAGTGGTGACCCCGACGTGATCTTTCGGAAAATTGGGTTTGGACTCGTGAATGGAGGGTACGTAGAAAATGGTGTATTTTACGTGACCGTTATATTCTTTTTTTGTTTCAAAATTTTAAATATTGTTAATTCGATTCGTTTTCAATTTTACCTTCAAGGTTCATTTTCATTTTATTCCGATTAATTTGATTATTTCCAATTCATTTTTAAAAAATTTTTTTTTGTCAAAATTTATATTTCACAATCTTTTGAATATTTTTACGTCACTGCTTAATCATCAGCGTCTCGGCTAAACATTTCTTTCGGCGCTATGTTTAAATCATAATGTCTTCCTTCGCTCGCCGTCTCCGTCATAATGGCAGATATTTTGATTTAAAAGGCTTTGGGCAGCTTCGGTCGGATACCGTCGTTATTTGTTTTTTTCTGAATTAACCTAACGTATGTGACTACGGATTAGTCACAGAGCAGCTCCAGAAGCTAGGTACCGATTGCAGTCACCGTAGACTCGTTATGTCTTCGCCGAAGTACCAGAATTGCTAACGTCTCGTCGTCGAAGAAAATAAGCTACCACGTCGTCGAACAGTCGATCCTCCCACAGCGTCGATTACGGGAGCCCTGTC
Organism: Rhynchophorus ferrugineus; assembly: GCF_030347505.1. Taxonomy (NCBI): domain Eukaryota; kingdom Metazoa; phylum Arthropoda; class Insecta; order Coleoptera; family Curculionidae; genus Rhynchophorus; species Rhynchophorus ferrugineus. Next base: position 24,138,925 of record NW_027472581.1, on the reverse strand, counting down.
TGAAGAATAGCTTGTTTTCAACGTCGTTGATGGACCACATTCAAGTGCCAAAGCGACGATGATGCAACGGTATCTGTAGGACCGGAAGATATCAACAGCCGTACCAGATCGCAACCGTACCAACCACAACCGTTTCGAACTATCATATTTTTCAAAGCCCATTTTACACAGCACATTTTGTTTGGTATATATTTTTTTGCATTGATATTTTTTTTCAAACATTTTTGTATTTTGTAGCTTGAAATAATTTTATGTAAAATTCTGGCAGGGGAGTATTGTAGCGGTCTTGAGCATGTCGAATTTTACATCGTGGAATAACGGTCTACAAAATACCCAGAAATATAATCCCAGATGTTGAACACGGGCGGGGTGCCAACTGGAACCCGACAACGAATAGCTGGCGGCAACCCCGAGACGTTTATCTGGGATATTATTGAAGGGTATTTTCGGTCATTCAGTGCTCAACCCTCGCTTGGTTTAGACGTGCCACCATCGACTGCCCAAGCCTCGTCTTCAGGTAACTCCGCTGCCATCCGTTTTATTATTTGTATTTTCACATTTTTTTATATTGCCAATAAATAACGGTCACATTATGTAAACACCACTGTTTCATTTCGTTTTACCTCCATTCACCGAGCCACATCATTTTACCCTAAAATAGTATCGATATTTATCACATTTTACTGGTATGAACGGGCCCCCATTACCTCATTTCTGTTTGGAGTTTATGACCTCTTATTATCACTAATATTTTGAAGAATTTTGTAGTCTTTTGACAACCAAACGACTTTTGCGACAATACATTATGCATCTTGATGATGTGAGTTAATTACTACTTTGAATAGACTATAGTTTTAAAACGCGGCACAGTTTTCACATCTAACTATATTTTTACAACATTTCTTGGATATTGTTATCATCACGCAATATTTTTTGATGTCCTGTTTTGGTAAACCTTTCGATTATTTCGCTGACCGTTGGTGCCATTAGATATTTATGGATTTACTTATTCTCATGTACCATTGGACCTTAACAATGCCACTTTATTTTGGAAATACTGGACCATGCTAATAGATTTTTTCAAGATTTTCTTGTATAGTAATAGTTTGTTGTGTTGATTCGGATTGTCGTTCAAGCAACCACATGTTTGACCCTCATATAAGGTTATGCAGATTTCTTTTTAACATGCTTGAGTTCATGGTATATGTAAGGTTATATATGACTATGCAATTTGGACGCACACATGTTATAAAGTGCGACTGAATCGGCTATAGTTGTTAAAAAAAACGATGTGCTATGAGATGTAATGAGTGTAGTTTTCAACAGTTAAGTTTCAGGAGTTAAAAGTTTTGCTTATGTTAAAATAGGATTGGTTTGGCAGTATTTCAAACCCTACCCGTTCCATAAACTACATGGACATTGGTTAGAAAATTAACATACTTCGTTATGAAAGTGATCGAATATTTATCAAAAATGAGATAATAATTTGTTTAATCCTGTTCAAGTTGTTTTATACAAAATTTTATTTTCTTTTTTTTTTCAAACTTACTAGTGCTAATGCTACTTTTCATCATTTTGTGATGTTACATCTAGATCTATTAACTTATTCGTATATTATATAGAGAGGTTTAACATTCAGCATATTTTTGTTTCAGCATTAAAATACATTAATGTCAATTAATTCAATGTACAATTATTAATTTGCATACGAATTCTTTGTTTAATTATTATTACAATATTCTTGATTTCATTGATTAAAGATTAGATGCATCTACGTGAAGGACAATCAAACAGTGGTTGAGCACCAGAGATCATGCGATAAATACGGGACATTGTTTTAGATGATCATTAAAAGCGCTACAAATAATTTGTTGACTTTGAAATGACGTTTGTCGCAGTTTGTCTCTAATATGTTAAAATGATAAATACAGATTATTATTACTAACTTTGGTGTTTGCTTGATGTAATAATTCCTAAGAAAGAAATTCTATAAAATAAAGTTCAAAGTGTTTTCTAAGTTCAGATTACTACGCATATACGTTATAATATGTGGAGGGTTTCAAATAACAAAATCTTTTAATTTAGTATAAAACTATTTTATTTTAAGGAAATAAGTAACGACTTCTTAGATGGAGATATAGAACGACATTGAAGCTTTAAATCTGTTCCAAATTGAAACATAAACCAAGCCCTTATCTCTAGAACTCATTATCACACCATTTAGTCTTAATATAGACACATGCCCTTATTGCTTCGACTACACAGTCTTTCCAGACAGGGTCCTATCAGTCCTGCGATTTAATATATTGAGAGAAAATAATTCTTGTCAGTGCAAAAGTTTAGATAATTTTGTATTACAAAACATGTTTTTTGTTTGGAATAATAATCCTTATATAATAGTCTTTATTATTTTTTATTTTTTAAATAATTTCAAAATAATTTTAAATGTATACATTTTATTTTTTAATTATTTTATTTCTTATTTATGACCGTAATTTAGAAGTTATGTAACGTAACGATGTTATTTAAGATATATACTAATTAAATGTTTTGTTTTATTATTTTACTGATATATTATTTATCTTAAACAAAGAAAAGGTTTGTTACTGCACCAATATATAATAGATTTATCTCATAGCGTCAATATTTGTATAAATTCGTACAAATTCCAGATGAGATTGTCGTTGTTCTACATTGAAATTCAAGGATTTAGTACTTGTTAGGAATTGATTTAAAGTCGGATTATTGTCAATTTTTTGTTTCACTCCCCTTTGGCTTCACGGATTAGGTGGGAAAGGGGGAATAGAATATATATACATGTTGATTTTTACTTGCAGCACAGTTTGTGAATGCGGAAAATACGTTCGATAATGGAAATAAAATTCCAAGAAGAAAAAATAGGTTTTCATGGTTTGATTGATTGATGTTTATACGAAATTTTATTATACGCAAATAGTAAAATTATGGTATTTTTACTAAATGTATATATAGCCATATACAGGGGATGAACAGAATGACATGATACACAAAATTTATTTATTATTAAGGTGTTGAGGCTTCATTTATTTTTAAAAGGGCTGCAATTGTTTGCAAATTAGATTCGTAGAATGTCTGAATAGTTTTGCAACGAAATATTGTCCTTTTTTGTCACTGATCACAGATCTGCCAATTAGTTCAATGATGTTGGAGGTGGAAATGTATTCCTCACTCTCTTCTCTAAAATCCATATGGTTCAATTATGTTAAGGTCTGGCAATTGTGCTGACTAGGGATTATCTTCTTCATATCATCATGTGATATTAATTCGTAGTAATCCCGTCGATCCTTCCCCATGTTTGACTATAGTCCTCATAGTAGGCTTCTTTTGAGGTTTTCCATACGTAAACAGGGCGTTTGTAGGAAACGATATAAATAATTATTTATCGGGCCATAACACATTCTTTTAACCATCAAGTATCCAGGTTTTATGGTAATTGTACCATTTCTTTGGCAGCTTAGTGTTGATTTTATTATAAAGGGTTTCTCAATCACAGCCCTTCCATAAATGTTATGTTTGTGTTTCCCACCGTACTGTCTTTATCGAAAGAGTACTAAGGGAGTGTTGAATTTTACTGTATACTATGATAATAATTCTACTGTCAGTTTTGTCGTGGTGTTTTTGTGTTTTCTGGTCACAATCCCTTTTAACCTTCGTCGAACTGTGTCGTGGAGCAAGGTGTATAAAACACTACAATATAACCTAGATAACTTGGCATGCAAACTGAGTAATACAAACGCCTCGCATTGTTTACACGGAAACAGTGTTGCCAAGTTGCAACAAGATGTACTATATTGTATAGTATACCCCAACCGATAGCATATAGGAAATATTACTCTGAACCAACACCTTTTTGTGGGTACCGCGTTCTTAACGATATATCTTCTGGCTCTGAATATTATATTTATTCCTTAATTCTGTGTCCCTTATTCAACAGTTCCAGGTAGTTTTGAAATATTTATTTCAGAATTTTAGACTTATGATTAGTATTATATTATTATTAGTATTATTAGTATAAGTAATGTATTTAACGTTCATATTTTTATAAAGCATATTTTTATTTACGTTTAATTCTTGTTTTCTTTGGTGCATAATCTCCTTGTGAAATCATTTTGACACACTGTATTTCCCCTTAGTTTGTTTTGTTACCACCTGCATACATCTATGTTGATGAAATTTGATTTAATCACTGCATTCTGCGTAATGCATTTGCTCTCGGTCATGTATATTCTGAACATATACACATACTACAATACTCCCTTTAGTTATTTTCACTCTCATCATCTTGTTTTGATAATTATCAGCATTGGATCATAAGGAATGAAAGACATAATACCCTGTGGCCATATTGTTCAGCAATCTGATCTACCATGTATCTTTTCTGAGGTCTATTTCTTAAAAAGTAAATTACATTATTTGCTTTATCTTTGCCCAGTAATAATTTGAAATAATTCACTCTTTAGCACGGTTTCTTCAAAACTTATTTTATGTACTGCAAGCTATTCCTTAATTGCAGCCTTCTTGTCAGTCGATGCACTTCTTGGGATTTTCTCCACCAGTGTACTATGGTACAAATTGTCCATAACAATAACTGATGATTCCTCCGGCTTCCTTAAGAGCTGATATTTAATCCACAGTAAAAATATGTTGTGGCTCATCTCTTCATGGTACACCTGGAAAACACTAACTCTGCAGTGAAGGATTAATAAATATTATGACTAACAAAACCTAATCAATTGTTAGTCCAATGTTTGCCTTTCTCCATCAACTTTTGTTGTGTCAACACTATTTTAATAATGTCATGTGCCTCGTCTAAATACACAAATTGAATTAATAAGTTTTCAGTGATATTATTATATTCTTTTAAAAATTGTATAAAAACAAAAAAAACAACACCTGGAAGTTCCATTAGACCTCTTCTTAGGTTTTCCTTTCCACCAGTTAAATCTTATATTACCCAACAGTGTATGAAGTGATGTTCTACATACAACATACAACAGCTGCATATCTCTAAGCTTTCTATGCAAACTTTACCGTCTCCTCTGAAATTGAAATGTCCTTGACCTGACACATAGATGGCGCTAGTAAAATTAAATCCATATGTTTGTTTAGTTAGTCCTAACTCTCAAAAGATACGTGTATAAATTTGACAGCTGTCAGATTATTAGTCTGTGAATTATAGCATTTTGTGTGAAACAACTTTTGTTATTGTGAAAAAAATGAATAGAAAGGAATTTCACATGTTGATAAAATATTGCTTTTTGAAGGTAAAAATACAGTTGAAGGAAAAGCTTAGCTTGATGCCGAGTTTCCGGACGCTGCCTCCGGAAAATCAATCATCAAGGGTTGGTATGCTAAGTTTTGACGTGGTGAAATGAGCACCGAAGACGATGAACGCAGTGAATGCCCAAAAGGGGCTGTTGCCGACGAAAACATTTAAAAAATCCACAAAATGATTTTGAAGGACCATAAATTGAAACTGAATGAAATAGTAGACACTCTAAAGATATCAACTGAACGTGTAAATCATATCATTCACGAATATTTGGGTATAAGAAAGCTCTGTGCAAGGGTGCCGCGCGAGCTCACTTTTGACCAAAAACAACGACAAGTTAAAAATTCGGAGCAGTGTTTGAAGATGATCTAGCGTAATTAACCCGAGGTTTTACGTCGACATGTGACGATGGATGAAACATGGCTCCATAATTTCACTCCAAAGTCCAATCGACAGTCATGCGAGTGAACTGCACACGATAAACCCGCTCCAAAGCTTGGGAAAACGCAACACTCGGCTGGAAAGGTTATGGCGTCTGTATTTTGGGATGCACATGGAATAATTTTCGTTGACTACCTTGAAATTGACTTATCAGCGTTGAATTTCATTGACTTCATAGCGTTATTGGACCGTTTGAAGGACGAAATCGTCGAAAAACAGCCGCATCTGAAGAAAAACAACTGCTGCTTCACGAATGTAATGCACCGTGTCAAAAATCTATGAATTGCTTCCTCATCCACCGTATTCTCCATATCTGGCACCAACGACTATTTCCTCTTAGATCTCAAAAGAATGCTCACTGAGAAGAAATTTTCGTCAAATGAAAAGGTGATCGACGAAACTGAGGTCTATTTTTAAGCAAAGGACAAATCGTACTACAAAAATGGTATCGAAAAGTTGGAGGGTCGCTATAATCAGTGTTGAATCACCCTTGAAGGGAATTATGTTGAATAAAAAAAAAAACTAATTTTGCCATCAAATATGTTTTACTATGGTAGGCCGGGGACTTTAAAATTGACCTGTTATTTGTATTGAAATATGTTTATATTAAAAAATCTACACACTGCTTTTTATACATTTCGTATACTTGATCTCTGATAGAGTTAACGTTAAGCTGATATTAATTGGTCACCCGTTTCGTATGGGAACGGTTTCCTTTCGGTGAAATCAAGATTATATTGTATTTAACTGTAAAAATTCTTGCCTCTTTAACACATTCTACCGTGAATGCGTCCATTATTATCTCATTCCTGTTCGAAGTAACTGATTATAGTCTATCTAATGGCTTCGACATTTTCAGCTAAAGTAATGATAAGTTGTGATTTAAAATTTAACATAACAAGCAAAGCGTTAAAACGGCGTTTGCCGGTTTATAACCTACAGTGAGTGTAACTGATATTTCGAAGAATTTTGCAGAGGTTTGACAACCTGGCGACTTTTGTAGGCTGATTCGGTTACATTTTTGAACATATTAGATGGCACTGTATCTTTTTTTTATTAAGTATTGTTTGATATTAAAATATATTGATGACGTTAGTTCACTGTTATTTTTCTTACATTTTACATATTTAAAATACTAGATAATAAAGACCAATTCGAAATAGACTGTCGGAATTGCTGATTAATCTAACATATAAATATTCTTTTGTTCAATGATTCGACTGTAACACCCCTTAATCAACTACATTCTACGTCTGCCCATGACACACATATTTATAATTAATGAAGAACAATCGACGGCTGAAAAATGCCATCGGGTTTTAAATGGCTCTGCTTTTTTTTTGTCTGATATAAATAACCGGTTCGATCCCTTCTATTATCAATTATTAGAAGGAAAGCTTTTTTGAACACAATTATAATTGGTTTAGATAGTCTAGACAGTTATTTTTGAACCGTAACTTATTTATTGTGTAACATCGTTGTGTTTGCTACCTTCATATTTTTTGCATGGCGCTGTTTACATCCAAAATTTATTGCAATCGATTTAATTGCTCCATAAGTTTTGACATGGATAAGAATGGAAAAATCTTTTTTTGCTAAAATTTGTAATAACCACAAGGGAAAGCGGCAACTTGATAGAACAATTGTAATATAAACTAGAGTTATTATATAGAATTAAGTATTATTTTAATATTGGCTTTCGATATTTGAGAATATAGTACGAAATATGGAAACTATTTAAAAATGATGTCGTTTTACGTTGTCTGAAAAAAATAAATATATTTACATGAATAAGATTTTCGATACTTTTTCGGTATTTTAGATATCGATATATTTTTCTCATAAGCCTAATCAGTCCTTTTCGGTTTGTGATGTTAACTGATAGTATTTTGTTCATAACATTTCTGTTATTCCGATGGCTTAAACAACATCATACTTGGAAAATTAAGGGGGTATTTTAGACTAGAGGCATGAATTTTAGGTATTCTTTCAAGTGAAATAAAATAAGAAGCAATATTTTTTCTATCAGTATTTAGATATTCGTTGATTTTTAAGTTAAAGAATGCAGAAATAAACCAAAAAAATTAATTCAAATCCCAAAAAATCGAAGGGTGATGAAGTAAGGGTTTAAAAAAAATTCGCGCTCTCGTTGGTATGATTACAAACTTCCTAGTAATTAGTAGGGAAGTTCTGCTATCCATACAAAAGGCAAACAATGTTTTTTGCCAAATTATGCCTGTTCGAAAAAACCAGACATTTTTTGCCATTATTTTTGACTTCTGAATTCTGTTTTTGTTTAAGGATAGAAGAATGTATAGAGAAGGCTCACACCAAACTTTTTTTAAGGGAATCGGTTCAGTAGAACTTGAGATATCATATTAACCGTCTTGACAAAATAGTTTTGAGAAAAACCTATTTAATGTTTCGTGTAAATTCACGCGCAGTCTAATCCTGATATGGTATTTTATACTTAAATATTTTTTCAATCTGCGATTCCTACTCCATTCATTCGGCCTTTGCTAAGTACTGAATGTGGTCGACGGGAGGATAGACAGGATATTAGGTTAGGTTAAGCGTTGTTTATGTGAGTAGTTGTTAGGTGGTATTTTTTTGTTAATTAACATTACTCCTGGATTAGTTTATATAATTATGTATTACTTAACAGAGAAAATTAGCAGCGGACAACACGCGTGTAAAATATGAATTATAGACAAAACGTTATAATTTAACAACGCTACTTATTTAAATTGTTGAGAAACAAAAGTTTATTACTGTTAAATAATATGAAAACACTGAGCGTAGTTTCTAAAGGCACTGCCGAGTAGGGTATTGCTACAAATGGAAAATATGATTAATTTTATATAACTGCTAGTTCTGAAAATAATATCAAAGTTAAAGTGTACAAAGACATTCTTGTTGTCTTTTTTTTTATAAGATAAGCAGCCTGACCACAGCTATAACAGCAAAAATGTGAGTGGAATTTTTTCTATCACTGTCAAGCATAAACAAAATACCTCTTGAACTTGTCAACAAGAAAACTCAAAAACAAAACAATTTTATTTCGCTGGAAAGCAATGCCGATGCCGATTTTTATATGTTTATTCCGAATACAAATGTTTGCATTCGGCAATGATAAAAATTACCCTTACTTGAAACTCGATCTTTATTTTCGTACGTCATTAAGTTTTCGCATTGTTAGTCTAGAATATTATCATATTTCGAGGGAGTTGTTTACCTAACTAGGTTTATTATTTGATCGAGTATATTCTTATTCAGTTCGGTTTGTTACGAAAAATGTAGCCGCATAAAAATTCAATTCTGAACCTTATTTGTAGTCGAAATCACGCTTATCGGTCGGTCAGGTTTGTTATTTTATAATCTCGCCGATATTTGCCGCTTCCCGACTGTAAAATGGTTCTACAATGTGATAAACTGTAACAAGGCGACGAAAATATAGCATAAAATTTTGTTCCCTATTTTCGATACTTCGACAGTCAATAAAAATTTTGCGGGACGTCTACCCGTCATGATATTATGACATTTTTATAATGCGCCACCTCTTATGTGCTAAGTAATATGTTGTAAAAGTCCGAACAGTGTTTTACGACGATGATAGCGAACAGTTTAGTTTTGATAGTTCGGAGATCGTATAAAATTCAATTAATGGTTTTATGGTTTTCTGATAATAATCGTAAAACTTTTTAACGCTGCTTTATTACCTCTGGTAGTTATTTTGTGTTTCGGTTTTGCTTAGATTCAAGTTTTAAAATCGGTTATTACATAGATAGGAGCTCGTATGTTTGTATTTTATTGGGCGTAGGCTTATAAAAACTGGCCGTTAATAAACTATAGTCTAAAATATGGCAAACCCTCACTATGCGAAGATAGTTCTTACATACATTTACAATACAAAGTGTAGTTGTGGGGCTAACTATACTTATTTTCGAGACAAAATATGCTCCTTCGAATTGCATATCATAGATGACGTCGAATATACCAAATGCAGTTTGTAAAAAGGCAGAATTCATTTTAAACTCGGATCGGATTTTTCGTTCTCATTTTTCCATGGCTAAAAAAGGATGGAATATTCTCTGTTCTCGAAGCAATCTATAAAATTCGATCCTGTTGTCCAACGTCTACAAAATTCGTCAAATCATTTGTGATAATAATTAGAGTTGACAAACTCGCAAAAGTTATAAAGCATAATTCCAAAAGTTAATGCGGCAATATAGCGACGTGCTGACGTCATAAATTTGAAGTGCATCGGCTGTTTTATTGTATAGACTAAATATAGATGATGGCTACTACCGACAAGACATATTGTTTTATAGATTATAATTACATTAAAGTATAATTAATATTATTAAACATGATAGTGAATTAAAATCACCCTAAATATTCTGAAAGATTAGTCAGATATGTTATTACATATATGTTTCATTGTTATTTGATGCTTAAAAATGTATTTTTTTCAATATTTTTCCGACTACATTTTCAAATAAAACTATACAATCAATACTAAGAGGTGTAACAAAAATAAATCTATTGTTTTCGAATGGAATTCCTCAAGAACTAACTGGTAATTCTATTGTACCTCTCTGATATAATTCCTCGAGAGGGCCATGTTTTTGGAGTCTTTGACGTGTTGCAAAGATATGTGAAACCTTGCGTTGACATTATGAAAAATAGCACTGTCCTAGTGGTCAAGGTTAGCTTCTTCTGCGCCATTGCTTCTTCCAATTGTTTTTACACCATATGCTCGAATTACGAATCAAGCCATAGAGGATCAACTCATAGTAAATGAATCCCTAGCAATCCTATCAAAATACTATCAAATCTCTATAAGGCCGGTTGAGCGTGATCGTCGATGGTAGGGATATTTTGTGAAAAATATTATCTAAATAAATCTTGCGGCACCAACAGCAGCCTGTTGATTAAGAAGTATCTAAACTCCTGTTTTGGATTGATGATAACGGTGATGATGATGTTGATTAATATTTCTAATGCGCTTTTGCTATAAAAATACCCCCCCAGTATGATAACAATTTAAATATTTAAAAGTTGTTTATTCGAATTGCAAAGTTATTAAACTGTAAGCGTACATGTGTTGTGTACAATGTAGTGTGTAGTCAGATAAACGAAGATAATAAGAGAAGAGGAGGTAATTATGTAGCAGTCAATAGGACGTTAACGGGAATAGTTGATATATACCGATTAGATAACTCAACATCACAAAGCGGTAGCACAGATAATAGACGAGTTATAAATTGAGAATGAATGGGGTGGTAGAAACAGTGCTCATATGATGGTCGGCCATTGACATTTCCATTATTTTGTCGACGTTTTTGACTATTAGTTATCCAGCATGATGCATCTTGACATCAAAGTTATCAGAATGGAATCGACAAAACCAAAATAAAAGAGCATATTATTACTATTCACATTTTAGCGGTGTGGCTTGTGTTTTGACCTTTATCAAAGAAAATCGATAAAATATATATGTCTGTCCTTGACGTGAGTTCAAACTAAGCCGAGACAACTATTCATAAAACTGTGAAATTGTGTACATCTGAGTTTTCAACGGAAGTTACAGTTTATTAAAGCCGTCTGTTAGAACATTTGGATCTCTTTTTATTATATCTAATTATATTGCTGAAGGATCTAAAGATTTAACTAGCCCTAGGAGTAAGTACGCTTGCGTCACGTTGTACTTTAGTTGGGCGTTTGTTATGTTGAAGTTTTTTTACCGAAATTTTATTATATAGTCTACAGATATACAGATCCTTTTAATGACAAACTCGTAGAAAATTATTCTTTAATAGGTTTCTTCCTTAGAATTTTTTATATTTTTCTTAATATTCCATTTTTCTCTGCATATTATTTATTGTCTTAGTATTTCATTGTTCAAATTTACAGTGTGTGTTCAAACTTTTTGTTTCTGTTCATTATCGGAGTTTACAGTCTCTAAACAATTGCAAACATTAATTTCTAATATAATAGTGAAGTAGACGTATGATCACTATATTAATATTAAAGTTGGTCGTTTATTCACTTTTTTGGAGCGACGAAAGGTATAAATCACAAAATAAACGAAAAAACGTAAGATATAAAATATAGCGAAATTGTTAAAGCCGATCCGAACAATTGAATTGTATCAACTAAAGACATGACTTTATTAACAGGAGCGGCAAAACTATTTACAACGGGCCGCGCATTACAACTTTTCCGTAATAAAGTCTTCGCCCGCGCAGCTACAAAGTAGAACAACTCGACCAGCTTCAACAGAACCAACTATAATTTTCTTTCTTGTATTTAAACTTTTATACCTAACTTCCGGATTTCGAAAGTTCGTTCATTATTTCCATTTCGGCGTAAAAGTTTAAAAGTTACTTAAGGAAAAAATATAAAATCACGTAGACATTACGTGTATTTCGTTGCACTATGATTGAACCATACGAACCAATCTATATAGATACATTAAATAAGATTTATTTTTTAATCAGGGTACTGTGAGATTGTACATTGAATATAATAGATTAGAGAATTAGTGAAGTCTATTCTGTCTGTTTTATATAATAACAATTTAAAATTCTGACAATCAGTACTGCCACATTGACGCAGTGGTCAGGGCGATAGGACGGTCTTCATACTGTTGCGATGCCAAAGACTCTTAAATATAACAAAAAAAGTGGGTTCGAACATGGTAACAATCAGTTAACTCTAAAGTTATTGTGCTTTAAAATTAAGATTCCCGAAAGAACAGAAGGAATTGAAAAACGCGAAAATATAGTGCAAGCTCATCGAATATTTTTTGGAGTTTATAGTGATAAGTGCTTAAGTGAACGTCAGTGTCGGAATGGATTTTGGTTCAGGAAATTTCGGTTATAATAATGAATCTGATCCTGACAACACTTCGAGATAAATAGGCATACTTCGTTTTGCGATATCACTACCATACCGAACAATGACCATAACACATTTTTGAATCATTTATATAAGGCCGGACGCCCATGGTTCCATGTAAATTAAAATTGACACGTAGATTAAAATTTCAGCGGGAATTTTTGATGCATGACAAGCCAACACCTTGTTCAGCCAGGCTACCATTTGATCCGCTCTCTTCAGGATGCTCATAAATTTGTCTTAAAAAAAGGCTTGTGAAAATAACTTTTTGGTAATAGCTTTATAGAAACAGTTTCTAACTGCTGTTTATTAATCCCTAGTTTAACACCAAGATATTTTCTCATTTTAGAAGTATTTCTGGTTAATAATCGGCTTTTGAACTTGAGATTCGCCAACCATTAGTTTCTAAGAATGTAAATAGACCTAGACCTAGGGATTTCCTCGAATCAAAAGTGGAAAGTAATAGAGAATAAATAAGACACCAAAAAGCTATCGTTAGGTAAAAATATTGAAAATACTTCTAGGTTGTGTATGATTTCAAGTGTCAACAGTATTGCAAAAAAATTAGACCTAGTTCAACATTCATATTGAGAAGATAAAGATAATTTAATGTGTTAAATTATGTCTAAACAGATTTTTTACAAGAATTTGTAGTATTGTACGAATATAGTATTGTAGTTGTATGTGCTCTTATAAATTTGTAAGATTACTTTTAAAATAATCTTCAAAATTACAGCTAGGGAATTTTATTTAGGCCAATATCAGAATATGTTTTGGTACAGTGTCGGATACGTTTTTTTTTCACAGTTCTGTTAATTTTGAAAAAAGAAACATCCATCATCAAATGTATATACACTTTTTGAGTTTTAGTTACTATGCGCTTTGTAAAATAAATCTTTTGGTAGACACATAGACATTTTTACATCCTAATCGAAATCTTAAAATGAAATTTCATTCAAATCTTCGATAACACTCTTTAAAGAGTTCCTAATAGGCGATCTTGCTCTCATTGGCTATCTTGCTAAGTATTTTGTACTTCAATATTCTGTCACATTTTGTGGGTATTTTTGGAATACATCCTTCCATATCCATTCCTTCCATCAATGCCCTAAGAGTTTCATTATTTTTTTAAAGATTATCAGTACCAACGTTAACTGAATTATAACTATTCGGTGGTTGCGAAAATCTTATGTCAAAGTAATTTTATTGTAATTTTATTACATAGCCGTCTTGATGGCGTCGTGGTGAAAGCGACAGGGCGGTCTTCTTTCTGTTGCGATAGCCGCGGGTTCGAATCCTGCTGGGGCATTGTTGTAAATTTATGTTTTGTGATTGTCTTAGGCAAGAGTGTAGAATCTGACAAAGAAAATTATCCCAGTCACGCCGGTAACCAGGCCGGGTAAGACCGGATGTTTTCTGGGATGATTTCTAAAGTTGGTCACTCGCCTGTCGGTAGGTTTAGTGTCGACGACCGTTGTTCGGAGACCGCGTTAAACTGTAGGTTGCCCAGGTTAAACCCCGAGTTATTAAAAGGAGACTTTAAAATATGTATAAAAAAATTTATTATATATTCAAACGTGTATGTTTAACCATTTGATAAAGATAAAATTTAAAAAAAATAAAAATAGGGAAGTATATATATAGCATGGATGCTTTAATATTTCGATATTCATAATAGTCATCCTTTTATGCTATGAAATCACTCACCATCGATGGAGATCTCTTTTACATTTTTTAATTTTTTTTTTACTCTTGGTATTATACTTTAGACTATTTAGACTTTATAACTAAGAAATTTAAGATAAATAATCCAAATAACATCGAAACACGTCAAAAACTTCAAACGTATTCAAATGATATAATGTGAAAATTATGGTTAAGAAAGATTAGGTGACGTCATTATTTCGTAATGTTTCTGATTGGTGTTGGACTTACTATGGCGAATTTTACGTTTATATCGCTTTTATTTTGCTTTTTTGTACTGAAATCTTAGTAATCACACTAGTAATTTAAAAATTAGTCTTGCTTTTTATTTCTATGATTTTTTATTACTGTTGTGATTCTCCTTTCCCGAGAAAAACAATGTTTTATTTTGTTTCAATACTCAACGCTTATTTCCATCACAAAAATTAAAAATGATCTATCTTATTTTTCGATAATTAAACCGAACTTAACTTATGTTATTGCTTTAGATCTATAACATCTTTGCATGATTTCAATACTCACTGTCGTATTTTTCAATAATTAAACCGATCTGAAGGAGAAAAACAATATTTTATTTGGTTTCAATACTCTATGCTTATTTCCATCACTAAAATTAAAGATGATGTATCTTATTTTTTTATTATTAAACTGAACTTAACTTATATTATTGCTATAGATCAATATCTTTGTGATTTCTATTACTGTCGTCATACCATCTGAAGAAGAAAAACAATCTTTTATTTGGTTTCAATATTCAAGGCTTATTTCCATCACAAAAATTAAAGATGATCTATCTTATTTTTTGAATATTATATATATATATATATATATATATATATATATATATATATAAATATCACTATATTTTTGTGATTTTTGTTACCGTGGTCATACCCTTTGCATGAGAAAAATAATATTTTATTTGGTCTCAATTCTCAACACTCATTTCCATCACAAAAATCAAAGATATTCTATCTTATATTTCGAAAATTGAACCGAACTTGAAATGGATTAATAACGAAGGTTTTACATCTCGCCGGTCCCTTGATGATTCTTTAAACAAGAATATTTTTGCCTCGCTTACTCGCCGCTACACTATTCTATTTCCATATAGCCGTGCAGAAAATGCCCGGAGGAATCTAATAAATTTCCGGCCAACCATTGTTATTGCATTCAAAATTCAACGGCTTAATTTTCCTTTTGGGTAAGATTCTATGGTTATCTCCTGAATAAATACTGATACTTTAACAATTCCCGCATTACTGATAACAATTTGAATTTAAAGGACGGGGGACGGAGAGGCTTTAAGTGGGATTTTCTTCTGTTTCCCGTGGTTTTCTTTAAGCCACTTTTACGCCCGAGGACCATATTTTAAGTCAACAAAAATATCTGATTATGATAATTAAGTGCTTTTATCAGATTAATTTTATCATATTAAGTCGGATGTATAGAATACCGTTACATAGAGACGAATATAATCAGTATGAATCAGTTTCAGTATATAATAACAAATAACAGTGAACTCACTTCATCTGAATTGATGATGCCAAATCGTCGTAATGTTTTTGCATCAACTCTGAGTTTTAGTTAATTGTGGTTTTGCTATTCAACAGAATTCTAATCTAAATAAGATAATTAAATAAAAAACTGTTATCAGATATAATTTATTTTAACATTATAGTACATCTAATGCATATATTATCGAAAGGCTTGAAACTACAGTTAATTATACAGTTATAATAGTTGGTAGGTTAGGTGTTTTATTATATTTACATTGAACTCTTTTACATACCACCTATGAGTTAGAGTTTTAGGCATGTTTTTTTTGTGTAGTGTTAATTAACCCAATTAACAATTGCATATCCAAATAAAATATTTTATTTTCATTATCCCATATCCCGTCATTTTAGGCTTAGTTTTTGTTTCCATTGAAGGTCATTTTGACCTCATTATATTTCTACTTAGTTTGTTTTATCACTACCTGTATACGTTTTTCTTTATACAACTAGATGCATTCTCCCTCATTCATTTGTCATATCTGTAAATGATTCAGTATTATTTCTCTCCTCAGATATTTTAACCAAATGCTCATGTATATTCTGAACAATTACGCACATGCCCGTGCATACAAATCTTTCACGCTCTACAATAATATTTCCTACAGTCACCGTATATTAATTATATACTCACCTTTAGTTGTTTCCACTCTCATAAACCTGTCTTGGAAATTCTCAGCATTGAATGCAGTCGCCAGAAAGTTTCATTCGTGTGAATAACTAAGCTATTAATTTCCAATCTCTCTAACACAATTGTTCACAATTCCATCATCTTCTTTAATGAGCCTGATCAAATTCTTTTTCAACGTTTACCTTTTTCCACCGACTTTTGTTGCTTTAATACTATTTTTGTTATCACACCCGGACTCGGTTTCCACCTCGGAAGTGCATTCTTTCGAATAAAAAAAAAGAGATTTGAAAATCGGTCCATTATTTACAGAAAAATCGGTGAACATGTATTTAAAAAAATATATACACAGCCGAACATAGCACTTCTCCCTTTTTTTAAGTCGGCTAAAAAAAGCTAAAAATATTCCAATTTCATCAAATAAATTCAGTATGTTTGTGGTTGTTAATTACTATCATCATGCCTATTGGAACCTGTATCTATGGAACCTGGTGTACCGTTATGGAGAATTATACCGTATCATTGATTATTATTATTATTTATTTATAGTACATTTACACACTTATTTCCGGAAATTATATCATTGTTAGATATGCGTGTGTTAAAAGTTTAACTCTTTATTATCTTTCTGGCAAATGTCTACACCGCATTGTAAAAGTGATCTTGGTCCTCCAGGTCATGAAGATATTAGAAAACTTTTATTTTATATAGAGAAAAGTTAAAGCCATCGAATTTATTGGTTGTTTACATTAATCTTTTGTATTTTCATCAATATATAGTTATAGCTGATCTATATACATTCAAGCAACTAATACATATATACAGTTATAGAATTTAGAATCCACTTATATAAAAAGGGACAGCACGTTTTAGACTTATAGAGGCATCCATTTTTACTTTAAAAATTTTTTCAGAATAGTACAAAACATCTTCCATGTTTCTCAAGATCAGAATTTCAATCTCTTAAAAAATATCTACAATTTTGAGCATAAAAAAATAATTTTACCCATTTTACTCCCTAATAAAATATTGTTCTTGTCTTGCAATGGTATCTGTGTACGAACACTGATAATAACAAATTATTTTAATTTATTATATATTAGGCTACAGACTTCATGTTATGAAACTTTCAAAATTAAGTGTCAATAATGTTCAACTTGTCGAGGCTTCGTCAGATTTAACCCTGTCATAAGGGAATTATACGGGACACAGTCCTTTGTCAGATTATGTATGTCATCGTTGTTCGCCTATAACCAGGGCAACTATCATTTGAAGTACGTACTTGTTATTGTCATAAAACATTGGAATTCGAATAACAGAAAACTTTCGGCGGAAATATAGCTTTTAAAATGATCCATTTAGTTTTATTTATTTTTGGTTCTATAAAGTATGTTTCCTAAAAGAATGTTTGCTTATTTTTGTAAAGGCCAATATCGTAATATACAGCTTTAAAGATAAAAAAGTCATAAAGCCATGTTGCATCTTCAAAGATCTATTAATTTTTAAAATAATATTTTAAAATAATTTTTTGAAAAGTATACCATCAAAAATTTCAGTACGTTTAGAAGTATAGAAGTATATATTATTCCAGAAAATATCTGCCGATACGACTTCTATGTTGTTGTTAAATGAATGACAGGTGGTTTCTTATAGCTCTTTGAGCTTTAGATCTACCTTGGAATTCGAATATATCGAATCAAAAAGTAAAAATAAGGTTTTTTAATATATTTAATTCATTATGATCATCATTATCATCCTCAATCCATAGGTTTAGGAGCTGCTGCGGTTAATGCCGCAGAATATATTTCAATAAATTTTGCTGCCGTTGACTGTATCTGGTTGACGTTTGTTGTAGTCTGCTGTTTGTCAGGTTACTATTTCTGATTTTGACCCATGTACTTTTTCGAGTTGTTCGCTGTTTTCCGTATAAAAGGTATATTTCACCACAGTCTTCGACACCTATCGTTGACCATTGAAACCATTGCAATTTGCATCTGCATTTTGTCCTTAACTACTGCTCTTCGAGAGAATATGAGATTTGGGCTATAGAATAAGGAAATAGATACTATATGTTTTTAACTTCTCGTTAAAAGTTTGGTGTTGTCCATTTTAAATTGTTTAGTCCACTCTTTGAGTGAAACTGTTCATTTCAGGATCGAATTTAGGGCCCCATAACATTTTATCAGAAATATAATTTTCTCATACAGCGTTTATTATTCGAGATTTTTAAAAAATTCAAGTGATACCGCTCCACAGCCGTTATATTTACATGATTTAGGTGAGTCGAACTTCTCTCGATTCCTCAAGTTTAATTCGAATCAAAGAATGTTAATACCGATTTGGATGTTAATAAGTATTGGCATGTATTTTGATCAGCGATATACGTTGGTGCAAATTTTACCTTTAACTGTTAAATTCGATGATATTGACATTTCTCTACTTTAACTTAAATAAATAACAGTTTTACTGTATACTGACGCTAATTGTGGAGTGTTCAAAATTAAAAGTTCGATATACACTTTTAAAGAAATCTGCAGCAGAATGTCATCAAATACTTTCGGAAACTTATGGTGATGCTACTGCGTCATACCCCAATTATCAGTTTTGGTTTGAAAAAACTTGGTAGACCTACAAATTTCGAAAGCAATGAACTGCAAGACTTATTGGACGAGAATCCAGCTCAAATTCTCATGTAACTTTCAAGCAGTTGAGCAGTTGATGAATAAACCATTTCAACATCGCGAAAGTTTTCTGTAGCATATTGTGGCTGGCGATGAAAGGTAGATCTACGACTATGACAGTCCCAAGCGCATAAAGCCATCGGTAAGTCCAGCAAAGCCATCCACATCGATAACGAAGCGGAATATTCATAGGCATAAAGGTTTGCTATGCATATGTTGTTGTGATCAGAAAAGTGTAGTATATCAACAACTGCTGAAACCGAATGAAACTTGCTGCAGATGTCTATCGATATTAATTTACCAAATTGAACTACACTTTATTTTAAAAAAGACCAAATACAGCTAAACCGCCCTCTTGCATGACAACTTTTGACCATACGTTGCAAGAGTTGTGAAGCATATACTGTTGGAGCTCGAATGGAAAATTTTGTCACACCCGTAGTGACCAGACCTAGCGTCTTTTAATTACCACTTCATTTTCTATTCAGAACGATGCATAATAGCTTGATTTGCATACAATTTCTGCATAATTAAGTGCTGAAGAACTATAAACATTGATTTATTGGGTCAGGAAGGAGTGAAAATGTGATAGAAAGTTATGGAAAATAGTATGATCAATTTTTCTCAATGGATACCTTCTTAAGGTGAAAATATAATCACATATAAGAATAATTTTTTAATAGATTTTATGTCCTATATAAAAGTATAACTGTATATTTAACTCAAATAACACTTGACACTGAATTCCAATTTTTTCTAAATAGATGGGCGACCGTTGCTTTACTTTAAATTGAGTCCTCACTGTGTATTCAATTTCTGACCTACTTTTTTTTATTGCAAATGTAGGCTAAAACTGTCAAGGTGGGAAAAGTACACAAATATGGGGTAGATAAAATCAAAATCAGTCTGGTGGGTTTTCCTTTTCGGTTGGTTTGTGTTTTTTTGTTTGATCAAGGTTTATTTTTATAGGGTCTACGTGAGAATAGAGAATTTGCGCTCCAGATTGGATTACACAAAACCAAGAAATAACGAAATGAATGTGAAATATGACGAGAGGTGTTTTTTGCCTCGTTTTCCGCCTATAAATTCTCAATAATTTCTAACAGCGAGTTTCTGTTCGAGGAGTTTTTATTTCGAAATATCCGAAGAAAAGTTTCTGTACTTCTTGAGTCAAGGGTCTTGATTGTACGTTTTAAATTCTGATTATATATAGGGTGTGTCAATAAGTTTTTTGTAATTTTGAGATATTACTTTGATATGTGGTATGTATTATTTTCAAAGTATTGTCCATAGTTACGACTTTTCTGCTTCTTTTAGCTCGTATCCGTTTTGTGTTAAAAAAAAATGTTTTGTCCAAAATTCCATCCTTTTTTCAACTGCTGTTCGGTTATGAGTCATTAACTGAAACAAGTGATATTTGAAGGGAATAATGTTTTTTGAATATAGCAAGTTGTTTCACTTAGGTTGACATTATCTTTTTCTACTAAATAATAATCAGTGTGTGGCACCTGCAGATTTCTTAGCTTCTCCAGACGTTTTTTGATGTATTATTAAAATATGAAAAGAGATAAACCAATACAATATGATTACACAAGTTAAATGTATATAATAAATAAATTAATTAAGACATAGTATATGCGGTAATCGCTAGATAGTTTAATCAACAGCTCGATAAAAAGTATCCCCACAAAATGTAATCCCGTCTTCTCTATATCTGAGATAAGTGAATGTCCCCCACTGCAGGCACTATAAATGGCTTCAAGCATGTCATAAAAAACAACAGTTTAGTGTTATAGTTTACAGCAGTTCATAAATTTAAATCCACAGGGCATAAAAACTTTAGTCGTAAAATTTAAGTTGAAAATATTTATTTTGAAGAAAAGAAATTTATAAACGCTGACCCCGAAGTAATTTTGTAAAAGAGAATATCTATTATATGTCCTGTATATGCTGTTAGGATATAGATATTTTACGGTTGCATTATTATGATATCTAGGATATACACAGATGATAGTAAAAAAGTAAGAATTTACTTCCAATTTGATTTCTTACAATTTATTTTTCTACGGGGTGTTTTCAAAACGTAAAGGAAAATACGCTTGAAATGGAGCTCGTTATACCTATTGTCATAATTTTTTATTTGACAAGCATACTTAGAAATTATCTCCAGGGTTACAGCCATACTGATTATTTTGAGTTATGCCATATGTTGAAGAATTAACGCGAGTATTCTGTTGGGGAATTATTCATTTTTTATATTATAACTGATTATTATAATTAGTTTTTTATATTCGATAATTGCAGCAATTTTTTGAGCAATTGTCAGATTATGCTGAATTCAATTCGAACTATTTCTACGCATATGATCATGGCTTATATTTTTGATTATTTGATTGTTACTCTATGATCTTGCATATGTTATGAGGTCACTTAAATTAACGATGCTTTTAGGCACAAAAATTCTTCTTGTTTCGAGCGCTCACAATTATTGAATTCGCTATACCAAGTTTTTGTAATGTTGTAGGATTAACAAAAAATCGCGCTCAAATTGCACTTAATTTGTTTGAATTTGTTTAAAAGTTTCTGATGAAGATGTAAAATGAAATCTGAAGTATCTAACTAATTATATTATCTTCTGCACTTTTATTTACGGTCTATTTTCAATATTAATATTAATATTAATTTAATTTAAGCATACTTTAAACATAAACAAACTTCTGTTTCAATGTGCATATTTTCTTATAAATATATTAATATTCAATGAAAATACACTTCAAAGATAGACAATATGTGATATTAACGACTTAGTATTAATAGAGTAAATACAAAAAAATAACAGATAGGAAATTTACAAGGAAATTAATTAATATTTGCTAAATTTAGCGCCGGTTCTTATTTTCGTACAAAAATCTCAATTAATAAAATCGGAACTTTGAAACGTCTAATTTTAGACGGCAAACTAATCATAAATTCAAAATAAAATACGCTTGAGCTTATAAAGAGCAGTCGGTGGCGCTTCTAAAGATTATGCTAGGGTTTGAAGTTTGCTCGGATGCCCCAAGGATTCGGAAATTTTAATAATTCGAATTATGGTCACCGAACAAATAATTCCTCATAATTAAATTAACAGTTAACGTTGGATTACTAATAATTACTGAAATAGTTTAATAGTAATGCTACTATTGTTATCTGTGTATCGGATCTCGAATAAACATAAATGTTTGCTTAATATATTTTTGCAAACTGAACTAAGGCTGTTCTAATCAATTTTTATAATGTTTTCGTTTAATAATTATTTGTTAAGACTTTTATTGCCTTCAACAACATTTTTTTAAATCCTCATCTTTATCTTCTCATCCAACTGCTGGTGACGCGGCAGGCCAATGGACAAGCAGAAAATTCTTCACTAATTATTGTTGGTGATCGGTCGCATTCTTTTTAGTCTCGTTAATTCTCCAGTCATAATGCTCTGCAGTGCGAAGAATACTCACGCCAATGAAGAATGCTAGAATCCCAACATATTTACCAGCAAATATAGCGCTATTATCATCGAACATGTGATCAGACATGGATTTTGTAGTATCATATTGCACGCCATGTCTGTTTTTAAAACTTTTGGCATTATTACAGCTAGTGCTATTTTAAAACCAGTGGAAACATGTAGAACTTCCTAGGGATGTTCAGTTTCCAAAGCTGCACAAAATGAGGGCCAGTGTACACTCTCCATATCTAATATGTACTTCTAAAGCCCGCCTGCTCTTGGAAATATTGTCTGAAAGAAATATGGATATTTTTGGCCCATATTTTTTTTTACCGTTATATCGATATATAAGATTACTCACGTTGGAGAACCGTTGGACCAAGTATGTTGAAATCAATAAAAAAAATTAAATATCGCAGTATTTCATTGTCAAATCGAGAACTTTTTATCATTACCTTACAGGTATGTCATTTAATCAAAAAATATTTATTTAATACGTATATTAAATATACATTTTTGAGTTTATGTTATTTATCAGGGAGCACACAATTTAAAACTAAACATTAATCTTTACTGTAATTTGTGTCTGTAATATGAAGTGAAATAGTTTTAATAGTTTCACCATAGAACATCATATGTAGCTTTGTTTTGGCCAAACATTATTTTTCCTTTAGTAAATTAGGTGTTCTGTCACTAATACTTACATCCAGCTAGTTTGAAACTGGCTTCGACGAGTAACCCTAAACTTTAGTTGTTTCTTTTAATTCAAGACCATAGTAGTAGACCCAAGATTCCGTATAACAGTGTCCAAAAAAATATGTCCAATAGAACAATGAATTCACGTTATCAAAATATATGACAACACAACGTCGCAATGTTGTCATGATGATGCAACTATCAGAATCTCTGTTAATGCCAAGTAAGTAAATTGTTGATTTTTAATGTATCTAACACTTATTCATGATTGCACTGTGTATGTGTTTGAGGGTTTTCACCCTAATCGAAGGTGTTATTTTAGAGAAGGTTTTTTCTTATTCCAGAATGACCAGCTAGTCTGGTTCTTCTACTGATGGCCTTTTGCTGATGTCGCTTTGGGTTCGGGATAGGGAAGTGTTTTGCGGCCGACAGAGACCCTGCGTTACGACTGAAATTTTAGGTGGCTATCTACCGGGGTTTGTGGATGGGTAGGGATTTTATCAAGACCTTATCGTCTTCTAACGCATATAGGGAGAAACTTACACTGGGCATGTTCGTGAAACTCTTCACGAACGGGATGCCTGATTCGAGGTGAGTGTTCCACGTTCCTCATGAACCATGAGGCCTTGAGTAACGTGCGGTCTTTTTTTTGGATTGGAACACTTGAAGTAGATCAAGTCGTCTCTCAGAGATGTATTTGTACCACACCTGTGCTCCGAAGGGGCAGATTGGACGGACTAGCATTTTATACAAAGTCGCTTTCTGGGGAATTGGGAGTTTACTTTTTCTGCAGAGGAGTGGGAAGAGTAGACTGTACACGCCGTTGTCTTTGAAGAGAGCGTGCTGGATTTGGGCTGATCATTGGAATCTGCGGTCGAACTGGAGACCGAGGTATGATACCTTCTGGAACTAGGGGTCAGGAACTATCGATTTTTTTATCGGAGGCGATAAGCGGAGCTCCTTGCTGTGGAACAGAACAATCTGAGTTTTGCACGGGATTATCTACAGCCGCCGACATTTGTAATACGCAATCGGTTGGTTCAGTTGGACTTGAAGTCTTTAGCGGATGGCGTCCGGACTGTAACCGGTGGTAAACTTGCTGGATTCCTGCGGAGATCTGTTTTCGAGAAGAGATTGCATCACCGATCTCACTTGAAAGGATCTACCGTCCAAGTATGAATCTATCAGGAAGATTAGGTCATTTAATAGACCAAGATGGTTTACTTTGAAATACTTTTATGCCATACTTGATCGAAAACTTTGAAAACATCTAAAAAGATGGCTACAGCTTTGCGACCTTTTTTTCATGCCTGGTGAGTGGTTGGAAATACATATTCTTGAGTTTTCTAGGAACACGTCCCAGTTTGCTACTTCTTAATTTCCTTTGAAATAATTGTATGAAATTGTGGTTATATCGAGAACACATTACTGATAATAATTACACACTTTTTTTTATACATTTCATATATTTGATTCCGAATAGAGCCAACGTCATGGTGATCTTGATTGTTCATCCGCTTCGCATTATATTGTTGTTCACATTTTGAGAAATTTTAGTCACTATATTTATATTCAGTGTAGTTGCAACACGCTAAAAATATTTCCAATAAGAAGCCAGAAACTCAAGATTTTGTAATTTCAATACTTCTCTAATAAATTTTACTGACCAGAAAGCTCCCAGTATCTTGCTGCTAGTCGAAGTAACTGATTAGAAACACAATCTGTTTCTGACTATTACTACTAACGTTCGGAACTATCGGATGAAAACAGTCGAAACAGTCGATAGTAAAAAAATAGCGACTGAAAATAGTAAGTACTATAAAAATAGTAATTACTATTTTCAGTCAAATGTGCGGTTCGACTGTTTTTTTTCAATTCGTGATGTAAGACGAAGATGTACGAATCCTTTCCTGTATAAATTATGAAAGAGGAAAGGACGGAGATAATTGCTTGGGGCAGTCAATTTTATAACTGGTTAATTGAAAAGTCCCAGCCTACCATAGTAAAACACATTTTTTTGGCAAAGTTAATTTTTTTTATTCAACATAATTCCCTTTAAGGGTGATACACTGATTATAGCGACCTTTCAACTTTTCGATACCATTTTTATAGTACGATATGTCCTTTGCTTCAAACTAGGCCTCAGTTTCAACGATCACCTCTTCATTCGACGAAAATTTTTCGTTTCCTTTTTCCGCGTTTTCCCACGCTAGTAACAAAATCAGCCGGACCAAAAATAGCGTCTGAAAACAGTCACTGATAAAAAGTAGTAAAATCAATCGAACCAAAAATAGCGACTGTCGATAGTAAAAAGTACTCAATAACTAAACAGTTAATAGTCAATTTCAGTCGATAGTTCCCAACACTAGTGACTATTTAGTGGCATTGACATTTGACATTTGTCAGCAGAATTTGACAACCTGGAGAATTTTATTTCTTTATTTCTTTTTAACTAGAATAAAATGAGAGGGAAAAATACTCATCTGATTTTGAATGGAATTGAATGGAAATTTGCAATAAGCAATAAATTCGAGGTTAATAATTCGGCGAGTTCACTGCTATTTTGGACGGACTGTCTGTGTACGTGTGTGTGAGTGTGTGGGTGTAGCCGTTAAGGTCAAATTGGAATTTCGACACTTCAATTTGCGAAATCTTTTCTTACCAATCAATGCCTCAAATCCAATTGTTTTTCTATTCCACACAGCCCACATAACATATATATATATATAAGCGAATTATTATTTCGGGACATCCTAATTGTTTTGTTCATTGGGCCGTAAAATTTTGCTAATTCAAATCGTCGTAACTTGTTTCGTCTACTTCGCCCGGATCGAAACGAACGATACTAATCAGGTTTTAGAAGGAAAGAAAAACAGGTTTTTTAGTATTCCGTCGACGATTTATATATATACTAAACTGAAAAAACCTTCCCTACGTGATTTGTTTTAACGAGTCTAAAGGCAAAACTGGGAAAAGAATTGTCTTGACGAAAATTGTGAATCGCCTTTTTTTCTTGCCATCTATAAGTGTATTAAATTGTGGTTGTTTTTATACATTTTTTTTACTTAAATGAATTTTTCTGTCTTTTACATCTGTTGTCTGGTTTGGAGAAGTTTCCGAACTAAAATGTGTTTTTTGTTTCGTCGGGAGAAAAAGAAAACAAAACGGCCTGTCGAGAATTTTAGTAGTTTTTTGTCACATGTATCTTTACTTATTTGAAAAGCCAAGGTAATCAAATGAATTGAGGTCTAGATTTGTTTGATCTGGCATTTGTAGGAGTAGGATGGCTGTAATAAACAAAATATTTAAGATAGATTTAGAGAAAAAGCTTTTTACACTATATCAGATTTTCTGCCTGTGCGATTTTTGAAATTATATGAATTATATGGAATCATTGTTCAATATTTATTCAGTTTTACAAAGGTGGCGCAACTGCGGTCAAATACGTTACTAGTACGGAAATACCCTATTTCCAGTTGACATGAACAAACTGTTGCAATTAATATTTAAATAAGAATGTTGTTATTGGAGTATACCTGCCCAGCAATATTCCTGGATGTCTCGCAAGCTTTTGATCGGGTTTGGCATTTGGGATTAATCTGTAAGATGAGCAAATTGTTACCGCGTAACTACTGTCGATTGCTGGAGTCATATTTATTCGGAAGAAAATTTAGAGTATCGCACGAAATGGCGTTCTCGTCGGAAAGGTAGCGTCTTAGAACCTCTCCTGTATCTGCTCTACACTGCTGACATTCCAACAACAAAAGAAACACTTCTTGGAACCTTTGCAGACGACACAATTATTATGGCAAAAGATATATCTCTGCCTATCTGCTCTACACTGCTGACATTCCAACAGCAAAAGAAACACTTCTTGGAACCTTTGCTGACGACACAATTATTATGGCAAAAGATATATCTCTGCCTAGAGCAATAGAAAAAGTGCAAGGTGCAGTCAACAAAATCTACAAATGGACGAAAGATTGGAACATTCCACTTAATAGCTCCAAATCTGTCCACGTTAATTTTGAATTAAGGCGAAATAATAAAAACTTAATTATATCACTCAATGGATGCCCGATTCCTCAAGCAGAATCAGCAAAATACCTTGGAATCCATCTTGACGGTAGATTAAATTGGAAGCATCACGTTAGACAAAAAGCAAAACACATTAGAACCAAAATAAAACAACTATACTGGTTAGTCGGAAGATACCCTCAACTTGATCTAAAATAAAAGAGGTTGATCTATAATACAATTATAGAGCCAATTTGGACCTATGGGGTGCAAATATGGGGTTGCACTAAAAATTCAAATCAGTTAGTCATACAGCGCTGTCAAAACAAGGTTCTTCGATTGATTACCAATGCCTATCGCTATGTAACCAATGAAGACCACGATGCCTGCACGATGACCTGGAAATCAAATGGATTTGCGAAGTTGTGCAGGATTTCGCATTGAAACACGAAAGAAGATTACTAAATTATACTAACGTGGAAGCAGTACAACTGCTGAACAGCGCGCAGGATGTCAGGAGATTGAAACGAACAAAACCATACGAACTTATATAAAGTGTATACATTTAGTGTAAACTATAGCTATAAGTTAATAATTAATAAATAATTATAATTTTATATTTGAGAAATACATACTGATGTATTTTCTCGCACTCGTCTTGCTTGTTAATTAATTCAAGTACATCAATCTATTGTACTAAGCGTATCTAATAAAGAAGTTATAAAAAAAATTGGAGTATATTATTTTTACTACAGTGCTTAAAATAGTTTCTTACTAGTTTCTTATCAATTGTCCCTTGTTTTATTTTATTTTGCACAAAGGTTACTAATTACGAATTAGTTACTGACCCCGCCAATTGTTGTTTTGTTAAAATGGGTAGTTTATTTATTGATTTTATATTGATTATAACAGAATATTGTAAAAGTGGGTTTACAATTTCAGTTTCAGTTTAGAGTTCAGTGTCCTTTGTGATATCTAGGTGATAGTTACAAGAGTAAAAAGGAAACAGGATAGAGGTAACTCTTGATCAGCGAAGATAGGAAGCACGATACTGTCTATATCTTGTATCCGGAAGGGCATTATATGCGCCAAATTGTAGAAAAGATCGGAGTTTCACGTGGTACATTATACTCTTATATAAAAACAAACTGTTATTGAAAATCAAGACCGGAAGAAATCTAGACGTCTTTAATCTGCAACAAAACAGGAAGAAGTGTGATGTAATATAATCGAAAAGAAATAGACGTTTAACTCACATCAAATTATCGCTACTTTAAGTAAAATACGAAAAAACCGTTTCAACTACTTTTACAGAAGAGACGTTTACTGTCTGCTGACCTGGGGGTTTGCGTGGTAGACAATAAATCGATTTTAACTAGCTCCTATAAGAGAAACAGCTTGACATACATAAAAAATAGTCAGAAAAATAGTGGGAAAATGTCCTATATATGTAAAGGAGTTCCAAATTTAAAAGGAAAAACTGAAAATTTCAAAAGGCTAACAGGTTTTTGAAGCGTGCGCTGTATAGGACTCGTGCACGCTGTGTGTACGTGATGGTTTGGTTTTTTCAAAACATACATCAGGAAAATGCTGTGTGTAACAAAACGAAACGTGTGTTTATAAAAACGGATCGAACAATGGAATGTCCATCACAATCGCCAGACCTCTTTCCTATCGAATTAGTTTGGTACGAGCTTGGTATGAACTTTGTTTGATATGCACACTTGTTTTACAGTGATTGTTTACAATGCAAATGGAAAACATTAGGCTCGGAGTAATTAAATAATCTGATAAAGAGAAGAACACTTTAACTAAACGGTAGTCTAAAGTTAAGATATGTAAGTGATAACTTGTAATACTGTCGTTTTTTTAAAATTACTTTAAGGCTTACAAACTATCGAATGATAGTGTGGCATATTTTCGGACACTCGATCTTTTTAGAATGCTTATATGTACATAATATGAACTTTAATAATGTGATGAACTTTTCATGTTAACCATGTTTTTTGCTAGGTGTACTATACTAGTTTGATCAGCTTAGAGACTGTCTCCTTTAACGAAGAACGAACTTTTTGTCTTCTCTGGCGAATATTTTGTTAAAGTTACTCACACAAGAACGATATATCTTTTGAGGCCCTCCACGGATCGACCCATTTTGTTGGTATATTTATAAGCAGTGCTCAAGAACTGCTCAGTGTTGACAGGTCACGACTCATATGCCGAAACATGTAGTAATCAGATGGAATTAAATCTGGATAAAGGGCGAGGGGGGTAGCATTAAACCAATTTAATGTTTCCAAGTATGATTTTACCGGTTGTGCAACATGTGGTCGAGCTTTGTCATGCTGAAGAATAACGTTGTTGTTTTTACTCCTATTCCGTCCATTTTTCGCATAATACTCTGCTAAAACGCTTCAGTTGTAGTCGAGAGCGGCTCTTATTGTGTATCATACTGGTTTCGGAGTGGTTTCTTATGTCACTTCATGATGTGGATCATCCACTCGATGACGATCCACATCTCAAATCCAAATCCAAAACTTCATGCAAATGCGATATTCTCGGTACAAATTCAGATATTTTGAAGACACTGAAAAAACTTTATGTTTACACTTCCACCACGAAATGATACATACTGAAAAGTGAAGCCAGTCCGTGAATTTTCAACATTTTAAGTTGGTTACAAATGTATCCGTGCGATTTAATAATGGTAACACTATAACTGTCTACAAAATGCGGTCTACAGCTGTACAACAATTAATAACGTCTCGCCGAAGAAAATAAGTTACCATATCGTCGAACCATCGAACCTCCCACAGCGTCGTTTACGGAAGCCCTTTTCTAAAAATAGCTTGTCTTCAACGTAGTTCATATACCACGTTTAAGTGCCAAAGCAACGGTATCTGTAGGACCGAAGAATATCGTCAGCCGTACCAGCGCACAGCCATATAAATCAGTTTTATTCATGTTTTGTCTTCTCCATATATTTCAAAGCTCTTTGTATTTAACATACTTATTTATTTGATTGATACATCTATATTTTATATTTAATTTTTTTTTTCATACCTTTTTTGTTTGTTTTTTTTGTTGTGAATTGTATGTAAAATTCTGGCGACCTTGAGGCATGTCGAATTTTACATCGTGGAATAACTGTCTTCAAAATACCGAGAAATATAATTCCAGATGTTGAACACGGGCGGTGAGCCAGCAGCGACAACTAGCACACGATAACATCTGGGAGATTATTGAAGGGTACTTTCGATCATTCAGTGACTGACCAGCGCTCAGTTTAGACGTGCCATCATCGACTGCCCAAACCTCGCCTCCAGGTAACACCGCTGCCATCCGTTTTATATATCTGTATTTTCCGCTTTTTTATATGACGTCAATAAATAACAGTGACATCATGTAAACCCCACTGTTTCATTTCGATTTACCTCTATTCACCTAGCCATATAAATTCCCCTAAACCATGTGTTGCAATTGCTTTAAAATTAATTTATAGGCCTGATATTTTTTCATATATCCTCCGGAAAAATGTTTTTATCTTAAATCTAAATTTGTGACGTGGTCGCTCTATTTGCAATATATAGAGCATTCAAAGTATCACTAGAATAGTTGAATATTTAAATCGGCAACGGTCCAAGGTAAAAATCCGCCGACCTCTCTCCATAATTTAATCAGTTCCGGTCATTTTTTGCCATCGTCCGGGGCCTGAACTGTTGCATACACATGAACATGCATGCATAAACTTTAAACGAGCGTGAGTTCGCCGCTGCCGTCTGCGACGGAAGGCCGACACGTCATTATTCCGGGGAGAGTCGTGCGTTAAAATCGTTCCGTTACACGGCCAACTTGTCACGTTTAACGTAATTAAAAAATAATTAGGGTGCTATTTGTTTAAAACGGGAGGGCGAGGTCACGGTTCCCTGGAATTTACAATGCGGCATTAAAATTATATTAGCTCCTTTTTTTCGGTCGTATGTTTTCGGCCACTTTTAATTCCGACTTTTGACGGAAAAAAGGGGGTCGCCCGGTTCGCAAATTAATACGTTACTAATTCGTTCTCAAGTTGTAAGTTTACTTCTTTACGTTTTTGGGGAACTTAAATTAAAATGTAATTGCTGTCCTTTTTTTGCTGCAATGCTTCTATTTCTATTTGCTTTATTCTATTACTAATTGCTATTACAAATTGTGAAACTGTCTTAATACGGTATAGGTTGTAGGTCTAATTCTAATCTCATACTTTATATAATAAAAACTATTCTATTCCTGATAATAGACGGAGGTGTACGAATTCCTTCCCGTACTAATTGTGAAAGAGGAAACGATGGAGATAATTGTTTGATATTCTATAGTATACAGATCAGTTCACTTAAAATAATTTTGAATTGGCAAGCGGCAGTGTGACAAAAAGAAATATAATAATGATCCAAAATATATTTAATAGCATTTTAATATTCGGACTAACAATGATATAATATAGTAAAGGTAATCGGATTAATTTTATTTCAATCCAACATGCCCTTACTTTTTTATCAACAGGAATAATATATAAGGAATATCTTATTATTAGGAATCTTATTACTCTTTGCAACTTGAATTTTAACTTGAAACAAATTTTAACATTCAAAAGGCTTGAACAAACATCAAGAAATTTAGACAAGCGAAAGATTCTATCAAATAGTTGCCAAGATAACATAAATGGTGTCAAAATTATTTCATCAATGGAAATGTTGTTCTTTTTACTTTATTACATTAATAAATATCGTTAAAAAATAGAGTTCCAAAATGTTGCTATATTACTGTACAATATATTGTTATTTATAATTATTCTACAAACAAAAGATAAAACCATATATATTACATATACATCTATCTATGCATAAATTATTTTATTTATTTTCAAGGTCGCAGTTAAAACTACAAAGCCAGAAGTTTAAAAATCAGTAACCGAAAATAGCGACTGAGAGAGTCGATAGTAAACAGTAGTAAAATCAGTTAAGTAAAATCAGTTAAACCGAAAATGGCGACTGACACAGTCGATAGTAAAAAATAGTCAATTACTAAACGTCGATAGTCGTTTTCAGTCAAATAGTTTAAGTTTTTGTTGAAATATTGGAATATGATGGAGCCCGCTTACTGGTTTTGCTGAAACAATTTAAAAGTGCTGTTTTTATGTCAGTGACAAAGAACGATCTGGATCACTAAAAAAGTTTGAAAACTATGCTGCTGTATGAAGCTGCTGCCGACGGGAACTACCAGTTAAGGAACGCAGAGGGAATAATCAACAAGGAAACCGTCACAAAGATCAACCAGTGGTCCTATACGGTGATTGACTATGAGGAAAGTTATACCCAGGATGGCAGCCAAGAAGATGGCGCCCAATAAAGCGGCCGGTTGGAGATCAGGGAGGAAATACGATAAGGAATTAGCGAACGAAGTGCGCAATAGCGTCGCGACGGTGCAGAACAGGCGCTCGGAGACCCGTCCGTGAACCGTTCCCGAGACTTACGTAGGAAAGACCAGCTCAGAGCTTTAACAAGCACCAGAGCCATAGACAAATGGCCTACATTTCAAATTGTATGAAGCTGCAATCTTGATTAAACTAAAATCAGCTCTCAAATAACTTAGCAGTTGATGAATCAAGTGTTTTCAGAGGTCTACATATGATAGGAGAAATCCAAAAGGAGGGAAAATATCATATAAAAACGAAGAATTTTTGGTTGCTATATTGTGACTGGTGATGGCCAAAAAGTCAAAGTGCGGAATATTCTTGGCTATGAAGTTTTGCTGTGCATATGATAGAATGAGCAAGATGTGGCGTATTAAGACCTACCGAAATCAAACGAAACTTACTGCAGATGTCTACTCAGCGCAATTAATAAAATAAACGATGTTTTCGTGTAAAAAATATTAGTAATAGCGTGTAATCAAGGCAGTATTGAGGTCATAACCTCTAAGATGACGCTAAATTACACATTGTTCACCGCATCATGTTGCGCATTCAGCATACTTAACAGACATATTATATCTGACTATCCCTTGTTTAGATCAATGTAAGGCTTGGTTGGCATGGTTTCAAAATACTGAAGAAGTGCTATAATGGCTCGATGATTAGACCGCTGCCAACCCAAAATCATTCTTTCGACACGGTCACACATTGCCATCTTGCCAAAAATATGTGAGAAAGTTGTATAAAAAGATAGAAAATATGATACCGAATTTTCAGAATAAATTTTCACAAACCATATCAACTAAAAAATGAAACTTAGAGACGATCTCAGAAGATATTATTGGCATGAATATGATCTTATATTGTCTTGTTTTTTGTCTGATTTTACTCTATTGTCCACAAATATTTACAATTCTATATTAAAATCATATATCCGAGATTCTATCCAAATATCTCTGCAATAGAGACCGGAGAATTATGTCGTAATATTGTTTTTGACTGATTATTGTAAAAGCAGCAACATTTCAATCAAATAATATTTGCGCTTTTGGACATTTGAGTGCTGGCTTTGAAGATTTGAAAATAGGGATATCTGATAAAAAAAACATGAACTGTATAAAAATAGTTTATTTAACAAGCTTTTGAACAAAAGTTTACAAAAAAAGGAAATTATTCAAAATACCGAAAAAGAAGGGAATGATGTTTAAGGAAGCATTTCTTAAAAGCTATATTATAACAGGTTTAACCATTGATTAACTCATAAACACAAAAATAAAATACACAAGTATAAAATCAAATGTAAAAACAACTTCATTATGCCAAAAGTTCGGTCTTGATCTACATTACAATACAATTTTTATTACTAAAATTATTGTATTAAATTTATTCAAATATGAAGTTTTATACCTGGTGCTACAATAAATAAATTTGTAAATTATGCTATCTAGATAAACCCTTTCAGTTTCTAAATAATTTCATTATACTATTGTAAATAATTAACCAAATTTTTCAAAAAATACGGCGCGATAATGATGCTTATTCAACATGCTAACATTTTTTGTAATTTTAATAACTCTTTTTGCTAATTTTGGGGAACCATTTCTTGCTGTCACGCCCTTGCTGGAGAGCAGAAACATTCTTTGAGCTCTTAATTTGTTGCAAATTTTATCATACATTAAACATTTTAAACATTAAGCA
The DNA here is from genome assembly GCF_030347505.1 of Rhynchophorus ferrugineus. Taxonomy (NCBI): domain Eukaryota; kingdom Metazoa; phylum Arthropoda; class Insecta; order Coleoptera; family Curculionidae; genus Rhynchophorus; species Rhynchophorus ferrugineus. The sequence continues at coordinate 24,104,357 of NW_027472581.1, read as the reverse complement.
GCATTAAGCGTACCAACTGGTATCCGTGGTCAGTGGTCAGAGATATATCCAAGACATATAAATTCCAATTTGGTCGGAGTGATTGGTATTGTATTTTCCTATTTTGTATATTATGGTTATAAGAACTATAGACAATATTGAAATGTTACGAAGAATTTGGGAGGTACATACTGAAACTCTCACTTAATATTAAATGTTGTTAGGAAGAAATCTGCAACTGACAGAATTCACTGGAAGCATATTGTATAACGTCGTCTTGCACCAAACTAGATTTACTTTATTACCTTTTCACACTTCCTGACTTATTATTATGACCTCCATATATATTCTCCGGAATTGATTAAAATTATCTCCTGAAAATGAGAGATAAATAATTTATGGCCTTTATTTTAACATTCTAATAATACCGTCCCTATCTTTGTCTTTTCCGAGTTTGTTTAAAAGTTATACATATATGCATTAAGTTTTATTCCTCTCCTTCCTCCACGAGAGGTAAAAGAATATCTCAGGAATTTTTATTGGAATTGGCCGACAGATAACTTTGATTTTTCAGAGGGAAAAATCAGTCTGTTAAAAGCACGGATATTGGCGGATGAATGGAATAATTTCAGCCGATTTGCTGTTACATTTATTTATATAGGTTTATTGTTAATTTTGCTTCGATTTTGGGGAGTTTTAATGCTGTACGTAATATGGTTATATTCGAATTGAAGCGAACCATTGTTATAATAAATAATTAAATTGTTTGTTAGAGTCCGCTTGAAATGTTCTGTAATTATTTTGAGATTCGGTTTAACATTATGGGTAAACAATACACGCTATTGAAATACATACTACGTTCGTTTATTTGGATTATAGAATATGATCGGAATTGTAATGTCAGTTAAAAATAATGTTACGGCAGATATAGTAACATAAATAGTGTTAGCTGGTTGTGTTTGACCCAATATTATTCGTTTTGTCTTTCGAAATGGTACAAATTTGGCGCTTTAGGAATCATGAAGAATTAAATAAATTTAAATATTTATAACATGAATTTATTGGTTTATCAGCGAGTTAATTACATAATTCATTAAGACAACTTCAAGCAGTTGTTACAATATTAACTCGATCTATTTATAGAATTGTAGTTCTATTTCAAGAAACCCCAAAAAAAAAAGTTTTTTATTAATTTTTAGACATGTTTACATATAGTCTTTTCAAAACACTAGTGATACACGTGACCTGTCAGAACGTCGCAATGTTGCCGCAGTAACTCTGAGTTTTTAGTACATGTTAGCTCTGACATATAACAAAATTCTAATCGAAATAAAATAATCAAAAAAAAAAATGTTATGTATTATTATTTATTTTAACCTTATTGTACATCTAATGCATATATTATCGAAGAACTTAAAACTACAATTAATTACATATCCACAATAATGTTCAGGTGAGAGTTGTTGTATTATTACATAGTATACATTTAACTTTTTTCCACACTAGTATAGGTAGAGTTCTAGGCGCTTTTTTATTTAGTTTTATCCCCTGAAGGCCTAATTAACAATTGTATATTTGAGTAATGTATTTTACTTTCATTAGAGAGCACATTTATTGTTTACGCTTAGTTCATGTTTCCTTCGATGCAATGTTTCCTTGTAAACTCATATTAGATATTATAATATTGCTCCTTACTTTGTCCTGTTAATACATATTTACATCTTTTTTGATAAAACTACATTAAAATCACTGCATTCTGCTTAATGCATTTGCCATATCCGCAAAACAGTTAGTATTATTTCTCTTCCTCATACATTTTAAACAAAGGTTCATGTATATTCTGAATAATAGCACACTTGTTCATAAAGCTTTCACACTCTATAATACAATTTCCTACAATTAGAGTATTTTAATTGTATACTGACCTTTAGTTGTTTCCTCTTTCATCACCATTCTGTCTTGATAGTTGTCAGCATTGCATCCTAAACCAACATTCATAAAGATTTGTTCAATCACTGTCACTTTCAGAAATACTAATCACGTTAATAACCAAGCTGTTTATTTCCAATCTATCAGAAACATGTTGAAGATTCTACCATTTGTCAATTTCTTCTTCAACGTTGTGTCTGATCGAGCTCACACAAATCGAAGGTGTTATTTTCGACACTGCCTCTTTCCGTTAATCCAGACAGTTCTGGTGTGAATATCCTCCTCGACTAACTAACTGAAATCTATTGTGATAATTATTCGCAATACCCCATATCAACCCAGTTGGATTAAAAATGCAGTTATGGGGAAGACTTAATACTCTGTGGCCATAACATTCAGTAATACGATCTACCATGTATCTTTTCTCAGGCTTATTTCTAATAATGTAAATTACATAAGATATATATTATATTTCATTTATATTTATCGAATAACTTGATTGAAACTTGTTAAATTGATTTAAATTAATTTGAAAAAGTTTATTCTTTAATATGGTTTCCTCTTATATTATGTACTTTAAGCAATTCCTTAATTACAGCCTTTATTGATGCACTTGTTGGGATTTTCTCCACCAGTGTACTATATATGGTGGATATGGTGCATTGTACATAACAATAACTGAGGGGTCCTCCAAGTTCTTTAAGAGCTGGTTTTCAAACTACTGCAAAGACAAGTTATAGTTCACTTCTCCATGGAAGTCACCATTGGACTTCTGCACCAGGAATAGAATCATTCCTGTTTCCAGCATGAAAACCTATATGTCTGCAATTAATTTTTAATAAATGTTATGACTCAAACCTTTTTCCATCAACTTTTGTTATCCTTACACTATATTTATTATCATCTTGCTATTAGCGACCCAATGAACCATTCATTTCAGAATTCATGTCTTATTTAAATATATAAATTGATATAATAATTCTTCCTTGATTTTGTGATATATTTTCAAAAATTATATTCTTTTAAAAGCAATCTGTGGAAGTTCCATTAAACCCCACCGTGGGTTATCTTTACACCACCTAAATCCTATATTACCCAACAATGTATGAACGGATGTTCTACATCCTTCAAATAGCTATATATCTTTTGGCTTTTTATGGATACCTTCCCGACTAAAAATTTTCTCTCAAATAATTGTATTAAATTATGTTTCGATTGAAAAAACTACTTACTCTTTTTATACATTTGGTATATTTGATCTCTGAGACATTAAGCTGATCTTGATTCGTCATCTGTCTCGTATAAATAAGGTTTCTTTTTGGTGAATTTAAGGTTATATTGTTTTTTCTTTTTTGAGATATTTTAGTGACCGTGTCCTTACTGATATTCAGTGTAGCTGCAACGCGCAAAAAATATTTTCAATAAAACCGCGGCGTTTTCAAATTTATTAAAACAAAGTGTTAAAACAAGGTTTGCCGGTTATAATATAAAGAAGAATTTTACAGACGTTTGGCAAACGGACAACTTTTGCCGGCCCGTTCGGATATATGTTCGAATTTCTCTAACAGCATTCTATCTCTTCTTAAATAGAATAAAACGAGAGGGAAAATAATTTCTGACTGTAACACGAATTTTGACAGACCTGGACAGAGATATTGGTCGCGTGGGTCCTTACTGTTTTGAATTGACTATATATGGTGACATAAAAAGTATTTGAGTTGTAAGTTATTAAGAGTTATTAACATGTTTAAGTCGACAGAGCATGGTTTCCATAACCACACTCCGATGAAATGACACACACTGAAATGTGAGACCTGTCAGTGAAGCGGCTTCAACATAAACTTGGTTGCAAAAGTACTCGATATATTTTAATACATAGTAATACCATATATTGTAAATCGTTTAAAATTAGTTTATAGGCTGAAATATTTATTTGGTTATACTTTCAATTTACTTGTGTCCGTTGTTTCAACATACCTCATATATTTTTAAAAGTTTGTATTATTTTAAAGTTTTTCTCTATATATTTTTAGCGTCTATTGTCAAATATTGAATTTAACCATATTTTATTCAATTATACACTTACAAAAGGGGGCGCAATTTATTATTTATTATAATACTTGCCTCTTCATTAATATTTCCTACTTAATTAAAATTCCTTCCGAAGCAAAGTTAATCGAATTTTTCGCAAAATACATATTTGCCGCCGTATTTTATTATATTTACTCATTTTCGCGCCTACGTATTGTTGGGAGCTTTTGATTCAGTTTATCCGTTAAGGAACTTGTATATTACTTAACGTTATAATATTAGCATCTTATTAATAATATCGTCTTATTTTCTGTTGGCTTTTGTCGTAGGATTTGAAATGTTTGCAAAGAGGTTGTTTTTACTGGTATAAATATTTTGAAGAAAATGAGGTCACAACACTGTTTTGATTGATAATTTTAATTCACACAAGAAAACTTCGTCAAACGTGCATTCATGAGTAATATTGACTATTTGTATTCGAATTTTGAGGTTAGCATCATTTGAGAGAATTTCCATTTTACTCCTATAATTTGTCGAAATCTATAGATTATATATATTGCTTTTAAAACTGACTGAAGTGCAACAAGTTGTGGGGAATTTGAAAGCTTAAAAACTCGGAACGGCTTCAAGATCCCAAAGATAGCGAATTTGGTGAAAAGAAAAGCATATAGTGAGTTGTTCAGACACAAAGTAAACTAAATTATTATGGGAAGTCATTATGAATTACGAGATTAATACGAAGCTGTGACATCTTGGCTACAAAACCTGAAAAAAAATTAGTATGCAAATTTACATAGAAATGTTACAAGAAAATAATATATAATACAATAATAGAAATGAAATATACATGAACAATCCTAGGGTACCCACCGTATTCAGTAGACATTGCTTCGTCTGACTACTACTTGAACCAGTCAACGCAGAATCCATATGCTGAATGAAAAAATGTAAAAAATACCAAACGTTATTATTATTAAAACTTATATTAATATGACATAAACCAGTTTAGAGCTGTTTGTTTTCGCTAATTGCGAAAAACTGAAATGTTTCATTATATCAACTGATTAATTCTTTTTAAAACCTTGACAATAGGCGGGGTAAAAGTACTGCCACCATTTTGCGCGCCATCTAGGTTATGTGATGTTTAGCTCGGTTTCACTTTAACTATTTTATTGTGTAGACGTCCATATATTATTAAGAATAAATATACACCACAAGAACGAGAAATTGTGTAAAAAATGTCCTAATCATGCGAATTTTCGACAGTACAGTACGACAGCAGACAGGCCTCGTTCTGGACGACAACGGACGTCTCGTAATGTACAATATTCACTTAGTCCAAAAATTGCTACCTAGAGATCCTGATCAACGAGTTGACTACAGCAATGCAATCCTAAGACTGTCTGGTGAAATTGAACATTTTTCGTCTAAATTGATTATGAACGATGAAGCAAATTGTCCTCTAAGTGACCACGTCAATAAACAGAACACTTGATTTTGGAGAACACAGAAGCCTCAATTAATTCTTGAAACATCATTGCATCAATGCTGGAAATATCATTGGTTCCTATTTTTTAGAAAATGACCATAGTGTTGCATTTACTGTTACTGCTGAACGGTGCCACGAAATAATTCGAAATTTTCTTGTGCCTGAAATGGAAGAGTAAGGACTAGGGGATATGTGGTGTCAGCAAGATGGGCCCACAGCACACACAGCTCGTTCAACAATTGAATTATTGAATCACGTTTTACCAGGAAGACTAATTTCGCGAAGTGGCGATATAGCATAGCCAGCCAGATCTCCGGATTTAATGGCACCAAACTTTTTCTTATGGGGTTTTTCAAAATTAAAAGTTTATGTGAAAATCCCTAAAAGATTCAACATCTTAAAGACAAAATTCGTCAAGAAATTGAAGAAATTTAGCTTCAGCTTCTAACATCAAAATGTTAGCGGGACTGTTAATTTTATCTGACTCTTTTCTGTTATCCCGTTTTCCTCTTTTGGCGTTGTCTTTTTCCTAAAAAAAAAGGATATATAGGCCGTTCCTAGACTAGTGATTATTTAACGAGTTTGTAATATGTAGGATTATCTCCGTACCCGTAGAAACGACTATATCAACAATACGGATTTGTACACTGTAGAAGTTTCATGATAAGTAGTCGTGATATAAAATTGATCTATAGTCTACACAAAGTTATTTTGTACATATGTCATGTAAATTTGTAATGTCAAACCATCGCAATATTGCCCCATCAACTCTGAGTTTTAGTTCAGTTGGGCTTTAATTTCCAACAAAATTCTAATCTAAATAAATAATTGAACAAATATGTTATCAAATATAATTCATCAAATATTAATATTTAATTTAACATTACAGTACACCTAAAAACTATAGTTAATTATACATCCACAATAACTTATAGGTTAAAGTTATAACCTCTTATCACTATTGCTTTCAAGAATTTTGCATACGCCTGAAAACCGGACGACTTTGACAGGCTCATTCGTTTACGTGTTCGAACTAATCACACAGCATTGTATCTCTTTTTAATTAGAATAAAATGAGAAGGAAAATATTGTCTTATTCTGAGACAAATTTACAAATTGCTGCCTGCCGCAATATATTAATCATATTGATAACGTATGTACAAAACAACTTTGAATAGACTATATATTGTAACCATTCCTGAATTAATTATACTTTTATTTTGAATTAATTTTATCACAAGAGTGTTAGTTTTTACATGGTCCCAGGTACTCCGGATTTTTACTTCAAAATATAATAATTTTCTTTTTTTATGGAAAGAGAAGCATATCGTTTTCCACTGGGCGCGTTAAATTATTATTATGAATTAAAACATTAAAAACTATTAGGGATCTTTCAGGTCATAACCTTTCATATTCCAGTTCACTATCTGTCGTTAATTTTGATGCTCCAGGCAGATTTTTCCCATTGACATCAAAATCGCCATTTTTCAATCGTAGAAATCAAAACCGATAATGGAATTTCTCAAATCATAGAACACAAATAATGAATGTTGAAAATGCACTTTTGAGGTTTCTCTGATTACCATTCAAAATACTGATATCTTGCATTATTTCCAGCAAATGTGGTGAATCGAAATACATGTAAGTACCTAATATTAAACAACACATTTGTTATAAATTTCGAACGCGCTTAATATAAGCAGCAGTTTTACGACCAATTTTCTGTTTAATTATTAATTAATTTGTCGAAGCCCCAAAAATGAAAAGAGATGTTTCCGAATTGAAACTATGGAGTATTGAGTAAAATAAAAAAAACTGAAGCTGCCACGAATTGACATGAAATAATAACATATTATTCTGCAGAATACTTAAGCTCCTTTTTTTTAGGTGCGATTGTAATTTCACAGTCTATGTGTATCTTCAGATAAAGAGTTTTTCTTATAACATAAATGAAATGTTTGGTCGTAATCCTGTATGAATAATATATGGCTTCCATTCTATATGCATAGAAGGATGTAAAGTTGACTTATAACGGCATACTAATAGCGGTGGGCCAATATGGTACGCCTCTGTGTCCAGTGGCGGCTTTTGCACAGGCGTGGTCCCCAGGGTATTCCGTATTATAGGCACGTATTGTCTGAGGCGCGAAGAGCCTCCGCAGAACACTTAAGCCCCTGGTTTCAGGCACTGGCCTGACCTTTACTGCTTATCGATTGCGTCCTGTTCGACGATGGGGTTTATAAACGTGTCATTCTATGCTCCGACGATTTTAATGGGGTATATTTTGTTTTTTTTTTCACCTCTCCCTCTTTCCCGCTCTCTCTTTACCGGTTCATTTCTTGCTTGATGGCGTTTCTCAATCGCTTGCTTTTATTTGTACTTTTTGTACACGCTACGCGAGCTCTAACGAACATAATTACAATATCCCTCCATTATTTTACTTTGAGGACTGTATGAATGTCGGGAATAATAACACTTATTTTCTATTTAATATTAATAGGCTTTCATAATACTTAGAAGAATTCTTGAGTTCTTGCTCGCGTGGAGATCGCATACTGTCGTCATGTTATATATTATATCGTATCTTTTTAACCGACTTCAAAAAAGGAGGTTTTTTTTTGTTCCAAAATGACCAGTTAGAACCAAGTAGTATTTTGCTGATGTCGCTTCGAGTGTGGGATAGTGAAGTATTTTGTGGGCGACAGAGATCCTGGGTTACGACCAGGATTGTCGTAGTTGGTTATCTATCGAGGTTTGTGGATGCGTAGGGATTTTATAAAGGTGTTGTCGTGTTCTAAGGCGCCTAGGGAGAACCTTACACTTAGCATATTCGTAAAACTCTTCACGAACGGGATGACTGATTGAGTGTTGACGTTCCTCGTAAACCATCGTGCATTGAGTAACGCGCGGACTTTTTTTTGGAATTGGAACACTTGGAATAGTTCTAGTTGTCTCTCAGAGACATACCCGTACCACACCTATGATCCGTACACGCAGACTGGACGGACTAGCATTTTATACAGATTCGCTCTCTGGGGATTGGGAGTTTACTTTTTCTGCAGAGGAGTGAAAATAGTCGACTGTACACGCCATTGCCTTTGCAGATAGCGTGCTGGATTTGGGCTGACCATTGGAACGTGCGGTCGAACTAGAGATCGAGATATGATACTTTCTGGAGCCAGGTTCTTGCGGTGGAACAAAATGCTTGAGTTTTGTTCGGGTTTATATCCAGCCGCCAGAATTTGTACCATGCGATCGCTTGGTTCAGTAGGACTTGAGGTCTGTCGCGAATAGCATCGGGACTGTAATCGGTTGTGAAAAAAGCTGTATCATCTGCATAAAATGCTGTGTGGGAATGAGTGGGAAATCAGCCATCTAAAGGGCAGGGGCTAGTGGAGCACCTTGCGGGACTCCTGCGGAGATATATTTTCAGAAAGAAACTGTGTCACAGATCCTCACTTGAAAAGACCTACCGTCCAAGTATGAATGAATCAGGGAGATTAGGTTATTCGGTAGACCAAGCTGTTTCGCTTTGAATACTAGACGGTTATGCCATACTTGATCGAAAGCTTTGGAAACATTTAAAAATTTGGCTCCTGTTTTTCGACGTTTTCTTAACGCCTGGTAGATTGTTGCTGTTACATGAACAGCTTGTTTCACTCTTTTCATACATTTCACATATTTGATTACTAATAGAGGCAACATCAAGATGTCCATCATCATCATCATCATCTATCGTGACTCGTCATCTGCTTCGCAGGTGGACGGTTTGTCTTAGGTTAATCTAACGTTATCTTATCCTCACTTTTTGAGATATTTTGGGCACAACATGAAAATATATCCAATATAAACCCGGGCAACTTAATATTTAATCAATAATATCAATACTTACTTCTCTAAGGCATTTTACTCGCTCTATTATCTCGTAGCTATTGGAAGTAACTGATTAGAGATGCAATCTTTTTATAACCGTGACTATTTAATAGAATTTTCACAATCAGATCTCCTTTTAAATAGAATAAAATGAAAAGGAAATATATAACCTAATTTTCAAACGCATTTGCAATTTGCATTAGGTAATACATTCGATGTCGTGTTGATATGAGTTCGTTGTTATTTTGGAAGGACTATCGACGATAAAGATAAAGCCGATTTTTCTTTCCTCGCGTGATCGACCGCATTTAAAACTCACGTACGAATATCCGGTGTACTTTGTTATACATTTTGCTTGCCATTTAGGGAATATGGCCAAAACGTCGACCGTCCCTTATGAAACTTTAAAACGAAACAAACATCCCACCATTCAACCAGTTAATTATAAAAGTTATCCCCGGAAGTTATTCGTTAAGATTTAATTTTCCGGCAAACTCTCCCATCCTGGGTTCTTATGTGAGTTTCGTTTAATGTAAGCAGCCTCTCCTTTTGCTGTGGAGCTGCCGTCAGATTTTATGTGCTTTATTTAAATTGCTCGCCTTCAAATTTAACTTATATTGCGGCCGCAGATTTCTCTAACGGCATCTCCCCCGTAAATTAGGTTTTCATAGCGTAAACTTTCACTGGAAAACATTAAGGACAAACTATACGGAACTAATTTGTTTTATATTTAACTATGCGAATTGAAATATTTTATTAAATTTGTACTAATATATTACCTGAAACTATAGACGTAATAAAAGGATTGTTCTTGTTCGTTGAAAATTATTTTACGTAAATAAATTTCTGTAGGCTTTGAAAACAATAACTTTTATTTTATTTTAATTCAAAGAGGTAGCCAGTTATTGAAGCAAAAGTGCGTACACAATGCTGTTTCAATCCAATTTTAATATGATCGAGGTCATTATGTTACCAGACACTAAATCTATTTCTTAGAATATTAGGTGTATTAATCATGCCATATAACAGCTCTCTCAGCTCAACGATGTACGTCCTTGTTCCGTTCAAAAGCAATGTCCGATGCGATCTTCATAATCAGACGCACCACTGCACAATTGAAGATCAAATTCACAGAGGCAGATCGCACTGGCTTTAACATGTGTATCAAATGAAAAGTGAACGAATCTGGATCGAAGATACATTAAGTAGTTCCGAAATAGACATAGACCCAAACCATAAAAAGTGATCTGAAAAATAAGAATCATTTCCGAGGCGGAAACACTTGTGGTCGACCGCCAACTGTGACCAGATTTAGTGAAGAATGTTCCCAAGTCCTATGGCACCAACAGCGGCGTATTTGAACAACTGAATTTGTAGCTAAATTATTTTGCTTTGTTGGTTTTATGAATTGCACAGTTTTAAAGAAAATTTCCCTGTATGGAATGGTTTTCCATGTTCTGGGATCTTCAAATTTCAATAGTTTACTATTGAACAACACATATTTAGTGACCGTAAAATATGAACGGCGATGGTTATGTCAGTAATCCACGGATTAGGACTGTTTTTGATTACATGGATGTTTTTTAATTATAGTAGTTTATTGCTAGGAGACTAAATAGTTTTATCTGAACCTGGGTACTAATTCTTTAGTGATATTGCTATACTATGTATCTTCAACACCGATTCAGTCATGTTTTAATGTAACCCTTATAATGTTAACACATTACTCAACGCATCCCATTACTTCACTAGTCCACAGACCGATTTCTTAGAATATCCAGTGCTGTACTAACTAACGAAAACTAATTTCTTTGTTCATTATAAGATTCTATTAGTAACCAATTTGTACAATTGATCAATTCTGTTGAAGAATTCACTAATGTCATATTTAAGGCTTAGAAGGTTGATACCTGATTATCAAATATTTGAAGAATATAACAATTTTGAACAAAACATGTATTTCATCGTAATTGTTTACTCAGTGTTTACCATTTTTATTAGGAATGTCGAACTTTATACATAAAACTTATAAAACGCGCAGCGTCTAAAACAAAGAGCTTTCAAACTATTTTATATTAACTAAGACAACTAATGAGGTTACGAGTTAATAACAAGATAATTGGTACAAAAACTAGGAAGTATGGGAGTTATGAAACTCATCAACTTGATCAATAAAGCATATCGACTAAAACATGCCCCAGCCCTTTGGAAGATGGCTGGATAATCCCAAAACCATGAAAATTTTCAAATTAAATAATAGCCTATGACCTATTGCACTGCTACCAGTAACATCTAAGGTATTTCAAAAACTTCTCTTGAAACAGGAGAAACCTAATACCTACCCGTCAGTTTAGCTTTGTTATCAAACATTCGACGAATGAACAGGTCCCTATAATCGAACGTTAATCTTCTCTTGTTGATAATATGTCAATTTTCTTGATATGCCAATTAAATTAATTCAAATATTTAATTTAATAAAATCAATTCAGTTCTCCTCGGTAGTATACTAAACTTGTAAAGTTTAAAACGAAAACATTTAATTTTGTTTTTAATTTTATTATATTAAAATTATTTTATTTTAATGTCAATTAATTATCTCACGCATCACGTCTCACAATTGGACTAAACACATTTTTTCAGTCAACAGTCAATTTCACCAGTTAAGGCCGTATGAATAGCGTTCAAATTATATAACAATATAACTCACAATTTATCAATAGAAGATAATTAAAGATTATTGTTATATTATTCGTTAACCGTATAATCACATAATTTTTTATGAATATAATTTTGTAATGCAGTAAAACATTAAACAAAACCAAGTGTTCATATTTTGAATTGAGATAGTTAAAACTGAAGGTTCGGTACTCATTTGCAAGTTAATTACAGTTCACTTTTTCTGTCCGGCAGCTCCGCATATCGATGTAAAGTTTAATCTCACGAATGCCGAATACTAATCAAACCAACTAAGACCAGAGTTCGACCACCAGTTCCCAGCTATAACAAGATATACGATCCGGGTCGAATAAAGTAGCTGTTCCAATTTTACCCAACATGCTCCTTTATTCCCCTGGTCAGCGACTGTATCATCTAGGAAATTCGCTGGGGTATCGAAACCAATTCATTTTCCGAAGAAATCATATTTCCACCGGATAACTTTATGGACCTAATATAGGAGAATTAATGTTCGTAGTTTATAAAGCAGAATAAATTCTGAACAACAGAAGCACGAAAATAGAGAAAAAATGAAAAAGTGGTCGTTCTAGACCCGAACAATAAAAAATTATTTTTCATAATATATAAACGCTTCGTTAGTTGATTATTGTGGAAAAAAATACCGATATGTTTATGTTCTAAAATATAAATCTAAATTTAAAAAATAAGGTTTGTTTTTCAACAAATCTTATTAATATATAATATAATAATACAATAAATAGTGGTAGCATGTATTCTAAACATTTTTTCATTAAAACATTATAAGAAGGCATTTATTTGGAAGAATTAGATGGTACAGCATATATTAATCAAAGTATTTTCCATCATTTTCTATAAATACAACAAGATTTTAGACCACTCAAACCCAAATTACCCCAATTGCTTTAACGTAAAACAAAAAATTATTTTTCATTATATATAAACGCGTCGTTAGTTGATTATTGTGGAAAAAAATACTGATATGTTTATTTTCTATAATATAATTGTGGCGATCGCCACGACCCCTTATAATTGTACCACTTCCACAGCGCTACCGTACTTCCTCTACCTAACCTAATATCCTGTCAATTCTCCCGTCGACCACATGTATCACTCAATATCGAGATAAACAAGTGATTATTAAACCAGTGTTTTCAGTTCTCGTGCGAATTCTTTCCAAAAACATTAGCGAGTGTTCTGACAAATAATCGCAGCGGCAGCCACACATTTCGACCGACTGACCGACCCGACGAACATTCCTACGATTATTGACCCCGACGTGATCAAAGTGCCTAACAGGTAAATCAACTCAACATAAGCCATTCGACAGGTGCTTGACACGTGCATGGAAGGATAGCACGAGGAACGGAACCCATCAACATCACATGATCGACGACATCCCACAAGACTAGCCTGATGGACGAAAACCACAGAAGCCCACCATGTATACCATCAACACATGAACACCCTCGCATCACGGAACGGAACACGTAATATAGATACCTTCAAACAAAGCTAAACGCCCCAAGACGAACGACGTCCTGCTACAACTCCGATGGCAGCTGATCCCGTAAAACTCCTCGCTGAGGTTGGGACCCCCATCTCACCAGCAGTCCCCGGGCGTTTGTTTGCGTGATTGCGGGTGCACTCCGGAACTTGCACCACATATAGGTACGTTCCACGGCAGTTCCACTAGGAGGGGAGTTATGTGGCGATCGCCACGACCCTTTAGGCCACCACGAATTCATCAACAAGTACAAAGGTTGGCAACGCCGGTGGATTGGTACCATGCAGTTCCAGGGTATAAAAGACCATCACGACGACGTCTCGCTCTCTTCTCTTTTCTCCGTCCCCTTGTGATTATTAAACCAGTGTTTTCAGTTCTCGTGCGAATTCCTTCCAAAAATAGTAGTGAGTGTTCTGGACAAATAATCGCAGCGGCAGCCACACATTTCGACCGACTGACCGACCCGACGAACATTCCTACATAATGTAAGGTGTGTTTTTCAACAATTTTTTTAAATATGCAATACAATAATATAATAAATAGTGAGTAGTTTAACAAGGGTATTCCGAATTTAATATAAATTAGGTAGGTGCATGTAATCTGATCATTTTTTCGTTATAAGACGGCGTTTACTTGGCCAACATATATTAATCGAGGTATTTTCCATCATTTTCTATACATTTTTTTTTCATATTTCTAGTAACGTACTTAGTTGGCAGCGAATCCATTTTAACACTTTTTTAATATTTCGAAACCATGCTGGGGCGATCTAACCAAGTAGCTATCGAAAGGTGTTATGTATGACAAGAACGCTGTGTGCGGTGAAACAACAAATTCCAACTGCAACAGTGTGCCCTCCACAACTAGTGCAACGTCTTGCTGAGGGTTGTTATACAAGAATATGACCCTGCGTGTGTTACTCGCTATTGCAGGCTTTTTTTGCAACGTAATAAAATACAACAAGACTTCAGCCCGCCCAAACCAAAATTACCCAAATTGCTTCAGGATTATGTCGTATAATAGTAAACATAAAAAATAATTTGAATGTTTTCGAACTCCGTTTTGGATCTACGATTCCAAATTATCTCACTCTTTTAGGGTACAATGCTTTTTTTAATACTATATGTGGGTTTTTAGAATCCCAAATTCTACAACTCTTCACTCAATTCTCTGTTATCATATTAATATTATTTTAAAAAATGCAATTCCAAAATTTTAACGGGACAAACTTCCAAGGATGAATGAAATATTGTGTGAAAAAATTTAATAAAAATAACGAGAACTTATTGAAGGTCCCAATACTCATAGCTTTTTTTTAAGAAACGAAGTTCTTTCCTTTAATCTATTTGGTATTTTAGATATTTAGTTTGTATTGCTTCCAGATCTCAAGAATGTATTGATTGCCTATATTTATTTTACATATTTTATGAGCTATATTTATACAGCCTGTGTATTAAAATTAGAAATTTCCGTTACTGATCACTAATGAAAACTCATTACGTTGTTTATTGGCATTACTGGATTACGTCAGCAGCAATTGACAAAAAACCTTCGCGAACACCACCTCTCTAGGGTTTTGTATTTTCGGGCGAGCTCTCGATAATTAATCCCATAATTTTAATCGAAATTGTATAATTAGATATTAATAGTATATGTCCTGTAAAAAATGTTATCGCTGAACTGAAATTAACCATGGGTTTAGTGTTGGATTTAAAACAATGACAACAGTTCTTTAAATACAGTTCGGTTAAAATATACATATTGTTAGAAATTAAAATCGAAAGAAAATACTCGAGCGTCCTTAACATAACAATATATTAAGATAGTAAGCGCGATGAAATAAACACTTATTAGAAACTTACTGCTTATTAGAAAAAAAAAATGTGAACAGTACGAGGTAGTTCCGAGGAATGTGTCCTCGACTTACCAAACGCGTCCTTTCGTAATCGATACTAAGGGTGAAAAGATCGCTAATCTATTTTTTTGTATTTTTTTCATTAATTAAATAACATAAACAAAACATTCTTTATATTTCCATGTTTTGAATTATTTTTCAATTTTAATATAATAATTTATAATATTTATTTTTTACAATTCTTTATTTTAATGGATGATTGAATTAATTTAATGTAATAATATTTGTAATTCAAATAACAATGTTAAATGTTAGTCCTATTGTAATAGATGTAATAACATTACCTCGGTAGCTAATTGGTCATGGTTATGGGAATCTTATTTTTACTAACTAGAGTTTAACCGGACCGCACCTACTACTTCTACTACTAGAGATCCCCCCTGAAGAGATCCAGCCTCCTTATCCAGCCTGGTTATTTGAATGACTGTGATGATTTTGCGCTCTTGCCTTGGGAACAAAAATAATTATAAACAACCACAAGCAGATATTAATAACCATGCCACAGCAGTATTCGAACCCGCGACTATCGCAAAAGTATGAAGACTTTCCTGTCGCCTAGACCACTGTACCTACCAAGCCAGCTGAAATAGCCTTTCGATAACAGTTAATTGTTTGCAATAGTGCATGGTGTATCAAAATTAGAAGTAAATAATATCACAAATGTAAATTTCAAAACCAGAAGAAGGAAAATATTTAATTTTTTGGTCTATTTTTTGTGTATAAATATAGTAAACAATATTAAATTTAAATTATTTTGTTAACATCATAAAGAACCGAAAACAGAAAAATAGATTGTAACGGTAAAAATAGATGATATGTAATAAAAATTGTATCTCTATCAAAACGCATTTTTAATAAAACATATGTTGTGGGTTAACTGAAAAATAATTACTTTTTCGGTATATGCTATCGATAAATAAAAAAATATTTGTCTCAACTGCAGGAAAAAAGAGTTGAACTACAATTTAATCGTGCTACCGACTTTTAACAAACTATTACAGTACATAAAACATATATTTTGTATTTTGTACAAATAATATTTCGTAATTAGATACATTTCAGATTATAAATAACAAAACTTAAAAAAATATTGAAGATATTCAGTGTATGGGGTATTTAAGTGACTCTGAACTGTTTGAGCCTGGACCACTGTTTTATGCCACCTTCTACGACGTACACCCATTTTAACAAAAATGTGCAAATTTTGTATATTGAACAATTGAATAAGTTTTTAAAGCCTATATATTCTTCGAGGTAGATAATTACCTCAATGCCTTGAGTTACTGTTTTAATATATTGATTTTAAAGCTTTCAAGCGTACAGCTTATAGTCTTTGTTCATTAAAGTAGATGTAGTGTTGAATGAAAGATGATCTAAAATTCTTCAAATTTGGCAATATTCAGCATCGTAACATTGCTCAACTGTTATAATAAACTTGTACAAATTGCTGTTTCGGAAACTAGTTACAGTTTTTAAATTAAATGTTTTAAGTTATACTATTTATCGTAATCTCATCTAACATGTGTAATAAACTGCTTCTTTAGAAGCAGTTTACTCTCTATTATTGAGTGCTCCTAATAAAATTCTCAAAGTAATTTTTGTCGCTCTCATCATAGGCTACTTAATTTTGTCGAATCTTTTGTTAACTTTGACAGGTTAAATTATTCCAGCCATTTTGTTAAAATTGCTTTACAATTTTGTTAACTGAATGAAATGTTATATATAAGATTTGCCTTAAGATTTTATTCTATTGCAACTGGTAGAATTTTTAAAAATATATTGAAGCATTTAAATAGTAAATATTTCGTCAATAACAATTTTGTATATCAAAATTCAATGACATTTTAATGCTACTTTTGGAATTTTCAGAAAATCAGAGAATGGGTTTTTATTGAGTTGATAAAATTGAGTAGTTAATTCCATTATTATTATGGTAACTATCTTAAATCAATCATTAGACTAGTATTGGTAAATCGAATGAATAGAAATCAGATTAATGATTCTAGAATACCGATTGATATTAATTGATTCATAAAACATAATTAATATTAACTTATAGAAATGCTAATAGTAAAAATATTTTGTTTTCCAGATAATAGCAAAAAAGTAACCTGACAATCATATGTCGATCTATTGTCACCGTTAATGAAAGTTTCTTATTGTTTTAGAAATCTTTTTTTTTTTACTTAGTTGGGATGACAAAAAAGCTATTTTCACCAAAGAAATACTTTTATTTTTATTGGAGTCACTTTCACATACATATACTTATGTCATTTACAAATAACATCGTCTATTTTCATATAATTTCTTACATTATTTTACATTTCAAGTACAAAACGTATTCAGTCATACAAAATATATATTATTACATTACGGGATGAAACCGGGTGAATATTCTTGAAACGCCAAACGATTTAATCAATAAATAACCAGACAATCACACGTTCATTATGGATATGTTAACCGTTATTGCTAGATTAATAAACAAAATTACGTATTCAATATAAATAATTCCGAATATGAGTGTATGTTATATATAATTTGTAAATTTAACTAAACTTAATTTGTATATTTGTAAATCTGAATTGGTTTGGTTTGTAGAACAGAAACAGTATTAATATTGTATAGTTAATTATAATTTATTTTTGTTGAAATTGTTATTTGTTAAACCATTTCGTTTTATTATCATATTCTCACATAGTTTTGACAAAAAATATAATAAATTATAGTTTTGATACTTATTATAATATGTTACATAGATTACTTATAGTGTTTTTTTTTCTGAACACAATTTGTTATAATTCCTTTGACGAATTTAAGTTATTTAATTTAAAAATTAATTCGGTGCTAATTGAATTTTACATTTTAAGTAATATGATGAATATTTTCTTACATTTATCGAAAGAAGAGCTGGATAATGTCAAGAATGGTTTAACCAGGTTTCATCCCAATCTATTCAGTTTTATCACAAACAAAGGTCGAGATTACTTTTATGTGACGTACGTCTCGTATAAGACCTTCCGTTCTTCGTCGACGTATCTTAAATGTCACCAAAGTTCCGTCACGCTTGGCAAACTTGCTACTTCGATATCTTCCTGGAACAGGTTATGGTTTTCTCGTTTTTTCCGACTGTTAAATTTCGCGACTAGCATCGTCAGTGTCACGATACTACACAGGACTCCCGCTGCCAGGATTAACATGCCGGGATGTAGTAGCCGTTCTTGATGATCGTTATTGGTGTACATTGACATTTCGATGGTGGAACCATTCCATTGGGACGTGCTCTCCGTCATATTACCATCGATCAAGGGCATGTCGTCGTTATTATTTGTTCTCGCAACGATTTGCTGACTAGTCAATGTGTTCGGAGGGATTTCGGTCGTGTTATTAAAGGATATAACTTGTTCCGGTTTGCCCGTCTTGTTTTCACTTCCGGTATCAAGATCGGTGTGATTAATTTGAGTTTCTGTTGACGTTGACTGTATAAGTTCCCTCGTTTCTATTGTTTTAATTGTAAGGGTTTCTGTTGGGTTCATTGAAGTCGCCGATGTTGTTAATATTGTCGATTTTTTAATGAGTTCAGTTATGTGTTGGGATTTGTTATTTCTCGTATCGTTTTCTCTATACTTATCGAGAGTTTTATTTACGTTTACAATTTTAGATGAACCGTGTATCATCCAATTAAACAGATATTTGTTTTGATTCTCCGTCGTTCCCGGTCGATGTACTTCGCTGGGTTGGAGATCGACGATCCGAGTTCCCCATAAATCCGGTGGATTGGCGCAGAGCACGTCCCTATACTCAACTTCGTCCTGACGTCTCATCCAGGCGGCGAGCCAGTGCAGCTCGCTGCAATTCAACGAATTACCGTTGACGTGAATCATCCTCAGCTGCGTGAGGAAATGTAACAGATCGGATCGGACGAACTCGAGGTCGGCGTCGGAAAAATCGACCTCCTGCAACTCCCTGGAGGCGGCCAGGGCTGCAGTGTCGGCGAGCAGTTGGCGCGCTAATCCCGGACTGCCAGATAAATCAAGCGTGATTAAGTGGTCCGGGACCGGGAGGGGAAAGGAAACGTCTTCGGCGGGAGACACGGTTTCGATGCCAGCCAGGCGAAGAACTTGCAGGGCGGAGGGTCCGGAGAGACTTCCGGGCGGCAGGGCGGATATCGGATTCCGCGACAGGTCCAATGTCGCAAGCGAAGACAAATGTCGAAAGGCGCCTTCTTCCACTAGCGTGATTTTATTGTCGTTCAGCAGGAGAACCTCGAGTTTCTGCATCCCCTCGAAATCGTCTTTAGTCACCGTTACGATTTTGTTAAATTCCAAATGTAATACCGATAGTTCTTCGGGTAAACTTCTCGGTATGTTCTCTATTTTATTATCGGTTAAGTACAGAATGGTTAACGACTCCAATCGGCCCAAGGCGTCCTCCTCGATCGATACTAAATTATTAGATGTCAAATCTAGAAGCTGCAACAAGGGATAGGTGTCGAGCTCGCCGCAGCTCACCGATTTTATCCTATTATCGGCGAGCTTCAATGTTCTAATCGAATGCGTCAGCGCGGCGGGTACTTGTTTCAAGCCGGTTTTGGACGCATCCACCGACTGAAGCTTTCCACCCGCTCCTACGAGGACCTCTCGAGATTTACCAAGACTGGGATTACCGGCTAAGAGCAAACGAGAGAGACTGGGCAATTGAAGACTTCCTGGAGCAACACAAGACAATCGATTCCAGGACACGTCCAGTTGTTGCAGCACTACTAAACTATTGAAACTCCGCTCGTGCAATTCCTCCAAACTATTATGGCTCAGGTTAAGGTACAGCAACCGCGTCAGCGCCGTGAACGTGTCATTCCCCAACTGTGACAAGTTATTCCGAGATAAATCCAAACTTTTTAACTCTGTGATGTTCTGAAACGCGCCAATCTCAGATAAATGATTCGCACTTAAATTTAACATTTCTACATTGGGCAGTGTCCTTAATGATGTTAATTTGTTGTTGGATAGGTCGAGCGATTTCAGGCTCGAAGTATTTAAAGGTAGGTCTGGGGTACTCGACAGATTATTAAACGATAATGATAAAACGTTTATTTGTTCACCAATCAGGTCTGTATAGTTCGTAAAATTATTTAGCGCACTGTGTCTTATGGTTAGTTGATTTAAAAAAGGTAAATCACTTTCAGTCATTAACTGCGTCAAGATATCGAGACCGATCTCGTCTAAGTGAGACAGCTCCAGGCTCTTCGTGGAATTGTCCAAACTCGCGTCGAAGTCCAACGTTTGGCACTTGACCGATGTATAGTACAAGTAAGTTTTTGGCATCGATTTCCTGGGGTAATGGTGACAGGTGCACATCGTAGGACATGATGCGCCTAGAGTAACCACAAACGTCAGCAGCAAGATTAATAGCTGCAACATTTTTCCAGTCACATTACTTCAACCGACACTTTTTGATCACATTTTATTATATAAACCGCCGAGGAAACATCCATTGATATGCGTATGTCGTCGATTTTAGACGCAAAGCACGAGCGGAACTTTAAACACCTGCGAATCCCGTGGGTATCGATGAACGGCGAGTCGTAACTACGCGGGTTGCGTCGAGACGGACTGAACGACCGCGCGATCAGATGGTTTGGCGTGCACTGATACTCGACGGGACTCGAAATGGTCTCGACGAGTTAACGGTGTGACGGTGCGCGCCCGAATGCGCATCAGGATGGAACTGTATGCGTGCGTGCGTGTGTGTGTGTGTGCGTGCCTCTGCGAGTGTACGTAATATTTTCTTTAAGGAGGAGGTTAATGGGTTAACCGTTAACTTTTGGATGGATTCGCTCGGATCTTTTTGTTTTTGTCGTTTTGTGATTTTATTGCCTCCGTGGGCGCATTTGTGTCTGATTGCGTGGTTAATTTTTGTTTAGGTCGTTTCTGCTTCAATTGATGTGTCATTGAAAGGCAATAGAAATGAAACGTATTTCAATATTTCTTTGCGCATATCAGAAAGCGTGGCATAAGTTATTCAGTAAATTTAGTCGTTTGATTCCTTTGATTTTAAAACGAAAAAGCTAACGTTCCGTATTATATAATGGTTTTCAAATTATTTCTCTTTTATAGTAAATCTTATTAAACTTGTTATATAAAATGTACATCATATTTCATTAAATTTTGTTTATATATTTAATATATTACATATTTTTTAAAAATTAATGGTTGATTTTTATTTAGGCCTTGAATTGATATCTCATTGAAGTGTAAATGAGTCGTTCTCTATGAGAAAATAATTTGTATTTACGTGTTACATAAAAGGATGTACTATTATCATTGGATATCTATTGTTACAGTTATGTTTAGTTTGCACCGACTTCGATGTATTTACGTTTTATAAAATGTATGCATAGGAAACAATTTCCAGGAAATATTATTAAATGTGTTTATAAAAGGTGAATCATAGTTCATTAAATTGTGTTTATATATATAATATATTACATATTTTTAAAAAATTAATGGTTGTTTTTTATTTGGGCCTTGAATTGATATCTCATTGAAGTATAAATGAGTCGTGATATATGAGAAAATAATTTGTATTTACGTGTTACATAAAAGAATGTACTATTATCATTGGATATCTATAGTTACAGTTACGTTTAGTTTACACCGACTTCGATGTTTTTACGTCTTATAAAATGTATGCATAGCAAACAATTTCCAGGAAATATTATTAAATGTGTTTATAAAAGGTTAATCATAGTTCATTAAATTGTGTTTATATATTTAGTATATTACATATTTTTTAAAAATTAATGGTTGATTTTTATTTAGGCCTTGAATAGATATCTCATTAAAATATAAATGAGTCATGATATTTCAGAATATAATTTGTATTTAGGTGTTAAATAAAAGAATGTACTCTTATCATTGGGTATCTATAGTTACAGTTACGTTTAGTTTACACCGACTTCGATGTTTTTACGTCTTATAAAATTTATGCATAGGAAACAATTTCCAGGAAATATTATTAATTGTTAAATGTGTTAAATATCTTCTGCTTGAATTGATGTGTAATTGGAAAGAAATAATAATGAGTCATACTTCAGTATTTTACTATTCTTTTGAGTTCTTCAGTTTCGTATTATAAAATAGTTTTCAAACTACCTCTCTTTGATAATAAAGCTTATTGAACTTGTTATATTAATATATCATAGTTCATTAAATTGTGTTAACATATTTTTAAATAATTAATGCTTAACTTTTATTTAGGTCTTGAATTGGAATATAAATGTGCCGTGAGATTTGTGAAAATAATTTGGTAACTGTAATAAACGGGTTTCTCTCGTTAAACGTAAAATTCAATAAACTCTTTTTATAAAGCGTGCATGATAGTTCATTAAGTTGTGTTCATATTTTAGAGACATAGCATTAGTTATTGTGTGAGCCGCCTTTTATTGAAGTGACTTTTTATTGACGTGTAATATATATGAAAATATTTCTGTGCTGTGACTTTATATGAGATATTTGATATAACTCTTTGCTTTAGTGTTTGATAAAAGTTACGTTTATTTTGAATTTATTCTGATATCTCGGTATTTTTACATCTTATAAAATGTATACATAGAAAACTGTTTACAGGAAATGAAGGTGTAACAACAGCCGTTAAAACGTGAAAGCTGACGCTTCGAATTATTGAGTGGTATTCAAACCATCTCTAGTTAACATAAAACTTATTAAACTTATTATATAAAATGTATGTCGTACTTCATTAAGTTGGGCTCATATTTTTTTTAATTAACATTGGTTTATTTTTGTTTCGATATCTCCTGCTGGAATTGATGTGTTATTGAAATAAAATAGAAATAGCATCTTCTTTAGCATTTCTGAGCTGTAAATTTATATGAGAAAATGTGAGGTAAGTTGTTCACTAAATAGTGTAGTGTAAAGATAATAGAAGGTTCTATTTTCATTTGAATTTTATAGGTACTGTTATATTTACTTTATTTAGAGTTTCCGATATTTCTCCGTCTTATAAAATTCATACATGGAAAGCAATTTTCCCGTAATAGAGCTGTAATTACAATCGCCAAAGCGTGAAAGTTAGTGCTTCGTATTATTGAATGGTTTCAAGCAATCCTCTCTCGTTGAACATACAACTTATTGAACTTATCATTTAATATTGAAATTAAATAGTAATGAAACCTACTTCAGTATTTAGATGTCCTATGAATTTATGACCCGTGAAGATGAGATATAAGCAGTTATAACAATAAACAACCACGTGTAATCACAATAAATTTTTTGATAAAATTATATAATTTTAGCATTTGATTTCCATAGTTACGGTTACGTTTAGACTACTCCGACATCGATGTTTTTACGTCTTATAAAATGTATGCATAGGAGACAATTTCCAGGATATATTATTAACTGTGTTTATAAAATGTGCATAATAGTTCATTAACTTGTGTTCATATTTTTGATATCAATACTGTTTAATTTTATGTAGGTCTCTCCTGCTTTAATTGATATGTAATTGGAATAAAATAGCAATGAGACGTACTTCAGTATTTCTACGCTGTAAGTTGATATGAGAAAATGTGACATAAGTTGTTCAGTAAATTTTTGTTCTAGTGTTTTACAAAATATTTGCGAATGCTCATCGGAATGGAACGTGTGTCTGAGTGTTTGTATGCGAGTATACATAGTATTTTCTTTAAGCAGGAATTTAATGGGTTAACCGATAACTTTTGGATGCATTCGTTCGGATCTTTTTGTTGTTGTATTGTGATTTTATAGCCGCCGTAGGCGCATCTGCGTCTAAAAAATTTCGTTTAATGCGTTGATTGGATATTTTGTAGAACATAAAGCTTATTAGACTTAATATTAGCTTTAATTATTACTTTAATATTAACTTATTAGTTATATAAAACGTACATCATAGTACATTCCATTATGCTCCTATTATATGTATGTTTTAAAATTAATGGTTTATTTTGATTTAGTTCTCTTCTGCCTGAGTTGGTGTATAAATGTAATAAATTAGAAATGAATCCTACTTTATTATTTTGTGTTCTCAGTTTAAGTAAGAAATTTTGATAAAATTTGTTCTATAAATTGTTTTTTTTTGATTTGCTATAAGTTATTCAATATATTGTGTTTAGTGGTTTCATTGGTTGTTGACCTATTTTTCGTTGAACATGAAGCTTATTAATCTTGTTTTATAAAATATTCATCATCGTAAAATTATCATGGTTCATTAGATTGAGTTAATATTTTCTTTTTAAAATTTATATTGTTTAGTTTTTGTTTAGGTCTGTTTTTTAATAATTTGCTACTGAAATGAAATAGAAATAAAACGTACTTTGATATTTCAGGGTGCTGTGAATTTATATGAGAAAATATTACTTATTACAGGCTATTGTTCAGCACTTATTGTTTAATGAGTTATTGTTATTGTTTAAACCATGCTATTAGCTGTTAGCATTTTATTTCTAAACGTTACTGTTACGTCAAAACGTGAAAGTAATGTTTCCTATTATTAAATGGTTTACGATTTATATAACAATGAGCATTTGGTTTCTATGGTTACAATTATTTTAGGTTTGCTCTGACTTATCGATATTTTTACATCTCGTAATATTCTAGAGTCTAAAAGACAATTTTTAGGATATATAGTTTTAACAACGGTCGTTACTCTTTTTGTACAAAATGTTTATTATAATAGATTATTTTGCGATCGTTGTATTTATTTAGTTCTCTTTTTTTATTATTGAACTGTTATTGAAATCAAATGTACTTGAGTATTTCTCCGCTATCTTTATATGGAGAAAATGTGATACAATTTGTTTAATGAATTATAGTTTGGTGTTTGATTATCGAATATACTATTAACATTTTATTTCTATGGTTACGGTTACGTTTAGTTTACACATAAACATGTCGATATTTTTACAACTCATCACATTCATACATAGAAAACACTATTCTATTATTATGGATATGGAGATGCAACAACAGCTGTCAAAGCGTGAAAGCTAGTTTTTCGTATTTATTATGATCTTTTATTTAAAACGTAAATAATATGTTTTAGCTTCCAGATCATTATTTATCTTTATTATATCAAAGATATTCGAAGCAGATGTAACCTATTTAACTATTTTAAAGCTCCTGATTCTAGCCTACTGCTTTTTCTATCAACTAGATCTACTATACACTATTTAATCCGAGTTATTTTTGTTTTAATTGTAACAGTTGGCTTGCTTCGGCTTCTCTGTTGCCGAGTAATGTATCTGCTTGTATATATGGATTTATATATATTGTTATTATTTAACTGTAATTAAGTTCGTTGAGATCTTAACAGGAATTTCTTATATCCTATTTCCGAATTTTTTAAATCAAACACAAATATTGCAACAGTAGTAGATAAGTTATTTATGTATATCATATGTTATATATTTATTTTTGTTTCATCCGTAAACATACATATTTAAAATTAATTACAAACTATGCTGCTTTTTGTCATTATATGCTTTAGGGGGAACAATAGGAGGAACTAAATATATAATGAGCCATGCAAATTTAATTAAATAAAACTATTTCATCAGCGGAAAATATATTTTTCTACTGCTCTTGTAAGTTGAACCGTAGTCTGTAGTTAAACAAGAATTTACACTATTTTCAATAAGCCTGAAATAATTGCTCCGTCATGTTCATATTGTCGAAACTTTGAACGTAGCCTTATTTCATATAATGTCTGTGTTAAATGATGGATAAAATTACATACTAATTAGTGGCATTAGCGAAGTGGAGCAGTCCTCGTTGTTTATTAGATCACTTTGCTTTGTTTCGTTACTATCACGGTAAACTAATATACATATAGAAATTTGGCGAAACACTACAAAGGAATCGAAATTATTCAAGAGGTTCCAAAAATGTTTATATAGCGAACTATTGTATTTGCGTAACTCGGATGTATTTATTAATTTAACAACTTTTAATACAATTAGATTATACTCGTTTATTGTTATGTTTGAGATTGTTTAGCTGTTAGATTTGTTTTTTAAGAAGCCTCAATTAGTATAATTATTATATTTTCATTAGACATTCCTCAATGGTGTCCTTCTACTTAAACTGCTTAAATCTTTTCACTCAGAAAGCAACTTCCTTTGATTCTGATTCATTCATTCTGATGATGATTTCATGATCAATATCATCTGGTCCATAGTTATTCGATTTTATTTCAGGATGACCAAGATGATTAGCGTTATTTTCATTAGTTAATATTTAATGGAACTTCCGACTACAAAATAAACAAGAAACTTAAAAATTAGGTGTCTGGAAGAACTCATCGGTCCTTACTTATTCTACACAGTAATAATTATGATATATCATATTAGCTAAAACCGCTGTTTTTTTCTGTTGATTCGTTTCACTGCATTACAAGATCAGAAATCAGCATCAAAATTGATTGAAATTATTTGTATTATTCAAGAGTTGCAATACTTCCATATGAATGATATGTTCACTGATGTCTTATGAATGATATTTACAGATATCTACAGCTCTCAGTGTGAATAACCATTCCTATGAGATCTATATATATCTTTGATATCTTTTAGGACTTTGTTATGAAAAAATTTGTATTTTATTTTCCTATCCCTATAACTGGATGCAGGTCCACATCGGTTTTAGAATTTAATTATATAACAGTAACATATTATGTACATTAATTAAATTGTACATATATGTATTAATAATTAATTAACAGTTCAGTTCTTTTGTTTTTAATATGCTACGGGGTATTAAATAATTAACACTGGGGCATCATATTAGACGTAAGAATAACTATTCCTAAAATAGTCTTCAGTCGTTAAAACTACAGTAACTCTACGATTCGTTGAGGCTAGCATATAGAGTTTGCGAATTTTATATGGTAACATAAGGAACATCGTTATATAAAAGTTAACTTGCTAATTAAGCAGCCAGTTGCTTTCTGACTATACCGAATAAGGTCACAACAAACACCAAACAATTTATTAAACGAATTCAATATTGTTGACTCGGTCTTCGAACCGAACATTGCCGACTATTTTGGAATTATTCCGGTACGATAACGGTTTTTAAATATTAATTCAATTAACTGCGAATATAATATATATAAAATAATAATTTCGCATATTTAATAATGCTCGATAAAATTGGGAAATTTAATTGAAAAAGTCGAAATCCGTAGTTGTGCCGGCTCGCGTCGAGGTCCGCTATCAATTATTCACGAATCGTAGCGTGTCGTAGAATTATGAGCTAAAACGATAGCGATAAACCATAAAAGTAATTATGTCGATTATTATTGGACGTAATGCAATTATTATATGCTTTAAATGATGGTTTTAGTTGTGGCCGCGTATAATCATCGAACTGGATAATTATTCAACGAAAGACATATTATCCTAAATCAAATCCGAACGAATGTAAATACAAGGTGTTGTTGCAAATATGTAAAACACCGAAATTTTTTATTTTTAAATTATTCATATTTAGTTCTTAACGTTCTTAATGAATTTGAATTTTAACATATTCAGGTGACATCAGGTAGCAGTTTTTTTTATACTGTTTGTTGAATATTTTGTTAGAAAATATACTTTTCCTTAGATTTTGTTATCTTTAATTTAAGAAATATTTGTATTTTGTTTTACTATTACTCCTGTTTTGTATTTTTCTTATTGGTAAATAAATAAAAGGTATCGAATTATTTATTAATAAACTGAGTTTTTGGGTAACATATGTTATACGAAAATAAAGATTAATTATTTTAAGAGAGTAATATTTAGTAATTTAGAACACAATGGTTATAAATGCTGCTTGCTAATTTTTCATCAAAAATTTTTACTTCAACTGATTTAGCTTTGTTAATTCTCAAGGTTGAAATGGAGTTATTTATGATAACAGTTAACTCTACGAAGATATTAGCATAAAGAATTAGTGAGGAGTTCCTAGAATAAATACGTTTTTTACCTAATTTGTAAGGTTTTTATCCTCGGCAAACAAATATTTCATATGGCCGGCTTGGTTGGTGCAGTGATAAAGGCGACAGGACGGTCCATATACTGTTGCGATAATTGCGGGTTTGAATCCTGCTGGGGCATGGTCGTAAATGTATGTTTGTGATTGTTTAATATTTGTCATTGTCCTAGGCAAGAGTGTAAAATCCGATAAGCAAAATTATCCCAGTCACGCCAGTAACCAGGCTGGGTAAGGCCGGATGTCTTCTGGGATGATTTCTAAGTTGGTCAGTCACAAGTCGGTAGGGTTAATGCCGAGGATCGTGGTTCGGAACCCACGCTAAACTGTAGGTCCGGTCCAGATAAACCCTCGTTGGTAAAAAGGAGACAATATTTAAAAAAAAATAAATTAAAGAAAAAATATTTCACATACATCATATTACCTTGAACAAAATAAGTTATGGTAATATGGCAGTAAAATAAGCGTTGGGAACTACGAATTGAAAACAGTCGAATTAGTCTATAGTCAAAAATCCACCGACTGAATGTAGTAATTGCTAATTCAGTCAAATACGTTTCGATTGTTTTTTTATTCGAGATAATAGACAGAGATGTACGAATTCCTTCCCGTATTAATTTTGTGAGAAGAACGGACGGAGATAATTGTTTGATTATCTTGATTTTGATTTTATTGCTGTTTAGATCACTTAATTTTAAATATGTCAATTGAAATAATATATTAAGAGTAATTAGTATATTTCTATTTCATTCCAACATGTGCATACGAATGGTTTTATTTTTGACTATGGCATAAGTGAAACGGATATGTACGTATACCTTCTCGAACTTTCTTTGGAAAAGAAAACGAAATAAATAATTGCTGGATTATATTTCGTTCAAAATAATAGTTTAATTAGAATGATGTAAAGTTATTTTTACATTTTATATATTTGATTCTATTGTAATGATAATGAGATGAATGTAGTCATGACCAATAAATACTTGCATCGTATTTTTTTTCAATCAATGTATATCAATTATTTAACCATCGCGTCTCTTTAAAATACAATAATAATTCCATGTATCGTTAGTTAGGAGTATTTTATCTTCAGTGAAAGAAGTTTTAACTCTCAAAAGGCTTCGACAAACATCGAGAGATTTCAGTCAATCTAACAAGTCTAAAAAAGACCTAAAGTTTATCAATCAAAATATTCGTTTTGTCCTATTATATTACTAAATAGTCTTGCATAATGGACTTTTAAAACGCAAAATACAAATATATTAATACAAGTACAATATATTGCTATTTACAAACATACTACAAATAAAATATAAAACTATATATACAAAATAGCGACTGAATCAGCCTGTAGTAAGAAGAAGTCAAATTAGTTAGACCAAAACTAGCGACTGAAACCATCGACAATAAAATGTTTTACTATATATTTACTATATAATAAAATACATTACTAAACAGTCAATAGTTTGCAACGCTAAGAATAGCTATTTCAAAGTAATACTTAATTTTTTTAGAGGGTTTTTAGTCTTTGCTGATAAAAATACCGAGTTTTTTCTTACCAGTTTTAATTATTTCTCCCAGAGTCATTTTCTGACCCTTATAAGTCATAAACAATTTATGTTCAGCTTTCAACATTTTTTCCCATGGGTACTTTTGAATTCCGTGGACTATATTTATAACATACTTGTAAGCGATCGTTTTTTATATTTATAACACTGTGTAATTTAGGTTAGTAATATTTCATGGTTTATATATTTCTAACAGGTCAATTTAAAAGTCGCCGTACCTGACACATAGATAGACACTAAACCTCAAAAGATGCGTGTATAAATTTGACAGTTGTTAGATTATTAGTTTGTGAATAGCATTTTGTATGAAGCAACTTTTCTTATTGTGAAAAAAAAAATGGAAGGATTTGTGTTGTTAAAATATTGCTTTTTGAAGGGAAAAATACAGTTGAAGCAAA
The DNA here is from genome assembly GCF_030347505.1 of Rhynchophorus ferrugineus. Taxonomy (NCBI): domain Eukaryota; kingdom Metazoa; phylum Arthropoda; class Insecta; order Coleoptera; family Curculionidae; genus Rhynchophorus; species Rhynchophorus ferrugineus. The sequence continues at coordinate 24,073,964 of NW_027472581.1, read as the reverse complement.
AACTTGGCTTGACACTGCCCCAGGAAAATCAACCATGGTGGATTGGTATATTAAGTTTAGACGTGGTAAAATGCGCACCGAAGACAGTGAACGCAGTGGACGCCCAAAAGAGGTTGTTACCGATGAAAACATTTAAAAAATCCACAAAATGATTTTGAATAAACGTAAATAGAAATTGAATGAAATAGCAGACACTCTAAAGATATCAACTGAACGTGTACATCATATCATTCACGAATATTTGGGTACGAGAAAGCTCTGTGCAAAGTGGGTGCCGCGAGCTCACTTTTGACCAAAAACCACAACGAGTTCATGATTCGGAGCAGTGTTTGAATATGATCAAGCGTAATAAACCCGAGTTTTTGCGTCGATATGTGGCAATGGATGAATCATGGCTCCATTATTTCTCTCCGAAGTCCAATCGACAGTCATCCGAGTGGACTGCACACGATAAACCCGCTCCAAAGCGTGGGAAAACGCAACAGTGGGCTACCAAGGTTATGGCGTCTGTATTTTGAGATTCGCATGGAATAACTTTAATTGACTACCTTGAAAAAGGAAGGACCATCAACAGCGACTATTACGTAGCGTTATTGGACCGTTTGAAGGACGAAATCGCCGAAAAATGGCCGCATTTGAAGAAAAAGAAAGTGCTGCTTCACCAAGACAATGCATTCCTGATCTCAAAAGAATAATCGCTGGGAAGAAATTTTCGTCGAATGAAGAGGTGATCGCCGAAACTGAGCAAAGGACAAATCGTACTACAAAAATGGTTTCGAAAATTGGAGGGTCGCTAAAATGAGTGTATTACCCTTTAAGGGAATTATGTTGAATAAAACAAACTAATTTTGCCAAAAAAATGTGTTTTACTATGGTCGGCTGGGGACTTTTCAATTGACCTGTTAGTGTTACATAAAACCGTTAAAAATCTTAATAATCCTGCACTGATATATTGTATTATTAACATTGAAACTAGTGGGCAAGGCCTAACATAAAACTCATTTTGACCAACAAGGAACAACTCTTTAAACTATAATTTGTAGCGATTTATTAGTAAGTCGAGAGCTATTATGGGTAGTTAATATCGCATTATTTAAGCTAGTTGGGTAGCCGGATTGGTCACGGTGACAGAATGGTCCTTCTATGCAGCCATAGTCCTGAATTCCAATAGCGCTGGACCATGTCGTTGGACGACATTTATCGCTGTGATACTGGGACGGCCTCTAATTTGGTTGATCACCAGTTCGTACACTTAATGCGGAGGACGTGATGATAAACAGTAGTCCCAGTCACTAAAAATCTGAAAGTTTAACGTTACCAAAATACATATTAATCTGTTAAAACACACTTTACTGTTCGAAAAATTGCTCTACGAAGTCAATTAAAAAAAAAATAGTGCCAACTTAATGCTAAAGTCTTGCGATCCTCATCTGCTCACTAACTTCACATCAGCGAATTAACTCTATTTACGACTTCAAACACGCCGATAAATGGCATATATAAACCGGGCAATTTTTCTAAAATTATAAATTTGACCGAAAAACACGGACGCAGTAAGCGGTCACGTTCCCATTTCAATCAGACGGGGCGTAATTTTGTTTTCTTGGGGGCTTATTTTAACGTAATCGTGTTTTCCATTTGCCCAGGTAATATCCTTTGTTGGTTGTTTAAAAAAAATTGCTCCCGTTACGGTCGGCTTAGGCGCAGTGTGGATTCCGGACACGGAATGCCTCCGGTAATAGATGGAACAGGTTGAATTTGTCCTTCGCGTAATTAGTTTTAAGGAAGTGATCTTTGTTCGAAAGGATCGGAAAGGAGCCGGAGTGTTTTTGTTTCTGGTTACTAATAGGCTCGTTTCTCTGCGGGTTTTCCGTTCGTTCGCTCTTTCGGTTTAAGCGCTGTTACAGAATTATCATCTTAATAAACTGGAAATCTAAAAATCGCAGAATGGACTTTTTAAATAATTATTATATTTATATAATTCAGCTTTACAATACATTGGACTGATAATACAGTGATTTGGGTTTTAGGTTTTGTTTTAAATTTTATTTTACATTTTTTACGAGTTTTTTCGAAAAAAAATCGTAGCATTTGTAACGACCTTACTACAATACGACCAAAATACCCAGAAATGTTATCCCAGGTGTTGAACACGTATTGGGTGTCAACAGCCGCGTACCCTGTAGCATTCTGTCACTGAGCATCGTACAGTTCAGACGTGCTTCTATCGAATGCCCTGGTGTCTCTGAAGTAATACTGCGCCGCTCTCCTTGTATCTATTTATCTCTCACTACATTTTATAACATGTTAGACAAAAAGCACAGCACGTTAGAACCAAAATAAAATAACTATGCTGGTTAGTCGGAAGATACCCTCAACTTGATTTCAAATCAAAGAGATTGATTTATCAGACAATCGTAAAGCCAATTTGGACGGTTGGGGTGCAAATATGGAGCTGCACTAAAAATTCAAATCAACTAGTCATCCAACGCTGTCAAAAAAAATTATTCGATATTTAATTTCGAATGCCTATCGCTACGTAACCAACGAAGAACTGCACGATGACCTGGAAATCAAATGGACTTGCGAAGTTATCCAAGATTTCGCATTAAAACACGAAACAAGATTACTAAATCATACTAACGTGGAAGCAATACAACTACTGGATAAAACGCAGGATATCAGAAGATTGAAGCGAACCAAACCATACGAACTTATATAAAGTGTATACCTTTAGGGTAAGCTATAGCTTAAGTTATTATAATTTTATAATTGAGGGATATATATTGATGTATTGATGTATTTTTTTCTTCCTTTCATCATCTATCTGCCCTTATTGAAAAACCCTACGCCTGATCCATAACATTTATCTAATTTTCTCGATGAAGGTTAATATTTCTATCAATGTGCATTAACAAAATCCCTTAGTGTTTTATAGTGAATGATTTATTTATTTATTTATTGTCATGATTTACAGAAACAACACCAGCAAGAAAATTAAATGAATAATTCATGTTTTTTTATGATTAATAACATATTATTATTTGCTGCTGCCAAACTTAAAATTTGTTTTTCTAATATCCGAACTGAAACCAGTAATTTATGGGAAAATTACTAAGATAGGAAAGGGTTTTTAATATAAAAGTTATTAAAGTATTTTAAAAAATTGGCGACTTGTTGAACAGTGATACAAAACCACACTGAGGGTTTAAATCTACCCATGGCTAGATGTCCCATCATCACAATGAATAATCGTAGTGAGGCCCATCAACAATCGCATGAAATAACACCTCCTTCCTAAAGAAACGGCCACAAGGATGGACGTTGTCCCCTTTGGACATCTTAATCGAAATGACACAGTTTCTATCCAAATTTTCATAGTATCTCTCCATGGAATGGACTCCAGATTCCAATAGTCTGCGGCTGACTAAGTGACTACAATCCGGCTTTGGTGGCTGTTCACTCAGAACTGAAAGCTTGTGCTCAATTTCTAGTAGAATATGTTAGTCCCCATCAATTTCAGTCTGCCGGTGGTGGCCTTACACCCTAAACTGTGATGCCTGATCCTGGAATCCAGGGACCACGGGTGTTGTCTAATTGGAATAGTTTATGAGCTTCAACTGCTGTACTTTTGCCCAAACTCCACTTAAATACACCGAGGAATGCTTCGACTAACTGCAGAACGATTGCCAATCCAACGTAAATCTGTATTCTTTTCTTGAAAATTAATTTGCTTCCTGTTAATTTGAATGAATTCAAGAAAGAAGACCTTATGACCTACCGACTGCGAATGTAATTGGTTTTGGACCCAAAAAGTATTAATTTACTTGAAAAACTATTTTATTTAAAGAAATAAAACATGCACCTAGCTAATTATTGAATTTTTATTTATAAAATCAGGCTGATGTGCAGATTTAGATTTTTTCTTTCCATAAATGGTTTTAATCTTTTCAATAGGGGTTTTTCAAATATCTTAGCTATTACCGGTACGTATGTTACCATTTGATGGTTTTTCTTATCATTTTTAAAATTATTATATCACAAACACACGTCCAAATTCTTATTTAAACTTATCGTCTCTGGTGTTAATGTTTAGTTATGTTCTATAATCTGATATACTTTCGATATTCCATTGGATCTTCTGTGGTTTTAGTATTCCATTAAATATGTACGATTTTTCCGTTCTACAATATCCACGTCTAATTCGAAAGCGATGAGTACTCGCATTAATTTCGAGGTAGTTCCATTTTTATTACGACTTTATTGGAATTGAGTATCAAACTTAGTTGTGTTACTTCTTCACGCTTTTAAACTTTATTAGTTCTTGGGCAATTTTCCATGTTGGATTCTTTATTGTAATCTGAAGTAGTACTTCCTTAACATTTCTGATCAATAACAGTGAACTGTTCCTGTTTGCTGCCTTTTTAATTGTTTGTCTAAGTTTTTTTCATCGATCTCTTGTAAGTTAATAGTTTACGGGGTATATTTATTCATACCTAATAATTAACATTTATTATAGTAGATAAATAGCTAGTAACCAGTAGATAATTAATAACAGTATATTGAAAATAGGTGAAACATTAAATTTTATTTATCTTATATAGTAACATTTTTATTCTTTGATCCAGCAAAAAAGTTCAAATCTCAGAGTGTTCAAACGTCATATGCGTATGTCATAAAATCATATACGTCATATTCTCCTTAATAATATGCATCACATATTGAGTTTTCAGTTCCCTTCAATTTTTTAGTAATTATTTGCTTTTTACTTTATTTATACTTAAAAGGTTTGAGATTCTATTAATAATATTTTAGCCTAATAAGATGAAGCTTGAATATTTTTGAAATTGGTAATTGCAAAAATGAACGAGTAAGCAGCGGCATAAAAAAATAACAACTGTCTCATTACGAAACAAAACAGCCTCGTTACCTCTCCCTTCGCTGTAAAAATATCTCTGCTGAAACGAGAATCTAAAATTAAGAAAGCGAGATTTATAATAGTATTAGTCATTGTGTCACTTCAAACTGAATGTACGTAATATATACTTCCTAAATAGTCGTCTTTAGCACTTGCATTTCGTTTTTTTTTCTCTTATTATGCCGGGAAAAATATCACGGAAGAGCGCTTTCATATTTAACTTTGCCGAGGACGGCACCCCCAGATTTACGAGATCCGAGAAGGATTTTATGAAATATTTATTTTCGGGAGCCGAGTTACCCCCCGGTCGTTTTGATGCGATGTCCCTCTTAAAACAAAGTGATTTTAAAGACCATCACTATTCAAAAATATATTTTTAAGCAATAAAATACTTATGAGGCATTTCGTAATGATATGTAATGATAGTTTTATATATCTCCTTTAAATTATATAACTCTAGAATATTTCTGCACTGGTTAATTTTATATTATGATAAGAAAAAAGTATTTTATATTTTTAGTAACGCTTATTCCATATAGACTGTTATATTAATTGGTATAGGCATTCTAGTAAAACTCACATCAACTAAATTTTTATGACATGATGAACACGTCACAATGTTGCCTCATCGACTTTCAATTTCAGTTCATTGACATATAACAAAGTTCTAATATAAATAAAATAATGAAACAAAAATAAAGTTATCAAATATAATCTATCTTAACATTATAGTACATTTAATACTTATATTGTCGAAGAACTTGAACTATAGTTAATTATACAGTCACAATAGTTTGTAGGTTGGGATTGTGTTTTATTGTATTTAGATTTCACCTATGAGGTAGAGTTTTAGGACCGTTTTTTAACGCAGTAGTATAGTCTAATCCACCTAATTAACAACTTTATATTCAAATAATCTATTTTACTTTCTTTAGAAAGCATTTTTATATTTGGTTTTCCTTCATGCATTGTTTCCGTGTTAAGTCATTTTGGTATCAGTGTCTTTCTCCTTAGTTTTTCTGTTGGTATTACAAATAATGTTGAGGCGATACAAGAAATTATCACATATATTCCATACTAACTTCAAAAAATACAAATACAGTGCTACAACTCGAAATTCAAGACACAAATACTGATGAAGAATGTATTTCATCTTAATACATTTGGATAAAAAATTAGCTAGAATGAAATGAATAATTTCACCAGATGCTACAACAACTTTACAAATTAAGCAGTATTTCTAATTGCCACTTATTGGGCGTTTAGAAAACCCATTAGATTTTTGACATGCTCATAAAATTAGTTTACTTGATTTATATCAGTTACATTAAAAATATTCTGCAATATATATACCTTCAAGATCTATCCCCAGGGAATAAGTTTTTTAAAAATCTGGCCAAATTATTAACAATCGAATAAATTTCATCACGGAGAAAAGCTGAACATGTATATTATATTTTTGAACAGTAATTAAAAAATATTTCCGTTCAATAATAAATAAAGAATTTATTTTATTTAAAAAAGCTCTAGTGGTCATTGTGCTATCATTTTTAATTATGCCAGGGATTAGTTTTTTCTATGATTAGGTATCTGTTTAATTTTTATTTAGTTTTTATGGTTATTGTACAACTTTAGGTTTTGTTTAAGTTCTATTGTATTTTCTATATTTATTTTAGTATGTTATTTAAAAATAGCAATTAACCTATTAAAATACGATTAAAACATCCATTCCTTTTTACGGATCCAGAGAACATTCAAATATAAAAGTAGTTCTACTTGCTTTAAAACTTTAATAGTATTCAGTAATTTTTTTTTGTTTTCTTTTTCAAAGTTAGTATGTGAACGAGTACATGCATCTCCATCTTTTCCTCTGTGACAATTTATTCAGGAAAGGATCCGTACATGTTCGTCTGGTATCACGAATGGAAAAAAACAGTCGAACCGTGCGTTAGACTAAAAATAGTAATTACTATTTTCATTCGCTAGTTTTTTGACTATCGACTGTTCCGACTATTGTAAGTCGATAGTTCCCACGCTAAACATCCGTTATCAATCTACTTATTTGAATATTTTTTTACCAGTGTACTATGCTATATCCATGTAGAGTACATTGCCCATAAGAGAAAATGATAGTTCCTTCTAGTTCTTTTATATATCCAATAAAAACTGCAGCAACTTACTATTGAATAGTATCTATACTTACCTATCTAATGCATTTTATTGGCAAGAGGAGGCCTGCCTCTACTAGCCAAATGTCAAAACAACGTTTGTCGGTTTATAACTTGTTTTTATTATCATTAATGTTGAATAATATTGCAAACATCTGATTACTGTACGACTTTTGCAGGTATTGTGTATTGTGATAGTGAAAATATGTGAGTTCACTATTATTTTGAATAAATTAATATAATGTTTTATATATAAAGGTAGTTATTATAAAATATATTCTAGTATAAGCGTATAAAAGTAAAGGTAGAAATATAGGATTTTGAAACATACTATATTCCCACCGCACTGTCCTGAACTTGATTTATTTCCCGAATAAATCTCGAAGTGTTTAAGATTGTTTTTAGATCCATTTCTATATTTGTTAATGGTATAAGGTCCTTAAAAGATCTAATATTTCTTCAGGATGGGGATTATATAGCCGCCACGTTACGATTCAGACGGTCAGATAGCATCGTCTAGAGCATTCACGTTTTATTAGTGCGAGATAAATTTGGCATAATTCACTTCGTTGTATCTAGCTCTAATAGGTATTTGCCCAACATATTTGTTAAATATTGTGAGTAATTTATGAGCCACAAAATTAAAATTACTTCCGGCATCTAAACCGGCTCGGTCGAAAAAATCGAATAATATATAATAGAGATCATCCGTCTACTTACCATTATGTAAAAGGTCTAAGAGTTTATCGCCTCAGATATTACTGACTCATTGTTTATGTTTAAAACCCCAAAATAGTAATGAATCTCTCAATTCATTGGTATGGGCTTTTGCACTTACACACATGCCCGAACTCACTATGAATTTTTAATGAAGGTTTCATTCATTAAATTTAACAATATCCAAATTGAGCGTTCAGAAATGCGAGCTTCTAATGCATCAATGGAGGTAAGAACCGATCATATGAAAGACATAAGTTCGGAATGTGTTTTTTTTTGAAGTCCCAAAGGAAGTTCCAGTGTATGGAACAGTAATTGCAGATGTACCAACTTTATCCAAAACTCTCAGAGCGTTTTTCTGGAAACTTTTCTGGTTTTCTTTTTTCGAGTTCTAACTAACTGAGTCTTCTCTATATACTCTTCCTTCATATAAATATAAAACTATAACAATATTAGGATGTTTACCATTTAAAATCAAATCTGAAATATTCAAAATTCTCGTTTTTTTCGAATAATCCCCACTTCATCAGTCTTAACTAACGTAACTTTTTGGATTTTTAGTTGTTTAATTTGAAACTTTATGAATAAATTGTTGGTTTGTTTAATTTCATTTGTAAATCTACTTAAAAATATATGCCTCGGGGCTAGAATATCCTTTGAGATTTAAAGATTATGACATCAGTTTCTGACATCTGGTATTATTGAAATATAATTGAAAGGATTTCATTGGCAGTCTATTTGGATATTATTCCAGAAATAGGATATATTTCAGAACGTCTTTCTTCATATTTTGTATTTTACTTCTGAAAAGAGACAATTCAGGTATAGATCTACTGATTATTGGGTGATGTTGATGTTGACGAGTGCTTAAATGAACGCCAGTGTCGGTATCTGTTTGCTCGTTTTCGCTTCGGAAATTTCGTTGTCGAAGATGATGCTCGCGCTGACTTGTTCGTTAGAGCCTATTAACATCCTAAATAAAGGGAATATAACATAATAAATGCTTCATTCAAACTACAATATGGCACAATACAATACAGTACAAGTTTGGCACTAGAGTTTTAAGCGTAAAATTAAAATGCTTCTTCCTGATTAATTTTCAAAAATTTTAGGGTCATATATAACTGATCGATACTTCAAAATCAAATTAGGTGCTTACTCTGAGGGAAATACAATCAGGTGTGCGTCAGGTGAATGTATTGGGATCAGTCCTTTATCTGCCGTACACTCAGGACTTGCCTACATTCATTAAATATGTTTTTGCTACGTTTGCAGATGACATCTTTATTAGATACGCTTAGTACAATCTTAATAATAATTATTATTATTACTACTTTTCCTATGTGCTTGGATTAATTAACAAGCAAGACGAGTGCGAGAAAATATATCAGTATGTATTCCTCAATTATAAAACTATAATTATTTATTAATTATTAACTTATAGCTATAGTTTACACTAATAATACACACTAAATGTTCACACAAGTTCGTATGGTTTTGTTCGTTTCAATCTCCTGACATCCTGTGCGCTGTCCAGCAGTTGTATTGCTTCCACGTTAGAATGATTTAGTAATCTTCTTTCGTGTTTCAAGGCGAAATCCTGCACAACTTCGCAAATCCATTTGATTTCCAGGTCATCGTGCAGTTCTTCATTGGTTACATAGCGATAGGCATTGGTAATCAATCGAAGAATCTTCTTTTAACAGCGCTGTATGACTAACTGATTAGAATTTTTAGTGCAACCCCATATTTGCACCCCATACTTCCAAATTGCCTTTATAATTATATTATAGATCAACCTCTTTGATTTTAGATCAAGTTGAGAGAATCTTTCGACTAACCAGTATAGTTGTTTTATTTTGGTTCTAATGTGTTTTGCTTTTTGTCTAACGTGATGCTTCCAATTTAATCTACCGTCAAGATGGATTCCAAGGTATTTTGCTGATTCTGCTTGAGGAATCGGGTATCCATTGAGTGATATAATTAAGTTTTTATTATTTCGCCTTAATGCAAAATTAACATGGACAGATTTGGAGCTATTAAGTTGAATTTTCCAATCTTTTGTCCATTTGCAGATTTTTTTGACTGCCACTTGCACTTTTTCTATTGCCCTAGGCAGAGATATATCTTTTGCCATAATAACTGTGTCATCAGCAAAGGTTCCAAGAAGTGTTTCTTTTGTTGTTGGAATGTCAGCAGTGTAGAGCAGATACAGGAGAGGTCCTAAGACGCTACCTTGTGGAACTCCAGCCGAGATATTTTTAAATGTCGAGAACGCCATTTCGTGCGATACTCTAAATTTTCTTCCGAATAAATATGACTCCAGCAATTGACAATAGTTACGTGGTAAAAGTTTGCTCATCTTACAGATTAATCCCAAATGCCAAACCCGATCAAAAGCTTGTGAGACATCCAGGAATATTGCAGGGCAGTATTTCTTTTCTTCAAACGCTCTTTCAATAGCCGCAGTTACTCTGTGCACTTGATCGATAGTTGAATGGTGATTTCGAAAACCAAACTGGAAATCTGGTATTGTTATCAATTGTTTAACACGTTTATATATCAGCTTCTAAAATAGCTTTGTTATTGCGAAATAGGCCTGTAAGATTCGACTTGTTCTGCAGGTTTGTTAGGTTTTTTGAGCATAATTATTTGTGCAACTTTAAAGCATTCCGAGACATGCTTCAGCCTTAAACAGGCATTAAATATATATGTCAATATGATGATTGCTTTTCGTGGCATTTCTTTCAATAATCCAGGTGAAATGTCATCTATACCAGGTGCCTTTTTAGGATTGAGGTTATCAATTTCAGTAGCAACTTCCAGTGGAGAAATTAGATTTAGATCTACATCGGGTTAATAAATAGGAGGCCGAAAAACAATGCTGAACAGAAAAATGACGCGTCAAAAATGAAGTATAATAACAAATATACAATTATTGTTAAAAAATAATAAAATAATAAATAAGAAATAATTGTATTGCATTACTCCAGCACTGTAAAGAAAAATATATTTTATTAAAACAAAATTAATGGAAAATATTGACCATTAATTTTTTTATACATTATTAATCTCGTAGATATTTTGCAATATCGGTCTGAATTTCGAAAATGAAATATTCATAACGCGATTATTGCCGTCCTCCAAGGTTTGATGACGGCGACGACGTTGAGGAATCTACCGGAAAAGGTCAAGCCGGACGTGACTGATCCCCAGGTCAAACCCTCATTCATTGAAATTACTCTAATCGGATTGAGGTTGTCACCTCACCTATTATAGGACCTCTGGCGCTTTTTTTGCGAACTTCGAAAATATTTCATAAACATAACATGCTTTCGATCATTTTTTATTTTTCGTTGTCTTATAGTAAAGTAAAAAATTTAGTAGAGTAGAATCGAAAAGAGTTATAAACTTTTATACGAAAATGTATATGTTTCTAAATATTATTCTGATTTTTTATTAACTTTTTTAAATTGTTACAAAATTAATACACACATAATTTTCTACATATTATTATTATTATTATTATTATTATTATTATTATTATTATTATTATTATTGTTATTATTATACGTTTGTTGAGTTATGGCCTCAATTAAATAGATAATAGTATTAGGTCCTTGCATGTATTTTGAGCAGCTATAACTCTTGGTGAATATGTGAATATAACTGCTAAATTCGATATGTTTCACAGTTCTCGACATAAACAAGCAGTTTTCCATTTATTATTGATATGTTATTCAGTGTCTACAGACGCTAATCATGGAATATTCAAAACTGCATTTTGATAATTCATGTTGTTGTTTGGTTATTAAATGTACAATTTAAAAATTGTAAATTTAATGTCAATATCCTAAAAAAAAGCCTGGAGAACGAAAAGATCGAAAGCAATAAGTTTCGAGACGTGAAGGACAAAATCCTAGCTTAAAGCCTCAAATAACATTCACACCGCTTGTTATTCATGGCCATGAAGTATGACTGTGTATATAGTGAGGGTATTAGCTCTTAAAACCAAATGGAATGGTTATTAATATCTATCAACGTCAGTTATTTTTATTTATTTTATTTATATATTATAGACCTATCAGCCTCCTGAACTATTTAGGGCCTGTTTACAGATATTCAATATACAACACATTTACATCAGTTAAAGTATACAATGTTACTACAAGTATAGAATGCAAGGAACAATATAAATACATGGTCGGAATATAAAATCTAGAGTTATATGTGTAGGATAAATAGTGTATATAGCAAGATGACAAGTAAAATATGTAAAAGCAGATGCATGAATATATGAATGCCACAGTAAAACGGTTCGCACAACCCGTGACAGCGATAAGGATACAATATACAAAACATGTAAACGAACATGCATGACATTACATAGTGTATTAGCTCTTACCACTTACACTATTTATATTTCTAGTAGTAGTCCTGTTACGGTTAGAAATTTAATTTTGTCCAAGTTCTCTATCCTAAGACACTGATCCATCGTCTCTTCCAGGTTAACCAACCGTTTTTGCAAGTTGTATCTTCAGCATTCGGTTAGTATGTGTTTGACAGAGAGTGAGGAGCTACATTCGTTACATAGTAGTGGACTTCTTCCCTTAATAAGAAACTCATGGGTCAGTTTGCAGTGACCAATTCTGAGACGCGAGTATAAGCTTAAGTTGCGCCTGCTGATATTTGTGGTGTTAAGGTCCTGATAATACTCCTTTTTCACCTCCCAAAGCTTGTTATTTTTTGTTAGATCCCATCTTAGTTGATCTAGATATCTAAAGATTCTAGTAGAGTGGTGCTTCATATCTCCACTCCAGAAGGGGAAATTTTCCATAAGTGATCCCTCCCTCTTCTTGGCTAAGTTCTGTTCTGTCATTTCCAATAATCCCAGAGTAAGAAGGGAGCTCATAGTGGTGATAGTTTTGACATTCCTTTTCAATTTAGAGGTTAGTTGACGCATAAGCACTCCTAGCGGGTGTAGACTAGCGACGTCAGTTGAACAAGCTGAACTAAATTCTGTTGTATAAAATTCTGCTACGTCGGTCATGACAATGGCAGTCAACTAATTTGTCAGAAAAAGCGAACAAAAACTGCAATATAGTACTGGTTAGATATAGATGATACCAATTGAATTAGAATAGAACTTAAAAGAAGAGCGGTAGGTATTTGCAGCAAATTTTAATATCAAGAATGTAAACATGATAATTGTATATATTGTATATATGATAATATGTATTATTTTCCGTTAAAAATGAGCCCACTATTGCCGATAATGTCCGATTTGTATAGGTACTGTTCGACACTGTTGTCAAATGTCTACATAATTCTTGAACCGGAAAACGTTCTAAACCAAGGGTCCAATTTGATGCGGTAATATTGCAATGTACTGCTGTCATAAGTTTTGATGACGTGCATTGGCTGTTTTATTGGATAAACTATACTTTGGCATGCTCTCTATAGACTATATTTTGTTCGTTTGGATTATATATACTCTTCGTTCTTCAAAATGATTTGGTAGTAAAATAATCGTTAAATATAAAGAAACAACGTCTGTATTTCCTACCTACCTTAAGAAATTCATGGTGCTTACTATTAAAGGCCCATCGAAACTTTAGTACTAAAATTAGTTCTATATTTTTTACTTATTCCTTTTTGTCAGATGAAATACTTTAGAGGCAACCCCCGTAATGTTGTATTACGCTGATATATCACATGGTAATAATGAATACAAATTACTTAAACTCATTAAACTAAGTTACGCAATCCTCCCCCAGATTTATTACAACACGGAAATGATTGTTCTTATTGATTTATAGTTAATAGTCTGGTCTAACGTTAAACGACGTCACTTCTAGCGTCATAAATAACCGGCTAAAAGCCAACCAGGATAAAAATGCATTAAACTTAAGTTTTCCGTAACCCGCCGTGAAAAGTTTAATATTCAGCGCGAGAAGAAAATTTCATCGCCGGCCTGATTAATGTTCAATACATCTTCCTTGTTAAAATGTAGTTAGTCATTTTTCAATTTTAAGTAAAAATCTCGGCCCTCGTAAACGGCCATTGTATATAAATTATTTAAGCATTTTTTAAAAATTCGAGCGCAGTTATTTTCAATAATTTATTTTGCTTTTTATTAACATTTTTCTTCTTATTAACTTAACTTCTTCTTATATAACTTTTTTGTCCACCAAAAATAGTAATTGCTATGGGATTTGTATAAGGGTATATAACCGTAAAATTATGCCCCTGCTGAAGGATTTCTCGTTATAGTGTTATTACGTCACTACAGAAATTGTAATAAGCAATATTAACAAGCCTTAACCTCCCTTCAAGTATTTGATTTTCTCGTTACCTCGAAAAGTTTCTGATCTGAGCACCATCTCTGAAACTTGAAATTTTTCTTCAGGGAATGGATGAAGAAGGTTCAATTCAAAGTTCAGTCAAAGTAACAACATTTTAATTTATTATTTTACTATTAATTATATTATTATATTATTATTAGTTGCCTATCAGCTCAAAATATATCTCTATAGTGACTGGCAGTACTTAGTAATTAGTCCCTGATAAAATAAAATAAAAATTAGTATACATTTTCAGCCTTTTTACTATTTAGTGCACACTATTACATGGTTAGGTTCTCTTGAGTCTGAGTTCTAGTTCAGTGTTGTCCAATAGTTGCCGCTCTACGGTACTTACATGGCAATATACATCATCTCTCTTAACTTTTCTTAATATCTTAATTTCCTCTATAACAGTTGGGAGTCTATACGTGACCAGATTTGATTGACATTTGTTGAAGGCTTGAATTTAATTAATATTTTTATTTGTATTTTGAGATTACATGCGGTCGTTCAGTACTGAACAGCAACTGATGTTCTTCAGTGGGTTCAGTTAGTTAATTAGTTGTAGTTCGGTTATTTTCTTCTGTCTGGTTGGCTTTCGAATCTTGTAGAAATATATACCGAATTTATATTTATTTGTATGACTAAATCCGTCACCTTTTATTAAATATATCTTACCATATTATTGGGTAACTAAAAAAAGAAAAATATTCTTAGAGACTCATTTACACGATAAACAAAACAAATGAGGTCTAACCTCAAATGTTATTAACAGTGTTATTTATGTAGATATTACGTTAATTACATTTTAGGCATAATTAAAGGTACTTAAAATAGTATATACTTACATTAGAATGGTCTTATTGTTGTGAATACATTGCCAATGTTCAAACTATGCCAGCAGATTCCCGCTTGCTACTTTAGCATTTTTTATGCCTTTTATATTTTACCGCATAATTACATTAGGAACTTACACTATCGACATACATTAGTCGACATACAATTATTAAAGTAATGTATAAATAAGACTCATCACGTGCAGATCTGGAGCGTTTTAACAAGAATTTAAAATTACACAATTTCTAGCGTATATTCTTCTTTCAAATCATTGGTTTTTGGCAGAAATAACTTTTATTCCGGGTAGAGTAAATAGGTAGAATTGTCATGAAGCAGTTTTTAAAAAATCTGGCTTGTTATAATTGTCCTTGAGGCAAAAGTTCGAACTTCAATTAGTTACATCAAATACCAAGCTGAGTACCGGATGTCTTCTGGGATGTTCTTCGTTGGAAGATCGATTAGAGCCCACATTAAGCAGGTAGGTGCAATCAAGATAAACCCTAATAGATAAAAAGGACTTGCCGGCTTGGTTGGTGCAGTGGTAAAGGCGACAGGACGGTCCTCCTACTATTCGGATGGTCGCTGTTTCGAATCTTGCTGGGGCATGATAAATTTGTGACTGTCCTTAGGCAAGAGTGCAAAATTCGATAAGAAAAATGATCTCAGTCACGCCAGTAACCAGTCTGGGTAAGACCGGATGCCTTCTGGGATGATTTCTAAATTGGTCACTCGCCAAGTGGGTAGTTGGGTAAGCCTAATGCCGAGGACCGTGATTCGAAGCCCACGTTAAACTGTAGGTCCAATCCAAATAAACCCTCGTTGGTAAAAAGGAGACTTGGAAAAAGGAGAAATATATATTTTTCAAAATTAAAAAAAAAACATTTTAAATAAATGTAATTTCATAGAATTTTTTCGTTTAGATGTATTTTTTCATCATCAAATCCGTATATGTAGAATAAATAATACATGGTACAAAATGCGCAAATTTACGAATTTGTAATCATTAGTAGTCCTGTATAAAAAAATGAATTATTCATATCCATGACATTATCAGCCATCGATCAACCACCCCTCGTTTAATGAAGCTGTAAAAAAATCCGAGTAAATTATTTTTTAGTTATAAGCCATCTTGTATAACTCGGGGGAAGAGATAGAGCCCCCCCGAAACCCCATTTCATAAAAATTCATCTCGTACATTTTTTATTAAATCGCACGAAAATAAATTCTCTTTCTGTAAAGCGTCGTAAAATTTTTAACGAAAACACGATACCGTCCCACTATGCCGGAGCGTTTCTCCCCACTTGAAAAAAGAAACAGTCTACGTTTTATTTAATTAAATTGGATTATTTGTTTATCGGTGCACAATTCATTATTTATTGACGGGGGCGTAGCGGCATCGTAACAAAATAATAAAACCAAATTGTTTTGAAGCTGATAAATTGCATTACGTGTCGTAAAAATATGCCTTGTTGAAATATTTTTTGCCTGTGTTGTTTAAAATGTCCCGAATAATTTACATCTCTAAAAATTTACGGTCAAAGCCAGGGATCATTTTTTTTTGTTTAATATTGTAGTAACATTTTTTATCTATTGTAAAATTAAATTCCAGCTACAGATTAAGTATTTCTGTAATGCTGCAAAATAAACAAAGAAAGGAATTGAGTGTCTGCTGAATCAGGCTTATTATTTGTATCTTCCAAAGTATTGTTGAAATAATTCGTTGAAAAAATTCGCCCTAGTTGCAACGACAGTAAACTGTAGAAACTGTGTAAACTGTGTTAAATAAAACAGTGACATCACGTCATCTGAATTGATGATATCAAAACGTCGCAATGTTCCCGCATCAACTCTGAGTTTCAGTTCATTCTGGCTTTGATATACAATACAATTCTAATCTATATAAATTAATTAAACAAAAATACTATTATCAAACATAATTTATTTTAACATTTTAGTACATCTAATGCACATATTCTCGAAGGACTTAAAACTACAATTAGGTTTTGTAGGTTAGGGTTGTGTTTTATTATATTTACATTGAACTCTTTTCCACACCACATATGAGTTAGTGTTCTAGGCATCTAATATATTTTACTTTCATTAGAGAGCTTATTTACCTTTTACGCTTAGTTCATCTTTTCTTCGGTGCTGTGTTTCTTTGTAAAATAATTTTGATATCACTGTATTTATTCTTAGTTCGTTCTCTTACTACCTGTATACATATTTCTTCATAAAACTAGATCTAATCACTGCATTCTCCCTAATACATTTGCCATATCTGCAAAACAGTTAGTATTCTTTCTCTCCTTACAAATTTTAAGCAAATGCTCATATATATTATGAACAATTACATATTTGTGCACATAAATCTTTCACGCTCTACAATAAGATTTCCTACAGTTATCGTATATTAATTACACACTGGGAGATACACACTGTTGTATTAATCCCGTACTCGCCTTGCTTGTGTATTAACGCAAGTACAACAGAACATTTGTAATAAATTAATTCGTAAATTAAGTTTGTACTAAGCATATTGTAAGTAAGATGCAGTTAATTAAAAAAAATAATAAAATACTTGCGACTTAAAAATAATAGAAATAATTTAGTAATATATTCACGAAAATAAAATGTATACATTATTTATTCTTAAATTAATATAGACTGTAGTTTAATAAAGTATAATGCCTATATTTAGGAGAAATATTTTATGTTACATTTATCTAGTTATAACTAGCGTTGGGAACTATCGACTGAAAACAGTCGAAACAGTTGATAGTCAAAAAATTAACGACTGAAAATAGTAATTACAAATGCACGGTTCGACTATTTTTTTCAATTCGTGATGTCAGACGAAGATGTTCGAATCCTTTCCTGTATAAATTGTGAGAGAAGAAAAGATGGAGATAATTTTCTTGGAACAGAGGAACTTTAATTTTATTTGTGCTTATATTTTCCAACGAGGTATTAGCGAGACGGAGATGTATGTAGTCCTTGACGTATTAATTTTAAAATAGAAAAGGAAAAATAATTACTGAATACTATTAACATGCAATTAAGAATTTCATTTTAGAGGAAGTAGTATTACTTTTATATTTGAATGTTCTGTGGATCTGTAAAAACGAATGGAATTTTTCTGTGAATTGGAATAATACCCCACAAATGTTTTATCGTATTTTAATATGTTAATTGCTATTTTTAAATAATATACTATAATAAATATAGACAATGCAATAGAACTTAAATAAAATCTAAAAACTGAATATGTATAATAACCATAAATACGAAATGAAAATTAAACATATACCTAATCATCGAAAAAAAACTAATCCATGACATAATTAAAAATGATCGCATAATAACTACTAGACGCTTTTTAAATAAAATAAATGCTTAATTTATTATTGAACCGAAATATTTTTTAACAAGAATCGAGAGAGTAACTGAAATATTACTTATTATTGCCATAAAAACATTCAAAAGTGTTTTTCATGCATAATTTTAATATTTTTACTCTATTACATTAACAATCTTGAAAAATAGATGTCCAAAATGCTGCTTTATTAATATACAATATATTTTTATTTACAAGCAAACTAAGCATAAATTCGGTACATTTTTGTTAAGGTCGCGGATGGGACGATAGAGCAAGAACTTCAAATCAGTCGAATGAAACAGTAGAACCAAAAATAGTGACTAAAAGTACACGACTGAAACACGCGATAGCAAATAGTAACAAAATCAGTCGGACCGAAAATAGCGACTGAAACAATCACTGGCAAAAAGTAGTAAAATCAGTCGAATCCAAAATAGGGATTGAAGCAGTCGATAGTATAAAGTAGTCAGTTCCCAACGCTACTTATCACATTGTTTTTATGGCAACGATTAGATAAATACCCTTTTTAGCAGTTTTTTTGTATTTACTAATTCTTTCAGTGCGCGTTCAAACATGTTGTATATTAAGGGTTTTTCGTATTAAAGTTCGAGTTTTAATATGAAAGAACATTGTACTTTTTTAGTTTTTTTAATTTAATTATGTTATCCTAAAGAAATCGAAAAAAGTCTTCAGAAACACCAAACTAATATCCACACAACGTTAACGCTTTGTTATCTTTCTTTAATTAAATGGGTGCTGTTATATATCGACTAAAATCGGAAGCAGTTTATTGGAAAAATTTGAATCGGAATTCAAAAAGCTGCTAGTTGACGTTATGGCAAAGGCAACGGCGGAATAGTTAATATGCAGTATCATAAATCACCAGTCGCTTTAAAGGACGACTGACGAGCATCTGATGTAACATATGCGTTTCTTTTTTGTTTACCTTCCGCCGGAGTTCATTAACGTGAAACTTTAACATCTCGGCAAAAGGAAGTTTGCATCGGATTACCGAATGTAGATAATATAGAAATCCGGAAAATATTTAAATACGATAATATTTGGTTTTAAAGTATAATATATGTTCTGAGAGTCTGAATTTATGTTTATTTGTAAGATTGAAACATAAATATTAGTTAATGCATTTAAATAGATTAAAATTATTTGCTGATTATCTTATATTTTAATAAATGTTATAAAAAAACATGTAATTCATGTGAAGACTATGATTTTTATCGACTAAGATTATTAAGTATTGTTGAAAACTTAACCTTCCGTGCCTTTTGGAACATTTCTACTGTTTCCACGGAACAATTTGTCTACTCAGTCAAAATTAGTATTTTTAAAGGCATCTTCCTAACAACACACTATGTTCGAGAAGAAATCCGATATATTTGATATAATTGAATACATAAAAATACATGTTTATATAATAGAAAAACATGTTTAATAACAGCTGTTTTAACTAAGAAAGATCGTTTGCGGAATTTCAACATTTAACGTAATAACATGAAAAAATACCTTTAAAATGTAACATATTTCTATTCTGACAAATGACAATCAGAAAGAAATTTGTCTGTGGCGTATAATGTAGAACTTTTTATTTAAAGGTTTCC
Organism: Rhynchophorus ferrugineus; assembly: GCF_030347505.1. Taxonomy (NCBI): domain Eukaryota; kingdom Metazoa; phylum Arthropoda; class Insecta; order Coleoptera; family Curculionidae; genus Rhynchophorus; species Rhynchophorus ferrugineus. The sequence goes on along the minus strand of NW_027472581.1, from coordinate 24,053,988 downwards.
ATGTATCTTTTCATGGATATTATACCAAATAATGTTTATTTGTTATACTGTTGCTATATTGTATCACTATATACCATATTTCAATGCTTTTCATTATTCACGCATATCAGTTGCAATCGATAGTGGTTTTCTACGATGATCGTGATGTTTACGCTTTGATTTTTAGTATTTTCGTTTGATTTGTGTTGATAAAGTGTTTTATTACTACTAAATTTAGCTTAAATTAGTTTAAGTTATAATATAATAGAAATTTCAGCATTCAAAAAATTCATACCTAGAAAACGAACGAAATCATTATCATCGAATGAAGATAATTTTGTAGAGAGATATATTATATAAAAAAATACATTTAACGCCATGAAATCCTAATTTTCTTTCGAGATTATATAATTTATTAAAGGGATAAATATGGATAAACTAATAACTGCTAGCGAGAGTAATTGATAGGTGGATGATTAGGGGCTAGAAACTAAATACAAGAGGCACAAATTGTACGCTCCCTTGTATGATAATTGTGAGTGGGCATGAATACCAACACTTAATTACCCTGACTGATTTATGAAAGTGTAACTTTAAGTTTTATTTCTTCGCTTTGTCATAAAGTGTAAAAAATGTAAAATTCAGTATTTATTATACAATAACCTAATTTCTCTAGAACTTTTAGATTGTTTTTGCATATATATTAGCATAGCAACATTTCCTACATTTACCTATAGCCGACTTCGACACCGACTTTTTTGTAAAAATATTTTATTTTTTTCTTTTTAGTGTTAGATATTTACTCAATAAATTACGCTGTTATTTTATTAAGTATTATATATATATATATATATATATATATATATATATATATATATATATATATATATATATATTTATATATATATATATATATATATATATATATATATATATATATATATATATATTTATATATATATATATATATATATATATATATATATATATATATATATATATATATAGAGCCTCCTCCTTTTTCGAAGTCAGTTAAAAACAATCAAACTTAGACTTTTAAACAGAAAAACATTATTTAACCTATCTATTAGACGTATTTTATTTCTACTATATACAGACAATGTAGCTTAATACCTACCTAATGCTATTTATCTATTTACAATATTTCAACTACTACCAACTGATCAGTTTGACGCCGGAGCCGAACCCAAATATTTATATTAATTTATATTTGTTTTGTTGGTAATTTAATTTATTGTATATGTCAAAAAATTATATTATATTTTTGTATTGTTGGTCCCCGCACCGACTTCAAATTAATCAGTTGGTAGTTGTTAAAATAATATTGTAAATAAATAAATGAGTAATAGATACCTTAAATAATGTTCTTGTTTATTTTTATCTAACTATTAAAACGATTATTATTTATATATTTCATTTTAAAATGTTTTTCTGTTTAAAAGTCTAAGTTTGATTGTTTTTAACTGACTTCGAAAAAGGAGGAGTACTAAATTATGTGTATATCGTAGAATATAAAATATGTGTGGTAGATTGGTTAAATAAGGTTTCTGTTTATTCTTATTTAGTTATTAAAACATTAATAGGTACATATTATATTTTAAAATGCTTGTTTTGTGATAAAAATCTAAGTTTGATTATTTTTTAATTTTTAGTGATAGAGTTCCGTGTTTGTTTTTTGAATCCGGTTCTTTTTTTGTTAAAAATATTGTATTTTGTTCTTTTTAGTGTTAGATATTTACGTAATAAATTACGTAACTATTTTATTTAGTATTACAACGGGTAGGCCAAGTAAAAGTGCAGCCGGATGAAGAAAAATAGAAATAAAGAAACAATGATTGAAAATAAGGAGGTGTCTAGGTGATCTGACAAATCTTCTAACTAAACTAGAACAACAAAAAGTTATTGTCGCCGCCGGAAATCGAACTCGCGACCTCAGTTTGGGAGCTAAACGCTTTAACCATTACACCATAGAAGCGGTTGTCTATAACATCTCTACGCGGTCATATAGTCATGGTTTGTGCTTAAAAAGCAAACAGAATAGTTTTTGCACTGAACATTATACACAAATATCTGATTATTTTAGATAAAAAATATGTGAAAATGTTGTTCGCGCCTTTGAAATTTGAACTTTTCTTCGATATCCCCCCTTCCCCCCATCAGATCCTGATTTGGTTTCAATGGGACCACCTCGGAAGTGTACTCTTTCGAATAAAAAATGAATTTTGAAAATCAGTCCATAATTGACGGAGAAATCGGCTAACATACATGTTAATACATAACCGAAGTCGGTTAAAAATTAAATTATTTTTCATATTTCTAGAATACTTCCAATAAGCCAAACATTTTGTCAACAAATTATAAATTAGCAAATATATTTCGTTGAAAAAAAAAACAGCATATCAATAAGTGAATCATCATAAAAAAACATATCACGTATGTTTAAAAATAAGTGCTGTGTCGTTTTTTTTTTGTTCTGTTGCAAATGTTCAGCCTTACTTACGTCCAATTCGTGTTTAAATTGAATGCATATACCAAATTGGCAAAGGGAAAAATATTGTACCGAGCCGAACAAGTAATGGAGCGGATTGCTTCGAAAGATGTGTTTTCATTTCCTTTATCTATAATTATTTTCTAAAATATTACATTTTTTTAAACGCGTTTTTCTCGACACTGTATATTTCGAGTGAGTTGATATCTCATGAACGGATTTACTTGATATTTAGCATTAGCATTTTCTATATGTATTAATTTTCACTACATTTATTTAAAAAGAAACGAGAACTTTGTACAATTTTTTAAATATTTCTTATCTTTTAAACAAAATTAATAGTAAACATCCAAATTTTTTTATAGTTTTTTACTTTGGTACTATAGAAGAATGTACAGGGAACGCTCATGCCAAGCAGATATCAAATAGATCGGTTCGAAAAATAAGCGTTTAAAGTCTCGTTTTTAGATGCCGCATCACTAAAACAGCTATATCTCCGAAAATAATTTAATGTTTCAAAAGTTCCCTTAAAAACATATTCTTAAATAAAACTGTTTTTATTTTTCTAGAATACTTGCAACAAGTCAAACATTTTCTGCACTATTCAATTATAAATTAACAAACATATTTCGATGAAAAAAGCAGCACATCAATAAATGAATCAGAAAAATCGACCTTGTTTTTGCCACAAACATATCACATATGTTTAAAAATAACTCCTGTGTCGTTATTTTTTTTTTGTTCTGTTGCAAATGTTCAGCCTGACTTGCGTCCAATTCGTGTTTTAATTGAATGCATAAACCAAACTGTCAAAGGGAAAAATATTGTACCGAGCCGAACAAGTAATCGGGCGGATTGCTTCGGAACTAAATTAACGGGAAGGGGACAGATGCCGTCGTTCAAACGGCGAGCCATAAAGGGGTGATTTAAAATTAGTGACATTTTGAAAGGGACACTAAGTTCCAAAGCGCTGGAAAATATAGATAAATTGTGATCGGTCGGCTCCCCTCGATCCGGTAGACGCGACGAGACGCGTCCGAAAGAAAATATTTTAAGTTTTATCTGATAATTACACGTCGGTGCAGCGACGATCGATAGCGTGGTGCGTCGATCAGATCGGGGGCGTATTAAAAATTCTCGGATTGTTGATAAAAGTTTTCTCTTTCAGTAAACTTCCGAAGTCGATTTAATTAAAATCGACGCCAGCGTTGAAATTGGAAGATGCTGTCAACTGAATTCGATTGTTAATTATAAATATTACTTTTTAATTTATTTTTTCTCTCTGTTTATTAATTTCTTTTTGATCTGAACTGTCTCAACTTTCATTTCTTATGAATCGTGAACTAATCATTATTTTTGTTCAGCAACAAATTTTTTAAAGTTTCTAACTAGATAGATTATTTGGATTTCGTATCACCATTTTTTAAAAATTAATCTCAAGTTCAACAATTTGTCGGTGGGCTATATGGTATTTCAATGGTATATTCAGATGTAGAAGATAGCTTCAGTAAGTGATCTTCTATACAAACTTATAACCTAATTATTATTCTAGATACTATCTCAATGTACTCTAAAGTCTCGTCCTAACTTAATCTAAAGACTTCTAGTTATTATGGAGATTATTATATCTCATTCTATGTATTTAAGCGTACGCACTTCACTGTCATCGTGCACATTTGACTGTTTGGCGAGTGCATTGGGATGCACTAACGGTCTTTCAAAGTACTTTGCACTAATACTTTGAATCATACTCGTTATGGGTTCTAAGGAGATATCACACTTAGTTTGTTGGACGTAATATTGGGCATCGACTATGGCTTGCAACTTTTTGTCCCGGAACTTCTGAAAGATAGCTCTGTTAGATTTGCTAGTAGTACCCTATGTAGTTATGTTCAATACCATAGTTGCAGTGGGCCTAATTATTAACTTATACAGCAAAACTTTGTTATCTGAGGATAATTTAGATTTACGCCTTATCAGCTATTAAATTTGGTTTAGTTTAAGCACAAGCTATTTAAGTTTTGTCAGTATATGTTTTTTCTATGTTTCCATCGATCAAAATACATTCCCAGATATTTAACATTGTCTACTTGTAGGAGTTCATAGTTAGTAGGGACAGAACTTGAAGGTGAATACCTGACTGCTGTGTGGTGATAAGACCGCTAAATCGTCAGCATATATTGTAACAGTAGTGTTTCTTGAGGCAGCTAGGCCAGCTGTTTACAATAGATATAACAATGGATCAAGAACACTGTCCTGCGGAACACCTGACTATATTGGATTTAGATCAATGTATTCGTTATCTTGTTTGGCAATAAAATGCCTGTCGGTGAGGTATGATTTCAGTAATTGAAAGTGCGTGTGGGGCAAAAGCATTTTAAATTTAACCTGCAGTCCTTCTCGAGAGCTTGAGGTATATGGAGAAATGCAGCGGAGCAATTTTTTTATCATTTAAGTTTTCATTTGGTGGACTAATTTGTGTATTTGTTCTATCGTTCCGTGTTTATTGTGTGATTAATTTGAGTTTCTTAATGTATAGTTTTTCAAAAACTTTGCAGATCACAGGTAACAGATTTATAGGACGATAGGGGAAGACATCTTCTGATTTTTCCCTACTTTAAGAATCATAATGATTAGAGCCACTTTCCAAGTGCTAGGAAAATAATTAAGTCTTAACGTGACATTAAATTAACAAACGTTACGTTATTAACTTGATGCACTTTTCTGACTTATATTTCGTGTTAAAAAATAATTCAACATAGGGTGCATAAAAAATTGCTACATAAGAAATTTAATAAATCCTGTTTTATTCGCAAAGCAATTATTTGGTAGTGGTAATTCCGAAAGGATTTTCAACTAAGTGCTTTTAAGCTGAAATAAATCTATTTCGCAAAAGAATTTACAATTTCAAATAAGATTAAAGCACAAAGTTTACAATTTATATATATATATACATATATATATATATATATATATATATATATATATATATATATATATATATATATATATATATATTCTTTTATAATATATAATTCAAATCGGTTTAAATAAAATAGTTATAAATCAAACCTAAATATTTTGTTTTAAAACCTACACTTGCCAGAACAGTCGCAGTTACTTTATTAACTTGATGCACTTTTCTGAAAGCTCTTTAAGATTCTTCTAGTAATTAAGGCAAAGCGAGGAGTTTTTTAGCGTTGACTTCTTTAATTATTGCTTGTTTTACTTCGTTAACACTAAATTTCTGATGTGGTAGATCCTCATATCACTTACATATATCTTGCGAATTTCCCCGGACCATAACAATATAGACTTCCTCCATTATTGAATTATAACCCCTCGCGTGCTCATCGGCATGCTTTTTATCAGGTTAAACATAAGTTGAGTGTAGCTACATAGAGGAGTCAATACTATAGTAGTGTTTATAATTCCAGGTAACAGATATACTAGTAATGTATAATAAATATAAATAGTTGTTGGATACAAACGCATGGCAATAATAATTCTGTAATCCGAGTCAGTCCAGTACTATTTGATTGAATGATAACATTTAATCTTATTTTATCTCAGTGAAGATTAATTTATTTTAATAGTTTATATCTTCCTGTATAAGCCAGAGTCTCTGAAGAAGGTGATTGCAAGTTTTGAGCTGCAGACAGTGCTTATTGAGTATTCAAAGTTTTGTTTATACATACGTCATCAGGATGTTTGGAACCTATGGATGTAACATATGTATCTTATGTATGAAATATTACCGACATTTGTATGAAATATAAGTCATGGTAAAGTGTTAAACGGCCAATGCAGAGAAATTTTGTTTAACGTTTGCTACACTAGATTCTGATCGTGGTTTGATAACAGCAGCTGGTAGTTTTAATCAGTGACAACCAACAAAAATGTCGATCCTTTGTAATAATACGATGCACTTTGTGTGGAAAAAAATGGATTTTTTTACTATTTTCCTCGAAATTATCCATAACTTTCACCATATAAACTATCCCAGAACTTTATTTCAAGTATACAAAAATTTCAAAGCCAAAATGAGCCAAATCGGTCCCGCCGTTCTCGACTTTTATTCGAAACTATCGAACAGCAATTAGTTTTTTTATACGTAGCAGATACTACTAGTACAATAATAGCTTTCGAGAATAAAAGTGACACAATCGTTAGTGTTAACAATTTCTGGGAGATTATGATTTGGTTATTCCTCCTTTAAAACCAGTTGCAATATGCACAGAGGCGTGCAACTCCAATGGTAAGTAGTGGGGCAAAGTTTTGCTTAGTTCAATCACTGGCGGCACTGACAACGTGAATTTTATTGGTTAGTTTAAAATAGTTATGTAGAAACCTGTAAGGAAAATACTTTGCTTTGATTGGTCTGCCATTTCGCCTTATTACTTTGTGACGTCACATTTATTTGCCAATAGTAAATATACAAAAAGCAAAAAAAAACAATTATGAACTCTATTCAAGGCAAAATTAAAATATCTATAATTCTATAATGCCTTCCCATATTTATTTAGTGCCATCAATTTTATGGGATCTATTAGAGTTCTAATTTATCCTGATTACTGAAAGTAAACTTTGAATCCTTCCCTGTTGATATTGCATAACTTCATTAAACCAAAAATACAATCACACCTCATAATAACTTTTGAAATTTGGTCTTGAAAAGATTATGGATTGGACAGTTGAAACACTAAAAATATATGTGTGTTTTAAAGATATTTAAATTTTAGAGTATTTAATCTGTGGAACTACTTAATACAGAATGTAGACAAATATTCAATGTTGTCTCTTTTTCCGAAGTTTTGTTAAATAGCCTGAAAAAAAGACTGAAATATAATATTAGACTCTTGTTTTCCTCCGAGAAAAGTTCTCTGGAACTGAAAATATAGGCTCAACTGGTGATTTAACAACCTCAAGTGGTAGTAGATCTCTAGTTAAAAAAGAATATAAGCTATCTAACATGTTCATCTTCTTCACAATTTTCTCCGGGAGAATAATGTAAAAAAATTGAAGTGATGATGTGCCCCCCCCTAAAAGTAGCAATCAAATTTTTAGTTGATGGCAACATAACAAATATTTTCTTAACAAGGCAATCAAATTAAAATATACAATAGCTCTACTATAAAATTATAGAACACCGATTGTTCTAAAAAGTTAAAGTATTACAAATATTTTAGGGATATTTTACAATTAAAAGTAGTATTTATAACTACTAATTATCCAGTTATCTTAATTATTACCTTCTTGTGAGACTTTTTTATGTAGAGACATAACACTGACAGCATACGAACAATTTAGTAGATTAATTGAATTTTATTACTGGTAACATCTTCATAAGTAGGTTTTGATTTTCTTTAAACAAACAATATATAAACAGACATGTCGTAGATAGATAATTTTATATGTACCTGATAAAAACAATGTTGGATATACATTTACCCTAATACGTAGAAAGGGTAATTCTAAATTTTTCACTAAAATATTCGTGACATACTCCATGACGTTGATATATTTGCATTTTGGTTTATCCAGGTAACTTACTACTATTTACTTCATCAACCCATTTTTGGAAAGGAGCGAAATCATTCTTTGGGAAACGATGTCTAATTTCCGTAGTAGATTTTTACCCCAGTACACTACATCTTTTACTACACTGACGCATTGTCATCAATTTTTATATTATTACTCCATAATAAGTAATGTAAAACAGAAAATGCAAAACACAAAAACCAAAACCTTCAAACAACAAACTAAAAAATGGAGGCCCATAGAAAATGTTCCATGTTAGTAGCGGCATCAGGAATTTAAACTAGCCTATCACAATTTGCGATCGCAGCGCTACCGTTGATTGAACTAAACAAAACATTTTCCAAGGTCGCCTATATCGTGAAATGTCTATTTTTTCTATGAATATGCATCGCCTTTGACAAACATGTCATATGGTCTCTTTTGACAGTGATTTGATGGACCAAAACTGATGTTTTTGATACTAATGCTTTGATGATTCTAATCTATTTTATCGACTTTAATTAATATTTTGTAATTATGTAAATGTAAATTTATAAAGATCGGAATTTCGAGTAAATTTGTTCTACATATTTAACTAGTTTTTTTTTCTTAATAAGTGTAGATCACTAAAACGGTGCAGGCTGAAATTGAAATTTCAAGAGAAGTAAATTTATATGACTGTGATAAATGTATAAGGTTTATATGACCCTATCATAACGAATATTTATATAAGGCTCATATATGTGTATAATCCCTCATAATTTGTGAAGCTTCCGGGTTTAACGACTTCGCTTTTAAAAGCAATTATGTTGGCAATACTGTTTTAGTCGCTTTGTCTTTTTTTTCTTTGTAGTTGCTCCGAGAGTTGAGCTTCCGGTATTACAATTTCTTTAATTTGTTTGTTATATTAAGTACTTGTGTAAGGTTCTTCTTTGAAAATAATTGCTTTGCGAATAAAACAGGATTTATTAAATTTCTTATGTAGCAGTTTTTTATGCACGCTATGTTGAATTATTTTTTAACACGAAATATAAGTCATTAACCTTGTCAGTCTTAATTTAATAAATAATCTGTGTAGGCACGTGTAGGTTTTAAAACAAAATATTTAGCTTTGATTTATAACTATTTTATTTAAACCGATTTGAATTATATATTATATATATATATATATATATATATATATATATATATATATAAATTATAAACTTTGTGCTTTAATCTTATTTGAAATTGTAAATTCTTTTGCGAAATAGATTTATTTCAGCTTAAAAGCACTTAGTTGAAAATCCTTTCGGAATTACCACTACCAAATAATTTAACCCTAAAGTTATAGTGCACCACGCTGGAAAATTATTTTCGAGACTGTTTCCTACCGCCAATTTGAAAATCTCTGTCCCCTTACATAAATAACTCGACTTTTAAAGAGCTTTCTCCTAATTTATAGCCCATAGAGTTGAAGCAAATTGCTTTTAATATAAGTTTCGATTTATTTAGGATTATCTTAATATTCTGTTTTTAGATAAATACTTGTAACTTCTTAGCAACATACTTGGGTCCTTTTTTTATTAATTGATAAATGCGCGTCGTCCGCACTGTGCGGAGACAATAAAATTAATGATGATCTTATTAACACTGTTGTTGAGTTTCTTCTTAAAATTGATAAATTGATGTTTGGTCATTATTATTATTATTTATTTATTATATTGTTACTAGCTGTTGCCGACTAACCTACAATTTTCCTTTACCATTACTTAAATTTAGGTTTATAACTATCTACGATCGGCTCTAAGAACATTTGTCAATTTCAACATTTCGAAGATTTATGATAATAATTTATCTAGAATATGCTGAAAGGAGTAAATTATATCCATGAAAGATGTACAAGAATTTTGACTATGTATAGGGAACTGACGAAACTCGATCTATTATTATCGACACATGTTGTGAGTTGAAGAAAATTGTGTGAAATGTACCATTAAATGAAATGTCTTAATACATCTACCTTAACGGAAAATTACTTTCAAATGTAATCATAAAGCGAAATAAAAACGACTGAATATCGATTTTATTAATAATAAACGTACCCTAACGATAGGAAATCCCACATTATTTCCCAACGTATCTTTTAACCTGAATATGATGGTATTTTTATATTCAGAACTCAGTTAGAATTATTAGAACTGGATCTTTTATATATAATATAGTTACATCGCCATATCGCATATCCATGAAATTTTTATGGTGTTATGGTTACTGTTTATAAGTTCAAAGTTAATTATATCTTATTCAAAGTATTCAAAATATATTTGTTATTTATTACAACTTTTTTGTTAGCCTATGTAGCATATTACCTGCGTTGCTTTTAGATATTTATTTTTAATGTATTGGCTGACAATTTTACCACAGTTTGTTATCTGTATTTATCTGCGAGTGATTTATTATTTGAAACTAGTTGCTTCAAGAAACGTTGCTTCAATGCATGCTTGTTTCAGTATGTGTTTGATAAATGACTTGTTTAAATACGACAAAGACAACCGAACAAAGAGACCGATTTTTAAAACATATCGTTGCAAATTAATATAATTTATACTTTTTTCATATAATTTTGAAAAGTACGTTTTTGTGGTTCCTTTAATCATATTTTGTACTCCTAGGTACGCCGATTAAAAGTACTATTCGCATTTTGAATTAACTCAAATAGTTTCTGAGATATGGCGCATTGTAATTTGATAAATTTGCCTAACCGCCGGTTTGTCAATTTTTTTACTATAATGCGAAAACTGTAAGGAATAGTGACAAGAGGTTTTCACCATAAGAATTACAACATATTTTTTAATAACCTGACGAATTTGTACTAGTTTCTGTCGGAACTTCTTTACACTTTTTTCGCGTAATTTTGAAAAGTTCGCTTTTTTAGTCCCTTTGATCATATTTTGTACTCCAAAGTACGTCGATTAAAAGTACTACTCGCATTTTGAATTACCTCAAGTAGTTTCTGAGATATGACCCATAGTAGTAATTTGATAAATAAGCCTAACCGCCGGTTTGTCAATTTTTTTACTATAATGCGAAAACTGTAAGAAATAGAGACACGGGGGTTTCACCGTAAGAATTACAACATATTGTTTAATAACCTAGCGAATTTGTACTGGTTTCTGTCGGATTTGAATATCTTGAGAAATTCCTTCGTTCCCCCTTTTACACCTTGCAGTTTTTTCACGAAGTTCTTTTTTTTAGTTCCTCTAATCATAAATCATTGCCTGACAACATTTGGCGACACGTTACATGGGTTGGGAAGGATACACTGCTCCAGTTTGAATGAGAAGCTATCGTAGTAATCAGACATAGATAGCGCCTTCTGATTACCACTAGTTCAGATCGTTCATGTCTTGGATTGCACAGTTTCGAAATTCTGAAAAAGTGTGAAAATTAATTGGCGTTTGGATTTCTGCCAAATAAACATCGTTATTTTGATACGATATCGCCATGTTGCTAGAAGGATTGTAAAATATTATAGAAAATCATGGAAAATATTTTGGTTAATTTATATTGTACCAATTTTTCTTAATAAGTGTTTTTTTTTAAGTTAAAAATTTATCAGTGTATATGCTGGTACCTAACTCTCCAAAGTTTCCTCGTTTATCACCGTTTCTGTATATTTAATTTCATATTATTTTTTTCTTATAACATCAACAACTTAAGAACTGACGCCGTTATTATTGAGAAGGGCCCCTTTCTAATTTAATCCGAGATGATGGTCCGCCGAAATGATTGAGTGGCATCGTTCATCGGCCGGACACTAAATAAATTTTCGCTTCCTAATCCTTTTTTTTATCTCCGTCCTCCTCGTCGTCTTCTTCTTCTTTTTTCGCGTAGCGTCGCACGAGGCTGCAAAAATTCCATTAAATTATCTAGGCGTACTTGGGATCCTATCGGATACGACCTTCTTTAGTGACCCGGGGATGATAAATGACGGAGCAGTGATAGATCGTTCGCGCATATATGGTGGCATCTTGTTCATTATGTCGCTAACGACTTGACACTCCCCAACCCCCACCTCCCTATTCCCCGTACCGCGTCACCAGCGCCACCCTCCGGCCGGAACAGCGTCGCAAAAATTAAACGCTTGTGCCGCGATACAACTAATGGCCGCTGAAGATACGGGACGATTTCGAACTTTAGATTTATTATCGCTAACGATAATGGGAAACGATATCGAGCCGGATAATTTGTAGATATTCGCGTATGGAAATGGGGAGATGAAGATAGCGACCCCGAGGAAAACCACTAAAATATACGTCACACTGAAAGATATTAATGATGGGTACTTTTCGTCATCTAATATTACGAGAGGTTAAGGTGTTCGAGAGGCGGGAAAGACGGGTTTCTTGGTGTTGTTGATGACGTTAATAGGCCTATCGTATATTGTCTAAAGTTTCGTTTCGAAAGGCCAGATTTATATATCAAGGGTATTTGTCATTGTGGTTTAAATTAGGAACGATCATTTATCTATCCATTTATATGTTGACAACCAATAAATGAGGCTTTTAATGAAACTTAGCACTACTAATATCCATTTATTTTATTTTTAACAGGTCAATTGAAAAGTCCCCGGCCTGACACATAGATGGTTCTATTAGAATTAAATCCATATGTCTTTTAGTTAGCCCTAACCCTCAAAAGATGCGTGTATAAGTTTGACAGCTGTCGTTGTTGATTATTAGTGTGTGAATTATAGCATTTTGAGTGAAGCAACTTTTGTTATTGTGAAAAAAATGGTTAAAAGGAATTTCGCGTGTTGATATGGAAACAAAAACTTGGCTTGATGCCGAATTTCCGGACGCTGCCTCAGGAAAATCAACCATCAAAGATCGATATGTTAAGTTTAGATGTGGTGAAATGAGCATCAAAGACGGTGAACGCAGTGGACGCCCAAAAGAGGTTGTTACCGACGAAAACCACAAAAAAATTTAAAAAATCCACAAAATGATTTTGAATGACCGTAAATTGAAATTGAATGAAATAACAGACACTTTAAAGATATGAACTGAACGTGTACATCATATCATTCCCGAGTATTTGAGTATGAGAAAGCTCTGTGCAAAGTGGGTGCCACGCGAGCTCACTTTTGAACAAAAACGACGAGTTGTTGATTCGGAGCAATGTTTGAAGATGATCAAGCGTAATAAACCCTAGTTTTTGCGTCGATATGTGACAATGGATTATATATGGCTCCATCATTTCACTCCGAATTCCAATCGACAGTCATCCGAGTGGACTGCACACGATAACCCGCTCCAAAACGTGGGAAAACGCAACAGCCGGCTGGCAAAATTATGGCGTCTATATTTTAGGATGCGCATGGAATAATTTTCATTGACTACCTTCAAAAAGGAAGGACCATCAACAGCGACTATTACATAGCGTTATTGGACCATTTGAAGGACGAAATCGCCAAAAAAACGGCCGCATTTGAAGAAAAAGAATAACGATGGCAAAAATCCATGAATTGGGCTTCGAATTCCTTCCTCATCCACCGTATTCTCCAGATCTGAATTTCGAAGAAATTTTCGTCCAATGAAGACGTTATCGCCGAAAGTGACGGCTATAATCAGTGTATCAGTGTATGTTGAATAAAAAAACCAATTTTGCCAAAAAAATTTGTTTTATTATGGTAGACCGGGGACTTTTCAATTGATCTGTTATTTAGCAGCACTCTGGTTACTAGTGTTAGGGACTATAGACTGAAAATGTCTATCGACAGTTTAGTAATTGACTCCTTTTTACCTTTGACTGTTTCATTCAACTTGTTTTTCACGTTTTAGTTTTACCGTACTAGTCGCGATCTTGAAAATAATATGCCGAATATGTAAGTATATGATTTTATGCTTTGTTTGTATCAAACTCTTAAATACTTTTCAGAAAACTTAGCTGTCGATCAATCAAGTGTTTCCACATGTTTACATGTGACCAAAAATCTAGTATTTAAATGCCATGTCGAGCCGTTTAAACACCCCGCTTTCATTGCTTGTCTCACAGACAAGACACAAGAAAAGGAGTAAAAAGTCATGGGTTGGGTCCATTGGTTGGTTTACTGATTGATTCCTTGATCAGGATGCATACAAGCACTTAATATTTCAAACACTGCTGGTGCTACGATCATCTTTCCCGACTGAGCCGTATGCAATAAATTATTAAAAAATATTATGATTTACAAAACTTAATCAAATGCTATTATAACTTTTACTTTTTTCCATAACGTTTGTTGTCTTTTACACTCTTTATTATCATCTAGCCAAGGGTGCCCCAATATTCCATTTTTAAATACCTATATCTGTACACAAATGGAAATAACTAGTCAGTCGTAATTTTATTATATGCTTTTAAAACTGTATTCTTTTAAAAGCAATATCTGGAATTTGCACTGGTCTTCTTCATGAGTTACCTTTATACTATGTAAGTCTTATTTTTCGTAGCAGTATTCGAAGTGCTGAGATCCCTAACTTTTCTATGGATAATTTCCAAACTAATGCTTTCCTCCGAAGTAATTTTTTGCATTGTTTATATTGAATAAACTACCAACCGTTGTTATACACTTCATAAATTTAATCTTGAATAGAACTGCCATCAAGGCACGTAAATAATTTCTATTCGATGAATTCGAAATTATATAATTATTTTATAATTATATATATATATATATATATATATATATATATATATATATATATATATATATATATTATGACTGACTATTTATTTTGCGTCGGAATTTTCAACCAGAGTAATCAAAAATATGAACGAGCGATTTGAAATTTATTAAAACATCCAAAGCACCAAAACAACGTTTGTCGCTTTATAACCTCTTATTATCACTAATGGTTTCAAGAATTTTGTAGACATTCTGTTGTCAGAACCACTTTTGCAAAGTGATTCGGGTACATGTTCAAACGTATCATATGGCATTGTATCACTTTATAAATAGAATTAAATGAAAAAGAAAATATTGTGTGGTAGTAAAGTCAATTTATAATCTACAATACAACAAGGAATAATACATTATACACCTTGATGACTTGAGTTCACTGCTACTTTGCGTAGACTATATGTAAAGTTCATAATTCAGTGAATTTGGTAATCGCGGAAGGTAGGTTAATGATTATTTCAGCATCTTTATCGTAACGCCAACTCAAAAAGAAAACTAAGCTTACAAAATATTGAGGACTTAGAAGGGCATCTCAAAGGTGCCCACGCGATACAGTGTTTTAGTTATTTAATTTGTCGCCAGGTGGCTCGAGGTATAAATTTTTTAGCAAAGCTGAAATTTGACTCTTTTTGCTTTCAGAAGCCTATTCTACAAAATAAGAAGGCGTAGTGTACGTATGCTTATATTTGGTGGACATAATCAAAAATTTACTGGATTATTTGGACTTTTTGGAAATTCTATGCTTCCTATGGAAACAGTTTGATTTATATACCAAGAATTTCGGTTTAATTTTTTTTGGCAAAGCTTTTGTTGAAAGCGTCTCTTTCATTGCTGACAAAGAAATCTGAAAAAGCTTATGAACTTACGTGTTAAATATTCTTATTTTGTTATCTGTGTTTTTATGGTTCTTTTTTAGTTAAAACGATTTGTTTAAATCTTAAGACATCTCAAGTGTCGCACCCCAGGGTGTAGTACCATTTCAAATAGAATACCCAGCTTTTCTAGGAATCCTGCTCTATGTTAGAAATGGCTTTTAGCGATAAATAATGAAAAACTGATCGGAATCTCTTGTGAGGTCTTAAATTGGAGCAAAAGGGTTTATAATGTACATTTTACACAGGATAACTACAAACCGAAATGTAAAAGAGCATTGCTTAACAGGGTTTCCAGTTGTTATTTACATTGTAAGTCGTTTATAATGTTAATTATATGTAACTGATTTGTAAAATATAACAAGCGACCATTTTAGCTATGGCATGGAAGAAAGAAAGCATTGATCCAAATATATTAGGAAATGTGAGTTGAAGAGTTAAGTTACTAAAGCCCGGCAGTACGATAGATGTAATTTGACAAAGCCAGAGACTTTTTTTACTTTGTTGGTAAATGATATCTTGACTATTGAATTCCCAGATTATGCACAAAACTTAACAAGCAGTCTGTCCAATATGTTAAATCACCAAATGCCTTTATTGTTCAAAAAGATCAACTGATTCTGAACAAGACCTAATTGCAAAAATAATAGTTAGGTGTTTGTTTTGGTGGATGAGAAAAGTCAACACAATAGGAAAAGGCGAAAATTAAACATTTTTATTATAATATCTAAATATAACATAGCTTATACGGATGATGTACAATTATATACTCACTTAGTAAATATTGGGAAAAAAAATATTTAAAAAATCATTTCAAAATCAATAGTCTTCAACATATATATTGTATAGTGTATTAAATTTTGTACATTTAAAAGTACCAGTTTTGTGTTAAATCCGTTATATTACGTTTTAATGTATTGCTAGTACAATATATTGTCATTAAACATAGAAAATTCTAAGAATTTTCCTTTGATATAATTGTTATGTAAATTTTGCATATATTTAAATAAAATGTATTTTTAAGCTTATATTGCATTTTTGTTAATAAAATATTTTAAATTGCTATTCTAATTGTCAGGTGCGCCCTCTGGTGGCAAATTAATGCTAAACTTGTTCACAGGTTGTATATGGGAGATACACTTCTAATTCCTCTGTGTTTTGTGACTAAGCTTCAATGATGCGATTTTATGATACATCACTGCGAATATTGTTCCGTTCGTAAACTGATATTTAACAAATTTAAAATCACTAAGCAAACAATAAAACTATGAACACAATATCAACTACAATGGGCGTTGTTATCGCGTATTCCCATTCTACACAATTATACCGTCAGTCCTCGATAATAGCCGCATGCCATTGAAAAACCACGGCCTCCTATTTAATAAACTGACCGAAAATGAAGCGGAATTCGCTCGCGATACCATAAGACGATATTCGCCATTCGGGAACTTAATGAAACATTCATCAAATACCGGCCTAGTCACGAAGTGGGGGACTTTTCGGTCAGATACGATAGACACGTCGCCTTTAATGATATCGGTATTGGAAACTGCACGCCAAAAATCTTGGGCAAGAAGTGTCTTGATCTTTTTTTAATGTCATCGAACCTTAGCCACTTTAATAGAAAATAAGTATTAAATAGAAGAATAGAAGAATTTCTTGTTAAACTATTCGAAAAATACTTAACCAGAATTACTATTATAATTAATATCTTATAATTGACTTTCTTACAAGTTCACTTAGAATTATTCTTATAGTAAAATTTATATTATTTTAATACTTTAATTAATTACATATATATACATTACAATTAATTACATATTTTAATTAATTACATTATATGTACTTAGTAAAATTTTAATGTACAAATTAATTGATCACTAGTGTTTTTTTGTGCTGACATCAATACACAAGCAAGGCGACATCAGTAAGTATTTCCCAAATTAAATTATAATAAAATTACTTAAGCTTAAATTATGTGTAGCACTTATACACTGTAAAAGTCTGAGTGGTTTGGTTCGCTACACTTTTCTGATTTCCTGCGTGTCTTTCAGTAGCTGTACTAGCTCTTCGTTGGTAGTAAGTATTAGAAACTAATCGTAGAACTTTCTTTTAATAACGTTGCACTACTAGTTAGTTTGATGTTATAGTGTAACCCCATATGTGCACCCCATAGGTCCAAATTGGCATTATGATTGACTGATAAACAAATCTCTTTGATTTTAGATCAAGTTGAATCTTTTGACTAGTATGTCTATAATTTAACTTTCTTCGTCCAAATATTGCCCTGCAATATTCCTTTTCTTCAAATGTCTTTTCAATAATTGCTGTTGACTCTGTACGCTTGGTCGAATGTTTAGTAGTGAATTCAAAATCCAGACTTGAAATGTATAAAAATAACTATAAAAGTTAAATACAGTAAAATATATTACATCGATAAGATATAAGTAAAAGTAGACGAAATTTTAAAATAGAATAGTAAAATGGAGTGTAACGTAATATAACTAGGCTTCTTAAAATTATCAAGTTAACTTTAATTTTAAAAAATATCAATAGTTCAAATTATTTTTAGTCCTAAGTTTCTTTGAACTTGCTTCAACGTTGTTGGATTATGTATTTTCTGAAATATCCTCATAATAACAATCTAATGAACTTAATCGTCATGGGCAACTATGTGTTACTTTTCTGTAGCATAAGACTAGTTTTTGTGGAAACTATCGCGCATTTGGTTTCATTCGCAATGTTCTGGTGGCTTCACCATGCCAAGTATCTGATTTTTTTTTTGAATTCTGAAAATTGTATGATTTTAAATTTTTAAGAATTCGACAATTTGACTATGTATATTATATGGTTTTTACATATTTTTTAAGAGAATAATGTCTATTGTCAAAATGACATGCAATTCTTAATTGTTAAACCTTTTTCTCTGTTTCTCTTTTCTCAATCATAACGAAAGTTCCGGTGTCCATCATGTTTTAGAAAAGTAGAAGAACTTATCTGAATAATTGCAAAATGTTTTATTGGCTAAAAATATGTCCAAATTATTTGTTATCCTGACAGAAATCGATCTTTGCTCTAAAAACTATTTTTATCTAGTAAGTACATAGCTTCATTTTATGATCTATGTCTTTTATCTACATATCATTTTGTTTGGATTTTATTTATTTCTGAAACTCAAAACATCATAAACTGTTAATGAATTGTTGCTCTATTGTGCTGGGTTTTCTTGAAACTTTGTAGAAATTGAAAAAAAATCACGTTTTCAAAACTTTTAAACCTGAAGAGGATTTTTCAAAATTTGTATTATTTTGGGAGCTATAACTCTTTTACTGAGGAGGCATCTAAACCGGCTCTTAACAATCTCCAAACTTTAGGGTTGTAAAAAGTTAAATTAGAGGAGGTCTAGAAATTTGGAAATAAAATGTTTTTTATTATTTTAAAGTTTCTGAAGCTACACTCTTAAGGAGATTTTTTAACTTTCTTTTACTTTGGTACAACACAAGACGGACGTATAGAGAAAGCTATTTCAACTTTAACTATTTTTTACGAAAGGGTTACAAAATATTTTCAGAAGAGAAAAATGTATGTTTATGGTATTAGGAAATTTGTTTCGACTTCGAGGAAATTTAAATTACCAAACTTTAATTTCAAACATCGTATACAATACACACGCTGTTCTGGTGCCACTATTGGTCAAAAATCAGTTCGCCCTTCGTGCTTCTATTATTACGCATGATAATAGTAGTAGAAGTATTTTATTTATAAGTTACACAGATGGCTAGCTATAATAAACTCAAACATAACTGAAGGGCAGACTTGAAGTCACCAAATGTTGCGTTGGTTGCTAAAATAAACTCGTATATAATATTCGGTAGATTTGTACATTTATATAGTCTAATTACGGTTTGTTGAGCTCGAGGCACTCTCCTCCGCACTCCCAGTGTTAACACGAAATAACCGAATATAATGCGATTCAGATTTTTCCCATTTGACGACGAGTCCTATCAAAATATTTGCAAAGACACTGTTAGTCATTATATAAACAGTGAAGCGAGATAAGGGTATTGTTTTCTATTATGATAGGACCCTTAGATTTGGTCAGACCGTTCGAAACCCCTCCTATTAATTGAGAAGGTAAATTTTGTACCAGACGAGGGTGGTAAGTTGGTCCGCATATGCTAAATGGAATTTTAATTGGCGGCACATTCGCATTCTAACCTAAGCGCACTTATATATTTTATTTATAAATGTTTTATTTCTGCTTCTTGACATAATATAAGATTTTTATGTTATTTTATCAAAGTATAGTTATTGAAGACGAAACTTTCACGTAAATTTCAAGCAAAGTATTTTTTAATATTTGCAATACATGCAAACAAAAAAATCCACGTACCCTCAGGGTACGTAACATCATCACCCTTTCGAAAAATTATTCTTTAATTGATAGAGCCTTCAGTACTTCTAAACCAGCTTACTTAGAGCACTAAGGCTATGTAAACGCGTGGGCTGAAAAGTCCCGGGCCTAACACTTACTTGGCGCTAGTTTTATTGCATTCAGCGCTTTTTTAGTTAGTACTAACCTTCAAAAGAAAGCTGTTGAAATTTTATGATATTTTACTTATAAGTTTGTGAGTTAATGTGCTAAGAGTGGCACTACTTGTTATATTTTCAAAACAATAGATAAAAAACAATTTCGTGTTTTCATTCTACACTGCTTCTTGATGGCAAAAAATACCGTTCAAGCGAAGCAATGGCTTGAAAAGTGTTACAAGGGCTCCGTTCCATCAGAAACCATAATAAAACGTTTGTTTAACTATTAACCAGGAAACTACAATAAAAAACCACAAAATCGTTTTGAATAATCGAAAAGTTAAGTTGTGTGAGTTGGCTAACATCGTAATGTTATCAAAAGAACGTGTTGGTTATATATTGCATGAGTATTTGACTATGAGAAAACTATGTTTGCCCTTTGTTGACCAAAAACCAGAACATGTTCATGATTCTGAGCAATGTTTGACCATGTTTAAACGTAATGTAGCGACCTTGAGGCATGTTGAATTTTACATCGTGGAATAACGGTCTACAAGATACCCAGAAATATAATCCCAGATGTTGAACACGGACGGGGTGCCAGCAGCGCCAACTAGAACCCTATAACGAATAGCTGACGGCAACCCCGAGACGTTTATCTGGGATGTTATTGAAGGGTATTTCGATTCATTCAGTGCTCAACTATCGTTTGGTTTAGACGTGCCACCATCGACTGCCCAAGCCTCGTCACCAGGTAACACCGCTGCCATCCGTTTCATCTAATTGTATTTTTCACATTTTTTTATATTGCCAGTAAATAACGGTCACATAATGTAAACACCACTGTTTCATTTCGTTTTACCTCCATTCACCGAGCCACATCATTTACAAGTAACAAACCGCAATGTTTGCATCAATAGGTGAAGACGGATGAAACATCACTTCAATCCGGAATCAAAAGGCTCGTCATCAGAGTGGATAACAACTGGTGACAGGCCTATTTTGAGCCAAAAAATAAATCGTTCTACAAAAGTGATATTGAAATGTTAGAGCGACGCTCGAATGGTTGTGTGACTCGTGATAGGGATTACGTTGATGAATAAAGCTAATTTTGTAAATTAAAAAACGTATTTTCTTTGTTGCGATCGGGACTTTTCAGCCTATCTGTTATGGCATTGAAAATCATCCATAGAAAATAGTCGAACTGGTCGATAGTTAAAAAATTACTCACATGAAAACAGTAATTACTATTTCATTCACCTGCTTGCATTGACTGTTTTTTTTTCAATCAATTAACAATCACTCAGTCCTAAGTCAGTAAGTCCTTGTAGAAATATTGTGGAAAACTGCATCTATGGTGTAATGGCTAAAGCATTTAGTTCCCAAACGGAGGTCGCGGGTTCGATTCCCGGCGGGGGCAATAACATTTTGTTGTTGTTTAGTTGGAACATTTGTCTAATCTAGGTGGCGAACCCCGGGGCCTGAAGCGCTCCTTATTTTCAATCATTGTTTCTTTATCCAATTTTCCCTCATTTGGGCTGCACCTTTACTTGGCCTACCCATTGTAATATTAAATAAAATAACTGCTTAATTTATATACTAAATATCTAACACTAAAAAGAGAAAAATAAAATATTTTTAACAAAAAAATTCACTAAACTCAAATTCACTTCAAACTCACTAAAAAATAATAAATAATCAAACTTAGATTTTTAACACAAGAAAATCATTTCAAAATAAAATATATACATAATAATCTTTGCAATAGCTAAATAAAAATAAACAAAAACCTTATTTAACCTATCTACTACATGTAGTTTATATTCTACTATATACACAGAATTTAGCTTAATACCTACCTAAACCTATTCATTTAGTTATGATATAATTTTTGCTACTACCAACTGACTTGAAAAACCGCGTTACGATATCAGAAATATGTAATAAATATGATCTATAATAATTATACTGTCCTGGAAATAGTTTTAAATGTCAGAAAAACTAATTTTTTGCTTCATTTTATAATATAGTCTTTTTGTTTCAGGTAAATTGTTCAAACTTACTATGTATGACATCACAATAGTTACTACATAGGGTCAAAAAACGTGCAATTTTATCATTGTAAGTATTAGTATTGTAAGTATTATCATTGCAAGTATACAGAGTCGTTTTTTATTTAGAGAGGTACGAACATGCCTTTGAAGCCATATGATTCTTTGAGACCGATTATATTTCATATTCGGGATTCCAAAAAGTTTTTAAAGTTATTCAGATAACTCTGGTGTGATGTTACATGGTAAATGTTCGGAAGTTTGTACTTTTTGGATCTTCGTATTATATCAACTTAAATTGAGTTTATATTAAGCTGATATACTAGCTATAAAAAAATTCACAAGCTGGGTTATGCCACTACCTCAATTTAAAATAAATTATGATGTAAATCTATTATTTTTTGTTTTAATATTATCCATTGTACGTTTATATTCACAATAATATTCACTCTTTGGGTTTTAATTTGTATACATATATACATTTGATTTGATATACGTAATATACATTTGATACTCTTATCAGTATGTACAAATAAAAATGAATCGCTGAAATACGTGTACGCGCATAACTTCAGAATCACTGCAACAACCACCACTATCAAATAGGATATTTTTTTTGCTGACAATAACGAAATTGTCACGGCAAAATTTGCATAAAAAAAATTAGAACCTTGCGGAAACATTTGTTACAGTTAAATAATATGAATAATATGATATAAGATAGGATGGGGCAAAAGTCCCGCTACCAATGTGATTGTGCTCCATATTGGTTATGTGACATTTAGCTCAGTCTCGCTTCAAACGTTGAGTTGTATAGACGTCCAAATTTTGTTATGGATAAATATACGCCACAAGAACGAACAGAAATAGGCGAGTTTTGGCCCACCCTATATATAATATGAAAAGTTCGCAAAACATTCACAGGTTGAGTTTTTTTTCGTACGAACGTACAGATTATAACAAGCATTTGGTATCGTGATTTGGTATCGTGATCGTATATTATAAATAGAAGAAAGAACATAAAAATATGCTAAAGTGGCGACCAAGCTCCCATTATTGAGCCGTACCCTGAGCCTTCTAATTATCTTCTTATCACTTTCTACGTACAATGTGTAAATATAATGCATGTTTTCAAATAGCTTAAATTCCAAGTTTCCAATTCAGGAATAATGCTTTATGGTAAGCCCAACAGGCAATAGTAGAAATTATAAGGTTGTGTTTGCTGAATCTGGTATACTCTAAGAGCAAAAGGTTGTAGCTCTTATTATGGTAGTGGTGCTTGTAACTAGTTTTTTTTTATAAATTCAAATGTATATGTCGTCATCGTCGTTGTTAATTCTTGTTAATTTACTTGCTTTAAGTACTGCGCTCACCATTTTTTCCTCCAAAAAATATAATCTTCATTAGATAATTACTAATTTTTCCCAGTTTAGGACCGTGAATTGAGCATAAAAATGAAAGTTTTTTATTGATAAATTTATTTAAAACAGTGAATAGTCTATTAAGAAAATTTAAGCCAGATTATTAAAGTACATAATTTGTGAATGTATTTCTTGAAACTAAACTCGCTTCATTATAAACTGGAATAATAAACTTCATTTTAAGAAGGGAAGGACCAATAATTCACCACTCTTAAGCTAGAGAAGAGGTTTCTGATGCTTGCATTTGCAGTTTTAAGATGAACTTCATCTGAGAACAAAATGTTGGTAATTGTATAAAAATATCCAATTGCGTGGTTCGCTGTCTGAGTCTGAGCAAAGTTAATTATCGTGTCAACCAAAGTTTGTAGTGATGCAGCTTTAGGTCTAGTATCTAGCTATTTAGGTCTGGCTTATAATCTAGCAAAATTCGATGCAATGATGATTTATGCGCATATCAAAGCAAATTTCGGTCTATTTGCTTCGAATATCGCACTACAAATTTCTGCTCCATAGATACTGAAGAGCAATCTTGCTGAATAATATACTTACAAGCCTTTTGAAGTCATTGCTTTAATGCTGCAAGCTAACACCTTGTATTACGACTGTAATAAAAATCATCATATACGATAATCACTCTAAATTTCTAATTACTTTTTTACGTGAGCACCACGGATTGCCCGACATTATTTAGTAATAAAAAACTCGAAACGCATAAAAATGCAAAACGAAATTGCCACAAAACAAAAGCAATATTTCCAACATACTTAAGTGACACTTATCAGATCGTAACACGTTCTAATATACACATATCTAATAATAATCTAGTATACAACTTCATCTGATAACAAAATATTGGTAATTGTATAAAAATATCCAATTGCGTGCTTTGCTATGTCAATTCACTGAGTGCAAAGTCCGAACGGTGTTAATTATCGTATCAACCAAAATTTGTAGTGATGCAGCTTCAGGTCTAGTACCTAGCTTAGGTTTTTTTAGGGCTACCTTATAGTCTAGTAAAATTCGATGCAATGATGATATATATACACATATCAAAGCACATTTTGGTCTATTTGTGAATGCAAAGAATGTTTGTCGTATCATATAAGCCGTAAAACTTCGAATATCGCCCTACAGACTTCTGTTGCTATATATATAGCGCCACGGATTCCCTGACATTCTTTTGTAACAAAAGCAACATTTCAAACATAATTAAGTGACACCTATGAGATCATAACATGTTCTAATATACACGCAACATATAAGTCTTACACATAGACTAGCTATTTTGTTACATATATCATAGCATTTACCATAAACTCATTAACATTTTAAACACGTCAGAATATTGTTGTTAATAAGTGGTGTAATACATTTTTTAATAGAGCTAATATTACACTTAAAATTTCAAGAATTGATATGATGACTAATTTCGAAATATCATTCTGTAATATTCTAATGTATTTACCACTTCTTTAAAACATATTATGAAAATAAAGGTTTTCAGAAGAAAAAATTCTTTTCTCTATTATAAAATTTAGATTTTTTTCTCTAAAATGCTCGCTAGCATCATATTAGTAAAGAACGAATTTTGTGTGGAAAACCATCGAAATCGTGTATTTTGCGTGATAATTATAATTTATAGTACGGGAGCTAGCAACGTAGACAAAACAAGAATTTCAGGTAAGCTAATATTTTGACATATTTCGATATATCGGTATTTTAAAAAATATCTATATATCGATTTCGATATTTAAAAAAAATCGATTTATCTATATATCGGAGAATTCAATATTGATATTATTTTGTAATATTTATGGATATTTTTAATAAATATGGTCGTTACAATTAAGTACCAAAATTACACCAAACATTTAACATTAAGTAGATATTTAAAAAACTGGATCTACCGTTTCACGTAGGCTCCGAACCACGGTCCTCGGTATTCAACTTACCGACTTGCGAGTGACCAACTTTAGAAATCATTCCAGAAGATATCCAGTCTTACTCAGACTGGTATCATTTTCCTTGTCGGATTTTACACTCTTGCCTAGGACAATCACAAACATAAATTTAAGACCATGCCCCAGCAGGATTCTAAACCGCGGCTATCGCAACAGTAGGAGGACCGTCCTATCGCCTTTACCACTGCACCATCAAGTCGGTGAAAAAAAATTATTAAACATTATTATATGGTTTTTTTTTATAATGTTAAAGAAATATATTAATTTTTTCGATATATAAACGACCTTAGACCTATCAAAAGTTATTAAAGGAATTATTCATTCTTAGGTAATTTAAAAATTGAGTATTTTACCTGTACAGGTATAATGCGCATTGGTAAACGGAACCCCTGCCTCCAGCTAGATGCACCGGGTGCTGACTGAGAGAATGAAAAAAATTATATGTCAAGAGATCAGCTTACCTGAAATTCTCTCTCAAGAACGTTGCGAGCCCTTAGACTATTAAAGTATAGAAGTGCTGTATGGCCTTGATAAAATGTAGATAAATGAATCAAATCATAAATAAAACACAAACTGTCATAGTTCGGACTAGGCTTGTTGAAAACTGATTGATTAGCTACTTCCGATATCCTTATTATAGTAAATATAGTAATTTGCGTTGGTTGATATTCAACTCACAGAACATGGCGAATTTCCGTATTTTCTGAATATATTTTATCAAATAATTTATTAATTTCAACTTTTTAAATCCGATAATTCGATTTTATTAATTAAATATAATATTTTTGTGACTGTTTAGCCGCAAATATATCTTATATCAATTCGCCTAATGTTCTTTGCTATCATCTTCTAATAATTAATCTAGATTAACAATTTACAGCAGGTGTTTAAAAATAATACTTTCGTCGTACCAAAAAAGAAGAAGCTCGATAGTTTCTAGGACAATATAACGTACAGGAGGATCCTAATTAGTTCCAGTTTAATAACTTCAGTAAACGTCGTTTGCGAAAAGTAGCTCCTGACACAAACTAGATTGTCTATCACTCCCTGCTCGTATAACTAGGATCTCGCTTTAATATAAACTCAATTTAAGTTGATATAATGCAGAGAACTGATAAAGTGAAAGCCCCAAGAACGTTTAGCGTACAGAACGAAAGTAACACACCGGGATAAGTTCGGGAAACTTTTCACTTTAGAATGCGCAAGGTAACAAGTCTGTCAAGAGTGGGAATTGGATTAATCCGGAGTTATACTCCAAATTTCCTCACGTATTATTAGCACATCTGGAGCTGTATGGGTAACATGTATAGTTTTTGTACGCGGATTTGAGTGAATCTTAGCGTATGCAAAGTTTATGAATGTTAACGTTAAATGAAATGTTAAGAAAGTTACGAGTGAATATATAATTTGACAACAGCTGCTAAAATATATCTTATGACATAAGACTTAAGCGATATTAATTCCTTAACTATTAGTTTAAAATACGATGGTTGTTTGTGAAGTACTTGTCTTTAAACTTTTTATATTTCGTTTTCATTTACGGTTTTTGAATTAGATTAATTAGTTCTTTTGTATTGCCTCTAATAACATGATTGATCCAATTTTTTAAAAGAAACATTATAAACGTTTTTTAAAGCCAATCTTTTTTCTGATCTGTTGTTTTCTCAAATATTTAAATTAGAAGTAATACAATATTTAGGCGAATTAATATTTAGGCTTCCAAAAAAGGAAATAGAAGTCGAATGATATTAAATCTGCCTAATAAGTTGGATATTGAAACAAAGTGTATTTTAATTTATTGATTTTATTGATTCTAATGTTTAGTCTTCTTTAGTTTTTCTGAGCATGGGCGCATTCTATTTGTTTGAAAAGTTGCCGTGGTTATCTGTATATATTCTTTTCCAAATTCGGAGGTAATCATAAAATGTAGGAAACCAATATCAAGAAATTTCGCTTGTGTTTTTACGAAAAATGAAATATTAGAATAATGTCCAATAACAATCCTATTATTGAC
The DNA here is from genome assembly GCF_030347505.1 of Rhynchophorus ferrugineus. Classification (NCBI taxonomy): domain Eukaryota; kingdom Metazoa; phylum Arthropoda; class Insecta; order Coleoptera; family Curculionidae; genus Rhynchophorus; species Rhynchophorus ferrugineus. Next base: position 24,026,422 of record NW_027472581.1, on the reverse strand, counting down.
GAATGCTTTTGGTGCTACTCGAACTTATTGATTAGTCTAGTAATCACTGGGTGCTAAACCTGCATAATACTGCATGTTTCATTCATTTTTCATTTTCAACAGCATTCATTGGGAAAAATTGGATCTCTGTATAACAACCAAAATATTTTCCATCAAATTCTACGGTTTTGTCACATTTTAGATAACATGGCAATATCGTATCAAAGAACAAAGGTTTTTTGCATTGATCAATTTTTACACTTCTTTTACATTTCGATCTGGACAAGTGGTAATCAGAAAATTCTATGTGGGATCAGTACGCTGAGTATCTAAGTTATTTTGCGTCTTTTACTGGTTATTCCTAGTAATATACTTATACCTATACATTGCTGATCTTACTATATAGAGAGCAAGACCTTATGGCCATGCGTATTCCACTATGGCGTCGATGTGGATGTTTCTTTTAACTCATAACTTTTTGAGCTTGTTTTTGCCTGGTAATCAATGAAGCTGCCATGCTAAAGCGGTTTGAAATTACATTCTCAGTTCAGTCCAGTTCATTTGAGCTGAGTTTTCGTCCAAATAACACTGCAATTCTTTTTCGACCTTTTTTTTTGGTTCTTTTTTATTGACATCAAAGTTACCACTTTAAGTAGTTCAAATCAAATCTGACAGCTGGGATAAAATGGAGTGGTATTACCATACGTATCTAAAGCTGTTTGATGGGCTCCGTCAGCAGACTTCTTGAAATCAAACAAGAAGAGTAACTAATGTCGATAATGTAATTTTGCATTCCATGATTAGCATCTGTTTACACCGAATAATTCATAATTCAAATGGAAAACAGTTATTTTATGTAGACAAATGCTAAAGTTATCAAATTTAATAGTTAGCTTAGATCGTTTAGCTTTTGTTTGCATTTATATTGCGAATTTTCATTAATATATATCCAAAATACATGGTGCGCCTAGTAGAAAGAATATAGATAGAATATAGTAGAAAATAGTTGAAAGTTAATAGCAATTAATAGTCGAAATTAATAGTATGTAAAACATCTATATTATATATACTACATAATAATTAACATGAGTATTCAAATATGTGTCATGTTATATCATATTTCTACTGTCGAATTCAATAGCATTCACGTAAACATCGTATATTGGATTGGTAAGGGATTTTAGGACAGTCCAAGGAAATTAGGATTGATGGCCGGAGAAAGAAAAATTATCGGCCGGTCGTTTCAGTTGCTCCAAGGTCAGAATACGACAACGATATCATATATATATTTTTAAAAGGCCGTTATATATATATTTTTCCCTCTAAATTTATTACATCCCATCTGACAACGTCCCAGGTTACCTAGCCATTATTTAAGCTAACTGTCAGTGCTTTACCTCAGAGGCCCGTTCTAATACTTTCGTTTTCTGCTGATGTTCCACCCAAAAATGGTTTTCCGTCCGTTCCGACGTGCTTTTTTCTTTTTTTCATTATACGAGAAAATATTGCTCATATTTATTTACTACGTAAATGGACCATCAATGTTAGAGTACGTGATAAATATATTGATTTATTTTAGTTATAAATAGGTAATTTTTTATTCAACTCACTACAGTGCACCCTTAGTCTAACAAACTATTACTGAAATTGTTTATTACGGTCGGTTTTAATTTATACAATATCATAACATTATTTCAAGTAACTTGTTTATCGTTATATTGTTTATTTCTACTTTTGGATTTTGTCCATTCCAAAGAGCATTAACAATATAACTTAGTACTTAGTAAATATTGTAATACTATTTAACATTAGCTTAGTTGGCGCAGTGGTCAAGGCGACAGCTCCTCCTACTGTTGCTATAGTCGTGGGTTTGAACCCTGCTGAGGCATGGATGTACGTTATGTTTGTGATTCTAATTGTAAATATCTTACTTATCTTATATGACTACATGATGGACAACAGTGGGTTCATAGGTTCTAGTCGCTCCAGTAAACAGGCCGGGTAAGACCGGATATATAAATATAAACGGATATATATATGTTAAATCTACCTACTAGTCGGCGATTAAATTGGAAAAGACATCCATTACATATGTATATATGGTTTGTGGTAATGCAAATAAACCGGTCAAATCATAAAAACGAATATCGAAAAGTATTAAACACGATATTTTTTCAACAAAGTGATGTATTTTCCCGATCAAGGAATTTTTTGGTCATCAAGCCAGTAAATTTATAATATATATTTTTTATATAATGATTATCGTTATATTTTGCCACTTCCGACATCCCTACAGCATAATTGAACACTGGCGTGTTTTGTTGTGGTTGATATTCAAGAATTTGTATTGTCATATAATAATATAGTCATGCTATAAATTACTAATTCTAAATATATTATAAATTCTAATTATGTTTTATCAAACATTTTAATCATTAATAAGCATTCCTTGAGCAATTAAGCACATTCCTTGATAATTAGTACATTTCTTAGTATCCAACAGTTGAAGCTTGAATGACCATATCTAATAATTCTATCAATATCACCTCGTAACAAAATTCTCGCTACTCTTTTAATTGCCTATAACTTTGCTCGAACAAATGATGGGTTTGGTTTTCATAAAACGTTTATTAGTTCTTTACGTTTTTTTTTCGTTATGATTGAAAAATTATATGGACTAAATGGTGACCGCGATTCTCTATGCAACTTCCGGTTCTTTTTAAGACAGTTTTCATGACACCTCTGAGGCTGACTTTCTTCAGTTTCGTGACGAATATTGTCTTTAAGATGTTGAATCATTTAGGGCTGATTCCCATGAACTTTTACTTTCCAAAAATCCAATAAGAAAAGTCTGGGGCTGTTAAATCCTACGCTAATTCGCCACTTCGCGAAATTAGTCTTCGTGGAAAAACGTCATTCAATAATTGAAGGAGCTGTGTGTGCTGTGGCCCCATCTTGCTGAAACCACATGTCCTCTCATCCTTGCTGTTCCATTTTAGGCACAAGAAAATCATCGAATCTTGTTTTGGTATCGTTCAGCAGTAAACTGCAAGACCTTGGTCATTTTCAAAAAAATAGGGACCAATGATGTTTCCTGCATGAATTCCACACCATACAGTTGTTTTTAGTGGATTCAATGATGTTTCATGAATTAATTGAATATTCTGTGTTCCCCAAAACCGACTAATCTGTTTATTGACATGGCCACTGAGAGGAAATTGGGCTTCATCGCTCATTATCAATATCTCTCGGTAGCAATTTTTGGACAAATTGAATTTTGTACGGGAACATTTACAAATCCGTTTTCAAAATTCACCTTAAACTGCGTGCCGAAATTGTAACTGGCAACCACGTTTCCGAATTGATGTTTCTGAAGACATTTTCAACGTTACGAGATGTCCATTGTCTTCCAGAACAAGGCCTGTCTGCTGCCGTACCGTACTGTAGAAAATTCGTATGTAACTGATAAATTGTGGTTTTGTGAGGCACTGGACAATTAGGATATTTTTGACGCAATTTCCGCTGAATGGCAATAATGGAACGATTATTTTCAATAAATATTGTCACTATTTCTTGTCGTTCATGTGGCGTATATTTATCTACAATAAAATTTGGACGTCTACACTACAATGGTTAAAGCGAAACTGAGCTAAGCGTCACATAACCAAGATGGCGCGTAATAAAAATGGTTTTAGTTGGACTTTTGCCCCACCTGTTACAAGTTTAATGAGGAATGCTGAACAAACAGGACAGTTTTCATCGATAGAAAAAAGTAAAAACAAGGATCAAGTTATGGTAAATACAGATAGTGTAAGTAGCATTTTATATTTCACTATTTCCATGCAGATTTAAGATTTTTCACAATTTTTCAAGATGTACGGAAATTTCTCACGTTGCAAAAACACTTCATTGCATTTTTACTTTTATAATTGACGATTTAGTTCGATTGTTAATTTCGGTTACATCTCTTCACACACCTTTGGCCTTCCAATTTCCATCACTACTCAGGAGGGTTTATTTACTTTTGTAAGCACTACCATGTGATTCCAAAAACAACTTATGTATCTACTTTGTGTCATATTTATACAAATGAAATAAGTAAAAATTTCCTCACACATAAGGTTTTACTCTAAATATAAAATCATTTGTACTTGTATATTATGTTGTTAATAGATGATCAATCTTGTGGTATAATACTTTATATAATACAATTTTAGCATAACTTACTGATAGTCGCTGGTTTTGCACATTTTATATTTCATATATTGAAGTCCTTTAGTCCGAACAGTCCATATCACGATAGATGTGCCTGTTCTAATTATCTCCCTAATAATACTTTGAAGATAGGTTAGAATCCTAACATAGATTCGAAGCTGATCTCTAACATTTCTCACCACATTTCCATATTAAATTTTATCCTCCAAAATTCAGAAATTCATTTTGGCTTTTAGGCAATATTACGGTGCTATTCTTGTTTGTTTGTATCGTTTCATATACAAAAAGAATAAGTATACTATGGCTCAGAACTAGGTTGTTTTTTTTTGGGATATTTGTGACGCAGGCGGCGGAAATGCTGTATGCATACCATACAGTAATAGAGATGTAACTCAATAGGGGCTCTGGCACAAAGTTTTGTTTTGCGCAACACCCAGAGGGCGCCATAATCGGCCGTTCAAGTAATTTGATTAGTCAATTTAAATCTCCATTATAGGTACTTGAAGAGAAATATTTTACTGTGAAGACATTTCATTGGCTCATTAGTAACCAATGAAATTTAAATTAAAAAAAAAAATTCTGAAATAAATTTATTAAATAAAATATAAATATAATCTATAGCAATAACTAAATATAAATATATAATGTAAATATATCTATAAAAGATAAAAATATCTATAAAATATAAATATTTTATATATATATATATATATATATATATATATATGTATATGTATATATATATATATATATATATATATATATATATATATATATATATATATATATATATAAAACCATAAACAAAAAACTTTGGTACATTGCAAATCAAAATTATCTCTTCCATCTTTTTCCTTTTTCATATTTGTGTAGTGCGATCAATTTAATAGGAGTGTAGCGACCGTCAGATGTTTCGAATTTTCCCGCAATTATCGGCAGCCACACATTTCGACCGATCGACCGACCCACGACGAACATTCCTACAATTGGTGACCCCGACATGATCAAAGTGCCTAACAGGTAAATCAACTCAACATAAGCCACTCGACAGGTGCTTGACACGTGCATGGAAGGATAGCACGAGGAACGGAACTCATCAACATCACGTGGTCGACGACAGCCCACGAGACTAGCCTGATGGACGAAAACCACAGAAGCCCATCATGTATACCAGCAACACATGAGCACCCTCGCATCACGAAACGGGACACGTAACACATTTACAAGTACCCTCAAGCAAAGCTAAACGCCTCAAGACGAACGACGTCCTGCTACAGTTCCGATGGCAGCTGATCCCGTAAAACTCCTCGCTCAGGTTGGGATCCTCATCTCATCAGCAGTCCCCGGGCATTTGTTTGCGTGATTGCGGGTGCATTCCGGAACTTGCACCACATATAGGTACGTTCCACGGCTGTTCCACTAGGAGGGGAGTTATGTGGCGACCGCCACGACCCTTTAGGCCACCACCAATTCACCATCAACAACTACAAAGGTTGGCAACGCCGGTGGATTGGTACCATGCAGTTCTGGAGTATAAAAGGCCATCACGACGACGTCTCGCTCTCTTTTCTTTTCACCGTCCCTTGTAACAGTACCACTTCCACAGCGCTACCGTACTTCCTTCACCTTAACCTAATATCCTGTCAATTCTTCCATCGACCACATATATCAATCGTAAGTTAAAATAAACAACTTTGATTTAACCAGTGTTTTTAGTTCCCGTGCAAATTCCTTCCAAAAATAGTAGTGAGTGTTCTGATAAATAATCGTAGCGGCAGCCACACATTTCGACCGATCGACCGACCCAGGACGAACATTCCTACAGGAGCTATCAAAGTTCTGTCTTTTTGTTTTCTTATATTGAAAGCAAACTTTGAGTCTTCCTCTATTAAAATTCTGTTCATCTGTTTTACTCAAAAGTATATAGCGCACCTTGTTATTAATTTTAATATTTTATCTGAAAGATCATTATGGAATGTACAATTGAAGGGTTTTAAATTTACTTGTTTTTTTTAAGCATTTGACAGTTTTTTTTTATCGACGTGGCAAAATCGCTGGACACAAGCTTGGAAAATAAGAATTGATGAAAGTAAATCTGTACATGTGTAGTTCACTTATAAACAGACCGTACAAGCACCAATAACATTAAATAACACTATCATTCCATATAGCAACAACGCATCATATAGCAACAATATCTCGGAATGAATATCGATGAAAAATTTCGCTGGAAGTCAAGAAATCAAGAGAATTGCAAGGGAGCATGAGAAAAGACTCCATTCTCATTCTAATATTGAAATATTGCGATTTTGGATACCACCAGAACAGGACACAGACTCAAAAGAACCAAACCATCTGATCTTGTGTAGTGTTGTGTAGTGAGGTGCATATCTTAAAAAATTCAACAGCGACGTGTATAAACATTATTTCACCAGATACTGAGTTAGGGCCGATGGGTCCTCCTAGTTATATACCTAGATTTAACTTAGCATAAAGACAAACTGTAGGTTAGACGGAAACGACTAGTAACAATATATTAATTAAATAATAAAAAAAATGCCATAGAAACGAAGTGACATTTAAATGTTGGACGTCGCGAAACATTTCCCCAAAATTTCCTATCACAAGTTAAATCTCTATTTCTCTATGATGCATACGCAATCGGGGAGACTTGCTCATAAATGGCAGGTTTGACTATGTTGTGTGGGATTGCTTATGGCCATTCCAAACTAAATCCAGTCTTTAGCTGATTCGTAAATATCTCCGAATATAACATCAAGTTGAAGATGGCACTTTAATTATTAACCACTAATCTGATGACAAGGAACAAATTACCTGAAGAAATAAACTGGTTGATTTAATGGTTTCATAAATATAACGAATCGACTAACTTCTTGATACATTTGTACAGATGCAATTATGTATTGAAATGTTGGGAAGCTTAAACCAAACGAAATCATGACGATATTAAGTAATGAGGATAGAGAACGAAAAGAAAAAGTATCATCATACTTTCCAAATCCATGTCCAAATGTGATAGAGTTGTTAGAGCTGCGTAGTGATAGACGAATAATAATAAGTGCAATTTTTCAATTAAATAATGCAAATTCATAAGTAAGGAACTAGCTATTTAGTTATGTATAAAACTAAAATTTTAAAAAAGTTAGTAAATCTTTCCGTGTTGGTTTCTATTTAAATTAATCGATTTTTAAGCTCCTCCAGATACATTTTCCGGAATTTTTCACAGCAATCCAGTTACGGACATGACTGCCGCACGATTTAGAATCGCGCTCGTCCAAGATTTATTATTGTTCTTACCTTTCTTGAGTCTTCAACACGATTCAATCACAGCGGGATCTACTTAATCCCCATATTAATCATGGAAAGTGGCCCTCTACTGAGACTACCCCATGATCCGACATGGCACCCTCAACAATTGGCTATGTGGGTCATTTGTCTTGTCTTATTCGGTATTTTAAACTTTCAACCGAGCTTTTACTTTTAGACATTGGTTCATTTATATAAATCTGTGAGAATCCTGACATTCCTCAAATATATATATATATAAAAATATAAATGAACGATAACGTCCCGAATTTCGAATTTATTAAAGTGTTTATTTACGTTTATAAGGTAAATGTATTTTGGGGGGAGTTTTGATTTTCTTTAATTACTCTCTTTCTGGAGATTTTCGTTTTAATAAGCTCTAAATTTACTGTAATTGGAGTTTTAATTGACTCTTAAATGTCTGGAATGCTATTTACTTTATTTATACTTACTGCGTCCCTTGTTATAGTATTTAAGGAAATGTCGACAACGCTAATGCCGTTTAAATGATTTGAAAATGATCGTTAATAATATTTTATTTTATACGGCACACAAAAGAAAATTTATCGATAATTTCTCTTTAAATTTATAATTTTCTTTCATTTCTTTTCTTCTGTTGTTGGATATCTATTCGTTAGATATGCATTCTGTTGCCTATAAATCAAGTGTGCATATCTCCAAATAACTTTTTATTGTCGTTCTAAGGCAGAGAATGGTTAAAAGAATGTGTAAAATCTTGCAAGATCAGAGTCAGTAGATATAAGTATTTCTATTTTTATTACCTTTTATAAAATGTAATGTGTCATTGAGGTAAGGAACACTGCCAATAAAATTTGAAGTTAGCCCTCATTTGTTTGTTTATTGAGTATGTGACTGTTTAATAACGTTATTTTTGTTTCAGTTGCCAAATAATATGAAGAAAATATATTTAATATGATGTGTTGAGTTTAGTTTAATAAGCCTGCATGACTTTAATATTCCTACCAGATTTGAATGCCAACCAAATAGAAGAAAATGTACTGAAATAACGGCTTCTAGTACCGCTGAACTACCCTATGCTCACAAAAAACATTGAAAGCTTAACTAAACACAAGTTTCGTCCTCTTTTCGTCTCTAAATACACATTTCAATGCAAGTCAAACTATTATCAAATATCTACTTCCTTGAACATCAAATAGTTAGAGGAACTATACTAAGCACAAACTAAGCGCAACTGATGATGTTCGGTTGAGGTGATGGCGAACAGGGTGATGTGTTTCAAGTTTTTACAGCCTGGTATGTGTGTGTTGTGGTAGAGAAATATTTCGAATAATACTCACGTATGTAAAGTGTATGGGTGGTCACTGAAATCGAGTTAGGGAAAATGGAACCTTAATTATCAACGTACATATAGCAGTTATATTTATACAACGTGGGGCAAAAGTCTCGCTACCATTTTGATTACCTATAACATTTCTCAGAGAAAAGATAAGTAAGTTAGGCATTTTTGACATGACATCCTGCAACATCTGAGGCTGAATTTCTTCAATTTCGTGACGATTATTGTCGTTAAGATGTTGAATCATTTGGGGCTTATTCGCATAAACTTTTGACTTAAAAAACCCCTTAAGAAAATGTCTGGTGCTGTTAAATCGGGTGATCTGGCTGGATTGAAATGTTGAACGAGCTGTGTGTGCTGTGCTCCCATCTTGCTGAAATCACATATCCTTGTTCTTCCTTTTCAGGCACAAGAAAATTTCGAATCATGCCTTGGTACCGTTCAGCAGTAACAGTAACGGCAACATTTTGGTCATTTCCAAAAAAAAATAGGAACCAATGATGTTTCCAGCATGAATACCACACCATACAGTTGTTTTTAGTGGATGCCGTGATGTTCTGTTTGTTGACGTGGCCACTGAGAAGAAAATGGGCTTCATCGCTCGTTATCAATTTAGACGAAAAATATTCTATTTCACCAGACATCCCTAGGATTGCATTACTGTACACAACTCGTTGATCAGGATCTTCCGGTAGCAATTTTTTTTATTAACTGAATTTTGTGTTGTGGGAACGTTTTCAAATCAGTTTTCAAAATTCGCCTTGAACTGCGTGCAGAAATGTGTAACTGGGAACCACATCTTCGAATTGGGAGCCACATTTTCAGCGTTACCAGACGTCCGTTGTCTCGCATAACGAGGCCTGTCTGCTATTATAGGGTACTGTCGAAAATTCGCATGTAAACGATAAATTGTGGTTTTGTGAGACACTGGACGATTAGGAAATTTTTGACGCTTTTCCGCGGAGTGATAATAATGAAACAATTATATTCAATAAATATTGTCACTATATCTTCTCGTTCTTGTAGCCTATATTTATCCATAATAAAATTTGAACGTCTACACAATACAATGGTTAAAGCGAAACTGAGCTAAACGTGACATAACCAAGATGGCGCGGAATCAAAATAGTATGAGAAATTTTGCCCCACCTGTTATTACGTTCCTGTTAAATATAAGGAATACTACTATATTATTGATCCTATGTCCATATAGTCTCTGTTTTTTAGTAAAATAAATGCTTTGAAAGTATTAATTTTCTTTAAATGTCTTTAACTTTTTTTACAGTCTTTTTATTAACATTTTGCAAGTGGTGGCCTAATGTTTCATTTTAAAATAGCTATGTATCTATACAAGAGATGAGACTTATATCCCTCAAAGAGCTGCTTATCCCTAAGCTTTCTATGGATATTTTGCATACTAATAGTTATCTTTGAGGTAATTGTATTAAATTGTGTTTATATTAAACAAAAACTACTCACCGTTTTATACATTCTCTTGAATAGAGCTAACAGCAAGGTATGTAAGTCGTTTCTTTTCGACGAATAAAAAATTATGTTGTTTCGCTTTAATTTAGGAGATTTAGGTTATAGTTTATAGATTTAGTTTGAAGTATTTATTAATATTTGTTAATAATTATTAATAATCTAAAAGCAATTATCAAAAATGCAGACTCTAACAATGTGAGCTCGTCGGCTTAAGTAAGTCGAGTACGATTTTAAATCCATCCGAAAACCCGGCCGAAATTGGCCATTTTCCTTGAGACGTCTCATTGCGACTTTTTCCAGCTGGCGCAGGCCCGTGCGGAGAAGTATTTTTATTATGAAGAGAAAGATAAATCGAGCTCCATTTGCACTGAGATGTTATTACGTCTTATATAAATCGTTTCCGTTCTGAGCTCATCAAAAAATGCTTCGAGCGTAGGTATATCTCTTTTATATTTAAATTTAAATTGATGCAAATAGTGGAGTTCTTGTATGTAACGCCTATTCGTCAAGGAAATTGTCTCTCGGCCCGACTTTTGCATAAATAAAACTGGCGCAGCTCAGATAACGGTTTTTGTTTCTGGTGATACTCGAGCATCACCTTGTTACCGCGTTTCGCGGTCGACGGGATTCGGGATCTCGTGATGAATCGCTTTCTTGAAGGCGCCATTTACTTAAACCAGTCCGGTCTATGTCAGCAATCCATTTTTCAACTTTATATGCATTCTGCGTTCGGCGCGGGAATATTAAATTATTGTGTATGGGCCTGCCACAGTGGCTTAAGACTATATTTTTTATTCGCCCTCTTGTATCTCCGATTTGTTTGAGATTGTCGAGTGTATAGAGATAGCATAATTGAAAAAGAAAATTATTTAAATTGGAAAAATAATATTTTTTATTATTATTTAGGAGGGTCCATCGGCCCTATCTCAGTCTCTAGTGAAATAATGTTTATACCTGTCTGCTGTAATTTTTTATGATATACACCTCACTACACAACACTACACAAGATCAGATGATTTGATTTTTTTTGAGTGTATCCTGTTCTGGTGGTATCCAAAAGCTGCAATATTTCAATATTCTCATGAGAATGGAGTCTTTTCTCATGCCCCCTTGCAATTCTCTTGATTTCTTGACTGACTGTGGTTATCTGAAGTTCTCGATGTAGATAATCAGTCCTATAGTATTGGGGTGCGGCCACAATACCTCTCAGGACTTTGTTCTGAAAAACTTGTATTTTATTTATGTTACTCTTTGCAGAACATCCCCATAATTGAACTCCGCATGTTCATATAGGTTTCAGTATTTGCTTATATAATAGCAATTTATTATGTACTGATAATTGTGATTTTCTTCCAATTAGCCAGTACATTTTCCTATATTTCAATTCAAAGTTCTTTTCTTTTTTTCTTTATATGTTCCTTCCAGCGAAGTTTTGCATCAAGATTAATTTCGAGATATTTAGCGTTGTTGCTATATGGAATGATAGTATTAGTTAATGTTATTGGTGCTTGCACGCTCTGATTGTAGGTGAACTACACCTGCACAGATTTACTTTCGTTAATTTTTATTTTCCAAGCTTGTGTCCAATTATTTATATTGTCACTTGCCTATTGTAATTTTCGAGTAGCTTCTTCACTACTATCTGACATTAATCGCAGTATCATCAGGACATATAGCCATCGTAATATTCTCCATTTGTGGTATATCACAAGTGTAGAGTAGATAAAGCATTGGCCCCAGTACACTTTCTTGTAGTATACCTGCTTTAGCTGCTTTTATTGTAAAGTAAGCTTCTTCTTGTTTGACTCTATACATTTTGGTTGTAATGTACGATTTTAATAGTTCGGTGTATTGTTTTGGTAACATTTTCTGTAGTTTAGGAACAATGCCTTCATACCAAACCTTATCGAAGGCTTGTGCTACATCTAACAATATAGCTGAGCATACTTTTTTACTTCCATAGGCTTTTTCAGTAATATCTGTTATTCTGTGGACCAGGTAAATTGTTGAATGCTTGTTAATAAACCCAAACTGGTGTGTTGGTATTAGGTTTTTTCTCTCTATTAGGAAAAATAATGAGGCTACTTATACGATTGAATCAGTATTGGAATTAATAATATTAGAATATAAATCGCATCGCTTTCTTAGAATATCCTATATATTGATATATGACACCTCTCTACTGAAGAACGACATGGTTTTTACACAATTGATTATGATTCCAGTAGTCTACAATGTGTCTATATGTCAATAGCTTACACCTGAACAGCTAAGCATCTGCAGTTATTAAAGGTATAGGCTTTAAAACAAATTATTTTAGTTTACTTTAAAATTATTTTTTAACGATAAAAGAATGGATTGTAACACCTTGTGATTAATAAGTTATGTATTATTTTTTATTAATTAGTCTATTATTACATTATATTTTACATACATACGTTATTACATATATTTTAAAATCTCCTTTTTACCAACGAGGGTTTATCTGGACTGAACCTACTGTTATCGTTCGGCATTAACACTATGGACTGACCAGTGACCAACTTAGAGACTATCCCAGAAGACATCTGACATTACCCAGCCTGGTTACTAGCGTTATTGGGATTGTTATTCTTTGTCGGGTTTTCCAATTTTGCCTATAAAGATATACAATTACGATAACAAACATGAAGTACATCAATGCCTAGTCGGAGGACGGTAGTAATTAAATTTGAACTCAGTTTTAACCCTAACTTATCATTTCAATTTAAATGTCATTTTACTAAAACAATTACTTCTTGGGGGAAACTATCTCTAGAATCATAAAAAGAATTTTACTGAAAATACTATTTAATAAAAATCGGTTATAAAATATTGTATAATTTCTTGATAAATGAACTGTCAGTGATCTTTAGAAATAGTTCCTGGTGCGTAACTCGTCTGTCCTTCATCAGTATTTTGATACACATTTATTCGGATGATCAAATATCATGAAACTAATATAACCAATTCCGTTATATATAAAATTAACCGACATTTTTTTCTTGTATTTCAAACCTATTTCAGTTCATTTGTCATATTTTTAATGCGCTCTATATCTTATATATTAGTATCATATGTGATATGAATTTCGTGAATTTAGAGTAAATTTTCATAAGTATTTTGATTTTTTGTGACAATTTTGATATGCTTAATTATAGCAAATCAGCTAAAATAAATAAATGAATTTACAAAATATATTTGCATAATAGTGAAATTATTTTTGTTGCAGCTTCATTAACCGATTCTATGGGCCTATAAATTAGCTTTAAAGGATTTTTTTAATATGAAGCTTTATTGTAAAAAGTACAATGTATTTTATTTGAAGTATTTTCCATCGATAGCCGCTACTTTTTCCCATCTTTCAATTCACTCATTTATATAGTATTTTCATCAAATATGCATCCAAACAAGTAGTAGTCAAAAGAATACAGTCTGGAGAGTACGTCGAGTAGGATAGGAGTCCCCTTTTTAATATTTCTCTTAATGTTCATTTAGTTGAGCGTTGTCATGGTGAAGAATAGCATTGTTGTGTCTTTGCTCGTATTCTAGCCGTGTTCGCGCTGTCCTCAGCTCAAACGCATCAATTGTAGTCCTTAACGATCTTCACTACTGATTTTATTATATTTAATCTGCTCATGATCCCACCAAATACGGAGCACTAGATTGAAGCCATGGATATTCACTTTACCGTTGATGTTGATGCATGATGAGGTAGTCCCCATGATTTGTTTCTCTTTGGATTTTTGTAAGGGGTGCACACTTTGATCACCGGTAGTAATACAATGCAAAAAACCTTTCCCATTTTTCCGTTGAAGCAGCATTTCACACATCTAGACTAAGACACATCATAGACTTAACGTTTAGTTACATAGTTAAACGTTTATCCCCTTCAATCCATAGAGCACAAATATCGATTAGTGGCTTCAAACCCTCGTCTTCAAACATTTTTGTCCTCCGGAACATTATTTGTCTTTGATGTTAAAATCACCACTTTCAAAACATCTTGAAACCCATGGAGCATAGTTGGCTTAAGCTTCACACAGCATGCGATGACCTTCAGTCGCCTTTTCCTTTAAGAAAATAGAACTTCTCGCAAATATGTTTGTCGCGGTACAAATTCAGACATTTTCAAGGAACTAAAAAAATATTTTGTTCACACCATAGAATAAATAAATTTAGAAGTGAAAGTTATATGGAAAAGTAGGGTCCCACGTTTAAGCTTTTCGGAATCCCCGTTACGCGGCCAAATGTAAAGTCCTTCGGTATGTGCTTTTATATATATTTGACAATTACTTTAGATTATTCTGTGTATTTTAATTTATTAGTGCAATAAAAAGAATATCTTAAGAGGATCTCTTATGATCTCCTATCTAAGTCCAGGAAAGTTTGTAATCATTTGAAATATGAAGACTATAGACCAAAATGTGGAAAGCCATGGCTGAAACAAAATGTAATTCCTACTAGTAATTTAAACAATAAGTATTTTATTAAATAATAATGATTTATTGCATTGAAATAATTAAGCAATATTTATTGAGATTCTTTACCTTTACATCAAGACAAGGAACATATGCCCCCAACGGCAATGTTAAATCACGTTTTTTGAGGCTGATAGATATATAGGACATTCTTCTACCCCAACAAGACCCAGAAGTAAGTATATAATAAGAAACTTATGTTTATTATTAGAGAATGGAGGTTCTGACTTGAAATTTATATGTTCATTTACAGATAACTCAGCCTGTCCCATCAGTTTCGTTTCAGGTTGGATGAAAAACTAATGGCTTTATCCTTTTTGAAATGCAGTGGCAGAGGATATAAACTGTTATAGAAGATATTCTGCTTGCCTTCTAGAAGAACATTAATGCAGATAATACAACCTATCAAATATGTGGTATCAGAGTCAGCATTAGTTGGACTACACAAAACATTCCCTCTGTTTCGCCTATTTAAGTAAAATCTCTATATATATATTCTGTGTTACAATCTACCCGGTATGTATAGGCACTTAGTTGAAACGATATAGCCAATGTTAATAATCGTCATTTTACGATTTTAATATACACGTCCAGTAAACTAGCAGCGTAAATGGGGCGGCATGAAAAGGGAACCATTCTTTTTTGCGTGAGTCATTCCAAATAAATTTCTTATGCCACTTTACACGGACATTTGTACTGTTACTCGAGCAGGAAACGTTCCCGAAGGCGTATACAAAACAGAGGCCGGTTTCCGTTTACCCGTCAAAGAAAAAAGGAGCAGTCAGTCGGGGGAGACGTATGGAATCAGGAAATAGGCCCTAAATCATGATGCATTAAATAAAATGCAACACACACGCCCAGTCGAGACACAAGGGTGTAACTACTCGAAAAATTATGACAGAATCTTCTCTCCGAGGCCAAGATTTATAGTTTTGCGTCCTTGGGGCGCTGATGCCGCATTAGGAATTCGGTGTTGGTACACAGGTAGCATTGATTTTTCAGTCGCTATTTGGGAATAAAAATGTACTTCGAAGGACTTCAAGTTTAAATAATGCCAGAGAATACGTACCCTGAAATACGAGAAAATAATGTGGACGCTCTTACGCTGGAAGTTGAAATATATCTAGTTTTGAACCAACTTTTCTATTATATCATTATTAAATAAAGCAATCTCTACTCTACAGGGTATTTCTCGTACTTACTTGGAGTTTTATATTAATATTAACTGTTGGAGTTGGCTCAGGGTTTTTTATTTTGGTTTTATTACAATGGGATCATAAAGATTATTTAAATATTGTCAGTTGGACGAGAACCGATCCATTTTAGAACAGTCTTCGTAAGGAATGAACTCTTCCACCGATAGGTTATGTTATTGAATGATGCAATTAAGGAGGAAATATATTCGAAGAATTTGCCGGTTGGGATTTGAGTTAGATATATCGATATTTCGATATTTAAAAAAAAGTTCGATACTCTACTTCAAAAATCCTGGTTTTTAATATTGATCTTTTTCCGCTACAGTCCTACTTTTCACCAAAAAAATGTTGGTTGCCTAAGGAACAAAGAATTTTCAAATAAGTTCGGTATCCTATTTTAAAATTATCAATGTTTTTTCAAAAATGTCACTAGAAAGACGAGAAAATATCGACTTTTTTCAGCATTCCTATTTTTGAGTTTTTCCGTTTTTTTTAAACTAGTTTTGGGATATATGAATGAGCATTGTCGTCATGGAAACATGAAAGAACTTTGACAGTTTTACTGGACTTCTGATAACAGTTATATTATCTTGATGATATTATTTTGTAATTTTCATGATTTTTGTATTTTTTGTATCCTAACCTTTTTCACAACTCAATGGTGAGGCATAATATTTTATATATTTTAATTGAACTAATACCTAATAATAAGTTGTCTTAGGTTCGTGTTATATCAGCAATGACCTGAAATTTTCAACTTTTTAGCAGTATTAATATTTTGGCCGCATCAATTAATTTTGGACAATCTTCACGATTTTCATCGGTGCATGAATTACTTGGTGAATGCTAAATCAAATAATAAATTGGTGTGCTCTTGTCTTGATAAAAAAACGTCGACAGTTATTCTAACTATTTATTTTCACCAGTGTGTTCCACCTTTCTATGGAGGCACTTTTGTAAGTCGCGCTAAAATCCTCAAAAAGATGAAACTACCTTGGAACAGTTTGGATTTTACCTCAGGTAATAATAGGCTATTTTCGAAACAACATTATAAAAGATTTTATTTCATTTCTGTGTTCTAATGTGTAATGAACTAAAACCTTATATTATAAACACTTAATTAATTACAATTTGATCCAAATATTAACTTTTTAGAATTTAGAATACCGATTTCTTAGAATACCCAGTGCGTCAGTCGTGTGATTTAACATATATAGGCCCATTAAGTCAACAAACATAAGGAGTGGCACGATATATTCACCTAGAATAATGTTTCAGATTGGAAAAACGGATTCTAAATTTTTAGACGCATTCAAAGCTCTCTTTAAAAATAGTCTTCAAGATACATCCGCTATGCTTTGTTTGGGTTAAGCAATTTTTCTCAATATCAAGTCATAATCGTAAAACGATGTCCCACAAAACTTAATATTTCAAGGCTCAACCTATAAATGGCAACGGTACAATTTTAGAAACATATAATTATTGTTATATAGTTCAATGTTTCTGTAGTAATATTATCAGGCACTTACATATATTTTGGTCAGCTAAAAATTATTTGATGAAAATGCGAAGTATTAATGTAACCAATTGTGTAAACAGATCGAGGCACCCACCACCATTTTCTCACCATTTTGGGAATCAAAAACATTTATTTAATTATGAAATGTTATGCATTTTTTTGAAAATTCGCCCATTGGGACCTCACATCATTTGGAATTAAGAAAAAACAAATAATTTGTATTAATAGATGTACGAGTATAAATCTTGAACAAAAGAAATAAAAATAGTTATGAACAAAGAGCCTAATTTTTTAGTCAAATTTTTACCAGGTATTTTATGAGACAAATTATTGCATATTTTTTTAACTTACATAAAAACATTGAAAATATCACCATAACAGTTTTGAATAATTTTGCAAACATATGACAACGAGTCGAAGGACTATGAAATAGTTTTTAGATTAGCATAGAATAGTAATTAAATTAAATCTCTTACTAGTTTATAATTTCTACAGATCATATTGAAGTGGTTTTTACATGTGCTTTTGTAATTTAAATCCCATCAAATACTTATTGTACATTGAGCAGATTGTACATTGCGAAAGACTTATCAGACGAAAACTTAGCTAATACTCTAAAAAAACTAAAGATTGCTGAAAGTGTAAAGGTACATTGACCTAACCAACGTTTAACAAAACCAGACGGCAAGTTTTCCGTTTCTTGAGATTGGGGAGTTAAAATTCATTTAACGGAAGTTATTTAATTTTATTTATTTACTGAGGTTTAATTAAAATTTCCCTAAGCTGGATTTCGTTTTTTCTATAAAACCCTCGCAAATATGAAATATTAAAAAAGTGATTTTAAAAAGTGTTATGGGTTATTCATTTCCTTTTGAGGAATTAAGCGACTTCAAACGCGATTCGCGACAAACCATTCCAGAAATTAAAATTTAATTCAATTTCGAAATGAATATCACTTATTCATGATTCTATCTGGATAATCTTGCGTGCGAAGCCTACAAAGAATTTTAATATTGCAAAAGTTGACGACATTTTGCGCCTGAGAAATATAGGAGTTGATAACGTATTTATTGACGCGAAATACCACTCAATTTTTCAATTTGATTTGATTCTCTGTCGACAATGCGAAGTATTATTATGTTCGGCATATAATTCATCAATGTGGTATTATTTTAATAAAAAGGTTGGAATATTGTTTTTTTCGTAAATATTAAAATTATTTAAAATACATTTTGTAGCTAATATATATCGAGGTTTATTATGTTACTATAATCGATGAAGAATTTTTATGCCTAAAATTTTTGTGTAATGTGAGATACATATAAATACATTTCAATGAAACGAAACAGGCCCAAATCAAGTAACCATGAATATCCAGATCTCTAACACAAAATATAACGATTATTTTAAGCTCTGGCCGACGCGCTGCCAGATCCAACTTTTATACGGTAGACTATTTGTCGTTCTTGGTATACGTAACTGCGGACGCGAAATTTTTAAAATTAAATCTGGCAACGTTGTACCCCAATATACCGGCTGGAAATTTTGAATTGGAAGACAAATTCCTAAATTTTACATTTAAAGTGGTGTTAAAACGGAAATTGAGTGTGTTAAAACATTATTAAACTTAAATTTTAACATTTTAAGCTGTGTTATTTAAGATTTTGTGTTATTTTCGGTTATTCCCGTATTGTTGAAGAGCTTCGGCAAGTTTTGAAAAAAAAAGGAATGGTGTGTTCACGAATATGTCCGTTTTATCAGAAAATATATACATCTGGGAAGGAAAAACCCGACATACCCGAAAATTTCATCCTAACATAGATTAACAAAATTCGAGAATAACAAGGATCGTTTGTCCTCTTTATTTACAGGATATTTAATATTTCGAAATCACCTTTTGATTTAATTTGATATCTACTGAGCAGATAACAGCTACGAAAACTTACGATTCACTTCATATTTCGTTAGCTTTTTAGTGAACGTGAAACGAAATGAAACAGTGGTGTTTTGTGACACATTTTGTGACCGTTATTTATTGGCTATATAAAAAATGTGAAAAACACAAATGATAAAACGGATGGTAGCGGTGTTACCTGGAGACGAGGCTTGGGCAGTCGATGGTGGCAGATCTAAACCAAACGATGGTTGAGCACTGAATGAATGGAAATAACCTTTAATAACATCCCAGATAAACGTCTCGGGGTTGCTAGCTACTCGTTATCGGGTTCTAGTTGGCGCTGCTGACACCCCACCCGTGTTCAACATCTGGGATTATATTTCTGGGTATTTTGTAGACCGTTATTCCACGATGTAAAATTCGACATGCCTCAAGGTCGCTCTAGCTTTGCCCCATACGCACTTTCAACTGCAGAAATCATACCTCAGAGACAGAATTATTATCAAACAGGGTGACGAATATACTGACCTACATCCAATACATTCGGGTGTTCCGCACGGCAGTCTTCTTGGCCCATTTATTTGTATACAGCTGACCTCAAGAACCACTGTCATATGTGTGTAATATCATACCCATGTGATATTCACTCTT
Organism: Rhynchophorus ferrugineus; assembly: GCF_030347505.1. Classification (NCBI taxonomy): domain Eukaryota; kingdom Metazoa; phylum Arthropoda; class Insecta; order Coleoptera; family Curculionidae; genus Rhynchophorus; species Rhynchophorus ferrugineus. Next base: position 24,006,336 of record NW_027472581.1, on the reverse strand, counting down.
TGTAGAAGAACATGTCCTTCAGTAAAATTGAATAATCATGAACTTCCCCAAGCAGACAACGTTAAATATCTGGGAATGCATTTCGATCGATGTTTGACATGGAAAATCATATGCTGATAAAACGCAAACAGCTTGGGGTTAAACTAAACCAAATATATTGGTTGATAGGGCGTAAAAGTAAATTATTATTAGATAACAAGGTTTTGCTGTATAAGTCAATACTTAGGCCAATTTGGACCTATGATATTAAACTGTGGGGTACTGCTAGCAAATCTAACATAGATATCTCCAGAATTCCAGAAGTTCCAGAATAAAGTGTTGTGGGTCATCGTCGATGCCCCATATTACGTGACCAACAAACTGATTCAGCACGATATCCCCGTAAAACCCATAACAAGTGTGATTCGGAGTGTTAGGGCGTAGTACTCTGAAAGACTCTTAGTGCATACCAATGCACTCGCCAAACAGTTAAATGCGCGCGATGACAGTGAAGTGACACATAGAGTGAAATTTAATAATCTCTAGAATAAGCTAGAAAATTTTTTAGAATAAGTTGGGATAGGCTTTAAAATAAGTTAGAATAGTATCTAGAATAAGTTGTACAGTGGATAACTTACTGAATTCAGATTGGTAATATTATATAATTGAAATCATATAATAATACTTATTGTCCACGAGCAGATTGTTGACGTTCTAGGAGATTAATAAAAAAGATGTTTGGTTATCAAATGCAAATACGTTAATTTGTGCATAAAGCGTTAAAATGCATGTTGCAAAGAATATTAACAATTATAAAATGGCTTCACAGAATTTCAGTTCCTCATTTCTTGGTGAGTTATTAGTTCCCACTAAAGATACAAGACAAAGTAGAAAGCAATAGATAAACGAAGGACATAGAATCCTTTTTAAAATTAAGCAATGTGTAATGGTTAGATGGAAGAGTAGAATAAATAAGCAAATAACTATGCAGTTTTATTTAAAAATTTAGGTAAAGACATTATGTTTAGTCAGCCTGGTGTATTTATTATTTTTGCAATATTTATTTAGGTTTGAAATACGGATAAAATATAAAGACTATATGAATACATAGATGAAGTAATGAAAATTAGCAACGGTTAAAATGAAACTAACTACATAATTTGCATAAATGGATCACACAGGACATGTAAAAAGTATTAATTATGAACGGTATATCTGTAAATATTTTAAACCAATGATAAATATTAAGGAATGGAACGAATTAACATGTTATTGATACTGGAAGCCTCTTTTATAAACTTTTTTGTGATTAAATTTGTGAATTCAGAGACTAATGGCACTCCCATTTCTGGATGTATTTCATTTTTTAAACCGTCTTCGAAAAAGGAGGATGTTCTATATTCAGCTGTCATATTGTTGTAATGTATGTTCGCCGATTTCTCCGTCGATTGTGCGCAGATTTTCAAAACTCTTTTTTTGTTCGAAAGAGTCCTCTTCCGAGGTGGTCCTGTTGGAACTAAAGCAAGATATGTTGGGGAGAAGAAGGAGGAATCGAGGGAAACGCTCAAATTTCAAAGGCATGTATAAAGATTTCACATATTTTTTATCTAAAATAATCACATCGGAAGTCGTTCAATGCTATTCAGTTTGCTTTTTAAGCACTAACTATTGCATATAAGACCTCGTAGAAATATTGTAAACAACTGCTTCTATGATGTAATGGTTAAAGCGTGTAGCTCCCAAACAGAGGTCACGGGTTCAATTCCCGGCGTGGATAATAACTTTTTGTTGTTGTTTAGTTAGAACATTTGTCAAATCACCTAGGTAGCGAGACCTGAAGCGTTCCTTATTTTCAATTATTGTTTCCTTATTCCCATTTTTCCTCATACGGACTGCACCTTTACTTGGCCTACCCATTGTAATATTAAATAAAATAACTGCATGATTTACTCATAATATATATATATATATATATATATATATATATATATATATATATATATATATATATATATATATATATATATATAGGTTAAATATGGTTTTTGGTTATTTTCATTTAGTTATTACAACGATTATTATGAACATATTTTATTTAAAAAAAATTATTATTTTTTTTTATTTTAAGAAATATTTTTTATGGCATGCAATAGGGCATTCAGAATCATCATAAGATTTTAAAAGTGTTTGACGGACTTTTAGAAAATCACTTCATTAAGTGATCTCGTCTCCTGATATTATCTCATTTAATTAGTCTTATTCTAAAGGCTATGAATGTCCCATAATCAGATCGGATAGTATTAAACGTTTTAGTCTACGCACTTCACTGTGACGTCGCACATTTAACTGATTAGCGACCACATAAGGTACCCATCACACTTTTAAATGACTTAACGCGAACATTATAAATTACATTCGTTATAGTTTCTAGAGGGATATCGCGTTGTATCACTTCATTAGAGAAATAGTCCGAAACATCGACAATGGCATGCAACTCTTTTTAATTTTAATATCCATATTTTATTTTTTATCATATTTTATTTTATTTTATTTATTTTTTCGTCATCCTTGGTATATACAAATGATCACATTTTACTTTGATAATTAACAATTGGATTCAGAAATATTAAAACTGTAGAATCGATAAAATCCACGTTGGTATTGAATATTGATGAATTTGCCAAAAAGCTACACTAGCGTGGTCGGAACGAAGTTTAACCTGTAACTTCCCAGCCGTGAAAATGGGCTTCGGCGGTAGAACGAAATTACAATAAAATCAATGCAGGAACAATCAAATAAATGTAGGAACTATCGATCCCAATCGACGGCCGCCATTTATATTCGTTGTTCTCGACAGAGTCGAAATTGTTAAATAGGATTAACCGTTAGAATTGCATGGAGATGTGGTCCCGGCTCGGTTATATTTTATTAAGTTTCTCGAACAGAAAATGAACTCCTCGGGCTCTATAATTACGGCATTCAAATAAACTGGTCAGGGCTCTATTTGAATTTTAGTTCTTAATGGGACCGTATTGCATCCTTTGTTCTCACGGACGAGATTGGTTTCAATATCGGTTAGATATTCAGTCTACAGGTGTTTTTGTTTAGAGCGTGTTCGGTTTGATGGTATATCAGCGAAAAAGGGGCGCGTAAGGAGCTTACAGTTCGTAAGCCAAAACAAGCCAATTAGATTACAAGATTAGCGATTGTTGGGTATGTTATATGCCTAAGACATTTCAGTTCGACGCTAATAAAAATAACTTACGAAGTTACATCTATTTTGAGCTGTATTTTTCATTGTTTCGTTGGCTAATAACGTTTATATACACTATCGGTCAAAAGTGTGGAAATAATAAGGTAATTTAAAAAAAAATAAATCAAATCAAATCTAAGACTAATATTTAGTTCATATAGACTTTGGCATCTTTTTTGCTAAACAGTTCGTTTAACTTAATCGACTCCTCTTCCCTACTTGCCAGATGGCCGGCTCTTTCATTTCCATATATTCCTTTATGGGAGAGGACCCAGAGGTATGTTATTCTTATACCCCTAAATTGTAACTTTGTCTGTATCTGTCTGATGTATGTGCCCAGAGGGTGGATGTCTTCCATTCAGTTTATAAGTATTTCCTCAGCTGTACTGAGCTCACTGAGTTGTACTGTCTTCGTTTCGTTGTTGCCCTAGAAATCGGCTTTTTTTTTGCGAATGTTTAGTGTTCTTATATTGCTGAAAAACGAACCCTCGGTCACTTCACTTCAGATGGAATCGCATTTTCCTGAAATATTTTCAGGCAGCTTCCTTTATTCAATTTTCTATCAATTTTAATGATATGGTCAGGTTTAATATTACCCAAACATCTGCAAATCATCACGTTTCACCAGCATGCTAAACAGTGTGGACAGTGAATGTTTTTGAAATCCATTCGCCTTTTATTCGGCCCACAAATTTTATTCCACTCTATTTCTCTACAATTTCTCTAATATTTTAGTCCACGCTATTTCTCTTATGAGTAATAGTTGGTTTCCGTTTTATCGCTGCCATGCATCCTGTTAGACCTACAAACAGTAAAAGTATCTTTACAGTTATCTAATGCAATGTTGATTTCCTCCAATAGCTCGTTATGGTGTAAGAGTAACATGTACACCTTTACATGAAACTCCCACCTTTCCTATAAATTGACACATATTATTCTTCCTAGCTTAAAGTATAGATAGCACTCTGCTATTTAAGAGAAACATAGTTCTCTTTTGCTATTTTATGCCCTTAGAAGCCATTTATTTATACATAAGACTATTTTGAGTAGAGGGGGTTCGGCCATGTTTTGTTTTACTTTCATAGGTTTGGGAAGGGGTATTGACAGATCTTTCTAAAGGTCACAAAATTGTGTAAATTTAGGATTATACATATTATAGAACAAACGCATCTAGTAAAAGTTTATTCAATAGGATTGAGCTACGTACGGCATCGTTTAGGTCTTTCATTATCTGATTTGGTGCTACCGCTTGATACCAATCTCGACGCAAACGAAAAAACTGCCAATAATGATTTGAGCGAACTTTACTCAAACGTGTTATATTTTCTTAGAGATTAGGATTTCGATTATTATAGACATCTAATCAGTAGTAGCACAGCATTTGCCTCCAGGTAATGACATTGAGTATTGAGCATAGTCATACAAGACATGTCCATGAGTCTCAATACTTTTTACAAATTGTAAAGGGCATAGCTAAGGAGTGGACAAACCAAACGAGTATTTTATTTCCTTTCGATACTTAGGTAATGGATATTAAACAGAGAAAAAATTGTTTTACGTAATAAATAAATGGCAGTTATGAATTGTTATAAATATTACATGAACGTATTTTAACCGAATTCTAAACAAAAAGTTTTTGAAGCTGTAAATCTATCTTTAAGAGATCGGACTACATTCATTATAAAAGCAATGAAAAAAACCGCCAATTCTAAAGAAAAAAATTGGCGGTGTTCTAACCTTTGTGATCATTAAAGACATGTATTGGTTCTTTGAATAGATATGAAAATAGAAATGTTGTATATACCAACATGTTTATTTAAAGTTTTATTGCGGTAATCTTTTTTATTTCAACTAAAAATATATTTTTCTCTAAACTATTGAATGGTGGTATTATTTATCGGTTATTTTTACAGTGCTTTAGACAATCCGGATAATCCTCATTAAATATATTTATGTGGTCACATTTGAATTCACCTCTTGGATAATGTATGACCGATAATGAATGTACATAAACCCTATAGATTTTCCATAAACTTCATTTCACTCGGTTTCAAATTTATCATATATTTTCTCTTTTAGCAATAATACGACGTATTCTGTCATTTTAATTTCATTTAGAGATTTTTTTTTGTTTAGTGAGAGTTTATCTGGACAGTACTTATAGTTTAACGTGGACTCCGAACCACGGTCCTCGGCATTAAACCTACCGGCTGACCAATAACCAACTTAGACACAATCCCAGAAGATATCCGGTTACTGACGTGACTGGGATGGTTATTCCTTGTCGGATTTTGCCTATAGATACATTTACAGTTACAATCACAATCACAAATATAAAGTACATCCATGCCCCGATAGGATTCCAACCCGCGACTATCGCAACAGTAGGAGGACCGTCAGCTTTTTATGTTGAATTGTAAGATTTATGAAAATTAGCTAAAACTAACGGCGTACTTATCACATATTTCTGAACAAATAATTTTTAAACGTATTTAGTGTTTTTTTTGCATAATATGATCAAAGGTTTGTTTCTAGTATTATTTTTTTTGGGGGGAGATTTCAGGTACGGGTAGCTTTTCAAGAAATCTGGGTCAAAACCTAATCTCGCCGTAACAATGTTGGTTCTTTTTAAGAAATTGATAAGAGGAAAAAAAGACGGATATAAGCGTGATTAATTGCCCCTAATTGAATTTCTTCGGTGTCTGCGAGATAAAATATAGTAAAAATATTTTCGCAGATTACTAATCAGGGGCTCTTTTGCAGATTAATTTTTTATGAGATGAGTTATCATTTCCTCCGTGACAACTATACTTTATATTTAATTCATTTAGATTGATTAATAAAACAGATCGTTAGGAAATTTAATGCCGGCTTATAATTTAATGAACTAGATAAAAACGAAAATAAATTAATTGTAAATTATAATTGATAGTTATGTTAATAATGACAAAAGGGGGTTTATTTTTTACGAAGTTATTGCACCAAAATATGTCATTAGGATGCATAATTTAAAAACATTCATGCTGGTTTTTGTCAAACTCTAATGTAAATATTTAATTGTTTTCTAATAGGTTTTTAATAGTTTTACAATTACAGTGGTCTCACTCATCTGGTTTTATTAAAAATTCATGCTATGCCCTATTATTGAAGCATTCGGATTACTGTACTTTATAGACACATTCAGGATAAATACGAGGGCACTACCTATAGCCTATAACACCTCATAGAAATATAGCAGACAATTGGTTCTATGGTGTAATGGTTAAAGAGTTTACCTCCCCAACGGAGATTACGGGTTCGATTCCCGGCGGGCAATTTTTTGTTGTTGTTTAGTTATGATATTTCTTAAATCAGCCTAGTAGGCTCCTATAATTCCTAATATATAACCTAATATATAAATATATATATCCTAATATATATTCCTCCTATAATTCCTAGCCTAGTAGGTAGCGGACCCGGGGCCTAAAGCGCTCCTTATTTTTAATCATTGTTTCTTCCTCACACGGGGTGCACCTTTACTTGGCTTACCCATTGTAATATTAAATAAAATAACTGCATAGTTTATTGAATAAATATCTAACACTAAAAAGAGGAAAATAAAATAATTGTAACAAAAAAAATTGAATCGATTTCAAAAAATTAATAAGAAGCTCACTAAAAATTAAAAACTAATCAAACTTAGGTTTTTAACCCAAAAAATAATCATGCGGCACCGATCTCAAAGTAGTTAGCTGGTACTAGTTAAAATAATATTGTAAATAGATAAATAGGTTTAGGTAGGTATTAAGCTAGATTGTGTGTATATAGCAGAATATAAAATATGTGTAATATATAATTTAAAAAAGGTTTTTGTTTATTTTATATAGTTAGTCTAAGTATGATTATTTTTTAATTTTTAGTGAGCTCCTTAATTATTTTTTGATATCGGTTCAAATTTTTTGTTAAAAATATTTTATTGGAGTGTCAAGGTGACTTTTTAGAATATCAAGTCGTGGATGCCTTTTTCATTATGAGATAATATTCTACATTTTTAGTTTTTAGGTAATAAAATAATTCTTGGCAGGAAATACAGGAAGTACTTCATGAAAATTGTAAAGTGAAGTTTCCTGAGATAGTTACAACCTTATTGATGGTACATTTATAGTTCTACATAAAAATATACTGGAGGTTTGTTAAATACTGTATTGTTATAAATATACACATAACGTTCATGTATTCAACCAGGGACTTTTCTTAGGTTATTTTGTTATGTGTTTACGAACCTCGTCACGATATAGAATCACATCCCTCAAAAGAAAAAAAATAAGCCGCTTATCAAACAACAAATAGAATCATTTGGCCGTCAAAGAAAAATCCTCTTTACTCGCCCACAACAACACGTTTTCCGATACCGAGCCGAATCGCAGCAAGCCGAGCGACCCTTTCCCGAAGTCAAGATATCATATCGACGCACTTCAAAGCCCGGCGACCGGCCGATGATTTAGGGACAACTTGAAGAACGTCCAATCTAGACGGAGAGAGGGCATAATCAACCGCGACACAGTAGAGGCTGGCCCGGGTCATTGTCGAAATCGCTCGGGGAGCGAAAAGTCGTAAGCTAGACCTTGTACTGCTTATTAGCATCGTTAAAAACAGATTTTACGATGCCGAAAACTATAACTTACGCTTTGATGGGTGCCTAAATGGGGGCACGGCAAAAGCTTAACTGTGTAGCTAGCGAAGTAATAATTTCGGTTTAAGCCGAAACTAGTTGGCGAACTGTGGTTTCTTTTTTTTTTAGAAAAGCTTCGGAATACTTGATTTTATGGGGGTATGGAAAGCAATTGTTAATTTTGATTAATATTAATAACATTTTATTTGATCGTGCATGGGGCTGATCTATATTGAAACAGTATGAAACCAACCAGTTTATTAACCGACTTCGAGAAAGGAGGAGGTTCTATGTGTGGCACAAATTTCAAAGGCATGCACAAAATTTTCACATATTTTTTATCTAAAATAATCATAATATGATGTCATTGCTGAGCTGATGTGATGAAAAATCGGAAGTAATTTAGTGTAGAAACTATTCAGTTTGTTTTCTAAGCACTAATCTTAGGGTATGACATGTCTCAGAAACAAAAAAGGCAACTGTCTGTTTGGTATAATTATTAGAACGTTATGTTCACACGGGGGCATTGACTTTTTTGTTCTAGCTTCTTTGGAAAAAATGTCAGATCTCCTAGACTAGGTAATGGAACCCTGGTCCTGAGACGTTTCTTATTTTTAATCATCGTTTCCTTATTACCATTTTTACTTTTAAGGGCTATCCCTTACAATACTTAATAAAATTACTGCGTAATTTTTTGAGTAAATATCTAACACTAAAAAGAGAAAATTAAAATATTTTTAACAAAAAAATTGAACCGACTTCAAAAAATAGATAAGGAACTCACTAAAAATTAAAAAATAATCAAACTTAGATTTTTAACACAAAAAAATATTTTAAAATAAAATATGTACGTAATAGTCGTTGTAGTACTACATATTTTATTTTGAAATGGATTCTTGGATCCTCAATTATTTCCAAATTTCCTGCATTCCTGCTTATCAATTCAGTGCCTAGTGCTCACGGGTTGTTATAGTGGTAGTATAAGAGTAGTGGTTAGATGGTTTTTTTTGTTAATTTTATGTTCTTATTATTATTCTTGGATTAATTTATATAATTATTTATTACTTAACACAGAAAGATTAGCAGCAAAATACGGCTCTAAGGTAAAGTATTATAGGTAAATTGTTATAATTTAGTAACATCAATTTTATAAATTGTTAAGGAATAGAAGTTTATTTATGTTAAATAATATGAAAACACTAACCCATATTATACATGATATACGAAAAGCAAATAAAAAATGTGTTTAAATTTACATAATTGCCAGAGCTCTGAAAATATTATCAAAAGTATAATTTATAAATACATTCATTGTTGTCTGTTTTTTTTTAATAAGAAAAGCCGCCCTATCACAGTTATGACAGTAAAAATGTGCGTGGAATGAATGAAGATTACTCTATGCTAGATTATTCCCCGTTTCTGTTGTACGTAAAACAATTATGGACGCCTAATTTTACGTTGTGACGTAAATCTGGTAGCGCTGTATTGCAAAATTCCGGCCGAGTAATTTTAAATTCATCGACAAGTCCTTACGTTTTGTACAACGTTTTGTTTGAAACGATATTAACACAGAAAGTGAGTGAGTCAAGACACTGTCAAATTATTGTATTTAATATAAAGCACTATTGTTTAATAATGTGTATTAGTTGTGGTTATTTCCATATTGTTAGAGTTTTCACGGTCAAAAGGTCACGGTATTCATGATTTAACAATTAAGAAAAATATTATCATAAACCTTTTACATCATTTGTAGGAATAACAAATTAGTGGGTCCATTTCTTCGTAAGGTGTATTCAGCTCTGTGAAAATTTTATTCTAATATAGATTTAAAAAAATCGGCACAACAAGAATCGTCTTAATCTTCCAAATATCCATTTCACAAACATGATTGAGATTTTTACTCAACAAAATCCATAACAAAATTTCCAGAAAATACGGAATAATGACTTGTTTACAAAGTTTTTACTCCCAAATTATGTATAAAAATATATAGTAAATATATCAAGTAGAAAATAAATCCTTCAAGTAATGTTTTTTTATGAAAAATGGTATACTCTCTAGTTTCAGTAAACAAAATACATACGAACACAGCCGATGAAACTACGAACTCGTACTGCTAGACATCGAGCGAACAAAAAATACGAATCGTGAACGAGGAGCAAAAACTAACTTAAAATTCCTAGTTCGGTCCCAATTTTCGTCAATCGAACTAATTGTCGGACCAAATGGATTTTTACAGACGGAATAAAATAACGAAATGTTAAAGTACTAATTCTCATCAGTAAACATCGCTTTGGTTAGCCCGAACAAGAAAAGTTTTAAAAAAACAAACATGTAATAACGATTTACACATAATTTTCTAGAATGGTCTGCTAAATTTAGGATTCATTTGAAATTAGAATTAATATCGAAAGGTTGAGATGTTAGGTTTTTCTATCAATTTTTATGTACAATTTTCTATAAGGGCAGCATGGTTAGGTAGTTTTCAATTTTCAATTCATTTGGATATCTAATTTGCGGTCCTTAAATACGAAAGAAGACACTATTCTTCTTTGTCATTGTTTGAAGAAATTGAGTTCATTGGTTCAAATTTTGATTGGTGGCGGCTCTCTGAGAATATCCATCTTTTATCAGTGCTAGGAAAATACCCGAAAGTACCAACTATAGGAAAGGTGTCTACAACTATTTTTGTCACCTTAGTTGTAGAAAATTTATCCAATTTTAACATCATGTTAAGCAAAAAGCCGAGTCGATCAAACCCAAAATATAAGAACTGTAAATGCAGATCCACTGTAAAGTGTAATTTAGAAATATCTTCAAATTTCGAAGGAAACAGTACAAAATACACATTTTTTAAAAATATATTTTAGCAACTAATTTTTACCAACGAGTGACCAACTTTAGAAATCATCCCAGAAGACATCCGGTCTTACCCAGCCTGGTTACTGGCGTGACTGGGATCATTTTTCTTGTCGGATTTTATACTCTTGCCTAGAATATTCACAAATTTTAAACAACCACAAACATAAATTTATGACCATGCCCCAGCAGGATTCGAGCCCGCGGCTATCACATCAGTAGGAGGACCGTCCCATCGCCTTTACCACTGCGCCACCAAGCCGGCTACAAAATACACATTAGGTCTGTCTGTTTGTAATTTGTGATTTCAATAAACGTCTGCATTAGTGATGGATGAATACTGTCTGATTAATCAGGAATATCCTAAATTACCATTAATTAGAAAATGTTCTAAAGATGAAATTTCAGATTTTGTACATTTTCATATAGTGGTCAAAATAGCTTTATTTATCCATCTATATTTAACCATTTAGGACGTCATACAGTACTTGAATCATAATGATATTTTCGAGAACTGTCGAGTTTTGTGTTAGCTCTTTGTTTAAATAAATATTATTTATTCCCTGTAAAACGCGATCTTATATTATCAATATCAACAACATATGGTGCGATTGGTAAGAGAAAATCCGAATTTCATACAAACATTGTTAGCTGCGGTTATGGATGTAGCTAATAGTTCAAGGTCGCAAACTGATTCTAATCTTTGAAAAATACAATTAAATCGTAGATTCCTGGAATTTCGGTAGAAGTATCGCAGTTCGATCCCAGAAATATTTAAAGTGTCCTTAACCATAAGCTATTGGAATTTAAAAGTTGCTGAAGCTAATTATTAAAAAATATAGACAGAATATTCAGTGCGTTTGATCACTAAAAGTTGATTAAAATAGCAGCATTTTCTTGTTGAAGCCTGTATGTGTCCTTTCATCGAAGTGTGAAAACATGTTTTCAGTGCCTTAAGAATGTCTGAATTTGTATCGAATAATTTGCATTTGCGGGAATTTTTACTTGAATTTTCGAATGATGTGATTTCAAGATGAGATACTGGTTCCAATGTTTAAAAAATGGTGATTTCGAGATCAAAGACAAAAAGGGTTCCGAACGGCCAAAAAATGTGAATGTGAAAATTCCAGGACTTGAAGGCATTACTGGAAGGATGATGATCAGTGTAAAATGCAAGAAGAATATGTAGAATGTTTCGAATCGATAGAATAATCCAATTTGCACCGTATGAATTCAAGTCAAGAGTCATTGAAATGTATTGACTGAATTACTGCTTTAACGCCAAAAGCAGGAAGGCTTTTTACATCGTATTGCTGCTGGTAATGGAAATTGATCTGCTACAATAATTCAATTGGCCAAGATTATCACTGAAACCACCTGATCTACCTGGTCCCACATCAACATCAACGGTAAAGCTGAATAGCCATGACTTCAAGGTAATGCTCTGTATTAGGAAGGATCAGCTCGGCGTGGTAAGCTGCTAAAACCTAATTATTGGGGATCGCTATCGACTACAATTGGTGAGTTTGATCCAAGCACTGCGAACATCGAGTGGTATATGAAGAAAGATACAACAATATTATAGTTCAGCATGACAACGTTTGACCATATATAGCAAAACCGGCGAAACAAAGTGGAAAATATTAAAATGGGATATGAAAATAACCTCAAAAAGTGCACGCTCTTTCGATATAGAAGGCCTAATTTAGGGAGGGACTATCGATGGACAATACCTTGAATGACATACATTGTGTCGATTTTTCAAATAAACAAACTTAAAATTAATTTAGAGGCCTTATATATTTCATTCATTGTTAAACTAGTTGAAATTTACTTTAGAAAGGATCAGTACATATATATTAAAGTTTTCAAGTTGTACATCCACTGGATTTCTAAATGTTAACGATCCACCCTTTTTGGGGAACTCATTTTATAAGTGATGTACGTTGATGGGATCTCTAGTTGGTATTTTGTTGTTTTGTTTTTGTTTCGGGAGATCCATTTTCACGGCCCGTCAATTAACCGAACGTCGAAAGTTACAGCACAACTACAATTTCCAATAGTGAAGTTTGCTTTTATTTGCGACCCTGCTTAGATATTTTATTATTCATTTACACTACGAACTTTCGTAGGTTTTTATTTAGCAACTAAACTTTCGAAATATTTTACTTCAGCTCCGTTAACGGTAAATTGTATTAAACTATTAAAGGATTTTTCTTTATTCTACGTTTATTCTATTATATAATATCCTTGGACCTTGGAAAACTGAATTACGTTACACCCATCTTATAAAATCGTTGATTATGAGTTAATTTTCAAAAGTTTGATATATTATTAGAAGTGTTATTAGAATATATTTAGCATAATAATGGAGAGTAAAATTTACATCAAAAAGAAATAAATTGAATCAATATTAGCCTTTTTTATAGCTTTTTTTATTGTATTATTAATCACTTTCTTTAGAAATGCCAATATTTTATCAATTTTTCTTGATATTATTGACCAGATCAACTATTTTTAACCGACTAGTTGAAGAAGAAGGAGGTTCTAGGTTCGGCTGTATATTTTTTTAAATTTAGGTACGCCGATTTCTTCGTCAATTATGGACCGATTTTCAAAATTCTTTTTTTATTCGAAAAAGTGCACTTCCGTGGGTGATCTTGTTGGAATCAAGTCAGGATTTTTTTGTGTAAGGGGAGAAATAGAGGAAAATTCTTAAATTGCGAAGGCATGTACAAGGTTTTCACATATTTTTTTATAAAAAATAATCAGATATTTGTGTATAATGTTATTGCTGAACTGATGTAACGGAAAATTGGAAGTAGTTCAGTGTAAAAGCCATTAGGTTTGCTTTTTAAGCACTAACCACATTATATGAGAAGACGTAGAAATATTGCAGGCAACAGCTTCTATGGTGTAATGGTTAAAACATTCAGCTGTTACGCGGAGGTCACGGGTTCGATATCCCACGGAGGCAACAACTTTTTGTTGTTCTAGTTTGGTTAGAACATTTGTCAACTTATCTAACTATACTCAAAGCATTCAATCCGATGCATTATCTGGATAAAACTACATTACACAAAAATACTTTACAAAATGAGGTCCTGTATAATACAAATAATTTCTTACTTTAAACTTTAATACCTAAGTTTGACTTTCATGAAGAATATTTTCAAATGGTATTAGTATTTCTGTAACTCCAGAAATAATCATCGAAAATAAATGTTTCAATTACGACCTATCTCTTCAGGTCAAATAAAATTAACAGAACAAAATACCATTTATCTATCGATCTCAATTGATGGCGATCACTTATTTCGTCTATGCCCCACAAAGCCGAACTTGTTAAATAGAATTAACCGTTAGAATTGCAGAGGGATGTAGCCCCAGACCGCATATATTTTATTACTAGTTTCTGAACAAACATTGAACCGTTCGCTGTTTCTAGCCGGCATCGTTTAATAGATTAGCGAGAGCTCCATTCCAATTATACCTCTTATTTAAATTTCTAATTAGGCTGCATCCATGATAGCTTATCGTTTTCGCACCCGATGATCTTTATTAATTAAATAATTATGGAAGGTAAATGAAAACTACGTTAAATTAATAAAAGAATTATATGTTAGATCAATTATAATTCGTATATATAATATAAAAGGCATTTTTAAATTTCCGTTTACGTTTAGTTTTTATTTTACGGTGTCTAGTTTTAATTTTTTTGTTTTATGCATCTCTTAGAACTCCAACAATCTACCCGTGGGTAACTATACTGACATGTAGAAGATTACTTCAGTAAGTGACCAGCTGTACAAATTTATAATCGATATCTTATTCTAGATATTCTAAAGTCTATCCTAACTTATTGTAAAGATTATTCGAACTTATTCTAGAGATCATTATATCGCACTCTACGTGTCTATTAATCACTTCGTGTGGTAGTTTGCGTTTGAGCTAGGGGTTTCGGCCACAGAAAAAATATTGATATATCGATATAACGTTTTCAATATTTTAAAAAATATATCGATATATCGGATAAAAATATCGATTTTTTTTGCAATTAGTATAAAAATAGTTAAGTATTAGGCTAAAAATAGATATTATTTCTAAATTTCTTAAAAAGCAGTAATATTTTTGATAAACTTTTAAGTACCAATTTTAAAGGTTTATTAAAAATGATATGTAACTTATTCTAAATAAATATCGAAAAATATCGTCTAAAAAATATCGAGTACTTTGCACTAACATTTCGAATCACACTTACAATGGGTTCTAAGGGGATATCCCGTTGAATTAGGTGGTTGGAGAGGTAACATGGGGCATCGGCGATAACCGGCAAGACTTTATTCTGGAATAGTTTTAAATAAACGAAACTAGTATTACTACAAAATTGTGGAACGGGCAGTGTACGGTAACAATGAACTTCGTTATTCCCTAATATTTTTCTATATTGGTATACGAAATTACTCTTCTACAACCAATTTTCACTTGCAAATGTAGACTTTGTAGCATTTAGTTTTTTCCCCGTTTATTATCCTACTTAATTTATCAAGTTCCCTCAATATTGTTATTTGTAGCCATTAAGGTAATCACCAATTAATGTGGCTATTGTTACTCCTTCACATTTAGGAATGTCAGTGGATAGGTTTCAAATCAGAATATCTGTCACCATGTCTAGAAATACAACTGAAAACAATCCATCTTTTATCAGTTTTTTTTTTCTCAAGTATTTGATCAAATGTCCAGTGGTTATTTCTGATTCCAAATTGGTAAGCCAGGGTTAGTTGTTTTGTTTTTTTATGTTAACAACTATCTCTCGTATTTGAGTAACATGTAACTTTTATATTATTTTTTATTTGTAACTTTGGTTTTATCATAGAAGCTTTGTTAAGGCTTAAGGTTTATCAGAGAATAGAACTAGGATGGGGACCAGGAGAATATATATAATAATTTTCAAGAAGTACCATATGTGCTTCAATAATCAATATTAAGTTACTTTAGTAAAATAAACAATGTAATTATTAAAGTTAACTTCATGGTATATCTAACCATAATTAAATATACATCATTCAAATACGTGGCAGTGAATATTAAACAAAAACAGGATTAAAATTGAATTAACACAATATTTGTAAAAGTTAGCTTCGACTTAACAGTTAAAATCCAAAAGAACAGACACAACGTAGCGTCTGCAGCAATGCTGACGACAGTTGCGACAAGATCATTGACCTGTGCTAAGAGAATATACTATATCTATCTAATTCGTTATAAATGCCTTTATCTTGTTTTGTTATGGTATGAAATCCGTAAATCCCATTCACAAAATGCACTAACTACAGATAACATATATAAACCATATCTTAAAGAAACATGAAAAGGAATATATTAGACTACACATGTTTTACTGTACTAATGTATTGCACTAATTACATATATATTCTAAGAACTTAGTTTTTTATAACCTTACTAAAAGAAATTTGAAACCACAAAATTACTTAAAGCTTAGTAATAAATTATAATTAGCAATAGTTTAAATAGATATTAATCGATATAAATTCATGTTATATAGGCCGGTTGATACATGATTGTATATACCAAGAAATCGGTATGGTGTCAGCGGTTTTAAAATGTGAGTATTGGCATGTTCACAACATAAAGGTTTCGTTTAAATTACAATGTTACAGAAAATGATAATAGCAATATTGGAATATCACATTTGTATTCGAGAGTGACTGGAAATAAAGTGGAATGCAACAAGTTCGTGCATGCATACAACAGCGAGCATGACACGATGAAATCTAGGAATCAACAATCTAGAGATCAACAATTCTTACAAAATAACTGAAAGTTTTCCTAAAATTTATTTTGTTTTAAAATAAATTTTGGTATTTTACTGTTAATATGTTATATTTGAATGATTTTCTAAATTCAAATTTAGTGTTAAAACAACCAATCGATATTTGGTGTTTTGCTGTTAGTATTCCTAACTTCTATCCACGGGCTCGTCAATTAGATGAACATTGAAAGTTAAAACGCAACTCCGTATTTGGACAGCTCGTCCATCGAACAATTTCTCGGGTGTGTGTTTTTCTTTCATTATTTATTGACGCCGCGGCATTGCTTTGGCAGTTTTGCCCAGCTCGCGCGGTACCCACTTTGCACAGAGCTTTCTCATACCCAAATATTCGTGAATAATATGATGTTCATATTCAGTTGATATCTTTAGAGTGTTTGCTATTTCATTCAATTTCAATTTACGGTTATTCAAAACGATTTTGTCGATTTCTTAAAATGTTTTCGTCAGTAACAACCTCTTTTGGGCGTCCACTGCGTTCACCGTCTTCGGTACTCATTTCACCACGTCTAAACTTAGCATACCAATGGTACACTGTGAATCTTGATGTGTGTGACTTGATGGTTGATTTTTCTGAGGCAATGTCCGGAAACTTGGCATCAAGCCAAGTTTTTGCTGTATTTTTTCTCTTGAAAAACCAATATTTTCATGTTTATCACAATATATTAACACGCGAAATTCCTTTTTATCCATTTTTTTCGCAATAACAAAAGTTGCTTCACTCAAAATGCTATAATTCACAAACTAATGATCCGACAGCTGTCAAATTTATACACGCATCTTTTGAGGGTTAGGGCCAACTAAAAAACATGGATTTAATTCTAGTAGCACCATCTATGCGTCAAGTCGGGGACTTTTAAACTAATGATCCCATAGCTGTCAAAATAATTCTAATCGTTTCTTGGCCAACATTCAAAGATATAATGCTTGTTTTATTGAATAGTTTCTAAATAACGTCGTTTGAAGTAATGCCTTTATCACTTACAAGCAGCGCTGTTACCACTGCGAAATGGGGGTCAGCAATTCTTACAAAATAACTGAATGTTTTCCTGAATTTTATTTTTTGTTTTAAAATAAATTTTGGTATTTTACAGTTAATATGTTAAATTTGAGTGATTTTCTAAATTCAAATTTAGCGTTAAAATAACCAATCAATATTTGGCGTTTTGCTGTTAGTATCCCGAACTTCTATTTCCACGGGCTCGCCAATTAGACGAATGTCGAAAGTTAAAACGCAACTTCGTATTTGGACAGCTCACCCATTGTACGGTTTCTCGGGTGTGTGTTTTTCTTTCATTATTTATTGACGCCGCGGCATTGGTTTTATACTGGATTTAATTTTGCTAATGTATCCGCTGCTTTTGTTTATCTTTTTCTTTTGTCTTACTCGTTTCTGATTGGTAGCAGTAGAATTCTACGGTCGTGTTAGGTAACCTGGTAATATATTCTTTTGTGTACTCGAATTGTTCATTTGTTTGATGTTACTAATGGAAAATAGTGGTATTTTTCAAAGTATTTTTCATTTTATAAAATATATGTATATATTATGATTTGGAAAACATAATAAAGGCCTGAGAACTGGAATTAAATTAAATTTAGAAGATCTTTTCGTAATCGTATTTGGTGACTTATCTAGGTGTCTTCTCGCATTTCCCATATACTAGAACGATTGTTGTATTCAATTGCTTTTATAATACACAACATTATTTTACTTATTTCGTTGGAATATCTATCTGTTTGATATATTTTGATTCGTCGTACGAACGTGTATCTGTATATATCACTAATATTATAACACTTGAGACATTTTTAGACTATTAAATGTAGTTTACTTTGAAACACTTCAGTAACTTTGATATTGGATATATCGATTGTCTCTCGGAACAATAAAATTCAGTTTCATTCGATATGAACATCTTTCTGATCTTTCCAAATTACTACTGTCTACGTATTGTCTTGTCATTCTGCTAAGCCTGCTTCTGTTGTGATATGTACTAGATTCAATTTCATTTCTAAAAAAAGTCTTTCTTTTTTTCTTACGAAATTTTTTCTTCTATAATAACCTGTAAGCACGAATTTCAAAATCAAAAAATGTATACTCAAATTTATTTGAGATATTCATGCCAATTATATCCAAATGCGTATATAGCCAAAACTCAGTAACAACGGGTTGCATGCATTTTTGTATACCAGTAACACAATCACCATTACTCTTTTAGAAACACTCTGTTGGGTATAATTAAAGAAAGTTGACTTTCCGATTTTGTTTTTGATATAAAAGTAATAGTATTTTCAGCCTTTTTCGTGATTTCCATGCCGTTTATCTTCTGTTCAATACCACCAGTTTCTTAACATTTTAAATAAGAATCAAAGTGAGCCCAATATAGTTAAACAAGTATTTTTGGTGATATGACCGGAAGAAAGGGGTAGGACGACATGAAATAATGAGTAGAATTGGTCAATGATTGTTATTTATTGTCGGTATAAAAATATAAATACAATGCTGTTCATAAAAATATATAATGCAACGTTGCCGCGTCAAATTTAAGTTTTTTTTTACTTTAACAGGCTTAATAAAATATTAACGTAAATAAAATAATGAAACAAAAATGAGTGTTATAAAATATAATTTATTTTAACATTATAGTACATCTAATGCACAAATTATTGAACTACTTATGAACTTATGAACTACAGTTCATTAAAGAGCCATATATAAATAGTTTGTAGGTTAGAGTTGTTTTATTATATTTACATTTAAGTGCTTGTCACATCACCTAGATAAAGTTCTAGGCACGTTTTTTTATGTAGTGTTTATCTCTTGGATGCCTAATCTATCTAATTGGCAAGTTTAACAGGTCATTCCAAAAATCCCTGGCCTACCATAGTAAAATAATTTTTTTTGGCAAAATTAGTTTTTTATTTAACACAATTCCCTTTAAGGGTGATACACTGATTATAGCTACCCTCCAACTTTTCTATACCGTTTTTGTAGTACGATTTGTCCTTTGCTTCAAAATAGGCCTCAGTTCGGCGATAGCCTCTTCATTCAACGAAAACTTCTTCTCAGCGAGCATTCTTTTGAGATCTGAGAACAGGAAATAGTCGCTGGGGGCCAGATTTGGAGAATACGGTGGACGAGGAAGAAATTGGAAGCCGAATTATTAGATTTTTGCCATCCTTTTTACTGACTTGTGACACGGTGCATTGTCTTGGTGAAGCAGCACTTTCTTTTTCTTCACATGCGGACGTTTTTCAGCGATTTCGTCCAACAACGGTCCAATAACGCTATGTAATAGTCGCTGTTGATGGACCTTCCTTTTTCAAGGTAGTCAATGAAAGTTATTCCATCTGAAAATACAGACGCCATAACCTTGCCAGCTGTCAGTTGCGTTTTCCCATGCTTTGGAGCGGGTTCATCGTGTGCAGTCTACTCGGATGGCTGTCGATTGGATTTCTGAGTGAAATGATGGAGCCATTTGGAGTGTCTGCTATTTCATTCAATTTCAATTTACGGTGATTCAAAATCATTTTGTGGATATCTTAAAATGTTTTCGTCGGTAATAACCTCATTTGGGCGTACACTGCGTTCACCGTCTTCGGTACTCTTTTCACCACGTCTAAACTTAGCATACCAATACTTGATGGCTGATTTTCGTGGGGCAGTGTCCGGAAACTCGGCATCAAGCCAAGTTTTAGTTTCACCTGTATTTTTTCCCTTCAAAAAGCAATATTTTATCAACACGCCAAATTTCTTTTTATCCATTTTTTTTTCACAATATCAAAAGTGCTTCACTAATTTTCTACAGTTATTGCGTATTAATTATATACTCATCTTTATTTGTTCCTACTCTTATCATTCTGTGTTGGTGATTATCAGCAATGGGCCATAAGGCCACGACAAAAATGTTTAATTCAATACATTTCTCTGTTAAAATCACCGTTTTACCAAATTATGAATTTCTAATATATTTTCTTTTCTCTTTTGCTAAAAGTAACTTTGACACGAGCTGCATTAGGAACATTTGCATTTAATATTATTACTATTGATACAACACTAATAATTAATTTAACCCTAATGTAGGCTTATATTTAATAAATAAATATTAAATCAGGAAAAACTATTACATTATAATTAGTTATTCTATTATAGATTCAAATAAACCCAAAATATATTAAAATTATTTATATTTATTGGATAAATATGAACAAAAAAAGTTCCAATATTATTAGACCGTATTTCGTGGTAGTTTTTCAGTACTATTCGGAATAATTTTAATGGCGATTTTATCCGTAAAATGCCGCAATAAATTTCGCTTTGATGCTCGACTATACTGTTCGATTTTAAACAGCATATCTTCACAAAAGCCACCGACGTCATCGGGCATTAGCTCCGAAAATATTCGGGCTTTATTTCACGTTCTGCACAATGACACAGGAATTTGTCAAATATTACGCCGAAAGACAAAAAGCCATTTATCCATCTATCCCGACAGCACAAAAACCTTTGAAACGTGTGAAATCGGAGCAAAATTCATACATTCCCTTTCAAATATCATTTCCAGTGATGCGAAATTCATTTTTATTTCCCTCTTTGTTTTCTCGTGCCATTGTGGATTACCGGAATCTACCCTCTCGGCCGGCTCTTGCATAGCGTTTCTCATTTAAATATTGGATAATTCACCGCTATGGCAAGGAGCGATCGCTTTCAAGCGTCATCACATTACAGTGATTAGGAATCGCGAGTTTTCCCTATGTTTTTGCGTAATTTCGCATTTTATACCTAAATCTCTTGGGCTCTAAGCATTTCTTCAAAAGCCAGCTTTCTACTCTACGCAAGTACATAAAAGAAAGACCTATTTTTCTTTATTATTGTTCTTGTTATGTAGTCCATAATAAATGGGACTGTTAATAATTACTTATCTGGTTTAGCAAAACAAATAGGTCGAAATAATATTTCTTCTTTTATTTTATTTTATTCTGTCTCAGGAACTTGCACAGCATTATCACATATCCTGAATGTTTCCTTTAGTCACTTTCACATTCCGAGTCAGTGTCCAAGTCAATCACTAAACAGTTAATTTCCTATTTGTCTGTCTCTGTATGTCTTATCGAGTTCATCCAAACCGAAGGTGTTATGGTCGACAATGCTTCCTTCCACATATCCGTTCCAGTTCCAGTATCCACAACAATTCCTGATACTATGTAATCATATTGTTCAGCCATCTGGTCTACTGTATATCTTTTTTCGGGCTTATTTCTAAAAACAGTAAATTGCAAGAAAACGCAATAAAACATTTCATTAGACCTAGTTAACCTACAATTTGAAATAGTTCAATTTTTAGCATAATCTAAACTATAAATCAAAACTCAATTCATGTTTTGAAAGCCATTACAGCCTTTGTTGATGCTATTGTTGGGATTTTTTCCATAGTCGACAATGCTTCCTTCCACATATCCGTTCCAGTTCCAGTATCCACAACAATTCCTGATACTATGTAATCATATTGTTCAGCCATCTGGTCTACTGTAAATCTTTTTTCGGGCTTATTTCTAAAAACAGTAAATTGCAAAAAACGCAATGAAACATTTCATTTATACCTAGTTAACCTACAATTTGAAAAAAGTTTTAGAACTCAATTCATATTTTGAAAGCCATTACAGTCTTTGTTGATGTATTGTTGGGATTTTTTCCACTATGTGCTATGATATGGTGCACTGTCTAAATTAATAACTTTATAAATTACAATTAATAACTAACAAAATAATAACTGATGGTTCATCCAGGTTTTTTAACATTTGTTTTTCAAACCATAACAAAAACATGTTATGGTTTATTCTCCATGGTAGTCGCCCTTGGATTTTGAGGAAAATACTAATTCTACACCAGGAATAAAATCATTCTTATTCCCTGCTTCAAATGCTATTGTAATATTGTCGTTTCTCCATGAATTTTTGTTTGTTGTCTTTACACTTTTCTGTTACCGTCTTGCCAAGAGTGCCCCAATTAACCATTTTGAAGTATCAAAATTTCATCAAAATACACAAATTCAAATAATTTGTCTTCCTTGGTTTTATTGTAAAAGCTGCATGTCCCTAACTCTTTTACATATACTTTCTAGACTAACAGTTTTCTCTGAAATAATTTTATTAAATTATATTTATATCGTTAAAATAGTTTGTGTACTCACTGTTCTTATACATTTGATATATTTGATCTCGAATAGAGTCATTATCAAGATGGTCAAGTTTTCTTGATTGCATCTAACGTATTGTTAGCATCAGGACGCTAAAAACATGTTGAATAATATTGCAGCAAATTATAGTATTTAATATCATCAATAATTACCTCTCTAACGGAATTTACGAGCAAGAGGATGCCTTCATTATCTGGTAAAGCCGCAATCAATTTGTGACCCTGAATATCTATTGTCTTCGGCATTTTAAAACAAAGTGATATGATATATTACTTAGTTACTTAAACGCTAAAATAACGTTTGCTGGTTTATAACCTATAGTAATTATAGTTAACATTTTGAATAATTTTTGCATGCATCTAACAAGCGGACGGCGCCCAGTTATCAGACGTATGCAAAATTCTTGAAGGCAATAGTGATAAGAAGTTTTAAGTCTTACCTATAAATTATCGTGACTGTGTAATTAACTGTGGTTTTTAGTTATACTATAATGTTAAAATAAATTATATTTGATAACATTTTTGCCAAACTGAACTGAAACTCAGATTTGATGCGGCAACATTGCGACGTTTTGACGTCACACATTTCCATGACGCATATATAAATAAACTTTGAATAGGCTCTATGTGACGAACGTAGATACCAAGAATCCAGGAAACATCTGCCCACGTCTTGAGTAAAGTGTCGGGTAAACAAACCGAAATTGGTTCAGTCTATTTTTCATGCCCCATTCAAAGACCCCAAATATTTCAGCCGGCACGAACCCCCACCAGCAACAATGTTTATTTTCGACTCACAAGTAATAACCGGTACACAAACTAGCGAAAACACGCAAATTAATAGTTGTTAGGTTTTCCCTAGGATGTGATTTCTCTTGCGCGATGGGGTCGTGGCCATGTAAGAGGGCCACGTGACGTACCCCGGGTCGCCTGGCTGCTTACGTCCGTAATAAATGTTTGCCGATGTAATTGAAATGTTTCCTATCGGGGCGTTGCCGCAAAGCCTAACCGTTGTGTGCGTGCGTGTTTGCGGAATGCGTCTATATTTGTGTCTTTATTTGATTTCGGATCCACTTGACAGTTTGCTTTAGTGTAGGCGATCAAAAGAATGTATTTTTTCTATAAATAAATATTTTATTACATTAGCCGCAATGCAATTTCCTTTTTGCGTTTACGCTTATATTTGTAATTAGTTCAGTTCCAACCTTCGTAGGGTGAAGACGTATTTTCAATACGGTCCTAGCTATAAAAAGATACCTTTCTTTAAAAAAACCCAGTATTTTATTACGGTTATTTAATTGAGTGTTAAAAACGCATAACAGATGCGGCTATCCGTCTCTCAGTGGACTATAAAGTGTAGTGAATACATGTTTACGTGACCAGACAAAAGGACTGCATCTCATTTTTATTAGTGTTTAAAATTATTTCATCTTATTTTACAACAGTCCTTTTGAAATTCATTTATAGTATTTATAGTAAAAAACTAGTGCTAAAATAACGTAAGTGAAAAATTAAGTGCGTGAAATAAACAATGTATTTATTTTATTTTTTTTATCGTCTGGAAGTAAATTAAATAAAATATTAAAAATTAAAAAATGGCAAACCATAGCGATTCAACCAAATCACCTGCACACTTTGATATAAGATTAGAACAAACAGCAATAACGCAAACTCCGCCATCAGAATGGACTACAATCATTAACAAAAAACGATTGAGAAGTCCAGAAGAAGAAATCGCGAGGAAACAAACAAGAATCAGTGACTATTGGTTGCAGAAACCGATAGAGACAAAAAACAGTTTTAGCAACCTGTCGGAAGAAATTGAAGAGAACATACAACCAAGCCCTGAAAAAGTTGTTCCCAAACCACCGCCAATAACAGTCTATAAGGTAGGAATAATAAAAAACACATGACTTATTGAAAACCATTACTACGAACTACACAATTAAAACAGTGAGCTATGAAACAATTAAAATCCAATTGTTCGAAGCGGATCACTTTAAAGTTCTTATAAAAGAATTAGATGAAAGAAACACCCAATACCATACATTCAGGCCAAAATCCGAGAGAACATTTAAATTCGTATTAAAAGGATTACATCACGGGACGGACTTTAACACCATCAAGGTAGCACTAGCTGAAAAAGGTCACGAGGTCGTAAATATTCACAATATACGACATCACACGACAAAAAAACCTCTGCCTATGTTTTATATAGACCTAAAACCTAATGGAAATAATAAGGCGGTGTATGAAATCACCAAATTGGAAAATAATATTATTAAATGCGAACCACCACATATAAAAAGAATTATACCACAATGCACAAGGTGTCAAGCGCACCGGCACACAAAGACTTATTGTCGCAAATCATATAGATGCGTAAAATGTGCAGGAGAACATAAGACAGGAGATTGTACTCGTAAAATTCGCGATGAAAAAGTGAAATGTGTTAACTGTAGCGGAAATCATCCAGCGAACTACAAGGGTTGCGCAGTTCACAAGCAACTACAGCAGAAACTCTATCCTACCTTAAGGGAAAAAAGGCATCAACAAAAACAATCCACTACTACCAATCTACCACTACCAACCAGAACAAGTCAACCAGACATAACTTATGCCCAAATAGTTGAAAATGGTTCAGCACAAAAACGAAATACAATATCACAACCTACTGAAACTAGCAACATCTCAAGATTAGAAAATATGATGGCCAAACTAATGGATCAAATGAGTACGATGCTTGGTCTACTCACAACCGTCGTAAGCAAACTTGCCTAATGCCTGAAACCAATAGCTACAAAATCGCCGTCTGGAATGCCAATGGGCTCCAACAACACGCCAGGGAACTAAAACTGTTCGTAAATGAACAAAATATTGACGTTATGATGGTTTCCGAAACACACTTTACGGACAAGAATTATCTGAAAGTTCCTAAATATAAGCTTTATCACACAAATCACCCTGATGATAAAGCACATGGAGGTACAGCCATAATAATTCGAGATGATTTAAAGCATTTCGAAAAAGAAAAATTCCGCAAAGACTACCTGCAAGCCACCAGTATAACCATAGAGGAAGCCCATGGACCATTAACAATTTCTGCGATTTATTGCCCACCCAAACATAACAACAAGGCAGAACAATTTCAAGAATTCTTCAGTACGCTAGGTAATAGATTTATAGCAGGAGGAGATTATAATGCAAAACATTTAATGTGGGGTTCAAGAATAATAACCTCAAAAGGTAGAGAACTGCTCAAAGCCATAAGGAAAGATAACTTACAACATATCTCTACTGGTGAACCAACATATTGGCCTTCAGACAGAAATAAAAAACCAGATACAATAGATTTCTGTATTACAAAAAATATTGATCCAAAAAAGTGTCAGGCAGAATCATGTTTCGACCTATCTTCTTATCATTCACCAATAATAGTAACAATTTCTTCAAAAATTACCATCAAAGATAAACCCCCTTCTCTGTGCAATAATAGAACTAATTGGCTCTCATTTAGAGAAAACTTAGACCAAAATATCTCTCTAAACTTACCGTTACAAACTGAAATGGATATAGAAATAGCAGCAATAAATCTTACAAAAAATATACAGGAGGCAGCATATTCCGCGACTCCCAACAGTGAAACATTTCCAAGAAAAAATACACATATATCATGTACAATACAGAAAAAGATAGCAGAAAAAAGAAAGTTACGACGAAATTGGCAACAGCAAAGGACTGAAGAGAATAAAAGAAAATTTAATAGGGCCATAAAAGAGCTGAGAGATCTAATCCAAATTGAACAAAACCAAGGCATTCAAGAATACCTAGAAAACTTGACATCAACTGAGGCTACAGACTATTCGTTGTGGAAAGCAACAAAAAAGCTTAGGAGATCCCAGCAGCATAACCCACCTATTAAAACAAGCGAAAATAATTGGGCGAGAAGCAATAAAGAGAAGGCCGACATTTTCTCAAAACACTTAAAAAATGTTTTTTAAACCTTTCCAGTCTCAGCTACATAAAAATGACGAAAATAAAATTACTAGCTTTCTAG
The DNA here is from genome assembly GCF_030347505.1 of Rhynchophorus ferrugineus. Lineage (NCBI taxonomy): Eukaryota > Metazoa > Arthropoda > Insecta > Coleoptera > Curculionidae > Rhynchophorus > Rhynchophorus ferrugineus. Next base: position 23,979,490 of record NW_027472581.1, on the reverse strand, counting down.
ATTCGCCATTTCAAATGGATTTACCGCACGAGAAATTAACGGTCAAAAAAGTTAAACATACAATAATGAGAGAGATTAATATTAAAAAAGCTCCTGGTTATGACTTAATTACTGGCAAAATTTTAAAAGAACTCTCAGAAAAGGCTATAAAACTATTAACATATATATTTAATGCTATGCTACGAATTAATTACTTCCCTAGTATCTGGAAAGTAGCTAAAATATTAATGATACTTAAACCAGGAAAAATACCAGAAGATGTGACCTCCTACCGACCTATAAGTTTATTACCAATAATCTCGAAAGTTTTCGAGAAATTATACATAAAAAACCAAACTATATAATAGAAAAAAGAAAAATTATTCCAGAACATCAGTTTGGCTTTCGCAATAAGCATGGGACTATAGAACAAGTGCATAGGCTTGTAAACCAAATAAACGCTGACCTAAATGCCAAAAGATATTGTTCGGCTGCTTTCCTAGACATATCTCAGGCTTTTGACAAAGTATGGCATACGGGCTTGCAGGTTAAACTAAAGAAACTTCTCCCTCATCCGGACTATCAGCTACTAAAATCGTATCTCACTGACAGACATTTTATTGTACATCAAGGCGATGAACATACCGAATTAAATCCCATATATTCAGGAGTTCCGCAAGGTAGTGTACTGGGTCCAGTACTGTATCTTCTGTATACGGCTGATCTGCCGACCACAAAAATAACTACTGTGGCAACATATGCAGACGATACAGCAATCTTAGCATCCCATGAAGATCCAGTCACAGCATCAATAAACCTACAAACCCACCTGGAGCAAATACAATTATGGTTGAAGACATGGCGCATTAAAGCCAATGAATCAAAATCCGCGCATATAACGTTTACCCTGCGTAGAAGAACATGTCCACCAGTAAATATCAATCATCGTCAACTCCCCCAAGCAGACCATGTTAAATATCTTGGTATGCATTTAGATCGACGCCTAACCTGGAAGAAGCACATACCCTCTAAACGGAAACAACTAGGACTAAAATTATATCAAATGTATTGGCTCATTGGGCGCAAATCCAAGTTATCATTAGATAACAAGGTATTGCTATATGAGTCTATACTCAAGCCCATTTGGACATATGGAATTCAACTATGGGGTACCGCTAGCAAATCTAATATATCCATCATTCAACGGTTCCAAAATAAGGTGTTGCGTGCCATTGTTGATGCTCCGTACTATATTTCAAATAAAGTGATACAACGCGATATTCCTCTAGAACCTATAACGAGTGTAATCCAACGTGTTTGTGTGAAGTACTTCGAAAGAGTGTCAGTGCATCCCAATGTACTCGCTAATCAGCTAAATATGCGACGTGATAGTGAAGTGCGTAGACTAAAACGTTTAACACCACCTGATCTGATTACTGGACATATGTAGAGTTTAGAATAAGCATTAGAATAAGACTAATTAATTAAGATAATATTATATACAGAAGATTGCTTAATGAAGTGATTTTCTACATGTCATGTATATATAATATAAACAGAAGAAATACTTATTGCCAATCGGGCAGATTGTGGACTCACGAAGAGTAATAAAAAAAAATATTTGTAATTCGTAAGATTATTTTGTTTCCTGGTTTTTGATGTTTTTTTTTGTTGCTATTGTTAGGCCTTTTGGCCATACTTGACTTTGATGACACAAGGATTTTAATGGACTCATTTGCTCTTTTAAAGCTTAACCTGCACAAAAGAGTGCATAATGATTTCGATACAGCCTTCCATATTTCGATGTGATTTAAACCTACGGTCATGAAATATTTTTTAATCATTATTTCAATAAACATAGTTAGCAATTAACATATATATATATATATATATATATATATATATATATATATATATATATATATATATATATATATATATATATATTATAGAATAATCGCGTTGTATCACTTCAATAGAAACACTGTAAGAAGTTTAGACAATGGTAATACTTGGAAGCAGTACTCCATAGTTGGTTTTCATATGATCAAATAAGCTGCTTTCTAATGATAAGTTTCATTTGCGTCCGGTAAGCCAACATATTTGATTTATTTTAAGTGCAAGTTATTTTCATTTACCAAGTATGTGGTTCTTGCGGGTTAGGCTTCGGTCTACATGCATATCAAGGTATTTAATATCATCAGCTTGGGGAAGTTAACAATTATTAATATTCACTGCTGGTCTTGTTCTACAATAGTATTTAATCAAGATGCGTTTGGAAGTTCTTTGATACTATTATTAGATCTTCGTAAGATGTTGTGGATATGTTGTCACAGTAATGATCTTTGTGGTCGGTATATCGGCTGTATATAGGAGATACAATATCGGACCCATCACACTGCTTTGCGGAATTTCTGAATATAATTTAGTACTAATTATGAGAGATAGATATTTAATAACTGAACATGTAAACTTGGTAGGAGTTTATTTAACTTAACATACAACCCTGTATCGATTATGTTATCGATAACTCAGGCGATTAATATTTATTGGCATTTAAATTCATATTTATTTTGTTTACAAGTTTATGAACTTGTTCTACAGTCCCGTTCTTATTACGAAACCTAAATTGATGTTCTGGATGAAATATGTATAAAATATTTTATCTATATCAGATAACAACTCTGATTGGCAAATTCTTTTTTTTGGCATTTCTTAAGAATTTAAATATGCAAATAGTGTTTGTTTGGTGGTATATCTATGTAACATTGAACCGTATTTGAAGACATAAATGATAAATAATCTTTATTCTATTTGTTTAACGGTATTTCAATAAAATTTATTAAGCTCTTATACAATATATGCGTTTATTCACAACCCTAACCATTTTATTATATCTATATTTCACTTCCTATTATATTTCAGTTGCCTAACGTCCGACTGGGTGTTTTTGTTTGTATTTTTTCAAATTTTTGTACGGATGTTATAATATTCCGTATATATTATAATAAGAAGATATTGTGTTACATGCATTACCCTAATACTTATAATGGTTGGAAAAGGTTGTTTCTTCAATTGATGTACTAATCAATGATATACTCGAAGAAAAGATGTCAATCATGTGAAATTAAACATAAATGAATAACGCTTACTACAGCTGTGATAATGAAAAGCTGCCCTTTTCTTCACAATGAAGCAGTATTTTTTGATCTACCATAGTCTCTGACAAAGGATGGAACCAAAGTTTAATTTCCAACACATTAAGGTTTGATATACCGTAGGATTTTACAAATTCGCAATTGGAAAAAATACATATTCAAAATAAAAATCGGTTATTCCGTGTGGATTAGCAGATACATTTAGTCTGGAGTCTTACAGGTTTGCTTTACACGTGCGGTACTTTTTAATATCTATATATGATATCCCCAAAGTTGACAGTTATATCTGCTAAGTTATATGTCGCAAACTCTAAGAACTGCTTAAATATGTAATATTCAAATGGCTCAAATCTTGAACGCTACTAATTAAGGGTGTTGGCGACCGAAAAAAATATGGATATTTAAAAAAATATATGGATATTTGTTTTTTTTTTCAAAAAATATATTTAATCTCTTAAAGATATCGAAAAATATCGATATTTTTTTAAGAAAATATCGATATATCTATATATCGATATTTTTTCTGCATCCCTACTACTAATTAACCGACGAAAAATCTAAGTAATAATTTTTGTATTATATATGCTGCTTTACTGGCCCGAATTTATTGATTGGGAAAATCCCATTCCGTGACTACAACAAGTTACATACGTCAGGCTTCCTTTCCATCACCATTTTAAAACTTGTTCTTATTTGGAACAATTTTCAGTATAGTTTTTGCTTATATCTATTTTTTTGCCTTTTCGAGTTTTAGCAACAATTAGTTTCCTGCGATCGAATCTATTGTTTAACCTGGACTGGGTTTCCGTCGTACCTGGGATGTTTATTCTTTGTTGGATTTTACGCTGTTTCGAAGGGATATTTACAAATAAAATCTCAAACATGAATTCATCCACCGCCAGCGTAAATTGAAACGAATATTATTGTAATTTCCGCCAAATGTGAAGTCTTACGATTTGTGCTGTTTAGTCGATTAATTGAATCATATAATTCTAATTAAATAGTAAATCAAATAATTTACCTTTGATGTTAAATTCTGGATAAATAGTAAACAAATTTCTAAGCTCACGCAAAAGTAACGTATTTCCAAGTCTCTGGTTCGATGGTTAGTTAAAATGGTCCACTAAAATTAAACAAGCCATTTGCAAGGGACAAGGCCTCGTGCTACTCTCTTTATTATGCAGAAACAACAAACTGGTTGTATCGAATAAAATCGTGCTTAAAACAGGCCCTGTCCAGATCCTCACTTGTTTACAAGAGACAAACCTGATTTGGGTTTATCAAGGTTAACCAAGTCAAGCGACATTTTTTTACATCATTAAATAACGAAAACTATTCTAAATATTTCATGCAAATTGTTATCAAAACGTGACAATAGTAATGTAATTATTATTTCATTTGTATAAATTATTATATTGATGGTAAATTCTCATTCATCGAAAAGAAATTTTGTTTCTATATTCGACAAGAAAACCAACTCCCATTTAAAAGCTTAAATATATTTTAAAATATTTTTACATATTTTAAAAGTTAAAACGTGCCAAATAATTTACGCAAAATGTTTGAGTTAATTAGTTTTAAATATTTTTTCAAGTGAAATGAAGCAGAACGAGCCATATTTTTACTAGATTGTTAATACTTTGAGAACACAGAAAATGAATGATTTTGATTTTAGGTTATTTAATATAAATACCGCGTTGTTCCATAGCAAATTTTAAAATTAGTGCTATAAAATTAGAATAATTTACGAAAAATCCGCACCTAGGCCACCAATTTTCTCTATTAAATAATAAAAAATTATGTTGCAACAAACTTTTATAAATATAAAATTAACTTAAAAGAATACCTAACCACAGTTCTCATCTAGCTGGTTTCGGGTGAATGTGTATGAGTCTCCGACATGCTGTTCGGCTTTTACTGTAGTCTCAAAATTTGTTCAAGTCTTGATACCATCGAGGAATGTGTAGAGAACACTCACGCCAAATTTCAAGTAAACGGGTTCGGTAGAACTTGAGATATCATGTCAACTGTCTCGAAAAAAATAGTTTCGCGCAAAAAGTTTCCTGGAAAGTTACGCGCAATCTAAGCCTTACAATGGAACTTTTTTTTCAATCTGCATTTCCTGCTTCATACATTGAGTTTTCCTCTACTTTTCCGATCTTATTTCATCCAGATGAGCCCTCAATCCGGGTATTGTCACGTTTAACGGCGAAGCTATAGGATTCTGGGCCTATTATAAGGGTCATTATTTTTACAACGGGAATGAAGCCTTTATTAAAAATGCAAACGGCTACAACACAGAAAGGATCCCATTTTGATAATATGGAAAAATATATTTTTCAAATTTTCAGACTAGAATAATCCCTGAAAATCTAGAATATACTCTTTGCTAAATTATTTTACTCAATGAGGTTTTAATAAGAGATATATGTCAATGGTAATTCAACTTGTTAACTGAAAAGTTTGTGATGATAACTGTTAAAACCCGAATACAGTGTACTCACAGATTCTGTTAAAGGTTTTGTAATTTCAATTTTATGTCCAGTCACAAAATTAGTTCATCCTGTGTGAACATTTGCCTAATATTTTCAAAGAGATTTTTCAACCCATAGTCATATTTAATATCTAGCGTTCAAGACAGACTATTATAAGTTTAGTTCATTAAGGAATTGCTCAAATTACATTCAAAGCAATTAAATTACCATGCAGAGACCCATAATGCATCAATTAAACCGGGTCATTTACCAAAACTCGAGCTTAACAAGGAACTGTATTGACCGTAACATTATTATAACAAATCTTGTGTAATAACACTTCACAAGAACTTTAATTGCTTATTTTCTGTGTGTCCATTTTACCAGATAAACTTGCCGTCATCCAAAATATCATCTATAGAATGTGTGAGACTTTCCAGCGTTATTCCACTTTTATCCTGTTCTTGATTACTTTTTGATTTCGTATTTCATAACCTCGTTTTTTTATTTCAGTTGGCGAAAACCTATTTTTATATTTTTGAGCTTTATGAGCCGCCGAACTACACTTTTGGGATTTCCGACTCAATATCTCCGCACACTCGTTTATATTTTTCACGGTCGAACGACACTTGATCGTGCGAAAGAGTTGAAAGCCAAAGAAAATCGACCTCGAGCTACTTAAATACTTATGGTGCGTCCAGAATTGGATTTTTTTCTTTTATCAGGCACAGTTCACCCGTATCGTATAAAGGAGCTTTTATTGAGAATAAAATAAAATTAATAAATATTTCTGTTAGTAATCTGTGGTATTATGCTCCTTATAAAATTATACTCCTTATAAAGTTGTGTAACAAAAATGTGTTATTATTTTAAACTTTTATGACCTTACATTACTAAAAAATTAATAACAGTTATTGCATTTTCTCTTAAATAAAGAAGTTATAAAAACATACAAAATGGCCTTGGTATGACTGGAAGAGTTGTTAATTAGTGTCAGTTAAGACTTCTTCAGTCGTTCAGTTCACAAAATACAATTCAATCAATCAGAGTTTTCTAATATTTTGTTTTGGGGGCTTTAAATAATTTGTACATACTATTTTGAGATGTATAATATGACTAACATATAATATATAATGTAATATAATATGAGATGTTAACACGCATAGTCATCAGTAGCTAAAGTAACAATTCTAATAAAAGATTAGTAGTTTGCAGTGTAATTGTTAACTATTGACTAAATATTCAATAAACTTGATAAACTCAAAATTCGTAATATTTGTGGGACTTATTATTATTGTTTTAATCTCTTAGTATCTGCCTTATTGCGAAAATAAATTACTCGGAAATTAATTTATTGTTACGCATACAAAAGTAGAACTGTTTGGACAGGACAATGTGTGTTACATCTGCTAGTTATTATTATTATTTGAATAATGTACGTATATTCAATATTGAATAATTACTATTTTTTGTATCGCATCATTAAACAAATGAATCCATGTTAAGGTTACTAGTCGGAAAATATATAAGATATATTGTTTTCTTTTCTTAGATTAATTACTAAGAAGGTTCATGGTTTTCTTGGAGGTTCTATTTTTTTTCGTCTGATTTCGTGATATTTCAGTTGATTTTAAATTGCCAGCAAACTTTGCCCAAAAATGACATTTGTATATAGCATTTTGAACTTGAGAAAATTCTTTAAAATAAAATAACTATGTTTATTGTATAATCATATTCGAAAAAGAAATTGATCATGATACCTCAATTCAACAAAATACAAATAAATAAAATATTTTTTAACAAAAAAATTGAACCGACTTTAAAAAATAATTAAGAAAATTCACTCATTAAAAATTTCAAAAAATCAAACGTACATTTTTAACATAAAAAAGCATTTTAAAATAAAACATGTACAATAAACGTTGTAACAACTAAATAAAAATAAACAAAAACCTTATTTAATCTATCTACTATACATATTTTATATTCCACTATATACACACAATTTAGCTTAATACCTACCGAAACCTATATATAGATAATCTACAATTTTATTTTAACTATTACCAACTAATGAATTTAGATTTGTTTTCTTGGTAATTTAATTTTTTGTATATATCACAAAATTATATTATCATTTTTGTATTATTTGATTTTTGTATTGACATATTGACATTTATATATATATATACACAGCCGAACATAGAACCTCCTCTTTTTTCGAAGCCGGTTTGAAATGGTGATTATTTTTCGAACGTAAAATAATGCTGCTAGTAGTAACTATATTCTATTTTTACCGTCCGTTATTAAATTTGACTAATTATTGATATAATAAATGAGAGGCAATTTGAGGCCCTTTTTAACCCGACGTATTTATGGTGTCTATTCAGCTAGGGGCATTGATTCCGGAGTTCCTGTCGGTAAACATCAGCGGGTCTTCCTAGAAACCAGCCTACGCCACCACCAACCCGGAAATTGATTATATTCGGGTTTGTTGACAGCTATTCAAACATTTTCAGCCTAATAATTAAAAATTGTTCGCTAGCTACAGTGTTGAAAATGTATGACTAAAATGTATGTAATTCTAATTATTTTATGGCTTAACTGACCAAACCAAATATTAAATTATGAGTTGTAATTTTCTTGTATAAATTCACACCTGATTATAATGGATTAATAAATACTATAATAGATTTAGAATCGAGTCTAATTTAACTTCTTAATTAAATGTAGTACCAAATGTACAAAATATTTTGTTTAATAATAATCATTTTATATTATATAAGATAACCCATATTTACTTGCAAACCCATTTTTGATATTTATAAAAATATATATGGCAACATAAATGTTTTTTATATTTTATATTTCTTATGTTTTTTTGCATCTGAATAGATTCAAATCATATCAATACATTCTGAATAGAAGGCCATTTTACTTTTTCGAAAATATACAATTTATACATGATATGCGTGAGTAAAATGGAAATTAAATACCAAATCCGGATTATATTGCACCTTATCCATCATTTAGAGTGACCAAAAAGTTACCTCTTTGAAAGAATTTGGAGGCTTACATCAGGACGAAAAAAATTCTTAATCTACGGAAGTTGTGCCTGAGCAAGCTTTCAAAAGTCAAATAAATTTTTTTCGACAAATTATCGCTGTTCGAACAACAGATTTTGGTACCATTTTTTTGACATTTCCGAATATTTTTAAAATAATTAAAATCCAAAATTTGTCATAGGTTTAATAGTATAGAAGGATGTATAAAGAAGGCTCACACCAAATTTTAAGTAAATCGAGTCAGTAGAATTTTGAGATATCATGTCAACAATCTCGAAAGAAGTAGTTTCGAGTGAGGTTACGCGCAGTCTTACAAGGCTATTTTAAACTTACATTTTTCAATCAGTGATTCCGGCCCTTTATTTTGTTCATTAATTCAGTTACTCATGTACTACAAATGAAGCAATCTCCGAATTTCATTCTTTCAAACAGTCAGCACTGAAAATATCAGAAAAATATCCATTTTTCCAATTTTCCAGTCTCTTCTAGACTCCCTTTAATAATAATCATATAATTTAGGAACGAGAATCAATAATATATCTTGTTTATATGTTAGGACGAGACCTAATTCGTTTCAGATTTAACAGATTATGAACTTTCCAGACGCATCGACCTAATCACTGTGTAGTTTTAGTACAGATTATTCCTTTTATTACGGTATTTGTCAATGTGTTGTGTTTATTTTACGATATTAGATCGTTTTGCTGATAATTCAAATTTCTACGAACTGCTCGTTAAACGAAAATTTTATGCTACACTTAAATAATGCATAATTTCGATCTTGCCGGAGCATTTGAACGTGTAATCAACCAGGAAACGTTGATTAACCAGATCGACGGCGGATGTGGCGGCAGCTCTGCCGCCTGTCTGTGTAGCGATGGGACAATGTTGCCAGGTTTTACATTTTTAATGACCTTTTGTTTCTCGTTCGGTATGATTTTGTTCGATATGCTTTAAATTAGTAATTTCAAATGTTTCTATGTATACAGATTATAAATTTCTAAAAATTAGTTTTATTAGTCAAGCTGAATAAAACGACACATTACGGTATTATAGCGTAGATATAACGCTAAATATCTGAATATGTGTGTATATCTCTGTGTCACTCTATGAAATTGTTTTCCAAATTACTTAGCTACTATAATTCGCCTTTTCGAATTCCAGTGGACTATGTTAATTCACAGTAACTACAGTCCCCTTTCGATGGCCTGAACTATGATGCATATGTCGGTAAACCCCGGTCTAGTGTCACTTTTTAAAGCTTGAATGTTTCCTGAATGTAAAGTTTATGGCTAGTGATCTTTGACTACCTTCTGTCAGTCTTTTATGACCTTATAATTTTATTAATAATTAATAATTTAATAAAAACTTAGTATGCGCATCAGCAACATTTCTAGTATCTTATGAATCAATATAGATATTGTTATCGAGATAATATACTATTTGTTTAATATTAAGGCATCGAAATGTTATTATTGTGTTTGGAAATACCAACAATAATATTTAGCAACTAGATAATCATATGTGGTTATCTGTCCGGATTATTTTTAACATAATTTTCATGCAGTTAATAAATAGACAAATAGATATTTCTGGAATATGCCGTGGCAAAGCGGGAAAAGTATATGGACTGTATCGAATATAGTTGTCAAGTGTCTAAAATTTATCAAAATGTATTTGCCTAAATAATGTTTACTTAAATTATTCTCATAAATATTTAGTAATATACACTAGAGTCAAACATGGACGCGCCATTACATACCAGAGAGATGATCAGAGAAGAAAATAGTAACCAGTTGTTAATCCGAAGCGACGAAAAACAAGTTTTCCTGCAATAAAAAGGCATATAAAACATTATATTCAAATTAAATAAATATATTAATTTGAAGGAAGTATATTGATAAATATACTGATATTATTTTGTTTGTTCCAACGAGCCTCAGAACAGAAACGTTCGCAGGGATGAAGTTCGGAAGAATCAATACCGGAGTGCATTTTTTTCCGCTTCGTAGAAGCCAGGGAATTCTTGGCAACGTCGACCTGATGACCTGAGGCCGGTGATTACGAGATTAGGGTGCCCCCCTGGCTGTCCGTATTCATTACGTGTTATCGGCAGGGCCGCGTTGCAACACTGCCGTCGCTAAACCTCCTGTAACCCTTTTATGTCGGCTGCCAGATATCGGGTCCGTGGCCACTTCCACTAAATGGGGCCCGAGATTTCGGTGGGAGCTTAAAAGGGTCCGGACCGATAACAACGCTGAAAGGATCGATTGATTCTGGATATCCAATTGAAAGTAAAAGCATGCTCCGGCTCATTGAGCGCGGCGACGCTGACGTTTTTGTTTATTGCAAGAAAACGTAATTATGGCCGATTGTTCGGTAACAGAACGGATATTTCAATAATCAGGTTTATTTGATGAGCCCGTTGAGGACAACGTCTGTCTGTCGAGATAATTTATATCTTTAGCCATTGAATTTAAGCCAACATTATAAACTTGTTTTGGTCTTATTCATGATTTAATATGTTATTTAGTTAAATAGTGCTTTTAACCTACGATTTCGGTTCACCACTTATTTAAATATACAGAAATTAACACGTGCCTCAAGCTCGAAGCACTAATTTATTTTTAACGTGCTATTTAGCTTTACAAAATAATAAACAATGTTCTTGACTTTTTATGGACTTTATTCCCTATTGCTTAATTCTACATATTATACTAGATGACTTATATTCATATTTTGTACACACTACTAGTTCTTTTAAAACATTTCCTAATACCCTATTTTGAACCTAATTTCTCTCTATACATGTCAAACGTTGTATCATATTACATTGAGGGCATCAGAACTAGTTTTAAACTATAGAAGAAAAAAATATTGCCGATCGACTTATGAGTATAAACGAAAAATAATAACACCGTCTTTAAATATAAAAAACGCAACAATTAGTATACTGAGAAATCGCAAATATTTTAAATCTACATAATCCATATAAATAGATTGACTGCAACTGGTTAGTAATTTGATATATATCCAGAAAGCTTCAATATTCATATTCGTAAATAAATATTAAATATATTAATGCAATATATCTCTTGAACTTTTTATCTAAGTCGTGGTTGATTTGTATAGCTTTTATAACATAGCTTTATTAAATAAGTATTACTGGACATATGTGGTATAACACATTCACGAACGAGGATCTAACGGTTGGTGCAATACGCGAAGAAGGACGCCATGCGATCAAAGGGTATAAAACAACAGAAACACCACTTTTACAGAAACAACTATGAAACAACCTAATCTAACTACATAAAATAACAGTTTTCCATTTATTATTATTAAGTTGTTCAGTGAATTACAAAACTTATTGGACGAAGAGTCAGATGAAAATGGAAATACGCAAAAGGAGACAGAGTTGTAACAGATGAATTGCATTTCCAATCGTTTCAACATCTCGGTTTTATTGCTTGTTAGAAAAAGAAACGAAGAGTGTTCTGTGGGATATTGTGACAAGGAATGTGGATGCAAAATATAATAGATAGAGAGCCATAACGTGTTGCTAATGTGAGTAACGCATGCAAAGTGTGTTACATGTTGCATATCGGTCACACGTTACAGGAATTGTGAAGGCAACATTGTTCCAGCTCAAATGGGGATATCTGACCACCACTCGTTCAGATCGACACAGTTTCAAAACGCTGAAAGAAAGAAGGGCGAAAATAGACGTATGAATGAATGGCTGCCAGACCAACTTCGTATTGCCATATTTTAAGAAGTGCCGGAAAACGCCGTACAAAATAATTGAAAATATTTTAATTAAGTGCCCCAATTTTTCTCAATAAGTGCCTTGGTGAAAAATTATCATAATACATGCAAGATCTTATTTTGTGTTTCTGCAGACTTCGACAATATCAAGGAGTAATGTTTGCTCTAATGCAGATACACAATAGCACACAAACACCACAGATAAGTGACATTAAAATGATCTATTAAGAACCGAAATTACTTTTTCCCAATGTTATATAAACCCCCTTCCTCTTGGGCATATCATGGCTACAACAATTTCGCTTCTTGATACATTGTTAGTTGCATCAGAATTTACAGTTTAGTTATAGATATAGCCGATGTTAGACACTTAATTGCCTCATATTACATTTCAGAATCTGATGAGCTTGCTGTAACATCAAGTGAATTATGTTCTATTTATCCGGGAGTTCGATTATTTAAAGCGACACTTCAACTAGTTGTTACAGAATTTAAGCGTATCCGTAGTAAATAACGTTATAATCAGTTTATATAATAATTAAGCCTTATGTACAATGTAGAACTAATTAAGGTACGATTTAATAGCCTTAAGATGATAGAGATATTTTTTTAATGTTAGGTTTCGCAGCATAAACAATGATTGATTTAAAAAAACATATATACATATATATATATATATATATATATATATATATATATATATATATATATATATATATGTATATATGTATATGTATATATATATATATATATATATATATGTATATATATATATATATGTATATATATATATATATATATATATATATATATATATATATATATATACGGGTTGAATTTTATATTTCAGGATTGTGGATTAAAAACTAATACTAATATCGAGACAGTAATAGTTTTGTATCAATTTTGCCAAATGCTGGTACCTGCCTTGGCTTAAGCCTCATTTCTCTTTTTTCTTTTTCAAATAATTTTGGATGAAATCTATTATATGCTTTTGAACTTGATCAAATATCTCAGTTTTGTGTATATTTAATTTAAAATTATATAAAAATAAAACATTCTAAACCTGAGCATTTTTAGTGACAAGGGTGAAACTAAAAATATATATGAAACCTAACATGAATTGGAAATTCATTCATGACAGAGATTCATAATGTCAGGTTATAATGAGGGTAATAGCAGCTAATAGTACGAGTAATTTATTGCGCTGACAGATCATAGTAACTACGGATAAATAATTGTAACGACAAGTAATGGTATTAATAATATCAGTAACAGGTAATTACAATAGTACTCAATAACAATGACAGACACCATAATAGACAATCATATCAGATAATAGCGATAACCGATAGCAATCATAAACATTCTGGGATGAAGTATGCAGACAGTACGATAGAGGAGATCCCACGAGATTAGACGACAGTAAAAAACCTATACATCCATGCCTATACAAGTTTTGATTGGCTAGAACTGCACATGCGCACTTGTTCTAATCTAGCCTGAGAGTTTTCACAACTACTCGTCCTTTTCTATATACGCCTTGTTGTTTACCACAGTTATGGTTAGACGTCATTTTTAGGTTGTAAGTAAATACAACACTTTTGGTTGAGGTAATATAATAATTTCATAGGAAAAATTAGCGGTAGATAATGGGAAAATATGTGTACAAGGTATGAAATATTAGTAAAATACTATCATATTATAACACTAATTTTATAGATTGTTATGGAAGAAGTGATATATTTTTATGTTAAATAATATGGAAACAGAACTTATTTGAAGAATATATTAAGGGCAAGAATGAAATATGGTCATGTTTGTATACGTTTTCTGTCTATTTATTATTGTACTTACATGTTTCTGATTTTACAGATGTTTCAAAAGATTAAAAGAAGTCATTTTAATTTTAATTTTGTATTTACATTTTCTGTTGATGTTGATATAAAATATTTATTTCACAGTCAAAATTAGCGGCAGAAAATGCGAAATTAAGTGTATAAGGTATGAATTATTAGTAATATATTGTCACTTTATAGCGCTAATTTTGTAAATTGCAAGAATTAGTGCCCATTATCTTCCCATGCGTATATACCAAATGCACATGTTTGCACAGGGTATTCCTTATCGTATATTCTGGACAGCTATAAACATATCTGTACACGCAAATCTTAGACACTACAATACAAAATTTTAAAACTATTCTCGCAGATTTGATTGATTTTGTGTATGTATTTTATACCGATATGTATTTTATACTTATTTTTTATCCTTATAGATCCTTATGAACTTTTTTATCCTTATGAACACTAACATTTGGTCTTTCAATGTCAAAATCCTTTTCCAAATTTTAAAATCAGATCATCTAACGAATCTAACAGTTTTTCAACTGACACACTATCAGTCCTACTTAGTGTATTTATTTTTAATATATTGTTCAAAGATTCTATTGCCATATTTGATTTGATTCGAAATATCTTTTAAAATATATGTAAAATCAGAAAGATATAAGTATAATAACAAATAGACCGAAAACGTATACAAACATGACCATATTTCATTATTACCTTTACTATAATCTTCAAATAAGTTCTGTTTCCCTGTATTATTTAACATAAAAATATACCTTTTGTTCCATTGTTCCAATCTACAAAATTATTGTTATCTGCCCCTAATTTTGCCTATGAAATTACTATATTACCTCAACAAAATGTAAATACAAAAATAACCTAAAACCACAACTGGTGGTAAACAATAAGGTGTATATAGAAAAGGATGCGTAGTTGTGAAAACTCTCAGGCTAGATTAAAACAAGTGCTCATGTGCTGTTCTAGCCAATCGAAACCTATATATGTATAGGCATGGATGTGTAGGTTTTTTTACTGTCCTCTCGCGAAATCTTGTCACTAGAGTTCATAAAAGCCAAAATCAAAAATAAACCAAGAAGCAAGGTTGTACACCCATTTCCCCGACTATGATGGACATGCATTGCGCACAAAGGAAAAAGTCAAAGGTGAACACGCTAGATTATCTTCTCTTCACTTTTGGCTGCGATTATGTTTGCTTACAATTAACAATAATTATAATTCATACTTTGTAGTTGCAACCATACAACGTTATTTACCTTTTATTTAAAGTAATTTAATATTTATGAGAATGATAAAGTAAGTAATAAAATATAAGATAATAAAATGGATGAAGATAGCTAGAATAGCTAATACAATAAGAAGATAATGAATGAAACATATGATGAAACTGAGATTTTGTTTTAAAACAAAAATATCAAGAAAATATGAACAAATACATTTTTATCTTGCAATTGTTATATCAAAATTCGAAATAAATGGTAAAATAAAAATATAACAAATATATGAAAAATGTTTTACTTTTGGGTATATTTGTATTTATTTCTATAAATCTATGTAGTAAATTCGGTATACGAGTTTGGAACATTTTCATTTCAATTTGTCCCTACCCGTTATGGTATTTAATTTTTTTTATAACATCTTTATTAGATACGCCTAGTACAATCTTAATTTACTATTAATTTATTACTACTTTTCCTATGTACTTGGATTAATTAACAAGCAAGATGAGTGCGAGAAAATACATCAGTATGTATTCCTCAATTATAAAATTATAATTATTTATTAATTATTAACCTATATGTATAGTTTACACTAATAATACACACTAAATGTTCACACAAGTTCGTATGGTTTTGTTCGTTTCAATCCCCTGACATCCTGCGCGCTGTCCAGCAATTGTATTACTTCTGCAATATTCTAGGTGTTCGCAACTAATGATACACTAAACAATTTCTGTAGCAAATAAAAATTTTAACGAAGCATTTTTTTCTCAAATTTTTTATACTTTCTCCAGTTTTTAATCCAATATATATTTCGTCTAATCACCAAAATATCCATGAATTGCTAAAGCTAGCGTTTAAAGTATTAGCACAGGACTTGATGTAGTTAATATTTAGCGTTATTATTAGAATTATAAAAATTAAGTATAATATTCTATATAATTCCAATATGCTATTTAAGC
The DNA here is from genome assembly GCF_030347505.1 of Rhynchophorus ferrugineus. Lineage (NCBI taxonomy): Eukaryota > Metazoa > Arthropoda > Insecta > Coleoptera > Curculionidae > Rhynchophorus > Rhynchophorus ferrugineus. The sequence continues at coordinate 23,962,996 of NW_027472581.1, read as the reverse complement.
ATGGAGAATATTGAAATATGTTCGAGATCCATAAGTAACCTAAAAATGTTGTGAACTAATTATGTGGGCGTTAGCAGTTCTTCTGGAAGTGTTCCGACTCAGTCTATCGATATGATATTTACGATGAAATATCAAAATCCTATTCAACATAATATTCCTCACAAATTGGGCAATTTCCCACAAGTTGACAACGCTGTTCTTGACCCAAGTTTTTCTGAATAGGACCATATACGTATTTGCCATTATATTTGTATGCCACGCTGCCACATGTACATTTTGTTATTTTTAGCAAAATTATAAAAAAGTTTGGAAAGAAGTTTCTTTTAATTTATATCTAACATAAAGAAACAGTATATAACACAGGGAATACAGGGACAGAATACAGGGAATAAATGATAAAAGTCTCTCATCATTAAACTTTGACGTTTCTCTTTGGAAAAACTTTCCGAACATTACGCAATTGTCGTTTCCTACCTATTGAATAAAAATAAACAAGTGAACGAGAGGGGAAAAAACGCCGTCTAGACGCCGTACCTTTTTCGATCGTATTTATAAGCTGACATAAAAGTTATTTGGTCACGTCAAAGAAAACGTAAGGCTTTTTGTTTTCGACCGCACGTCCCGACCTCAAAACTGAACGGTTGAACGGACACAACCGCAAGCGTCGGAAGTCGAAACCGAAGTAATTTGCCATCCAAAATGTCTATTATTCATCGGATTTTCGCTTCAGGTCAGTTGTAGCTGACCAATAATTCGACGACGGTCCGAAGATAGTTGCACAGCAATACCATCGAGAAATAAATAGCCCCGGAGACGGCTATTCTCCAACGAAAGGTATACTTTTATCGTTTTATTATGTGAGTGTCTTCGTGCTATTTTTGATGACATTTTTGTATATTTATAAGAAGTGATTGTCCAGATAGGATCAAGATTAGAACAAATTAATATACTATTTATATGTTACGATATAATTGCTTATTTATTTCAACACTTTATTTGGAACAAGGCTCTTACGAAATCAAATTAATGATATAAATTGTTAAGAATCTCCCCTGTGTGATATGCTAGATCAGAAAATGAATGCCCTATTTGTTTTCACGAAACATTTTTTAATATGCGTTAAGTAATATATTTATAATATATACCTTTTTTATATTCTGATATCACTGAGTCTCTTTAATGTCCTGATTATCATCAAACCAGTCTTGGTCAAATTATTCACCTTGCTCTTCACTCACTTCATTAACTTGAAAGGCGTTTCGCATTCTTGTGACGATTGTATTATAATTAGGGTTTTTATGATTGCGTAAGCATTTCTCTATGGCCTTCTTAAGGATACGATCTTACGACCTTCTTTTTGAGGATCCGTCATGGTCGTGATGAATTGTGGGTGGGTGATTTTATAAATTGCTTCATCAATCCCAACTTTATGTGAAACGGTGGGAAAAAGCTTTATATAAAAAGTTTCAATATTTCTTTGAGGATGTTCTTTTTTACCAGCTTTAAACTTCCTCAGCGGCCAAGCCTCTTTTTGATCTTGTGATTTGTCTGGCCCCTAATAGTCCCATAGACCTCAGAAGCAAGGAAATTTTAAAATTGCTTCACACCCGCCAACCACAGACTTCATATTGTAATTTGTGAAGAACCAGTTCAGTATTTTTTAGATTCCTTTGAGTTGTACGCAGTTACCTGTGGGAGTAGAAGCATGAAAACCATTGAGGCCTTCAAAGGCTCTTCTTGATGAATATATGAAATTATGCCACTACGCTGTATCGTAAAGAATATCAAAATATATAGAAATCAGTTGAAAATACTCAAACAGCTTTTTTGATGCAGATCTGTTTAATATTATTGTTATTTTATCCTAACGGATATTTCTTTCAATTAACACAAACAAATTATATATTTCGATTGTTAACGACATTTTTACGAGATACATAGCTGTACGAGCCATAGATTAGAATATAGCTGTAGTGACCATAGAAATGATTTATAGTAAAATGGCCGCGAATCAAATGTATGTTTATATTTGTGAATATATAATATTACATTAAATCCTCATACAATAATGCGCCTCTCCTGTGTAGATCAAGCGAACTACCAGTTTCATTTAAAATGCCTATGTATTATACAATAGCAATGGGCGTTTCGCTTTTCTATATGGTGTGCGAGTATGATCTTGATACCTCCAACCTAGTAAGAGTGTAACGAGTCTCTTAGTTTACAAACTTAATCACCGAACATTTCATAAAAAGATGTGCAGTAATAAATAATAGTTTAATTCCATCCATTCCCGCTCTATCGTACTGTTATATTCCATAATTTGTAACAGTATACTGATAGATAATTACGAAAGGGTTTCAGGTCTTTCTCAAGTTATTTTGGTCGGAAATTAATAAACACCTTTTAGCCACACTTTTGGTTACAAACAGCAAGGCAGAACAACAAATATTTTAGAAAAAATTTAAAATTAATTTAAAATTTTAGAAAAAAGCTCAACGTTTTCCTTTATCAAGAAAATGCAACGTTGGTTTCGATAATAAGATTATAAAATGAGTTAATGAGAAACTCAAGTTTTGGCAAACCATTAATAAACAATGGTTCTTAATGGCGCTTCACTACCAATATCGTGTTATATTCGACCACTCTAACTAGATAATAGTAAATATAATGACAGCACTAATTTTATTCAATCTTTTAATATAAATGGCAAAACCACCCACAAAAGAAATGAAATTTTAAAAATTATTTATGAAGCAGGGACTTTTTATATCTTTTGTAGTACAGAGATGATGCATCTATTTAGTTTTATAAGTTGCAGACATGGCAGAATCATTGTTATGTTAAATATATATTAGACTTGCTTAAAGCATCGGTGCTACAATAAAAGACGTAATTTTCTAGATTGGGCTTTTTTTTACTTCACCATACATGTGGTTTTCTGTAGTTTGATGTATTAGTTATTAAAAATAATTATTCTGTAGAGTTCTGACTCTTTATTCGAGTGTATTGACAGCCTGTATCGCATAAATTCCTCAATACTTTTTTTGAATTCCCTCCTTTCTTTTTCAATTACTGTACTCAAATTTTATCTATTTTATTCCTTTCAAATACCAAAATGTTTCAGCAATTTTTATCTATCTTTGTTTTAATAATATGATTTATTTTTTATAATATATACATCGATTGATGAATGTACTGAACAATGTAGTATATGGTTTCTGAATTAATATAAATAGCTGCGAATGTTTAAATAATCAATTTATTGAAGTTTTCATAATATATAGATATATTTATTGCAATATATTACATTTTCATAGGACGTTTCTTTAGATTTTGATTTAATATGATACAAGCAATTTTTTTTATTTATATACATTTGAACTAGAGATCTTTGCTGGCGTCCACACGTTAACTCATCAAGATTTCATAACAATCAGGCCATCTGTTTAGGAAAGCAGTTAGGACAAACACAAAAAATATTTTTTATGTAATTTTATATGGGATGATTTTTATATATAAAGTAAGATAGCGTTGATAATCTAGAAGTTAGACTGCGAAAAGTTAAATTAAAAAAATTAATTAATTAATTTAATTCTTATAACTCTGGCCTATAACGTCCATGTGACTTTTCGATAGAAGTTGTTTTGAAGGAACAATCCGCATTTATAGTATTTTCTAATATTTCATTTTGGAGTCTGCGCTTTATTACTGTGTTACTTCTGCTAGCTAATCTTTTTACAGCAGTGTGTTATAAATGATGGTCTACTAATTAGTCCTTATATTTTCTGCATTGACGAATAGAATTAATTAAGTAAACAATGTAATATGTTTTTGTATTTTCGAGTAAAAGGACTTTACTAAATACATTTTACATTCGTTATGCTTAGTACACTCTTAATTTACAAATTAATTTATTATTACTGTTCTGTTGTACTTTCATTAATACACAAGCAAGGCGACATCACTACATCAGTATGTATTTACCAAATTTAAGAATACATTTATACACTAAACAAGTTCGTGTGGTTTGGTTCGCTTCAATCTTCTGACTTCCTGCGAGTTGTCCAGTAGCTGTATTGCTTCCGCGTTGTTAATTAGCAACCTTATTTAATTAATCATATTAAGGAGAAATCTTGGATTACTTTGTGTATCTATTTGATTTCGAGTTCATCGTGCAGCTCTTCGTTGGTTACATAACGATAATAAAGAAAATGCAGATGAAACATTGAAATATGATATTTACTGTGAATAAGAAATATATGTTAAGACATGAATATTAGTTTTAATAAATTTAAAAATGTTATTTTAGTATATATATATATATATATATATATATATATATATATATATATATATATATATATGAATAAAACCTGCTTGAAATTAAATATATAAAAAATAAATAGACTAATAGTACGAAACATAAATATCCTTTCATTTTGCGGCTCGTACTTCTTTCACTTAGAAATTCTTTATAAAACCATCATAGATAATTTCCGAACGAGAAATGAAACGGTCCTACATAAAACTCTATAGAAATTACGTCTGTATCGCACAAATGCCTGCCGTGTTACGTGTCCTGCATATAGACATTTAAAGAAAACGTTGCTATTTATCATTTGCATTTTGCAAAAGGTGATCATTGGCTGGCAAAGCCATCAAACATCGGCCTTTGAATCTCGAATGCAATTGCAGTCTCTTGCATCGAAATAACGAAATATTTATGCACTGTACGGCTACATACGCTCCCTGCTTCTTGACATGTATATTGCTGTTTGATTACTAGAACCATTAGATGCACAAGCATTTTTAACGTATGCAGTAGTTTATAATTCAGGTCGGTGAATGACTTAATTTAATGTATTGATGAAACAGCCGGTGTTAGATAGAAATGTTTGTTTAATAGAGTTTTTTATAGGTAAATGTATCGTTGGGATGTATTTCATTATTTTCCATTGTGAATATTAAACTAATAGGTACATATAGTCAATTCAAAATAGCAGTGACACGAGTGTCAATATGTGTCTATCTAAAATTGTTGTAAATTCGTTTTACAGTCAGACAATATTATCCTTGTCATTTTATTCTATTTAAAAAGAGATAGAATGCTGTGAGAGATGTTCGAACATGTAATGGAATGAGTGAGAATAATTGAATAAAACCTTATGAATGTTGCTTTATGATTCAATGCTGACGATTACCAAGACAGGGTGATGACAGAGGAAACCACTAAATGTCAGTATACAATTAATATACTTTAGTTGTAGGGAGTTGTATTAAATAGTGTGAAAGCTTTATGAGCATGTGTGTTATTCAGAGTTTACATGAACGTTTGGTTAACATGTATGGGGAGAGAAATAACACTAACTGTTTTGCAGATATGGCAAATGCATTAAGGAGAGTGAAGTGATTAATTGTAGTTATTATCAATAAAGATAGACAGATAGTAATAAGACAAACTAAGCAGAAATATAGTAATATCATAATGACTTTACAAGGATACATTGCATTGAAAGAAACAAGAACTAAGCGTGAAACATAAATATGTTCTCTAATGAAAGTAAAATGTATTACTCAGATGTACAATTGTTAATTAAGTAGATTAGGCCTTCGGGGGATACCACTAGATACAAAAACGCGACAAGAACACTGCCGATAGTAGTGCGGAAAAAACTCAATGTATATATAATAAAACAACTCTAGCCTATACATTATTCCGGCTGTAAAATTGATTGTAGTTTTAAGTTCTTCGATAATAAATGCATTTGATGTACTATGATGTTAAAATAAATTATATTTAGTAAAATATTTGTTCAATTATTTTATTTATATTAAAATTTTATATGTCAGAGCCAAAATGTACTAAAACTCGGATTGATGCGGCAACATTGCGACGTTTTGACAGTTCTTCCGTGTGACTCCTATTTTGAATCGACTATAGTTAATATTATAGCTACTGTGTACGTACTGGGGTACAATTATTATGTACAGGTTATTAATATGTTATGAACTTATGGTAGTACAATTCTGTATTAAATGTTTTTGAAAAGTATCAGAAAAAAGAAAGAGAGATATAACATTGAATTATTTCACAATAAAAACCCTATTTTTATAAAAATAATGCAGACAAAACTTTATTTTTAAGTAACTACACAGTTGCAATAAGTTACCAATTATTTTATTAATGAAAAATTTTAAAATTTGAAATTCAAAAATTTAGTTTTCAAGTGTATTAAAAGTTTTTGTTTTAAACTCTACAACTATGCTTAAATAACTAACGTTCAGTTCATTAAGATTTATGGGAATCTATTGTTAAATACACTACTAATACATAGCAAATGTACTGAAATGTCCTGGGCGTAACAAAAACTTGTAGAACGATTCCTCTTTTGCGTCAAAGTAGTCCTCAGTTTCGAGCGAAATTTCTTACTGATGATCGATGTTTACGAGCAGCCAGAATTCGCTGGGAACCAAATCTGGCGAATGCTGTGATATTTCGAAGTTCAATTGATGTAGTTTGGTCATTGTTTTGATTGACATGTGATACGGTGCGTTGTCTTGAAACAATTTTTTTTCTTTGTCATATGCGGTCCTTTTTTCGTCAAATTCCGGTTTTTTTACGTTTAAACATGGACAAACACTGCTCAGAGTCATCAACACGTTTTTGTATTTGGTCAACAGTGAGCAAACGCGACTTCCACTTTGAACAACCTTTCTCATAGTTGAATGCTCATGCAATATAAAACCAATACGTTCTTATGATCTCTTTACGATGTTATCTAACTCACGCAACTTCACTTTTCGATCACTCAAAATGATTTTGTGGATTTTTTATGATGTTTTCTGGTATTACCACCTTATTTGGACGTGCACTGCTTTCTGCATCATCGGTATCTCTACAACTACGTGTGAAGTCAGCAAACCAACGTTTTATTATTTTTTCTGATGGAGCAAGCCGTTGCTTTGCTTGAGCTTGAGTATTTTTCCCATCAAAAACCAGTGTAAAATTAAAACACGGAATTGTTTTTGATACATTTTTTTGAAAATAACCAAAGTAGTGTCACTCTTAGCATAATAGCTCACAAACTTATGAGTAGAACATCATGACATTTTAACATCTTTCTTTTCAAGGTTGATATTAACTGCAAAAGCGGCAAATGCAATATAACCAACGCCATCTGTGTGTTAGGCCCGGGACTTTTCAGGTCATGTGTTATACATGTTACATATGTGTCATATTAATACTAGTTACTACTAATCTTAATTATCTTAAATCATGCACTTGGTAAAGTGTGGTATAATCCGTGATCATAGCCTCTTTACATATTTTAACTTAAATTTCCTTCCTTGAAAGCGCTTTCATGTTTATACACTACGTATGAAAATAAATGGTATGTACATACCTATTTATGTTCGGTCAATTATAAAGCCCATTTTGACATATTTGCACTAAAATATCAAACGAACTGGTAATCCGGCGATGTCAAAACAAGGTTCTTCTCAAAACAAGCAACGCAGAAGCAACACAGCTACAGGACAATACGCACGGAATCAAAAGTTTGAAGAAAAACAAACCCATATAAGTGTATAAGTGTTTTTTTTATTATTTAATTAATATATTGTTAGTAGTCGTTTCCGTTTAACCTACAATTTGTCGTTATGATAACTTAAATCTAGGTATATAATTAGTAGGATCCATCGGTCCTATCTCAGTCTCTGGTGATAGTCTCTGAGACTCTGATAATGTTTATACATGTCACTGCTGAATTTTTTAATATATGCACCTCACTACACAACACTACACAAGATCAGATGGTTTGATTCTTTTGAGTCTGTGTCCTGTTCTGGTGGTATCCAAAAGTTGCAATATTTCAATATTCGTATGAGAATGGAATCTTTCCTCATGCCCCCTTGCAATTCTCTTGATTTCTTGATTGACTGTGGGTATCTGAAGGTCTCGAAGTAGGTAACCAGTCCTATAGTATTTGGGTGCACCCACAATACCTCTCAGGACTTTGTTCTGAAAAATTTGTATTTGATTTATGTTATTCTTTGCAGTACATCCCCATAATTGAATTCCAAATGTCCATATAGGTTTCAGTAATTGTTTATATAATAGCAATTTATTATGTACTGATGATGGTGATTTTCTTCCATTTAGCCAGTACATTTTCCTATATTTCAATTTCAGTTTTTTTCTTTTCTTCTTTATATATTCCTTCCAGTATAGTTTTGCATCGAGATTCATTCCGAGATATTTAGCGTTGTTACTATATGGAATAATAGTATTATTTAATGTTATGGGTGCTTGTACGGTCTGTTTATAGGTGAACTGCTCATGTACAGATTTACTTTCATTAATTCTTATTTTCCAAGCTTGTGTCCAATAATGTATATTATATAAGTGTTGAGTCTTAATTTTAGCTTAGGTATTCTAATTTAATTTAAATTTGGGAAACAGATACTGGTGTATATACCCTACACACCTTTTCTTGAATAGCCATAAATAATTTTAATATATAACAAAAACGTTTCTTCTACATTCGCAGCAATAAAATTAATATAAATCATGAGATTTTTTTCAGTATTTTAGTTTTGGTTTATAGCAGATTAGCGTCATGGAGGTATACACGCAGTATTTTTCTCCGCGTTTGTTGGTCGATTACACGACCGTTATAAAGAACTCCCTATTTTCCCTGTGGTACGATTATAATTTGTGCCTGCGGTGGTCGTTTTTATTATATGAAGCTTTAGAATCATCAATTAAATTTAAAAGGTATCTTTTGGTAGTATATTTTAAAATAAATTGAATACAACGAATTAGTTAAAATTGTTGAGAATAGAAAAAATGATTTTAGTTGTCAGAATGTTTATTTTAAATTTCCTTATATCAGTACCTTCTTTTTACAATACATGTTTCTGAATTTGCAAAATAACCAGAAGTCACAACTTTTTATTCAGCGCTGCTTACCATCGCGTTTCTTACCTTATCTTCATGTTTCTATATTCGATTTTATATAAAATCTTTATTGGCATGTGAGAAAATCAAAGACATCATTTATAGGTACTGGTTTAATTGCAATAATACTTCTATATGATCTTAAAATACATAACTTACCTAATTCATTTTCATGTCATTTACATGTATTTAAATGTATACTATTTCACATTCCCTTCCCTTTTGTTTTATAGCAGCTGGACAATGCCTGTCGCCCTTTAATATTTTCTTTTTAAATATGTCATCGACGACGTTCAAATTTACCTAAAATGTTTACTAGTATGGATACATCTCGTTACTAACACTTCAAAATCTTTAAACGAGTCACATTTCAGTGTTTTGATTCAGTTTTAAATCAGTGTTATTAAGTCCATCAAGTGATGTTTATAATAATTTTTACATTACCAGGTTCGATTGCGAGTGGTCAACAAATTGTATATACTTAGATTATAAGGATCTTTACCCATTTATAGATGTTAGGGTGGATAGCTTAGAGCAAGTGGTGTGAGTGGGACCTAGTGAGAGAGGAAAACAACATTTGTCCCATTAAAAAGGACTCCTTTTTCTTTGCTACCTCTTTAGGGAATAGAGATTTGCAAATAAAATTAAACTGGTTGGTTACTGATTGGTCACTGCCAATTTACCTAGCCCGTCCTAATAAATCGAACTGAGAGGCATCTATGTCCCAATAGTGAGGAATCAATGATAGCCTTCCATATTTTGCAAAATTAAATTAACTGTCAGAAGAATTCATGACTTACCTGATTCATCGAAGGATGTGTTCTTGCATCATAACGTACCTACTCATACTGTTTAATTTCCTCAAAGGAATCGGTGTCTATTTTAAAGTCTAATTTTAACCTTGCTTGCTGTGAATCGTTAGAGATCTATCTGTGGGCAGCGATGGAAACATCCATGGCGGAAGATTTGTGAAGCTGGAGACGTTAAGTTTATCTGTATTAAGGCTGATCATCTTAACATACATCTTATTTTACAGCATAACTTTAAATAACGGGTCTTTGAAAGATCGTGCCCTACATGACGATGTGATGTGTCTCCTAATGGACAGATTTATTATTTTGCTGCTTGTTGGTATGGAGCAAAATCTGTAGACTGGTCTAAGAATTAGCTTCAACCGTCTCTATTTAAGCGGTTCAATACCAGCAAGACATTGTAGAATAACAACTGGGCTAGATTTATGTGCCCCGAGAGGCATGATTTTGAACTGTTTCAAGCATTCGTAGATAGGATCTACAAGAGATGTACAGAAATCTTCCATAATCAAGTTTAACAGGAATTGTTGAACGTTGGTTATTCAGAGTCAAGGAATGATACCTAGTACAATGCCGTTATCGGCAAAAATGCGCTATTGAAGACTTTGTAGGGGATGTTGTGAATCTAGTTGCTCGAGTCCACTGAGCCAGACCATTCAAATAAGTTTGCATCATCTCAGAAGCTTCCCTGGGATCATCCTTCCCTGGACATGCGAAGAAGAACACAATGCCGTGATGTCGTCTGCAAATAGCCTCAAATGTGTATTGGCACTGAGAATATCAAATATAGAGTTTTTATCTATATTAAACAGTGTGGGGCTAAGAACAGAACCCTGAGGAACTCCATTTTTAAGAGGATAAACAGCTGAATAATGGCGGTGTATCCGTAAACGAAATTTACGATCATGTAAAAATTGATATATAGAACAATATATTGCCCCGGATGCCCCAAGAATGTAACTGTGTAACAATTAGTTGTCTCCAGACAAGGTCGAAGGCTCTGTTAATGTCGAAAAAGGCTACGATTGTATGTTTACCTTTACTGAAGCCATCAGTAATTACAGTTTCCAATTCTATTAAAGGTTCAGTTGTGGATCTGCCAGGTGAAAAGCCATATTGACGGACCAAAATTAACCCTTTAGAGTGTAAAAGCCAATTCAGTCTCTCGCTAATTATCCGTTCAAGAATTTTAGACAGGTGGTCCATAAGAGAGATTGGTCTGTACCTAGAGAGGCTATTGTGAGGTTTCTGGTTTCTATAAATCCGAATAATAATGCTTTGCCTCCATCTAGAGGGAAAAGAATGCTTAACCCACATGTCGTTATAAATCTTGAGCAAGTATTGAATGGCAGGGGCAGAAAAATTTTTTAAAAGTTCAATGGATATACCATCCGGACCGGGAGCAGTTGAGCGGCTTTTGGAGACCGACCTCTTGAATTCAAGTAAACTGAATGGTTTGTTAATAGGTAATTCTTCAATCTCGTTAAAAGATATATTGGACAGTGGGGCTCTAATAAAAAAATGTGGAACGCTTCGCGATATTGCGTGCCATGCTTGCGCAGGGGCCATGCTAATCTTCTCTGTATCGTTCCAATTTTAGTATATGTACCGCCGAAGCGAGTACCGATTTTATTTTTGATTCTAAGCATTGTAACTGTCGATTGGCTCATTGTTTTGAAATTCCTTGGAATGAGCAACTGACATACTGATCTGATATATAACTGATATACAGCGTCAGTTTTCGTTAATAATCATTGGTCTGTTTTGATGGTCTCTATAAAATAGTAAAGCGTTAGAGAGTCTAAACCAATAATACCACTCAAGCCTATGTATGAATATTTAGCTTTAAAATAACGATAACACACAATACAGAAATGAAAACAATATATATTATATTATTATGGCACCAAGCATTCAATGGATCTCAAAATTTTTATTATAAAGATTAATTTTGAATTACTAATGACCTTTTTTTGCACATTTGTCCAATAGAGAGGCACAAACCTCAAATATGTTTATGCTATATTGATACTTCAGTTGAGATTCTATCAATATAATCGTATTTGCATGTCTTCTTTCACCAGCTTGTCCATTGTCACATCGGATGTTATTCTAATTTTTTTTTATATAGAGCTAGACTATAATTCCAAAGTTCCCTCAGAAATTCAACAATGGACGCCTTTTTAATGTTATTGTTGAGATAATATACACTTGAGGTTCATAAACTAAATTGGTATTTTGAAAATTTGTATTCTTAAATTATACTATTTAATAAGCAACTTTTGTTTTGTATTATTAACGAAATTTCTCTCTTTCCAATAGTTGTTATTTCAACCCTCTACGAAGCTAACAACAATATTAAAATATTAATTATATTGAAATGTATGCTCTAAATATGCAATTCAAATATCCCAGAATGAGTATTTGGTTATTTGTGTTCATAATTAGCTAATGGCTTCTCTATATAAAGAGAAAAATATAGTGCTGAATGTATACTTTCAAATAAATAAGCTATTGTAAATCGTAAATAATATACCGCGTTACTTTGTATAGGATTAATACCAACTTTCGTTATTTTACATTAGAACTAACATTGCTAAATAACAAATAACGTATACTATGGGATTATATTCAAATCACAGTTCTATTAATTTGTTTTTTGTTAGACGGTATTCTACTGAATTATAAATAAAATATTTTTTCAGCCTTTCTAATCCAAGGGATCAAATGCAGAATAAAAATAATTATTGTAATGTGTGAGTGCTCGTACGTTAATATTGACAACAAGCTCAGATAATGATTGTTTCAAACACTGTGTTTAGTGCTGCCAGTTTGTTGTGTACACTATGAGCTATTTTAATTACAAAATAGTCAATATATGGCTAAAGACACGATCAATTGATTTGGTAACATAGAAACGCTCAACGGGGTGTTGCAAAATATATAAGAACTATTGAAAGGGAAGCCCGACCCGACCGGCTGTAGTTACCGTAATCTGTTCGAATGTTGCTTTTATGGTTCTGGTCTAAAACTAGACGGTGGTATGCGTGACACATACCCGATCGCGAAAATTTGTTCTTGAGTGACAAGTTGGACCGGGTTATGTGGGACTACCTCTGGCTTACCGAATTCGACTTACAGTTGACTCTTGTAGATCACTACTGCTACTGCATTAAATTTGGGGATATGGCACCCACCAACCGGGCAGTCATTATGGGCACGAGGACCCGGCGAAAGTGCAGCTAGTGAAACTAACTACAGATTCGCGATCTTGAGTTAACACACGACTATGTGCGACTATGTTGCAGCCTGGATAACCGAGCAGTTCGCAAACAAGCGCGCTTTCAGAAGAACTTGAGCTGAGTTGTTGCTTATGGAATGATTGAGAAATGAAGTGCTTGATTTCTGGAGTGTCAGTTTCTCTGTGAATTTGATTATTACTGACAAACCATGGTTCAACTTAAGGTTCTCCTGAAAAACTTATTTTGGAAAACCTGAAGTCGTTTCACCTGGTTGGGTGTAACACAAGTGGTAAACAAGTGTAAACAAGACCGGATTAACATCTTGTAAAATAAGTATTTCACGGAAAAGTCTGCTAGAAGAGGAGATAGCAGGTTTGCTATCCCCGAACATTTCTGGATTGTTTTCTGAATTTAGGAATGCCAACCGGATCGTCGGTCCAAGTGGAGACCGAAGTGCGTGACTTTATCCAGCCATGGAATTGATGTCGATTTTGAGTTGCGAGATGAATGTTGCTTGTTTCGGTTTAACGCAACAGCATTTTTTTACCTGATAGGAGAACCATTAGAACATATTATTAGCTTAATAATAACAATTTTTAACTATTCACCTATCTTATATCACTTGTATAATGAAGGAGATCTACTTATACATTATTAAGCTATTACTCGACAGGAATAGAAGGAGTAGTAAAAAGAACATCCGAAGCTTCTGGCAAACTGTTATCGACATGTGAGCCTTACATTTTCTTGATCAGATACAATTCCTGTCCTGGTGGCCTAAATTGAATGCTACTGTACGATTTCTTCCTTCAGTTGACCCAACTGTCTAGAACACGGGTTCAAATTAAGAGTTTATCGTAGTATATGATTTCTTATCAATCCTATCAAACTCGTCTCAAAAATATTTGTAGATGTGATTCCTTAACGTTGTCAGCGTTTTAGAATGTGTTCAATTCATGATTTTGTCTACATTTTACCACATACATGCTCTATTATTATATATGTTTAATATTGAAATATTAAAATTGGATGTGTCTAGGATAATCGTAATTAATTGTAAACCTTTATAACATAAAGTAGAAATGAGCCCATTGGGTTTCGTATTATTAAGAGCTATTTGACTATTATCCTATATCAACTATATAAAGCACATTAAAAAGATTTATCTAATTTAAACACCGTTAATATGTTGGATAATTTTGGAAGGTTATAGGTCATTTTTACTATATTGTTTGAGTTATATAGGGTAGTAATTAACATGGGAATTTGGAGATTTTCAGATAAACATATTATCCCAACGTGAGTTAGTGCTGTAAGGCCGAGTAATTATCGAATTTATAACTTAAATTCATAATTTTAGGTTAAAACGGGGCGAGTGTTCGGTAGGAATTTAAGGTCTACTGTGTGATTTCAGTTTATTTTTCTTTGAAGGTACAATTAGTTTTGTACGGTGTCTAAAATACATTTTTTTTATTTTCAACTTGTCTAGTTGGAAATATTTTTCAATGTCTAGTTGGAAATATCCTGGGGTACCGTAACAGTCAATTTGTTGGTGTAATAAGGTACAAAATATTTGCACTATCTCTATACAAGTCTGGTAGTCTTGTTTTTGGTTGTTTTGTATTGTTTTCGATAATTATTGTGTCTTCTAATGCTTGCTTTCAAAATTGCAAATAATAAAGGTATATTCTGAAGCACATATATAATTTTGATTAGCACAATATTCTTGGTGTATCATATTAGATCCCATACAGATATTTTTTCTCTTATATTTATAACTCAAACTTATGTCAGCAGTGTATTTTTTTCATTTCTGTACATATTAAATAATGTATGTATCAATACAAGGTGATATTTATTTTACATTTAAATGGCAGTTTAATGTTATGAATTAGCGATAAGTATTTTAATTTAAACTAAAATATTTGCAATAATAATCAAACAAATGCAGATTAGAATTGTATAGTACTAAGTTTTGAAAGGTATTCATGAAGAGCTAGAATAGCCATACTTGGTATACTTGGTATAATCATTTCCAATGAATTTAAAGTTACTAAATATATTCCCCGACAATTATAAATTGGTGAAGTAATTCTTTTTAGAACAAGGAGGAAAATTTACCTTAGATAAATAAATTATAATTCTTTGGATTATTTACATTATGTAATTTTATAATGAGTATAGAATTCTTATAACACCTTAAACTAGCTCTATATCTTCTGCAGATACATATTTGCTCAAAAAATGCTATAGTCCAGCCTTTTTTAAGTAAGCTTGGTTAATTTCATACAAATTCATTACGAATTCTGTGAATGCCATACTTAAGTCATTTCACAAAGCCTTGGTTTGGTATAGCATAATAAGTATATAATATCATAATTACTTTATAATCAGTATATTTTTATCTTAAATATATATAAACTGTCTTGTAATTTCATCACAGTTATAATGAAGAAATGGTCCTCCTGAATATGCATTCATAATGTTTTTTTATCAATTATATTTCGGTTAAAAAACTCATGAGCACTCTGTCTGAAGAATCGCTCAATTTCATTCTGTCGTGCACATGGTTCTGTTTAGTGTGCACGATGTGGTTACATTCTGAGCTTATCCACATAATTTCCTATCACTCTCAATTGATTAAAATTATCAACTATTATTAACACGACTATTATCATTTTCTGTCTCTCGCTGGTTAACACGTGAAGTAAGTCGTTGCACATCTGATTGATTTACATTTCATAATATTCTACTCATAAGTTTAAGAGTTATTTTAGTAAGAGTGACACTACTTTTGTTATTTTCGAAAGAATGAAACAAAAACAATTTGGTGTTTTAATTTTGCATTGCTTCTTGATGGGAAAAAATATTCTTCAATCGAAGAAATGGGTTGAGCAGTGTTATGCAGACTCGCTTCCATTAGAAACAACGACAAAACGTTGCTTTACTGATTTCAAATGTGGTCGTAGAGACACCGATGAGGAAAAACGCAATGGATGTCCAAATGATGTGGTAACACCAGAAAACATCAAAAAAATCCAGAAAATCGTTTTGAATGATCGAAAAGTGAAGTTGCGTATGCTGTGAAATAAAATGTTGGTTTTATATTATATGAGAATTTGACTTTGTGAAAAATGGGCGCCGAAAGATTTGTAAAAGAGAAAAGTGTTGATGATTCTGAGTAGTGTTTGGCCATGTCTAAATGTAATAAAGCGGAATTTTTGCGTCGATATGTGGCAATGGATGAAACGGATGCATTCCTTCAATGCGGAATCTGAACAATCGTCATATGAGCGGACGGCAACTGTGAGAGGCCTATTTTGATACAAAAGATAAATCGTTTTAGAAAAGTGATATTGAAATGTTGGAGCGGCGCTGGAAGGATTGTGTAGCTCTTATGGAGTTTACGTTGATGAATAAAACTGCTTTTGAACAAAAAAAGCTTTTTCTATGTTAACCCCGGGACTTTTCAGCTCAAATATTATCATATTTGACAATATTTTTATGTTATCATGTCATTAAATCGATGTACTGATATTTATATGAAATATAAATCGTGGCCTATTCCACCAAATTGTCTTCAACATTTAACACATTATATTAATCACGATTTGACAGTAGTGGGCGCCAGCTTCAATCATTATTCGACAGTTTTGATCATAAAATTTATTTTCGAAACCCATAAATATTTAACAACCAACAATAATACCGATTCTTTGTGACAGTGAAACACTTGATGACAATGACAGTGACACTTTTTATGGGAAAACAAAATTATTATTTTTGCTATATTTCTAAATTCTAAAATATTTCTAAATATTGCAAGACTAAATTAGCCAAATCGGTCCAGCCAGTTCTCGAGTTTTAGCAGGACTAACGAACTGCAATTAATTTTTATGTATATACATAATTTAAAAAATGCATTTTGAGCGCCCAATGCAAATATTTTTATATCTGTAATATATTCCAATTCCAAATTCGTTTCGAAACGATAATTCACGCCATCCAGTTTAACATTCATGCTAATGAGGCGACGAAACGAAAATAGGAAAAATACTGATGCACACCCGTTTCGAACGATTAAGCTTTTATAAACCAGAAATAATATGCTAAACAGCTTTATGCAATAGTCAAAGTTCGTGCTGTGGAAGCGACGCCGAATTTGAATTTAACCTAATTTGGTGGCGTTTAGCGCGACGTAAAGTTAAATTAAGAAAATAAATTCTTAAATTAAATACGTATGGGACAGACACAACTGGAATCTGCAAAGTTTCGGGTTTTATGACGGGATTGTCGAGTTATATAATCACAAATAATAAAACAGATGGTTGGTGAAGCTTTACCGTTTCTATCTTCTAGCGCTAAATTTCTAACACTAATGTTTTAGGTACTTACGAAATACAACATTAAATTACTGCAAATTCTGACAATTTTCAGCAATCTTTCTTTTTAAATCTAACTTATTTTCAAATTGTGAATGTACAGAAGGTTTTTTTATTAACATCAGGCAAATAATGAATTTTTATTACAAAACTTATATCCCCTTTTATTATCCTAATCTTGCAATTGCGTTAACTAAAATCAGTCTTTTATCGAAAACAAGTTTTTATAGATAATAAAAAAGTCACCAAACAAAGGGTACATAGTCCTTCACAAATATGTTTTTAATTACATCTTACATTAGATATGCTTAGTGCAATCTTAATTTACAAATTAATTTATGACTATTCTGTTAAATTAAGTTAATTATATTATTACTACTATTTAGCTAAAGTTAATGCAGTTTGGTTTACTTCAATCTTCTGATTTCGTGCGTGTTGTCCCGTAGCTGTATTGCTTCTACGTTGCTGTGATTTAGCAACCTTATTTCATGTTTGAAGGCGAAATCTTTAGTAACTTCGAAAATCTATTTGACTTCGACGTCATCGTGTAGTTGGTAATTTTTAATTTAGAATTTTTTTTGACATCGTTGCCTTTCTGGTTGGTTTATGCTATGGTGCAACCCCGTAAGTCCAAACAGGCTCAGCCAAGTTCGGTGTATTTTCCCGCAAACTAGTACAGTCTTGCTTTTGAGACCACTCTGCTCTGCTTTTTATTTAACGCTATGTTTTCATATATATTAATAAATAAACGCTGCTATTTGTTTATATACGTTAAAGAGCTCTTCAAAGTTTTTATTCAACCAGTGTTTTCAGTTCCCGTGTAAATTCCTTCCACAAAAATAGTAGTGAATGTTCCGATAAGCGACCGCATCGACAGCCACACATTGCGACTGACCAGACGAACATTTCCTACAATTGGAAACCCCGGCTACATCCAAATGCCTAACAGGTAAATCAGCTCAACATAAGCCATTCGACAGGTGTTTGACACGTGTGTGGAAGGATAGCACGAGGAATGGAACCCATCAACATCACATGGTCGACGTTATCCCACGAGACTAGCCTGATGGACGAAAACCACAGAAGCCCATCATGCATAACATCGATATATGAATACCCTTGCACCACGAAACGGGACACGTAAGGCACCACACTTATAAGTAACCTCAAACAAATCGGAACTCCCCAAGACGAACGACGTCATGCTACAACTTCGATGGCAGCTAATCCCGTAAAACTCCTCGCTCAGGCTGGGATCTCTATCTCATAAGCAGTCCATATGCGATTAATTGCGTAATTGAGGTATGTTCCACGGCAGCTCCACAAGGAGAAAAGTGATATAGCTACTGCTACGACCCTTTAGGCCACCACACATTCATCTACAGCAAGTTCAACGGTTGGCAACGCCGGTGGATTGGTACCATGCGGTTCCCGGCTATAAAATACCACCACGACGATGTCTCGCCCTCTTTTCTTTTCTCTACCCCTTGTAACAATACAACTTCCACAGCGCTAGCGTACTTCCTTTACCTACCTAATATTGTGTCAATTCTCCCGTCGACCACATGTAACATATTTCATTAACGAAATAAACAAGTTTTTACTCAGCCAATGTTTTCAGTTCTACTGCAAATTCCTTCCAAAAAATCGTAGTGAGTGTTCGGACAAACAATGGCATCGACAGCCACACATTCCGACTGACCGACCAGACGAACATTCCTACAGATTAATCCTACAAACTAATGATCAGACTTAAAAATTTTTAAACTATAAATTTTGCGGGTTGTCCCGTAGTTTTGCGTACTTACGTTCTACGATAGTCGATATCATGTTAGGGACGCCGTAAAATATAAAATTATCGATTTTTTTTTACCCATATATCGATATTTTTATTGACCGATATTTGTGCTATTTAAAAAAAATGTATCGGTAAAATAAAACTTTAATATTAAGTTCTTGTTATTTAATTTTAACGATTTATTAAAATTATCAATGCTTTTTATAATTTTTAATATCAGGAATGCCGATTTTTTATAATATCAATATTTCTCTCCATATGTCAATTATCTTTCAGTTTAAATCAATTAATTTAGATATTCTAATACCAAATCACGTTGCTTTTAGCATTAGCCTTTAAATTGGTTTACCTGTATCATTGCCAAAAGATATCGATAACAAATTTTATTTTGTATGTTGGTACGTTCTATATTTTGATATCTTTTAACCTAATCCATCACATCTCGTTTTTCTTCTTTAAAACATGTCTGCATCATTTTTAATCCTTATGCCAATGACATAATTTACGTCCTTACTTTGTCATTACAGTCTATATACTAGTTGGTATTGTACTTCAGGTTTTTAAGTCTCATCTCTCAAATAACAAGTGTAGTCCAGATGAAAATCCCAGAACCAACAATGAGAATTGTTAAAATATGGCTTGTTAATAAGATATCTGGAATATTTGAAAACTGTAAGTCTAAGTCTGCGAAATAATTGCTGTTATCCAAGCCGAATACTACGGAAATAGGAAAATTATATACTTATACTATTCTTAAACCGTATGTAGTTACGTTATGTATAATTCCTATCGTATGATTCCTTTCTATAATATAAATTATTAATTAATTAATTAGTTAATTATTTAATATTAGTATATAATAATTTAATTTAATTTGAGTTATTATATATAATTAAGAGAGTTTTTTTAGAATTAAATCGAAACAATATTGTTAACAAATGATACAATTTATTACATGTATTGCGTGAAAATGAAAATCCGACTTAATACCATTTTAATAACATTGAAAGTAAATTTTCAATATAGCTCCGCTTTAAATGTAATCCTCTTATTTGGGTGATACATTAATATCACTATTCAATGCCTATGGCGTTTATCCCAAGTGTTGCAACCCCTCGGAACCTGCAGCCGTTTCTAGATTTGATGGGAATCACTGAATGAAGGGGAAATATCGGGATTGTGTGATAAGATTAAAATGGGGCCCGGCTTTGGGTAGCGGAATGGATGTTCTAGCAGTTCATAGTTCAGCTGTTCACCCTCAAATCGTCCAAAACATTGCTGCAGGCTGGGGTAATATATTCATTGGTTTGATTTACAATCGTTGTTTGGTTTGCTATTTTGGAAAATGCATTTTCAAATGTTTTTACAGTATTTAAAATGAAGGTATGATGCTTACAACAATAACTAACTCAATGAGTTTTGTGTTCTATCAATATTTTATCTTTCAGAATCTATCTTATCTTTATTGAAGAATCAAACTTTATCATTTCATTATTTATGTAACCTCCTCCTGAGGATTTTAAATCTTACACAAGAATTCTCTTGATGTAATCCGAGACTTTCATCACATCTTTATCAATATCAATATCAATGCATTAATTATCAATTAGTGGTGTATATTGTATTTCCTACATTGAGTACTACAGTATTTCTATATCTAACATTCTGCAAATTTAATGTCTGAATATAACCAAAAATTAAAAATTATTATATTAAAATATGTTTGACGGAGTTTCTGCTAAACTCTCTATGATTTGTTCAATGTCAATCGAAATATTTTTCTATATTCCTCTGTACGGCTCAGTAGTGTAGAAGTCAAAATGACCAAACACTCATCAAGTTATATTTGTTATTCTTCATTAGCAAATGTAACCTGGCAAGGAAAGACCATCCGGGGCACATTAGGCATTAGATTCAATCGGGGTTTATCTGGGTTTGTATAAAGGGGATTATAATTAAACTGCAATGAGACCATATATAATATAAATAATGTATATGTTAAACCAGTAAAATCTTATGCAGTAAAACTAAATCGTTCAAAATGGAATTATATATAATATTATGAATTGTACTTAATATAATTGATAATCGTGTTCTTGTTATTTTCTTTACTTCTTATCAAACAAAAATACCGTACGTATAGTTTATAAACTATTAACTTATAATATCTGATGGGTACAGCAAGGTGGATATAGGAATAAGTATCCAATATATTTTTAGCGTTTTCGTTTGAATATCAGTTTAATTGCATTATTCATTGCTTTACAATGATATATAATCATAATGGATCATTTATACTAATAATTTATCTTGTTTCATATATATCTTTATGTGTAACTTATTTTTATGTTATAACTTCCATATATCTCACATACATTTCATGTGTATATTTTTGAATATAACCATTATTTCATTATTTTTGTATTTATTTATTAGAAACGTTTTCGATATCGCAAAACATCTATGGTATCGTTTTTACTTTTTCTCAAATACTTCACTTACATTTTATTTACTTTGCTATTAATATTATTTAACTTGTAGTAATTAACTAATTTTATCGCATCATATCATAATTAACGCGTTTCATCTTGTACGCTGAAATCACCATTTATAAATCTCCTAACCTACAACAAATATTTGGTATCACTGTTGATCTAATTGGTCTGACTTTCAAGTGATTTTCTTGTGAGTTTTTTAAATAGTTTTTCAGGGAATGGAACAAGTGGTATTTGGAAAGGGCAAGGTTTATATGGTGGATCCACCAAAACTTGCCAGCTAATCTCTCTCAGAGTCACCGATGATGTGGGTGCTCTAGCGTGTTTATAACTCTAGCGTATTATATTTGGTAAACCGATATCGCGGATTAAAAGCCCCAACAGTTCGTAATCCATTTTCATCGTCAGATTGTTCGGTACGAAATAATCAAAATAACACGAAAATATCTGAAATTTCAATTTTGAAAGCTCATTAACTATTTATTGAGTAAGCAAATGACTCTACCTTCATATCTAGAATCGTATATTATCAAAGCTTTCAAAAGTATGGACTAATTGCATACGTACTACTAAAAATATGCGACTTCAAAGCCACTTGTTAGGGAAAACCGATTAAACATTTACATAAATATAATATATACCAGACAATATTAATAATGTCAGTTTGTGAAGTTTAAGTCAATTATAGCTCTTGAACACTAAAATATTTTGGAATTATTCTTTAAAGAAAAAGCGAAACAAAAAGCGCATTATAATTTTATAATGTCTTCATTAAAATTCGCACAGTGACGATAGCGAAACTTTAATCACCCTTATTACAGCAAGTTAGAAAGTTTAATTACTACAAACTACTCATTAGTCAAATAGTAAAGTAAAATTTTTCACCGAAAAAGGTTTAAGTTTTCGCAAACTATTGCAGCTGCTCGAGGGGTAATTTACATATTAGCCATACTCCGACATATAATTCAAAAATCTTGCAGTAATGTCGCTAGCATCTGTTTAATTATTTCTTTTTATTTAATGAGGCGAATTCACGATATTTAACTTTAACCGCTGTCACTGCTATATATTTTTTTATTCTCGGTTAACTACCTTTTTTTTATAAAATATCTATCAATGTAAATTGTAATGTGTCTTTGATAAGTAGAATCTCTGAATCTTTTTATGGCAGGTAGTCGATGTAATCAACATCAGTAGTTTTTCTAAATTTGTACAATTAGCGAAGTTGCTGAGCTAAGATTTCAGTTTTGCTATATATGTAATTTTTACTATAAAACCGCTAAGATAAGTATATTATTGAATGCTTAAGGTAGATTATTAAAGCGTTTATATCGACATTAAGATATTTTACCAAAGACGTGTTTCGTTGCCATCAACCTTACGACATATTATGAAAATAATGAAATAGCCGATAAAGATTGAGCAAAATAATGAATGAGCGAATAATCCATGGATTTTGTAAGCTCCGATATATCGATATTTTTAAAAAGAAAATTAGCTTGTTACTCTAAAAGAGGTAAAAAAGTTATTCATTCGTAAAAAATATGGATTTGTTTATATTCGGATAATATTGTCGATATGTTCTAGATTTGTTAAACCGAAGAATTTTTTTCAGAGCTAAACCCTTTAAGAGCATGTTCTTAAAAGGATTTCAAAATACAAATTGTTTTCTGAGTTATTATATACTTTGACGCAACATTCACGTACTACTTATTTCGAGGTGGCTGACATGATACCTCAATTTCTACTGAACCATTTTACTTCATATTTGGTCCTTAATAAATTATTTTATTTAACAGAATTTAAAAATATAAAACTAAATTTTGTCGTCCAATTACGACAATTCCATCTTGGAATTTTCAAAAATACTAAAAGATCCAAGTTTTGTTATACTTTTACCTAAGTTAACAAATACTTATGTAGAGAAAACAATAGTTTTTTATAAATATTATTGCTTCTGTGAATTTTGGTATATTCTGTAGGTACACTGAAAGGTATATAGCAACACATTATTTTTATCCTCTTTTAATTTGTATCAGATTCTCAAAAGTACTTTTTTAATAATATTGGTTGTAACCAACGATTTATTATGGTAAAAAACAGATACGTATTAATATATGTAAACATTAAACAATACAGACTAGAAACAGTTGAACCCCATAGATTTTATTGTCTACATAAAATAAAAACAGTTTTAATTTAATATTATTGAGTTATTATATCAACGCTAATCATAAAACATTTATTACTTTCGTTCTTTGATATCGTGAAGAAATATGCTGCCGAAACCCGAAAAACTATTTTAGAGACTTATTGTGATGCTGCGCCATCATATCCCAATTGATTGTTTTCGTTTGGTTTGGTTTAAATTGTTAACTAAAACTGTTTGTTTTTGTGTGAATGACAGAGGACTGCCTAGGCGACCAAAAAAGCTGGAAATCAATAAATTGCAGAACGTATTGGACGAAAACCCAGTCCAAACTCTCAAAGAATTTCCAGACATGAATCCATCTGATAAATCGATGCTGATGAGTTAATTGTTAAGCCTAACTATGATTCACTTTGACTTACTCTATATCATATAATAGATATTATTTAAAAAATTCTATGGATGTTCCAAATTTCTTTGTTGTCAATATATCTTTCGTCGAACTCATTTTGTCTCATATAATCTTTCATATATCTTGCATCTCTCTCGACAATAACAATGGAATCATGTGATCAATATATAATAAAATAATTGATACTTTGGCTACTGTATAGTGGGTCTGGACTAGGGATGCCGAAAAATATCGATATGTTTCGCCGATATTTTTTTCGGTCAAAAAATATAGTTGTAAATAAAAGGATCGAATGAGTTTCAGATTAAAGTATCGATATTAAAAATTTAGGATTTCTGAAGGATGGTATCGAAGTTTTGTTTTGAGATTTCTCTCCCCTAGGGGGGTCGTAAGTTTTGTGATGAAAAGTAGGACCGGAGCGGAAAATTTTCCATACAAGAACTTATAGTTTAGGAAGGAGACTATCAAACTTTTGTTTTCATTTTTCTTTTCCCCGGTCTAGTGAATTTTGCTTGGAAAATAGGGTTGGAGTGAACAAATATCGATATTGTTAAAAATCAGCCGATATATCGATTTATCGGTAATATTTTTCTCCAAGTAAGATAATCGCCATAGATAAAACACTGATAAATAATATTTGATGCTTGGAGCTCTATCTTTTAGGTTTTTAAGGAGTTATTGAGCGATCCTCGTATTTTTTTTTTCATTAAATACTTATGACTATCCTAACGAAATTCCGAATATGATATTTTATTCTGTTTCAAAACAGAATGACTACTAATGGTGTTTTATAGATCGAGTATACTGCGTCAATATCAAACTGCCGCTATCATCAAACATCCAACAGCGCATACACATCGATATTTATGAATGACCACATTAAAACTCGCTGGTCAAACGAGGTCGTCATGTCAAAGGACCCCTATAGAACACTGAGTGATTTTTATTATAGTACAAACGTAAAAAACAAAATATACCCATCTCAATAAATTCAATTTAAAGCCAATAAAAACTGCACATTTAATGTATGTGCGGGCTTTCAAACTTTCAAATCTACATAAAAGGATATCCAGATAATTGGATAAAACTGTACTACAAAACTGCATGAATATTGTCGAAAATATATCGCACAGTAAATTTTGGCTCTTATAAAAATGTTTATAAAACAACAATTAACTTTTAACCCCAAATATATTTCATAATAGTACTATCGTACAGTAAATTTTGGCTCTTATAAAAATGTTTATAAAGCAACAATTAATTTTTAACCACATATATATTTCATAATAATACAAGCCTGCAACAGAAAAGCTGTTAGTATGGTGAGAACCAAAATAATATGGAGAAGTATCTAGGATTTATTGCCACCTATGCACATAAAGTTGGGATTCATAAAACAATTTGTAAAATGAGTTCCCAAAGATCAAATATATAGTAATCAAACCAAATACGGCTTATGGCACACTCAAAATTAATCACGACTATGACTAATTGTCAAACGGATGGTGGATTGCTTCTAAGGTGGTCATAGAGACATTTCTAAAGGATAATAAAGACCCTAACTGTGAAAAATCGTCAACAGATTTAGAGCTTTAGGTGGCCTAATGAGTCTTTTTATTCAAAGTACATTTTCGTCATTCTCGCCGTCACTATTTTCCGGAAAATTTAGGATATGTGAGTGAAGAACCAGATAAACGATATCACCAGGCCATTAAAATGGTGGAGAAAGGATACCAGGGAAAATGGAGCATCTCAATGACATCAGACTACCTTTAAACGCTTCAGAGAAACTTTCCAGATTTTTCTCACAGGCGAAAATGTGCAAAGAGGAGCATCATATAAATATATAAAGTTTTAGTGTATACTAGTGAACACATATTAGATTAAAAATATGTATGGTTAATGGTCTATAAATACAATAATATTTTTCAAGTCCATTCTCTTTTATTTCATTGTAATAACTCGTTTAATATAGTTACCCAAATTGTCGTCCTATGACAAAAGGAAGTCATTTGACCAGGTATGACATTTAAATTTAGTCTACAAAATGAACAAAAGCGAGTCGACTGCTGAAATCATATTTTTCCGAAAGAAAATGTATAGTCCCGCTTGAAGGGTAATTCTTACACTTAATTAAAACACTTAAGCCTATTTTGGCTGATATCCCAACAACAAAATAAACGGTACTTGCCGACGACACAGTTATCATGACAAAATATATATCTCTTCCTAACTGTAGAAAAAGTACAAGTAGCAGTCAACAAGATCTACAAATTGACTAGCAACTGGAAAATACAGCTTAATAGTTCCAAATCTGTCCATGTTAATTTTGCGTTGTGGCGAAATGATAAAAACCTAATTATATCACTTGACGGATGCCCGATTCCTCAAGCAAAATCAGCAAAATACCTCAGAACACATCTCGATGGTAGGTTGAATTGGAAACATCATGTTAGACAAAAAGCGGAGCAGATTAAACTGAAAGTCAAGCAACTGTACTGGTTAATGGGAATACACTCTCAACTTGACCTAAAATCAGAGAGATTGCTTTATCAAGAAATCATAAAGGCAATTTGGACCTATGGGGTGAAAATATGCCGTTGCACTAAAACATCAAGCCAACTAGTGATCTAACGCAACCAAAACAAAATTTAAGATTAATTACCAATGCTTATTGCTGCATAACTAACGAGGGGCTGTCCAGTGACCTCTAAATCAAATGGATACGCAAAGGGATTCAATATTTTGCTTTATCATTCATATTCGCAAATCACAACATCGTGAAAGCAATACAACTGCAGGAAACACAGGAAATCAGAAGATTGAAGTGTATTCTTAACTTTAGCTTAAGTAGATTAGTTTTAATTTTATTTGGGAAATACATTTTAATGTATTAATCCCGTACTCGCCTTGTAAATTATGATTTTACTATGCATATCTAATGTAAGATGTAATTAATTAAAAAAAATAGTATTCACCATACCCAAAAACATAAAAATTTCTCCACAAAACCTATAATATAACTCTAACGGTGTCCAGTATTGTTCCGAATTTTGTTAAACATTTAACAATTCTTGTGTAATAAATCTTTGAAATTTATAAAATGACTGCGGTTTCCATTCATTTATTCGTTCATCCCTATTCTTTTCTTTACTTACATATGCATGTAATGGAACAAGTTTATTACCACCGTTCAAATAATGAAACTATATAAAGCTAAAATAAATAAACATATAAACCCGAAAAATATATGCATATTTGTTGTAGAACACCAAGAAAACTTCTAGAGTCTTATACTATATTTTATCTAAAACAACACAAGTAAAAAGACGACGCGTCCATATCCCTGTTTCCCTTCGATATATCCCTCGTTTTCGATAAAAATCCGACGGTGAGTCGGCCCACCTACTTTCTTCCGACACTAAAGCAGGAGCCGTGCGGAAAATTGGCCTTGGGGATCGCAGTTTCCATTATGCAAAGGCACAACCACCTGCATAAATATTATTGCTAGGTCTGACGGGGTAAACTTTGGCTTTCGGGACGATATTTTCAAAATCAACACTTTTCGAGGTGCAGTTTAGTTTTAGGTCAGTCAACATTCCTAAAGATGAGCGAACAAACAACGTTTCGGAAAAGTATTACGGAACTGTCACAAATATTTTAAACGTATTTAGACTCTAATCCTTTTAATTAAAGACTTACATCTACATTATTTTATTTAATTTATCTATACGAAATATTATATTTTTTTTAAAAAAATCCTTTTTTAAAAAAAAAGTTCCACGTTTATCACAATTCCGAGTTAATATGATAAGTATATTAGCATAAAAGTTTAGTTTGTTTCAAGAATTAAGTCACGATGATTAGCCATTTTTTAATGAGCAAATTTTTTTCATTATCTTGGTGAGAAAGGAATTTTCCATTCATCTCCGTAATATCACGTTAGACAAGATCAGATCAGACCCAAAATCAAATAACTGTACTGGTTAGTTGAAGGATACTTCTAACTTGATCTAAAATCACGGGGATTGATTTATTGGTGTATATATTAGTATACAACTTATTTGGATTTATGGGATTCAAATATGGGGTTGCCCTTAAGCACAACAAACCAATTAGTAATTCAATGATGCAAAGACAAAATTGTTCGTTTAAAAACCAATGCTAGTTCCTATTTAAAAACCAATGCTAGTTCCTATATAAACAATGAAGCTATCCAAGATTTCGCGTTAAAACATGTAATAAGGTAATTAAATCACATAAAAGTAGATGCAGTACAGCTACTACGCAGGAAATCAGAAGATCAAGCGAACCAAACTACCAAGTTTAATTTGGAAGATACATACTGATGTATTTATCTGAACAATAGTAATAAATTAATTAATTTATTACTAAAATTTTATAAATTCAGATTGTGCTAAGCATATCTAATGTAGGATGTAGATAATTTAAAGAAATTATCTCCATTAATGGTTTAGTAATTTTCAAGACAATTAGTATCAATCATTCGTACGTCCTAGAACACTATTTATTTACTAGTTTGTTAGTTTCTTTTTACTTAAGGTTATAGAAAGGCAATTTTTTAAAAATGTCCCGAAAATAAATTATTTTCAATCTATGTAACACATATTTAACTTACCTGAAATAAACGTATCTACTACTTTGAAATTCAGTTTCCTGTATCTTCTTATCAATCATTCGACAAGGTTTAGCACGTAAGATTTAACCTCAAACTTCATAAAATCTTAACAAAGCAACATACTGAACTTTTAAACTCTTATATCAACAAGCAGAAACCTATTCGAGAATAAATAACTTACATTTTCTACTTTATACATTTTATATAATATAAATGGATATTATTACCATGTCTGCCTTTGCTGATAATACTCCTCTATACATGCTCTTGTAAACAACAGTTCAGAAGGTATCAGAAAATTTCAACAGGCGATAAATAACTGCAACCATAAATAGAGAATACAAGTTAACCAAAGCATACTGAATAATTCTAACAATTGCAAAATTCTATAACAACGAATAATACGATATGACTTATGTCAACAACACTCAAGTATTACATCTCTTGGATAATACTTGATGCACATGCTCAAAAGTATAAAACTATTTGATCGTGTAGTACAGAGATGTCACATCGGCTGAATTGTCACAATACTTAATACTAACTTTCAAAAGAAGGTTGTTAAAATTTCATAATATTCTGCTCATATGTTGTTGAGTTATTGTGCTAAAAGTGACGCTACTTTTGTTATTTTCAAAACAATGAAAAACAAACAGAACATCAAAAAAATCCACAAAATCA
Organism: Rhynchophorus ferrugineus; assembly: GCF_030347505.1. Taxonomy (NCBI): domain Eukaryota; kingdom Metazoa; phylum Arthropoda; class Insecta; order Coleoptera; family Curculionidae; genus Rhynchophorus; species Rhynchophorus ferrugineus. The sequence goes on along the minus strand of NW_027472581.1, from coordinate 23,933,424 downwards.
TTTTGAATACTCGAAAAGTGGAGTTTGCGTGGGTTAGATCGCAAAGATACCAAAAAAAGCATCGTAAAGATACCAAAAGGACGTGTTGGTTTTATATTGCATGAGCACTTCACTGAGAAAGCTCTGTTCAAAGTGAGTGCCGCGTTTGTTCACTGTTGACCAAAAACAAGATTGATGATTCTGAGCAGTGTTTGGCCATGTTTAAACGGAACAAACCGTAATTTTTGCATCGATATGTGACAATGGATGAAACATGGATCCATCGATTCACCCCGGAATCAAAACGATCGTCATCTGAGTGGACAGCAACTGGTGACAGGCCTATTTTGAGGCAAAAGATATATCATTCTACAAAAGTGGTATTTAAATGTTAGAGCGGCGCTGGAATGATTGTGTAACTCTCGATGGAGATTACGTTGATGAATAAAGCCAATTTTGAACAAAAAAAACGCGTTTCCTTTGTTACGGCAGGCACTTTCCAGCCCATTTGTTATATAACAGAAAAAAAGAGTAGTTCTTTAATAGATGAACATTATTATTGTAGAGATTAAATTAAACCGATTGGTTCTTCTAGATATATACTTAGGTTTTAAATTTTGCAGAAAAAAATTGTTTGATTAATCGGCAACGATTAATAACAACGTATTTTTGTTTAAATTATTTTAATACAATTAAGTTGTCGCGATTACAATCAAACAAGTATTTTATATTTATTTTAGTATAATTTTATATAATCAAATGTCTGTCTATGTGTTGCTCCACATATGCCGTATACTTTCGCTTTTATTACGGTCGTTCCTGTTTACTGAACATCCCGCTCCTCTGCTTATTCATAATTGATTAACTATTTGAATATAAGAAATTTCTCTGAATGCTCGTCCTGGCAAATTTCTTATTTATGTTATTTTCCTTTAATGTTAGGAAAAATGGAACGACGTAAATAAGATAAAATCAATGATACATATTTCCGTCGTATATTATGTGGATATATTGCTAAATAACACATAATATTCATTTTTTATAGCTTATTTTGTTGCGTGATATCAAAAATGTCAGATGCCAAGAGAAAAATTATTACTAATAATAATAAATGGGTTTGGTTTAAAAGGGTTTAATTATGGTGTACTTGTTCTATGTTCTCAATAATTACAATATCGTAATTAAAAAACAAACATATTATTTTACTTTGTAAGATACTAGGACATTTTTACTTGCAAGTTTTAAAAGTAGTATATTGGCTTCCTATAATACCGCTATACTAATAGAAACTTTTAGGAAGTCACCCGACAGTATATTTCATAAATATTATGGCTCACATAAATATTTCGATGCAGTGAAAATTTTTATTGAATATTTATCCTGCTGGAATGAATTTATGATCAATTGTTATTCCTCCTAAGCTGCAATGTCTTTCTCATATACGATTTATTTCTTTTTATGTTTCATAGTCTTGTTGTTAATATACTTTAATTGTAGGGAATTGTATTATAGTGTGAAAGCTTTATGAGCATGTGTGTTATTCTTCAGAATATACATGAACGTTTTGTTAACATGTATTAATAGAGAAATAACGCTGTTTTGCAGATATGGTAAATGCATTAAGGGGAATGCAGTGATTAAATGTAGTTTTATCAAGAAAGATGTATAGAGATAGTAACAGGAGAAAACTGAAGAGAAATATAGTAATATCATAATGACTTTACTTCGAAATTACATTGCATCGAAAGAAACAAGAACTAAGCGTAAAACATAAACATGCTCTCTAATGAAAGTAAAGTACATTACTCAGATATACAATTGTTGATTAACTGCATAAGGCCTTAGGGGAATACCACTACATACAAACACGCATCTAGAACCCTACCGATATTAGTGTGGAAAAAATCTTAATGTATATATAATAAAACAACTCTAAACTATAAATTATTGTTGCTGTAAAATTAATTGTAGTTTTAAGTTCTTCAATAATAAATGTATTTGACGTACTATAATGTTAAAATAAATTATATTTAATAGATTTGTTCAATTATTTTATTTATATTAAAATTTTGTTATATGTCAGAGCCTTTGACTATATTTATATTTATATTTATTGTATTACTTCCATAAAATCATAAATTTAGTTCAGTTAATAAGTAATACGACATTGACCGATTGTTGGGTGGTACAAAGTACAAGTCGGCGTCTTCGTGTCAGCTTGTAAATAAAAAAATCATGAACTTTTTTTTAATTTATTTTTCACATAATAAATTGAACTCAGGAATTATCTTAAAACAAATTCACAATCCTTATATAAGAACTATTCATGACATGACGCTGATCTCACCGGTATTGAATAAGTTCCCTGTTTTCGTTCTGTTACTATTTCACTCGTTTGGAAGGCAAGGAGCGTCAGGTTGAACATACTAGTTCCCGTTGCCAATTTTCTTGTCGCACGAGATGACCGACACTTGATTTACTTGACAATCTCTTTGGTAAAATGAACTGGGGAAAGTTTAGAGCGACCCGGACCAACTAACAATTCCGGAGCCTGTTCGGGTAGTTCGGGCGTTCGCTCCAATGTTTGCCGGCGGGTCCAGGGCCGGAACCCTTTCGAGATTTATTTGTTTTTCTTTTAAAGTTCTCCGTTGCCCCGAAACCGAAAGTCGGGATTGGACCGTGGACGATCGACGAAACTTTTTCCGTTACTGTCTGCCGCCGTGTAGTTATTATTTATTTGTCTGTCGATAAAGAGGTTTCTCGGCCGAATTTAGATGTGTAAATAAATCAACGGAATGGGCGGCCAACAACAGGAAATGAAATTATTCTTGTTGAGATTAAGGTTTTCGGCGAAGCTCGAGCATGAAATCTACGGTCGACGGACGGAGAAAGTTCGGAGAACTCGTTAAGATGCGGATTAGAGGAATCGGAAAAAGCTGGATGACTTAGTGGAAATTACAATATTATATAATATCGGAACGGGAGACAAAACCGGCCTATGACTTTATTCTTTCTGGGAAATATGGACGAAACCAGGATGTTTTCTGTTATTTGAGTTTGGGTTTGGTTTTATTGACTCAATGGATTTTGTATTTTGAAAGTTCTAATGATTATATGTTATGTTATTAGCTTGTTTCGTAACAGTTTAATATACTTTAAATACTGTAGACTCACTAAACCCGCCTAGGACTGTCGGCTGCGCAAAGAGATATCGATATTTCAATATATCCATAACTTTGAAAACATTAAAAATATCGGTGTATCCGAGAATTTTTTTTTTATTAATTACATCTTACATTAGGTATGCTCTTGTATAGTATAATCTTAATTTACAGACTAATTTATTACTACTGTTCTGTTGTACTTAATTAATACGCAAGCAATGCGTGTACGGGATTTAGACATCAGTATGTATTTTCCAAATTAAAATAAAACTAAACTACGTAAGCTAAACTTAAGAATACACCTATGCACTAAACAAGTTTCTCTGGTTTGGTTCGAATCAATCTTCTGATTTCCTATATCCCTTCCACGTTGTTGTGATTTAGTGACTTTATTTAATGTTTTAATACGAAATCTACGATTATTTCATATATTCATTTGATTTCGAGGTCATCATGAAGCTCTTCGATGGTTACGTAGCGATAAGCGTCGATAATTAATCGTAGAACCAAATTGGCTTTATGATTTACTGATAAATCAATCTCTTCGATTTTAGATCTAGTTGAGATTACCTCCGACTAACCAGTATAGTTGCTTGACTTTGAGTCTAATCTGCTGTGATTCTGCTTGAGGATTCTGTTTGAGGAGTCATATAATTAAGTTTTTGTAATTTAATCGCAACGCAACTAGCATGGACAGATTTGGAGCTATTATGTATGTATCACTCTCTACTCCATTTCTAGACCTTGTTGACCGCTACTTGTACTTTTTCTATAGCCTTAGACAGAGATACATCATTTGCCATGATAACTTTGTGGTCGACAAATGTTCCAATACTGTGTCTTTTGTTGTTGGGATATCAGCAGTATAGAGCAGATATAGAACCCTGTGGAACTCCAACCGAAATAGATTTAAATATTGAGAATGCCCCTTCATGTGAGGCTCTAAATTTTCTTTCGAAAAGATATGATTCTAGTAGTCGGCAGTAATTCCGTGGTAGTAATTTTCTCATTTTATAGATTAATCTCAAATGTCATATCTGATCAAAACCTTCTGAGACGACCAGGCATATTGCAGGGCAGTATTTCTGTGTCGAGTGGTAATTTCGAAATCAAAACAGGATATCTGATATATTGTATGGTTTAATACGTTTCAACAGCATTTTCTCAAATAATTTTTATATCGCAGGTAGCAGGGAGATTTGCCTGTAAGACCCAACTTATTCTGCCGGTTTGTCAGGTTTTTTAAGCATTATTATTCGAGCATAATTATTCGAGTAACCAAGATATTCCGGATCATACTTCAGTGAATAAAACATCGTTTTTTTTTGCAACAGGAAAAAATATCGATATTTTATGGCGATAAATAGTAGATTACTATAAGATATATCGGCCCAAAAAATTATCGATACTCAGTACCGAAATACCATAAACCTTTAATATTAGGTGCCATTTTTTATAAATGTTTTTGAAGTTTATGTTTAAGTGTTTAAGAAGCCAAATGTTTAAGAAGCCGGCTTGGTGGTGCACCGTAAAGGCAACGCGATCGTCCTACTGTTGCGGTAGCCGCGGGTTCGAATCCTACTGGGGCATGGTCGTAAATTTATGTTTGTGGTTGTTTAATATTTGTGATTGTCCTAGGAAAGAGTGTAAAATCTGACAAGGAAAATGATCCCAATCATGCTAGTAACCAGGCTGGGTAAGACCGGATGACTTCTGGGATGATTTCTAAATTGGTCACTTAAAATCACGTTAAATAGTAGATCCAGTCGACATAAATCCATAGTTGGCAAAAGAAGACTTTAGAATATGTAAAAGAATGTGTAAGAAATATTATTCATCAAAAAATATATCAGCTAAAAATATTTTTAAAAAATATCGATATTTCCATACTTTATGTGCATCTGTATCACATGGATACATGAAGATCTTACTTATTGAGTTTTGTATTTAGATTGATCGCAAATGTTATTGCTATATGTTATAGTATTATTGTTATTATTGTAATAGCAGTTTGATTACAAGTATGTTCTAAATCCACTGATAGGCTTTCGGTAACCTTCATTCTTCAAGTTGCCTATTGTCTGTTGCCTAATTTACAGATATAACCGAGCCATGGTCATTGCTTTTTCAATTTTTTGACTTTTTAAGGTTTTGACATCGTATATAATTAATGCGAATAATTTGAATGGTAATTGCGTTTTATAGAATTTGTGAAATCATATGACTGATTAATCGGATCATATGAAGTTCTTACATTACAATCAGAATGTTACTGTACACATATACACATACACATATGAGGAATGCCACAAATGGAAAATATGACGATGGCTATATTTGTTGATACTGCGATTCTTGCTGTCAGAGATAATGTCAAAAAAGCCACACGAAAATTACAGCAGCATACGTTCCATATAGCGACAACTCGGAACGAATCCTGATGCAAAACTTCGTTGGACGAAGCATGTAAAAAAGAAAAGGAAATAAGTGGAATTCAAATATAGGAAAATGTATTGGTTAATTAGAGGAAAATCACAATTATCGGTACATCATAAATTGCTATTACACAAGCTAGTATAAAAAACTATATGGGCATAGGAAATTACATTATGCTTTGAGACGTATTGTTGGTGCTTCCAAGTACTACAACATTGATTACTTACTTAATATACCGACTGTCATTCAGGAAATTAATAAAATCGGTAGAAGACGTGAGGAGAGACTGCATTATGTCAATATCGAAGTATTACAACTCTTGGATAACACTAGAACAGGACACAGATTCAAAAGTATGATACTATTTGATCTTGGGTGGTATAGTGAGGCGCAATTAATAAAATAAATTGTAGTGTTATACAAAATATTATTACTCCAGAAACTAAGATAGGGTCAATGGATCCCTTGTTATTGTAAAGACTGTAAAAAAATTGTAGTTTAGTCTGGTATATCAGTGAAAGTAGTGAATGTAATATATGAATTTAATGAATAAATAGTAAAAACATTTCGCTGATTCTCGTAATGTTACCTCTTAAATTTTTGGAGATTTTTTTAACAAACCGTTAAGATCAAATAATTTATAAATAAGATGTCATATTTATTAACATTGAAAGAAACTTTGTTAATTTTTCGAAATATTGTTAACAAAAAAAAAAGAACCGACTTCAAAATATTAATAAGGAAGTCACTAATGAGTAAAACTTAGATTTTTGACACAAAAAGAAAACATTTTAAAATAAAATATGTACAGAATAAACGTTGTAGTAACTAAATAAAAATAATTAAAAAAAGCCGGCTTGGTGGCGCAGGTGGTAAAGGCGATGGGACTGTCTTCCTATTGTTGCGATAGCCGTGGGTTCGAATCCTGCTGGGTCGTAAATTTATGTTTGTGATTGTTTAAAAATGTGTGAATGTTCTAGGCAAGGGTGTAAAATCCGACAAGGAAAATGATCCCAGTTACGCCAGTGACCAGGCTGAGTAAGACCGGATGCCTTCTGAAATGATTTCTAAATCTGGTCACTCGCCAGTCGGTAGGCTTCTTAAAGCTGAGGACCGTGGTTCGGAGCCCACGTTAAACTTTAGGCCCAATCCATATAAACTCATAGTTGGTAAAATGAGACTTTAAAATATATTAAAAAAATTAATTAATAAATAAATAAAAACTTTATTTCACCTATTTATTACACGTATTTTATATTCTACTATATATACACAATTTAGCTTAATACCAACCTAAACCTACTTATCTACTTACAATATTATTTTAACTACTTCCAACTGACTACTTTGAAGTCGGCGCCAATCCCAAACGGTTATATTTATTTGTATTGTTTGAGCCTATTGTCCTCCTTTTTCGATCTCGGTTAAAAAGGTTTTCGGCTGCTAACCAAAATAACCAAACGCCATTTTAATTGTAAGATCTCGCGCGCTCCTTATACCTGTCCCGGTTTCCAGCTGCAACATTTCAATGGCTTAGAGTTTTGAACAATCCTTTTACCCGCCTCATCAATGCATGTTTAGATGTGATTGTTAAAAATTAAATTGATTTTTTAAACTGATACTTTAAACCCCTTTAAACCAAGATACAGTTGTATTTCTTGTCATTTTGTTTGGTTTCTACCAAAATAAGTCATGGTCACCGAACCGTCTATTGTTACAGCAACGTGATTAAGTTATCACTTCATATACATTCTCGAAGTATTAATCGGTAACAGTTTTACCATCTCCTGTAAGCAGAAACTCGACAAAATGATTTTCCAATATAACAATACTGACATGGAAATTCTTATCCTATCGCCAGATATTACTCTTTCCAGTTGTCTGTCGTAACTTTGAGCGATACTATATCACCTGTCAACAATTTAATTTTTTATGAAAATAGTCTGAAATAAGTCCAGATTTAGTAAATCCAGAATAGTAAATAGATCTGGAAAAGTAATAATATTCGTAACTAAAAATTAGGTTTATAAAAAAAGCAACAAATTTAATTCATAGCCTTGTTCTCGTGGCTTTTTATTCTCTCTATATATATTAGGTCAAATTTCAAATAAATATGCTTGTTTAATATGTTCGTGTATTTTTATTTATAGCATTTTTATATTGAAAGACATATTTTTAGCTTCTTGTTATTTAGATTTCCGAAAATACAAACATCGTTAGGAACCATGTTAAAAAGCTTGTTTATAACTCACATTTAGATTGAAATGTTTTTTTATAGATGGTTCATAACTTGGTTTTGGATAAATATGGTAGAAATAAATTTTCCGTCTTCTAAAATTATAATATTTAGTATTTGTTCGATAAATGCGGATTTATCTAGATTTATCAGCGAAAGACCAACATATTATGAGGATACATTAAAAACCATCGTGGTTCGATAGATTGACTATACTGCGTTAGTGCGCGCGTCCCCAGTGTTAGATATATACGAATATTCTCAGTATTGTTTGTGACGTCATGAGTAGGGCTTTGTCTTATCTATAACCGAACTTCTGATATTGGCATAGTGTTAGTCTTCGAGGCGTAAATTATAGTCTGTACTTGTTATTAAAATAACGTATCGTTCATAATTTTTATGTTATATATTATTTTATGTTCTATTTTATTTATATTCGAATATTCTCAGTATGGCTTGGAACGTCATTAGTAGGGCTGTGTCTTATCTATAACCAAACTTCTGATATCGGCATAGTGTTAGTCTTCGAGGCGTAAATTATACTCTGTATTTGTTATTAAAATAACGTAACGTTCATAAGTTTTATGTTAAGCTACCATACATATGTATATATAGTAAGAATGACTAAAAAAAGCAGTGAGAAAATGAATTTAATTTATGAAACATGTTAGAGGAGGTAAAAAGAAAAATACAGTATTTTAAAATTATATTCATTTATATATTTTAAAATTTAATATTATTTTTAAATTGTAAGTTAGAGGATATAAAACAATGAACCTTAACTATGCCATATACTATTTACTAAATTACCACATATTTCAATATACAATACTACACATGTATTATATATAAATAAAATTTTATAACAACTTCCTTATAGATACATTCTTTATACTTCTCACACTAATTACTAATTAATTACAATACAATAAAAGTTGCATTAGAAAATTTCAAAATAAAGGCAAGGTTAATATATTTCATGGGAAAAGGGCTTACCGTCTAAAAAAACACCACCATAATTAATGAAATCAAGGACACAAGTACATAAAAACTCAATGATGTTAATATTTTGTGTTTTGTTTTAGTATATATGTACCTTTCAACTATTTTCTTTTATTTCGGCTTAGGTCTGCTTTTGTCTTCTTTGATATTTTGGCAGATTACTTTTCCTTATCAACAAATCATACAGGTGTGGCAAGTATTTCATTATTAGTAGCTTTTCAGGATTAATGGTATGCAATATTTTTCTGCACTTCTGCAAAGCTTATAAACTAGACGATTAATTGAAATTACTTAAATATATAATTCCCTGTTATCTTGTCAAAATTCAGTTGTCGAATATTATTCTGGGATTCATATTGGCTACTTGTATTTGCTTCAATATTGATTCTTATAACATTCTTAATAAAAAAAAACTTATCTGAACAGACTGAAATTAATTTTATGCCTATAACTCTTCTTGACTTATCCTACCCTACCTAAAATTAATTCGTAAGATATTAATCATATCAATAGTTTTATGGAAAATACATATATATACATATATATATATATAATATATAAGCTTCTTGATTTCTTGTTTTCTAAGAAATTCTTTAAGCAATATTTTTTTTCTTCATCGGCCTGTGGCTTCCAACTTTCAAAAACTTACAAATTCTTATAATATAGATTAGATTGTTTAACATCTGTATTATGCATCCGACCCGAAAAATGCTGCCGAAAGGCAGTATGTATGGATACTAAAATCATTAAATTGGAGGCACAGAAAAGGCAGTTGATCCTTCTTGTTATCGGCTTTAGTTATGCAACAAGCTCATGGTGAAACCTTTTTTCCATTGCTACTAAGTATGCCCTATTACAAACTTGACACATTCATTTACTTTCACTGCAAAATTGAAGTGATTTCTTTAAGACTCTCCATATTTTTGATCCCGTTAAAATGCTGAAATGTTATACTAAAACGCCTTCTTTTTAAGTAAAAAGGAGCATCACAATATAACTTTTAAAAAGCCATATCAAACGCTTTAATAGTTAAACAACTAAATGCTCAACGTTTAACCAAAACAATACGGTACATCGCCATTTCTTTTCAGAAACGCTTGGCTTGTAATAACATGCAATGCAGTAAGACTATATATTGTACTAAATACTTAAAAAACGTATCTACTCTATTATTGTTTTTTTTTTCATAACAAAATATAAAAGTTGATTTATAAAAGTAGAAAAAAAAATGTCACAAAGTCTTGTTAAGTATTTTTTTTTTAATAAAATACATCCATGAAGCAAATAGCCTAGCTGTAAATTTGGCAACATTGACTTTTAGCATTTCGGCTTGCGGCTAGTAGATTGCACCGACGAATATACGCATAGTACCGAGAGTATCCGAATCTCCGATTTTTAATGAATACCCATATTATGAGCTGCAACATTAGAACTATCATAGAGGTATAAAACCTTGTTTGAAACATTTTAATTGATTTTACGATTTTACATGAAAATCTTAAAATATAGTTTTTTTTGATACAGTATTTATGATCTATGTTTTATGAAATTTGAATACAGTTTTCGATCGAGTTGGTAAGAGTTGCCGAATAACATTATTGTGGCTTAGTCGTTAAGTTTTAGTGGATGAAGTTAACGTTGCTATAAATGCGTCTATTAATTTCTAAAAATATTTTAAGCGTGTAAAATTACAGAAGTCATTTTTATAATATATATTAAAAAAATGGATATGTAATGTAAATTTAACAATTATTGTTTACAAAGTTAAAAATTATACACCGAATGGTGTCTCTGATTCAACAACTAAATGTATCTTTTGTTGTTTGAAACGGAAATTAATTTTTTGATTTTTTTCAGGACAGTTTATGAAAAAAAATATCTTCAATTTCTTTACAGTTTAAATTTATACATTTCATGCTATTATATAATAACATTTGGGTTTCTAAATGAAAATTGAGTTAATAACGGTTTCGTAGACTAACACTACATTTTATTTACACTGTAATGCAATAAATATATTATTAAATTGTTTTATTTACATTAGACGTTAAAAATTCCATTTTTGTGGACATTAAAATATAAAAATCACTACATCTTTCTTACATTCTTCTGCGATGACACGGCCTCGCCACATCACACAGCACATTTGCATCTCACGAAAATCAAAAAACCTCCAAACATACCTTGATAAAGTCAACTGTTGTTGAAAACTTGATACTTAAAAAATTAAACAGAATCAATCCTTTTAACATTCACTATGCGTAGAAGAACATGCCCACTATCGGATATCAATAGTTGTCAGTTTCCTTAAGCTGAGGACGCTAAATATCTTGGTATGCATTTGGTTGACGCCTATCTGAAAGAACCACATACTTGCTAAACGAAAACTACTTGGATTTAAAATATATCATATTTCATATTACTATACGAACCAATACTTAAGCTATTTGGTCATATGTTTGGAGTACTGCTATCAAGTCTAATATAGCTCCGTACTATGCCTATAATGAAGTAATATAACGCCAGATATCCTTCCAGAATCCATAATGAGTATAGTTCAAAATGCTTGTGTTAAGTACTTTAAAAAAGCGTTAGTCGCCCCAATGTGCTCGCTAATCAGCTAAACATGCGACGTGATAGTGAAGTGCATGGACGAAAACATTTAACACCCTTCAATGTGACTATAAGACATATATACATTTTAGAATAACGTTTAGAATAGGATTAACTATTAAGATAATATTTCACAAAATATATCATACATGTCACGTACACTGTGCAGATTGTTGATCCACGAAGAATAATAATTTTTGAAATGTCTTTTGCTTGAATTATATTTCGCACCACCATTACTTTTTCACAGTTAAGAATAACATATTAAAATAGTCAAAAATGAAATTATGGTTATGTCTATTATATATGCTATCAATTGAGAGAGCGCGAATATTTGGTTTACGTCAGGTCACGTCAATATTTTCTTTACTACAGATAGTTAAAGTCAGTATTTAGTATTAGCTTACAACCACCAAAAAACAACGTATACTTCGGGTGTTATGGAATCTATAAAAACTGTCATATTATAATGAATTGCCAACATTAGGCATTATAGCAGCATAGCGAAAAAACAAGCAAACAAAAAAAGAGGTTATTTAGTAGCAGTGAAACGCTATATCGCCAGCGTCACAGATACATTTTTGACACATTAGAGATAAAAATGAATAACAAGCTCGGTTGTATAACGTTCAGCGTCGGATCCATGTTAAAATTGAAATTGAACCGCAAAATTCTATTCTATTTTCCGATAGCTGATATTCATGCGACCGATTTCGAACGTTGTTTGGCCAGTATGCCATCTAACGATAACAAAACCAATTAATATTTACATGTTTAATACCTTTTTCGCTGGTGTTATTAAAATGCATTTCGCATCATTCTAAATTTCGGACAGATCATTAGATACATTGTAAGGCATTCTTTGATTTTCTTATTCGTCATCTTCTTTTATCCGATATTATTAGGGGAGTTTGATTAATCGTGATGATGACTAGCAAATTTGTCCCATCGTTCTTCCTATTACCGTCCTGTCTTCTAAAAACATACAATTCAATTCGTGAATAGTATGTTTGCCTAATAATAATTTATAGGTTAGTGTTGTTTTATTATATATATATTAAATATTTTTCCACACCAGTATAGATAGGGTTATAGGCGCGTTTTTTTATGTAATGATATCCCCCAAAGGCCTAATCCACATAATTAACAATTGTATATCTGAGTAATGTATTTTACTGTCATTAGAGAGTATATTTATGTTTTATGCCTAGTTCTTATTTCTTTCGATGCAATGTATCCTTGTAAAGCCATTATGATATTACTATATTTCAAATGTCAAATTTCAATGATTTTTGTTCACTTTTGTCACTGTCATAATGCTCATTGACCTTACATAGCTCATTCGATATCTCTACTTCAGAAGCCTTAAGGTTTTAAAATCGATGTTTCAATTTGGTTTATTTTACGGTTCGATACGCTTTCAAACTGTCCATATTTTTCATTGAGACTAATTTCTTTACGTCTTCCTGCTTCTTCTATGTCATTACTAACTGAAATACAATTAGTTTATAGCTGGCTTGATGGCGCAGTGGGTAAGACGACAGGACGGTCATCCTACTGTTACAATAGTCGCTGGTTCGAATCCTGTTGGTGAATGGTTATACTTTATGTGCGTGATTGTAATTGAAAATATCTTTATTGGTAACAGTGAAAAATCCTAAGACCGGATGTCTTCTGGGATGGTCTTTAAGTTGGTCACTGGCCAGTCGGTAGGCTAAATGCCGAGGACCGTGGCTCGGAGCCTACGTTAAACAGTAGGTCCAGTAATGATAAACCCTCGTTGGTAAAAATGAGGCTTTAAAATATATCGAAGAAAAGAATAGTTTGAATTTATATCAGGTGATTGTGCAGTACACGAATTGTGAAGTATTCGAATGTACGTCATTTATATTAGTTTTCTCAAGTTCCTCCGTGAGTCCATATAACAAATATGTCATCCAGTCAGCCCGTAACCAGTCATAGGACTGGTTATTTTCTGTGTTTTTTGTCTGCACTGTTTACTATGACATGACCACTTTATGTGCTCTTTTTAACTTACTTCAAAAATGGAGGAGGAGGTTCTATGTTCGGCTATATATATATATATATATATATATATATATATATATATATATATATATATATATATATATATATATATATATGTATATAGCCGATTTCAAACTGATTTTTATTTAGATATTGCAACGGTTATTACGTACATATTTTATTTTAAAACTTTCTTTTGTATTAGGAGTCACAGTCTGACTATTTTTTACATATTAGTGAGTTCCTTATTTATATTTTGAAGTTGGTTCAATTTTTTTTGTATAATATTTTTTATATATTAATTAGTATTATGGTGGTTCGTTCTTATTTTTTTTAATTCCTTAATTTTTTGCGAATGTTTTGTTTATGTTTTGTTTAATATTGTTTTATACACTACAGTTCTGCTTGATTTAATTTTTAGATTTATGTGCTTATTCTTGTCTAACATAAGAGAAAGCGGTGAACCCAGGTGTTCGCTATATTTGCTTATACCATCATCGTCACGTCGTCACGACAACAAGGGTCTTCTTGATAAAAGAAACAAAATATAATAGGTATTAAGGGATAAAACTGCAAATATAGGGGAGAAGTAATAACAAACATAGGGTGAATCCGCACTAAGGCTATTAATCAAATACCCACCTCAAAATATCAGATAAAAGAAAACGGCAATAGAGAACCAGCGAATCGCCACATAATCTGTTCGGGCAACAAATTTTGAGCGCATTAAAGTGTGCACAGGGGTTAAAATTTGACACGTGCTCCCAAATTCTATTTTATTTTTTGATGGGACCATATGTACACCCCATTTCGTTCGCTTCTTGGCAGGTCTGTCGCGCCACGATAACGGAATCAATTAACATTTAGCGAGATAAAAATTCCCGCTGACGTTGTTATGACACGTTCGCTGAGTTTCTGATTTGGGGTCAGAATGTACTTAAAATTTTATTTAATTATTTTTTATTAAAAATTTTATACAATAACTTAACAAATTTTTAGTTTTCTGTAATATTTAGATACGTATAAGTTATAAGCTAACTTAACAGATCAATTAAAAAGTCCCCGGCCTACTATGGTAAAACACATTTTTGGCAAAATTTGGTTTTTTTATACAACATAATTCCCTTCAAGGGTGATACACTGAATATAGCGATTCTCCAACTGTTCAATACAATATTTTTAGTACGATTTGTTCTTTGCTTCAAATTAGGTCTCAATTTCGGCGATCACCTCTTCATTCGACGAAAATTTCTTCCCAGCGAGCATTTTTTTGAAATTTGAGAACAGGAAATAGTCGCTGGGGGCCAGATCTGAAGAATACGAGTTGGATGAGGAAACAATTCGAAGCCTAATTCATGGATTTTTGCCATCGTTTTCACTGACTTGGGACACGGCGCATTGTCTTGGTGAAGCAGCACTTTCTCTTTCTTCAAATGCGGCCCGGCGATTTTGTCCTTCAAATGGTCCAATAACGCTATGTCATAGTCGCTATTGATGGTCCTTCCTTTTTAAAGGTAGGCAATGAAAATTATAATAGTCCCCATAACCTTGCCAGCTGACTGTTGCGTTTTCCCACGCTTTGGAGCGGATTCATCGTGTGCAGTGCACTCAGATGACTGTCGATTGGACTTCGGAGTGAAATGATGGAGCCATGTTTCATCTATTGTCACATATCGACGCAAAAACTCGGGTTTATTACGCTTGATCATCTTCAAACACTGCTCCAAATCATCAACATCAAAATCGGTACTTTTGGTCAAAAGTGAGCTCGAGCGGCACCTAATTTGCACGCAGGTTTCTCATATATTCGTGAATGATATGATGTACACGTTCATTTTATATCTTCAGAGTGTCTGTTATTTCATTCAATTTCAATTTAAGGTCATTCAAAATCATTTTGTGAATTTTTTGATGTTTTGGTCGGTAACAGCCTCTTTTGGTCGTCCACTGCGTTCACCGTCTTCGGTGCTCATTTCACCACATCTAAACTTAGCATACCAATAGTTCATTTTCAAGGGCAGTGTCCGGAAACTCGGCATCAAGCCAAGTTTTTGCTTCAACTGTATTTTTTCCCTTCAAAAAGTAATATTTTATCAACACGCGAAATTCCTTCTTACCGATTTTTTTCACAATAACAAAAGTTGCTTCACCCAAAATGCTGTAATTCACAAACTCATGATCCGAGAACTGTCAAATTTATACACGCATCTTTTAAGGGTCAGTGCTAACTAAAAAAAAACACATTTATTTAATTCTAGTAGCGCCATCTATGTGTCAGGCCGGGGACTTTTTAATTGATCTGTTATATTACTAATTGCTTACATGTATTGTTTATGTGAACACACAATTTAATACTTTTCATTTAATATTATGCAGTGCTATCAAGATTTAGTCAAGGCTGCTACGAAACTTTAATTCTATTTTGGAGGAGGTATATCGAGAAAATATCGCTATGTTTTCGTCAAACTAGTCGATAGTTGTAAATGACAATATTAAGCATTTAGTTAAGAAGTAGAATATCGATATTAAAAACCTTGGGTTTTCGAAACAGTTTATGGAACTTCTATTTGGCATTTCTAACAACACCCTTCCTCATGTATGAAGTGAATTTTATGCGGAAAATATTACTGGAGTGCAAGAAGTTCGATATATGTATTGAACTATTGTTTTCAAATTTCTCTCCCTGAACATCAATTGAATTTTGTGTGGTCTGTTATCGACAATTTTTGTTTGTCAGTATATCGACATATTCTCCGCGTCCTACATCTCTAGTTTGTAGTCCCTTTTGTATTGATTATGGTTTACTTGGATTAAGGTTACTTATTATTTTGATTAATAAGTAAACTAGTAAATAGTTTTCTATTGCTAAACATGCAAAATACCGTTTCTCTAAATATTTCAAATATTCATGTATTTAATGTTAAGTATATCTTGATATCTATATGAAAGATTTAAATATTTTGTTCTATTCATCTTGCATTCTTCGTAGTATCATTTATAAGGGTCACATGGTTCACACATAACTAGTGAACTCCTTGTTGTCATGACGGCAGCTATGTTTAATTTTTTATTATTTCATCTTATATTAGATATGCTTAATACAATTTTAATTTACAAATTATTTTATTACTATTTTTCTGTTGTGTTTGTAAGATACACAAACAAAGCCTGTGTGGAATATATACATCACTATATATTTCCCAAAGTAAAATTAAATTAGACTGTTTAAGTTAGTCAAGAGTAATATTTTGCAATGTACAAGTTCGGGTGGTTTGTTCGTTTTTAATTTTGTCTCCATATATTAAAAAAATATATGTTTTGTATATCTAATGTATTTTTATTTGTTTCAGGTAAGGACTTCTTTCTTTAGTCAAAATTATTTACGGGTAAGCTAAGTTATATTACTAATTACTTGCATGTAGTTTCAACAGCAATATATATTGGTGAAAATGCGAAATATCAATGTAAATGGTTGCAATATTTTATGGTTCTTGATACTTATTTATATAAAATAATAGTTTTTTATTTAATATTAATGAGTTATTCATTACATGCAGACCCTAATGAATATTGAAAATAATAAATTGCAAATCTGATTGGACGAAAACTCAGTTTAAGCTCTGATAGTAGACTTCTAGGCAAGAAAAATAATTTTCTGTGACGTATTGTTACCTTTCAGAAGTTGATTTGAAAGAAGAATCCTGAAACTTTAGTGAAGTTGTCCTGTGCCGAGATTATTTTGATGGAAAGGCAGATTAAACTAATCCAGTGAAACATGTTCTGAAAGAGTGCTTTTTAACTCTACCATCATTCCTAACTTTAGAAAAAAAAAAACACTGTTCTGTAAACATTTTTAAATGCGATGATATACATATTTAACAGGGGTCTATTTAATATCTGTTGTTTATCTATCTGTTGGTTATCTTGTGGTTAACTTCATATATGTACAAACAAAAATCTTAATCACATATATTTAAATTATCAGGCCTACAAATTAGTTTTAAGCAATTTACAGCAATTAGTATTACTGTGTATTAAATCGCATCGGGTATATTTGTAACCAACTTCACATTGAATACTCCCTGACAGTTTTCAATTTTCAGTATGTGCCATTACGTCGAAGTATGGACAAAAAATGTTTTTAGTGCGTTGAAAATGCCTGAGTTTGTACCGAGTAAATCGCATTTGCGAAAATCTTTACCTCTTTACTTCAATTTGATGAAAAAGGTGACTGAAGGTCATCGAATGCTCTGTGAAGCTTATAGCAACCATGCTCCATCGATTTCAACATATAAATACTGCTTTCAACTTTCCAAAATATGTGATTTGACACCGAAGACAAAGAGCGTTCTGAACAGCCAAAAAAAACGAAAAAGAGGATTTGAAGGCATTACTCGACCACATGTTGCAAAACCGGTAAAAACATACCCGGAAGCATTAAAATGGGAAGTGCTACTCCAACTGCCGTATTCTCTAATATCTGCTCTTTTTAATTACTACTTGTTCCGATATACGATTCGTGAAAATTATTCTATGCGCATCCCAAAATACAGACGCCATCGACCTTTCCAGCCGACTGTTGCGTTTTCCCACGGTTTGGAGCGGGTTCATCGTGTGAAGTTTACTAGGATGACTGTCGATTGGACTTCGGAGTGAAATTTTTTTTTTTTTTTTTTTTTTTTTTATAATTATATACATTGTTACTAGTCGTTGCCGACTAACCTACAATTTGTCCTTATAATAGCTTAAATCTAGGTATATATCTAATAGGACTCATCAGTCCTACATAGTCTCTAACATAATAATAATTGTTTTAACACTTTGAGTTTTTTCTAATGCACCTCACTGCACTACACTACAACACACTACACAAGTTCAAATGGTTTGGTCCTTTTGAGTCTGCGTCCGGTTTTGGTGTTGTCCAAGAGTTGTAATACTTCGAAATTAACATGAGAGTGAAGTCTCTCCTCATGTCTCTTTGCAATTCTTTTAATTTCTTGATTGACAGTCGGTATCTGAAGATCTCGATGTAAATAAATGGTCCGGTAATATCTGGGTGCACCTACGATGCTTCTTAGGACTTTGTTCTGGAAAACTTGTATTAGATTTATGTTGCTTTTTGCGGAACATCCCCATAATTGTATTCCGTATGTCCATATAGGTTTTAATATTTGTTTATATAGAAGTAATTTATTATGTATAGTTAATTGAGATTTTCTTCCAATTAGCCAATACATTTTTCTATATTTTAACTCAAGTTCTTTTCTTTTCTTTTTGACATGTTCCTTCCACCGTAGTTTTGCATCAAGTGTCATTCCGAGATACTTAGCATTATTGCTGTATGGTATGACAGTGTGGTTTATGGTCAATGGTGTAGGCGCGGCCTGTTTATAGGTGAATTGAACATGCACAGATTTGTTTTGGTTAATTTGTATTTTCCAGATTTGGGTCCATTTATTTATAGCGTCAGTAGCCTGTTGTAGGTTTCGGGTTGCTTCTTCGCTATTGTTTCCGACAGCAAGAATAGCAGTATCATCAGCAAATGTAGCCATTGTAATGTTTTCGATTTGTGGTATATCACATGTATAAAGTAGGTACAGAATTGGCCCCAGTACACTTCCTTGTGGTACACCTGCTTTAGCTTCTTTTATTGTAGAGTAAGCTTCCTCTTGTTTCACTCTAAACATTCTGGCTGTGATGTAAGATTTTAATAGTTCGGTGTGTTGCTTCGGTAATATTTTCTGTAGCTTATGGACGAGGCCTTTGTGCCATACCTTGTCGAAAGCTTGTGCTACATCTAAGAATACAGCTGAGCATACTTTATTATCTTCATAGGCTTTTTCAATAACATCTGTTATTCTATGCACTTGATCAATCGTTGAATGTTTGGTAATAAACCCAAACTGGTGTGTTGGTATTAGGTTATTTCTCTCTATAATTGGTTTTAATCTTTTCAAGAGGAGCTTTTCAAATACCTTAGCTATCATCGGTAGCAGTGAGATAGGTCGGTAAGCTTTTATATCATTTGGTGATTTTCCAGGTTTTGGAACCATTATTATTTCAGCCATTTTCCAAACGTCTGGGACATATTTCAGTCGAAATGCTGCATTGATTAAGTTAGTGAGCTTTATAATACCCTTTCTTGGCAGATTGTGCAGCAATTGCCCTGTTATTAAATCATAGCCTGGTGATTTATTTGGCTTGATGTTAGTTTTAATAACGTTGGTGACTTCTTTCGGAGTTGTTAATTGAATTGTCGAATTTTCGCCGTCTATGTCCGGTAAAGTATGTTCAATTTCACTTTCGTTTGGTTTGAAAGTTTTCTCTAAATGGTCAGCGAATGCTTCTGCTTTCTCCAGGTTGCTGCGTGCCCAACTTCCATGCATGTTTCTTATCGGAGGACTATGTAGACAGGATCGTTTTAGGTATTTAGTGGCTTTCCAGAGCGAATAGTCTGTGTTCTTGTCGTCTGTTAAATTTCGTAGATAGTTATTTATGGAATTGTTTTTAATTTCCAAAATTTCCCTCTTCAACCTTTGTGTTATGTTGTTTAAGATATTCTTATTTTCAGGTGTTCTATTTTGCTGCCATTTTTTCCGTAGTTTTCGTTTTTCAGCTACCATTTCCTTGATTTCTTTCGGGTAATTTATTCCTTTGGTTGAAGTTTTAATTTCTGGAGTGTTATTCCAAGCAGCCTGTTGGATGTCTGCAACGAATTTTTCGGTTTCATAATTTAATTGGTCTTCTGTCTTAAGGGGAACATTTAGTTGAATTCGATTGTTTATTTCTTCAACAAATCCTTCCCAGTCTGTCCTCTTGTTGGTTAATGTTGGATTTTGTTGTTTTCTTATAATGTTTTCACTCAGCGTCAAAATCACAGGTGTGTGATCTGAACTTAAGTCAAAATTTTCTTCAACTTCCATGTAGTTAGTGGTTATGTTTCTAGCTATAAAGAAGTCTAACAGGTCTGGAGTTTTCTCTGGATCGGTAGGCCAATAAGTTGGTTTTCCTGTCGACATGTAACTGCACCCTAGCTCAGCAGCTGCTTTATGTAATTCATTACCTTTAGTTGTCGTCATTCTAGATCCCCATCTTGTATTTTTAGCATTGAAATCACCACCGATTATAAATTTTTCTCCTAGGTTGTTTAGAACATTCAAGTAATTTTCTTTTTTTTGGTTGTATCTTGGAGGGCTATATATGGAAGCTAATGTAACCCTGTATTTGCTAGATATAACAGTTACTGCCGTTACCTGATTTTCTGCTAAACTGAGTCCGGGTTCTTGATGATGGCATATATTATTTTTTATTATTATTGCACTTCCTCCTCTTGCTGTGTTAGCTGGATGAATGGTGTGGTAAAAGTAATATCCTCTAAATTTAATAAAGGATTCCTTTGTCAAATGGGTTTCAGATATTAAGCAAATATCTATTTTTTGCAATTCTAGGAATACTTGTAGGTCAGCGTGATGTTTCTGAATCCCATTAGCATTCCAAATTGCGATGCGGATGTCTTTACTTGCCATTTTTAGTTCTTGAGGCCACCGCCCTATTGTTTTCGAGTTTAAGTAATCTTTCAGAAAACGATTCAATAATCTTTTCCTGGTTGTCCAGCTTTGCTATAAGTTTCAATAGCAGTTCGTTGGTTGTAACGTCTTCTTTTTTTGTTTCTTTTTGAGCGGTTTGGTTTATGCTTTGAGCATAGGTCATTTCATCGTTGACTTCGTTGTACATTTTTGGTTGTTTATTTTGAGTCACTGTTTTTTGCTCTTTAGCCTGACTGATTTTATTTCTTCTCTCTTGGAATGTTTTCGCAACTACGCATCCTCTGTAGCTTGCTGGATGCGCTTCATTGCAATTCGCACATTTCGCTTTTGTTCCTTTGGGTTTTTTGCATTCTCCCGTGATGTGTTTTCCTGAGCATTTTACACACCTTGGTTCCCTTTTACAGAATTTTTGTGTGTGTCCATGTAATTGGCATCTCTTGCACTGTGGCACAAGATTTGCCTTTCTAAGAGGTTCTATTTTTACTTCGACTCCTAGAATTTGTTTAATTTCATAAATTGCTTTTATGTCCGTGTTATGTTGGAATGATAACATAAACAGTGGTAAAGGCTTCTTCTGGACAACTATTTCTCCATTGTTATTTTTATTTCGTTCTTTTTTCAGGATATTTGTGACGTCAGTACATTTAAGTCCATTTTTTATTAACTCTTCCACTATTTTAGTAGTTTTAGCTGTCGGTGGAAGCCCTCTTGCCATTACTTTAATGTCTCTGGTTTGCTTATCTTCATACGAGTGCCATTGTAATTTTAGGAATTCCAAGCACTCAGCAATTTTCGTAAAAGTTTTACGACATTCGGCGTTTAATTTGATTTGTCCATTGTTTAATGTTGTTGCTCTAAATAGTATATTATTTGTTTTCATTGTTTCATATAGCAAGTCAAAGTCTGTGACATTACTTACTATAATTGGAGGTGGTCTCGGCACTTTTATTTCTTTATTCAATTCTTGTGCTTTAATGGTTTTTGGTTGTTGTGGTGAAGCTTCAGGTGTATAGTTTGCTTTTCGTTTCTTATTTCTTTTAACTGTTATCCAGCCTACTTCTTTTTGCAATTCTTCCTCGTCTGTTTCATAGTTTACAGGCAATTTGTTTTCAGTGCACTGGTTCACTACGGGAATGCTAGTTGGATTGTATGTGTTTTGGTTTTTTATTAGGAGTTGTAGTGCATCTAATTGTTTTTGCATATTTGTTAGTGCAATTTCCAGATTCCGTCGGGCTGTTTTTTCGTTAATATACGCATTATAGAGAGCTTGCTCATTTTGCGTTCTCTTATGGTTTTCTTGACAAAAGATTTGATTCTGTTGTGCCAGATAAGCTTCACCTGACGTTGAGGATTGTGTTTCCATCTCATTTAGTCTCTGGTTCTCTCTATTAATCATTTTTATTTAATGAATAGTTTAATTCACGTTTTTACAAAAATTTCAGTACCGGTATTTGTTTCAGAACCGTTATAACGCCGCATTTGTGGTACAGATGATGCACCTCCGACCCTTAACAGCCCCCAAAATTTTACCTTTGTTACTTTATTGCAGTGACCATCGTTTTAAACACATTTTCACTAAACATTTAACGCGCAGTTTTAACACTGTTATTGTCGTCACGGTTTTTACTTATTTTTTAAAATCGCATTTGTGGCACAGGTAGTACACTTTCAAATTTATTACACTGACCGTCGCTCCAAACACGTCTTTACTCTACGAAGGTCGAACGACAACTCTCGCGGCAGAATTCTCGGAGTGAAATGATGGAGCTATGTTTCATCCATTGTGTCATATCGATGCAAAAACTTGGGTTTATTACGCTTGATCATCTTCAGACATTGCTCTGAATCATCAACTCGTCGTTGTTTTTGGTCAAAAGTGAGCCCGCGCGGCACCCACTTTGCACAGAGCTTTCTCATACCCAAATATTCGTGAATGATATGATGTCCATATTCAGTTGATATCTTTAAAGGGTCTGAGATTTCATTAAATTTTAATTTACGGTCATTCAAATCATTTTATAGATTTTTTTCATGTTTTCGTCGGCAACAATCTGTTTTAAACGTCCACTGCGTTCACCGTCTTCGGTGCTCATTTCACCACGTCAACTTAGCATTACCTATCCTTGATGGTTGATTTTCCTGGAGCAGTGTTCGAGCCAAGTTTTTGATTCAACTGTATTTTTGCCCTTCAAAAAGTAATATTTTATCAACACGCGAAATTCCTTTTTATCCATTTTTTTCATAATAACTAAAGTTGCTTCACTCAAAATGCTATAATTTACAAACTAATGGGCCAACAGTTGTCAAATTTATACACGCATCTTTTGAGAGTTATGGCTAACTAAAAAACATATGGATTTAATTCTAGTAGCGCCATCTATGTGTAAGGCCGGAAGCTTTTCAATTGACCTCTTAATGTTAAATAATATTTAGAGAATAATAATATAATGTGTATGATGAAATGTGTATTATAAATTTGAAAAGTGAGTTAAATAGAATGTCGAAGGATTTTTTTTATGCATTGCCATCTATAAACCAGACCAAAGACTGTTAAACTAACATGATATATATATATATATATATATATATATATATATATATATATATATATATATATATATATATATATACTTTATATATTTTATCGTTAATATACCCATATATTAACGAAAAAAAAAAGCGTGATTTGTGCCCGATAATAAAATTGTTATTAAATTATGAATGAGACATTTCTTAAAACATTTTGCTAAAAGAAAAAAGCAATTTAGCGGAACAGAATCGTTAGTTGGGCCGAGGAGGTAATAAAATTTTGACGCCGCAGATATAAAAATGAAAAACTGCTTGACGATACGATTGAATTTTCAGCCCTTACTTTATTTTCCAATGAGACCCCACGCACATTTATTTGATCGTGCGTGTTATTTGTCTAGTCTGAGACCTGGACGATAACTGAGCCAATTAGAGTTTAATGTATGCAGGGATTTTTGTGCCCTGTTGGGGTGCCGCTTATATTCACCTTAGTCAGATGATTTAATAACAGGCTATATAATATGCACAAAAGGGCATATTTTTCTTAGGTCATTTTATATTAATGTATTTGTTTAATCAAATGATATAGGTTGTTTCAGGTAGGCACTAATTCAATTTTATACCAACATTTTTTAAATTGTAAACATATACTAGCGGACCCAAAAGACCTTGTCTTGTTCAATTGTCATTTTTATACTGGGTGAAGTGTTTTCAAGTTTATCAACGACGTTCAAGATACACTGACATCATGATTTACAGTGATCTTTAACATGGCGCAAAATTTTAATTTTATCCCAGTTTTTAATTGTACGTAACTGTCATGAACGTATTTAATTTATTCCAATCTCATTGATTTTAGATCAAGTTGAGAGTATCTTCCGACTAACCAGTACAGTTGCTTGAGTTTGAACCTCTTCTGCTCTGCTTTTGTCTAATATGATGATTCCAATTAAGCCTGCCATCGAGATGTATTCGGAGGCATTTAACTCATTCTGCTAGAGGAATCGGGCATCACTCAAGTGAAATAATTAGGTTTTTGTCATTTCGCCACAACGCCAAATTAACATGGAGAGATTTGGGGCTTTTAAGTTGTATTTTCCAGTCTTTAGTCTATTTGTAGATCTTGTTGATCGCTACTTGTACTTTTTCTACAGTCTTAGGCAGAGATACGTCTTTTGCCATGATAAGTGTGTCGTCAACAAATATTCCAAGTACTGTTTCTTTTGTTGTTGGGCTATCAGCAATACAGAGTACGACACTATCCTGTGGAACTCCAGTCGAAATAGCTTTAAGTGTTGAAAATGCCCATTCATGCGGGATTCTAAATTTTCTTTATATCACAAGTATGCTTCAAATAACCACAAATTAAAGTTTTATTTTTTATGACAAGAGCTGCAAAGAACACTTCATTCTCTAAGATCGATCGACTCAAATAACAATATTGATAAAAGCTATTTTGAATTTGAATCATGGAACATGATTTTACGAAATAAAAGTGACTAGAAGCAATCTCAACATTTGATGCTAAATATATTTTTCAGGGTAAAGTATAACTTGGTACAAATTTATTTAACTCAACAAAATTGTGTAAATTTGAGCTTCAGCAAAAAAAATCGTTTTTTGAAAGAAATGATACTAGCGAAATGATATTTGCTTAAAATATGCGAATGAAATTTTTCGATACTTCGATATATCAAACATTTAAATCGAAATAATATTAAAACGAAAGAACCGAAGGGTGTTATCTGGTTGAAAATAATCGAATGGACTATCCACATAATCCTCTTAACGTTAAATCTAATTCGAAATCCGCAGTTCCTTATCTAAGGTTAAATCAGTCCCAGATCCCATAATGGTGGTTTTTATGCCCGTCTTTTTTTGGGTTTTATTGTCGGTTTTCGGTTTTAGTAAAAGTGTAGCGGGTCGCAATTTGCAATTCTCAGTTCGCCACATGCTGCAAGAACACATCGTAAAATTTACACAAACGTATATATCCTGCTCTTGCAGGATTAGGGATAAAACGGTCCATTCGGAGGAACGTTCGATTAAGGAGCGCGTTCCAGGTTTCCTTTTGATCGTCCGATTTACATCTGATCTTGTTAAAATAATGAATCGAATTATAAAATTAAAGAAATGCGGGTTAATTATTGAGATATATTAAATGTTGGTATAAATTCATCGCATTTTCTAAAGATAACGCCGGTATTGCAGAATTCTTTTGTAAATGTATTTTAAAATCTCTTTTTTTACCAAGGACGGTTTATCTCGACTGGACCTACTGTTTAATGTGTACTCCGTGCTGTCATTCTCGGCATTAAGCCTACCTGTTAGCCGAGAGACCATCGCAAGAGATATCCAGTCTTAACCAACCCGGTTGCTGGCGTGACTGAGATTTTTATTTCCGTGTCAGATTTTCCAATGTTGCTTATAAAAACATTTACAATTACAATCACAAAGATAAAGTGTATCCAGGCCACAGCAGGATTCGAACCCGAAGACATCCGACCTTAACCACTCTGGTTACTGGCATCATCAGGATTATTTTCCTTGTTGGATTTTGCACAAACTTAATTTACGGAAAGTTTCGAAACTTACAACTATCCCAACAGTAGGTGGACCGTCCTGTCGCCTTTATCACTACACCAACCAAGCCGGCTTATATTTTATTAGGCTTTATTATTTTTTAAATTATAATATTTTGTTAATACCATCCATTGAAGTTAAAAATATGTTAAAAAACTTATAATTTGGAATTGGCGATATAGAATTATTTAATTTTTATCACAACAAATCATTCAATTCATTAAATTACTCAAATTAATGTATTAATTTTATTCCTTAATTAAAATGAAAATACTGTTGAAGGTCATTGTTTGTTTATTGAAATTTATAATGAGTCATCTATCAAATTAATTTACGAGATTATCCAAGATTTCGCATTAAAGCGTGAAATATGGTTACTAAATCACAACAACCTAGAAAGAGCTTCTGGACAACACTCAGGAAATCTGAAGGTTGAAGTGAAGTAATCCACATGAACTTGTATAGTGTTAATCTTAGGTTTAGCTTCAGAAGTTTCTCGATTTTAATTTTGGAAATACCTACTGATATATTATCATTGCGCTCCTCTTGTTTGTGTAGGTGTACAACTTGAAGCAAACGCTTTGATTTTAGGTTAAGTCGAGAATATTTTCCGATTAAACAGTACAGTTGTATGATTCTGTGTCTGGTCTTCTCTGTTCTATTTTCCTAATATGAGGTTCTCAATTTAATCTACCATCGAGATGGATACCCAAATGTTTAGCCGATTCTGCATAAGGAATCGGGCCTCTGTCAAGTGATGTAATTAGGTTTTTGTCATTTCGCCGCAACGCAAAATTAACAGGGACAGATTTGGATCTATTCAGCTGTATTTTCCAGTCTCAAAAATATCAATATTTTTTGACCGATATATCGATATATTTTTCGATATTCATTATAGAAAACCGCCGAATTCTTTTTAATACTATATTCCAAATTGGTTAAATACTTAATTTTAAAGGTTTAGTGTATTTTTGTACTTAATTTTAAAGGATTGCTATATTTTTAATATTTAATTGTAAGGGTTGGCTAGAAATATTGCACGAAACTATACATATATTTTTCTTCAGTATATTGATATTTTTCTTGGTGGCCCACACCCCTAATAGATCTATCGTTCGCCAAATGACTCTATAAAGACAGAAATTGGAAATTGAGTTATTCAAAAATCTCCAACCAATCTCTACTCGAATTACTGCCAAGCGTATTTTAGAATAATCTGTTAGAAAATCTAAATAGAAAAATTAACAGGTCAATTGAAAAGTCCCCGGCCTGACCCATATATGGCGCTATTAGAATTAAATCCATATGTTTTTTTAGTTAGCCCTAACCCTCAAAAGATGCGTGTATAAATTTGACAGCTGTTGGATCATTAGTTTGTGAATTATAGCATTTTGAGTGAAGCAACTTTCGTTGTTGTGAAAAAAATGGATAAAAAGGAATTTCGCGTGTTTATATAATACTGCTTGTTGAAGGGAAAACATTGAAGCAAGAACTTGACCTGATGCTGAGTTTCCGGGCATTGCCCCAGGAAAATTAATCATCAAGGATTGGTAAGCACAGTTTAGACGTGGTGAAATGAACACCGAAGACGGTGAACGCACTGGTCCCCCAGAAGAGGTTGTTACCGACGAAGGCATTAAAAAATCCACAAAATGACCACAAAACTCTAAAGATATCAACTGAACGTGTACATCATATCATTCACGAATATTTTGGTATGAGAAGGCTCTGTGCAAAGTGGGTGCTGCGCGAGCTCACTTTTGACCAAAAACAACGACGAGTTGATGACTCGGAGCAGTGTTTGAAGATGATCAAGCGTAATAAACCCGAGTTTTTGCGTCGATATGTGACAACGGATGAAACATGGCTCCATCATTTCACTCCGTCCAAGTCCAATCGACAGTCATCCGAGTGGCCTGCACACGATAAACCCTCTCCAAAGCGTGGGAAAACGCAACAGTCAGCTGGTAAGGTTATGGCGTCTGTGTTTTGGGATACGCATGGAATAATTTTCATTGAGTACCTTGAAAAAGGAAGAACCATCAACAGCTACTATTACGTAGCATTATTAAACAGTTTCAAGGACGAAATCGCCGAAAACGGCCGCATTTACAGAAAAGGAAAGTGCTGCTTCACCAAGACAATGCACCGTGTCACAAGTCAGTGAAAACGATGGCAAAAATCCATTAATTGGGCTTCGAATTGCCTCCTCATCCACTGTATTCTCCAGATCTCGCCCTCGGCGATTATTTCCTGTTCTCAGATCTCAAAAGAATGCTCGCGGGAAGAAATTTTCGTCGAATGAAGAGGTGATCGCCGAAAGCTGCTTTTGAAGCAAAAGACAAATCGTACCACAAAAATGGTATGGAAAAGTTAGAGGGTCGCTATAGTCAGTGTATCACCCTTGAAGGGAATCATGTTGCATAAAAAAACTAATTCTGTCAAATAAATGTGTTTTTCTACGTTAGGCCGGGGACTTTTCAATTGACCTGTTAATTTATTATTTACCGAGATTTATAAAGAAACACAATCTTCAACATCATCAATCATCCAAGCGAAAATCTCGTTTATTGTGTCGCAGGATGCAACGCTTCCCCAACCGCGACGAACCTTATATAAATTAAAATCATTACCGATAATCAATATTCATTTTCCTCGCCCCGCTGCTGTCAAATTAGCTCGCTTCACGCCTAACGAGTTTATTTATTGACTACAACTTAATCCCTCCGAACATCCCCCCTACGAAAAAATAAAGCGTGTCTCCGACGGCTATTACGCGACCATAACAATTTTTTTCACTTTGTTCCACCCTCCTACTAAGTATGACGAGCAGTAAGCCCTTAAGTACGTTTTTGTCGCACCAAACAACCCCATAAAATTGAGCCGCTTTCTTAATATTCTAACGGTTTTAAATAAATAAGTTTTGTTACTGGAAAACAGAAAACCGGGGCCCGCTTTATGTGCTTCCTAAGTTACCAACTTAGGAATTTGTAATAGGTATAAAGAGAAAATATTCGAGAAATAAAAAATAATGGGGAATCTGAGGGGAAGTTGACGAACAAATTAAATCTCCGCTTTTAGGGGATGCTCTTTCTTTAGGGATATATATATATATATATATATATATATATATATATATATATATATATATATATATATATATATATATATATATATATATAGCATTGGAAACTATCGACAGAAAACAGTCGAAACAGTCGATAGTAAAAAAAACTAGCGACTGAAAATTGTAATAGTAAATGCACGGTTCGGCAGTTTTGTTCAATTCCTGATGTCAGACGAAGATGTACGAATCCTTTCCTGTATAAATTGCGAGAGAGGAAAGGACGGAGATAATTGTTTGCAACACTTAATATCAGGTATGCTTATAATTTCTAACGGTAGTATAAGCAAGACGGTTATGTACATGTCCCTTCACATACTAAATTTAAAAAATAAAAGGAAAAAATAATTACTGAATACTATTAACATGCAATTAATAATTTCATTGTAAACGAGGTAGGATTACTTTTATATTTGAATATCCTGTGGATCTGTAAAAATGAAAGAAATTTTTTTATTTAATGGAATAATACCCCACAAATGTTTTATCGTATTTTAATATGTTAATTTCTATTTTCAAATAATATACTATAGTAAATATGGACAATACAATAGAATTTAAAAAGAAAACCTAATAACTAAATATGTACAATAACCATAAATACTAAAAAAAATTAACCTAATAAACATATACCTAATCATAGAAATAAAAAACTAATTCATGGCATAATTAAAAATGATCGCACAATAAGTACTACAGCTTTTTTTAAATAAAGTAAATGCTTTATTTATTATTGAACGAAAATATTTTTTAACAAAAATCGAGAGAGTAATCGTATTTTACTATTTATCATTCACAATTTTAATATTTTTAGCCTATTACATTAATAATCTTGAAAAATATCGTTCCAAAATACTGCCTATTAATATACAATATTTTGTTATTTACAAGCAAACTCCAAAAAAATTATAAAACTATATATAACATATTACATATAAATCTATGTAAGCATAAATTGGATACATTTTTGTTAAGGTCGCGTCGTGTTAATACAACCAAAAATTGTAACTAACAGTATACGACTGAAACAGTCGATAGTAAATAGTAACAAAATCAGTCGGACCGAATATAGCGACTGAAAACAGTCGATTGAAACAGTCAATGGTAAAAAGTAGTAAAATCAGTCGATCCAAAAATAGCGACTGAAACAGTCGATAGTCAATTTCAGTCCCCAACACTACATATACAAAACGAGCGACAAAGGGAGCTAGAAGTTTATATACATATTTAGGTTCGAGACTTGGCCGAAAAAGGGTCCACCAGAAATTGTAAGATATCATTCAAGCTGGGATCCGGTGATTACGGCAACACAGCGGGAGAAATAAAGTTCGGCTTGGTTTTTTTGTCACAGTTTACGTTCGAGTATCAGTTTCATAAAATAATATGGAAGCGTCATGAGGAACCGATTGTCTTGTATTATGAATTTGTATCATTCCGTACATAAATGAATATCGATAAAACTCATTAAGTAGAATTTTATTTTATATTGTTTTAAACTATTATTATAATGTCATTATATGAAATTATATCTTATTAATACTGATCTTTGAAATTAAGTGGTACTAAAAATTTACATAGGTGTCAAATTATATTATTATTTTTGTATTGTTTGAGAGCTCGGTACCGACTTCAAACTGATTTTTATTTACTTAATACAACGACTATTACGTACATATTGTATTTTTTAAAACGTTTTTTTGTGGTTAAGATTCTAAGTTTAATTATTTTTTACATTTTTTTATATATATATTTGAAAGTTTCCTTTTGCCAACTATGATTTTATCTGGACTGGGCCTAAAGTTTAACGTGGGCTCCGAACCACGGTCCTCAGCATTAAGCCTACCGACTGGCGGTGACCAACTTTAGAAATCATCCTAGAAGTCATCCGGTCTTACCCAGCCTGGTTACTGGCGTGACTGAGATCATTTTCTTTTACACTCTTGCCTAGAACATTCACAAATTTTAAACAATCGCAAACATAAATTTACGACCATGCCCCAGCAGGATTGAAACCCGCGGCTATCGCAACAGGACCGTCCCATCGCCTTTACCACTGCGCCACCATGCCGGCTTTTTTACATTTTAGTTCGTTCAATTTTTTTGTTAAAAATATTTTATTTTTCTCTTTTTAGTGTTAGATATTTACTCAATAAATTACGCAGTTATTTTATTTAATATTGCAATGGGTAGGCCAAGTAAACGTACAACTAACGTATGAGGAAAAGTAGAATTAAAGAATCAATGATTGAAATTACGGAGCGTTTCAGGCCCCCGGGTCCGCTATCTAGTCTAGGTGATTTGACAAGTGTTCTAACTAAACAACAAAAAGTTATTGTACCCGCTGAAAATCGAACCCACGACCGCCGTCAGGGAACTAAATTCTTTAACCACTACAGCATAGTAGCAGTGTACAATATTTCTAAGACGTTATATATGCGATAGTTTGTGCTTAAAATGCAAACTGAACGACTTCTGCATTGAATGACTTCCGATTTTCCGTCACACCAGCTCAGCAATAACATTATACACAAATATCTGATTATTATAGATAAAAAATATGTGACTGGTTTTCTGGCAGACGCCAGTAAGTACAGCATTTTTAAAATCCTTTTTATAGTCGCATTTGGAAATAATTAAAACACTCTTTCTTTTTTCCTAGCAGATAATTCAATAATCATTAGAAATTTATCAATCTAATTACACTATTTCTTGCCGAAACCAAACTGAACTATTGAGTATATTAACATTTAGACTAATCAGGGATTATACTGAAACTAGCAACATTCCTTGAATATCCACAATAATAACTTCGATTAACAATATTATTGTAATCGTTTAGTGTAATGTTGTAAATATCTCAAGTTGGTGTTTCTATTCATTAGATTTAATACGATTAAAAGCCCTCGCATATACTTTGAAGACTTTGAGTGTATCTCTAAAATTACTTATTGCTGTGATAAAAACATCACTTCTCCGTCTCCACTTTTCAAGTAGATGATAATTCTTACTTAGTAAAATACAAGTAGCTGTGAGCCGTTTTACGAATTGAAGAAATAGCCAATAAAATTAATAAATACGACCAAATTTACTGACTAACGCTTAGGTATGACACTGGGTTATCTGAATCAGAACTTTGTATTGAAAGATATGATGGTTGCTTGGACGACCATCTGAGCAGTTTCTATATAACAAGTTTTTATTATAGAAATAGAATTTAAAACCAGTTTGAACTTACGGGGTCAAACTTTAGGGAAGCACAAATAAATAAGAAATATATATAAATTTATCGGGACGAAACCTAACATGTTGGAAATAGGTGCCAACAGAATACAAAGTGTAAACCTACAATACAGCGCGGACTTTTATTTATTTTGTATTGTATCTATTATAGGCTTATAAATATATGCGCACCAATAATACCAATTATATCCATCAACTGTTTAGTAACTTATAATTTATTTGGTAGCTTGAATTAGATTGCGAACTTCGGCCTTTTAAAATTTATTAGTTAATGCCCAGTGGTCGATAGTCGACCACGATTTATTAAGTTAATCATGTAAAGATATACATTAAAAACTATATGTTAAACTACTAGAACCTGTTTTAACTAACCTACAACACAGTCACTAACCTTTTTTAAATTGTACTCAATTAAATCTAATTTCTATTAAGTTTCAAGAATCAAGAAAGTATTGATAAGTTTAAGTTACAGTATCACTGAACGTTATAACGAAAGTATCATAAGTAAGATTATTTTCAGAACAGTAAAAACTCCAGAGCATCCAATATAAGCATATATGATCTTTCTTTACTTATATGTTATAAATATAAATATGGAATAGTAAATTAATACATGTTTGTATAGTAAAACAATGGAATATACGAAGAAAACAATTTGGAAATTGATATTAGGGTTTACTATGTATATTAAAACAATAACGAATAAAATTAGGTAATTTATTTTTTAAAATGCATACATTTTTAAAAATTTTATTTTTCATAAATGCATATTAAAGGAAACTTAGGTTTATAAAGTAAATAATCAAAATAATTGACACAAGGTTCAAAGAATAAAATATCAAATAGCTATTTATCTTATTGCATTAATGGGTAAGCACCTTAATATTTATCAATGCTTTAAAATGTTTACAAAATTACTGCTAATAATTTTTTTCATTTCTCCCATATGTTCTATGTTTACAAAATTATTTAGTTAGTATCATTTTAATTGCTGTATATTTTTATTACTTCATTTATATATTCGTATAATCCTTATTTTTATCAATATAAATACGTTGATTGAAAGGATAGTTTCTTTGCATAAATTTTTAAATAAAATTACATCGTTGGTTGCTTATTTATTCCACTCTTTTAACTTTTTAACAGTAGCTGTATTATTTTTTTCCCGACAGTAGATGTATTTATTTGAAGGTATTATATTATATATTTTATGTAATTCTGCCACCGATCTGACGGTTGTTCCTGTTTGCTTGACTTAGGCGTATTCCATTTTATTATAATTTACTTATTTGTATGTAAATTTCCATGCCAATTAATATATAGAAGAAGAAGATCAGAAAGTGAAAATTAATCGCAAAATATGCGCTAGGTGCGTTTAAATAATTTTTAAAAAATTCTAAATTAACATCGAAAAAAAGAGGTTAATGATGAATTTAAATACAGTGTAGTGCAATAAAAATATCTAGTTTATATTATGAATTCTATTTTATATATCGTAGCCGTTACTGTTACAATTGACGCAATTATTATAATTTAATATTAGTCGGTATTCAAGGTTCTCTCGACGATATTCTCAGCGCCTACTCGAGCGGCATTTATCTGCAAGACATGCCACGAAAATTATTTATATAGAGATGAAAATCCTGACGAGTTTCCACCTTCACAACCTTCGGCACGTATTCGTCGGTGATTAAGCCAATTATTCGGCACGTAGTGTCGGCAACATCAGGCAAATTACAGCAGGTATCATCTGCCGAATTCGCGTCTGTGTCAAACTCGAATGGCCCTAATTAGAAGCGTACGTAGATGGCGACGGCGGACAGTAACTGTGAGGCCTCCCAGCCGCCTATGTAACAATACGAATAATCTGTGGTCATGGCGAAATTACAGTCGAATCGAGCAAATTGGTCAGTCGGATGGAGGGGAAATCGGCCAATGGTGATATGGGTATAATTAAGCCTATACCTCGGGGATTAAGAAGGCGGTCGTTTTAAATTATCTGGCTTTGCGTGGAGGACGTCATCTTTTTCAATCCGATTAATAATCTTGCATTATCGCAAATTGGATGCTTTATCTATATGGTGCAGTATTTAAATATCGTGTCGTTTTGATTTATGAATTATACATATAGATTTTATAAGTAATTATCGAGATGTATCAGTATTATGTCTATCTCCAATTATAGCCTCACAGATAGCGTATTAATTTTCATAATTTGGTTCCTTTCTTTTAATGTGACTGTTCGTAATACTGCGATTGAATTTGAATTGGTGTTTGATTAAATTTAAATAGGGAGAAAAAAAATAGAAATTTGAAAAACTGTATATTTTTGTCATATTTTCAAATCTTAACCCTTTGAGAATATCCTTTAAGGATTTTTCAAAATTTATTTTATTTTCGGTGGTATAGTTGTTTTATTTAAGAGAGGAAGTGAATATTAATATCTTTGGCGTATTATTGTTCTATCGTATTCAAGTTAAAAAACCCTAATACTTTTTTCACCAAATTGCGGTTGTTTTTTAACATTTCTGAATTTTTTAAAAACAGTAAAAATAGAAACAAATTACGAAAGCACTATAGAAGAATGTCTGGAGAAGGCTCATACCAACTTTCAAGTAAATCGGTTCAGTAGAACTTGAGACATTTTATCAACTGTCTCCAACAAAGTAGATTCGAGAAAAACACGTTTAAAGTTATGTTTTTAAAGGCGGTTGTTTAGATGCCGTGTCACTAAAACTATATAGATATAGCTATTTCCAAAAATAATTGAAAATTTCTCTTAAGGATTTTTAAGCTTTGAAAAGATGTTGTAAGCTTTGAAAGAAATCGACTTTTTAAAATTCCTAGGTAATAAAACAGAATTTCTAGAGTAGAATAATTGGTATTCAGTGTAAAGTGGCCAGTCAAATGACAAGAACTCTGTTGGGGTAATATGTACGCAAGCATGATGCATTATCACAATTCTAGATGCACACTTTTGCAGACAAACACAAATTATGAATTGAAATTTATTGAATTGAAAACTGAAATGAAATTAATGAAAGCTGTTCTGTTCTTACAACATACTAAATACATTTTGTATTAAAGAAACTATTTTAATGATTTTGGAAACATAGTTCTTGAATTTGAAAACGTTTTAGTCGTTTTATTCATAAAATATATATCTAGGAGGATTAAAATAAGCGCCGAAGAAAATATAGTCAAAGTTATCCTGATCTACATAACACATTATTGACTATTCAAATGATAAAATTCTAATTATTGGAAATCGATTGCCGTGTATTAGGCGTTAGATGAACTCTTGGAAATATGCTGTAGTACCACAAACCTTAGAATTATCTCCTTATCCATCAGGAACTGCTCTCAGAATATTTTCAATGTAGGATTCGTAATATAATACATATTTACAAATGACGTCTCTCGAAATAAAAGAAGTAAACACTTTAATTCCAAGTTTGGAACCGAAGAGTAATAATTATTTTTTCAACTCTAATCAACTTTTATTTTGTGCTCAACATCTGATTTCTCTGATCAGCATCGCTCGTCTGGTCTTATCTGATATCTTTAGGTCTGGCTTTCTTCTCATCTACACCTTATTACACGCACTGAACTATTCAAGGGTGTTAATTCAACTAGTTTTTTAAACTAAAACTCGTGTTTTTAAAAATGAGGCTGCTGGATCTTGTTGCATCAGTGGCCAAGTGAGGTTGGTGGCATTGGTACAGCTACCAGAGCCACTACGTTAATTCAAAATAAAATACTATTATTAATAACTATTATATTTAGAACTACAGCATTAAAACATCTACGTCTGTCTGTCTATGCCTATATCTGTGTCTATGTCTATACAAAGATTGTATGTATTATCGTGTATTCACTAATTTACGATAAACGTGGTTGGCTACAACACTTTGCTATACTATTGCAGTATTCCTCAAAAGGCTGGAAGTTGGAATTTCATAAGTTAAATTGTTCAACGGCAGCTTGAATGCTAATCGAAGTGTTTGGCCGCTGTCCAACTGTGTAGTCGCAATAGTTGATGAAGTAAGAGCAACTACAACAGTCAAATCATTGGTAAAATCATTGATATGTGCATTTGTAGTTACACCAGGAGCATCTATGGAAAATATATTGCGCCATTTCCATCTTTCACTACCTTGATGAGCGTATCGTGTGCATATTGTGTTTCTGATTTAAAAGGGAAACATTTCTTTGAACTGTTTATTTCAATGCCTCGAAATCGTATTGAGTTTCGCATATACACCCTTGATTAAATGCGTTGTGCACTTTGCGTTCTCATTTCTAATTGCATTAATAATTCGTTGGTAAGCATCCAACATATATCCTGTAAAATTAATGATCGCTTGTCCAAATTGAATGTTTATAGCTCGACAGAACAACATCTGTGGGGTGATCTGGTATAATTTTTTTTTGTCAACGAGGGTTTATCTGGAATGGACCTACAATTTAACGTGGGCTCCGAACCACAATCCTCGACATTAATCCTACCGACTGGCGAGTGACCAACTTAGAAATCATCCCAGAAGACATCCGGTCTTACCCTGCCTGAATACTTGCGTGACTGGGATCATTTTCCTTGTCGTATTTTGCACTTTTGCTTAAGGACAATCACAAATGTTAAACAATCAGAAACATAAATTCACTACCATGCCCCATTAGGATTCGAACCCATGACTATCGCAACAGTAGGGTGACCGTCCTGTCGCTTTTACCACTGCGCCAACCAAGCCGGAATATTGATATTAAAAAAGTTCGGTAATTAAAATAAATACAAAGTTAAACGGATTTCATTTTCAAGTGATAAATTACAATGCGCTTATTGGAAAAAAAATGTTTATTCCCAAAACGCATCGATGTAAAATTCACTCTGAAGGGGCCGAAAACGTGAGCCGTAGCAAAAATCCGTTAAGCCTCTTCGAACAAACAAACAAACCGAAAAAAAAAACTTGAACGAACTTTAAAGCTCTATTCATTCGGCAAATTTAAACGCGAAAATCCCCACATATGCCAAATGAAAGTTTTTGCCGTTCTCAATAAAGTTTAGTCGTGGCGGTTCGAGAATAAATGGCCTATTCAGAATAATACCGAAACTTTTTTCCGTTGCACCACGTCCGTCCGAATCGATTCCGACAGTGAGTCTATGTCTGGGTGCAATTTAGGACCGGCGAAGGGGGGAGAATACATTTATTTATCGTCTCTCGATT
Organism: Rhynchophorus ferrugineus; assembly: GCF_030347505.1. Lineage (NCBI taxonomy): Eukaryota > Metazoa > Arthropoda > Insecta > Coleoptera > Curculionidae > Rhynchophorus > Rhynchophorus ferrugineus. Next base: position 23,895,718 of record NW_027472581.1, on the reverse strand, counting down.
TGAAAGTGGAAGGAGAAAGTTCGACGAAGGGTCGCAGATGGTTAATCGTCTCGGGACAATAAGGTACGCAATCATATAAGAAACTTTTCGGAGCCAATGGCGTCAGATAAATGGAATTTGTACCGTCCTGTCGAACAATTCCGTTAAGAAAAAACGGTCATTAAACGCGTTACACGCTTTTAAAAACAGTTTTTTTATTGTTGTATTTGAGCTTGTAGGAATCAGTACAAATTTTAGATGCATATGTAAGATGGTTTCTAATTATCTTTTAACTCGATCGACACTTATTACAGCTAGGCACCATCTATTTTTCAATGTTTCCGCTAAAAATTAAAAAAATATAACAATAGCCTTCTTAAAATTAATATTTTGATGAATCTTGCTGCGCGTCTTCCCGATTATAAAAGAGAAACTTGCAAACTTAAATTGTCTTTATTTACTATTAAACTTAAATTACAAATAATAGACGGGTACAACGATTAGTGACGACAACCTTCTCGCTGTCAACGGAGACTGTGTGTTTTGCTTGAAGATTCTGAAGGCTGTATGAAGAGAGTGTTTAGTTAGACGGATATATCGCATTTTATCCCCTATTACTCTTTGGTACCTTGTGTTAATAAAGTAGGCTGGCTTAACTATGCCACGTGATTAGTAGTTATTTCTAGAAAGGGAAAGATTTAAGGATGATTTTCTTGCATCGGTAAAAATATACGTCCAAAATTTTCCTGAAATTCACCTTCACCAAGGTCAATACGTTTCTCGAAATATATCGCTTTATTTACACAATCGGATGTCTTTCAAGGGGATGAAATATTAACATATTGCGTCTGGCCCTTGGGGTCTGCACTCTCTTTATCCCAAATGTTGTTCGGTGGAAAATATGCCTGATTTTATACCTACTTTTTCAGGCTTTTAAAGGATCGGTATCTTAGAAATTAGTTTATCTAAAAGGTTCCGAACTAATGCACATGTGTTTCTAGTATTTTTTGTTGTCGTAAATAAAGCTGACATAAATAAACTCGACACAAACAAATACTAGACAAAAATTCATTAGACGCCTAAACTAATTTCTACAAATCTTGACGCAAAACTTCCTTGGACAAAGTATATCAAAAATAAAATAACTCCACTTAAAGTATGGATACATAATAAGTTGCTGCTATATAAGCATATACTAAAACCTATATAGATCTACCAAATTCAGTTATAAGAATGTTCTGCCAGAAGTAACATCAGCATAATTCAAGCATTTCCCAATAATGTGCTGAGAAGTGTACACCTAGAGCTTCGGATTTCATTTATCATAGAAGAAATGAAGGGATTCGCAACAAGACATGAGGAAATACTTCACTTTCATATAAACGTCGAAATGTTACAACTCTTGCACAACACTGAACTAAAGTAGTACCCAGTGGTCTTGCAACACTGATACATTCTTATTTGGAACCAGATTTACAGTTTGGATTTCGAAATCATCACTCAACAATCGATCAAGTGAATAGAGTAACAGCGATTCTTGAAAATGTGTTTTATGACATGACATTGCATTTAGGACTAATTCACAATCGAACAAATTGTCACCGCGGAACTATTATCAATTGGTTGAGTTGTATCTTGTCGAATGAAAATTTTGAGTTTCGCATGAAGAGACATTTTTAACTTTTAAATTTATTTCGGTTAGACTTCCGCAGTATAACGTATTGGGACCACTCCTGTATTTGCTCTACAATGATAGTAAATAAACAACAAAAAAATCAGTACTTGAAATAGGGATAGTGAAAAAATATCGATATGTTGATTTTAAGAATACTAATAAGAAGACCAATATATTGATACTATAGAACTGACTACTATTGTATTTAAAAATATATTTCTTAAACATTTTATAGGTTTTTGTACTTAATTCTAAATCTTTAATAAAGATATCGCTAATTCTTAAAATGTTAGAATATTGATATTTTGTTGAGCCGATGTATCAAAATTTTTATCAGTTGCTTGAAAGTTGACAAAACAATAGCCGGTGTCCTGTAGCTCTATGTAATCTGTGTCATCTCTGTATAAATATACGTTATTGATATCATTGAACATTAATTTTACTGGTGAGATTATCATTATACTTACATTGAAAAGTTACATTTCCAACTGATGTTGAGCGAAAGCTCTTGAGATTTGAAACTTCACCAACTTTAATGAATGAACTTTTTACGAATTACAACTATTTATGTACTCGAAAACTAAATAACTGAGATATAGAAAACCTGGTATATACTCTATAAGCAGATAAAAACAATTTAATAAACTCATAAGTCGCTGAATTTTGCACAAAACAAAATTATTTTTCCATTAGTTTACATAGTGAAGTAAAGCTTTTTGCTCTGATTGATTTCTAACTTATCATGGTATGAATAACAGTATATATAACATTATTTATCTCCAACATGAAAATAAATATATTTTCTAAATATATTTACCTTATTTGTTCAGCATTTGGCCATTGACAAACAAACAAATTCTCAATAAATGCAATGGAAATGATTCAGATGTATAACAGCAGCCGAAAAAACCATGAAGTGTCACATACGCCCAATAAAATTGTTTGAAACACAAAAAGCAGTGGGTTTAGAATTCTTAAGACTACCTTAAGATAAAGTTAATAGTAAAGTTATATACAGATTCCAGTGGTTTGGATTTGTTAATCTTCTATAAGTTCCAAGATTCATTTGATTTCGATGCCATGATGCTGTTTTTCGTTCGTTACGTAGCTATAACCGTTGACAAATCATCGAAAAGCTTGATGAATAAGTACATAGTTATTAGTCCAAATAGGCCTCATTGACTTATTAATCAATCTCTTTGATTATTTTTTATATTACCAACTAGCCAGTTTAACTGATTAAATTTGATCAGCTTTTTCTTTAATACGGCCTTCTGATTTAATCTACCGCCCAGATGCATGCTGATTATTTTATTGATTCTTCTTGAGGAAATAGAAAACCCTAAAGTGATATAATTTGGTTTCTGCCTTTTCGCTGTTTTTTTTTCACTATGGGTCCTATTGTTATTATTGAAGAGTTAATATTTCGATATTAACATAAGAATGGAGTTTCTTCTCATGTCTCCTGCAATTATCTTGATTTCCTGACCGACAGTCGGTATCTGAAGGTATGAGTGTGAGTAATCAGTCCTGTAGTATCTGGGTGAACTTACTATGCTTACTAGGACTTCTGTTCTTGAAAATTTGTTTTATATTTGCAATAGTTTCAGCGGAACTTCCCCTTAATTGAATTAGGTGGATTCTGAATTAGGTGGATTCATATATGTTTTAATTCTTGCTTGTGTAACAGTCATTATTATTTACTAATAATAAGTGTTTACTTCTGTTTGCCTAACATATTTTCTTAAATTTCAACTCCACTTCTTTCTTTATTTTTAGTCTCTTTTTTTTTCAGAGAAGTTTCGCATGAAAAGTGTCGAAAGCATGTGAAAGGAATGCTTGAAAGTGCAGAAAATAATGCCAATCATGTTGGTTAATGTTATATCCAATATGTATGTAATACCAGTTGTACCAGTGAAACTTGTCATGTAGAGCGAGTGAGAGTAAACGAAAGAAAACATTAACAAAATTGACTTATCCCCCATTCACCCATTAAATTGTATTGTTAATTAATAACAGCCAACGAACATGTGTCTCTAATACTAATGAGTATATTAATAATTCGCGTTAAAGTAGGGTATTTTAAATACATCCACTAACTGTTATAACTCCCCTGTTGTGCTTTGTCGCCCTCGGCAGGTAACAATAATACCACAGGCCCTTTTAAGGGTGATGAAATGTATCCATTACCGCAATATCAGTTTATATTTACATGATTGCCTTGTAAGGCCTTACACAAATGCTTCGCCTAGTTGAATACGCAGAAGCTCGAAACGCGATTTCTCAAATCGCAATTAATTTGATTGATATTACTCGAAGCATTACAATTTAAATCGACGTAAGCCTATACTGTATCCTAACATCTTGTTAATGTGTGTAGGTTAAACTTATTTCAAATTGATAAATGTTTTACAACGATATTAAGCGAACAGTATTAAATTAAATAATTATTTTTTAAATTCATGACAATATTTCTTAAAATATTGGAATATTTATACATTTTATTACTTCGATAAATTAATGATCATTATTATAATCAATTATTGTTATAAATTACTGAAATCAATTGTGATTATTATATATTTTATATTTATTTTTTATTTGTTTATTTTTGGGACCCATCTTTTACAAATTGTGACATTACATGTTTAGGCAAACTATATTGTATAAAGATAGGATATAATCCTAATGGAGACAAAATTAATAATTAAAAAAAGTTTAACATAACAGTAACATACTTAGACGAACCGAATTTATTTATATGCAAGCGTTATTAAGACAATGATTATACCAATCATTTATTAGGGGTTACGGTATAGATTAGGCGTTTAAGATTAGGCACTTTTTGTTAGCAGATCAGAAGCGTAGAGAAAATTTACTGTGTCAACGTTTTGACGCTAAAGATACCCTCTGGCCACCACCAGTGCCACAGCGCTGTCTCTGCAATCAAAACAATCTACATCCTGCTGGAAAGTGCTTGACCGTTAATGCTGTGCTACAGTCTTCACAAATAAGAGATTGAGACAGCTGTAAATAGATTGCACACAGCTGTCAATAACACCACTAAGTAGACCAAGAATGACAAATGTAATTAAATTAACATATAGAGTTAATCTATAAAAATATATTACCACTGATAATTGGCTCTAGAATAAATGTATGACGCTGGATGCTGAGGGGAAAGAGCTTATTAATCATATTCAAGCCGAACTTTGTATGAGGCCAAAAATTTTAGGGGTTACTTAGGTAGTATCTCTATTATCACTTCATAACAAATGTAATATAAACACAAAAAAGTACAAAAAATACAAAATCAATATAATTCAAGGTACAACAACTGCTCGACAGTAGTGGACATAACTGAAGGTTGAAGGAACAAAAACCCTTTAAGCTAGTATAATTAACTATGTGATAAAAATATTTCAATCTCATGTGGAGTACTCGAGTGACAATGCATCCGTCAAACGCTTTAAAATATCTGATTTGAAAGATCTGAAACTTACATAAAAATAACAAACAGTAAAGAATTATTAGATTGCCTTTAAATAAAAATAACATGTTTTATTTAACCGACTTCGAAAAAGGAGGAGGTACGTTCCTCGATTTCTCCGTCAACTGTGGACCGATTTTCAAAATTCTTTTCTTATCCGAAAGAGAGCACTTCCGAGGTAGTCCTATTGGAACCAAATCAGGACCTGGAGGGGAAGGGGGTGGGGGGGTGTATCGAGGGAAACACAATCAAATTTCAAAGGCACGTACAATATTTTCACATATTTTTATCTATAATAATCAGATATTTGGGTATAATATTATTGCTGAGCTGATGTGACGGAAAATTTTCGGTGCCAACCCAAACAATATAAAAATAATAATAATATAATTTTTACCAACAAAACAAATCTAAATTAATATAACAGTTTGGGTTCGGCACCGACTTCAAAATGTTCAGTTGGTAGTAGTTGAAATAATATTGTAAATAGATAAATAGGCTTAGGTAGGTATTAAGCTAAATTGTGTGTATATATTGGAATGTAAAATAAGTGTAGTAGACAGTTAAATAAGGTTTTTGTTTACTTTACTTAGTTATGATAACGATTATTATCTACATATTTAATTTTGAAATGTTTTTTTGTGTTAAAAATCTAAATTTGATTATTTATTACTTTTTAGTGAGTTCCTTATTTATTTTTTGAAGTCGGTTCATTTTTTTGTTAATAATATTTTTTCACCTATGATTAATATTCCAAAATAGAATAAAAACTATTAATAGTTTAAACAAATGTACATCAATAGAAATTGAATATATGAAGGCATTCACAACGAAAACTCTTCCCGATCTACATGTCTTTAAATCTCTGTACTCTAGAATAACAGGTTTTTTATGATCAGGCAGTTTCAGAAGGCTATAAAGATTTTATTATTCTATGAAAAATTCGGGAATTTCTACGTGGTGCGAGAATTATTTATGAATTACTGTTATTGTTGTACAATAGCCTCAGATGTTAGTATTGTCGTAAAAAGGAATATGTTGCAAATTATAAATTATAAAGTAAATATATTGAACATTTTGGTTTAGAACTATCTATTAGCTAAGACGTTGATAAATTCAACAATACAAAGATAGAGTTGGAAGTTTCTGCTTTAAAAAAATAAGCATTGTGTGAAACCCGGGTTTAATGGAGCCTTAAAAAAATGCATAAAGCTTCTTAAATGAACTTTTACTGAACGATATATACTGTATAGTTTACCTCAAAGTAACTTTTAATAAATAATTAAAATAATATGTGAACGACATTGTATTCTTGCCTTTTCGAAATTCGGATAATCCATCGCTGGTCTCTATATTTAACCGATTTCAAAAAAAGAGGAGGTTCTATGTTCTATGTTTAATTAAATTAATTATTGATTACACGCGGAGATGGTTTGATTCACGGCTAAGACAAATGCTTTTTGTTGTTGATTTTTTGTTTTCAATTATTGTTTCTTTATTCGTATTTTTCATCATACGGGATTTAATTTATTGAGTAAATAGTTAGGCATTTGTTGAACGCATGGATTTTATTATTATTTCTCTCTGTATTTTGAGGAAATATGGTCGTTCAGTAGTGAACATCAGTGAATGTCAAGTGAGTTCAGTTAGAAAGTAATTTTCTTCACAATTTATGCTATTTTTTCGAAATCGTCATACCATCTATATTCATTGTAATATCTAATTATATCGCAAAATTAGTAAAATAATGTATAAATAGGATATGTGCCCATACAAACCGTACAATGCAAGTAAAACATCTAGCGACATAGTTTTAGAATGCAGGTTTAGAGCATTCAAATCCATTTTTTTGTAGAAATAGCTTGTATTCCTTATAAAGTAAATACGTAGAATTGTCATGAAGTAGTTCTTCAAAATAGTCATCTAGCCTATTGAATAGCAATCAATAATAGGCTACTCAATAGGAGTCAACCGAAACTAGAGTATATAATTTAATTCGTTATTAAAAAGTCATTGAACAACGCAACTAAAGCAACTATATGTTCGCTTTGCATTTGCTCGATCGATCGTCATCAATAAATAACAAAATCAATAACTCTATGTGAGGGAAATAAATATTTCTGTGCTCGAGAATCAGCAAGTCATCGGTGCTATTCTCTCCTCAAGGAAGAACAAAAGTATTGTATATTGCAAAGCTATTTTATTTAAATGTAATGTATTATTTCATTACATGGTTGTACACAGATTCTTGCTTTTAACTAAAGAAAAATATTTACCAAACCAAACTCATATCATTCCTAGTTAACAATATCCAACATAATTTGAAAGTTTCAAAGTTTTACTAACATTAAATCAGGTAATTCATTTTCGTTTTTGGCTTTAAGTGCGTTATTTAATTCGTTCCACAAACCTGTCAATTTTGCAATGTGTGTTGCAACATCTTCTCCTTGAATCGAACCAAATGCAAAATAATCGGTACATCACTTCCCACACTTCATAAGCCATGTCTTTCTCCATAAATTTTTGACATACAGCATCTGTTACTGCACTTGTGATCATAGACTTGGCATAACTGTTAGCTTTTCTATATAAATCCTATTGCACTTTATGACTCTTCACCATCTAGTCACCAGCGTCTGCCGCGCTCGGTTCCACCAAGTTGATTGCATCTAAAGCTCCCTGGTAGTAATCGAGCCAATCTCGATTTTGCACCGGCCATTCTGTTTCAGTGTTAACGCTTTCACGTATATATATATATATATATATCTAGTTTCTTTTTGGACACGATATATATATATATATATATACCCCTATCTAAACAATTGAAGACTCTATATATATATATATATATATATATATATATATGTAATGAGTGTACTGTTAAAGTAAATATTTCTTCTTTAGATAAAAGAAGGAATCTGTGTTAAGTACAATAATGATATGTTAAGAAATATTTACTTTAACAGTACACTCATTAAGAGCTGATCTATGGACATGACTAACTAGTACATTTTAAATCAAAACGTTAAGAAGTAGCTTTTAAAAGTCTCATCTCCCCTTCGGGATTATTTAATAAAATGCTTTTACAATCCGAACATAAAAGTTCAACGGCGTCTTTGAAACTTCACGAAATAATTCCTTCGACGCAACGAGAGAAAAACTTATATGTCCCTTATTGAATCGTTCCTGTTTGTGACATTAGCATAAGCAAACAAAAGATAATATCTCGTGCCGTCTAAAAAGAGCCCTCACATCCTCATCCCCAGCGACTCGCACGCCGTCGCGACCCCGTAATTTCAGACAAGCGAGTCTTCAAAGTTAATCCGGCCTTGTCGTTTCCAAATCCCCTGTCGGGCCTGATATAAGGCGCCACTGTCTTCGATATGATTGCCGCGGATCAGGGTAGGTTTCTGTAGGGCCGACATATAATTAAGGACTATAATCATCGGGACCCTCCTAAAATCTTACCCTGGATATCTTTTACATATATTAACAGGTCTCCGGAGTAGCTTGATGGTGAAAATGGAAACATTAAGTGGTAGGTTTGAGCCGCTCCCGACGTTTAGTCATGGTCGATGACAAGAGATCTATTGTGCTCTTTGAATCGATTTTATGCATGGTTAATGAATAGTATTTGTCTGAATAATTTTGATGTAATTAGTATCATAGACATCCATCTTCTTCTTCTTGGTCTATATATTAATCGCCTTAGTGAAAATTTTTGCCTCCCTTTTTGAAGATAATTGGGGCGCCTGGGGGCATAAAAATTTTGCACCGTTAAAGCTTATATCGAGGAAGAATTTTAGACCTAAAGTGTTTGTGTGATATGCGCGACAGATAAGTAAATTCCAATAAAATGAAATACGCCTAAATCAAGCAACCAGAAATAGCCGTCAGATTGGTGACACAAAATATATAAACAAATATTTTATGCTCAGGCCGATGCTCTGGCAGCTCCAAATCTTATACGACAGATTATTCGTCGTTTCTGTTTTACGTTAATCTACTACGAACACGTAATTTCTAAAATCAATTTCTAATTTCAAAAATATGGCTACGTTGTACAGTAGAATGCCAGTAGGTAATTTTGAATTGGAGGACACACCCGTACATTTTATATCTAACCGTGGAGTGCGTTAAAACGTTATTAAACGATGTTATTTTATTTTAAGCAGTGTTATTTACGATTTTATGTTACATTTGGTTATTACCGTATTGTTTGGAATTTTTAAAGAGTTATGACAAGTTTGTATACCAAAGAATTAAGTGTGATCGCATAAAATTATATTTTTAATTTTTTAGTAAATATCTAAAATAGTATCAGGCCCATAAATTAACTTTAAAAGATTTACTGTAGGTAGTGTTCATACAAAAAAAAAACAGAACAAAGCATATTTTTCAGTGTATTCAAAATTGTGTGAATATGTACCGATAAAAGCGCATTTGCTTTTAGTTTTACTTTTATTTGTAAAGAAGGCGTTTGAAGGTCATCGAATACTGCGTGAAGCTTATAGCAATGCTCCATCGATTTCAGATCTAGATACTGGATTCGATGTTTTAAAAGTGATGATTTTAACACCGAAGATAAAGAACGTACTATTCGGAAAGTCAAAATTATTTCAAGGCGAGGATTTGAAGACATTATTCAATGAAACCATCAATGGGTTTAGCTATCGCCAAAGAGTACTGATCGAAAAGGGGCCTGAATAGGAGTAAAGACATAACATTGTTATTCTGCAGTATAACAACGCTCGATCACATATTGTAATACCGGAGACATACTTCGAAACATTAAAATGGGATTGTATTGCCCGCCGTATTTTCCACACCTTGCTCCTTCTGATATGCCTAAGTAAAGTCGTATTTCTTCTGAAGATACCAAAAAATTCGAAGATACCACCGATTCGTGGATAGCCTCATAAGATGCGTCGTTCTTGTGAGATAGACAATACCGTCAAAAAATACTAAATTACAATAATATAATAATAAAGATTGAAATTAAAAATAATATATAAATATAATAAAATAGATAGTACTTTTTTTACACTCTACGTTTCCAGTTTCGATTGTTTTAATTCGATACTTCCCAATGATAATTTTTAGATATAGATTTTCTGAAATAATTTCAACTAGTTGTGTGCATCATCATGGTGGATTTGTAAGACTATACTAACACACAAACCTTTTGCCGCCACAAAATTGAGTGATCACTGAAATATCTTTACTATAGGTTACTAACTATGAATACATTTTTCGTTCTGAAAACACTATACACACACATGCACACACATAAGTACACTACCTAAAATTATTGTTACTTCATCCCCAAGTACAATCATTATACATCATATATATATATATATATATATATATATATATATATATATATATATATATATATATATATCTATATATATATATATATATATATATATATATATATATATATATATATATATATATATATATATATATATTAAATCTGTAAATATAAATTAATAGAGCGTTGATAGGTTTCTAAAACTCATGTTAATTTCGCTATATATGTAACAAGGGCTGTATGCGGTAACGTACGTATTCGCTATTTCGGAAATCATTCCGGAACGCAGCAAAAAATCTTGTACGCCCTATATTAGATCATTCCTGTTTGTGGCATTAGCATAACCAAACAAAAGATAATATCCTGTGTCGTCTAAAAAGAGCCCTCATATTCCCAGCGACGCACATGTTGCCGTAGTTCGTTTATTCTTGTCTGATATAAGCGAGTCTTCAAAGCTAATCCCGTCTAGTCGGTTTTAAATCTCTTGTCGTTACTGGAAATAATGTCACAGTGTTTTCGATGTTATTGCAAGAGTCATAGTTGCTTTCTCTAGAGTTTATGGATAATTAACGAACAATTAGCTTACTATATGCGACAATTATTCTTATTATAAAATGGAAGCAATTGATTATCACTGTTCAAATTTGTTTGGATTTTATGCCTTTTAATATACCGATGATTTGATGCTGTTAAGAGGTATATATCAAAATAACACCAAAATTGATGAGTTATTAGCCATATTATTTTGATTTAAAGGAGGAACACTTTCTTTTTTCTTTTTTTTTTTCTTTTCTTTTTCTAAGGAACACGTTGAATAGACTTCTGCAATTCTTCATTCAACTGGTATAATAATAACACGTAACACGCTTATTATAAACCCACGTCAGTTTACTCAATTATCAGCACAATAGCACGTGTACCAAGAACTTTATTCAGCTCAAGTTTAAACTCCTCAAACTATAAACTGATAGCGTTCTATAAAACATACCTACTAATTCATGACTTGAAAATCACTTTCATCCTTTATTTTAAAGAAACAAGAGTTTTAGTCGAAAATAAAAGTGTAATTATCTGATATAACTAACACTTTTACAGGCCTCTAATAAGTTATAGTACTTGCATAATTCGGAGAGATATGGCACCTTTTAAAATGTTATAAAGGCTTTTTAAAACAACATAATGTGCAGATGGTGGAAATTGTATCAATCGAATACTTAACTATTAAACTTGTATATATTTTAAAAAGAAAATGGGAGAAATAGTCTTAGTTCTTCAACGCGAATAAAATAAGTTGATTTCTAAATGCCTTCTGTAAAAAGTGTTTGGTATTTGCTTAAGAAATTCTATTGGCTAAAGTACGGAATATTAATGTAAACAACTTAATCTGTTAAACTCGATGCGTTTGACACTTCCACAGTTTCTATTTAGTATTATTAGGTTTTTCAGTATATACAGATACCAATCATGGAACGATCAAAATTACACTTTTGCGTTATTACATTTTATTTGAAGAAATCATGTACCGTTTTATCCGGTAATTCTAGTAGTCTGGAAGGCAGACAACGTAATAATTGATGTATCAGCTATGTCCAGACGTTTGTGACAGATGCAGCAATCGGTCCAATCGGAAGATAGACGATTCAAAACAGGGAAAGTGGCTACTACCTAATTGACTGAACGATACTTCGATAATCCAAGAAAGAAATTTGTCCAAGAAAACCATCCACATCAACATCAAAACCATAAAATGACCATAATGGAATATCCATAACCATAAAATATTGCTGTGCATTTTATGGGATTAATTAGGTTTAGTGTATTACGTGCGATTAAAAACCATATATACAATTTTGCATTAGGACTATTACATTATTTCTCTGCTAGGACACTAATACACAATAAAGACAACTTCACAATGCTAGAATACACAGAAATATATTTTAAGTAATGTATATGTATCTAAGTCATAACGATAAACAATTACAATATAATTAAGTCTAAAAAAATTTGATCCAGTATCATTTAACACATACCACTGGTTAAACTGTTCAAATATCAGTAAAATTAAGTTTAAGATGTTTATTAACCGTGTAACAGATATATTTTTCCTATTTTATTTCCTGTGCTACTAGTTATATTGATGCATACATTTTCATATTGTGTGCTGGTAATTTCCTCTATTAAGTAAGGTAATGTAACGTTTACTAGTAAATGCGATATTTTTGAATAATTTTTAAAATATTTTTTAATCGATATTTTCCGATATTTTTTGGCAAAATTTATAGTTTTAAATGGAGTATCGAACTTTAGTTTTTTAAAGAGAATACAATTATTAATACCCAGAGTTTGAGCTTCGTTTTCGAGTATCGAAATTAAGATGTCTTCCACTGTCGATCAACATTTTTTTCAGTGAAAATTAGGACTGGAGCAGAAAACGATCGTAGAGTTTTTGAAATACAATATCGAACTTTTCTTCAGAATTCTCCCCTTGCTCTTGCTCGAAAAATGTTTTTGTTCGAATATTAGGATTGCAATCTTGGGATTACAAAGAAATATCGATATCGTTAAATAGAAGTATCGATATTTTTATCGGAGTTCTTTTATACTCTCTGATATATCCATATGTTTTAAAAAGCATTTAAGCTGAGATATTGATGTCGTTCTCAGCGGCCAACATCATATCCCGCTGACTGTCACTGTACAAGACAAGACACATTATTGTACGTCAGAAGAATGTTCGTCAATATTTATAAAATATTGTATCATTATTGTATAATATGGTAAAAAAATTATGACAACTAGAAATATTTAAATTACTAAAATACTTATATACCTTTTTAAAAATTATTACTCTTAGTAGTTGTACACTGTGCCAGAGAGCAATAGGTATTTGTTATCTTTATATTATATATACATGGTATGTAGAAAATCACTTCATTAAGTGATCTCCTGTACAAAATACTATTTTAATTAATTAGTCTTATTTTAAAGCTTATTCTAAAGTCTATACATGTCCAATAATCAGATCGGATGGTGTTAGACATTTTAGTCTACGCATTTCACTGTCACTTCGCATATTTAGCTGGCTACATTGGGATGCACTGACACCCTTTCAAAGTACTTCACACAAACACGTTGTTAGTTCTAGAGGAATATTGCGTTGTATCACTTCATTTAAAATATAGTACCGAGTATCGATAATGGCGCAACATTTTATTTTGGAACCGTTGTATTATGGATATATTAAACTTGCTAGCTGTTCCCCATAGTTGGATTCCGTATGACCAAATAGGCTTGAGTATAGATTTATACAATAACATCTTATTATCTAATGATAGCTTGGCTTTGCGCCCGATAATCCAAAACATTTGGTAGAGATTAAGTCCCAGTTGTTTCCATTTGGCGAGTATGTGATTTTTCCAAGATAGGCGTCTATGTAGTGCAATCCCGTATGCCATATTTTATCAAAGGCCTGAAATATGTCCAGGAACGCAGCTGAACAAGATCTTTTGTCGTTTAAATCCATATTTATTTTGTTAACAAGTCTATGGACTTGTTCAATTGTTCCATGCTTATTGCGACATCCAAATTGGTATTCTGGAATGATCTCTTTCTTTTATCTATTATACAATTGAGACTCTTTGCTACTTTCCAGACGCTAAGAAAATACTTAGTTCGTAACATAGCATTAAATATGAATGTTAGTAATTTTAACCTCTTCTCTGATAGTTCCTGTAATATTTTTCAGCTAATTTATATACTAAAAAAAATTATATAATCTACTCTAATATTTGAAAATATTTTAATATACATTTTTAAATAAACGTCATTTTATGAGTCGTGCAAACAATGTAAAACAAAAAAGCCAATTTGATACGGACGCATAAAGAAGAAAATGACTCTACGAGCGAAGTGAAATACGCAACTCATAGAAACGGCAATTAAAAAAGGTAATCGGGTTTTAATGGCTAGTAAAATAAATCTGGCGCAAAAAGTTCCCGGCAATGCCTCACCGGCTTATCGACACTACATGAAATTTAGGGACACTGTCATAGCATTAATTTTAGTTTAATTGGCGGCGTTTATAGCGCCATGAACACGCGGACATTTGCAATTACAACGAACTGTTACAGCGCTGATTAGAGCCGTTCCTCGTCGCCGAGCCCGTACACAGACGTGAGGGTAAATCTGCGCGCCATTGTGAAATGAAAAGGCAGAGGGAGTTTGGTGAACCGCCATTATGCACTGGCCAAGTGTACATGAACACAACTATTATAAATTGTTTTGATTTTAATCCACATTGATATTTTTCATTTTAATTTTTGGTATTAGTAAAGGAATATATAAAACATGGAACTGAATTAAGAACCAGGCGGATGAACAGAATCTTAGATACAGCTAAATATCTCAGCACCCACCTCGGTAGTAAGTTATATTGGAAACATCATGTTAGACAAAATCAAAGCCGATCAAACTCAAAATCAAACAACTGTACTGGTTACTCTGAAGATACTCTCAGCTTGAACTCAGTCATGAAGCCAATATGGAAGACGACACTAAAAGTCGACACGGCCAAAATTTCATTTGTTCACACTGCGCATGCGCTCTTCCGAAATTTGTTTAAATCCGTCAGAGCGTAAAAAATTTACAGAAATCCTCCTGATTAACATGGCAGTGTTTACGATTAGATCATTGGTTGATAATTTTGATTAGTAATAAAAAAATTAACTTATATGGATAACTATGAATCCAATAATTTGATGCAGTTTTCCTTTGTCAATTATATATAAGGATAATAATAGAATTGGGTAAGTTTTGATTAATAATTTAAGGTTAAATTACCCTCTACTTTGTTATTTTCTAGCTAGGAGTATAATATAAAAGGACATGTATTATCTGTAACATGTCCGAGGGCTATTAACAACTCTGTACAAAAATATTAACACAACATTAACAAAATTAGGAATCATAATGAAATAACCATCCATTCTTATGAAAGTAAACGAATGGAATACAATATGCTGTCTTTTACAAACAAAAAGGAACTGGGTAGAAAGCCATGACAAAGGTAATATTTAACAATTTTTATACTTAAGTACATTTACTTTCCTACTCTTATTGTAGATATCGAATATAGATTAAGATATAGCAAGTAGTTAAATAGCAATAGTTAATAGGTCTTCGTTAGGTTAAAATGAAAATCGAGTAAATTACCTATATTAATAAAAAAAATTAATAGAATTATAATTAGTAATTATTTTAGTGTTATTCTTATATTGTAAATATTAGTAATACTTTATTAAAATCAAATATAATCACAACTACTTATTAAAGAGAAACAAAAAAGCAATTTAATTTGAAGAAACCTGTGATTTATTCCTAATGTGATGATTAAAACTTAATGAACAAAAGTATTATTTAAGCTCCAGAAAATATAAATATAATGATAAATAGACAACCAGTAGCATTTCCACTATCATCATACATTTTCTCTGATTAATCTCGCAAATGATTTATCGTCAACAAATTATTTAGAGACTCTATTGCCATGTTGGTATTTACACCTGTATTTTTGTGATAGCAGTGCGCCCACATTTTAATTCGTTCCCCATCTCTTAAGTAATACCTAAAAAAAACATAAATAACAGTATATTACCGTAAAATTTAAGTCATTTATAAATTCCACTTCACCCGTTTCGTGAAATCTTACCATATATGACTTTTCTGTTTTTATTATTATGCTTCTTAAATTTTTTTTTATTTTCTTAGAGCAGCATTTTTATTTTTTTTGCTTGGATGTTCCAATGTTTTATTACGTGTCAGGTGCCTAAGAGTCTCTGTGGAGTGCCCGCTAATATTTTTACCCAAGCATTGTAATATTTGGAATCATCATCAGACATAAAATAAAGAATCTTTAGCTGCTCCTGAATCTTTTCTTTAAGAGCGGCTATAGTAAATATTCAATATTAACGAGTTATTTAAATAAATTTTATATGCAATCCTTTGAAACATATTTAAGAAAACTTCTTGAACTTGCTGGTCCACTCTGTTACTCAAAAAAAAGGCAACGAGAAAACCACTATTTCTATCATATTTTATAAGTATGATAGTTAGGTCCATTCCTTTTTTTATTTGTACCATGAGTTGCATCAACACATATTATGCTTGGATATGCTTTTAATTCCGGTTCCACTATACTACCATTCCAAAATTTCGGAAGTGCGCATGTGCGGTGTGAACAAATGAAATTTTGGCCGTGTCGACTTTTAGTGTCGTCTCAATTTGGACCTATGTTGTGCAAATATGGGATAGCACTAAAACATCAAACCAACTAATGATCCAACAGTACCAAAACAAAGTTCTTTGATTAATTATCAATGCTTATCGCTACATACCATGTAGTATATGCAAGTATAACAGAATAGTAGTACATTAAGATTGTACTAAGATTATCTTATGTAAGATGTAATTAGTAAAAAAAATTAATAAAATTGAATGGGCATATAGGAATAATACTGCCTAAGGAAAATTGAATTTATTTAGATAAATTTAAACACTAGTGCCGTTTTTATATAACCATCATTTCGTTATTGTAGAACTGTTGAGATTTCTGGTCGAAAAAGTGAACCAAATGATTTTCACGAGTATCTTTTTAACTCAGATTTAAACCACTAAAAAAATTTTTTATAGAGACTCTATGTTAACAAATAATCGCCAGAAGGAGCTGGGTCCCGACTATACGGTAGATGCTTCAAAACTTCGTAGCGAATCCCTTTGAATCGTTGAAAATGATGATGCCATTGCAAGCCCAAGAATATATTGCACAAATACATTGTTTGATGCTGTCCGACGTTGTTAAACCATATAAGACTGTGTATCAACGAGGCGCATATTCCCCATGAGATAACAGTGAATATCTGCTCAAACGAAAGGAAATCCTCGGATTATATTCGACAATAATAGGTGAAAAAGATCGTAGTAAAAGAACGGGAAGCTTCAGAAATAGTTACAAAATCCGAATTGACATCAAGAAAAGTGCTTATTGGGATTACCATTAAGTGCTAGTTGGGCTAGCCAAACCACTAATTCTACTATTAACAATTAATGCGATTGAACACCCAGAATTGATCAATATGAATATGGCTTTGACAACATATTTGATCAGCCGAGCACTCAAACAATACAAAAATAATAATATAATTTTATGTTACAAACAAAAAATTAAATTAGGAACAAAATAAATCTAATTTAATATAACTGTTTGCATACGGTACGGACTTCAAACTGATTTTTATTTAATTATTACAGGGATTATTACGTACATATTTTATTTTAAAACATTATTTTAATTTAAATCAAATTTTGATTATTTTTACTTTTTAGCCACTTACTTATTTTTAAAGTAGGTTCAGTTTTTTTTTGTAAAAATATTTTATGTATATTTTTATTTAAAAACGTATTTATTTTATAGCTTGAAAGTTGAATCAAACTTATCACAATCAAACTAAATAATTTGTTATTGTTTCTCATTATTTCGTTTGTTACTACCATTTAAAAAATTTACGCCGTTATATCTGCGCTGCCTATATTAAAAAATTAAAATAAAAGTAATGGTGCTTTGAAAATGATATAATTTTCTGAACATTTACTTGAAGGCACTAATTATCAACCTTTTTTAAAAAAATACTTTAATTGACTTTAACGACTTGACAAAAGAGTGTAAGGCTGTATTAGAGTTTGACCTACATTTCCTTTTTTTTTAATTAAACGGGAAAAGGTGATCGTCGGAAGCCGCGTAAATTCAAAAACTGTACAATGAAAACTCTTCTTTTGTTATTTGAAATTTGGTTTGTTTTACAAAAAGTTCATTTCTGCAGCGACCATTGTAATTATAATGAGCCTCGTAAAAATTACAAACGTTGAATTTATTATATTATTAGGTTCAAGTTTTGTATAACTATCAATATATACCATAATTGCGAGTTATTATATTACTTAAATAATTATAATAATGTATAAACTTCTGGACAGCAGATCGCAGAACGGCAGATCTCTTATAGTTTCTGGCTAAAATTGCTTCCATTATTTTTGAATTAGAATAAATCTTTGGCATATTCATATTCTGGTTAGTTGCAAGATACTCTCAACTTGATCTAAAATCAAAGAGATTGATTTATCACACAACCATAAAGCCAATTTACACTAAAAATTCAAATCAACTAGTCATGACCTTATTTCTTTACATCCATTTGTTTCAAAAGTTTACAGAACTCAGTTCAGCTCGTGTAACGATGATTAGAACAAAAGTAAGCAATACCAAGATAGCAGATTCCGAAACGTCGTCAATTCATAATTGAAAACTTGTTGCTTATAATGTAATGCAAACAAAACTGAAATATATGCTACGATACAAAGTACAATTTTGTTTCTTTCTATAGGAATATCTGAAAGGGAATGTATAGAGGCAAGTTGTAATATCGCAAATCCGATAATACATCCCCCGTTAGCAAATGATCGAAATAATATTATATTTTATAATATTATATTTTATAATATTATATTTTAATAATATATATTTTGATGATGAATGTTGCGCGTTTTTTCTTCCCAATTGTGAAAAGAAAAACTTGCAATCTTAAAAAACTTTATTTTTACTAAACTTATTAATTACAAGGATGACACCAACTGTGCGCTCCTTTGACCAAGTATTCCAATTTTCTGTGTTGACTGTGTATCAAAGACTGATATCAAAAAATTAAAGGGCAAAAAAGGTGATTGTCGGAAGCCGCGTAAATTCAAAAACTGTACAGTAAAAGCTCTTCTTTTGTTATTTGAAATTTGGTTTGTTTTACAAAAGGTTCGTTTCTGCAGCGACCATTGTTTTTATAATAAGCCCGGAAAATTACAAACGTTGAATTTATTATATTATTAGGTTCAAGTTTTTTGTAGCTATCAATATATACCATAATGTAAGTTACTACAAAAGTCCAATAACTACCTTGAATGTGTTCTACTAATTCTCTAGGTTTTTGAAAATAATCTTATAGTTTATTGAAACAAATTAATAAAATGCAATACTTTGCACCATGTTCACTCAATTTTTGGCTTTCTTCTAAGGCAATTAACTTAATCCAGAGTAATCAGAAGAAACTGTGCTTATTGAGGACGATCAATGATTTCCATTTAATTATTTTCGTGTTAATTTTTAAAGTATGACTAAATGTTTTCATGCTACGAAGTCACTTGAATGCATTTTTATTTTAGATCAATAGTTTAATGCAAGCAATTTCGAGGGATAAAGCGGGCACTAGAGTCAAAACTCAATAGGAAACTCTGAGGGAAAGTTATGTGTTGGTACTTGATAGTAATTTGGATTGCCATTCAAGAAATTTCCCCAATAGCAAGAGAGAAATCAGAATATGAAGTACTTTACCCCCTCGAAATTAGAGAAATGATAAAAGAAAGGCGAAAAGCTAGAGTATGGCACAGAACCAGAAATGCTGCTGACAAAACTACGTTTAATAGAATTAGTAATCAGACGAGTCAAAAGGTCAAAGAATGTAAACAGAATTGCTTTCAAGAGTATTTAAGTGAATTAAGCCCACAAGCAGACAAAGACTAGTCGCTATGGAAAGCAACTCGAAGATTTAAAAGACCAGTTATTCGAGTACCGCCAATTAAAAATGATCGAAATGAACGGGTTCGACGCGACAATGAAAAAGCTGAATTGTTCGCACAATAGTTAGCTAACATTTTTCGACTTAATGATATAGAATCTACCATGGATACATCTTCTGTTTATCAACCCGATGTAGATCTAAATCTAATTTCTCCACTGGAAGTTGCCACTGAAATTCACAAGGCACCTGGTATAGATGATATTTCACCTGGATTATTGAAAGAACTGCCACGAAAAGTAATCATCATGTTGAGATATATATTTAATGCCTGTTTAAGGCTGAAGCATGTCCCGGAAGGCTTTAAAGTTGCACAAATAATTATGCTCAAAAAACCTGACAAACCTGCAGAACAAGTCGAATCTTACAGGCCTATTTCGCTACTACCTGCAGTATCAAAGCTATTTGAGAAACTGATATTTAAACGTGTTAGACATATGGTAACAATACCAGAATTCCAGTTTGGTTTTCGAAATCACCATTCAACAATCGATCAAGTGCACAGAGTAACGGCGGCTATTGAAAGAGCGTTTGAAGAAAAGAAACACTGCCCTGCAATATTCCTGGATGTCTCACAAGCTTTTGATCGGGTTTGGCATTTGGGATTAATCTGTAAGGTGAGCAAATTGTTACTGCGTAACTATTGTCAATTACTGGAGTCATATTTATTCGGAAGAAAATTTAGAGTATCGCACGAAATGGCGTTCTCGACATTTAGAAATATCTCGGCTGGAGTTCCACAAGGTAGCGTCTTAGGACCTCTCCTGTATCTGCTCTACACTGCTGACATTCCAACAACAAAAGAAACACTTCTTGGAACCTTTGCTGACGACACAGTTATTATGGCAAAAGATATATCTCTGTCTAGGGCAATAGAAAAAGTGCAAGTGGCAGTCAACAAAATCTACAAATGGACGAAAGATTGGAAAATTCAACTTAATAGCTCCAAATCTGTCCACGTTAATTTTGCATTAAGGCAAAATGATAAAAACTTAATTATATCACTCAATGGATGCCCGATTCCTCAAGCAGAATCAGTAAAATACCTTGGAATCCATCTTGATGGTAGTTTAAATTGGAAGCATCACGTGAGACAAAAAGCAAAACACGTTAGAACCAAAATAAAACAACTATACTGGTTAGTCGGAAGATACTCTCGACTTGATCTAAAATCAAAGAGGTTGATCTATAATACAAATATAAAGCTAATTTGGACCTATGGGGTGCAAATGTGGGGTTGCACTAAAAATTCAAATCAGTTAGTCATATAGCGCTGTCAAAACAAGATTCTTCGATTGATTACCAATGCCTATCGTTATGTAACCAATGAAGAACTGCGCGATGACCTGGAAATCAGGAATGGATTTGCGAAGTTGTCCAGGATTTCATACTAACGTGGAAGCAATACAACTGCTGGACAGCGCGCAGGATGTCAGGAGATTGAAACGAACAAAACCATACGAACTTGTGTGAAAATTTAGTGTGTACTATAAGTGTAAACTATAGCTGTAAGTTATTAATTAATAAATAATTATAATTTTATAATTGAGGAATACATACTGATTTATTTTCTCGCACTCGTCTTGCTTGTTAATTAATCCAAGTACATAGGAAAAGTAGTAATAAATTAATTGTAAATTAAGATTGTACTAAGCGTATCTAATAAAGATGTCATAAAAAAAATCAAGAAATTTGATTGCCTAATTTAAATCTTTATTATATGTAAAGAAAAATTTTGTGGTTAAAATATTTCATTGCTTCTTAAATATATTCTCAAAACTAACCTCTAACGTCACGTTTTGTTACCCAATAAACTTTATATAAGAAACGAAATTTAATTTCAAAAACAAATTAATTTTTAAAATTCCTGAAATATATACTTTTTTTTTCAGCAACAGCAATTTCCCAATTCATAGTAATACATTCCTCACTGCAAAGAAATGTAAGTTAGCTAAAATCCCTTTATGCTCTTCTTCATAATGCCTTAACAGCAAAGGGCGATAGCAAAAAATTAACTTATAATAAACGCTTTAAATGATAACATTATTGTAGTTAGTTATTGTAGGATATATGAGATATAGAAAAAATGAGATTATAGTATCATCTAGTTGGTGATTAACTCGAAAGAATTCGCCAAGGTTAACCATAAAGTTAGATTTGTCTTTATTCAATGTTAGGACACCATGGTTGAAATTATGGAAAACCCTTCAATTCAGCTGTTTTTGCTTTTTGCATGTTTAGTTTTTGCATAGTTCAAATCACATGCATTTTACAACATTTGGTACTTTAAAATATTTTCTGCCTATAGGCGTATATTTTGGATCATTCTGTAACCTCACTTTCAGCCAGCATTATCTCTATTAAGCAGCACTCAAAGGCACTATCAACAAACAAAAAACAATAACAAAAAAAGGATTCCGCAAAATATGCATTGTAAAATTAGAGAAGGAATGAAATTAATAATGATTATGGGTATTTTAATCATAAGGATACCGAAAAACACTCATAAAAATGTTGAATTTTAATGATTTTTAATAAAACTGGTATTTAATTTTAAAGATATAGTGTATTTTGGTACTTGATTTCACAGATTTATTAAGAATATCGTTATTTTTTTATCGCAAATATTTATATTTTTCTCGGTGGCCGAAATCCCTAATTAATCAATAAAGGAAAATTTAAAAAATTAAAGAAAAAGAAAAATGTTGAGTTTGTTGGATATTTATTTAGTCATTATTTTAATTTAACTTTAGATAATGTCATTCTATTAAGACCAAAAAAAGATAATCATCTCAAACTTGTTTTTCTTTCCACTTATATTAATACTCAATTCAACATAATTGAAAAGTTTCCCTAGTATCTATTTTGTCGTTTGAATGCAGACTTAAATAAAACGAAGATACGAACATTTTAAAAGACATTCGATAGTAGCGGTATCCTAAGCAAAAGCCGCATTTTGAAAGAAGTTTCCCCATTACAATTTCAAAGAGGGTTTTTATCATAAATAGTTTTTGGTGAAATTTTAAAATTTTTCGACGACAGAAAAGGTTTTTGTTATTTTTTCTTCCTCTCGAAAACTGACTGCTTCAGATAATATTGACTTTAACTGGGGAAATAACGGGCACTAGAAATAAAAAAAGGAAAGCTTTTCATGGCAGCAGTAAAACTAATAGAAGTTGGCCCGAAAGCTTTTGTAAAAACTAAAAGCCAAGTAATGGCGGAAAATCTTGCTTTTTGTGTCGGAAAATGAGGCTGGAGGAAATAATACAGCCGAAACATTATTTCTCAAATGCAGAGTTTTAATGCCATTAGGAAATTTTGCCCTGTCACGTTAATGACATTGTGCGCGATACGGAACGAGCTGGGAATAATTGCGGTTTTTCGAATAGTATTTTCGGTTGGTTATGTTCCCGCTGTACTCTAATAGGAAACGGAGATATTCTAAGGGGATCTAAGTTATATCTAGAAGTTTTGGGAGTATATGGCTCGGTGAACGGAGATAGGTCGAAAATAAAACGGGTCTGTTATTTATTGGCGTTGAATAAATATAGAAAATACATTAAATAAAGGGAGCGCTGCGTAGTGTTATCTGAAGAAACACCGGGGCTGTTGATGGTGGCACCTCCTAACTGTACGATGGTCAGTAACTGTATAATCTAAAGTACCCTTCAATGATATTCGAGATAAACGTCTCGGGTTGTCAAATCTTCGTTATCGTTTATTGGTCGTCTTCAACATCTGGGATAATATTTCTGGTTATTTTGTAAGCCGCTATTGTAAGATATAAAATTCAACAGGTCTCAAGGTCGTTACAAGTTTAAAAACAAAAACTTGTAACGACTTGTTATTTTATTTGAAAACTATTTTATTTAAATGGAGAGAAGTGGTATGAGGACTTAATGGGGCGACTGTACAGACAATACTGTCAGTTCGATCTTTTATATGTCTCCATGAGTACCTTGAAAAATCCTCAAACTAAACGAAAGGACTACTGAGTATTTACTAAGTAATAGCCAGTCTATTACTCAGTAAGAGGACAATTTCTGCAGAAACTAACACGAAAGGGATTTATAAAACTAACCAACTTAATGAATGCAACATTTTATCTGAAATATATCCCAGGCGTTTGGAATATCGTTGAAATTACAACAAAACCTGGAATACCAAGAGAAATTAACGCCTATAGATCTATCTCACTGTTACTAGTAATATTTAAGACATAAAAAACCTAATACCTAGACACCAGTTTCGGTTTACTAACAAGTACTCAAGAGTTAACTAGGTACATAGAATAACAGATGTAATTCAAGAAGCCTATGACCGTAAAAAGATTAATACAAAAAGATAAATTACAGTCAGAATTAGAACCAAAAAAGGGGAAGCCTACTTTACAATAAAAGAAGCTAAAGCAGATGCATCGAGAGAAGGCGTATTGGGTCCAATTCTTTACCTGTTACTTTATCTCTACACATGTGATATATCACGAAATATCATGATGGCTACGTTTGGTGATGATCCTGCGATTCTAGCTGTCAAAAATAATAAAGAGGAAGCTACATGAAAAATATGACAGACGAGCGACATTATAAATAATTGGATCCCATCTAGAAAATAAAAATTAACGAAAGTAAATCTGTGCATGTGTACGTATAACGTAGCGCACAAGCATTAATAACAATAAATAGTACTATAATTCGATTTGGCCAAGTACATATAGAAAGAACGCTAAATATCTCGGAATGAATCTTGATGCAAAACTTCGTTCGAAGGAATTGTAGGAAAAAGGAAGAACTCGAGTTCAAATATAGGAAAATAGAAGTATTGAAACTTATATAGCTATACGAAATTCAATTATAGGGATGTAAGTAATGGGAAAAAAGTAATATAAATACAAGTTTTCTAGAACAAAGTTCTGAGAGTTATTGTAGGTGCCCCAGTACCAAAAAGCTTAATCTTGTGTAGTGTAGTGTAACCAGGTCCATTTAATAGAAAATCATTAGTGGTAATAATATAAATAAACATTATTACACCCGAAACTAGATAAGTCCTAAATATATAACTAAATTTAAGTTATTTTAAAGACAAATTGTAGGTTAATCGGCAACGACTAATAACAATGTAATAAATAAGTAATAAAAAGAATTGCGTGTGAGTTTTTGAGGCAACATTTGAATTCTTGGTGAGAAAATCTACACATCAAAAAATCAAAATAAAAAGTGCAGCTTCACTATGCTCGTCGATCGGCATTAGATAATAATGGATATAATGATTATACATTATAGCTTATTTTTTTATATAAAGAGTAGAATCATCGAACATCGAAAAAAATTGTTGAAAGGCACAGCAATGGTTAAGCAAGACATGAGTTATTAATTAAAATAATTTTTCCGATAGGTTATTTTATCATTCAGGTTTCAAAAAATATATAAATTGGTACAGTAAAATTCACAGCAAATGTTCCTTTGTAGGACGCATATTTAACAAAGTAAAAAAGTTGTTTACGCTTCGAAGAAATTATAAAGACCCTAAATATTTTTTTGGCTTGCTTATACTATTTACGGTGCTGCCATTAATGTGTCAAAAAGCACGGGAACTTATTCAAAGTTCAAATATAATTGCTACTGTTTTTTTTTTCATATGTTTTTGTTATTTTCCTCTTGGATATTTGTTATATTTTTACATATTTTGGGATTTAGATAGGACCAAGTACTTTTAGGTGCTTAAACTTGTTTTTATGGACTTTTTAACATGAAGTACAAATAAATAAAGCATTATAATTATAAGTAGGGATAATTATATAAAGGAAATAAAAATACTTACATTCTAATGAAAGTTATGATGATATTGTTTCAAACATTGCAACTTAATTTTTAAAACATGAACAATTTTTAATAATCATAGTTATTACTCAGTTACTGATAAATTCAAAACCATATTATTATTTTATTTTAATTCCAAGATAAATTTGAAAATCGTGACTATAATGTGTTATGGCTATTAATAAGTCTTCAATAGTCTCATCTTAGTCTTTGAGTTCAATAATATATTGTTCGTTTATTATCTTTAATTTGATTACACAATAGACTTTTTTAGTATGACCTTTTGTACTAACTATATGTAAACATTAGTGAAAAAGGACCCATTTACAGAAGAAAATTATGTTTTATCCGTCATGATAAAATATCACATGTCAGATACATCGTCAAATTATTTTAACATAGCTCACTAGTTAGAGGTAACTCCATGATCTGAAGATCGTTGGAACAAGTGAATTGAGGTTGAGAAAAATTACACTGAAAAATAAAGTTAGTTTTTTTTTCGTTTTTATTTTCGGAAATTTCAGATTAAAAAGATATTTTATTTAAAAAAATTGTTGTTTTACTGAAATGTAGGCTTTAAATTTAGCGTTTATATCTTTCTTTTTTAACTAAAAAATTATATGTATTTCATTATTAATAAAATTCATTTATATAAATGTTATAAATATAATATACTTTAGGGTAATTTGATATGGCTCGGGAATGGAAGTAGAACGAAATAAAACAGTGGTGTTTACATTATGTGACCGTTATTTATTGGCATTATAAAAAATGTAGAAAATACAAAATATATAAAACGGATGGCAGCGGTGTTACCTGGAGACGAGGCTTGGGCGGTCGATGGTGGCACGTCTAAACCAAACGATGGTCGGTTACTGAATACACTCGTTGCCAGCTATTCGTTATCGTGTTCTAGTTGTCGCTGCTGGCACCCCGCCCGTGTTCAACATCTGGGATTATATTTCTGGGTACTTTGTTAACCGTTATTCCACGATGTAAAATTTTACATGCCTCAAGGTCGCTACAATACTATTAATGTAATTAAAATGACCTTATCATATCCCATACCAACTTTGCCGGACTGATCAGATGGTGAATGGCAAACCAAATTGGCTTTTTGTATAAAAGTCGAAACTTGTAAATTTCCGCGACTATGTCTTACTAAACTTAACTCGTTACTCATTATTACCCCTAGACAGTTTACTATAGCATTCAAGAAACTTTCTTTGGTTTATAGATATTAGGCTGAAATTAAACTTTAATTGTTTCAACTATCGAACTTATTGCGTCTGCTCAAAGATTAATTGCTGCGAAAGTTAATCTCCTATAATTGCCCGGTAAAATTACCGCAAAACGTCGGGGATTAATTTTCGCGTCTGCGTCTTAATCTAATATTTCAACAAGGAGATTGGTTTTGTCTATTTAGTTGAGAAATCGATTAGTATTTAAATAGTTTATAATATATATTATAATATAATATATTTATAATAGAGTTTATTTAAATTATTACACGTGTAGGATTTAAAAACAAAAATTGCCGACATTGAATCTAATGTTCATGAAACTACTATTCCTAGATACAAGTCTCACTAACACACCTTTTTGGAACAACGAGAACCTCATCATTCGAAGAAACAATCAAACATATGTACATGGTCATTTTCCGGTTTGGAGAGCTTATAGTTGTAGTAAAATTATTTCCGCGTATCAATTGCATCTTCTTCCGTCAGTTTGTCTGTTATAATATTTGCTTTTGAATTAAACTGTACTCTTTTTACCAAAATGTTTGTAGTCTATCCAAAGTTGGAGTGAACATGCGTTATCTAAATTTATGACGTCAGAACGTCTTTGAAGAGAATGTCTTTGATATATAACAAAATTCTAGTTTAAATAAAATAATTGAACAAAAAGTTATCAAATATATGTAGCTCATTTTAACATTATAGTACACCTTATACATATATTATCGAATCATTTAAACTACAGTTAATTATACAGGCACAATAATTTATACGTTAAATTGTTGTTTTATTATATTTACATTGAAATTTTCTACACCATCCATGAGGTAGAGTTCTAGGCGCGCTTTTTTATAGTGGTATCCCTCTGAAGGCCTAATCTAGCTAATTAACAATTGTATATCCAAGTAATGTATTTTTTACGTTTAGTTCTTGTGTCTTTCGATAGTGTGTTTCGGTGTCAAGTCATTTTGATATCACTGTATTTTTTATTTTTTTCTACCACTATAGGTGTACACCATTCTTAATAAAATTAATCACTGAATTCTGCCTAATGTGTTTACTATATCTACAAAACAGTGAGCATTCATTCTCCGTCATACCTTCTAACCTAATGCTCAAGTTTAATTCCCAACAATTACAATCGTATCTGTGCACACAAATCCTTCTAGCTCTACAATACAATTTTCTACAGTTATATTAAATTAATTATGTGCATACCTTTAGTTGTTTCCACACTCATTACTCTGTCTCAGAAATTTGCAGCATTATCACATATCCTGAATATTTCATTTACTCACTTTCACTTTCCGAGTCACTGTCCAATTCAATCATTAAACTGTTAATTTCCAATCTGTCTAAAACATGTTCACGATTCCACAATTTATGTTTATCTTCAAAACTTATTTTATGTGCTTTAAACCATTCCTTAATTACAGCCTTTGTTGGGGCACTTGTTGTGGTCTTCTCCACCAGTGTATTAAAATATGGTGAATTGGCCGTATCTATAACTGATGGTTCTTCTAAGTTCTTTAAAAGTTGATTTTCAAACTACTGCAAAAACAAGTTATGGTTCATTTCTCCATGGTAGTAGTCACCGTTGGACTTTGAGCAAAATACTAACTCTGCACCAGGAACTAAAATATTTCACTTATATTGCTGTTTCCAGCATTATGTAGTTACTCGTGATATATAGTTATGTCTGTAATGAAATATTAATAAATATTATAACTAACAAAACTTAATCGATAATTATTCCCACGTTTACCTTTTTCCATGAGGTTTTGTTACCTTTACGCTATATTTATTATCATCTTGCCATGACCCAATGTACCATTCTGAACTATGTATGTCTCATCTAAATACACCTATTGATATAATAGTTCTTCCTTGATTTTATTGTGTGTTTTTAGAAATTGTATTCTTTTAAAAGCAATGTCTAGTTCCATTAAACCCCTTCGTTGGTTATCTTTACATCATTGAAATCTTATATTACCAAACAGTTTATGAAGGGATATTCAACATCCCTCAAATAGCTGCATATCTCTCAGTTTTTCATGTACACTTTCAAGACAAACAATTTTCTCTGAAGTAATTATATTAAATTATGCTTCGATTGAAAAAACTACTTACTGTTTTTATACATTTCGTATATTTGAACTCGGATACAGCTAACATCATGCTGATCTTGATACCCGTTTCGCATAACGACGGTTTCTTTTTGGCGAGGTTATATTTAAGTATTTTTAATTTATATTTAAGGCTATATTGTTTTTTATTTTTTGGTATATTTTAGAGACCGTGCCTATACTAATATTCAGTGCAGCTACAACACGCTAAAAAATATTTTCAATAAAGCCCGATTTGAAATTTATTAAAACAAAGCCTTAACATTTTTCCGGGTAATAACCTGTAATTATAATATTTTCAATAATTTTACGTACGTTGGACAATCGGACAACTTTGACAGGCTAGTTCGTTTTCACGTTCGAACTTAGCAGATAGCACTGTGTCTCTTTTTAACTAGAATAAAATGAGAAGGAAAATATTGTCTGATTCTGAAAGTCATTTACAAATTGCGGCAGGCAATACATTAAACATCTTGATGAAGCATATATATAAAAAAAACTTTGAATAGACTAGTTAAAGATCCTACAGTTTACGATAACAAATGTATATATAGATGTCAAAGGTGTGAAACAATAGAGCATATTACCTGGGGCTGTTAGGTGTTTGCTTCTACCAATAGCTCGCTGATGAGCTGCAACTGTGACGAGCAAAAAAATTCCGTATTAATATAAGAGGCCTAATATTATAATAGTTAATAAAAAAAGAAAAAAGTGTAGTACTGATAACTGACTCACAAAACGAAAAAAATATCTAAATACCGTAATTTAGGATATCCGTACTATACTAGTAATTTTATCAACAAACGGTTTAATACCTAAAAACTGTTGACAATTATCCTTAGACTGAGTGAGACATAAACATATATACAAAATCACGCAGAAATGGCTTTTATTGGCGACAGCCCAATTAGTCCGAAAGTTCTTCCCTATGTAAAAATGAACAGAAGTGAGTCGTCGAGTCTATGAGTGACAAGGGCGTACAACAGAGCTTAGTCCTTCTAATATTCCTAATTTCGGCTTGGTTAAGGCGTCAGGACGGTTCTCCTACTGTTGCGATAGTTCCTATCCTGTTGGCGTATAAATCTATTTTATATTTATGATTGTAATGTCTGGGATAACTAATAAATTGGCTAACTCGATAAATTAATAATAATAATAATAATGTTCATATGATAATCTATGAATCAGAATATCAGCAGTATTGAAACTAATATCAAAATTAAAATTCTACCGTCGTCTATAAAATGATATTTTGCGGATTAAACCGGACATCAAGGGCGAAAACAGATTTCGACTTAATATTTGAGATGGGTCCAGTTTGTGGCTGTCCACAATCCCTTTTGTAACAGACTAACGGTAAACATGATCAAAATATAAGGAACGCCTAAAAGATCCCCGCTTATTCCAACCAAATATACAAAATAATTTCGAGAAATGTTCAGATAAATTCGATAGTAATACCTTTAATCATTAAAACAGCCATCACTTTGAACTCTGGTGCTGCGAAATGAAAGCAGACTTCAACGTAATTAATCTCAGGACGGTCAAACTAAATAAGTTCGATGGTCGGAACAATTAAGGTTTAATTCCCATCTAATATCAATCAGGCAAAGAAAGTTCCTCCGATGCGCAACCAACAATGAATAACGATTCAAGTTTACCGAGACATTGTCGCATTAAGTTAGGAGTTTAGACCCTTAATACAGGTAGCGAATTTGACGGTATTGGCACTATCGACATAATCTAAAGTGTTTTGCAGATGAATTATACAACATACAGTCTCAATATGTGTGTTGTTGTGTTTAAGATAGAAATATATTATATATTTTACAAATATATTAGAAAAACGTTTTATTTTCCATATAATCTCTTAAGGATAAAGTGATTATACTTTATCCAATATAGATCAGGCCTGTAAATTAATTTTAATGGATTTACAATAGATGGTGTATCTGTGTATTAAATTGTAGGGACGTTCGTCTGGTCGGTGGGAATGCGTGGTTGTGCGTGAACACTCACTATTTTTATTGAAGGAATTCGCACGGTTTATTTTCTGTGTTAAATATTACATGTGTTCGATGGAAGGATGGACGGCATAGTAGGTTAGGTATAGGAACTACGGAAGCGCTATGGAAATGGTACTGTTACAAGGGGTAGAGAAAAAAGAGAAAAGAGATGTCGTCGTGGTGATCTTTTATTTGAACTTAATGTAGATGTAATAGTGGTGGCCTACAGGGTTGTAGCGGTCGCTACAAAATCGCATCAGGTACGTTTGTAAACAACTTCAAGTTGAAGCCAGACAGACTTTACTTTTCAGTATGTGTCTTCGTCGAAGTATGAAAAATGTTCTCAATGCATTGAAAATTTCTAAATTTATATCTTTTACCCGAATTTTACTTTTTTTATTAAAAAAAGGCGACTGAATATCAACGAAAGCTCTGTGAAGCGTATAGTCCATCGATTTCAATATGTCAATACTGGTTTGGACGAGAGTGGTTGATTTTAACAACGAAGATAAAGAGTGTTCTGGACAGTCCAAAAGAGCTTGAAAATGAGGATTTGAATTGTCCGAATAACGCCTAGCTTCTTATGAAGATACCAACAAAAGGGTTGATTTATGGATGGCATCAAAAATACATAATTTTTTAAATCGTTCTTTAAATTTGATTAAATTCATTATATCAGCGTTTCACAGTTGTCCAGGATAGCGCTTTATTGCTAATAGTCGAAGTAAGTTAATCGATGCATTTCTGTCTTGATAATTAATCTACGTCAAAAGTCGTGAAAATAAAAGTAAATAAATAACTAGTAACGTAGTTAACTCCATTTTTTTCATTGAGACTGAATTGTCATCACTGTAATTGACACAAACTGTGTTCAAATAACAAAAAGGCTGTGAAGCAACTTTCTGATGGAAAATGCTTTCCCGTAGATGGCTTTCTGACGTATTGGGAAACATTGACTTATTTGTTTATTCTTTAGATGGAAAAATAGGAAATATTATGTAGAACAATTGTATAACTAAATTATAGAACTCTTTACTTACTTACTCATTTGCAGCTAGTAATTTATAAAATTTTATGGGTAAAATGATTGACTGTACAAATACAGTTCTGATCCTCTTATTATATTTTGTTTTGACCAAATTTTTAATAAAAAGAAATAAATGAGAAAGTGATAAATCTGACAAATAAGATGAGATAAGTTATCATTGTGAAACTGTTTGTTATGTAACCTAGGTCTTTTTACCTAAGTATTTACACGCAGATGGCCCAAAAGGTTACAATATTAATCCCAGGTTATTAAAAAAGAGGCATTATCAGCTATTAAAATTTTTCTTGTTAAATTTTTATGTTATTGTCGTTCACAGTGCACTTGTATTATAATACGAAACATAAAATAATGAAAAATAGCTTTATGTTCTCACAATATTTTTACAATTTCATCATATTCTGTCAGGGAAAATATTAAGCAAATATTTATCAAATTGCAGTTGGTGAGCAAGCTTCCAACAACGAGAAAACTGAAAAGCATTTCCCTCAACAGATGGTAATTCGATCCCGTAAACTTCGAGACCGACGCCGAACGAACGAACTATTTCCCTGTCGTCTACATTTAGAACAATCCTTCCGCTAATTCGAATGCCGAGCAGTTGCTTTATTATCAACGATATTATCAATTTGGTTAGCGCATAAGAGTCTAAACTTGTAAACTAACGCGACAATACATCGGCAAACTTTGCTCGTTATTCATTATTAAATTAGACACTTGCCTGGGCATTCGAGAAACTTCCCATAGTTTATAGACGCTGTACAAGAATTAGGCGTTCGTTTTCCGATCAGACTCATTTTAATTACATGTTCTTAAAATAAAAGTCATTCCATCACTAGAGTTCCAGAAATTTATTATCAATCTAATATTCCTCAAAAATTCTTTTCTGCCATTTTTCAATAGAACGTGTAATATAGTGGTGTATAGATGAAGATATAGTCCTTTCAAAATATCAGCCAATGCACGTCATCAAAATTTATGATGCGTCAGTGTTCATATTAAAATTATCAAATCCATCAAATATAAGTTAAGCAACGTTGTAGTAAATCTAATGCATATATTATTGAAGAACTTAAAGCACAGTTAATTAAACAGCCACAATAGTTTGTAGGTTAGAGTTGTGTTATTAGGTTTACGTCGAACTCTTTTCCAGACCACTATGAGGCAATAATCCAGGAAAGGTATTTGATGTTGTGGTATCACTTGGAGGCATAATCCACCTAATTTACAATTATATATCCAAGTAATGTATTTTACTTTAACTATAGAGTACCTTTAGCTTTTACGTTTAGTGCTTGTTTCCTTTGTTGTAGTATTACTTTGTCAAGTCATTTTGAAATCACTATATTTCTGCTTAGTTTCTTTTGTTACTATCTGTGTCTTCGTTACATGATAAAACTGGATTTAAATCTTCAAAACAGTTAATATTCCTTTTCCCTTCATACATTTTAACCAAGTACTCATGTATTTTTGAACAATTACACTCATATCTATGCACGCAGTTATACAGTTATCCTATATTAATTATATAGTTACCTTAGCTGTTTCCAGTCTCATCACCTTATCTCGGTAATTTTCAATATTAAATCATGATCTGGAAAGTTTCATTCAGTCACTGTCATTTTCTGAGTCGCTATTCAAGTCAATAAATAAGTTGTTAGTTTCCAATCCATCTAACACTTGTTGTCGAATCTATTTTACACGATACAAACAAAAGTGTTATTAGACAATGCTTCTTTCCACATATCCGGAAAGTTCTTGCTTGTATATCATTCTCGACCTGCATATCTATTTTAATAATTCTTTGTCATACCTCATACCAATTCAAATGGATTGAATATGCATTGATGCCCTCCTCCCTTGGTATAATAATCTGTGGTCATATTGTACAGCCATCTGATTTATCTTTTTCAGGCCTGTTTAAAAAAAAATAAATTGCATTAAAGGCAATTATACTTTTCGTTTACATAAAGAAATTAAATTAAAGGAATTAAGTCCGATGTTTCCCAACAATGTATGTTCTACATCATTAAAAGAGTTGCTTATCTCTATTTTCCATGGATATTTTTCAGACTAACAGTTTTCTCTGAAATAATCATACTATTATGCATTAAAATAATACTCACTGTTTTTATACATTCAAGCGGCCTCCACTCTCTCGCTCCTATTTGAAGTAACTGATTAGAGACGAAATCTATTTGTCACTCTGACTATCTAATGTCTTCAGCATCAATCGGGCTAGTAATAAGCAAAGATTTAGAATTTATATTTACATCATTGAATCTGTTTTTAACTACAATAAAATGATAAATATATTGTTTGCTTTCAATACAAATTACAATAGACTATACATTAATCATCTCGATGACGTGAGTTCACTGTTATTTTGAGTATATAATATATTATAATAAAAAAACTGAAGAACTGAACTGATACTGAAAAAATTTTCTGAAGAATTATAAAGAAAAACAAGACAATAACTGCGTAAAATGAACTTATA
Organism: Rhynchophorus ferrugineus; assembly: GCF_030347505.1. NCBI lineage: Eukaryota > Metazoa > Arthropoda > Insecta > Coleoptera > Curculionidae > Rhynchophorus > Rhynchophorus ferrugineus. The sequence goes on along the minus strand of NW_027472581.1, from coordinate 23,860,840 downwards.
TCATGTGTCATGCATAACATTTGACATGATCAATTCCTACTCTGATACCATAACATCCTTTCTTCTGAGCCCTCTGTTACATTCTCTTCTAGGCATTCTAACTACTTAGTGCAAGATTAAATAATAAGTCTCATAAATTTGACTAAAGAAAATGTGTACTGTTGGAACTAAATTACTAGGAAGCGAGGACTTAATTGAAATTTTTCTTGATTTTATCAATTTTTATTTTACTATTCATAGAAACTCAATGAGTCGGTTATAAGTCCATCAGAAAGGGCTTAACATTTTAAAAGTGAAACCATTTCTCCTTTTATCTGACATAACATCCTATTTTGGTCGCTCTAGAGTTTCCATCAGAACTGATTTGAATCAAATGGTGTAAAAACGACCGAAACTGTCTTTCATTCACCATCACGTGTGCGAATAAACGTCGTTCTCCCTCGCACGCGAAAAGAAAAAAGAAACCCAGAAAAAAAAGGTCTAAAAATCCATCCATAAAGCAATATCCCGAGCGTCATTACTACACATTTTTAACTTTAGCCATTTGAAGCTAACGACTTCGACAATAGAACCGAGAAGTCGAAAGTTTCCGCACACACATAATGGCCGGCGACTTTCATGGGGCTCCGGGTTTAAATCGGGAACAAAGGACCCAACTCGACGGGCCTAATTGTTAAACTGCCTGCATTAGTTTCTGCTATCTCAACCGATTTCACGCACAGCTAGTTCACTAAACCTTTTCGGGGAATCGCGTAAATGCTATTATTTCATTAATGCTGACTTAATGAGATTCTAGAACTCGAATAATGCGCTTACGGAAAAAAAGGAATGTATTAAATTTAAGACGCCAAATACGAGAAAAAGCGTCGTATTTTGATAGTGCGGATACTGATGTTATTTTTGAAAAAATATTTTTAACAAATTGAACCGACGTCAGAAAATAAACAAGGAACTCATTAAAACTTAAAACTTAAAAATAATCAAACTTAGATTCTTAACACAAAAAAAAAACGTTTCAATATATATATATATATATATATATATATATATATATATATATATATATATATATATATATATATATATATATAAGCAAGTAAATATGTTCTTTCTCTTTTAATAAAAACACCATATTTAAATTAATTTACATATTTGAACAACTAACAAGAACTCCAAGAACCATATAAATACACATACCATAAAAAAGACCAAAAACATCCAAACACAGCCAATATAGTTAAAACCAAACGAAAAAGCCACCACTATATATGATCAGCAGTCAGATTCTCCTAAAAATCTCCAAATGTGATCAATTATGATCACCACTATTTTTGATCCCTAGACCCTATTAAGGAATTGACTACCTAGAGTTTTCGATTAACATATTGTACATTTACTAACCTAAAATGAATAGATTATCGTACTTTTATGCTGAAAAAATCTCAGTCGATACATCATTATTTTTACAAAACAGTAAATTATTTACCTATACTCTTATATAATAATGCGTTGTATTTTCCTTGTCATTAGATCATTCTTCGACTTTCACCCTCAACAATTTCTTGCTACGTCTTACCTATAAAATAAAATTTAAATCATTACTAAAATATATTATGTTTTAAATAAATGTCTAATTATTACCAGTTAATACAATTTTTGCTGCTATTCTTGATGGAAAAACCTCATTAATAACTTGACTACTTCCAACACAATAAGAATAACTTTCTTCTCTGATCTTGTTATCTTATGTTAAATTTTGGTATATGTTGATACCTATTCGATGTCGTTGAAAATGATGTGTTATAAATTTGGCAGCTAACTTTTACACTCCAATTAAAATTAGCGCTGTTTGGATTTTATAACTTTTAAAAATTTAACCTTACATTTTGCACTTACCCATGTTCTTGCATATTTTAAAACCAATATATGTTAGACCAAGAATAACGCAACAATTTAATTATTGTTACTATAGAATTATTAATGTGACACAGATCTATATAATCTATACAGATCTAATATTATAGATTTTTTGTTGTTTTGACTTCATCGACTCGAAAATAATGTATCGCCATTGGAACAGGAAGGCAATATTGTTTACTCTTTTCTATGGTTTATTCTAGAGGAGAATGCGCATGCGCCAACATCCGGAGATAGTTGTGAAGTAACGTATCCTCACATGTAGGAAGAGCTGCGAATAGGATGAATACATTATTGCTATTGGGAAGTTCTCCCGTATTCGAAATACTCTGCGTCGGGTATAGTGCCGTCTGCTCTATTTTTTCGACATAACTCAGCTGGCACGCGGTTTAGAAATACTGAAGAAGTACGAAAACATCTATGATTGGATCGCTGCAAAACCAACATCATTTTTTTTTCAGAACGATGGAAACACTATTTTGATTAATATATATTGTTCAAGTTTCCTCAATAAATTCCTTTATTCCCAGATCACATACTAGCGCTTAATATATGCGCATGATTTGGTTCAACCAAAACGGCCTAATTTTCAATATGCGGATGAGTGAAGCGGGGGGAAAGCAACGAAGATTTTTAGATTTTTATAACAAACATCTGAGCACAGTTGGGAAAAATATGATAGAAATACGATAAAATTCTATGTACTATTGTACTAACGTTGACATATACCATACCTCAGCTAAATATGAAAAAAATCCAGCAAGGGTCAATTGCAAATTATTGTTATTAATATACTTATCAAATTATACGCATAGTTGAAGAATATTATATAAATATAGTATATCCAAAGGAGCAGTGAACTAAAGTCATCTCAATTTAAGACGCCAAAACGGCGCAGTGTTGCCGCATTTAACTTGGAAATTTAACTTTAACTTTTGAAAGGAAAAAAAAGAAAATAGAATAATATGAGAACATTACAATAACAAACGAGTCAATAAATCTAGTCTAATAAACCTGCCAAACAAGATTGCCACTGCTTTGTTATCTCTGACGTATATGACGTATCGATATGAATTCCAATGGAATTTTAGCAGCAACTTTTGGTGGAATCAAATTTTTGTCTGATTTTAGTAGAAATATCTTGCCCATCATGTTCATGTCCTACATGTTTTTTAACGTATTATATTTCAGCTCCCTGTTCCTTTTCTATCAATTTTATATTTAGAATTTATTTTAACATTAACCCTGGAAATTTGAATATCGCTCGCCCTTTGGAGGATACACTCTTATGCCTTCCTGATCAATTACACCCAAATTTGAAGTGATAATTATTATATTTTTATCGATATAGGAGCCCCCGACCTTAAAAAATCTGGACTTTCAATACTACCTTTTAGGGCCTCAACATTTTCAAGCGAACCAACCTTCAATGTTTCTTGTTCGATCTTTATTTCTAGAATGATTTTATATAATCAACGATCTGTGATTTACATGAAGTATTTTCACATTTACTATTTATAATTAAAATATGAACAATACAAGAACAGATAAACTATAATCAACAAATCTCTTAACATTACAAAACAGAGCTCTTACCAATGGCAGTATCTAACCCAAAAGAGCCGCTGTAGCTCGTTGGATTCTACCTCTTGATTGTTCGAAACTATAGAAAGCCGTCTATGGTCCTCCAAAATTAGCCAGCTATTCTAGTAATATACGTATTAACTACTATCGCATCACAGTTTCGACCATCCCATGGGATATTCAGGATGATCGAAAATATTATTTATAGTTTCGTTTCTTTTTTGCAAATATATATTAAAAATTCCAATACAGTAAATAATTTAATTTCGGTTGAAAACCATTACGATATATAATAATTATTAAATAGGTGAAAATTTTTATAAAAAGTTTTATTCCGGTACCGGGAATCGAACCCGAGCCTCCTGGGTGAGAGCCAGGTATCCTAGCCACTAGACCATACCGGACAATATTTTCTCAACTGAAATTCATAATTGAAAATGCCCGAAAAAAAAATCCGTAAAATTACATTTTCAAGAAATACATAATTGTATTGTGTACATCCATTTTATGGAAATGTTACAATTTGAACAATTGTCCATTTACTTTTATAGTTAGACTCAGCGGCTCACTTTTATTTTCTTAAGTCATTTAAATATAAATTTAAGACTCATGATGTATAACCTATTCAAAACAGCAGTGAACCCACGTGATCTGAATTGATGACGTCAAAACGTCGCAATGTTGCCGTATTAACTCTGAATTTTAGTACATTTTAACAAAAATGTTATCTAATATAATCTAGTGCATATATTATCGAAGAACTTAAAACTGCAATTAATTATACTGCCACAATAATTCATAGGTTAGAGTATAGTATAGATAGAGTTGTAGGCGCGTTTTTTTTATGTAGTGGTATCCCCCGAAGGCCTAATTGTAAAGTCAATTTTTTACAATACGACATATCCACTTAATTGAATTTTAAATAGGGAGGAAGACGTAATACTCAGTGGCCATAACGCTCAGTAATCTGATCTACCATATATCTTTTCTCTGGCTTATTTCTAAAAAAATAAATTACATAAAATGCAATTAAATATTTCATTTATATCTACCAAGTAACAATTTGAAATAGTTCATTGTTTAACATGGCTTCTTCAAAACTTATTTTATGTACTTTAAGATATTAGCAACCTTTGTTGATGCACTTGTTGAGATCTTCTCCATCAGTGTAATATGATGTGGTGCATTTTCCATAACAATAACTGGTGGTTCCTCTAAGCTCATTAAAGGATGATTTTCAAACCACTGCAAAAATAAATTATAGTTCATTTCTCCATGGTAATCACCCTTGAACTTCTTAAACTGACTAACAAAACCTAATCGAGAGTTATTGCAACGTTTACTTTATTCCATCAACTTTTTTGTCTTTGCACTATATTTATTATCTTCTAACAATTTTCTCTGAAATAATTGTATTAAATTATGTTCAGATAGAAAAAACTACTGTTTTTATACATTTCGTATATTTGATCTCTGATACAGCTAACATCAAACTAATCTTGAATTGTCACGGATTTCGCTTAAAGACGGTATCTTTTTGCTGAATTTAAGATTACATTGTTTTTTATTTTTTGAGATATTTTAGTGAGCGTCACGTACCTACTATTCAGCGCATGTGCAACACGCTAAAAAATATTTTCTATGAAAAGCGCGGCGATTTGAAATTTATTAGAACAAAGCGTTAGAACAACGTTTGCTGGTTTGTAATCCGTAATTGTAATAATCTGAAGAATTTTGCGGACGTTGGTCAAACGGGCGACTTTTGTAGGCTCATTCGGTTACATGTGTGTTACATCTCTTTTTAAGTTCTTTTTAACCATAAACGATTACAAGATTTAGCCGGCTTGGTGGCGCAGTGGTAAAGGCGATAGGACGGTCCTCCTACTGTTGCGATAGCCGCGGGTTCGAATCCTGCTTGGGCATGGTCGGTAAATTTATGTTTGTAATTGTTTAAAATTTGTGTCTGATGTCTTCTAGGATGATTTCTAAAATTGGTCGGCATTCGGTAGACTTAATACTGAGGACCGTGGTTCGGAGCCCACGTTAAACTTTAGGTCCAGTCCAGATAAACCCATAGTTGATAAAGGGAGACTTTAAAATATATTTAAAAAAAAATAGCAAGATTTAATGTAAAATGCGTTATCTATTATAACCTTAACACCTTAAGTAATAATATTAACACCTTAAGTAATAATAGTGTATACAAAGATTACATAAATACTACACTAACACAAAAGGAATTAGAATTTATAGGAATTCTAGGGAATTACTTTTATTATAATAATTTTATTACATTATTTCCAATGTACTCACATAAAGTAGAAATTAAAATTCATCCTCTTTATTTTAAAATAAACAAAACCATATCGAAATCCGGTTTTAAGACAAGAATTTCCTTCAAAGCTTATATACTAATGCAACGGACGAGCGTAAAACTAAAGCGCCTTATTCGATGGCGAATTAATCTTAAAGTTGTTTTTCGTGTTTTTGTCTCTGTTTCCTGCTTAAGGCGAGTTGAGCGACAAAAGTCGATAGCATTTTGGCACTGATTTAAGAAAAAATATCTGATTTAAGGAAAAGCGTTTTTTTCTTTCGTAATAAAATTACTTTTCGAATAATTGCTTTTTATTTATATCATATCGGTTGCAGAAGAATTGAAGAGCAACGAAATATGTTTATTCGATATTATGAATATATATATATATATATATATATATATATATATATATATATATATATATATATATAATACAAGATAGGATCATGAACTCATGGGTGGTTTTTGATAAACTATGTACAACCCGAGATCCGATTTACAAGGTGATATTTAAAATCGGATCTTGGGTAGTAATCCCCGTCTTTTTTAGTGATTCAGAGTATATATGGTCTAAAACGCCTCATGACCAAAATTTTGATAATATTTAATACAGATTTAGGTTGGAGAGTTGATCTTAAGTAGACCAACCGACAATATATTGACACCATACAAGGTGAGCTCCGATAAAAGTGGAACACCGCGCGAGAATTGTTCGTCTCGGTTATTAGTCATAGCTTACGTTTGAGTATTAGTTTCATAAAATAATATGAAAGCCTCATAAGGACCCGATTGTTTTATATTATTAATTTTTATGTTTCCGTACAGAATTGATTTTCGATAAAACTCATTAAATATAATTACATTTTATATTGTTTTTAACTAATACGTACATACAATACGTGAAATAATTTACATGGGTCTTATCGAAATTGCAAGCTTAATAATAATAATTTCCATATTTATAATTTGTGAATATATAAGATTTTCTGGTATGGTAAATACAATGTGAAAATAAAACAGGATCGAAAACAAATAATTCAGTATGTAAACTTATATGTGTAAAACTATATAGGTTATAAAACATACAGTTAGTAAATTAATTTTAGAGGATTTATATATATATATATATATATATATATATATATATATATATATATATATTAACTTAATTTTTTAACAACATTTATTCTAACATATACCTAATATTTTACAGCAATAATGAATTATAATTTGTATATAATTATGCAGGCCCAAAAAACTTTAAAATCTATTATTTTGCAGTCAGTAATCTAAACTAATCGTTGATCTAGAACAAAACAAAGACTACTTATGATAAAATTTAAGCGAGATATCTAACTGTATTTCAGACAAGAGTTCTAATCTACAATGAATCAACAAATTAGAGGTTTTAACGTTCGGTAAATATGTTTTTCCCCTTGTCAATTAATTGCTTGTCTTTTTGATTTTTGCTAATAGACTATTATAAAAATCTACAAATATACATAATTGTAATTACTTTATGAACCGAAAGGCATTTCACGGCATTGTACAGAAGTACATTAAAATATATGTTTATGAAAAAAATTAACTCATTGGCTATGGATGCTTTCGTTATCAAGTATAAGCACAGTAATATATAATTTTAAAAAAATCTAAAAAAAGTAACTATATTAAATTAGTAAATAAATAAATAGCTGAAAAGTAAAATTCATTAAAATATATTCTTATTGGCATTTAAGCTCATCGACACATATAAAGGACCTCAGTGGAATTTTGTTTACACTTCTAGGTTCGAACATTTTACTTCAGACTTATTATGATGTGAACTTAAAAATTATTAGAAGCGCTGACAGATTGGAACTAAACTAGGGCTCGCTACACATTTCGATTTTTGAAATAGGTCGGCAAGCCGTCAAGAGAAAAATAATTAATTGTCGAATAGTTTTGAGTTATAATTTCTGGTAAATCAAAGATGAACAACTAACAATAATGCAATTCGTTCTAAAACAAAAATGAAATATTAATTTTAGAACGGCTTACATTTAGAGCGGTTTATATTGGCAACCAATAGTTAGTTTAAATTGGAATAGTCAACAATTTAGATACAGACAAATTTAAATACATATAAATAACAAAAAATAAATAACAGCGAAAACTTAAGATTTATAACAAATAATTATGATTTAATTATATATCATAATTAATTATATATATATATATATATATATATATATATATATATATATATATATATATATATATATATATATATATATATATATATATCTCCGAAAGTAATTCAAATTTTGATAAATTCCTTTAAAAGCTTATTTTTAAATTAATGAATGTTTTCTAATTTATAGATTTTTAGATCTCTTTGACTGCAAATTTCAGTGAGTAACCGATGGGCTTTATCGTTTCCCCGACAGTTAATCGGATATTTTTGTCCGCATTTAACATTGCAAGCGTGACAGAAAAACTACACTAATTAGAAAAAACCGGGTCCGGAAACTAGAAGCCGCACTTAACCTTATTAAGCCAGTTACTTTTAACGTTCTTTCCCATCGTGCTCGGGGAAGAGTCGCTAGACTAATTTAAGTCTAATTATGTCCTTTTTTCAACGATTAGACGATCCAAATAACTAAACGGACTACTTTTTCACGGTGAAGCTGATTTTAACTGACGTCCGTGTATTAGTTTCATGCCTCGAGATCTCCGATTTAAGGCTGTTTTAAAAGATTTTGTTTTTAATTTTTTTTGTGCTTTGAAATAAGCTTGTGGTTATATAATTGCTATACCTGAGGTCTGAGATAAACACTTGTTTAATACAATCTTAATTCATAAAAGTTCCTACTAGTGATCCAGTAGTTGTACTGTTTCTACGTTGCCGTGATTTTATAAACTCAGTAATAGTTTCGTGTTTAGTGCGAAATCTTGAATAACTTCGCAAATCTACTTGATTTTGAGTTACTAGTTAGTAGTAGTAGTGTAGTTTTCGTTTACTAGTAATATATTGATAAACCAATCTCATTGATTATCGATTAAGTTGGAAGTATCTAACCAACACAGTTCATTGATTTTAAGACTGATTTGCTTCTCTTTTTGTCTAGTGTGTTATCTCCAATTTAATGTGTCATTGAAATGGATGCCGATGTATTTCGCTGATTCTTCTTAAGGAATTGGGCATCCAGCAAGTTAATAATAATGATTTTGGATTTTGTCATTTCGGGCTTTATGTCTTTTGTAGATCTTCTTGACTGCCATTTATAATCTATAATAGTAGTATATATCATATAAATAAAGCCGAATTTTGGTTGAAAACATGGCGTACCTAAGTAAATAATACAAAAACTAGCTATACGACATTCAAGCAGACGATGTTAAGTGCACATTAAACATAAGAAAACATATAGTGAGAAAACATAGACAACCTGGGCTTAAACTAAATCAAATGTTTTGGCTGATAGGGCGTAAATCTAAATTATCCTTAGATAACAAGATTTTGCTATACAAGTCAAGACTTAGACCCACCTGGATCGATATATACATATGAAGTAGAGTTCTAGGCACGTTTTTTTTTATGTAGTGGTATCTTGCTGGAGGCCTAATCTACCTGATTAACAATTATTTACCAAATTAATTTGTTTTACTTCCTTTCGAGGGCATACTTACCTTATTACGTTTAGTTCTTGTTTCTTTCGATGATGTGTTTACTTATCAAGTCATCTTGATAAGTTAATTCGCCTAATAAGCCTAATACCATTCACCATATCTACAATAGAGTTAGTATTCATTCTCCCTCATACATTCTAACCTAATGCTCATGTTTAGTTCTGAACAATTACAATCATAACTGTGCACACACATTTTTCTTGCTCTACAATACCATTTTCTAAAGTTATATTCTATTATTTATGTGCATACCTTTAGTTGTTTCTACTGTTATCACTCTGTCTCATGAATTTCCAGCATTATTGCATGTCCTGAAAGTTTCTTTTAGTCACTTTCACTTTCCGGGACACTATCCAATTCAATCACTAATGGTTTCTCCAAGTTCTTTAAAAGCTGATTGTCAAACCACTGCAAAAACAAGTTATGGTTCATTTCTTCATGGTAGTCACCCTTGGACTTAGAGAAAAACACTAATTCTTCACTAGGAATAAAAAATTTTCATTTATATTCCTGTTTCCAGTATGAGGTAGTTCTTCAAGACATATAGTTAGGTCTGCAATGAATTATTAATAATTGTCATGACTAACAAAGTCTAATCGATAGTTATTCCCACTTTTACCTTTTTCCATAAACTTTTGTTGCCTTTATATTTATATTTTTATATGCTATATTTATTATCATTTGGCCATGAGTGGCCCAATGTACAATTCTGAAACATCCATATCTCATGTAAATATACAAATAGATATAATAATTCATTCTTGATTTTGTTATGTTTTTATAAATTGTATTATTTTAAAAGCAATGTCTGCAAGTTCCATTAAACCAATTCGTGGGTTATCTTTACACCACTTACATCTTATATTACCCGACAGTGTATGAAGGGATGTTCAACATCCCTCAAATAGCTGCATATATTTCAGATTTTTATGAATACTTTCTTTCTTTCTTTTTTTCTTTTACAATTTTCTCTGAAGTAATTGTATTAAATTGTGTTTCGACTGAAAAAACTAGTTACTGTTTTTATACATTTCGTATATTTGAACTCTGATACAGTTAACCTCAAGCTGATCTCTGAGACGGTTTCTGTTTGGAGACCGTGCCCGTACAGTATTCAGTGCAGCTGCAACACGCTAATAATATTTTCAATCAAAACTACGGCGAATTAAAATGTATTAAAACAGAGCGTTAAATCAACGTTTCCCGGTTTATATCCCATAATTATAATATTTTGAAAAAATTTCCGTACGTTTGACAACCGAACGACTTTGAAAGGCTAGTTCGGTTTCACGTTCGAACTTATCAATCAGCATTTTGTCTCTTTTTAACTAGTATAAAATGAGAAGAAAAATATTGTCTGATTCTGAAACGAGTTTACAAATTACGGCAGGCAATACACTAAACATCTTGATGACGTATATACAAAATATAATTATCGAAATATAAAATACATATATCTAATAATACTACTAAATTTAAAGCTACTAAACTTGACTAACACATAGCCAAGCGTGTACTGCCATTTAGGGGAGGTAATTCAGTTTCTCGCCCATTTACTAACACCGCGTTCTCATATTTAATAATAATAGCTCCATTTCACAAAAATGCTTCCGTTTTATTTCTAGACCGCACCGCAATAAATGTTGCAGGGGAGTCGTCGTCATGCAACTTGCAGTTGTTAATTTCGGACTAATGTGGCTGGTAAAGAGTAACGAGGGAAAATAAACCATTAACTTCGATATTTATTGAAATAATCAGTGGTTTTATCATTGCTTATAATTTATTGGGTTTATATGCATTAGAACGATTAAAACCATGAATTTTGTTGTTATCATTTATGGTATTATCATTATGTTTTACATATTTAATGCAAAGGGATTTTTTTATTACATCTTACATTGGATATGCTTAGTATAATCCTAATTTACCAATTAATTTGTTACTATTGTTCTGTTGTATTTGTATTAATACACAAAAATACGACTGCAGGATAACGTACTTCCCAAATTAAAATTAAATAACTTAAAGTAATTTAAAAATATTAACACCCTATACAAGTTGCTTTTGTTTCGTTCGCTTCGATCTTAGAAAGAATACTTTGATCAAGAGACAAAGGTTTGAGATGAGGAATTGGAAACTCAAAACGTAGAATGAAAGATTTGTGTCGATCGATGAGTTTTATGCAAATATTATATGGTTAGCGTGAAAAGATGCAAAAATAATAAAGACTCTTACAAAAAATCCCTCAATATTCACATTTCACACCTTGAACTATATAATTAGTTCTAATATTTAATGATAATAATATTAATTTTTAATATCAGCACCATCTAAAATAAGTAAGGGTTCGTCGAAATATGAAAGAAATATGAAATCTGTAATACTCAAGTTATACCAAAGATTGGAAATTCAAAGACATTTATTGAAAAAAGCATATAATATAAATATTAAAAAGGAAAATCTGGTTCATCAAAAAAACATATCGTCACTTTATTTTTAAAAGTTACACATTTCATAACACGTTCGCTGTCAAAAACGCGCTAGCGCTAAGCCTTGTATTTAGTTCGGCGTCTGCTGGGTGCTCATATAGTTGTACCAGCATTATCTTAAGACTATAAGTGAGTAATTTACGTGCTTGGTTTCCATTCTTCCTTTTTGATTCATATGTATTACTCTTGTCCTAAAAGTGGAAAAATAGATATAAGACGTAACTTTACAACAAATATTCAGGTAATCGTATTCCAATTTACGACTTTCGTTTGTCTGTCATAACAAGGTAAGGTACAACTAAAGGTTTCGTCCAAACCTACTTCCAGAGCGGTTGTCGGAGAACATATTTTAAAAATACGAGAGGAGAAGAAAGCAGAAAAGGTAATGAGAATGCAATGTAAAAATTGTTATTTACCAAAAAAAAAAGGACATTATTTATGTATGCAGTGCATGTCCTGAATATCCTGGTAGCGGTTTAGATTGTGCAAAAATTAGTCATGATAGGGTTTTTATTTAATTTGAGTTTTTTAGTGAAAATTTGTATTAGCTTATAGTCATTCATTTATTTCTATTAACGTCTCAATTTACTTGAATAGATATTTTGTTTCTTTGCAGTAACATTTATTTAATTATTTTTTCTCGTTTTTCTGCTGAATATTTTTTTATCTTATTTTAGTAGTTGATTAGTTTAGTAGTAGTTGAATTTTGTTATGGTATGTTAAATTATATCTTCTAATCAACAATAAATTTTCCAATTTTGTCCATTTTAATTCGCCACGAGCTCATGCGTTATGCCACCATTGTCAAAAAAAGTACGTATCGGTAGTAAAATAACACGTTAAAAAACGTGATTAGAAATATTTTTATTATAATCAGAAAACACGTCATCGCTTTCAAGGGTAAGTATTTGATCTCAGATCGGTAGCGAACGTGTTAACTTATACAGTAAGATTGGTAATAATTTTATCAGATTATTGATAAATCTATTGACGTCCTTATATTTGTAACTTGTGTTTATGCTAAAAACAAACGACTGAGCATCAATCTGAATAAATCGAATTCTACCTACATTATCAATCTGTATTTGTTATTTTTGAATATTTTTTTCCATATATTATGTTCTTAATCGATCGGATGTTTATTGTTGATAAGATTATATTCGCCGATACATATGTTGGGGCTTTGAAGATTCTTCATGGTATACAAATAAATAAAGAAAATACCATTATATTGACAACAATTGTTGAAATAAAAAGAACAATTAGGACAGATAGAAAGTGAATATTACAAAGTCACATTTACCTAGGACTGACTGTGAACTAAATATCTCAATATATTTGCTTTCGAGATTAAAATAATGTCATAGTTATATGTCAGAATGTTGCCAGTTCTCTAATTTTGTTAGTTTTGCTACCGCTGCTGCTTCTTTAATTTTCTGCCATTGCCAGATGTGTAATCAGATATATCCCAATGTCGATGTAAACTACGTGGAATTAGTAATGTTGGAAAAGACCCGACTAAACGGTAAAATATATGATGGGAAAGTAGTGAAATATTACCAATTAACCTAAAATCAGGCTCATCTGAACTTTCATTTTTCCAGCATCGTTCCGAGTCTTTTCGGGACCGATATTCTGGAACAACACGGTTGTTTTCAGGTAATCAAGTCTAAAATAGACATGCAGTGAGATCATAGAAAACGATATGAAGAATCGAAGTTTCTTTATTTCTACAAAAAATTGAATTACAAATATTGATGTGTTATACATATTGCATAACCTATTTAGATTATAGTTTAAAGCCAGTTTTCTATATATAAATAAATAAATTAATATACAGCTCGTCAAACAAAACAGCCAATGTATGTGGTAGAATATGTTGCCAATTGTTGTTTGTAAAAGTATGTATTCATTCAGCTGATGACTCGGTATATGTAACCGAATCAGCCAAATTAAGTTTGAATTGGTATTAGTGCACCATGTTGCCAAACGTCTGCAAATTTATTTAAAATAGTAGTGTATAATTAGAGGCTATAAACGAGCAAACGTTAAAAACTAAAATTCTAAGTTTATGTGGCATAATATGTCATATATTTTGACGATGTGCATTGATGATCTGACATTACATAAACCACATGGGTATCTAATAAAACTCTCAAAGAAAATTAATAATACTACAGTTCTAAATAATATGTCCAGAATGATTGTAGCCGAACCCTTCTACGCGCATCCATTTCTAGAAGTAAGCCGTAAAACTCGCTTGTAAACAGCCATGTTTACAGCGTCGCAAAACGCCGTTACCATTTTAATTAGACCACATGCCTTCCACTAATGCCTTTGTTAAGAAACGCAGATAAGATAAGGCAAAACGTAATTTAATTAATTTAGTAATCTGTACTCACGCGCCCATAAAGCCAAAATAACACAATTTAAACAAAGAGGGAGAACGATTCGTCAAAATTATTCCAATTTGGAGCGACCGGTCTGGGGATGAGCGGGCGGCGGCACGGTGAAGTCTCGTTCATTAAGCAACTGAAAAATGCTTTCGAATTACCGTCGCAAAAATTAAATTAGATGACGGATGGTTTTTCGTTTCCCATTTTAAAATATATTTTTCCGCGTAGAATTGCGCGCATTTTTAACGACACGGTAAATTGACAGAAAAGGGAAACTTCAACAAAAGAGACGAATATTATTTGAATTTGGGCTTAATTGTTAATATACTACGAATGAGAAATCCTATTCGATATTAAGACGAATTTTATATACATTGTATTAATTATATATTATTAAATCTGTATACTATAGTAATTATTGCAACTAATAAACAAGAAATTGCAGCCTTATAATTTTTTTGAGCACCATTTGCAATTGCAAAAATATGCAAAAACTTAATAAAAAACCAAGAAAGTACATCATTATCATTAATCCATTGCCGGCATTCGGGGAAACTTTCTACTTCTCACTATTAGCTTTTCACATTCTCAATGTGCTATTAGTGTCGAAGGTATTCGAATATTCTTCACTAAATCATAGCTACAAACGATTGGCTGAGACCGTTCTGACCTTGAACAATGTTAGTCTCCTATTTTTCTGTATGTTTCGTAGCTGCCCAGAAACTGTTGTAATATGCGTCTCTGGCGTTGTTCTTCAACCGTGCACTGTCGCATTTTAATAAATTATTTTGTCTTTTCCACACGCGCCATCCTAGGGAAATGAAATGTTTTTCAGCAGTAACAGGTCCATCGAAAAGCCCCCGGTCAATACTAGAATTAAATCCATATGTTTTTTAGTTAGCCCTAACCCTCAAAATAGCTGACAGCTCTCAGATAGCTGTCGGAACATTAGTTTGTGAATTATAGCATTTTGAGTGAGGCAACTTGTTTTATTGTGAAAAAAGGGATAAAAAGGAATTTCGCGTGTTGATAAAATATTGCTTTTTGAAGGGAAAAAATACAGTTGATGTAAAAACTTGGCTTGAAGACGAGTTTCCAGATACTGCCCAGTAAAATCAACCATTAAGGATTGGTATGCTAAGTTTAGACGTGGTGAAATTAGCACCGAAGACGGGGAATGCAGTGGACGCCCAAAAGTGGTTGTTACCGGCAAAAACATTAAAAAAATCCATAAAATGATTTTAAATGACCGTAAATTGAAATTGAATGAAATAGCATACACTCTAAAGATATCAACTGAACGTGTATATCATATCATTCACGAATATTTGGGTATAAGAAACCTCTATGCAAAGTGTGTGCCGCGCGAGCTCACTTTTACCAAAAACAACGACGAGTTAAAAAAATGTGTTTTACTATGGTAGGCCGGGGACTTTTCAATTAACCTGTTACATTCCATTTTCCTCTTCTCTATTGCTAAATCTCAAACTCCCGCATTTACTCTAATTGTATTTCGTTGAGATTTATAAGAGGAAACCATCTATAAAGTATCAGTGTATCTTGGCATTTTCTTTATTTGTTCTCAAACCATAAAGGTCTGCAATACGGGTAGATTGATCATGAAGATCACTCGTAGCTTTAACATCTGTATCAGCAAATATAGCACTATCAGACACAGTATATTCAGTAATAAAAACTGATAGTCATTAAAGAACAAATAATTAAGCCTGAAATTCTTCTAAAATCTTTTGTTATTTAACAGTTCTTTGACAAAGTTTGGTATGTCATTCTTTCTACCGAATCAAAACGTAACCTGTCCTGTTATCTGCTGCGGCCACTCATATTTATAATATTTCCTTCATAAGATTTGTTATACAGCTTTTTCTCGGATATAATAGATTTTGTTTTTCGTTGTGAGATGATCAGCAGTAATCACCCATCACTATTGACATTCTCTCGTCCCTGATATTATTTCTCCATATCCATATCCAAGTTTTCAGGAAAGCAAATTTAATGTCTAAGACAACCATTAGTTCTGAATTACTTATCATAGTACCTACGATAAGTTTAGAGTTATTGACTGTCATATTACGCCAACATCAAAGAATCTTCATCATTGCTTCACGCTTGAAAAACAATATCATTTTACAAGTAGTAGGTCCAACGAGAACTTTCTTCAGTTAAAACAAACCCAGTTTTTTCAGTTTAGTTTCTGATAAATCAGCAACATTTTCTACACAGATATTTAAAATAATGTCGATTTTTAGGAAAAACTCACGAATTGTTTCATTAAACCTAATTTTATGTATAGAGGAAGCTTTTTGGGGTCTATTCATATGTTATCTATTTCACGCATGACATTCTTCTTGTCAGATGTCATAGTTATTGTTTTATGGGCCAATCTTGATACTTGCTCTAGAACCGCAGAGCTCAAACTCGGATATGAATTATGGAAATTTTCTAAATCCCTTTTGTTAACCAAAAAGCATCGAGACTGTTTTAAACTTCCACACTGCACCTAATGCGCCTCATGAGCTGGTAAGTTTCCTTCGGGTGGGCTGAATGAGGTATTTCCATTATGTAATAATACAGATTTTAAAATTATTTTTGATAGTGAAATGTTAAAAAGCCAGGAACTGATGTATGATACGACGTTTTTATCGATCGAATCCATCTTTCTCCCAGAAGTTTGATTTCTCTAGTATTAGGTATGCTGGAAACGAAGTTAATATAAAAAAAAATTCAGGACGGCTGTATTTTTGAAATGTTTTTAAGATACTATACAAGCCTTAAAGCAGTTCTGCTTAACAACGGTGGTTTTTATGCTTCGATTTCATTCCATACAACTCAAAGAAACTTATAAGAGTTTGGAATTATGGTTGCGTGTTTCACAAATTAAAATATGAAGACCATTGTTGGAAAATGGAGCATTTCGTTGATATCAGAGTATTGTTGAACGTTTCAGAGAGACCTTCCAGATTGTTTCCATAACAGAAAATATACAAAAAAGAGTCTCCGTAGGAAAGTCTATTCTCTTTTATTTTAAGGTTATAGTTTGTTTAACATAGTTAGTCATTTTCAAATATAACACACCCAAAATATATAGATTACATCACAGAACCTAAAGGGCTCTTCAGATTTTTTATTCAGACCTGTGTTACACAACATGAGTAAATCATTTGGCTAATATATAAATCATGAAATATCAACAACAAAAAATCATAAAGATTGCCAAGTTAAACATAACGACGTAAAATCAAAGGAAGCTTTTTTCTCGGAACCCTATCCGGAATTATTGATATTTCCTTTTCGCTCGTCAGATGACAAAATATACGAGCTGAACCAACCCCAATGAAAAAAATGTTTAGTCATGTTTTTAATTAGTGCCGAAAATATAAACCGATCCGTTTAAACGTATTAGGCTAATTAAAGCGAGTCCATTAATTTGATTAAATTGCGGCCCCTTTGTGCAGTCTCGTCGTTATTTAGCGCCGGGTTGGGGGGAACTGTTGGGCGGCGATCACCTGAACGAATTTGCCAAAAACATTCCTGTAATTATTATTTTTAATTGCTATTCTATGTTCGGTACAAACTTAATTACCCGTCCAAATTAATGGCAACAAATTATTTTACACCGCCATTTTAGTTGCTAAAAATATTATTCTAACAGCTCAAATAGAGAGCGCCAAGAGAAATATTTGTTCATCACGTTGGTTATAATTTAATTGTGCAAATAATTATATTTAATTCATCCAGTTCATTAGTATGACAACATAATCCACCGTCATTTCAATAAATCAGCCAATGTATGTCATAAATCACGCCCAATATAAAATTATAAGATTTCTTTTAAACTCGAAGTATATATTTTCTTCTCGTATTACGTTAGTTACAAAGAGGCAGGATATTATCTGACGCGTCGGAACATGTATCTGAATCAATCTATAAAATTCAATTTTTGTTGGTACTGATCAACCAGGCTGTCAAATGCCTACATAATTCTCTAAATAGGATGTTACTGATAATGATTAGAGGTTATAAACTATTAAAAGTGTCAACCCAAGAGTCAAATTTGATCATCAGCAACAACGATGACGTGCTGACGTCATACATTTTTATGGCATATTTTGGTTGTTTTATTGGACGGGCTATGCTATAGTCTCTATAAATTTTAGTTCAGTTATCGACCTTTTTAACCGACCTCAAAGAACGATGAACTTCTAGGTTCGACGGTATATTTTTTCTTAGATATGGTCACCGATTTCTCCATCAATCATGGACCGATTTTCAAAATTATTTTTTTATTCGAAAGGGTGGACTTCTGAGGTGGTTCCATTAGATCCAAGTTATGATATAATGGTGGAATTTGGAAAAATCGAGGGTAACCCTCAAATTTCAAATGCACATATAAGGTTTTCGCACATTTTTCTACTTAAGATATTCACATATTTGGGTATAATGTTATTGCTGAACTGATGTGACGGAAGGCCAGAAGTCGTTCAGTGCTAAAGCCATTCATTTTGTTTTTTAACCACTAACCATATCATATGGGAAGCTATAGAAATATCGCAGGCAACTGCTTCTATGGTGTAGTGGTTAGAGCATTCAGCTAACACGCTGAGGTCACGGGCGGAGGGTTCGATTCCCGGCGTGGGCAACGACTTTTTGTTGTTCTAGTTTTTTTTTTTTTTTTTTTTTTTTATAATTATATACATTGTTACTAGTCGTTGCCGACTAACCTACAATTTGTCCTTATAATAGCTTAAATCTAGGTATATATCTAATAGGACTCATCAGTCCTACATAGTCTCTAACATAATAATAATTGTTTTAACACTTTGAGTTTTTTCTAATGCACCTCACTGCACTACACTACAACACACTACACAAGTTCAAATGGTTTGGTCCTTTTGAGTCTGCGTCCGGTTTTGGTGTTGTCCAAGAGTTGTAATACTTCGAAATTAACATGAGAGTGAAGTCTCTCCTCATGTCTCTTTGCAATTCTTTTAATTTCTTGATTGACAGTCGGTATCTGAAGATCTCGATGTAAATAAATGGTCCGGTAATATCTGGGTGCACCTACGATGCTTCTTAGGACTTTGTTCTGGAAAACTTGTATTAGATTTATGTTGCTTTTTGCGGAACATCCCCATAATTGTATTCCGTATGTCCATATAGGTTTTAATATTTGTTTATATAGAAGTAATTTATTATGTATAGTTAATTGAGATTTTCTTCCAATTAGCCAATACATTTTTCTATATTTTAACTCAAGTTCTTTTCTTTTCTTTTTGACATGTTCCTTCCACCGTAGTTTTGCATCAAGTGTCATTCCGAGATACTTAGCATTATTGCTGTATGGTATGACAGTGTGGTTTATGGTCAATGGTGTAAGCGCGGCCTGTTTATAGGTGAATTGAACATGCACAGATTTGTTTTGGTTAATTTGTATTTTCCAGATTTGGGTCCATTTATTTATAGCGTCAGTAGCCTGTTGTAGGTTTCGGGTTGCTTCTTCGCTATTGTTTCCGACAGCAAGAATAGCAGTATCATCAGCAAATGTAGCCATTGTAATGTTTTCGATTTGTGGTATATCACATGTATAAAGTAGGTACAGAATTGGCCCCAGTACACTTCCTTGTGGTACACCTGCTTTAGCTTCTTTTATTGTAGAGTAAGCTTCCTCTTGTTTCACTCTAAACATTCTGGCTGTGATGTAAGATTTTAATAGTTCGGTGTGTTGCTTCGGTAATATTTTCTGTAGCTTATGGACGAGGCCTTTGTGCCATACCTTGTCGAAAGCTTGTGCTACATCTAAGAATACAGCTGAGCATACTTTATTATCTTCATAGGCTTTTTCAATAACATCTGTTATTCTATGCACTTGATCAATCGTTGAATGTTTGGTAATAAACCCAAACTGGTGTGTTGGTATTAGGTTTTTTCTCTCTATAATTGGTTTTAATCTTTTCAAGAGGAGCTTTTCAAATACCTTAGCTATCATCGGTAACAGTGAGATAGGTCGATAAGCTTTTATATCATTTGGTGATTTTCCAGGTTTTGGAACCATTATTATTTCAGCCATTTTCCAAACGTCTGGGACATATTTCAGTCGAAATGCTGCATTGATTAAGTTAGTGAGCTTTATAATACCCTTTCTTGGCAGATTGTGCAGCAATTGCCCTGTTATTAAATCATAGCCTGGTGATTTATTTGGCTTGATGTTAGTTTTAATAACGTTGGTGACTTCTTTCGGAGTTGTTAATTGAATTGTCGAATTTTCGCCGTCTATGTCCGGTAAAGTATGTTCAATTTCACTTTCGTTTGGTTTGAAAGTTTTCTCTAAATGGTCAGCGAATGCTTCTGCTTTCTCCAGGTTGCTGCGTGCCCAACTTCCATGCATGTTTCTTATCGGAGGACTATGTAGACAGGATCGTTTTAGGTATTTAGTGGCTTTCCAGAGCGAGTAGTCTGTGTTCTTGTCATCTGTTAAATTTCGTAGATAGTTATTTATGGAATTGTTTTTAATTTCCAAAATTTCCCTCTTCAACCTTTGTGTTATGTTGTTTAAGATATTCTTATTTTCAGGTGTTCTATTTTGCTGCCATTTTTTCCGTAGTTTTCGTTTTTCAGCTACCATTTCCTTGATTTCTTTCGGGTAATTTATTCCTTTGGTTGAAGTTTTAATTTCTGGAGTGTTATTCCAAGCAGCCTGTTGGATGTCTGCAACGAATTTTTCGGTTTCATAATTTAATTGGTCTTCTGT
The DNA here is from genome assembly GCF_030347505.1 of Rhynchophorus ferrugineus. Taxonomy (NCBI): domain Eukaryota; kingdom Metazoa; phylum Arthropoda; class Insecta; order Coleoptera; family Curculionidae; genus Rhynchophorus; species Rhynchophorus ferrugineus. Next base: position 23,839,699 of record NW_027472581.1, on the reverse strand, counting down.
CTTAAGGGGAACATTTAGTTGAATTCGATTGTTTATTTCTTCAACAAATCCTTCCCAGTCTGTCCTCTTGTTGGTTAATGTTGGATTTTGTTGTTTTCTTATAATGTTTTCACTCAGCGTCAAAATCACAGGTGTGTGATCTGAACTTAAGTCAAAATTTTCTTCAACTTCCATGTAGTTAGTGGTTATGTTTCTAGCTATAAAGAAGTCTAACAGGTCTGGAGTTTTCTCTGGATCGGTAGGCCAATAAGTTGGTTTTCCTGTCGACATGTAACTGCACCCTAGCTCAGCAGCTGCTTTATGTAATTCATTACCTTTAGTTGTCGTCATTCTAGATCCCCATCTTGTATTTTTAGCATTGAAATCACCACCGATTATAAATTTTTCTCCTAGGTTGTTTAGAACATTCAAGTAATTTTCTTTTTTTTGGTTGTATCTTGGAGGGCTATATATGGAAGCTAATGTAACCCTGTATTTGCTAGATATAACAGTTACTGCCGTTACCTGATTTTCTGCTAAACTGAGTCCGGGTTCTTGATGATGGCATATATTATTTTTTATTATTATTGCACTTCCTCCTCTTGCTGTGTTAGCTGGATGAATGGTGTGGTAAAAGTAATATCCTCTAAATTTAATAAAGGATTCCTTTGTCAAATGGGTTTCAGATATTAAGCAAATATCTATTTTTTGCAATTCTAGGAATACTTGTAGGTCAGCGTGATGTTTCTGAATCCCATTAGCATTCCAAATTGCGATGCGGATGTCTTTACTTGCCATTTTTAGTTCTTGAGGCCACCGCCCTATTGTTTTCGAGTTTAAGTAATCTTTCAGAAAACGATTCAATAATCTTTTCCTGGTTGTCCAGCTTTGCTATAAGTTTCAATAGCAGTTCGTTGGTTGTAACGTCTTCTTTTTTTGTTTCTTTTTGAGCGGTTTGGTTTATGCTTTGAGCATAGGTCATTTCATCGTTGATTTCGTTGTACATTTTTGGTTGTTTATTTTGAGTCACTGTTTTTTGCTCTTTAGCCTGACTGATTTTATTTCTTCTCTCTTGGAATGTTTTCGCAACTACGCATCCTCTGTAGCTTGCTGGATGCGCTTCATTGCAATTCGCACATTTCGCTTTTGTTCCTTTGGGTTTTTTGCATTCTCCCGTGATGTGTTTTCCTGAGCATTTTACACACCTTGGTTCCCTTTTACAGAATTTTTGTGTGTGTCCATGTAATTGGCATCTCTTGCACTGTGGCACAAGATTTGCCTTTCTAAGAGGTTCTATTTTTACTTCGACTCCTAGAATTTGTTTAATTTCATAAATTGCTTTTATGTCCGTGTTATGTTGGAATGATAACATAAACAGTGGTAAAGGCTTCTTCTGGACAACTATTTCTCCATTGTTATTTTTATTTCGTTCTTTTTTCAGGATATTTGTGACGTCAGTACATTTAAGTCCATTTTTTATTAACTCTTCCACTATTTTAGTAGTTTTAGCTGTCGGTGGAAGCCCTCTTGCCATTACTTTAATGTCTCTGGTTTGCTTATCTTCATACGAGTGCCATTGTAATTTTAGGAATTCCAAGCACTCAGCAATTTTCGTAAAAGTTTTACGACATTCGGCGTTTAATTTGATTTGTCCATTGTTTAATGTTGTTGCTCTAAATAGTATATTATTTGTTTTCATTGTTTCATATAGCAAGTCAAAGTCTGTGACATTACTTACTATAATTGGAGGTGGTCTCGGCACTTTTATTTCTTTATTCAATTCTTGTGCTTTAATGGTTTTTGGTTGTTGTGGTGAAGCTTCAGGTGTGTAGTTTGCTTTTCGTTTCTTATTTCTTTTAACTGTTATCCAGCCTACTTCTTTTTGCAATTCTTCCTCGTCTGTTTCATAGTTTACAGGCAATTTGTTTTCAGTGCACTGGTTCACTACGGGAATGCTAGTTGGATTGTATGTGTTTTGGTTTTTTATTAGGAGTTGTAGTGCATCTAATTGTTTTTGCATATTTGTTAGTGCAATTTCCAGATTCCGTCGGGCTGTTTTTTCGTTAATATACGCATTATAGAGAGCTTGCTCATTTTGCGTTCTCTTATGGTTTTCTTGACAAAAGATTTGATTCTGTTGTGCCAGATAAGCTTCACCTGACGTTGAGGATTGTGTTTCCATCTCATTTAGTCTCTGGTTCTCTCTATTAATCATTTTTATTTAATGAATAGTTTAATTCACGTTTTTACAAAAATTTCAGTACCGGTATTTGTTTCAGAACCGTTATAACGCCGCATTTGTGGTACAGATGATGCACCTCCGACCCTTAACAGCCCCCAAAATTTTACCTTTGTTACTTTATTGCAGTGACCATCGTTTTAAACACATTTTCACTAAACATTTAACGCGCAGTTTTAACACTGTTATTGTCGTCACGGTTTTTACTTATTTTTTAAAATCGCATTTGTGGCACAGGTAGTACACTTTCAAATTTATTACACTGACCGTCGCTCCAAACACGTCTTTACTCTACGAAGGTCGAACGACAACTCTGTTGTTCTAGTTTGATTAGAACATTTATCAAATCACCTAGGCTAGGTAGCGGACCCCGGGGCCTGAAGCGATCCCTATTTTCATAATAATATTAAATTATTATTAAATTATAATAATAAAATAAATAATAAAATAACTGCATAATTTATTGAGTAATTTTCTAGTACTAAAAAGAGAAAAATAAAGTATTTTTAACAAAATATTGAACTCGCTAAAGATAATCAAACTTAGATTTTTAACACAATGTAAAGTTTTAAAATAAAATAAGTACATAATAATCGTTGTAATAACTAAATAAAAATAAACAAAACCTTATTTAACCTATCTACTACACGTATTTTGTATTCTACTATATGTAATACACACAATTTAGCTTAATACCTACCTAATCCTGTTTATATATTTACAATATTATTTTAACTACTACCAACTGATCAGTTTAAAGACGGTGCCTGGCCCAAACAATACAAAAATAATAATATAATTTTGTGACACATACACAACATTAAATTAAAAATCGGTCCAATTTTTTTGTTAAAAATATTTAATTTTTGTCTTTTTAGTGTTAGATATTTACTCAATAAATGACGCAGTTATTTTATTTAATATTACAATGGGTAGACCAAGTAAAGGTGCAGCCAGGCAATGTATGAAGAAAAATAGGAATAAAGAAACAATGATTGAAATTAAGGGCGCTTCAGGCACCCGGGTCCGCTACCTAGTCTAGATGATTTGTCTAGTTACTGTTCCCGTCGGGAATTGAACCCGGCACCTCCGTTTGGAAGCTAAACTCTTTAACCATTACACCATATAAGCAATTGTGTGCAATATTTCTACGACGTTATATAGGCTACAGTTTGTGTTTAAAAAGCAAACTAAATGGCTTTTGCACCGAATGATTTCCGATATTCAGTCACATCAGCTCAGCGATAGCGTTATACCCAAATATTTGCTTATTATAGATAAAAAATATTTGAAGACATTGTACGTGCCATAGTAAATTTGTCTCTTCCCCTCAACAGATACTAATTTGGTTCCAATGGGACTACCTCGGAAGTGTATTCTTTCGAATAAGAATAGAAAGTTGAAAATCGGCCCACAATTGACGGAGCAATCGGCGGACATACATTAATATATATATATATATATATATATATATATATATTAATATATAATATAATATATTTTTAGAATATTTTTCACCAAAAAAAATCTAATAATTACAATTACAAAATCTAATAATTACAGTTAAAGGAAGATATCTTGGCATTGATAAAGACGGACGGACAAAATATATACATATCTTAAATACACAATATTACAAAATAATTACCGTGAATTAAATAAAAAGGATTAGAGGTAAGCTACTTTGAAGTTACTTAACAATAAGATAAATCTTTTGATATTTGGAAAGCATCAAATAAGTCCGGTATAATGACACAAAGTCCGCCTTTTGTTTAACATCGTATTTTCAGAATTCGTTCTTTTTGAGGAGGATAATTAATACCTTGAAGGACGTAAACAAAAGATTTCTAAATAATGCTGGTAAAGTCGTTTACAACAACAGCAACTTTCTGTACAATAAATCAATACTGTTTGTATAGAATGTTAAATTCTATATTTAACTTCTTCAATAATATAGTATAAAAGAAAACTGACTTGTTTGGTTATTGATTGTATTTTATCTCTAAATATTACAGATGTTATTAAAACACTGAAACTATAAAACAATCAAAATAATTTATTACTTTTTATTTGTTACGGTTCTTCATCTAGAAGGGCTAGTTAACGTTGATTTTAGTAGCTCGGAGTCCACAGCATAACTTTTTGACTGTCTATTTTATTTCGGTTACGATATCGATTTTCTAGAACTATTATATTCCATGATTCTTATCCAAGTTGCTAGAAGAAGACAGAAATTGCCTTAAAGAAGTTAAATGAATTTTATCTCTTCCGTATAATTCTTATTCGATTTTAAAACATTTATTGATGATATAACTTAAAATACAAAATGGAACTATTAATATTTCAAATACAGACTGAAATAATTTTAAAGTTATAAAATTTGTTAAAATAAAATGTAAACGGTGAAGCATCGCTGTTATGAATATGATATGCTCCCAAACTATTTTCTACCATTATCAACAACGAAACGGATCAAAATTTTGAAGTCGTGCACTTCTATTTTTCCGCTTTCTCATTCAGTCCCTCTGAAGGAAACTACGAAAATCTCAATATTAAAATTAGCGTCCATGTATTTAACCGGCGATGACCTAGCCTTATTGTTATATTCGATGGTTTTGCCATTTCTCTTCATACAATAATACAAACTCTAATCATGGATTAAAACGTTCAAGCATTCAGAATTTGATTTTCGGTATTCCCTGTTTTTGTAGCTGATTTGAAGGATTCTACTACCAAAGCCCATAAAACACTTTTATAAACTTTTGGTGATACTGCTCCATCATATCCCAGTGCTTACTTGGTGTATATTATGAAGCCAACAAGGTGTAATGTATTATGACTTAATCGTTTCTCTAGAAGCTGATAGTGTAGATGTCTATTGATGTTATTTAAATAAATTAAACGACTTGTTCTTGCAAAAAAGACCTGCAATAGTCACATGTTGAGTGACTGAATGATAATGTTGCTGATCAAATACCAAATAGATCGGTGCAACAACTGCCAAATAGGTGGCTTGAAAGATGTAAAAAAAATGTTGCAAAGAATTACGCATTTTTTTATGGGCGTTGGGAACTCTTAACAGTTTAGTAATTGACTATTTTTTACTATTGAATGTTTCAGTCGCTACTTTCGGCCCGACTAGTCTCTATTTTTAACGATCAGACTTTGCCGTCCTAGCCTCAACCTTAAAAATATTGCGCCGAATTTATGCTTAAACTTATTTGTAATATATAGGTAGATCAGGTAAAAAAGCATCATTTTGATTCACAAATAGATAAGTAATTTTGACTGCACTTATGTTATCTTGGCACCTATTTGGTATTTTGATATTTTGATAGGTCTATTTGGATATGATATGTTGCTATTGTAAACGCCTAATTGTGTGAATAGTTTTTTCCTTCTATTGTTTTTTAGTGGAATTTAATATGTGTAATGGAACACGATGCATTTTGGTCCTTAATTGGTCTTTTAAAATTAATTAAATATGATAACGGATTAGTTTTCATTAGATAGTTAAATTTAGTAGGACTTTTTAAGAAGTTTCAATTATTTATTATAATTCAATACCTGTATATATTAACACTGAGCCAAAATGTAGCCCAATTTTTCAGAATATTGTTTGCATAAAGAAGCTAGCTAGTGAGGAATCTATTATTTAACGATTTTATTTAATTTGAAATAATATTTAATTTTCACTACTGCTTAGGCTTTCATATTTCTTATGATTATTCCAGTACTGTCAGAGCCATGAAAGATTAAAGACAATTTCTGCCAAGAAACGAAAAGGCTATATTCTGTGAATTCCATCACAGCACTTATACAATTCTAAGATAAAAAGATTCAACATTCCTCGTTTTCCACGAGAGGATAATTTTTAGCGTTTCAAGAAATAAATAATATTCCTAGTAAATAATACCAAGAGTTGTCGTTGTATTAATATATCTTCGAGTCATTAAATAACTTAAGGGCGATTATAAAGAGAAAAGCAACCTTATCAAACAGAAATCTCGAAACATATAATTCAAAGGGATAAATGAGTTTTACGATGAAATGCATATTATGCGGAAAGGGAAATATCTAATAACATTCCAAACTCAATAAATCGGCTTTTTTTGTCAAATTGTACCTGCTGAATACAAAAACTGCTGAAACAAAAAACAACGGATTTTTTGTAACACGTACAATTTTAATGTTATGATAAATTAAAGTACTATAAATAAATAAATAGACAGTATGGCAATTTTAAAACTTACATATTTATTTATGTTATTAATTTTATAGAAAAATAGTAATATATATTTACAAATAGACAATAAATTAAAATAACTCAGGTTAATGTGGTCAATGGAAAAAATGAGCCATGTATTCTGTAAGAAAATGACAAATTATTAACTTTTCGTCTTGTAAACACTAGAATCTTCTTTCATAACAAACCAGCAATAATTTGCTAACATTTTAACATTCAATCTTCCTTGGTAACGCTCTTCTATCTGTTTTATATCCTGGTGAAAGAGTTCACCTTGTTCACGCACCATTCCACTGGGTACACTTTTTCCAAGGTCGCGGCAGGAGCGACAGAGCCAGAACGTTAAAAATCAGTCGAATGAAACTAATAGTACCAAAAATACTAACTAAAAGTACATGACTGAAACAGTCGATACTAAATAATAACAAAATCAGTCGGACTAAAAATAGCAACTGAAAACAGTCGACTGAAACAGTGACTGACAAAAAGTAGTAAAATCAACCGAACCAGAAATAGCGACTGAAACAATCGATAGTAAAAAGTAGTAAGTTACAAACAGTCGATAGCCGATTTCGGTCGATAGTTCCCAACACTACTTTTAAGCGTAAATAGTATTCACACAATTACTAAGGAACGTGACGAATTAGACAACCATATAGTTACCACACAAACAATAGTTTTAACAATGGAATAGAGAAATTGTGTTTTACAGTGGATTCTTAATAAACGATACCCAGTTTTTTAGTTGTATTAATATATCTTCGAACCATTAAATAACTTAAGGGCGATTATAAAGATAAGAGCAACCCTATCAAATAAAAATCTCGAAACATATAATTCAAAGGGATAAATAAGTTTTACGATGAAACATACGCGATTACACGTTCCCATAACAATGAAACAGGGCAAACGAATATTACGCGAAAAGGGAAATATCTAATAACATTCCAAATTAGAAGTTACGGGGCCAATTTCAATTTAGTAGCGGTTGGTTGCTTCATTATAAATTTCATTTTCCGTTATTAAACACCCCGACCGGAGCAATTTGTTCATTAATGCGTTCTATATTTCATACAGTTCTAGAGGACCCGCACGGCCCGACTAAATCCAACTTACGGCCCCGGACTTGTCACAAATTATATTTATTTTCCGGCTTATTCTTTGACTTTGACTAGGACGCAAATTACCACAACAAAGCCTCTTCTTTAATTGTCGCCTCGGCCCGGCTTGCCGAATTAACCTTTTCGTTTACGAGGGTCGAGGGAGGGGATGGTGCTGCGGGCAGATCGCCGAGTGGTATAGGGATTAAAATCAAATTAATATTTTACTCTTTCATTATTTGAAGCGCGGAAAGATATTAGTGTTGGATTATTGTTAAAATCACACAAAAATATTTGTTATTTAATTTTGTATGTCCTTTTTTAATCTTGAAAAGTCAACATCGACAATTGGAGATAGATAGTCCTATATATTATAGACAATATATATATATATATATATATTAAAAGAAAACAAATATTACTTAACATATGATATAAAATTTCAGAGAGATATCTAACTGTATGTTATTTCAATCAAGAGTTAAAGGACCCTATCTCGCCACTTAAAAATAATGAACAAAATACAGGTTACTGGCGTGTTTAACATTTGGTAAACAGGTTTTTCACCTTGCCAATTGCTTGTATTCTAAATTTTTGTTAATATCGTAATTTACAAATATACACAATGTAATTACTATACGAACCCAAAAATATTTCACGACATTGTACAGAAGTACATTAACATATAACTAATGTCAACTGAAAATTCCCCGGCCTACCATAATAAAACAAATTTTTTTGACAAAATTGGTTTTTTTATTCAACATAATTCCCTTCAATGCTGATATAAACTGATTATAGCGACCCTCTAACTTTTAGATACTATTTTTGTAGTACGATTTGTCCTTTGCTTCAAAATAGGCCTCAGTTTCGGCGATCACATCTTCATTCGACGAAAATTTTTTCCCATCGATCATTCTTTTGAGATTTGAGAACAGCAAATAGTCGCTGGGGGCCAGATCTGGAGAATACGGTAGATGGGGAAGCAATTCGAAGCCCAGTCCATCGTTTACAACACTATGTAATTATCGTTGTTGATGGTCCTTCCTTTTTAGGTAGTCAATGAAAATTATTCCATGCGCATCCCAAAATAGAGACGCCATAAACTTGCCAGCCCACTGTTGTGTTTTCCCACGCTTTGGAGCGGGTTGATCGTATGTAGTCCACTCGGATGACAGTCGATTGGACTTCGGAGTGAAATGATGGAGCCATGTTTCATCCATTGTCATACATCGATGCGAAAACTCGGGTTTAATACGCTTGATTATCTTCAAACACTGCTCCGAACCATCAACTCGTCGTTGTTTTTGGTCAAAAGGAGCTCGCGCGGCACCCCCTTTGCACAGAGCTTGTTCATACCCATATATTCGTGAATGATACTGAACGTGTACATTTGATATCTTTAGAGTGTATGCTATTTTATTCAATTTCAATTTACGACCTTTCAAAATCATTTTGTGGATTGTCATTTTGAATGTTTTCGTCGGTAACAATCTCTTTTGGGCGTCCACTACTTTCACCGTCTCATTTCACCATGTCTAAACTTAGCATACCAATCCTGTATGGTTGATTTTCATGGGACAGTGTCCGGAAACTCGGCACCAAGCCAAATTTTTGCTTCAACTGTATTTTTTTCCTTCAAAAATAATGTTTAATCAACACGCGAAATTCCTTTTTATCCAATTTTAACAATAACAAAAGTTGCTTCACTCAAAATGCTATAATTCGCAAACTAATGATCCGACAGAGGGTTAGGGCTAACTAAAAAATATATGGATTTAAATCTAGTTGCGCCATCTATGTGTCAGGCCGCGGACTTTTCAATTGACCTGTTATGTTTATGAAAAAAGTGAGCTCATTGGCTATGGATACTTTCGCTATAGAACTCTTATAAACAGAGTAATATATAATTAAGAAAAATCCGAAAACAATTGTATATTTTCTCGCGCTCTTAGCTGGTTTTGTTAAATATATGATGTAGAAAAGAGGAAGAATAATTATTGCGGACGCTGTAATTTGTATCGAAGCTGTTCAAAATTGTATAAGAAACCAGATAACTAAATAAAGTTTCTTTCTTCTCTTTTGTTCCAAAGCCATAAGTGGTGTTATTAAATCCGTCCTGTCCTCAATCATAAGTGATTCGTAACAGATTTTGCTAAAATATTGCGTAGTTGAAACAGAATTTTAAAATGTAACAACGTATAAATCAGTAAAGGTTTTTATTGACATTGTCAGCTTCTAAATTAATAATTTATTTAACTGGAAACTTATTTTATATGTAACCTGCCAAACAAATATCCTCTAAAATTAATTTACTGATTATATGTAACACTTTTATATCTATAGGTTTACATACTCGATTATTTCCTTTCGCTTCTGTTTTATTTTCAGTTTGTTTTTATTATACAATAAACTCTGTTAAATCCAAAAATTATAATTATGGAAATTAATATTATTAAGCTTGCACTTTCGATGACACCCATGTAAATTATTTCTATTTCATGTATTACATGTTGTATGTACTTAAATGATCACTGTTAATATTATATAATTTTATATAATTACAAAATAATAATAAACAATATAAAATAAAATTCTATCTAGTGTCCTTTATCGATATCCATCATTTCCGTACGGAAGCATACAAATTAATAAAACAAAACAATCGGCTCCTTATGAGGTTTTCATATTATTTTATGAAACTTTCACTCAAATGTAAGCCGAATTATTAATAACCGAGCCGAACTATTCTCGCGCGATGTTCCGGCATTTATCGGAGATCACTTTATATGGTGTCTATATTAATATTGGTGTACCCTCGAACCTAAAACTGTCTATAAATTCTATATAAAACTATATAAAACTTTTGAGAAAGTGAGATCAGTCAAAAATTTTTCGATTACGCGTTTTAGACCGTATATCCTTCAAATCACAAAAAAAAAACGGGGATTACAAACCGAGATCCGATTTCGGATCTCACCTTGTAAATCGGATCTCGGGTTGTACATAGTTTATCAAAAACGTATCCCGTCATGTATTACAAAGATGTTAGCAAAGATATTACACCTTGTATGGCACTGTTTCGGGCATTTTACGCCGAAGGCCCAGTAATAATTGAAGAGGCCAAGTAGAAAAAATTGGAACAAAGCACAGCTTTCGGCACCATATTATCCGGTCACATATTGAAAACTGCAGTTTTTTTTCACATGAAATGTCCTAATCCATTCGTTGTTTTCAGCATTTTTTTTTTTTTTGGTCGATAACTTGTTCCGGTTGATGACTGATGGCCCGGCGGAATATATCTTATTGTTTACGAAATAAAAGTTATTTCGATTATTGGCTTTCTTCGAAAAACAAAAAGTGGTAAATCCATTGTTAATCGCTAGTTACAATACGCCACGGAAAACTTTTTTTTGGTCAACAATGAAATCGCAATGTTGAACCTTTTCGAAATGTCATTTTTAGTTAATTAGTGTGGCAACTATTTTCGTCTTAAAGCACTTGATTCATCAATTATCTAAACTTAAGTTCTTTCAGAGCCTTAACTGAAATCCTAAACCGACATTCGGGATATAACTGAGCAGCATGGCCATAAGTTTCTAAAAGTGTTTGATAGGCTACATCTGCAGATTTATTCAAATTATACAAAAAAGGTAGTGAATCGCTAGAATACAATTTTGAAAGTTCCATGATTAGCGTCTACATTGAATACTTGGAAGAGGAAATGTATTATTTCATACTTCGCATACGCATTTTCGCTAATAGATATCGCTGATTAAAATACGTGGAAGTATCACCTTTTAATTTTTTAGGTCTACTTATCATCGTGTGTTTATTCAAGAATTATTTTAATTGGACTCCTCAGTTATAATTACTTTTAAGGACTTCAATTTTGCTTCACAAATTGTACATTCACTGGGTCATTAAATTTAATGCTGATTATATTTTTTGGCTTTGTCAAGGGGTGCGTTGCACCAATCCTATTTAATTGCTCTGACACCTCACTTAGTAAATTGACTTTGAAGAAGGGCCTGTTTAATTTTTCATTTAAGTGATCTTTCATGTCTTTGTAGTTTTTGATTCACCCCATAAAGAAGCTAATTATGGTAAGTCAAGGAGTGGTTCGAATAAGGCATTGAATATTTATACAGTCACAGGGCTCATAAAAAGCTTTCATAAAAAGTTCAATGTACCGTTTAACTACTTAATTAATAGTTACTTTCTGACAGACTAATATATAAATAATAGGTGAAAAATTTGGGAAAGATCTTGTAAATTTTCCTGATCCAGATCTTATTAATTTAGTTTGAAACTTTATCTTATATAAAACGACATAAAATGCAAATGTTCCACAATTGAAAACCATCCCTTGGGTTATCGGATTGGATTTTATTGGTCATAAATAAGAGATCAAATGGATGATTCTTCCTACGAGATATTTTATAACATTAAGTGAATAAAAGCAAGGGAAGTAATTTTTTTCTTCATTTAATACTACATTAATTAAGTCGTAATTTTATTATAATTTTAATGAAGTTTGTCTGACAATGTACAATGTACTTTGGTAATAAGTTATTTTATAGTTTCAATTTCTAGTTTTACAATTTATCATTAACAGGATGGTTAAAATTATTGTGACTTCTGAAATATATCTGAAGTATTCAAATTATAAATAATTTGAATACTTCAGAAGATAATCTTTTAGCTTTGTTTGATATCAATAAAAATACATTATTTCATTTTTTTGCAGAGAACTTCGTTACACCAGCCCAACCTCTAGTAAATGAAGGTAAGTATTTAAAATAACCATAATACCTGTGAATGTATTGAATCTGTAATTATAGATAATGAAGAGGAAGAATTTGATGAAGAAGAAGAGGAAGATGAAAGGCCGATTTATAATGAAACCAACTTTAAATTTGAGGATTTCACTAAGAGGTACACAGACATAACCGTTTCCCTTTGAGATAACATAAATTATTTAATAAATAATTTCAGATTGCCGCATCCGAAAATCGTAAGAGCTTGCGGTCTAGCTTTGCAACAGTTTGAGAAGAATTCGGTTAATACAAACCACTGCATCGTAAAATTGCTGCACCGGATTGCTTTTGACTGCAAAATGTTTATAATGGTTTTCCAACTAAGCATCTTCCGAACTTTTCAGAAAATTTTCGCCCAACAAGATCTACCCCAACATAAGGTAAGCAATTTAAAGTTGTCTAAAATTTAACGTCTGAAAGCTTAAGTCAAAGTAAAACAGAACTGTTATAGTATAAGGAAGCAGTTTAGGAAATTATACAATAATTTCTTATATAATATATTTGCGAGGAAATAGTATTGGATTAAAGGTCTATCACTATTTTAAAATGCTTATATGTAACTAATTAATAAGGTATACGAATTAATTTTGTGATAATAAAGAATATTTATATAGTTTTTTTATTGTAAGAATGATATGCCTTGTCTAAAGATTAATGAAGTATTATTTTTGTTTATATAATATATGTAAATTCATTCTGAGCATTACATAAGCATTGAATGTTTATTCGAGAAAACTTAAACTTAAATGTAAATTGTAACTTCCAATTACAAATGATGTCTGATTTTTATGGTCGTTTGTTCATAGTATTGCAATTTAATTTTTTAATATTTAATAATTTTTGAAGAAGCATAATCATCAAATCGTCTTTTGATTGCCCAAAATATGGTCAGCAGTTTAACTTTTGCTGATTTGAGCGATGATGACAGTGACCAGCAATGAAAAAAATATTTATTTAATGAAATCGCATTAACTGATTTATGAAAATGTATTTATTTTCATAGTAAGGTCGAAATTGATAATTTATTTGATAAAATATAACCAGAAAATAAAGCAATCTGCCATGATATAATTCCCATAAGGGACAGTTACATTACTGTTCAGTGGTGGATGGCACAGGGACTTCAGAACAAATAAAAAATTTTGGTATATCTATATCCATCATTATTTGAAGAAATCTTATAACAAGCCAAAACTCAACAGTTCAAAAAAGTCCCTAGCGTGGATATGTCGGTTTATTGAACAAGTACTCTTTTAACACATTTTCTGTATTCTGAATGAATTTTATGAAAAATAATTATATACCCCAAAAATATTATATGTTAAAAATAATAAATACTTTGAAATACTTTTTTCAAAATTGGTAGTCATCCCAGTTGGTGACTCAGTATTGTTTGTTGATGATATATAAACTATGTGAATTAATTTTGAAAGATTATTGAGCAGTTGAATGCTTCATTGGATTTTTATTCACTGACCAACGAAATGCCCTTTTTATTATTTTTAGTTTATTATGGGATACCTTAGCATAATTTCCATCCGGCTATATATTTTTGGTTAATAACCCATATGTACTGTTAAGTACAAGAATTTGGTATCCATGATATTTGAAATGTCTTAGGAAGTTTTATTAGAGCTTGGGTGTATAACTTAATTTTTACGTATGATAATTTTTAACGAATTTAGTTTTTATAAAAACGTAGCAGCATGCTTAATTATGTTATTTTTTTCCTGTGATCTCACACTCTTTGTAACATACGAACTATTTTAATGAGCTATTTATTCACTAAGCCACAATGAGTTGACTCAAACAAATATTTTATGGATTGGAATAAGTTTGCGGCTAGAAGAACTTCCCATCCCAAGTCTGGTCAATTTTTAACATGCATGATATATTGGATAGCCTGCTTCGTACAAACGAATATTAAAGTTTCACATTCTTGTAGAAAATTGTTTCTATTAAACTATATTTTGCATTCTAAATATATTCCATTCAAAATATACTTTTACTCCCAGTCACAGTTTCCCACAAATATATTTTTTATCTTGCCTGATAATCAGGGAAAGCACGTGCCTATCGTACATTAACATCTTATATTGGAAACAACTTGCTGCATCCCACATGGTGCAGATGCGTTTAAACAGTTGTTAGAGTGATACCTAGCCGAGCTTGTACTTGTTAATATTTGGGTTTGCATTGAATCTTAAATCATAGGAGCTTGCAGTTAAACAATACATGCCATTGGCATGTGGAGCTACTCATTAGGATCTTCTAAAATATTCGTAGTAATAGTAACATATAAAATACAACGTCGGTACCAAGAACACCACAAATTGATTCAACATCAGTGTATAAAAGTAGTATTCTTCGCTGGCATTCGTATAAAATATATTGTCTAAAAAATAATCATCGAAAAGCTGTTTTATTTGAGGTTGTGTAATTCACTTAAACGTGTTGTACGTTATTATAAAATCTGGCATCCGGTCCTTCACAAACCACAAAAGCTTACAAAAATATATTTATTTCAAATACAATTTTAGGCTCACTAGAATAATGAAAGGTTGCAAACTAAAATGATGCATATCATAAATAATATAAATTTATTGACTATGATCAAAATTTTTTAGCTGAAATATTAAAATGCCATATAATAGGTCGGGCAAAAGTCCTGCTACCATTTTGATGCGCGCCATCTTGGTTATGTGATATTTAGCTCGGTTTCGCTTTAACCATTCTGTTGTGTATACGTCCATATTTTATTACAGAGACGAGTTGAGTACAATAAAGCAATCCTAAGAATGTCTGGTGAAATTGAAGATTTTGTGCCTAAATTGATAATGAGCGATGCAGTCCATTTTCTTGTCAGTGGCCACTGCAATAAACAGAGCAGTCGGTTTTGGCGAACACAGGATCCTCAATTAATTCATGCATGCACTAAAAACAACTGTATGGTGTGGTATTCATGGTGGAAAAATCATTGGTCCCCATTTTTTTGAAAATGACCAAGGTGTTGCATTTACTGTTACTGCTAAACGGTACCAAGACATGATTCGAAATTTTCCTGTGCCTGAAAATGAAGAGCAAGGACTAGAGGGCTGTGGTTTCAGCAAGACTGAGCCAAATCACACACATAGCTTCAACAGTTCAATTATTGAATGATGTTTTTCCACTAAGACTAATTTCGTGAAGTGGTGATTTAGCATGATCAGACAGATCTCTGGATTTAACAACACCAGACTTTTTCTTATGGGTTTTTTAAAATCAAAATTTTATGTGAATGAGCTCCAAACTATTCAATCAATATCTTATAGACAATATTCGTCACGAAATTGAAGAAATTCAATCTCAGATATTGCAGGATGTCATGAAAAATACCTTAAAAACAGCCAAAACTTGCATAGCGAATCGCGGTCACCATTTAGCCGATATAATTTTTAAGAATCGGAACGAAAAAAAAAACGTAAAGTCCAAATAAACTTTTTATAAAAACTATACTATAATTTTTTCTTTGAGAAAAGTTATAGGCCAACAAAATGGTAGCGGGACTTTTGCCCTGTTATTAAAGCGATTGTAATTACGTAGAAAATATTTTTACGACCTAATTCCCATACCAGATCCCCGAATGACATTTCTTAATCTGACTGAACCACCAGACAAAAAAAACGGCTTACGGAATCATCGAATATACATTACCGTCCCCGAAATTTTAATCTTCGACCGACCAGACGAATCTCTCCACGATCTGTTCGAAAATAGTCCCCCTTTTTATATACATTATCAAACTACGCTGCCCGCACACTCACACACACGGTCAAAAAATAACAAACTCCACCTCAACCGATAACCTTTTCCACCGAGAACATATTTAAATCAACCATAAGAAATTCTAATGCCCACATCCGCGCCGAACTTTTGAATCTCATTTTTTTGCAGCGTTATATGCTCCGATAGAATTGGGGTCAACAGTTCTGGAGGCTCTCTTAACAGTCAATATTTAAATTTGTGTCGCCTCCGTGGGCTTTATTGAAGTTTTGAATATCTTTTTCACTTTCGCTTTTGGGTTTTATTACTATCCGCTGCGGACGCTGAATGCGGGCGGTCCCGGTAGTTTGCCGGCAATAAGTGCGGTTCGAAGGGGGGCCGAGGGTGAATTTTAGGTTTACAGATTATGAGTCCGTTGCCGGTCAAATATTTATGATGTATCTCACCCTTCTTGGAATATTTATATCCGTCTTGAATAGGGCGGTCATCTTGCGGACCCCAATATTTGGTTTAAATGCCCTTTATATTACGCTAGGACTTTCATATTAAAAAAAATTATGACGTCACTCAATAAGTGTCCACTTTGGCATATATATGGCATATTGGCAGACCTTCAGTGGATATGCATTTCGTGTTGTCATTCTTTTATTAATCTCTTAGATCTTTAACATTCTGCCCGTGGGAATTTTTTATGATTTCCGTTATACAATTTAACTATACTGACATGTAGAAGATCGCTTCAGTAAGTGATCTGCTCTACAGAATTATAATCTGAATCTTATTCTATTATAACTTATTTTAGTCTACACTAACTTACTCTAAAGATTATTATCTGACTCTATGTATCTATTAATCAGTTCGTCATCGAGCGCCTTTAACTGTTTGGCGAGTGCATTGGGATACACCAATAGTCTTTCAGAGTACTTTGCAATAACACTTTGAATCATATTCGTTATGAGTTCTAAGGGGATATCGGGCTGTATTAGTTTCTTGGAGACGTAACATGGGGCATCGACGATGGCTCGTAATACTTTATTCTGGAACGTCTAGGGATATCGGGTGTTTTATTTGCAAGTACTATCTTATAGTTCAATACTATAGGTCCAAATGGGCCTAAGTATTGACTTATACAGCAAAACCTTAATATCTGAGGATAATTTAGATTTACGTCCTGTCAGCCAGTACATTTTGTTTATGTTCTTTTCCATGTTAATCCTCGATCAGAATGCATTTCCAGATATTTAATATTGGCTACTTAAGTGTTCATAATTATTCATTTTTGCTAGTGGACGGGTCCTTCTACAAAGAGGGAATGTCGCATGGGTAGATTTTGCCTCATTTTCTTTGATACTCAATGTCT
Organism: Rhynchophorus ferrugineus; assembly: GCF_030347505.1. NCBI lineage: Eukaryota > Metazoa > Arthropoda > Insecta > Coleoptera > Curculionidae > Rhynchophorus > Rhynchophorus ferrugineus. The sequence goes on along the minus strand of NW_027472581.1, from coordinate 23,822,193 downwards.
TAATACACCATGTCAGCTACAATTTGACTTTGTCTAGATGAAGTTGGAGGTTTCTTGTGGCTGTTGCTGGATCTTCGTGTAATGATGAGACTGATCTGACTGATGAGCTGTATCGTCAGCATATGTTGCAACAGTAGTGTTTCTTGAAGTCGGTAAGTCAGCTGTGCACAAAAGATATAACAATGGACCAAGGACACGACCCTGCGGATCACCTAAATATTTTACATGTAGATCAGTGTACTCGTCATCCTGTTTGACAATAAAATGTCTGTGTATGAGGTATGATTTCAGTAGTCAAAAATTCGTGTTGGGCAAAAGCTTTTTTATTTTAACCTGCAATCCAGTATCTAAAGCTTGAGATATATCGAGAAATGCAGTGGAGCAGTTTTTTTATCATTTAGGTTTTTGTTAATTTGTTTGACTAATTTGTGTATTTTTTGTTGTCGTTCCGTGTTTATTACAAAAGCCAAGTCTGGAATAATATTTCTGTCTATGTGTCTCTGAATGTATAAATTTTCAATAACTTTTGAGATCACAGGTAAGAGGCTTATAGGAGGAGACGTCTTCTGATTTTTTCCCTAGTTTAAGAATCATAATGATTTGAGCCACTTTACAAGTGCTAAGAAAGTAATGAAGTCTTAATACGGCATTAACTATGAACGTTATTAACTTGATGCACTTTTCTGAGGGCTCTTTAAAATTCTTCCAGTAATTAAGTCAAAATTGTTGACATAATCCGCCTATTCACTTGTTGATTGAAATTGTACGAGGAGTAAAAGCATCGATAGATTTAATATCTTTATTTACTCGTTACTAAGACTAGCAAGGTCAGTGCAAAGACTGATGGAAAATGGGATTAAGGCTATTAATTTCAAAAAAGTTCTCTTTTTGAAACGAGATATTTTTTAATTTTTATATATTATAACTCGTACACATCACATATCATACTATACAGCTTATCATTAACGTTACGGCTCAACTTGTTTTCTTACTTTTTTGTGGGTACTAACACTATAATTTAGATAGTGATACTGAGCTCAAGATATGTTTATGAATACACATATTTATCATTAATACATATAAAACCTATATGTAAAAGTCTATTGTTTTGTTCTGTCCACCTATAAATTAGTTTTAAAGGATTTTTTTAATTTAAGCTTTAACTTATTGAGCTTTATTGTGAAAAATCGGTACAATGTACTTTACTCAAGGTATCGTTCATCAATAGGCGCTACATTTTATCATCTACCAGACAATTAGGGATTACATCTTGAAGGAATTATGTATCTATTTGAGGCTTTCTACGAGTCGATCCATATTTTAGTATCTTCATGAGTAGGAAACCGTTGCTCAGACAGGTTACGACTGATATGTCGCAAACAGTACTACCCAGAAGGAATAAGGTCTGGAAAACACTTCCTTCACTAACGCCCATAGGTCAACATGCGTTGTTATGCCGAAGAATAACATTTTATTATATGTATTTGCTCGTATTCCGGCCGTTTTTCGCGCAAAATTCGGCTGAAACGCATCCGTATATACTGCCAACAGTTCTATATATTTTTCTTGCGTTTTGCATGGATAATTCATCGAATAATGCCTTGAAATCTTCGTCTTCAATTTTTTTTTTAACGTCCCGAATGCTTTTTGTCTTTGATGTCAAAATCACCAGTTGTAAAACGTTGCAAGCAGTATTCACATATTGAAATCGATGGAGCATGGTTGCCATAACCTGCACACAGCTTTCGATAACCTTCACATAAATTCAGTTTACTCGGTATACATTTTTTCACACTTACATATGAACGAAATTACACATTAAAAAAAGAAATTTAAGAAAATTAAAGGCTGTCAGTGAGGCTTTAACATAAAGTTGGTTACAAATGTACCCAATGCGATTAACACACACTAACACAATCTGTTGTGATTCCATCAAATTTGATTTATAGGCTTATAATACATTAAAATATTCTTTATATAATTACTGCAAAGTAAATATGTACAATTATATACAATGAGACATTGAATGGAAGGGATACAATAAACTTAAAATATATCAAAACCAATATGAACTGAACTAAATGGCACCGAAAAATGTGTCATCGACATTTTTTGTCTTCATTTAGATCGGTCATCTAGTTCAAACAGTTTTGGCTGATGTGGCATCGGTGTTGGAAAACGGATATATGGGTATTTAGGTTTCTAAAAATTTTGAAAAAATTTCTTCAATGATTCGTCATCAAATAAAGAAAATGTATGTTTGGCTGGTTTTTATTAGGTTGCACTTCGTTTATATATTAAAGATGATCGTGGGACTTTGTATTCGTGTTGACTTCCATCTTACCTTCCTTTCCTATAGTTATGGAAATAACTTACGCGATATCTGTGACTACGCCATCAATTGTAAATCTTTCAAAATTAATTCACATTTTTATATAATCAAAGACACTAGAAGACATGCTCTAGGAACTATGCATCTAGAGTTTATAACTAAAATGAATATATAGTCCGTTCAATAAAACAGTGAACTCACGTCATCTAAATTTCTGGCCTCAAAATGTTGCAATGTTGTCGCATTAACTTTGAGTTGTATTCATTTTAATGCAAATACTATCTCGGTTATATTCAAAGTAATTGATTTGAGACGCAATCCGTTTCTGAGTTATATATATATATATATATATGTATATATATACCGTAACAAGCAAAGCATCGAAACAACGTTTGCCAATGAATTACATGTTCGATCGTACCAGACAGCAGTGCATCTCGTTTTAAATGGATTAAAATGAGGTGGAAAATATATGCCTGATAAAAGTATTTACAAATTATGATAAGCAATACGTTGCGACATAATGATGCTGATCAGTTCACTGATATTTTGAATAGACTAAAACAATAATGGAAATAGATGAAATCACAAATGTACAATTAAAAACTAGTGAATTTACCAAATTCGAGTATATCTTAATCTAAAAACTAAAAGAAAATTATGTATATATTTGAAAAAGTCGCAAAGGAATAAAAGAATCATTTTATTAAGGTTTAGTATATAAAGAACGGAAGAACGCACTATTTTTAATTTTGGTTGAAAATAATACTGCAATAAACCTTTAATTAAGAATGTTGGTATTGGAATTGATATATTTTTTTAATTATTAATTTCTTATTAGTTCTTTATTTTTTAGTGCTAAAATAACGTAAGTGAAAAATGAAGTGCGTGAAATAAACAATGTATTTATTTTATTTTTTTTATCCTCTGGAAGTAAATTAAATAAAATATTAAAAATTAAAAAATGGCAAACAATAGCGATTCAACCAAATCACCTGCACACTTTGATATAAGATTAGAACAAACAGCAATAACGCAAACTCCACCATCAGAATGGACTACAGTCGTTAACAAAAAACGATTGAGAAGTCCAGAAGAAGAAATCGCGAGGAAACAAACAAGAATCAGTGACTATTGGTTGCAGAAACCGATAGAGACAAAAAACAGTTTTAGCAACCTGTCGGAAGAAATTGAAGAGAACATACAACCAAGCCCTGAAAAAGTTGTTCCCAAACCACCACCAATAACAGTCTATAAGGTAGGAATAATAAAAAACATCCATGATTTATTAAAAACCATTACTACGAACTATACAATTAAAACAGTGAGCTATGAAACAATTAAAATCCAATTGTTCGAAGCGGATCACTTTAAAGTTCTTATAAAAGAATTAGATGAAAGAAACACCCAATACCATACATTCAGGCCAAAATCCGAGAGAACATTTAAATTCGTACTAAAAGGATTACATCACGGGACGGACTTTAACACCATCAAGGTAGCACTAGCTGAAAAAGGCCACGAGGTCGTAAATATTCACAATATACGACATCACACGACAAAAAAACCTCTGCCTATGTTTTATATAGACATAAAACCTAATGGAAACAATAAGGCGGTGTATGAAATCACCAAATTGGAAAATAATATTATTAAATGCGAACCACCACATATAAAAAGAATTATACCACAATGCACAAGGTGTCAAGCGCACGGGCACACAAAGACTTACTGTCGCAAATCATATAGATGCGTAAAATGTGCAGGAGAACATAAGACAGGAGATTGTACTCGTAAAGTTCGCGATGAAAAAGTGAAATGTGTCAACTGTAACGGAAATCATCCAGCGAACTACAAGGGTTGCGCAGTTCACAAGCAACTACAGCAGAAACTCTATCCTGCCTTAAGGGAAAAAAGGCATCAACAAAAACAATCCACTACTACCAATTTACCACTACCCACCAGAACAAGTCAACCAGACATAACTTATGCCCAAATAGTTGAAAATGGTTCAGCACAAAAACGAGAGACAATATCTCAACCTACTGAAACTAGCAACATCTCAAGATTAGAAAATATGATGGCCAAACTAATGGATCAAATGAGTACGATGCTTGGTCTACTCACAACCGTCGTAAGCAAACTTGCCTAATGCCTGAAACCAATAGCTACAAAATCGCCGTCTGGAATGCCAATGGGCTCCAACAACATGCCAGGGAACTAAAAATGTTCGTAATTGAACAAAATATTGACGTTATGATGGTTTCCGAAACACACTTTACGGACAAAAATTATATGAAAGTTCCTAAATATAAGCTTTATCATACAAATCACCCTGATGATAAAGCACATGGAGGTACAGCCATAATAATTCGAGATGATATAAAGCATTTCGAAAAAGAAAAATTCCGCAAAGACTACCTGCAAGCCACCAGTATAACCATAGAGGAAGCCCATGGACCATTAACAATTTCTGCGATTTATTGCCCACCCAAACATAACAACAAGGCAGAACAATTTCAAGAATTCTTCCGTACACTAGGTAATAGATTTATAGCAGGAGGAGATTATAATGCAAAACATTTAATGTGGGGTTCAAGAATAATAACCTCAAAAGGTAGAGAACTGCTCAAAGCCATAAGGATAGATAACTTACAACATATCTCTACTGGTGAACCAACATATTGGCCTTCAGACAGAAATAAAAAACCAGATACAATAGATTTCTGTATTACAAAAAATATTGATCCAAAAAAGTGTCAAGCAGAATCATGTTTCGACCTGTCTTCTGATCATTCACCAATAATAGTAACAATTTCTTCAAAAATTACCATCAAAGATAAACCCCCTTCTCTGTGCAATAATAGAACTAACTGGCCCTCATTTAGAGAAAACTTAGACCAAAATATCTCTCTAAACTTACCGTTACAAACTGAAATGGATATAGAAATAGCAGCAATAAATCTTACAAAAAATATACAGGAGGCAGCATATTCCGCGACTCCCAACATTGAAACATTTCCAAGAAAAAATACACATATATCATGTACAATACAGAAAAAGATAGCAGAAAAAAGAAAGTTACGACGAAATTGGCAACAGCAAAGGACTGAAGAGAATAAAAGAAAATTTAATAGGGCCATAAAAGAGCTGAGAGATCTAATCCAAATCGAACAGAACCAAGGCATTCAAGAATACCTAGAAAACTTGACATCAACTGAGGCTACAGACTATTCGTTGTGGAAAGCAACAAAAAAGCTTAGGAGATCCCAGCAGCATAACCCACCTATTAAAACAAGCGAAAATAATTGGGCGAGAAGCAATAAAGAGAAGGCCGACATTTTCTCAAAACACTTAAAAAATGTTTTTAAACCTTCCCAGTCTCAGCTACATAAAGATGACGAAAATAAAATTACTAGCTTTCTAGATTCGCCATTTCAAATGGATTTACCGCACGAGAAATTAACGGTCAAAAAAGTTAAACATACAATAATGAGAGAGATTAATATTAAAAAAGCTCCTGGTTATGACTTAATTACTGGCAAAATTTTAAAAGAACTATCAGAAAAGGCTATAAAACTATTAACATATATATTTAATGCTATGCTACGAATTAATTACTTCCCTAGTATCTGGAAAGTAGCTAAAATATTAATGATACTTAAACCAGGAAAAATACCAGAAGATGTGACCTCCTACCGACCTATAAGTTTATTACCAATAATCTCGAAAGTTTTCGAGAAGTTATACATAAAAAAACTAAACTATATAATAGAAAAAAGAAAAATTATTCCAGAACATCAGTTTGGCTTTCGCAATAAGCATGGGACTATAGAACAAGTGCATAGACTTGTAAACCAAATAAACGCTGACCTAAATGCCAAAAGATATTGTTCGGCTGCTTTCCTAGACATATCTCAGGCTTTTGACAAAGTATGGCATACGGGCTTGCAGGTTAAACTAAAGAAACTTCTCCCTCATCCGGACTATCAGCTACTAAAATCGTATCTCACTGACAGACATTTTATTGTAAATCAAGGCGATGAACATACCGAATTAAATCCCATATATTCAGGAGTTCCGCAAGGTAGTGTACTGGGTCCAGTACTGTATCTTCTGTATACGGCTGATCTGCCCACCACAAAAATAACTACTGTGGCAACATATGCAGACGATACAGCAATCTTAGCATCCCATGAAGATCCAGTCACAGCATCAATAAACCTACAAACCCACCTGGAGCAAATACAATTATGGTTGAAGACATGGCGCATTAAAGCCAATGAATCAAAATCCACGCATATAACGTTTACCCTGCGTAGAAGAACATGTCCACCAGTAAATATCAATCATCGCCAACTCCCCCAAGCAGACCATGTTAAATATCTTGGTATGAATTTAGATCGACGCCTAACCTGGAAGAAGCACATACTCTCTAAACGGAAACAATTAGGACTAAAATTATATCAAATGTATTGGCTCATTGGGCGCAAATCCAAGTTATCATTAGATAACAAGGTATTGCTGTATGAGTCTATACTCAAGCCCATTTGGACATATGGAATTCAACTATGGGGTACCGCTAGCAAATCCAATATATCCATCATTCAACGGTTCCAAAATAAGGTGTTGCGTGCCATTGTTGATGCTCCGTACTATATTTCAAATAAAGTGATACAACGCGATATTCCTCTAGAACCTATAACGAGTGTAATCCAACGTGTTTGTGTGAAGTACTTCGAAAGAGTGTCAGTGCATCCCAATGTACTCGCTAATCAGCTAAATATGCGACGTGATAGTGAAGTGCGTAGACTAAAACGTTTAACACCATCTGATCTGATTACTGGACATATGTAGAGTTTAGAATAAGCATTAGAATAAGACTAATTAATTAAGATAATATTTTATACAGAAGATTGCTTAATGAAGTGATTTTCTACATGCCATGTATATATAATATAAACAGAAGAAATACTTATTGCCAATAGGGCAGATTGTGGACTCACGAAGAGTAATAATAAAAAAAAAGTTCTTTATTTTTAAAAAGACAGCCACATATGTTTTATGACTACAAAACTTACTATACCGCTTAGAATGGACGGTTTTAGTCATGGCTTTTATTTTGAGTATAGCTTAGGGTTCTTTGTAAATGTCATGTAATGGCGTATAATATACTTTTACACGAAAACACGCTAGCGAAAATCTGAACGTCCTAAATCTACAACACAACAGGTAAATAAATTCGATGTAGTGTTATCGAGACTAAATCGACGTTTAACTCCTCAAATTACCTTTAGTTTCAATGATGTACGAGAAAGGGCTGTCTGAACTACAGCTGTAAAGAACTACTGAGTATGTGTTAGCCCTAGGGTGTAAGTAGTAGCCAAAAAACCAAGTTCTACTAGTACTTATGGGAGAAATAGACTGATGTGAGCACAAATACAGACAATTCGATGAAAAGTAACTGGAAAAATGTCCTAGGGACGGATGATTCCAAATTTCAGATATTTTAGTCTAGTGTCGCATGATTTTGTGCGTCAATCAAAAGGCAAATGGACTAACGTTATAGTTTGATGATGCTCCGGTATTAATAAGACCGACCATTTCATTAAAATCGCTGGAAAACCGAGTCAAGGGCATCTGGAAAAACTTTAAAGAGAAGAAAAATACGGTTTGGAGAGAATCCAATTGGCTGAAGTTTTGATTTTCAAGAAACATACTTCAAAATGATGTAATTATGTTAGGGATTCCTAAAACAAAAATAAAACGTAAAATTTTTGAAACTAATGAAGTGACTATAAAGATCACCAGACTTCTCACCTATCGAATTAGTATGGGATGAGCTTCATAGAAAAGTGAGGAATCCATGCCTCGAGCATGTTTACAAAATGAGTGGAAGACATTGAACTCCGAATATGTAAATAAGTTAATAAAAATTATACGAGGCCAAAATTTTACGAAAAATGTATATCAATTTATTTTAGGTGTACTAACTATTTTTAACTATTTTTAATTAACCAAATGCTATTCTAAGATTTGACTAATCATAATGATAATAAGTTACAAATCATAACTTGTGTTTTGTTGTCGTTTCGTTTAAATTACTGTATTTTCTACAAACTTTTGAAGGGTAGTTTATATATTTATTTTAATCTCAAGCTAACTCTGCAAATTATTTTATAAAATTAATCATGAAAATATTAAAATTGACATATGTTGGTATTCTCCAATATTGAATTGATATCTAACAATATCCTGAGATCAATTCGTATAATTTAGTTCTTAAATAACACACAGTTTTGACCAGTAAAACATTTTCAGGGCTTTCAATGAAGATATAAATACAAGATTCATTAATAAAAATATTTTAAATTAAAACAACATTCATATCCCAAGTTATTTCTATAAAAATAAAATGTTACTTGATCAATCTAATTAATTCTTGGTTAATTGCTTTATATATTGACCAGAATCAAACTTTTTGAGGTTGCCAATAAAACGGTTCTTTTATAGCGACTTCCTATAAACACACAAAACATTTCCACTTACTAAAACCTACCTAAAACTATTCCAGGAATTGGTGAAGTTTGCAACTTACATCGTGCGGCAATTCATAAAAGTGTCGGAAACTAACAAAAAAGTTTTTATGGAGGCTTTGTTCTGGAAGTCCAGTCGGGAGTGCTGCGAGATTGAAAATGGATACAATATGTCCGAGGAGAAGTAAGTAGAAAAGAGAGAAAAAAAACTGATAGAGATAAAAAGCTCTTGTGTAGTTTTAGCATATTTTTTTATAAATATTTTCGGGAGATGCCGCTCGTCTTTTATTAAAGGAGGTTTTTCCTTTGTTATGTTTTCATTATCCGTTTTATTTTGCCAACAACAAAATAATGAAGTATGTTGTCGGTTTTTTTTATCGCCCAGCGTTTTGTACAGGCCTGTTCTTTAAAATTGACTACGTTTTCTAGAAAAAAGTTTTGTTAGTATTATTATCGTCTGTTTTATGTATTTTCTCTGGGTAGTAAAAACTTTCGCTTGTTTCATTTCGAAAAATAGTATCTTTTTGTCGAATTTAGATGATGCCATGCCACCCTTGTTTGAATAAAATGCTAAATTTTGATCAATAGGATAATTTCATATTACATTTTCGAAAAATACTTTTAACACTTTTTTAATTTTGATAACTGATATAACCACACCAATTTTGTTAATGCGACGCTTTTGCTCAGAGTTATTTTATTTAATTCTAAAATAACTAATTGTTATTTATCTACTCGAGAGACACTTTTGGCTTCCATCATTGACTAGCATTTTCACCGCGGAGCTGCTGGCTATATATCCGTACTAGTAGAATCGGATTCTATGAGTTCCTTAGAGAGTTTAAGATCGGCAAGGACAGTCCACCCTGTGGTCACGTACATCAGAGAGATACAGACAAAGTTACAATTTAGTGGTGTAAGAATAACATACCTCTGGGTTTCCTCCCATAAAGGAATGTCTGGAAATGAAAGAACCGACAATGTGGCAAGTAGGGAAGAGGAGTCGATCAAGTTAAACGAACTGTTTAGCAAAAAACATGCCAAAGTCTATATGAAGGGCCTAAATAGGCAATTGACCCAATTATAATGGGACCTTCTCATAAAAAACAATAAATTATGGGAAGTCAAGAGGATCTTTAATCAATCTATAGACCATAATAACATGAGTAGACGCAAGTCAAGCGTCCTTTCACGACTGCGAATGGGGCACTGTAAACTGACACATGAATATTTGTTGAAGGGACAGAGCCCGCCCTTACATGATTTGTGTCAGATCATCAGACACATCCTACTGGACTGCCAAAAATATGATGATTTGAGGAGACAATTTGAGATGCGGACAACACTGGAACAATTGGTCCAACCTGAGCAACTGAATCTGCTGATGACTATCTAAAGACCATAGACCTACTCAACACCTGTAACATACATTTATTATTGTGTAATTGAAAAATTTTATTGTATATATTCTACTGTTTATAATCTACTGTGTAGTATTTTAAGCTGTTAATGTTCATATAATGTATTGTAATTCACCCTAAATAGCCCAAGAGACTGACGGGTTTAAATAAATAAATAATTGTTATTTATACTTGGGTGGTCCGCCAAAAACAATAAGATCCAGTCTCATTTTAGCTCGATACACTTGACTCAGCTATACTCCAACTTCTGCAACCCGACCTCCTCATTAGACTAGGGCTAACTCTGGGGTATACGGCGAGGCCTTTTTTTCTGCAATTGGTGGTTGAATCGGCCCATTAATTCGACATAGTACAGCTCTGTAACCATTTTGTCCTTCTCCTGGTAGTCGGTGTAAATCAAACCTTATAAATCTAAGAAAACGGTGTCCCTTACCTTTCCGGCCGATAGGAAAGCTTTCACCTTCTTCGAAGCACGTTCGCCGGAGGACTTCACCACTTTTTTGACTGTTTCTTAATCTCTGGTGTGTAGCAGTGGATGTATGTTTTGCGAACGGTTTCGAAAGGACGCAGAAAATACTTCAGATTGCGATTAAGCAGCGATAAACATTGTTCTGAACTGGTTCACGGTTGCTCTTGTTGTCCAGAGTGACTAACGCGGTACCTATCGCGCCGACAGCTTTTTCATGCCCAAAGTTTCATGCAGGATATGACCTACGCGGTCTTTGAAATTTCTACTGTCTCAATTATTTCACACACCTTCAATCGGCGATATTCCAATACGAGATCATTAATTTTTGCCGTGTTATCCTCCGCGATGGCCGTTACTATTAATTTCCAATATGTCTAAAACTGTTCACGGTCCACCATTTATCAATTACTTCCTCTATATGTCTCTCTTTCTATCGAGTTCAAAATAATAACTGATAGTTCCTCCAGGTCTTGTAACAAGTGATTTTCAAACAATAACAAAATCATGTTATGGTTCATTTCTCCATACACATTCCGAAGAATTTTCCGAGAATTTTCTCCATAGTAGTTGCCCTTATATTTGGAGGAAAGATACTAATTCTGTATCATGAATAAAACCATTCTTATTCCCAGCATGAATATCAATATATCTGCAATTAATTATTAATAAATATTATGATCAACACAACCTAATCAAACCTAATCAAATGCTAGCGTAACTTTTACCTTTTTCCATCAATTTTTGTTGTCTATATATTTTTTTTTACTACCTTGCCGACAGTGCCCCAATGAACCATTTTGAAATATCCAAGTTTCATCAAGATACACAAATTTTATAATTTATCTTCCTTAGTCTTATTGTATGCCTTTAAAAATTAAATTATTTTTAAGACAATGTCTGGAAGTTCCATTAGATCTCTTCGAAGGTTGTCTTTACATCATTTAAATCCTCTGCTCTGTAAGATTGTATGAAGGGATGTCTTATATCCCTTAAAAAGCTGCATGTCCCTAACTCTTTTATGTATACTTTCCAGACTAACAATTTTCTCTAAAATAATTTTATTAAATTGTGTTTATATCGATAAAATAGTTTGTATACTCACTTGTCAAGTTTTCTTGGTTGAGTCTAACGTATTGTTCTTCATTTTGTAAGCGATGTTATTTACAGTACCTACACTAATATTCATCTCAGCAGCAACACGCTGAAACATTTTCAATAAAATTGCAGCAACTTATAGTATTTAATATCATCAATAACTACCTCTCTACTCTCATTACCTTGTTCTTTTTCGCAATAACCTATTAAAACCGCAATCAATTTGTGACCTTGAATATCTATTGTTTTCGGCATTTTCAAACAAAGTGATATGATATATTACGGACCGACTTAAAATTTATCAAAATAATCAAAGGGCTAAAAAAACGTTTGCCGGTTTATAACCTTTAATAATTTTAACTAATATTTTGAATAATTTAGCGTACATCTCACAACCGGAAGGCGTCCAGCTATCAAACGTATGCAAAATTCTTGAAAGCAATAGTGATAAGAGGTTTTAACTCTTACCTATAAATTATTCTGGCTATATAATTAACTGTAGTTTTTATATATAATATAATGTTAAAATAAATTATATTTGATAACAATTTTGTGTAATTATTTTATTTAGATTAAAAATTTTTTGTATGTTAAAGCCAAACTGTACAAAAACAAAACTTTGAATATACTATAATTATTAATAACATATTAAGCTAAGATTTGCATTTAAAAGTGTTGCAATTCTTCAAGGAATGTGCAGAGTCTCTGAATCGTTTTCTATAAAGTATTTTCCCATTGTTGCACCAAAACATACGCCATTGCTTCAATGATGTTGAAGATGAAGTTCTACTCGTCATCCTCTGCTCTAAAACTCTCTATAACGGATAAATTATTTTTAGATATGGCGATATTGCTGGCCAGAGAATATTATACTAATCCTAGTAAATTGGGTAAAGTGTAATTTCTGTGTCTGGATATGGACCTTCTGTCATCTGTTCTCTTCAATAATCATCTGTGTGTGTTAATAATAAAAGCGAAACTAGCAAAGTGCATATGACATTATTAAAGTAAATGACATATAGAAAGTTACTTATAACAAAATACTTATTATAACTACTAATAAGCAGTTTTTTATTTATATTTGTCTATATATGTGTAGATTTTTCGTACGTATCACAATGAATGGGACTCATTACGTTCGTCCAAACTACTAAGTGGTACATTTCTCTTTCAAGTAACTGTCTGGTACCCTATTTTTTAAGTCGTTTTAAGATTCGTTGTTCATTCTTAATAATGGGGCATTTTATTCCTCACTAGGCTCACTAGGATTTTCTTCTTAGGTCTTCGTTAAAACGGTAAAAAAGATCTTCTACGCATTGTCGATTTGTTACGTAAAAATCACCACTTTCGTTGAGTATATATTCAAGTATACTACTCGCTACTTGTTCTAGCTGTTCTATTAGCTTTAGAGAATTACCGATATTAAAGTAGGAACTTAAGATCTGGTATAATGTATATTGTAACAGAAACAGGAACCCAGACTTTTGTATACTCCATCATTATTTATTAAATATTATTTATGATCAATTAGTTATCTTACACACCGCGATTAAATGTATTCATTAAAATAAAACATACTATAATATATTTTAATCAATATATGATATATAATAGTAATTACACTACACTTTAAATAATCCAACCTAATTAAGATAAGAATTCACACTAATTAAGTTACGAAATGTTGATTGGCAACAATGCAACGAAAAAAATAAAAGTGAAAGGGGTCATCTCATTGACACCATTATAGCGCATTCTGTGATTAGGTGTGAAAGTGAACACAACACGTACATAGCCTTCGATAGCTCAGTTGGTAGAGCGGTGGACTGTAGTGGTTATAAAAATTCATTGATATCCATAGGTCGCTGGTTCAAATCCGGCTCGAAGGAAACTTTTTCTTCGGAATGTTATATTAATTTTTTGGGGGCAAATTCTTTGCAATATATTTTCAACGAATTTTCTTCAATTTTGGTCCTTTTTAAATAACAATATATTGTTCCGTAATAAGATTCCTTATTTTAATTTTAAGTACTAGCACATTCGGGCGAGCTCAAATGTATGGTCAGAAGTCATTTTTGAATCAAATAGTGACAGGTAATGAATAGTGGATATATTTTGAGAATTCTTGTAAAAATTCTTCTGAAAATTATTTTCCCAAATACTCAGGGTTATTACCTGGCGAAGCCGACCGATGGACTCCAAGACCAGATCATTTTGGTCACAGGACAATGTGTTTGGTGGAACCAGGCGGTGTATTACGAACTCTTCAAACCTGGTGGAACAGATAATAGTGATCGCTACCGATAATAAATGATTTGATTATTATCATATCATAGAACAATTCATTTATCGAAAAACATCCAGAATGGGCCCGAAGACACGGTAAAGTGATTTTATAGCACGATAACGTGTCGTTTCCTAAAGCAAAACCGTTCAGGGGGCTTTAAAAGCATTTGGATGGGACATATTATCGCACCCGCCGTGTGATAATCCAGATATCTATCCAGATATCTATTAACTCCAGCCCGACTATTAACTTTTCGCTTCAGTAGAACATGCGCTTGCAGAGCAGCACTTTGCCAATTTCGAAAAAGTTCCCGAATGTTGAAGAAAATGGCTCAATGAATAGTTTCGCTCAAAGGACAAGCGTTTTTTTTGGGCTGGCTTCCATAAATTGTCTGAAAGATGAACGTCTTATACATCTATAAATCTTATGGAATCAAATAGCCAATACTTTGAATAAATATATTTTTATATGTTCTCAAAAACTGTGTAATTGTTTTCCGCAAAAAAAAACGGTAATGACTTTTCGATACACCTGCTATTTAATATTACAATTTAATTAATCTTAGAAACGCCATGCGTAATTTCTTGCTAATACCACAAATACCACAAAATGTATAAAATTCCCCAGAAATTAATTTCTACAAATTTATTATAATATATACATGATAGAGTTCATAAATATATGTTACTATGTTTTTGTAATTTTTAATTCCAAATACAATATAATTAAAGGAACTATAAATAAATGCGGCTTCGTAATTACTCTGTAACCTGGTTTCGGTCATAAATATTTCTTCGGTGTGAAAGTAATCGTAAAATGTCGTCAACCTTCGATAGCTCAGTTGGTAGAGCGGTGGACTGTAGTGGTTATACGCATTCATCGATATCCATAGGTCGCTGGTTCAAATCCGGCTCGAAGGAATTTTTTTTAGAATCATTTATATAAAGACATAAAAATTAAATAATCATGCATTATACAAATTATACAAATTCGTTATTTGCCAGTAATCATAATAATTTTTCCTTCGTTATTATATTTCGATTTCGTTCGATCGAGTTCGATATTACTGATATTACATAATTTATCTGTAAAATCCTTCAGTTTTTCTCAATATAAGCATAACCATTAATTGATTGATTTTGGGAACTTGTTTTTATTCCAACAATGGTTTTCATGAAAATTTTTCACGAAATCTTATGAACTATTTTCGTTTATAAAAATATACAAATAACTAAAAGTTTTTAAAGGTTTTCAGGTAATAAATTAATTTTTTAAACATTTATCATTGCTGATAGATATATTATTACCTCAGATAATAACATATATAGCTTCCTACAAGGTCAAATAAAAATCGGGAGTATTCATATGTAACCTAGTTTCAAGATACAATATTTCTTGGTGGTGAAAGTTATAATAAAATGCTATCAGCCTTCGATAGCTCAGTTGGTAGAGCGGTGGACTGTAGTGTTTGCAAAGATTAGTTGATATCCATAGGTCGCTGGTTCAAATCCGGCTCGAAGGAAAACTTTTTGCAAGTAGTTTAATTACTTCCAGAAACATAGGTCACAAATTGGAAATTTTAGAATATAATCAAGAGTCTTCAGGTCATATCATCTTCTTAGTTTTTTAAAATTTCAATGTCCAGTTTTCATTCTCTAGCAAATTTGCAAACTTCGTCTGCACAATTTTTGAACACACAATAAAGCGAATAATTTTTCAAAATGATGATCCCATGAATGATGGCAATTCTTATAATTTTATATCAATCTAGCTTGCTTTAGTTTAATTAGTGTCTGCAAAAATATTCTAAGGACTGGTTTAGGTTTTGTGGCATAATTTTAATGGTTTGTTGTGAATTCGAAAGCTACTCCTTTCTTTGTCATAGGATAACACGCTTTTAACAATGTGTGTGTGACTATGTTAAACGAGTTAAAATGTTAGATTAAAATAAAATAGTGTCGACTTAAAAAATATTATTTGCTTTACAAATCATTAACGGTATATATTTTTTATCTAATATACTCCTCTTTAAACATTTTCGCTTCTTTACACATAGAAGGTCTCTCTGAAGCGTCTAGCAGTAGTCTGATATCATTGAGACCCTCCATTTTCCGTGATATTTTTTCTCCGTCTCTTTTATGTCCTTGCTCTCGCTCACCTTGCCTGCATTCACATTTCCCAATTTTTTCGAAAACTAATCGAGGTGAGAATAAAGAAAATGTACATCTAATCTACATTAGCCAGTCTAAGGCTTCAAATGCTTTTTGCATTATTTTGGAGATTTATTTATAGTTAGGGTCTTCTAGTGATTGCCTAAAAATTTCTCGATGACTTGCTTAAAAACAATCCACTCTTCTTTTTGAGGATCTGTCATGGTCGTGATGATTCCGTCTTGTCATCCGATATAGTCATAAGTCATCTAATGCCCAGTAGGACAGAAATAGCTCGAATCGATGTATTTGAAGGAATATCTATATTTGTGAAGTGATTTTACAAATTGCTTTATTAATTTCGACTCTATGTGAAGCGATGGTAGAAAAACTTTAAGTGGACGTACTAATGTTTCTTGAAGGACGTTATTTTTTTCGATAAATCGAGTTTCTTGTGCCATTTAATTTTTGAAGAACCAATTCCATGTTACGAATCTATGAAAATGCGCCATAGTACTGAAAAATCCTGATGTCCTCTAATATTTTTCGTATTATTTCATCTTCAGCATACCAAAATGCATATAAATTAGTAGAAAATACCCAGATTTTTTGTTTCGGACCTGTGTTATCCCTGGTCTTTGAAGTTTCATCAGATTATGAGTACCTGGAGACTATAGCAAAAAATTGGTCATTATGATTATTACCATCAATCCATAACCCATGGTCAGGAAAGGCGTCTATTTCTGTTCTTCGGAAAATCTTTACCACTATTGTTGATCCATCGTAAAATTTATCGTAAATCTCGCCTCAGATAGCCAATCTCCTATTTTTAAAATCGCTTTCTTTGATTTTGATTCACGTATGTTACATCTTCCATCTAAAATCTATTTCGCCTCAGAAATCCGTATTTTTTATATCACATTATAGCCTAGTTTCAAGACAAGATATTTCTGGGTAGTGAAAGTTATAGTAAAATGATAACAACCTTCGATAGCTCAGTTGGTAGAGCGGTGGACTGTAGTGATTGTACACATTCGTTGATATCCATAGGTCGCTGGTTCAAATCCGGCTCGAAGGAGAACATTTTTGCAAATTTTGTTTTTGTTTATCTGAGAGAGCAATCGACTTGATGTTTCTTAGATAATTATTTCGAATGAATGATTGTGTATAAATATGCAGGCAGTATTTAAATGATTCAAGAGTTACTGCAGGTCATAAAATATTCATTCTGTAATCTACTCAACAATGGTCAGATCGTATAACAAACCTCCCAAAAATTTTAATATTAATTTGAAGTATATAACTTAACAAAATTTCTTTGTGAAAACAAAATGACAAAATTAATTGATTCACGGATTTGTTAGATCAGAATTTGCTCTCTTCAACTTGTTTTTGTTTCACTATCATTGCTCATCGAATCTCGGAACTGTTGCAAAATATGATATTACATTATGTTAGTCATTTTTTTTTAAAACAATTTCCCAGTGAATTATTGTTCCTATTAAAATATATAGAATGGTAGGTAGGCAAACTTAGGTAAATTATTTAAAATTTCTTGATTTTTAAAGATTAAAGTGTAAACCTTCAATAGGTAGCTGAATTAAATTATCTTTGATATGATGATTCTGATGTGACAATTCTATAGGTTCTGAAATTTGCATAGATAAGTAATAAGTAATAATTTATTTTAATATATCAATCTAATCTATCAATACGATTTTTGTCAAAGAATTATTTCAAATGCATTATTATGTAGAGCTATCTAAAGTGTTGACCAATTCATCAAAAATTATGGATATAAAATATTCACTTTATAATATTCCCGAAAACTTTAAGGTTCGTATTTTTTATTTTTAAATATCCTTCTCGTAAATTAACAGATTTTTTGCGAATATATGATACAACTAATTAGTTATTTGATTGAATCAAGTTTTTATAATTTTGTGATTTTGTTATTATAGAGTTTGTTTTGATATTATTATTACTTGTGTCATTGTGTAAAAAATGTCAATTAATCATATTGTTTACAAACTTCACTACTATTAGTTCTGAATCAGTTAACATAATATAATACGTCATCTAATTAATGACCTACTCTAGTTTCAAGCCACATTTGTCCGGTGTGAAAGTAAGCGTAAAATATCGTCAACCTTCGATAGCTCAGTTGGTAGAGCGGTGGACTGTAGTGGTTATACGCATACATTGATATCCATAGGTCGCTGGTTCAAATCCGGCTCGAAGGAATTTTTTTTAAATGATTGAAGAAATCATATGGTGGTTTTTTTCAAGCAACAACAACAATATAGTAAAATAATTAACATTATTGTCTGAAGAAATTTATGTCATTTTTTTCTTATTTATTAAGTTCTGCATATTGTAAAATTATCTAGGAAATTACTTAAGAAAATATATTGTTTCTTATTTTATTATTTTTAATATCAGAATGTCAGTAAGAAATTTGCCTAAATTGAACAGAAATCGTATAAGAAAGAGAAAGTAAGTGAATTCTAAACGAGTACGTGTGTCGTTTTCTATAATAAGAAACATTTTAAAATCAGCCTTCGATAGCTCAGTTGGTAGAGCGGTGGACTGTAGTGGTTACATAGGTTCGTTGATATCCATAGGTCGCTGGTTCAAATCCGGCTCGAAGGATAACTTTTTATATTCGCCACACTGATTTAATATTTTAGATAACTTTACAGGCATGTTTTCTGTTAATGTCTAATTAGAAGAATTTATTTTTGGATTTATACAGTTTTTGAACTTTTTTCGGAAGCTTCTCAATTATACTTAATCTACGTCCCAGTAGCGGATAATGGACTGCCAATTCTTGGTAATTTGTACCACAATTACACCCTCTCACAGAATATTATTTTCCAAAATTATTAATAATCAAAACTATATCCAATGGTAATTCTTTTAATATTTGGTAATATAAATAACCAGCTTTTTATTTCAGAAATATCTTTTGGTCACAATAGTTTAGCATAATACTTTTTATAATATTCAGTGGTATATACATTTTATCTTGTACTATTTTGTCACCACATTTCACATAAACATAGCATTTTTAAATGAAAAGAACGTCTTCGAAAAAGTAGCAATTATAGTTGTATAACATCGCACAGTCAAGTAAAACCTATTAACCTGCAAATTCATTCTTATGCCAGCGAAAATATCGATAATAGTATTTCAATTGATTTTCCACCGGATAACTATGTTTTAACTCGTCTTTCTCCGCTTCTTATATTTAAAGTTGTTACTAAACAATGTCCGTGACTATAAATCTAGATTTGCAATACAAATTTTAAGAAGACGTAATTGATTGTGAAGGGCTACTGATCTTGGGAAATGAGAATGTACATACTTCAGAACGTGCGACAATGCTATAATATTAGCGAGCAATTAGGAAATTTGTGACAGTGCGTACCATAACGTACAACCAAGTAGCGTTTGACAGAGAAACAGAGACGTTGAGACCTCAGATACTACAGAGCTTTCGAAAGGTAGAGAATTTCAGAAATGTTTATTAAAACAAATAAATACTAAGACTTGGTGTATTAACTGTGGTGCTTCCAGATAAATGCCTTGGTAATTATATAAATCATATTTTTAACCCATCATTATTTCTCAATGATATCTCTTTATGATGACGTCCCTTTAATACACAATCATTCATCAAAATTATTTTGCAACAGAATAAAAACATAAATGCATCAATTTTCTTTTTTGGTCGATTTGCAATTGTTTCATTCATGAGAATATATAGTACTTTATTGTAAATCCAATGCACTCTTCTTATTATTTTAAATTAACACATTTTGGTTTAATTTATATATTTGGATGACTTATAACTCCTATCAGAATCTGGAATTAGATCTCAGGATAAGCTCCATTCAATAAATTAAAATATTTTTGTATTAATTCTTACATTGGATAATTGTACACATTATACAAGTTCATGTGGTTTGTTCTCCTCAATCTTTTGGTATCCTGCGTGTTGTCTGGTGGCCGTATTGCTTCCATGTTACTGCGATCTAAATAAATCAATTTAATTTCAAGGTCATTGTGCAGCTATTAATTGGTAACGTAGCTATAAGCATTGGTAATTAATCATAGAACTTTGTTTTGACAGCGTGACTATGTATGTCCGCAATGGTTTTATGAATGACTATTAAACCAATCTCTTTCGACTTATTAGTATATTAGTATCTTCCGACTAACCAGTACAGTTTCTTGGTTTTGGGTCTCATCTCATTACCTACCATCGAGATGGATGCTGCGGTATTTAGCAGATTCTGCTTGAGGAATCGGGCATCCGTCAAATGATATAATTAGGTCTTTGTCATTTTGCCGCAACGCAAAATTAACATGAACAGATTTGGAGCTATTAAGTTGTACTTTTTCTACAGCCCTATGCAAAAATATATTTTTTGCTATGATAACTTTGTGGTCGGTAAATATTCCAAGTACTGTTTCTTCCAAGGCAGACCAGCCGAAATAGGTTTAGATGTTGAGAATATCCCTTCATATGAGACTCCAAATTTTCTTTAGAAAAGATATGACTCCATCAGTTGACAATAGTCCCGAGTGAGCAATTTTCTCATCTTGTAGAGTAGTCTTAAATACCATTCTCGGTCAAAGTTTTGTGAGACGTCCAGGAATATTGCTGGATGGCATTTATTTTCTTCATATACATTTTCAACTGCTATTAGTCTGCACACTTGGTCGATTGTCGAGTGGTGATTTTGTAAATAGAAGTGAATATCTGGTATCTATAAACGTTTTGACAGCAGTATGCCAGTTTACCAAATTGTTTAAGCATAATTTTTAGAGCAACATTGCAAAATTTTAGAACATGCTTCAGTCTCAAACAATTGTTAAATATGTATATCAACATTATGATTGTTATGCGTTGCAACTCTTTCAATATCTCAGGTGAAATATCGTCAATTTCATGAGGCTTTTTAGGATTGATGTTATGAATTTCGATTAAAAAAGTCAGATATGTAAATAAGGAAATGGCAAAGGTTTTAAACTAATAAAAAATTAATTTAGTTGTTATAAGATGTAGAAAATATCAAATCTACGAATAGTTTGCGCAAACCTAGCTCTTCCGAGTACTATTCATAAAATGTGTTATACTATAAAAAGTCTGTTTTTTAAAAATATGTTACAAGAATATTGGTTAAACATTTTCTATGCTCTGTTGCTGAAGAGGTCAATAAATATAAAATTCCGCCCGCCTTGGAATGTTTAATACAGTGATTTTTTCCAGGATATCCCTTAGTAAATGTGTCACGCATGGCGGGACTTCCACTGCAGGAAAATGTACACGAAATCGTAAAACGTATTCATGCAACGATTGATCAGAACAAAACGTTAAAAGTAGACGGGCGCCATTCTTCATGAAAAATACCTTTTGAACAATTTACTTTCAAAGATAAAATATTTTTTCGCAAGGCCAAATACCTTTCATAAATAATGTATGCGAACTATAAGCAATTTTTCCTTTTTGCCAAAGAATAAAGTTAGCTACTATAAAGGTTTCGGGCCATTTCTTAGGAAACTTTATCTCGCGCAGAAAAAAAAGTTAAGCTCAGATTTACGCGGCTTCCTACATTATAAACGATCGTTTGTAATTTTTTATTCCCTTTTGCTTATAAAAGTTTTATGGCTTTATAGGGATATTACCAATGAAATTCGGATGACTTTTGTCTCTTCCTGTACGAAATCAACTAGTTAACAATTAAATATTCAGTGCAAATTACTGACTGTTTTTTCTTGTTGCTAATTTAAATTAGATGAGCTAGAATCTAATTTCATCCTTGTATAAACTGCTTATTGAATTGCACCACTGGTTTTAATTATATTTAATATTTAATATTTAGTTTTAGTTACAAAATTAGGAGCCATTTTATAGGTAGCTTGCTGTTGAAAACTGTTTCCTGTTTCGTTTTCAATATCCTACATATATTTTACTTTTCTTCAGAGATTTTCAAAGATATATTTGTAGTTTTGAATATTTTGAAATTTGGGATTTTGAAGATATTTTATGTTATTGAACTCACTCCAGTCTATTTCTCTTATGAGTATTGGTTAGCCTCGGTATTTTGGCCGCTGCTCATCCTCTCAAACTAACAGACAGTAAACTCTAGTCTGTCAACAGTTAAAATTAGATTTTCTCAAGTTTTATTTAAAAATACTTAACATTAGCACAATCTTATCTCGCTGCTTTGGTACATAGCTCATTCTCGTCATCATTGTGGTTATATGAAACTCCGACCTTTTCTGCAATTTGTCACATAAACTATACTTCTTGGCTGAAGGTGCAGAGGCTTCAAGATATTCAAGATAAAGCTGTTTCCTTTTTGCGCTAGTAAGAACAACAATTATGGCGGTATGGTATCCTTTGTAGTAAAAAAAAACACGTGGCCAGTTTTTTTTTCCAAATAAGGAAAAATTAATAAGAAAATAGTTATGTTGTTGTTATGGATTATTAATAATAAATAATAGTAACAAAATTTTTGGTTTTAAAGGATCATTAAATCAGTAAACTATTCTGTGTATAGAGCTGGTAACATGTTCTTTAATAATATTGTCAATAAAGGGCCTAGCGTTAACTTCATATCGTAGTCCTATGTTTTAGTGATAATTTGATTCATTCATGTAATGTTTCTTAACTGCTCTATAGAATTTACACCTTTAATTTATACTTAAGAACCATATGCCATGTGTTAGTAGAGATATTTTATAAATGTTGTGAAATATAGTAGTCAATTTATATTATATTTTGAGGTTAAATCATCAAAATAATATTTTTCTTCATTATTTTTTGTTTCTTCGTGATTTTTCTATCGTCTTTATGGAATTGTTGTTGTTGTTATTCATTTTAAACTAGTAGAATAAATGTTTATAACAATTATCATTAATTGAGATAGAAAGGAAATGTTCTTGTAATAACTATCGAATAACAATATTACCAATATTAAAAATGTTCATAACTAAATATTCATATCAACTAATGTAATTCTAATATTAATTAATATTAGCTTAGTGATGAATCTGGTATTGATTTTTTGATGCTGGTTTATTGCTTTATCTTTGAATTGCTGAAAGTATTCTGATATCAAAAAATATAAGAATAGTTAAAGAAAACTGATATTATAACTGAAAATAATTTAAAGACATTATCATACAATTTTTCGAAAACTACAGAAATAACTCAGTTATTAAATAATAATGTACAATATCTATATTGTTATTATTTTCCTGTTAAATTATTTTTCAAATCATAAAATAGTAATTATATTTCTTTGAGAAATTTCCCATCAGTATAAGTTATAAGATACATCTTAAAATTATTTAAAATTTTAGAACAAAATCAAGCTGGACCGAGGAGCAAGAAGATGAGCTAAGGCATCTTTTCATGGAGCATCAACAATCTAACAACGAACAAGGTTTGTATTATTTTTTTCTAAAATGCATCCGTATACGACTTTTGTAAGTAGTAGTCTATATTTCGTATTATAATTAGTGATTTTATAACTAATTAGTGAATAGAATGGAAGAAACCCGAAATATTTGAACATCTCATAAGAAATAGGCCAATACTATTTTACTAGGCACATTTACAAGTTTGTTAACATTATTTGTGTTTTGATTAAATATATATCTTTTTTACATGTTTTATCATATGTTCTTAGAAGTTTACATATACATTTTCGTCTGATAATATTATTGTAACTGTTCTTATTATAAATTAATATCAAAATGTGTACGTTAGTTAGTATTAGAATATATCTGATACTTCCTCTTGATATTTTGAATAATATTATATGTTTAATGTAACTTTGTATTGCGTTATTTGTACTAATTTATATTTTCATACAATTTTCAGACGTAGTTGATTGGATTGCCGAAAATCTAGTCGATCACACCCGAACAAGACGCCAGATTCTTGGCAAACTAAGAGAATTAATGCTACTGATTGATTATAAGGGACGAAAGAAGTCAAGTGTTCGATCCCGTCCACCAAAAACCTGGACAACCGAAGAGGAAACCAACTTACAAGAATTATTCGAACTTCATCGATATACCGACGGTAATTAATTTCTTCTGCTTTAATACTTAAAACAAAACTACGAGCTTCTTTTATCGCATTATATCTAAACGAAATTTATTTTAGATCCATTGGGGAACATCATGCGGCAATTGGAAGTTCCACGGCCCAAAAATAGAGTCGTCGAGAAAATGTTGGTAATGGGCTTAATTCAGGACAAAAGGGAACTGTACAAAAAGAGGTCACGACAGAGGAAAGGATGTAAGTTTTTTTCTACTATTTTTTTACCATAGTAAGAGGATCGGCGACGATCTCTGGATGTTCTCGGACTAATAATTTAAGACGGGATTTGATGATGCTAAAGCTCGTAGTTTTTTTTCGGGGATTTTTTTACTGTTTATGGTATTTATTTCAACATTAACGTAATATAAAATGCGTCATGAAGTATTAGAACGTTGGAAAATTTCTCGCTTATTTTTGCGATCCAATATTAAAACATAACAGATCAAAGGGTGATACACTAATTATAGCGACCCTCCAAGTTTTCGATACCATTTTTGTAGTACGATTTGTCCTTTGCTTCAAAATAGGCCTCAGTTTCGGCAATCCCCTCTTCATTCGATGAAATTTTTTCCCAGTGAGCATTCTTTTAAGATCTAAGAACAGGAAATACTCGCTGGGGGCCGGATTTGGAGAATACGGTGGATGAGGAATTGGGAATGAGGAATGAGTGGCGAAGCCCAATCCATAGATTTTGCCTTCGTTTTCACTGACTTGTGACACGGTGCATTGTCTTGATGAAGCAGCCCTTCTTTTTTCTTAAAATGCGGCCATTTTTCGGCGATTTCGTCCTTCATACGGTCCAACAACGTTAAGTAATAGTTGCAGCTGATGGTCCTTCCTTTTTCAAGGTAGTCAATGAAAATTAATCCATGCGCATGCCAAAATACAAATACCTAACCTTGCCAGCCCACTGTTGCGTTCTTCCACGCTTTGGAGCGGGTTCATCGTGTGCTGTACACGTTCAGTTGATATCTTTAAAGTGCCTGCTATTTCATTCAATTTCAATTTACGGCCATTTAAAATCATTTTGTGGATTTTTTAAATGTTTTCGTCACTAACAACCGCTTTTGGGCGGCCACTGCATTCGCGGTCTTCAGTGCTCATTTCACCACGTCTAAACTTAGTATACCAGTCCTTGATGGTTGATTTTCCTTGTGCAGTGTCCGGAAACTCGGCATCAAGCCAAGTTTTTGCTTCAACTGTATTTTTTCCCTTCAAAAAGCAATATTTTGTCAACAGGCAAAATTAATTTTTATTCATTTTTGCATTTTTTTCACAATTACAAAAGTTGCTTCACTCAAAATGCTATAATGTACAAACTAATGATCCGACAGCTGTCAGATTTATACACGCATCTTTTGAAGGTTAGGGCTAACTAAAAAACATATGAATTTAATTCTAGTAATGCTGTCTATGTGTCAGGCCGGAGACTTTTCAATTGACTTGTTAAATTATGACCAAAGAGTGGTAAGACCTAAAATTTGCAATGCCACCCGTTATGAATTATTTATATATTTATATATTATTTAAATATTCCCGACTTGATCTAAAATCAAAGAGTTAGGTTTATCAATCATAGAGCTAATTTGGACTGCTTCAACGTTGTGAAAAAGAAAGTTCTTCGATTAAGTAGTAATACGTATCGTTACATTACCAACGTAGAACTACACGATGACCTCGAAATCACATGGAGTTTTGATATATTTATTCTGTATTTGTTTTGTCTGTGTATTGATGCAAGAACGACAGAACAGTGGCATATGATCAGTGACAGGGTGTTTTGTAACATCTCAAAACTCCATTAGTACTGAAACGAAAATTTATGCTATTTAAGATTTATGAGGGATGAAGAACGTGAGAGAATTCTAGAGAAATTCTAAGAGTTCGGGAGTCGTTATCAATTCACAACTTGTCGAGAACAGTTCTCCAATTTCTAGCGAAGACTCTAACAAATAAATAGTTAACAACAAATCATTCGAAGCTCTTTTTGTGTGGTTAATATTTCGGTTTCAATGTAGTAACAGAAATTAACTGAAAGAATAGGATAAAATAATTAATATGAGAATAAGAGCATTCGTGCTACAGAACTTATTCAACATTTACAAGAAATTGTATGGTTTCAGGTGATTTTTACTAATTTTATTTAATTATATAAATCCTTTTTTCTCAAAAGGAAAGCCAGCGTGAATGCAAAATGAAAGCAAAACCCAAATCAGTATATTTTAAGACCGTAGACAATATGTGTTAAATTTGATAAAATAGAGGCTCTAGACTATAATTAAAATATGTTTATGGCTACCTGCTTTACTTTGTGTGGTTGTGTATTTCATAATCGCCATCATCAATCTATAGCCAGCGCTCTGGAGGTTTCTACTTCTCAATCACAGTTTTTACTTCATAATCAATGTTCTTGGTGTTATAACTTGTCTTAACCTCACAGTTAGCGATTTCGCGGTAGAATCAATGTAGTTCGCCTTTAGTTCGTCAAATATGCCCAAATGATTGTAATCTGCGTTGGTTCTTCAACTGTACACTGGTCCCTTCATTTCTCAAAGAAAAGAAACTTTTTGAAAGAATAGGCGAAAGCTCCTGCAGTTTGGCCGATTTGGCTAATTACTTAAGCAGTAGATGCCACTTTCTGATCCGAAATTGAAATCCTTTAACAGACTACAACACACATAATAACAAACTATTCATCAGTTGTCAATAATTCGGCTTTTTCTTCAACTATATCATTCTGTATCATCATATGGCTGATATGAATATCAGTTCAGATCTCAAATGATTTTGTAAATATGTGTGTTTAACAAAATTATTATCAACCAGTGGTATTAATATTGTTGTCATATTTTGTGATGGATATCTTCTGAGAGTAGCATTTTTTGTATTATAAAAGTAATCACATAGATTTTTTTATGTAGATCAGGTCAGACCTAGGACATTTCAGCTGATGTTTTATATATAACCGACGAAAAAAATTCGATATATTTCCAGGTATCAAGAAGCACAGATATAATACCTGAGATAGATAGGAGACAATTCCTGCCGTCGTTTCTTTTATATTTCCTGTCGCGCGTTGATCTTCGCCTTCAATTGTGTGACGATTTTTGTCGAAAAGGTGGTGATTTTTTATGGATCGGGATGAGGAGAAAAAACGCGCTTGTTGAACTAAAAATAGCAACGAGCAAAAAATGGAATTGTTACGGACCAGAGAGGCGCTCTCTCGCCAGCCCATACTTGGACGAGTTGATTATCGTTGCGTCCGGAAAATCGAATATAACACGTTTTGATTTATTCGATGGCGAGCTTTTTTCACTGTCGTCATTTTCGATTAGAGTTCAGGTTGTGTGGATGTCGTCGTTTTTTTTTCGGCTGCTCATTTTTCTGCCTAAATTCATTTTAATTTTTCGATGTCCCGAAAATAACTGCGATGATTTGTGACTGGTTTTTAAATTGGCCATAACTGAATATCTTGGTAGCTTAATAGTTAATTAATAAGTACAGTGGCTAAACAAAGTAATATGAACACCTGAAATTTACACAATATTTATTTATTAATAAGGTGTTGAGTCAACATTTGATTTTAAAACAACTGCAATTCTTCGGAGTTCTTAATGGAATCTATCCTAATCCTTAAACCAAGACTGATATTTTTGGCCGTGTGTATAGGCATATTATCATTTAGTAATATGGCAATATTTGACACTATATGCTAGTTATATTAATAAGTTCTTCATTGAGGATGTTGAGATAGTCATACGAAGTAATCCTGTCAGTCCCGCCCAAATCATAATGGTACTTCCCTCATGTTTGATTGTAGGAACCATGCTGTCCGGATAGCAGGATTCTTTTAAGGACCTCCATACTTGACGTTCTACTTTTGTAGCAAACCATGTAAAAAATGATTCATTGAACCATAACTCATTCGTCCAATTATCAAGTGCTTATGTTTTATGATCATTTCACCATTTCTTTCGCAGTTTATCGTTGGTGTTCATTATAAAGTGATATATCTTTAAACTTTTACTTTCACAAGTTAAGTTTATCTAAATTATAATGAATTAACCATATATAACTGAATCCAATTTGCAAAATTCAAATAAATAATAGAATATATACTCACATGGATGAAATTTCCCCAAATCCCTGTTTATTATTTTTAGTATCCATTATTAACTACTATTTAAATCTAAAATCAGAAGATACAAGAACAGATAAAAATACAGCACTTAACTTTGTAAGTACTGTATTGTTACACAAACCTTACTAGATAAAATGTAAGGTAACTCTATATGTAAAATAAATAAATAAAAACAATATAAGCGGTGTATCTGAAACAATAATCTTACAGAACCCTTCTTATAAAAGAAAATATTGATTAATAAACTGGGTTAGTATAACAATGCATGTAAAATAACTATAACCGCTTTATGTGATATTCTATGAAATTGAGGCGGAAACTGATGAAGTTGACTGGTGTTCGACTGGCATAACTTGAGTAGTCACTACTTAAAGGTCACTCATTACGCAACGATTCATTTATTCTCATATTCTCTTTCTCGGGAGACACAACACTTTTTATCCTCTTATTTGTCAGTAACAATTATTTATAATTATTTGTATTTACCAAATACCACGTGTCTTCTGAGTCTTGTATTTCGTTAACAAATTTCCTTTATTTAAAGTCCTCGGCTTTGTAGAGCTAAACAGCCGAATCGAGTCCAGAAGGGTTACAAATATATTCTATTCCGATATTCATTCACAATTTAAACACCGAACAATACCTTCCAGCGTTCCATTAAACTTTCCCTATTAATCTTTTGATGCATGTTCCTGATGGGCCAACAGAAAGATCGCACCACTTTCATCCCAATTTTCATGCAACGAGCAATTTTTTTTGCAATTCTCATTTCAATTTCATTGCAATCATGCAATTTTGTATCTCCGAGATACACGGATAAAAGAGAAATTTACCAACCGAGAGAGTAGATAAAAGATACATAATTTCGGTGAAAGGCAATCTAAGTGTCCTGATGTTGAGAGTCATACGCAGTAATCCTGCCAGTCCCACTTAAATCATAACGGTACTTCCCCCTTGTTTGACTGTAGGAACCATGCTGTCCGGATAGCAGGATTCTTTTAAGGACCCCCATACTTGAGGTTCTTTTTTTGTAGAAAACCGTGTAAAGAATGATTCATTGAACCATAACTCATTCGTCCAATTATCAAGTGCTTATGTTTTATGATCATCGCGCCATTTCTTTCGCAGTATATCGTTGGTGTTCATTATAAAGGGTTTCGCAACCGTAGCCATTCCATGAATATTAGCTTTGTGGAGATCCCACCGTTGTTCTTGTCAAAATAATATTACTCAAGTGAGGATTGAGTCGGCAACCACTTTTGTCGCGGTAGTTTAATTTTGGCCAGGATCATTTTTAATATTCCTCAGTCTCTGTCAGATAACTGTGATTTTAGCCCGCTATCCTTCTTCGCCATGATGTTCTACCATGTTTTGTATTTGCTACCACTCGTGAAACGTTCAACAATTCAGCTATTTTCGTCACAAGTACTCCCGTCAACCGAGCACCACCGATGTGCCTTCTCTCAAAATATATGAGATTACACATTTCGCCGAGACTTGGCATGTAAACTGGCATTGATACATATGCTTCACATAATTGCATTGAGTTCATATTATTCTATTTATCTCCTATGAGTCATACATTTGATATACGATTTAAGTTGTCACTATTGTTGACAGTATTGTCAGTAAATTTATAAAATTTCATACAATAAATAAGAAACAACAATCTTATTCTTATATTTAATTTCAACATGAACTATAATTATATTAGTCAGATTATTCTCTTTGAAAATTTTGTTCATTATTTTTTATGACGTCTCATTATCTCGGAAATATATAATTGCCATTGTCAATGTTATTTACGTGTCTGAAAAATTGAAATAATAAATAAGGCGTGCTGCATTGATATGGCCAAAATCATATTCGAATAGAGGCAAAGTCTATTGAATATATTGCAGGAGAATTTTCTATCCTCAGTTCCAGATGATATTCAGATTCTTTCAGATTAAGGTTCTAGAAAGCTTTAAATATGTGGAAAACACTTTTTTATTTTTTCTGGGATAATTTTTGGCTGTACTAGCTAAATATCTAGGAAAAAGTTGTACATCACAAGTTATATATCTTACCGATGGAAACAGTTATTAGCAAACATATTATCTCGAAAACTTTAGAAATACAGCAAGCTGTGTAGCATATTGAATGCGACTTTACAAAGTATTTAAATACTTTTTTTAAATAGCTTTGTTAGGAATAAATAGATAACAGAGGTCCGATACTCTGAGGTACTAATTATATGAGTACGTGATTAATACATTTGTATTTATTCCCAAATTACAATAAAACTAAACTACTTAAGCTAAAGTGAAGAGCACACTTACACCCTGTACAAGTTCATTTGTTTTGGTTCGCCTTAATCTTCTGATTTCCTGCTTGTTGTCCAGTAGTTGTATTGCTTCCACGTTGCTGTGATTTAGCGATCCTATTTCGTGTTTTAATAAGCATTGGTAATTAACCGTAGAACTTTAGTTAAATTGGATTTATCATTGATTGATAAACTAATCTCTTTGATATTAGGTCAAGTTGAAAGTATCTTCCGACTAACCAGTACAGTTACTTGACACTGAATCTAATCTGCTTTGCTTTTTATCTAGCATGAATAACATTAGATAAAACAACTCTTTTTAACAAAACTTTTCAACTATAGGGAATGTATTATTATTTACTGGATTAGCTCTCACTGATTGGACAACTTTTCTTTCTTAATTTCACGAGGTCTACGGGAGGTTATTCTGGCTTTTATACTCTCTGACGGTATTACACCAATTCTCGTGCATTACGAGGGACTGCTTTCTCATTAGAGTATGTGCAGTGCCCTATGGTGTCATAACGGTCAATCGTTACAGAAAATACATCTGTAGATATTTTTCTATAAGAGGCGATAAACGTGTTAATAGGTTTTGTAACAAGTAAAATTGGTCAAACTCTAAATCGTTCCACTAACAATACATCCATAATTATAAAATGAATACCAGCCTTTGATTCAAAAGGCAAATATAAAACCAAAAAAAAAAACACAAAAAGCAAACAATGTACCGGATCCGGATAGGTATCGAAAAGGATTTAATCCGTAGCGATCTTGATAGAGGTCGAATTTTACATCTGGTGATGCTGGGCGTGATGCTAAACACGTGCTGGGTCCAAGTTCTCAAAAAGACAGAGAGGATAAGGGTGTTTTCGGGACGCTGTCAAATATACAAACGTAAACATATAAACCAAAAGAAATCATAAAGCTTTCAATTATATTATAGTTTATTTTACAAATTTTTTTAACTCTGTTGTATTTACTATTTTTAAAACTCAAAGTATCATCACACAGCTTTTACCATTTCTATAGTGGCAATCTACAAACTGGTATTACAAAATGTTGATATTTTGCTATTAAGTACTTTCTATAAAATATTCAGATATAATAAATAAAATATATTCTGATTTAATTAGTTAACAAACTAATCAAGTTCTTGAATCATTATAAACCAACTATTGAATAATAATTTAAATGAAAATACATATAAAAATTACAATTTAACCATTACTGTCATAAATAACATTATGTGACACCTCTACTGAAACGGCAGCTAGGAAAACGTGAAATTGGAGTTGTGCAAATAATAAATTGTTTATATCCCTAGTGAATTTTCACAAGGGTCTACTAATAGGGACTTCTCGCATGCATACTTTAACTTGGTTTTGCCACGTTACCAATTCTTATTTGATGTATTCAATAATATATATATTTCAAGAATATATTTTATTAGATACTAGCGACCCGCCCTGGCTTCGCACGGGTGCAATGCTGATACTAAATTAAATACACTACAGAAAAAATATGAACGTTGTATATAAAAACATAGCGGCCCCCTCCGACTTTGCACGGGCATAAAATATATATGCCTATGTCACTCAATGAAAACATGATTAAAATCGATCCAGTATTTTTGGTTCATTCATTACTGTCCTTGGCCTGCACGCATTAAATTTGGAGTAAAACAATTCCTCTTCCCCTATACTTACTATGAAGATTTCCTGCTATCTTTGGAATATCTAAATTCATACAATTTTTATTACATTACACATTTTTAAACGCAAATTTTAAATTTGTAATATCTCCGAAAATATTTGTTTAATTTACATGCTGTAAGGAACCATATTGATCTATATTAATTGCACACTGTATTTAAGGTACTTAATTCGATAAGGATTAATGCCGTATTGCTTAAAATAGCTTCGGAAATAAGCCATTTTCTCACGTAAAAAGTAAACATTAAAAATGGTTAATGTGGGTTATCCCTAAAAGATAAACATATACCATCGCGGACTTTTTTGTAGACCTTTTTATGGTGTACAATACTGTAGTACATTAATTTGATCTAACTCGTAGGGTTAGGCAGCGTTTTTGCTAATTGCTAAATAAGCCTAAAAAAATAGGTTAATTTCCGACATCACGTTAGAAACCTCTAAAATTAGCAATGTTGCCTTAGTATATTATGCATGTATTATACATATAAACCTTCCTCTTGAATCACTCTATCTATTGAAAAAACCGCATCAAAATCCGTTGCGTAGTTTTAAAGATTTAAGCGCACATAGGGATATAGGGACAGAAAAGGCGACTTTGTTTTATACTATGTAGTGATAAATATTAATATTAAGTTCTAATTTTGAAAGGATTAATGGTTAATGTGCGATAACAAATAATGTGTTTATCTATATATAACCATTACAAACACAAACCAAAACAACTACAGTGCTACTACAATTTTTGGCAGTATATGTATCTCTATTTTGTTCTCTCAATATTATCTTTTGACGTTTCAAAATGATCTTTTGAGTTAAATTTCAATGTTGTTGTTCAGTTTTCACTTCAACACTCCCTTCACCACAAAGTACCTCGAATAATATATCTTTAAACTTTTATTTTCACAAGTTAAGTTTATCTAAAATATAATGAAATAACCATATAATTGAATTAAATTTGCAAAATTCAAATAAATAATAGAATATATACTCATCTGGATGAAATTTCCCCAAATGCTTGTTTATTATTTTTAGTATCCATTATTAACTACTATTTAAATCTAAAATCAGAAGATAACAATATAACAATCCGATCAGATAACAATAACTTTGTAAGTACTGTATTGTTATAGAAACCTTACTAGAAAAAACGGATTCTAAAATGTAAGGTAACTCAATATGTAAAAATAAATGAATAACAAATAATAAACAATATAAGCGGTATATCTGAAACAATAATTTTACAGAACCCTTCTTATAAAAGAAAATATTGATTAATAAACTGGGGTAATATAACAGTGCATGTAAAATAACTATAATCGCTTTATGTGATAATCTAAGAAACTGAGGCGGAAACTGATGAAGCTGACTGGCGTTGACTGGCATAACTTGAGTAGTCACTGCTTAAAGGTCACTCATTACGCAACGTTACTGATTCATTTATTTTCATATTCTCTTTCTCGTGAGACACAACAATTTTTATCCTTTTATTTGCCAGTAACAATTATTTATAATTATTTGTATTTACCAAATACCACGTGTCTTCCGCGTCTTGTATTTCGTTAATAAATTTCCTGTATTTAAAGTTCTCGGCTTTGTAGAGCTAAACAGCCGAATCGAATCCAGGAGGGGTATAAATATATTTTATTCCGATATTTATTCACAATTTAAACACCGAACAATACCTTCCAGCGTTTGATTAAACTTTCCCTATTAATCTTTTGATGCATGTTCCTGATGGGCCAACAGAAAGACCGCACCACTTTCACCCCAATTTCCGTTGCATGTTTTTTGTGTCTCCGAGATACACGGGTAAAAGAGAAATTTACCAACCGAGAGAGTAGATAAAAGATAAATGATTTCGGTGAAAGGCAATCCGAGTGTCGTGTCATTGAATTTGGCGGACCCTTTCTGCGATCTGTTCTTGACGTCGGTAGGTCGAGGCGGCCCCGTCTTGAAGACGCGCCGACGTCGTGATCCTCGGGGTTGAGGGGGCCGAGTGTACAAAGACAACTCTGTGTACAGGATGTATTTCGGAATATTATTATTTATTTATTAGGTAGACTATTATTAATTTTCAGATGAAGAATTTACATTTTGTCTATAATAGGTTTTCAGTTAGTTCCCGAAAATGAATATAAAATTAAAAAATAGTATAATTTCTCTCAACTCCGATACATTTAAGAATCCACATTTTTGGGAAATAGTAACCAAGTAAAAGTAACCCTCGTTTTTTTGAATAAATAATCAACGTTTTTGGGCAATAATTAATCCACGCTTTTTGGCATTAAGTATTTACGAATTTTGGAATAATTAATCCAAGTTTTTAATAATAAGTAATCCATGTTTTTTTTTTGAAGGAAATGAAGCAATTTTTTTGAATATAGATAATCCACGTTTTTTTTTCTTTAAAAAAAAGTTTCTTGAAAATAAGTAAATCCATGTTTCTTAGAAATAGTTAATCCACGTTTTTTTGAGAGTAAGTAATCGACGTTTCATTTATATGGAATAAGTAATCCACTTCGTTGGGAATAGGTGATTCACTTTTTACGAATAAGAAATCAACGATTTTTGAAGTAAGTGATCCACGGTTTTAAAGAATAAATATCTAGTTTCTTAGGAATAAGTAATATGCGTTTTTTGAGAATAATTAATCGACGTTTCATTTATATGAAATAAGTAATCCACTTCTTTGGGAATAAGTGATTCACTTTTGTAGGAATAAGTAATCAACGATTTTTGGAGTAAGTGATCCACGTTTTTTAAGAATAAATATCTAGTTTCTTAGGAATAAGTAATATGCGTTTTTTGAGAATAATTAATCGACGTTTCATTTATATGAAATAAGTAATCCACTTCTTTGGGAATAAGTGATTCACTTTTGTAGGAATAAGTAATCAACAATTTTTGGAGTAAGTGATCCACGTTTTTAAAGAATAAATATCTAGTTTCTTAGGAATAAGTAATATGCGTTTTTTGAGAATAATTAATCGACGTTTCATTTATATGAAATAAGTAATCCACTTCTTTGGGAATAAGTGATTCACTTTTGTAGGAATAAGTAATCAACGATTTTTGGAGTAAGTAATCCACGTTTTTTAAGAATAAATATCTAGTTTCTTAGGAATAAATAATCTACGTTTTTTCAAAGTAATTAATCGACGTTTCATTTTTGCAAAATAAGTAATTATTTTTTTTAGGAATAAATAATTAGCATTTTTTAAGAGTAAGTATATAGTTTCTTACAATAAATAAATCCACATTCCTTAGAAATAAGTAATTCGCGCTTTTTGGGAATAAGTAATCGACTTTTCATTTACACGGAATAAGTAATCAACTTTTTTGAAAATCAGTAATCCATGTTTTTTCGTAGTAAGTAATCCACATTACAGTTATGCGGAATAAGTAACTTTGGATAATAAATTAACAGTTTCCGTTCTTTTTATTGTCATAGAAGAAAGAAACTCATTAAATTCATGGAACATAAATATCGCAGGACAAAATAAAAGACCCGTCTGTTCCTTCATCCAATAGTATATTTAAACACTGATTTGGTTTAGAGCCTGGTTAACGGTAATTCAAAAAGCATTAGCCACCATTTTTTTGAAAATTATACATTTAAAATATTCCTGTTTTATTCTATTTTAATATTCTATTCTATTTATTGTAATATAGTACATATTGTTGACCCCACTATATTGCAGCAAAACTTTACACCTCAGTATCCATTTGAGTGATTCTCCTGGACTAACCTCTTCCTTTTTGAACTTGGAATTATCATAGTAAGTCCACATTTCATCGCTACTCCCAATTGACCACAGAAAACTATTATTTTTTTGCTTGACGAGAAATGAAATGGTTAGAAGTGACTGTTGCAGTCAATTGGTTAACTAGCTCTTTTTCTTTTTTTTCTTTTTTTCATTGCATATAATTGAAATCAAATAACCAACCAGTCTTGAGCATTCCATAATTGGCATTTGTATACTCTAAATTATTCAATTATACTAAATGGAAGACTGTTATTTGATATAGAAAAATGCCAAAACTATCGAATTACAGTTAGATTAGGTAGTTTAATATTTGTTTGCATTAATACCTAAAATTTCCACCTATAGAGTACGATGACCAAAATACATTCAAGTAGTTAATAATAATAATTCAAAAATCCACCATATTTAGGATTATGTAACTACCTTTACGGCAGCTATTATCTCTTTGTTTGATAAAAATCCTTTTCCGCGAAATAATTTTGAGGATGTGAAAATATCCAGAACTTAAAAGAAGCTATATCTGGTAAATATGATATTGAAACAGTTCCTGCCTTGATTTGATGATTTTAATGATGATTTTTAACATACTTAAGCAAAGGCGTTACCATTATGTAAACAATTTTTTGCCAATCATTTTTTGACCAAAAACAACGATGCATTGATGATTCGGAGCAGTGTTTGGAAATGATCAAGCGTAATAAACCCGAGTTTTTGCGTTGACATGTGACAATAGAGGAAATATGGCTCCATCATTTCACTCCGAAGTCTAATCGACAGTCATCCGAGTGCACTGCACACGACGAACCCTCTGCAAAGCGTGGGAAAATGCAACAGTCGGCTGGCAAGGTTATGGCGTCTGTATTTTGGGATGCGCATAGAATAATTTTCATTGACTACCTTGAAAAAAAGGAAGAACCATCAACAGCGACTATTACATAGAGTTATTGGGCCTTTTGAAGGACGGAATCGCTGAAAACGGCCGCCTTTGAAGTGCTGCTTCACCAAGACAATGCACCTTGTCACAAGTCGAATTCGGCTTCAGCACTCATTTCTCATTCCCAATTCCTCATCCACCGTATTCTCCAAATCTGGCTCTCAGCGACTATTTCCTGTTGTTGGATCTCAAAATAATGCTCACTGTGAAGAAATTTTCGTCGAATGAAGAGGTGATCGCCGAAAGTGAGGCCTATTTTAAAGAAAAGGACAAATCGTACTTCAAAAATGGTATCGAAAAGTTGGACGGTCGCTATAATCAGTATATCACCATTGAAGGGAATTATGTTGAATAAAAAAACTAATTTTGCCAAAATAATGTGTTTTACTACATTATGCCGGGGAGTTTTCAATTGACCGTTTAACATATTATTAGAAGTAATCATAGAAGTTATTATTTAGGATGTTTCTATAAATTGTTACCGTTAATTTCAAATTAATTTATCTCATGTAAATACGCAAACCACCCGTCAAATATTTCAGAAGAGACTTAACCACAAATCTGGTTTTTCTTTATCGTTTCATTCCGGATAACTTATTGACCAACCCAGTATAGTGATGATCCATATACATGTTCTAAATACCATGCTGCGAACACTCAATTATTTTAAATCGCCTTCTCAGTATATAAATTTTCTTCTTTTATGTTCGCGACTTTTTATGGTGAAATCACGTTTTTCCGTCGCACGCAATCGTAATAAAAATCTTTATGGGATTTTCAAATGGGCTATAAAACGGCATTGTTTTATTGGAGACTACTGGTTAGAAGATCGTCTAATATGTATACTGAATTATATGTGAAAATCATGTGCGGAGTCACTTGACTGATGGATTTATCGATTAAAATATTTCTTTAAAAACTTTTCGTGTAAAAAGCACAATGGTAATGAGTCGGTCAAATAGCTTTCAAGGTAAAGGAAATTGTAATGATCGTCCATCGATCGATGGACGAACCTAAATATTTGATTCATTTGTATGCTATAGGATGAATTGGTGGAGAATAAGGTTGTCGGCCACTGAGGAAAATATCGATATTTCGATATATCGGAGAAATTGAGTGCTTCGTTGAAAAATTCTACCGTAAAGAGAGGTATGATAATAGACGGTGCACTATCACATCAGGTTAAAATTGTGATTGATGCTACTTAATGTTTTTTTTAATAACAACCTTATGACGACAGTTGTCTTAAACTTCAACAAAAATTAATAATACTTAGAATAATAATACTAAGAATAATAATACTAATACTCATTTTAAGAAATAAGTAATCTGCATTTTTATGATGAAGTAATCCTCGTTTTGTGGAATGAGTAATTAACATGTTTGTGATAAGTAATCTACGTTTTCTAGGAATAAGTAATCCACGGTTTTTGTTAATAAGTAATCTATTTGTTTCAGATTAAATATTCCACGTTTCGTGGATATAAGTAATCCACGTATATATGAATAAGTAATCCATGATTTTCGAATAAGTAATTAAATTTTTTTGAGAATATATATATATATATATATATATATATATATATATATATATATATATATATATATATAGAAAGACGTAGATTATTTATACAACCTACTCTTGAAAAATTGTTGTTACATATTAACACACGAACGTTATTAAATGTTCCTTTTTTATTTATATAATGTGTTATTTGTTGGAAACAACTTTAAATTGCCGTAATTTGAACTACTGGTCTGTCACTTCATATAATGACTCATCAGCGTCGGATTTAAAAAAATTATATTGTATGTTTGTGATAGAAATATAAGAGAAAAATCAGCATTTATTTAACCAAAATTAAAGGGCCTACCCTATAATTTATGAGTATAAATTACGCCCAACGAAAAGTTTCTATAAAATGTCGAGACACGTCGGCTGTATGCTGGCATGGTGCGTAATTTATTTCCACTTACGGAGGAAACCGAACGGCCGAACAATTTTTCTTGAGGGTCCTCCGGATCCCCTTTTGTATGCCACCATCCAGTCATACGATAATGGTCAGAAATTATTCATTAGAGTTGGCATTGATGACTGACCAATAAGGTGAAAGGCGATTCATCCTGAATGGCTTGCATATCTGTGCCCTTCTTCCTTTATAAATGTATCTTATCGGAGGATAAAGGTTTTGGATGGAGGCGATTTTTCACGTGGCGGGTCAGTTTGCAATTGGTAGTTTTGTCAGAGGGGTGCATCGTGGCTTTTGAATGATGACCGGTTTGATGCAGAAAGAATCTAAGAAGTCAAGGGGGAGGTAGTAGATTTATTTTTGCTTTTGATTTATATATATATGATATATATATATGATTTATATATATATATATATATATATATATATATGTATATATATATATATGTATATATATATATATATATATATATATATATATATATATATATATAGGATTGAGAAAACAAACGCTATTACTTTTTTATTTACTTAAATTATTAAATTTACGTTATTTTATGGAAAGAAGAGACGACTGGTTGAACGGTAATACAAAGCGATACTGCGGTTAAATTCCTAGACGTTGGGTTTTAGATATCTCACTCGTAACGCTATTCAAAATAGATGGAAACCAACATCAACAGTTTTTTAGTTTTTACGTATAAAAGAACTCAACACAATAATTTCATTTGTCAATTTGCCGCTACCTAAGCTTTTAAAGGCTACCAGATACCCTCAACTGCCATCTATTAAAAAACTACTCTGGTATTTCGGAAACAGAAAAAAGTTATTTTTGTATGCTGTTGATTATATATTATTTTTGCCCAAATAAATTATTATTGAAATCAAGGAAAGGTATTATATGGGAATCGAATATAAAATTACCGATATCAGATATTCTCGCAATAATAGGACAACCCACGCAGTTTACAATAGAAATTACATAAAATATGCTTAGTAATTTAACAATACACTTATATACTATACGACTTCGTGTGACTTGGTTCACTTCAATCTTCTGATTTCCTACCTGTTGTTCAATAGCTCTATTGCTTCCACGTCGCTCCCATTTTTGAACCACATTGACCCAAGTTGACTTTATTATTCTCTGATAAATCAATCTCTTTGATTTACTTGTTACTTGTACATTTTCTACAGCCTAGGCAGACATATATCTTTTACCAAGATAATTATGTCAACGGCAAATGTTCTAAGTACCTCCTTTTGTTGTTTGGATATCAGTAGTGTAAAACAGATCCAGGAGTGGTCCCACGACACTACCCTGGGGAACTCCTGTCGAAATTGGTTTAAGGCTTTAGAAATACCCCTTAATATGAGACTGTAAATATACTTTCAAAATGATATGATGACAACAGGTGACAGTAATTTCGTGGTAGTAATTTGCTTATTTTATAGATTAATCCCAAATGCCATACCATATTGCAGGAATATTGCAAACAGTCCCTCTTGTATACGAGGGACTTTGTATGAAGACTAGCAATAACAAATATAGACATAACATTGACATAAGATTTTAATCTCCTTTATCAACTCCCTACGATTACCTGGAAGCAATTTATTGAGTTTAAGATGTAGTCAAGAATATACCTTGATTTTATGTTGATATGGTTAGACAGAAATAGGCCTTTTCAAACGAATATCAATACTATGAATTTGACGTCTTACAATTTTTCGTTTGCAGTATCGAATATAAAATTACCGATATCAGATATTCTCGCAATAATAGGACAACCCACGCAGTTTACAATAGAAATTACATAAAATATGCTTAGTAATTTAACAATACACTTATATACTATACGACTTCGTGTAACTTGGTTCACTTCAATCTTCTGATTTCCTACCTGTTGTTCAGTAGCTCGATTGCTTCCACATCGCTGCGATTTAGCCACCTAATTTCATTATTTAAGGCGGAATCTTGAATCACTTTGTATATCCATTTGTTTTTGAGGTCATCATGAAGCTTTTCGTTGATTTTAGTAGTTTTAGTAGGATAAGCATTGGTAGATCATAGAATTTGGCTGCGTTGGACTACTAGTTGGTTTGATGTTTTAATGCAACCCCATTTTTGAACCACATTGACCCAAGTTGACTTTATTGTTCTCCGATAAATCAATCTCTTTGATTTACTTTTTACTTGTACATTTTCTACAGCCTAGGCAGACATATATATTTTACCAAGATAATTATGTCAACGGAAAATATTCTAAGTACCTCCTTTTGTTGTTTGGATGTCAGTAGTGTAAAACAGATCCAGGAGTGGTCACACGACACTACCCTGGGGAACTCCTGTCGAAATTGGTTTAAGTGTTTAGAAATACCCCTTAATATGAGACTGTAAATATACTTTCAAAATAATATAATCACAACAGGTGACAGTAATTTCCTGGTAGTAATTTGTTTATTTTGTAGATTAATCCCAAATACCATACCATATTGCAGGAATATTGCAAACAGTCCCTCTTGTATACGAGAGACTTTGTATGAAGACTAGCAATAACAAATATAGACATAACATTGACATAAGATTTTAATCTCCTTTATCAACTCCCTACGATTACCTGCAAGCAATTTATTGAGTTTAAGATGTAGTCAAGAATATACCTTGATTTTATGTTGATATGGTTAGACAGAAATAGGCCTTTTCAAACGAATATCAATACTATGAATTTTACGTCTTATAATTTTTCGTTTGCACTATCGAATATAAAATTACCGATATCAGATATTCCCGTAATAATAGGACAACCCACGCAGTTTACAATAGAAATTTAATATGAATCCCTTTTAGAATCTAATCTACTACAGCTCTCCCGCAGGACCGCAAGTAACATAGTTTAGTGCACGCTGTAAAGCGAAAATACAGGTATAGCTTCCGACGGAACTAATTAATGTAAACTAGTTCTAATCTAGTTATCTGATTTCCGTGTGAAATAATTCGCTTCAGTTAACTGAAAATTCGATAGTTGCAGGTAAAGGCGTCGCGAACCATCCCGCCGTGAAAATAAAATTAAACGGAGCGCTGATGCGCCGATGTCTTTGATTTGTCATGTAGAAGACCGTGTGAGCGTCTTGATCAACTTTATGTTTAGACAAGTTTTGCCGGTTTGCTTTGATACGATGTCTTAGTGATAAGAGGCAATGAAAATAGATTCAATATTCAATTTGACAAGTCTATAATTTAAACAAAAACTATAAACCATCCGCCCTAACGATTTTCTGTTAACTGCGAACTTCAAGACGTTGCCTTTCATTCAGTTTCATTCAATTTCAGGACGATAATAAATATATATTTTTGGTATATTTTAAAGTCTCTGTATTACCAACTAAAGTTTTATCTAAACTAAACTTGTTTCCTCTAATGCATGTTTTTTCTTTGGATTAAGTAATCCACGTTTTATAGGCACAATTATTCGTGTTTTTGGGAATAAATAATAGCAAGCATAAGCAATACGTCATACACGTTCTTTAGGAATAACTAATCGACGTTTTTTGGGAATAAGTATTTTGACTTTATGGGGAATAAATGATCCACGTTCCTTAGAAATAAGTATTTTTTGAATAAATTAACAGATTAATATTTTTTACAATGGTGGAACAAACGAATTTATTAAATGCGTGAATGCCAATTATATATTATTTTGTTATATACATCATGCAAGGTTCCCTGTATAAGATAAAAGACACGTATGTTTTCTCATTCTAGTACTATATTTAAAACTGATTTGGTTTAGAGGCCCATTAAGTAATTAACGATATTTCATGCACTGTTCTAATGATGAACTCCGTTTCGATAGACGCTAGAAAGCAGGTACTAGAATACAAAATACAACATGTACACAAAGAACAATATATTGTATACAATATGAAAATATATATTATATAGACTTAAAAATGCGATAATATAACGTAATCTTCTAACAGTTTCATAATAAGTTATGTAATAATAAAATATTCTTAACAAAAAAATTGAACCGACTTCAAAAATAAATAAGGAACTCACTAAAAATTAAAAAATAATCAAACTTAGATTTTTAACACAAAAAAACCTTTTATAATAACATATGTACATAATAATCGTTGTAACAACTAAATAAAAATAATCTAAAATCATATTTCGCCTATCTGCTACTCGTATCTTTATTCTACTATATACACAAAATTTATTTATTTTGTAGAATTTTGAAAATCGGACCACACTTGACGAGGAAATCAGGGAACATGCATTAAAAAAATATACAGTCGAACCTCCTCCTTTTTCGAAGTCGGTGAGAAACTATGCCACTGTCAAGTGAAAGTGTATATTATAATATACAAAAACATACTCATATGTATATAAATTTGAAACAAAGTAAAAACAAAATAATTTAATTAAGTCTAATAATAAATTTCGCTAATGGGGTTAAAGTTACAGTTATGCTAATTTGAGTTACGAAAACAGCTTTA
The DNA here is from genome assembly GCF_030347505.1 of Rhynchophorus ferrugineus. Taxonomy (NCBI): domain Eukaryota; kingdom Metazoa; phylum Arthropoda; class Insecta; order Coleoptera; family Curculionidae; genus Rhynchophorus; species Rhynchophorus ferrugineus. Next base: position 23,778,440 of record NW_027472581.1, on the reverse strand, counting down.
ATCTCGTCTAGACACTAAACATTTTCTTTTATATCGGCAACCGAAACAAATAAGTAATTGTTTGTGGTTAAATAATGGTATAAATAAGGCAGATAGCAATAGTTTTCTAAAATTAATTACAGTTTAATAAATATAATAATAATTAGTTTGTTCTATTTATAACCATTACTTAAAAAATATATGAGCAGCATATCCGATGAGAAACTTCAAAACTAAATATATATAATTTTGTTTTTCTCATATTAACGCTTCTGTTAATCAAAATGATAAAAGGCTGCTTAGAGAAAACTTGATTGTTTTAGCCTTATTGCTTGAAATATAATCTTCATTTCAAGCTCGCAAGCACTAAACAAATTTTGTAATATCATACTTTTCAATTCCAAAGGTATGATAAGCTACCATGAGTAGACTAGTTCCTTGAACTCGTTAATCAAGATCCTGCTTCGTTATTTATGTTACTATCTTTTTTATTCCTTCTGTTATATATATTTTTATTCTTATATTCCATTATCTATATTCGGCGTATAAAGAAGCTTTAAAGGATTTTGTTAATTCGAAACTTTATTTTGAAAAATCGGTACAATGTATTTTATTCAAAGTATTGTCCATCGATAGCCGCTACTCTTTTCCATCTTAAACAATTTGCGGTTTCCATCTTAAACAATTTGCGGTTTCCATCTTGAAAGAACGAAGTATCTTTTGAGGATATCTACTAATCAATCGATTTTTTAGTATCTTCATAAGAAGTGAAGCGTTGCTCATACAGATCACGACTGATGTATCGGAACAAACAGTAATCAGAATGAGCAATATATCTAGAATACGATGAGTGTGGTAGACATTTTAATATTTCCAAGTATATTTTATCATCTGCAAATGCGATTTACTAGGCATGCTGCGATATGCTGTCAGTGAGGCTTGAACCTGATGTTGAAACCGATAAATGAAGCCGATGCTATTTAATACACACTAACACCATCTGTTATAAATCTCTTAAATTTAATTTTTAGGCCCGTTATAAAAATAATCTATAAATAAATGTTGTGTGTTAAGTGAAGTTGATTTTAAGAAAAAGTAAGCTATTTAAGACTGAAAATAGGCGCAGTCTAACTGTACCTGTGAGGACAATTATAACTACCATCAAGTTATAAATTCCATAAGATATATTTACTAACAGTTAATCACTGGAGTATTGTTAAAGTATTTTAGTTCTGAAAGGAAACTAATGGGAGACGTATAAATATTTGCCGCATATAAAGAGAAAATCGAAAGAATTATCGTTTACTTCTTCAAGAAGAGGCTTCAACTTATATAATAACTTGTTAATGTACTATATATTTTTGAATAGTATAATATAAATTAAAGGGAACAGCACTTGATTACTAATAAAAAAACCTTCTTGTTTGGTATACGGGTTACAATAATTTTTTATTCACGATTTTTCCTGAAAGTAACGAGTGACGCAAGATGTACATATTCCCAGTTCATGAAAAAATGCTTTCCATCTTAAATAATACTGTCACACAAAAAATGAACACGTAATATAAAATTACAGCATGTTTTATTCAGATATTTTCGTTGTAAATCCCGTCTGATATGAGACGCGTTACAAGGACGAATTTCGAAATTCTTCTACCTCTTTGAACTCTCCCACCCAAATTACTTTCTCCTTCTCCCGACTGCTGTTTATGCATGATAAAGGTGCACTGGCTATGAACGAACGTTATTTAAAATTAAATGGTTCTCCTTTCTTTCTAAGACAAATATTAAATGTGGGTGTACCGTAATGGAAATGTGTAATTACACGGAGTTGTTTTCTTGTTGTTTCTTTTGTTTCTTCTGTCCATTTTTAATTATAAAAAAGCAGTGTAATTAAGCCATAATTTGCCTTGCTTTATAATATTAATTTTTTATATGATTATTTTTGTCGATGAGCCCTTTTTGGGATTCTTGAGTACAACTCAAGTGTATCATTTAAGTCAATTACAACAGACAAGTGACAATATAAATAATTGGACCCAAGCTTGGAATATACATAATATTAAATAATACTATTATTCCATATAGCAACAACGCTAAATATCTCGGAATGAATCTTGATTCAAATCTTCGCTGGAAGGAACATATAAAGAAGAAAAGAAAAGAACTGGAATTGAAATATAGGAAAATGTACTGGCTGATTGGAAGAAAATCATAATTATCAGTACATAATAAATTGCTATTCTATAAGCAAATACTGAAACCTATATGGATATACGGAGTTCAATTATGGCAAAACAAAATACAAGTTTTTCAGAACAAAGTCCTGAGAGATATTGTGGGCGCATCCAACTAGTATAGGATTACCTACATCGAGACCTTCAGATACCCACAGTCAGTCAATAAGTCAAGATAATTGCAAGGGGGCATGAGTAAAGACTTCATTCTCATGAGAATATTGAAGTATTGCAGCTTTTGGATACCACCAGAAGAGGACACAGACTCAAAAGAATCAAACCCTCTGATATTGTATAGTGTTGTGTAGTGAGGGACATGTATAAACATTATTTCACCAGAGAGTTACCAGAGAGTTAGATAGGGCCGATGGGTCATCCTAGTTATATACCTAGATTTAAGTTATCATAAATACAAATTGTAGGTTAGTCGAAAACGACTACTAACAATGTAATAATTAAATAATAAAAATATTAAGTGAATAAAAATGGAAATTATTGAGAAACAGAACTAAAATATACTACGGATAATTTGACGTTTTCTGAAATAGCACAAGTTATTCAACTTCTAATAAAATTTTGGGGATTGCACTGAATGTACCGTCTATAGTCTAACTTGACGTCGTTTTACTGTCGTCTGACTTTTGGATGCGAGTGGATGAAAACTACTCTTAATGTGTCAAGATTTTGCACTGCGCTTTTATAACAATTGTTAGCTGACGACATTGCATTGATCGTCATTTGGAAATTGTTTTTGTACTGTGATCGTGCTTCGCAACGTGCGAAAATGCAGAGATAATATTACAAAATCTATTCAAAATGTTTGTATTACATTTGTGCATGTTATATACATACTTGGTAAACTTGAAAAAATCTTAATAAACGCAGGCAATCTCTGTTCATTTCTTTTTGACACTTTTTAGTTCAATAAATGGCCGTTTGTTGTCAAAAATAGTAAAATTATGAATTTACTAAATATTTCTAAATCTGCTACGGCCTGCTAACTTGGACTCAACCCTTGAATTTACTTTATTAACAAGTTTTGTTTGCACAGGTCCAAAACCGTGTATACTTGTTTAATTAGCGTTAAATAATTTCAATTGAATCAACATTCAAAGTGAATAATATTCGAAAATACTAAATAATGTGGCATCACATATCCCAAAATACAAAAGACAACCCTTGCAATAGTTTGATGGTTAGGCTGATAATTCACCATAAAACATTAATTAAAAAGTACGTTTATTTTTAAAATTACAGAATACGTAAATATATCAATACCGAAACAAAATTTCTTTCCATAAGCAGAAACCATTTTAAACGAAGCCAATGAAACTTGAACTTAGTACGAGGGAAAAAAGCGCATCAAAATAGAATGAAAAAACAAGACCCATACGAAACAGAGCCATTGCCAAATTGAGTTTTTACGAAATTACGCCGAGAAAAACAATTTGAAAGTGGGCATTTAATCAATTGTAGTACCCAGGTGGGATTATTTCTGTCTCCGCACTCCACGCCCTCTCTTTCTGAAATTACATTCGCCGTAATTGGATTCGTACCGGCTCGACATTTATACTTTATGTGCATATGCTGCGAAAAAGGCGTAGCCAGAAACAAGGTGAGTCGGCCTTTATCTATCACGTAACCGAGGGCCTCGTTTTACCTACAAGTTCAAGTTCGTTACATTCTCTTTTTTTTCGGTACATACGTTATACAATGAGAAAGGGTTTAGAAAAAAAAACTATTAATTTACTTTAGGAAACTATTTTATTTAAAGGTAAGAAGAACCGGCGACGGGTTGAACGGCGATACAAAGCGACACTAAGGGTAAAAACAGGTAAAAATAATCCCAACGTCTATTTTTAGGTATATCACTCGTAACACCACTCTAAACAGATGGTGCCTCTGATCACAGTGCATTCCGTAGCCAGCAGTTATTAGTCGTGTAATATAACACCTCTCTCCCTAAATAAAAGACTACAGGGACGATCGTGGTCGTTGAAAATTGAATTTGTAGTTTTCTTGACTCCAGATTCCAATAGTCTACGGCTAAGGAACTAAGCTACTACAATCTGTCTTTGGGGGCCGATCACCCCTAAGACAAAATGTTAATTCACAGAAATTTCAGTCCGTCTTATGTTCTTACTCGTTGAACTGTAGGGCATGCGCCGCCAATCCACTGATTAAGGGTGTTTTCAAAACCTGAATATTTCTTACTTGAAATAGTTTATGGCTAGAGATATTTGGGCACCTTCAATACACTTTGTGTGGCCTTGTAGGTTCAGCTGTGATACTTTGGCCGGAACTCCACTTAACGACACCAAGGAATTCTTCGAGAAACTGTGGAAGGATTTCCAATCTAGAAAAGAGGATAGGTTAGTGTGTCCTCTTTTCTTAATAACTAATTTGATTCTAGTTAATTAATTGAATTTTAGAGATAATAGCTTTATGATCTCCAAAGAATTCTAGACCATAGGCTGCACCTGCTTTCTATTTAAAACTATTTCAAGGATTTAGAATACAAAAGCCATTAATCTAAAACTATTTTAATCAAACAAATAAGAGACAAAAAAATTATCTGTTTAAAAATAGATCAAACCCATCTTACTCGCTCACAATTATGGTGGTATTAAAAGAGATAGCCCTTGCACAGGGGGAGACTGTGATAGTCAGATTCGTAATGGTATAACACACATGTACAGAGCGGCCATTCTGAAAGTTCGTATTTGAAATGTAAATTGCTACTGTTAATATGAAGTAGATGGTAATCCCACCATAGGATGTTTCCAGTGTTAATTTGCTAAACACTGTTCCTAAAAGCCGTTTTAGGTATTCCTAAGTCTATGCATCACTTAGCAATTTTAAGAAACACGTTTCCTCAAGGGAATATTGGAAGTTTTGGTAGTCTGCGTATACTAAACTAAACTAATGCAGAATCGAAGGTTATTAAGTATAAACAAAACACCATCGGCAAATACCAAAGATGATTTGATGAAACACATTGAGCGGATGGGGAGCTCCAAAACCAATTGGCCCAGTTGTTCAACACCGTTTCCAATAGATTACCAAATTACGTTATTATAATTAAATCAGTCAGAGTACCATATGGAGAGCACTTTGAAAGATGCAATGTACCAAATGCTAATGAAGTTTAAACGCAGAGATAACACGGTGTAGATGACCTAAGACAATTATCACTCCCATGATGCTTTGCAGTATCTATTGATATTTTGGAAAGGATTAAGTGGATATCATTTAAACATTAAGCAAGGAAATCCAGTGGCGGGTGTAGCGTATACATTATTTTATTTTAAATAAATAAAAGCTAATGCGATTAACATCTACGATTAGCATTTAATATTTATATAAATGACTATCCTTCCCAGCAATAATCGGATGTTGTCGCCAAAATAATGGATTGGTATTGAAAATGGTAACTTTATTACATTGTGCATTAACATAAAAGGTGCACTACAACGAGAACTACAGCTAGAATATCAAGTTCGTCCTACAATACGAATTACGAAATGATGAGCCATATGTACGTACAGCAAACCGTATTATCTGTGATAATAAGGAATTCTGTATGAAACAAATTTAAATTATTTTGTTCTATTCTCTTTGTTCCATTCATAGTTTCTTAGTAAAATAAAGTGGTGTTTTGATGCAAATATCACCTGATAATCAAAGAGTAAAATGATTTACCCATAGTATGCGGTTATGTCTGCAGAACGATTTTGTTGGCGTTTATTTAGTTCAGATATTTTATGCGTCATCGTATGTGATGATAGTAGTATTTGAAAAAAGTAAAGATAAATATTCAAATTTGGTAGAACTAATCGTAAAAAATAAAATACCTTTGTTCAAAGTCCTTAACGAAGTTCTTTATTTTTGTGTTTTAATTATAACAGATGAATTGGAAAGTCCCGGGCCTGACACATAGATGGCGCCACTAGAATTAAATCCATATATTTAGCTCTAATCCTCAAAAGATGCGTGTAAAATTTGACAGCTGCCGGGTCATTAGTTTGTGAATTATAGTATTTTGGGTGAAGAAACTGTTGTTATTGTGAAAAAAAATGGATAAAAAGAAATTTCGCGTGTTAATAAAATATTGCTTTTTGAAGGGAAAAAATACAGTTGAGGTAAAAACTTGGCTTAATGCCGAGTTTCCGGACACAGCCCCAGGAAAATCAACCATCAAGGATTGACTTGAAGTTTAGACGTGGTGAAATGAGCACCGAAGACGATGAACGCAGTGGACGCCCAAAATAGGTTGTAACCGATGAAAGCATTTAAAAAATCCACAAAATAATTTTGTATGATCGTAAATTCAAATTGAATGAAATAGTAGACACTCTAAAGATATCAACTGAACGTGTACATCATATCATTCACGAATATTTGGGTATGAGAAAGCTCTGTGCAAAGTGGGTGCCGCGCAATGATTCGGAGCAGTGTTTTAAGATGATCAAGCCTAATTAACCGGAGTTTTTATGTCGATATGTGACAATGAAACATGGCTCCATCATTGCACTCCGATATCCAATCGACAGTCATCCGAGTGAATGCGCACGGAATAATTTTCATTGACTACTTTGAAAACGGAAGGACCATCAACAGCGACTATTGCATAGCGGTGTTGGATTGCTTGAACGACGAAATCGGCGATAAACGGTCGCATTTGAAGAAAGAGGAAGTGTTGCTTCACCAAGACAACGCACCGTGTCAAAAATCCATGAATTGGGCTTCGAATTGCTTCCTCATCCACCGTGTTGTCCAAATCTGGCCCCCAGCGCCTATTTTCTGTTCTCAGATCTCAAAAGAGTGCTCGTTGGGAAGAAATTTTCGTCGAATGAACAGATGATTGCCGAAATTGAGGCCTATTTTGAAGCAAAGGACAAATCGTACTATAAAAATGGATCGAAAGTTGGAAGGCCGCTGTGATCAGTGTATCACCCTTGAAGGGAATTATGTTGAATAAAAGAAACTAATTTTGCCAAAAAAATGTGTTTTACTATGGTAGGCCGGGGGCTTTTCAATTGATCTGTTAATTATAGTGTGTCAAATAATATGTAAACGTATTCAAAGTATTTTTTTACTGCTTCGCCCATTTTTCCCTGCAATTGACATAGCCGCAGGGGAATGCAATAAATCTATAATTTAAACGGCTGTCACTGCCACCAACTATCAGGAAATTCGAGTCCCGATCCTCGAAATTCAATATTAACGCCCCAATCCATAACCGTTTTAATTAAATTCATTTATTACCTAATTAATTCTCGACGCCTCTTCTTTGTAAAATCTTGGCTGATTTGGCGAACTACTAGCACCCAGCTAAATGCATTAATTTGATGGCGAGGTGGGAAATCGCAATTATATAATAGCAGGAAATGGCTCGAGAATTAATATGCCATAAGGAGCCTTTATATCTCCAGATTTAATGCTGTTAAGTTTTATTACATTTCATAGGTCATTTTATCAGCATAATATATCTTTATATATCTACGAAAAGCAGTGTTAATTACATTTTGGTTATCATCAATTATCAATTAGATTTTGGTTATTTAGATTTCCGTTCAATAAAACAGTAATCTCACGTCAAAACGTCGCAATTTTTCCGCATCAACTCAGCTTTAGCTCATTTTGTTTTTCACACATAACAAAATTTTTATTAAAAAAATATTGCAACAAAAATACTGCTATAAATTATTATTTATTCTGACATTATAGTACATCTAATGCATATATTATCGAAGGTTTTGAAACTACAATTAATTATACAGTTATACTAGTTTATAGGTTAAGGTTTTGTTTTATTACATTTACATTGAACACTTTTCCAGCCCACCTATCAGTTAGAGCTCTAGGAGTGTTTTTCTACATAGTGGTATCCCTTCTAGGCCTAATCCACCTAATTGGCAATTGTATATCCACGTAATATATTTTAATTTTATTAGTTCTTGTTTTCTTCGGTACTGTTTCCTTGTAAAGTGATTTTGATACCATTGTATTTCGCATTATTTTGTTCTGTTACTACCTGTATACATCTTTCATGATAAAGCCAGGTTTATTCTCTGTGTTCTACCTAACGCTTCTACCATATCTGTAAAAGAGTTAGTGTTCTTTCCTCACATATTTTAATCAAATGCCCGTGTATATTCTGAACAATTTCACATATATCTGTGTACATAAATATTTCACACTTTACAATAAGATTTCCTGCAGTTATCAGACATTAATTAATTATATACTGAACTTGTCCAGCAGTTGTATTGCTTCCACGTTGGTATGATTTAGTAATCTTCTTTCGTGTTTCAAGGCGAAATCCTGCACAACTTCGCAAATCCATTTGATTTTCAGGTCATCGTGCAGTTCTTCATTGGTTACATAGCGATAGGCATTGGTAATCAATCGAAGAACCTTGTTTTGACAGCGCTTTATGACTAACTGATTTGAATGTTTAGTGCAAATCAAAGCTATTTGAGAAACTAATATTTAAAAGTGTTTAAATCTTTTTAATAATACAAGATTTCCAGTTAGGTTTCCGAAATAACCATTCAACAATCGATCAAGTGCATAGAGTAACTGCGGCTATTGAAAAAGCATTTGAGGAAAAGAGGTACTGTCCTGCAATATTATAACAAAATTTTTATTAAAAGAAATATTGCAACAAAAATACTGCTATAAATTATAATTTATTCTGACATTATAGTACACCTATCAGTTAGAGCTCTAGGAGTGTTTTTTTACATAGTGGTATCCCTTCTAGGCCTAATCCACCTAATTGGCAATTGTATATCCACGTAATATATTTTAATTTTATTAGTTCTTGTTTTCTTCGGTACTGTTTCCTTGTAAAGTGATTTTGATACCATTGTATTTCGCCTTATTTTGTTCTGTTACTACCTGTATACATCTTTCATGATAAAGCCAGGTTTATTCTCTGTGTTCTACCTAACGCTTTTACCATATCTGTAAAAGAGTTAGTGTTCTTTCCTCACATATTTTAATCAAATGCCCGTGTATATTCTGAACAATTTCACATATATCTGTGTACATAAATATTTCACACTTTACAATAAGATTTCCTGCAGTTATCAGACATTAATTAATTATATACTGAACTTTAGTTGTTTCCACTCTCATCACCCTGTCTTGGAAATTGTCGGCATTATTTTATAAACCCATATTCAAGTTTCATTCAAGTGAATAACTAAACTTTTAATTTCCAGAATTCATCCGAAAGTATTATTAACCATTCCCGTTTCCAGCATGAAAAACAATATTTCTTCAATACATTTTGAAATAAATGTTATGGCTAATAAAACCTAATCAAATGTTATTCAAATGTTTACCTTCTTCGATCAACTTTAGTTGTCTTAACACTATTGTATTAAATTATGTTTATATTGAAAAAACTACAAACTATTTTTATACATTTCATATATTTGATCCCCATAGAACTATCATCAAGTTGATGTCGATTCGTCACCCACTTTGTATAAGAACGTTTAAGAAATAACAGTATTTCTTACAGATGATTTCTTTTCGGTGAATCCAAGATTATATTTTAAATTTTTTGAGGTATTTTAAGTGGGCGTACCCATACTAATATTCAGTGCAGCTGCAAAAGTCTAAAAAATATTTTCATTAAAAACCACAGCATATTAATATTTAACAGTAAAAATACTTATCTCTGTAACGACTAATGACGATTATCGCGCTCATGTTTGAACTAACTGATTAGGAACGCAACTTGTTCTGTCTGGCTTCAGCATTTTCAATCAGAGTAATAATAAGCGGCGATTTCAAATTTATCAAAACAAGCAAAGCGTTATGACAGTGGCGGTTTATAACCTGTAGCTATTATAATTAATATTTTGAAGAATTTTGCAGACGTTTGACAACCGGACGATTTTGCAGGTTAGTTCGGTTATATGTTTGAACTTATCAGACAGCATTGTGTCTCTTTTTAACTAAAATAAAATGTGAAGAAAAATATTGTCTGATTCTAATACGAATTTACAAATTGCGGCGGGCAATTATATATCTACAATCTTAGATATCCAGCCTAGAAACAGCTGTGTATGTGCCATGGGGGCAGTTATTAACATTGCAATACATCGCCTTGACCATTACACCAACTTAGAAAGAAAGACCTACCTTTCTGTAGAGAACTATAATAGTCATATTCAAAGTTATGAATGAAATTATAAAATAGAAAAAACCGTATACAAGGACTTAAAATAAAATCTTACAGTGCAAATGGTTTTGTTAACATTGAATGCTATGCTCACTCGTGAGATGTCTAAAAATGGACTTTGAGATTAAAACCCTCTAAGTCCTTAAAATAAAGCAGTGGTTTGATGTAAATTACTGGTTTATGTGTTTTAAATGTTCAAAACAATGAATGTTAAAAAATTAAATGAGGGGCCCTAAAAATGGCACTCGCTCGTTAACACCATTGTAACATTCCTAGTAAACTGAAACCAAAAAAAGTGGAAGTTCATTCAATAATTCAATTAATTTTTTTCGCCATTGTTTTTAAATTTATGATTTTTAAAAAAATAGTAAAAACTGGTTATTTCACAATATTATTTTATTTTATAGAATAGTTTCCTTTGTACGGTGGAAGAATGTATAAACTTGGTGTGAAACTAAATTTCAAGTAAATGGGTTCAGTAGGCCTTAAGATATCATGTCAACGAACGTCTCGAATAAAGTAGTTTCGAGAAATGCATATTTGTCAATATTTAGAGTTCTATTCCGGGCGAGCCGATTCAAAGGGCACATTACTAAAACAGTTATATCTCCGAAAATAATTTAAATTTTGAAAAATCCTTTTGAGAGCATGTTGTTCGGGGATGAGACTTTGAAAATATTTAAAAAAAACAATTTTTTGAAAAAACTATGAAATCTTTAAATAGTTTGAACAAAGCTCGATCGTCCAGGTTAAAATTTATGTTAAAATTAGTGATATAGAACCTACCATGGATATATCTTCTGTTTATCAACCCGATATAGATCTAAATCTAATTTCTCCATTGGAAATTATTGAAATTGATAACCTCAATCCTAAAAAGGCACATAATACTAACAACAATCATCATGTTGACATATATTTAATGCCTGTTTAAGACGGAAGCATGTCCCGGAATGCTTTAAGGTGGCACAAATAATTATGCTCAAAAAACCTAACAAACCTGCAGAACAAGTTGAATCTTACAAGCCTATTTCGCTACTATCTGCAATGTCAAAGCTATTTGAGAAACTAATATTTAAAAGTGTTTAAAATTTTTTAATAATACCAGATTTCCAGTTTGGTTTTCGAAATCACCACTCACCAATCGATCAAGTGCACAGAGTAACTGCGGCTATTGAAAAAGCATTTGAGGAAAAGAAGTACTGTCCTGCAATATTCCTGGATGTCTCACAAACTTTTGATCGGGTTTGGTGTTTGGTATTAATCTTTAAGATGAACAACTTGTTACCGCGTAACTATTGTCAATTGCTGCAGTCATATCTTTTCAGTAGAAAATTTAGAGTATCTCACAAAATGGCATTCTCGACATTTAAAACTATTTCGGCTGGAGTTCTACAAGGTAGCGTCCAAGGACCCCTCCTATATCTGCTCTACACTGTCGACATTCCAACAACAAAAGAAACACTACTTGGAACCTTTGCTGACGACACAATTATTATGGCAAGCGACATATCTTTACCTAGGGTAATAGAAAAAGTAAAAGTGTCAGTCAACAAAAAGATTGGAAAATTCAATTTAATAGCTCCAAATCTATCCACGTTAATTTGCATTGCAGCGAAGTAATAAAAAATTAATTATATCACTCAATGGATGCCCGATTTCTCAAGCAGAATCAGCTAAATACCTCGGAATCCATCTTGACCGTAGATTAAATTGGAAACATCATGAAAGACAAAAAGCAAAATACATTAGAACCACAATAAAACAACTATACTGGTTAGTCGCAAGATACTCTTAACTTGATCTAAAATCAGAGAGGTTGAATCATAAAGCCAATTTGGGCCTATGGGGTGCACATATGGGGTTGCACTAAAAATTCAAATCAACTAGTCATACAACGTTGTCAAGACAAGGTTCTTCGATTGATTATCAATGCCTATCTCTACGTAACCAACGAAGAACTGCACGATGACCTGGAAATCAAATGGATTTGCGAAGTTATCCAAGATTTCGCCTTGAAACGCAAAAGAAGATTACTAAATCATATTAACGTGGAAGCAATACAACTGCTGGACAGCGCGCAGGATGTCAGAAGATTGAAGCGAACCAGACCATAGGAACTTACATAAAGTGTATACCTTTCGTGTAAACTATAGCTATAAGTTATTATAATTTTATAATTGAAGAATACATATTGATGTATTTTCTCACAGTCGTCTTGCTTGTGCATTAATCCAATACAAATTAAAAGTAGAAATAAAATAAACAGGTTAAAAAAATATTTAAATAGAAGTAGATTTTCAAAGATATTACCCTTGATATCGAAAATTCTAAATATACTACAGTGTAACAAACTCTCGGCCTTACGTATGGAGACCGAGAAGTTTTCGCATTATTGAAAGAGAGTATATTCTATTTATCCCGAACTTAACTGCCTCCGATGCAATTTATTCCTTCTTAATCAGTAAATCAGTTCTCGAACCGATGAGCTATAAAGTCGACTTCGAATTTTAAATAGATTGTACTTCAGCCAAAGATTGATTGTTCAGTCTGAATATTTATTACGTTACTTTTTCTTATTTTCCGCTCTAGGCCGTTTATTTGAACCAGTAAATGAAAGACGAGAGTAAACTCGATCGACGGGAGAGCCCCGTCTTGGTGTAAGTGTCGGCGTTGTTTTGAATAATAAAATAAGTTTGCGCCGTTTGCAGAAATGTGTCGGATTTTGATTAGATCAACGATACTATTTGATTTAAAATAAGATATATCGAAAGTATAATCATCGATTGGTGTTGCATCCCGAAAACCTGGTTCGGTATATTTATGTAAAAGCAGTTTTTAATAACGACAATATTATTTGTTAATTTTATTGAAGTTATAATTAAAAAATTTTTTCGAGAAAAAAAGGATATCTAGTTTCAAGACTCCAGTATGCCTTATTCCACCATTTATAAACTTGTCTGCATCAATAAAATTCATTTTTTTATCAACTCTAGGCAGTTGATTATCTCTAGGCTTTAATTCATAAGGTAGTGAATATTCTTTTGGACCACTTGGCTGTTGTCTTCTATGAGAAAATGACCTAATTTCAACCTATGCACTTGAGCTGTAGCTTTTTTGCAAATCACTTCGAACAAATAACGCTTCTTATGCCCTAAATTAGTCATATTTATTCACTTGGATCTATAAAAAAATACACCATATTAAGTCAAACGTCAATCATAAGCATTATAATATATTGACTTACCATAACGTTTCCTAACCATAATTTCAGCATTCCAAAATTTGAATTTTTTGTACCCTTCTGTTTTATTTCCCTTCTGGTTTTTCCCTTTGTTTTAATACCCCTCTGGATTATTTCACAGTTAAAAAACCGGCTTTTTTATACATATTTTAAAGCGTCCTTTTACAAACTATGGGTTTATCTGGACTGGAGCTAAAGCTTAACGTGGGATCCGAACCACGGTCCTCAGTATTAAACCGACTGGCGAGTGACCAACTTTAGAAATCATCCAAGAAGACATCCGGTCTTCAGCCCGGTTACTGGCGTGACTGGGATCATTTTTCTTGTAGGATATTACGTTCTTGCCTAGAACGTTCACAAATTTTATACAATCAGAAACATAAATTTACGACCATGCCCCAGCAGGATTCGAACCCCTTGCGGCTATCGCAACACCAAGCCGACAAGAAAACCGCTTTTGTGCTACTGATGGGAAAAAAAATAATCGAAATAAAGTGAATTGGGATGTATCAGATCAAATAACTGTGAGTACAGTAATATAGAAATTAACTGTTTCATGGAAAACCTGCAGTAACATGTTATTATAATTTTAAGATAAAAATGCAAATGTATCTGACAAACCTACTAAAAGGTAGTTTTACATAATTCATAATTACTACAACACAAAAAAGTTTATATTACATATTTGATGATGGATGTTTGGTTTTTCTGAAACTATGATCAGTTGTGTAGAACGAAAAAGCGCGTTTGACATCAGCTTTCCTTGGAATATTTGGGTAAATAAAATGAACAAATTGTAATTTGAAAGTTTAGTTTAATATTAGCCTTACAAACTTATAAGCACATGCTTTATTATTTTAAATTCTCCTATGAATTCTTAAACTAGATTTTTGCTTAGTTTCTTTCACTTCAGTCACATGGACTCATACATTGTCTATATATAAATGTTGTTCGAAGTTTTAAATTTCTGTCTGCCATAAAACATAAACAAATCCTTAAAAGCTTCATAAAACCATAATATTCAATCAAATAACTATGTATCAATTACCCTTAACTTAGTGACTTTTAGCTCATCGAGCTATTTGGTGTGAAAGAAACCACAAAATTTAATAGTAGCTTCTTGTAATCTAACCTTGAGGAATTTGATTGACACTTGCTGAAGCCAGGTATTTAACTAATAGTTTTCTTTATATTTTCAAAATATATGGTCGTGCTGAACTGGACAATTCATTGAGTTAATGGTTCATTGATTAGAAACCCATGTTCTTCTGCCTTGTTGGCATTCGCATATTATCGGAATTTATGATAAATTTCATGCACACTTGTAAAACTAAATCCATTACATTATGCTAAATATAATTTTTCATGTTATTTGATGAGTGAAGGAATAACAAAACTATAAGTGACCCAAAGACTCAAAACAAAGAGGACTTGACCTCAAATTTTATCAATAGTGCCATTGTTAGTATTAACTACCTAATGAAATTATCAATATTTATATTATACCTGGTGGTTCGTTCTTTGCAAAATTTAACCACGTTTTTCTAATTTTTTTCTGCGTTGGAATAAATATACCCAACTTGTTTGCAGTTTTTACCGATATATAATTGCATTAAAGGATATTACACCGACGACACACCTTAGAGTATCTAATTATAGCACAAAATTATTATAATTATTAATTAAAACCAACCATTGCGACCAAGACAACCACATCACATATATATATAGTTTCACAATCACACGAGCAGTCCCATGGAAAATACTAGAGGTCTATTTTTATCATGAATCTCAAAATATAGAATCAGAAGCTTAAATCGAATCAAGCGATTATTGGAGATCGAAATACATTTAAACTGAAAAATATTATTCTAGAAATAGACACATCACTAAGTTATTTTTAAGCATGATAACATGTTGCAAATTTTGTAAAAGCATGCAACCTGCTATCCGACATACTGTGTGCGTAACTACCACTATATTCTCTAGGCATTGTTCTTTCTGTCTATAACCTATTTGGTTTTAGCTTTTTTTGCTAGCCCTTTCGATCCTATGAACAAATAAAGAGATTCGCGGATTGTATGAAAATAAAGTCTTTACAAATTGGAATACAAAACTATACCCGAAAAAGAGGATGCGATCAAAAGTAGTTGCCATTGTTGGGCAATACGTTAAAGGATGTATCATTTGACCAATTTTTAAATTCATAGTAGCTGTATATTCTTGCTTCTAAAATACCAAGAGAAGCTATAACAAAATATATTCATATTGAATCCACAAATTTATACAAAATTTCGGTTCTAGATAGATAAACTGCCAATAACATAGGTTTCATTTGTGTCATCAGACCATTTAATTATATTGGTAACACCATCATTGAAAACCCATTATTTATGTATTTATTTATATGCTCCAGACTTCATCAAAATAAGAAGTTTCGCATCTATTAATTAATAATATAGTAATATCAATTGAATAATAATATCATCGATTATTATCATATCAATATAATCATAAAATATATCAACTTAGAACAAAATGTTTGCTCATTTAACGTATTTTATAATAATTTTAGAATAAATCAATTCAACTTTATTGAAAAATAAAAATTGTTCTAGTTGAAATATAAAATTTATTTACACTCTTTTAACAAAAACAAACACCTTTAACAAAAAAAAATGTTTAATTAAAAAAATGCGGTAGTTTTGGCTTCAATTAAAATTCGCTGGATTTTGTTGTTCCTTATAAATTAGTTTTAGGTAGCCGCTATTAAGAATACTGGTTTCGTCTAGAGAAAGTTGGTAGGGAGAATTTCATTTGCCAAGTTAATTATTTGAAACAGTTTGGAAGTAAATTTTCGAGAATTAATATTTACCGTCGTATTAAAAAGAAAATAACTATTTGCGGCGGGTTCTCCGGGATTATTATTTACATTTATTATTAAAGTATTCACCCAAACATTTTATTTATTTAAACAACACAACAATTTTATTATCAGTATTTTTTAATATAATATGTCGTGTTCGATGTTCTCTTCGTTCGGTCAATTTTTCTATACTCAAAAGATAGACTTCTATACTCAAAAGACTTTCAACCTTTCAACTAATTTTAATTATGCTTTATTCCCAAAATCGGGCGATTTTATGTGGTCTCAAAAGATGTATTAAATTAATATTGATTTCTGCATATTTGCGTTTCTACGATAGTTATTACTTTTTGTTATATGATACTTATCTTTTTCAAATGATAATTCAACTTCACATTCTTTGAACTTCATTATTTTGAGATAGAGAGACGTTCTATCTATCTGTCCAATCCATCTATTTTTAGTAGAGGTCTATATAGTAATAGTGAAAATAATCTGAATGATATTCAACATGAGTTATTTTTGTGTTACTAAGGAATATTGATAATTGAACATTATATCACAATTCGAGGCCGCGACTACCGCAACAGTAGGAGGATTGTCTTGTCGCCTTTACGACTGTGTCAACCAAGCCGGCTATAATATTCCCGTACTGATGGAAAGAACGGTATGACTGCTTCGATGTTTTGTCGGTTACTTATTTCAAAAAGGTATAAGTATTCAAAAATTTAAAAAAAATTAAGTTTATGTTTTTTGATGAAGGAAAATAGAAAATGAAAGTTATATATTAGTTACTAAACACAGAAAAAATGTTTAGTTATTCATTGAAGATTAAAATTATTAAACACATACTGATCCACAAACGTTCAAGATGCTGTTTTTGCTATATGGAGATTGATTTATTCAGATATATAGTAGATACTTTATGCTATTTGGTATCTTATTCAGTATTTTATCTGCATCTTTTAAATATGTTTATTGATGTAATTTCTAAACCTACTCTGAAGTACATGTATCCTTATGTTAAATATTGTATTCTTTATATTTTAGATATTATCAAGTAGTGTAAATGCTTTAAGAATGTTTGAAATTGGAAACTAATTATATTTCTCTGTATTAAGTATTTTAACCCTAGGTTTTATGTTTTGAAACGTTATATTCGACTTTAACGCAGCTTTGAGACCCAAAGCTTTAGAGCTTGATAAACACGCGGTTCCAATATAATTGGGCTGTCTGTCACTTATCAAATGTCAAAATGAAGGTTGTACGATAAATATTTCCTTTGAAAATGATTTCTAAAAGGGGTGTGAATCTGAGTATCTATCACCAAGATCTCAGACTTGTTCACTCCTGATATTTTGATGGAGAAATCTCAAGAATTTAATTTTCAATACTATTCGAGTTAAAACAATTTTTTTGTCAAATTAAAAAAATATATATTTGGTACATTATTACTGACCTACAATCTGTCTTCATAGAATTTTAAGTCTAGATACATATCTAGGAGACCCATCGGCCCTAATTTAGTCACCGATATAATAATAATTATATATTATCATTACTGTTATTATTATTTTTTCTATTAACGCACCTCATTTTTTTTGTTATTTTTTTTTAAATTCTGTGTCCGGCTCTGGTAATAACCAAGAGTTACAATCTTTTGATATTAACGTGAGAATAGAATATGTCCTCATGTCTTTTTGCAACTATATTTATTGAGTCGATATTTGAATCACTATCATTAAGTATATCTCACTATAGTATCTAGGTGAACTTACTATACTTTATAAACTTTTATTATATTTACATTGCTTTTCGAAGAATATCCCCATATTTGAATTTCATAGGTCTACAAATTTTAGTACTTGCTTGAATAATAGTAATTTATTATACACTGATAATTATGATTATGATTTATTTTAAGTCTGGCATCTTGAGTAATTCCCAATTATTTAGTGTTATTGTTATATGGAGTGATACTAGTAGTTATTAACACTATTTGTGCAATTTGATAATAAGTAAACTGCACATGCACCGATTTACTTTGGGTAAATTCTATTTTCCAGGTTTGGGTCCTACTATTTATGTTGTCACTGGCCTGTTGTAATTTTCAGGTTGCTTCTTCTCTACCATGTCTGTGGACAAGAATTACAGTATCATCAGCAAATGTAATTCATGACTATATTTTCGATTTGTGATATATCATATGTGTAAAGTAGGTAAAGAATAGGCCCAAAAACAGTTTCTTTCGGTAGACAAGCTTTTGTTTAGTTTCTTGTAGTGTGGTGTTGTTTAACCATATTCCTGTCTGGGATGTAGCAATTTGTTAGTTCAGTGTGTTGCTTCGGTAATATGCTACCCTAGCTTATGAACGAGGTCGTCTTATCAGACCTTACCCAATGCTTTAGTGGCATTTAAGAATATAGCTAAATGTACTTTCTGTTCTTCATAGGCTTCTGTTGCTTCAATGGCATCTGTTATTCTATGCACCAGATCAGTTATTGAATATTTGTTAATATAATATATTTTTATTTTCTTCAACGGGAGGTTTTCAAATACTTTAGCTATTACCCGTAACAATGAGATACGTCTATAGGCATAGTTTTTATTTTGTGATTTTCAAGGTTTTAGGGTTGATGTGTAATCATGGCCTGATGATTGTTTTAGATTGATGTTAGTAAAGAAATAACGGCTTATCTAATAACCTCTTAAAGGCACGGCATATCTTGTTTTTTTTTTCATTAAAGGCAGATTGTATAAATCCCTTCAAATATTAAAGATATATATATGATATAGGGCCGATGGGTCCTCCTAGTTATATACCTAGATTTAAGTTATCATAAAGACAAATTGTAGATTAGTTGGAAAGGACTAAAGTAACAATATAGTAATTAAATAATAATAAAATAATTGTTATAATGTTCAGTAGAGTAGTAATTTAAACTTATAAATACTTTGCTGGTTATTGTAATTAGATTTAATTAAATGTCATTAAAAATAAGATTAGTAAGGGTTAGTTATTGAGATAGTGAAAAGAAGTTTTAGTAACATATGTTAGTAAAGAGATAACGGCTTATCTAATAACCTCTTAAAGGCACGGCATATCTTGTTTTTTTTTCATTAAAGGCAGATTGTGTTAATCCCTACAAATATTAGAGATATAGATATGAGATAGGGCCGATGGGTCCTCCTAGTTATATACCTAGATTTAAGTTATCATAAAGACAAATTGTAGATTAGTTGGAAAGAACTAAAGTAACAATATAGTAATTAAATAATAATAAAATAATTGTTATAATGTTCAGTAGAGTAGTAATTTTAACTTATAAATACTTTGCTGGTTATTGTAATTAGATTTAATTAAATGTCATTAAAAATAAGGTTAGTAAGGGTTAGTTATTGAGATAGTGAAAAGAAGTTTTAGTAACATCTGTTAGTAAAGAGATAACGGCTTATCTAATAACCTCTTAAAGGCACGGCATATCTTGTTTTTTTTTTCATTAAAGGCAAATTGTGTTAATCCCTACAAATATTAAAGATATAGATATGAGATAGGGCCGATGGGTCCTCCTAGTTATATACCTAGATTTAAGTTATCATAAAGACAAATTGTAAATTAGTTGGAAAGAACTAAAGTAACAATATAGTAATTAAATAATAATAAAATAATTGTTATAATGTTCAGTAGAGTAGTAATTTAAACTTATAAATACTTTGCTGGTTATTGTAATTAGATTTAATTAAATGTCATTAAAAATAAGGTTAGTAAGGGTTAGTTATTGAGATATTGAAAAGAAGTTTTAGTAACATATGTTAGTAAAGAGATAACGGCTTATCTAATAACCTCTTAAAGGCACGGCATATCTTGGTTTTTTTTTCATTAAAGGCAAATTGTGTTAATCCCTACAAATATTAAAGATATAGATATGAGATAGGGCCGATGGGTCCTCCTGGTTATATACCTAGATTTAAGTTATCATAAAGACAAATTGTAAATTAGTTGGAAAGGACTAAAGTAACAATATAGTAATTAAATAATAATAAAGTAATTGTTATAATGTTCAGTAGAGTGGTAATTTAAACTTATAAATACTCTGCTGGTTATTGTAATTAGATTTAATTAAATGTCATTAAAAATAAGGTTAGTAAGGGTTAGTTATTGAGATATTGAAAAGAAGTTTTAGTAACATATGTTAGTAAAGAGATATCGGCTTATCTAATAACCTCTTAAAGGCACGGCATATCTTGGTTTTTTTTTCATTAAAGGCAAATTGTGTTAATCCCTACAAATATTAAAGATATAGATATGAGATAGGGCCGATGGGTCCTCCTAGTTATATACCTAGATTTAAGTTATCATAAAGACAAATTGTAGATTAGTTGGAAAGAACTAAAGTAACAATATAGTAATTAAATAATAATAAAATAATTGTTATAATGTTCAGTAGAGTAGTAATTTAAACTTATAAATACTTTGCTGGTTATTGTAATTAGATTTAATTAAATGTCATAAAAAATAAGGTTAGTAAGGGTTAGTTATTGAGATAGTGAAAAGAAGTTTTAGTAACATATATTTTAAAATTATTTCCTCTACTGTGTTATGAGAGAAACACAATTAATTTATTAAGTTGTGGTCGAATTTGGACCGCAGGGTTAATTTAGCTTAAAACCTTCCATTTACATACATAATATTGAATGATATGATACGCCGCTGGCGAAATGACCATCTTGCGACCCTTTCCCGTCAATTCGGACAATTTATCTTTGAAGTGGAAAGCGGCTGTTTGATTGTTTGTTTTGAATGGATGTGTCACGCGGAAAAGATAAAATATTACGACTGGCTTTTTTTAAAATCAAGTTGTTTTATGAGATTTTTCGATCGGGATAACCTGAAAGCCCCGTTTTTACGAGCGGGCGGTTTCCGGGTTCTCCGTCGGCCTTTTCCTCGTCTGCTTTTTTCCCAAATTGATGTCCCTTTTTTACATTTATGTATAGAAAAAGATTAAATAATTGGTGAAAGATCGTAATGGTCTTTGAAATATATATAGGGTAAGATGTTCTAACAGAATCCAACAATGCTAGGAGGCAAATTATTCTTTCCTTTGGTATTAATATAATAATTTGTGAGAACATAAAAGGGATGCGTTTTATTCTTGACGATTCAAGATTTTTTTTTAACATTTGGCGGAAATTTTAATCCGATAACTTTTCTAATTAATGACTAACCATCTTTTAGAATATAATTATTTAAATGAACTGAGCCGAGAGAAGTATGGTATTTAATATTAAGGGATTCTTTCACAATTACTCTTTTTGTTTATAATATATAATGCAAGTTGCGATATGAGTCATTTTATAAGCTACTAACTTGTGTTTGATAATTTATATGTGGATTATTCGATACAAAAATAAGCATATTATTTTATAATAAGTTCTTAAATTATTCTGAATTATTGCTAATTATTTAAAATTGTCATTCAACAGTGGTTTTTAAGATTTAACAACCAACAACATTGTCGATTTGCCGGCATGGTTTACGCATTGGTCAAGGCGACAGGACGGTCCTCCTACTATTACGATAGTCGCGGGTTCGAATCCTCCTGGAGCATGATCGTAAATTTATGTTTGTAATTTTTTATAATTGTGATTATGCAAAAGTTGAGAGTGTAAAAACCGACAAGGAAAATGATCCCAGTCACGCTAGTAACCACCGAATACCGTGGTTCGGATCCCATATTTAACATAGGTCCAATCCAGGTAAACCCTAGTTGGAGGAGGCTTTAAAGATAACAAAAAAAGTCGATTATTTGCAACAGAGAAACTATTGATCAGAGTAATGAAGACACTTCGTTTGGAATAACATACATTTTCTCAGGTATCAAAAGAAATAAAATATATATTTTCTCAAATATATAAATAAATTTTCATATCCACAAATTAGAAACGAAGAATAGAAGCCCTTAACTCTTATTTTCTTAAATTATTGTAAAATAATTTTAAAATAGTTAATAAGTAAATATTTTATTAAAAAATTTGAATTATTCTAGATGAAATATTTAAATGTATTTTTAAAATTTAGTTTTGCGCGAACTAATAATTGCGAAATTAAATGTGCTGTCAATTATAATGACGCTTTCCATTTTACCACTTTTTGATTCGCTATATATGTCCCACGAAGTAATCTAATCGACCTACTCTAGTATTATAATCACATCAACGTTACTTTATCAACTGAAGTATTTTGAAAAGGTTTCGGATATTCTTAAGGTACTATTTTTATTTCAAATAATAATGATGAACTGTCAGGTCTACAACATAACCTCAAGGTTACATTGAAAAATCTTAAAAAAGTATAGCAGTGGCTATATGACGTCAACAAGTCATTAAAATGTCATATATTTTATTCAGAACATGACATTTCATTTAGATATTGATGTTTTTATAAGTCACTCCGTCAAAGGCTTTAAAGATAACAAAAAAAGTTGATTATTTGCAACAGAGAAACTATTGATCAGAGTAACGAAGACACTTCGTTTGGAATAACATAAATTTTCTGAGGTATCAAAAGAAATAAAATATATATTTTCTCAAATATATAAATAAATTTTCATATCCACAAATTGGAAACGAAGAATAGAAACCCTTAACTCTTAGTTTCTTAAATTATTATAAAATAATTTTAAAATAATTAATAAGTAAATATTTTATTAAAAAATTTGAATTATTCTAGATGAACTATTAAAATGTATTTTTAAAATTTAGTTTTGCGCGAACTAATAATTGCGAAATTAAATGTGCTGTCAATTATAATGGCGTTTTCCATTTTACCACTTTTTGATTCGCTATATATATCCCACGAAGTAATCTAATCGACCTACTCTAGTATCATAATCACATCAACGTTACTTTATCAACTGAAGTATTTTGAAAAGATTTCGGATATTCTTAAGGTACTATTTTTATTTCAAATAATAATGATGAACTGTCAGGTCTACAACATAACCTCAAGGTTACATTAAAATTCTTTTCAAAGTATAGCAGTGGCTATATGACGTCAACAAGTCATTAAAATGTCATATATTTTATTCAGAACATGACATTTCATTTAGATATTGATGTTTTTATAAGTCACTCCGTCAAAAATTTCTGAAACGTACATTTTTCCATTAAAACTTAAGTAGCCCTTAAATTTCGTCATCATGGATCTCCGCGGTTACCCTCCGTTCGCGGGACCACTTCTAAGCAATATACCCTTTCAATATTTCAACCCTTTCAAATACGATTTTCCATTTGCCGGAGCTCTAAATTACTTTTTAGGGGCCATAACATAATAAATTATTAAAATCACAATTTCAGGCAAGATAGAGCTTTCGTAAATGTCTACGTTGAGCATTGTAAAAGCCCTCACCATTCTAACCTTTCTCTTTATTAGCATTTATTTCGTATTTTATAGAGTAGCAGAAGTTATGAATGCAGAATCGTCTTCGTTCTTGTACTTCTTTAAATATATAATTCGACATTTAATATTCAGGGAGATTGTCATCAGTTACAGAACTATTTTAATTTATGTCGGGCTGTAACGCTGTTTCGGAACAGTAACCTCAAACTGAATACTTAATTTTATAATTATAATAGTAATAATTTGAATGATATTTCAACAATTGATATTGGACATGTATATTAGGCATTTGAAAAATTCTTCCATTATGTAAAAATCATTCTTTTGATATTGGACAAGAGAAATATATCCATTAAAAAATATTTTTAACAAAAAAATAGAACCAACTTCAAAAAAAAATAGGGAACTCACTTAAAATTAAAAATTTATCAAATTTAATTTTTTTTGCACAAAAAAAAAACGTTTTAAAATAAAATATGTATATAATAATCCTTGTAATAACTAAATAAAAATAAACAAAAAATTTATTTAATATACCTACTACATGTATTTTATATTCTACTATATACACACAATTTAGTTTAATACCTACCTAAACCTATTTATCTATTTACAATATTATTTTAACTCCTACCAACTGATTACTTTGAAGTCAGTGCCGAGCAACAAATTAAATCTATTTTATTCGTAATTTAATTTTACTTTTTTATTACCTTTGTATTGTTTGCCACTAAAAAGCAAACTGAATGGTTTTTACACTAAATTACTTCCCATTTTTCGACACATTAGCTCAGCAATAACATTGAAAACAAATATCTTTCAATGAAAAAAGAATTTTGAAAATCTGTCAATAATTGACGGAGAAATCGGCGAACGTACATTAAAATATATATATATATAAATATATTCAAATTTTTTTTAGTAATACGTTGATATGAATATTTGTAACCTGGAAACATTGCAATGTTGCCGCATCAACTCTGAGTTTTAATTCAGTTTGTCTCAGGAATTTCTAGCATTGCACAGCATTATTACGTATCCTGAAAGTTTCCTTTTTCTGATTCTCAAGGTTCATCAAGATACACAAATTCAAATAGTTTATCTTCCTTGATATTATTTTATGCCTATAAAAATTGAATTTTTAAGGCAAGATCTGGAAGTTCCATTAAACCTCTCCGGGGGGCCTGTAAGAGCGTATGAAAGGATGTCTTACATCTCTAACTCGTTTATTTATACTTTCCAGACAGACAATTTTTTCAAAAATAATTCTATTAAATTATGTTTATATTAATAAAATAGTTTGTGTACTTACTGTTCTTATACATTTCGTATATTTGGCCTCGAATAGAGCCAATATCAAGGTGGTCAAGATTCCTCATCCACTTTCTATGTAGATGGGTTTTCTTGGGTGAATCTAACATAATATTCTTCATTTTGAAAGCGATGTTATTAGTACGCACACTAATATTTAGCCCGGCAGCAATCCGCTAAAAACAATTTCAATAAAATTTTAGGGAATTTTATTATTTAATACCATCAATAATTACCGCTCTAATGGAAATTATAGGCAAAAAAAAGTCAAAGTCAAACTGAACTAAAACTTAGAGTTAATGCGGCAACATTGCAATGTTTCGACGTCACAATTCAAAACTATGTGAATATTCAAAAGATCACGTCAGAGAGGTGATATTTACAACATCAATAACGCAGGTCAGCAAAAAATATTACAAAAGAACTGTTTAAATTTTGTGCCAATCTCTGTTTTTGGGTGTGCTGGTTCCGAGAATGGGTTCTTTTTTGTCATAGAAAGATATATTTCATGATAATTTGGGTAACTGTATTAAACGAGTTATTATATTAAAACAAAAGGGAATAGATTTGAAATTTACCATTAATTATATCTTTTTTTATGTAATATACTTTTACTAGCACACGCTAAAAGCTTTTCTTTTCCTACTGACTCCTGTTTGTACCTTTTTAGCTTGTGGGAAGATTCCGAAGCGTAGAGACCTTTCAGATCCAAAGAGTGGGATCATCATTAGTATCTTTTTTCCATCTCTTTAACTGACTGACACTGACAACCTTGCTGGAAATGGGAATGAAGAAAATGAATTTTAGATACATTAGGCGACCTAAAATTCCAAATGCTTCCTTCTGTTGCTGAAATATTTTTCTTTCTTGAAAGACTCTTTTTGATTGCCTCCTTTTGAGGATCCGTCGTGAACTTCTTTCACCTCCGCTTCTGAGAGACCTCAAATCTTTGAAATTATGTATTTGAAGCAGTCTCCATTTTTGGGAAATAAGTTTACAAATGGCAAAATAACTTCATGTGCAGTTAGCATTGTTTCTTATAGTACGTTCTCTTCGCCAACCTTCCTTCCTTAGCTTCCTTTAGTGGCTAATTCTTTTTGGACCAGTGATATGACCAGTGTAGTAGTACGACCCAGACGACCCTATAGACATAAAAAGTATGGTAATTTTATAAGCCCAGTTTGTTCTTCGAAAGACATACACAACATTTTAAAATCGCCACACACTTACCATGGTCATCATATTTTAGTTTGCGAAGAACAAATTCTAAATTCTTGTATGATTTTGGGGTATACGACTGACCTACAGGAATGAAACCATACAAACAGCTATTGTAAAACAAGACTGCTTTAAAGCTTCTTGTTCATAAATATGTGAAAAACGGTATTGCACTGAATCGTATTGGATCTTAAATTTATCCTGACTTGTTCGAATATTTTGCATATTTTTTGTTTTTAAGCATACCAAAATACATAGAAACAACGTAGTCAACAACTAGCTCAACATTGTTCGAAGTATTTATGGATGAAATATCAGATCAAAAAAAACAGGATACCATAGTACATATGGTACAAAAATATGAAGAAAATGTCGAAAGGAGCTTTGGCACTGCTGATTATGTGTTGATAACAATTGAGGCACAGAAAACTCAAACCAAAAGCAACCAGATATCAGATACTAAGATAATATGGAATTATATCGAACAAAAATAAAATTAGAAAATAGATATAAGTCCAGGTAATAGAAAATAATTGCAGATTACTAGAAATAACACGAATATTCACTAATAAAAATATATAATAAACAATTCAAGGATGGACATATAAAGAAAAACGAGAAAAACAAAAC
The DNA here is from genome assembly GCF_030347505.1 of Rhynchophorus ferrugineus. Taxonomy (NCBI): domain Eukaryota; kingdom Metazoa; phylum Arthropoda; class Insecta; order Coleoptera; family Curculionidae; genus Rhynchophorus; species Rhynchophorus ferrugineus. The sequence goes on along the minus strand of NW_027472581.1, from coordinate 23,751,353 downwards.
CCAAACAGCAGAAATGAAAAATCTCAGAAGGCGAGAAGTGTGATAAGGATAGACAGGGTGATATAAGAAAAGATCTCAACATAGAACCATTAATAAATTGCATAGAAAGAAGACATTTCATTTGGTTGCACAAGGCAGATTAAAAGAGTTTGGGAAAGCACAAGGGAAATAAGAAAAGTAAAAGGAGAATAATTGAAATACTGTCAGGAGCAAAAACTCGGCCCGAGACAGGAATATGAAGCAAAGCTAGAACGTGAAACAACAGATACTAAATATCATACTGTGTTTTAACAGTGGTACAATAAAAACTTCAAATGAATAAATAAATATGTTCTGGCATAAAAAAAACACAGTATATGAAAGCAATAGTTGACGAACTTATCAAAATGCATAAGGATGCGACTGGTTTTCAGCACCGTTCCCATGTTGAACTGTTAAACTCTGACCCGGGATCTGTTTGCGCTCTCCACGATCTGTCACCGTCAAGTAGAGAGACAACGGAGGCAGCTCTAAGCTGTTTGAACTGTTAAGGTATATGTTTGCCGTTCTAATAGGTTTTAGTTGTGAGCTTGACGAGAACAAGAATTATGACTAGCGATCGCTAAAGACACTGGAGAATTACGTACAGAGCGTAAATATATCAACTTTTATCTTTCTAGTATAGTGTAACTAAAATATTCACTCAGTGTTTTATTTCCCATTATCATCACTTCTTCTACAATATGGTTAGTTTAGTTAAATTTAATTTAAAGTCATTATTTTTTAGTTGCATTTTTATATCTGTTATTTTCGAAGTGTAATAATCCCAAAAGTGATATTTTTGTCGAAAAATCTTAATTTATGTATACGTGCTTCAGAAATATCAACAAATCGTATATTTCATACAATATTTTGACAAAAAGTGTATTTATTTTCTTCAAAATAGGCCACCAAAATAGTACGATTCGATTTCTCAACCTCATTCTCCATTATTAGTCTTCTGTGTATAAAAAACCATTTTCTTGAAATGGTAATAACGTGGACACATTCACCTTATCGAAACTATTTTAAATTCTAAACAATTTTAAGCAATTTCAACAAAAGACTATTTGTACTAGCTGAACAACCTGGTTTATCAAAAAAAAAAACTAAAAATCTTTACAACCAACTGATGTTCAAACCTTTTAGTGTATAGCCAAAATACAAAGCTACTCATTGCATCGATTACACGGGTCAACACAAAATTTGACTTAGACTTTAAAGCATTAAATTCCAATTCTTTATTTAAAAAAAAAATATATGGCACGTAAAAGTTTCCATTTTTATTTAGGAAACCGCTTGAACGATATTTTTCAAAATCTGTGGTGTTAATTTTTAATTGAAAATGAAACCATTTAAATGAACATTTTAATTGTTTTTATTAAGTTTTACTCTCAAAATAACTTACAAAAAAGTAAAAAATAATTTAAAAGTGCATTCTTATACTTTTTCATTTATGTTCATAGGTACTATCTCTTAATAAACCCCAAATATAGTCTCCCATCATGTTTTCATTGTATTGGCCTTGATAACGTTAATAGAAGCTCATAGTTGTTTTTGAATTTATCTAAATGAGCATGCACCATATGAACTTTTAATGACATCTTGCAGCCCAGGGCCTTAAATTTTTTTAACATATTTTCAACTAGCTTTTTGTAGTTTTCCGCTTTGTTATTTCCTAAAAATCCTACTACTTTACGACTACTTTAAAACTGTTCCAACTCGCTTTTTGAGTACGGTTCAGCAGCATTGGAAATTTTGTATCGGCGAATATCTGTCTGATTTGCGGACCAACAAAAACCCCAGCCTTAACCTTTGCTTCTGATAATTTCATTAATGTGATCTTTTGGTTCTCGCCAGATTCTTGGTGTTGCAAATTTCAGTGACCTTTTCTCACCTCGATACCAACCTAAAATATAGAAATAGAATTTAATATGTCTATTATATTTAATTCGCCATTTAATTAAAATTTGCCCATTTCCTTCCAAACATCTTTTACGATTATTACAAGCAACATGTGGAGCTCATGTCTTGTCTTGATTCCGAATAGAACGGTTAAAATTATGTTTCGTAGGCTTCACAGAGAACGTGAGATGTATTTAATTCGTATGTTACGTCTCGAACTTCAATAAATTGCCCACATATATAACACAATGCATCAGCATCATATACAACTATTGCAAAAGCAAACTTTGTACCGAAAAAAGGTATTTTCTTTTAGTTTTTGTTCATAACTAAGCGGAAAATCATAAAATAAACTTTAGGACAAAGATCGAAAATTTTTTCGTAGAGTCGTTTGGTGTTATTTATCCAATCTGTAGTAGCAATCTGTGAACTTGTCATACTGCAGCTTGCATAGTATATGGGTCGTTTAACTATTAACTATAGTTTATGTAGTCTGATTTCTCTTTAATTAGGAAAATACATAATGATATATTTATTCTTCCCTCGATCTGCTTGTATTGACGCAAGTACAACAGAAAAATAATAATAAATTAAGAGTTTTGTTAAGTTTTCATTCTTAGAAAGATACAATTTACAATAATCTCGTCTTGCAGAACCCGAAATAAAATCACAGGTAATGCTATTTTTACTCCCCTCAAGGTTCAAATAGAAAATCTATAGGCCATCTAATACTGTTTGCTAAGATTGTATATTAGTCTTTTCTAAAGAATCCGCCCGAGTAGCTCGATTAGGGTACAATTCCAACAATGCAGTCTGAAAGGTAAATTTCGCTGCTTTAATAGATCTTCCCTTGATCGATTTCTATTAGATCTAAAAGCTTCTATTCGAGAGCGTAGTACAAAAACCGCATTTTCAGATTACAGCGGTCCAGGTTCGCAAAAAGCAGTACAATTTTAATTAAAAACGTTAAAAAGAATAGTGTTCCTGTTTTTAATTTATAATAGTACTTAATCTATGTATTATCTGTTATAATCACATTATTGAAATTATAAAAATTTATGAACTCTTCAAATGTATCATACGTACTTATTTGTTATGAAATTCTGCTTATTAACGTTATTAACATTATTTTTGTTGTTAACGTTATTGTAAGTGATTTGACAATATACTTTAGAAATCCATTTTGTTGCTATTTAGTAGCGCTTCACAGATGGAAAGTCCGTCTATGAGGTTTTTTAGTTTAACTCGTGTGGCATCCAAACATTCAGCTTCTTTTTGTATACATCCTTTTCCGAATACTATTAAAGGGTCTCTTTGGCATCGAAATTTACCTAACAGAGTCCATGAAATAAAAATTGTATTTGATTGGTTCTTATAGGACAATATGAGACAAAAGTCCCGCTACCATTTTGATTATCTATAACTTTGCTTTCATAAGTGAGATATCTTGCAGCTAAATTTCTTCAATTTCGCGACGAATATTATCTTTAAGATGTTACATCGTTTGGGGCTTATTCACATAAACTTTTGATTTTAAAAAACCCATAAGAAAAAGTCTGCTTCTGTTAAATCCGGAGATCTGGCTGGCCATGCTAAATCGCCACTTCGCGAAATTAGTCTTCGAGGAAAAACGTCATTCAATAATCGCTGAAACCACATGCCCTCTAGTTCTTGCTCTTCCATTTCAGGCACAAGAAAATTTCGAATCATGTCTTGGTACCGTTCAGCAGTAAGAATAACTGCAACACCTCGTTTTCAAAAAATAAAGACTAATGATATTTCCAGCATGAATACCATACCATGCAGTTGTTTTTTGTGGATACAATGGAGTTTCATGATTTAATTGAAGATTCTTTGTTTCCCAAAACCGACTGTTCTTATTATTGACGTTGTCACCGAGAAGAAAATGGGTTTCATCGCTCATTGTAAATTTAGACTAAAAATATTCCAAGTCGCTGATCAGGATCTCACGGTAGCAATTTTTGAACTAGTGGAATTTTGTATAGGAACATTTTCAAATCAGTTTTCAAAATTCGTCTTAAACTGCTTGCAGAAATGTGTAACTGGGAACTACGTCTCCGAATTGATGTTACTGAAGACTCAAATTTTCAGCGTTACGAAACGTCGGTTGTCTTTCAGAATGAGGTCTGTCTGCTGGCGTAACGTACTGTCGAAAATTCGCATGTAAACGAGAAATTGTGGTTGTGTGAAGCACTGGACGTTTAGGATATTTTTAGCGCAATTTCACCGACGATTATTTTCAATAAATATTGTCACTATTTCTGCTAGTTCTTGTGGCGTATATTTTTAAAATTTGGGCATCTACGCAACACAATAGTTAAGATGAAATTGCGCTAAACGCATATAACCAAGATGGCCCACCTGTTATGTGTATACCCATAGTTGAGTAAAAATCATAGAAAACTATATAAAGCAACAAAAAATAACTGGCAAAAATAAACCTGGATTTAATAATTCAAACTCATTTTATGAAGCCACAAAACATAAATGTAATAATATTAAATAAGATCGACAAAAGATGATTTTTTCTAGAAACGAACTGGCACAAAAAACGTTGTGGGGTTTCTAAAAACATTTATTGTTATTAAATTTTCCTGGAAATAAAATTCGAAGATTACATTATCCTTTCTCTCTTTCGAGAAATGCTATATTTTTGACAAAGTGAAGGGCTCTATTTTTAGTGTTTTTTTTTTGCTAGAAGTCAAATATATAGAAGTGAGATAATATATTCTAGCTCCTTATTATTAAAAAAAAGAACATAATTAAGCAGACATCGTTAGGAATGTTGTTAATAAAAGGTTATATTTAATGATATTTATTATATTAAGATTGCTAATTTTATAATATAATATATAATATGAAGAAGCTGATATTTGTATTATAGTATGTACCACTAGTATGACTGTCGACTGGACTTTGGAGTGAAATAATGGAGCCATGTTTCATCCATTGTCACATATCGACGCAAAAACTTTATTACGCTTGATCATCTTCAAACACTGATCCGAATCATCAACTCGTCGTTGTTTTTGGTCAAAAGTGAGCTCACGCGGCACCCACTTGGCACAGAGCTTTCTCATATCCAAATATTCGTGAATGGTATGATGTACACGTTCAGTTGATATTTTTAGAGTGTCTGCTATTTCATTCGATTTCAATTTATGGTAATTCAAAATCATTTTGTGGATTTTTTAAATATTTTCGTAGGTAACAACCTCTTTAGGGCGTCCACTGCGTTCACCGTCTTCGGTGCTCATTTCACCACGTCCAAACTTACCACACCAATCTTTGATAGTTGATTTTTCTGGGGCAGTGTTTTTGCTTTAACTGTATTTTTTTGAATCTCTGAATCATCAACTCGTCGTTGTTTTTGGTCAAAAGTGAGCTCACGCGGCACCCACTTGGCACAGAGCTTTCTCATATCCAAATATTCGTGAATGGTATGATGTACACGTTCAGTTGATATTTTTAGAGTGTCTGCTATTTCATTCGATTTCAATTTATGGTAATTCAAAATCATTTTGTGGATTTTTTAAATATTTTCGTAGGTAACAACCTCTTTAGGGCGTCCACTGCGTTCACCGTCTTCGGTGCTCATTTCACCACGTCCAAACTTACCACACCAATCTTTGATAGTTGATTTTTCTGGGGCAGTGTTTTTGCTTTAACTGTATTTTTTTCCTTAAAAATCAATATTTAATCTACACGTTACTAATTAACTAATGATCCGACAGCTGTCAAATTTATGAGGGTTAGGGCTAACTAAAAATATATAGATTTAATTCTAATAGCGCCATCTATGTGTAGCCTTCTGTTTGGACTATTCCAAACGTTTTTAGTTAATTGAAAATAGCTTTTTGAGTCACCACTATTGAATGGACAAGTTTTGAAAGAATCTTCATTCATCACATGCTCCATTTCGATGTCTTCAGATTTCTTTACTAATTCGATATGCTTCTTTGGCTTCCACATGGAAATCACTTGCTGCCAACTCTTCTGACTCAGAATCATTCCGGCACGTTATTTTACAATTACACTCGCTGCCATATGCCTCTCTTTATACTTTTCGCTGCGACATAATTCTATTTGTTAATAATCACTTACAATTATATTGCAATTAAAAGAAACAAGCACCACTTCCTGTAAATAACGGTTCCCGTTGGGCCCAAAACTAGTAATGTTTACTAACATGTAATGATAAACCAATGCGAACAAATGTTTTGGCTCCACAGGTACCATATTTTGTAAATGGTAGATTTCAATGTATTCCTCTAATACAATGTTTTCAGTCATTTTTATTAAGCCGTACTTCTAGAAAAAAAAATGTTGGTATATAGGGTACTAGAAATATTTACTAATTGATTTTGTTTCATCGAATTATTTATTTTGGTGGTCAAGTTTGACTTTAACAGAATTACACAACGTTACACATCTGCTATCTTATATAATCCGGAAAATAATTGTTTCAGAGTTTCATTTTTTATAAACATGTTTCTATTACCTGATCATTCATACTGATCATACATACTTAGCGTATCTAGAATTAATCAGTCCAGCTTCAACGTTACATATATCAACCTCAGTCACATATCTCAAATTTATGTCTCAAGCCCTTATTGAATCTCATATTTTTCTTTGAGGATTAGTGTGAATTGTAGTGTGATGTGGACATTCCGAAAGTACGGTACACAATTATAAATTATTTCGTATTAAGCCTTTAGTAAAATAGTTCGTTTCAAACATTAAAAACCAAATCAATTTACAAAATACATTTTTAAATACTTGGCCTAATACTATTTCTGTCTCTGGACCCCGTCATATTCTTTAAGCCTAATTTATAGTCCACGACATATTTGTTATTGACTATATTAACGACCGTTTTTATCTTGACTGGTTTTATTTTTGTCCGTCGATTTGCAAGGCAATAGCCGATAAAGCAAAATAATTCCGATGTTTTCGATTCCAATATTCACCCCCAATAACCGCTCCATCGTTATGTTTATGTATACAGTTGCCATCGTTGTATCGGCTTTGATATCTCCCTATCCGGGAGATTCAGTTGCTTTTTATTAAAATTCTGATGAAACATTTTTAAGCGAAATATGATTTTTTTCACTTTGTCGAAATAGTTAGAATATCTCAATTTCGGTCTTTGAATTAGGCAGCACACATGTGTGCTGAAACGAATAATCGTTATTACTACACCTATTAAATTTGAACTATTCTGTGGTAGGCGATTTAGCAGAAATAAGAACAGGCTATTTGAAAATTTTAGTTTGACTAAATATTGATTTACCACTCATACAGTTAAAACTTAAAGCCATCTAATTTTTATATTAAATAGGAGGGTAAGGTGAAAAGTTCCAGACTTCCTAATTACACCCCATCTAGTAAAAATATATAGTCTGTTCAAAGTTATTTTGTACATACGTCATTTAAATTTGTGACATCAAAACCTCGCAATGTTGCCGCATCAACTCTGAGTTTTAGCTCAGTTTGGCTTGAACATACAACCAAATTGTAATATGAATAAAATAGTTGAACAAAATTGTTACCAAAGATAATTTATTTTAATTGTACTTCTAAAGATTACAGTTAATTATACAGCAACAATAGCTTATTGGTTAGAGTTATAACCTCTTATATAGTAATGATTTCAAGAATTTTGCTTACGTCTGACAACCGGACGACTTTAACAGGTACATTCGTTTATGTGTTCGAACTAATCAGAGAGCATTGTGCCTCTTTTTAACTAGAATAAAATGAGAAGGAAAATATTGTCTGATTCTGAAACGAATTTACAAATTGCGACAGACAATTCATTAAAGATCTTGATGGATTATATACAAAAAAACTTTGAATAGACTATATGTTGTCTATACGTGCGATATTGTGTGGCGAATAAAGGTGACAAATGTCATCTCATGAAGAAAATATAACATTTCCAAGATCTTATAGGGATATTTAAAGTATTATTATCTTTATAGGGTATATTTACTTCAGTTTCAGAAAACACTTGAGAAATTTAATATTACCACGATTCAAGTTAATTGTAAATAAAAGTGACATCTTTAATAACGCTACGTTTTTATTAGAAAAATACCCCCAAAGCAAAACGCTATTAAATACGAATAAAAAATAAATATATATATACGATTTAGCTTCGAAAAGCCAGTCCATCAAATACCTTTTCGCTTCAGACAGAGATTTGTAATAGAATAGAGGACATAAAGGTGAGCTGATATTTTTATTAGAGGGCATTTCTTTGGTAATATAAGAGGAATTTAATAGGAAAGATTTTTCCAGCCCAGAAAGTTATTTTTATTTTTGATATAAAAATGGGATATATTATCAAAAGAGTGCGTCAATATTAATCATTTTTCTGATCAATCTGCTTATACTTAATTTAGTTTAGTGTATTTCAAATTTTTAAGAACGCTAAATTTTCCCTCTACCGATGCGTTCCAAAATGAATTACAACGTTTATGCTTAGAAACAAGTATTCTCCCGCAACGTTTCTAATGCGAAAGTCTTTAGCTCAGTGGCATTCACTATCCATGTTGTCTTCATAAAGTTCAAGCCGATGTAGATCAAAATCCAGCATAGCATGAGTTTACCACTCATCATCTCATTTTTGTGCTGTTACAAATTTACTAACTTGTAACTTGTATTTAACTTGTAGCAGTTGAGCTTCTGATAATTATGTAGGTATTTGATCTAAGAGTTCTCGTAGAAGTATCGCAACTCGTATAGTGCGGTTATTTTATATTTACGGTAATAATTTCAAATTCCAAGATTTTCCTCTCATAATGAAAATCCCCAGTCAACATGAAATTCTCCACAGGTCGGCAACGCTACCTGTAACATTTAGTATAAAGGAGATCGTAAACTCGGATGGAAGTTTCGGCGCTATTTCTGGATATTTTTTGTATGTTGCTAGATCCTTCTCTTTTTAGGAACAATTTTATATATTTAATATATTTAATCCCGTGGAACCTCCATACTGACATTAGATGTATGATCAGTAGTCCCATCTAACTACATATTAATTAATATCTTGAAACTTTGGATCTACTATCCAACACCTTTACAACTAACTTAAGCTTTATTAGGCCCCATTCGACATAATAAACGTCTGTTTTTTATTTGAATTCGTAATTTAAACTAATTGGTTGATATTGATTGTGATCTCCCATAATGATTTGGTTCGGTTTCGGCTTTCCGTAACTTATATAGAATTTTTTTTATCTAAGCATTTTCCACAACTACATCGAAATAATCACTTCTTAACCATCGAAACTAATACACATACTTGTGTATTGAGTATTTATATTTTTTATCTCATATTTTCAATGGTAGAGGCAACAGGACGGTCCACCTACTGTTGCGATAGTCGCGGGTTTGAATGCTCCTGTGGCCTGATCGTAAATTTATGTTTGTGATTGTTTAATATTTGTAATTGTCCTAGGTAAGAGTGCAAAATCCAACAAGGAAAATGATCCCAGTCATGCCAGTAATCAGGCTGGGTAAGGCAGGATGTCTTCTTAGATAATTTCGCCAGTCGGTAGGCTTATGCGGAGGACCGTGGTTCGGAGCTCACGTTAAACTGTAGGTCCAGTCCAGATAAACTCTCGTTGGTAAAAAGAGACTTTAAAGTATAAAAAATAATTCAAACTCTAAACCCACAATAAACTATAATATATTTAGACATTGTCAGACATGTTCATGACTGAGATACCATATCTAATATACTATATTTATTTATTTAACAAGTAATAGAAGATATAAGCTTCGTGTACTCGTAACTTGAGAAAATTAATTTTGTAGATGAAAATTTCCCTTCAAACTAGAACTCTAGTAAGTATTTTTAATAAAACTTTCACAGAGCATAAGATATTATAGAGGACTGGGTAACTACTATAAAGTTAATTTTCGTAAAAGACGAATTTGTTTATTTTTGGAAAACTATTATTAAAATAATTTTGTTGACGAGAAATCATCTTCCTATAAATGTTTGTTTATATTTGTACATTTTACTATAATATAATTTTTTAATTTTTATAACAACTTTTATTCAAATTGTTAACAAAAAATGTTTAAAATGTTTCTTTCTGCTTTTTGGCCATTATATGGCAGTTTCTGCTCAAGGTCTTTGTTCTTAGGTTGTTGGCAAATATACAGGATGGATGTCCTGTTTGGGTGCCTATGTACTGGTTCTTATAAAAAATATACTTCTGATTAGCCAACACAAGTTTCTATCAATCAGTGACATACATTTTAATTTGGGATGCGGTAATTCACCTAAACTTGTCCGGTATTTTGAAACCGTATGTCTGAACCTTTCAGAATTACAAGAAACAGCGAAAATGTTTCTATTTTAAATACTTTAAACTCAAAGAAATAAATTGTAAACATTGTCTCACCTATTATGTAATAGTTTCAATAAAAAATTCCCAGAAACTGTTAGAAATCAAACGAAATTAAAATAAGGCAATATCATGTGGATTATTTTATTTGTATGGATTTTTTAAATTTCATATATTAAAATAATCTTATCTGAACATAATTAAACAAACAAATAAATTTTTGAGCAATATATTTCGGATTTTTTTATAGCTCAAATAAAGTTGCATAAATAAAACTTTCAAATTATAACGTCAGAGAGAATGTTCGATGTTTACATACTACATAAACTAGTATTTGCAGAACATATATACTATTTCAAAATAAACTGATATAAACTGCTTTATTAAATTTCACAATCCGTTTTATATATTTTATCTAGAAACTAATAAATATGTTGTTGGTATACTATATCTCTTTATAACAATAATATATCTTATGTATCTGTTTTATTTTAAAATAATGTTTAAGTTAAATATATTTTTTATAACTTACAGTATCTATAAAAGAGTTTTTCGAATCATTCTATAAGACTACAGGCATGTGAACATGATGTAGTATATGACTGTTTCATCTGTACATGTTTTTTTTATAACATCTTTATTAGATACGCTTAGTACAATCTTAATCTATTAATTAATTTATTACTACTTTTCCTATGTACTTGGATTAATTAAAAAGCAAGACGAGTGCGAGAAAATACATCAGTATGTATTCCTCAATTATAAAATTAGAATTATTTATTAATTATTAACTTATAGCTATAGTTTACACTAATAGTACACACTAAATGTTCACACAAGTTCGTATGGTTTTGTTCGTTTCAGTCTCCTGACATCCTGCGCGCTGTCCAGCAGTTGAATAGCTTCCACGTTAGTGTGATTTAGTAATCTTCTTTCGTGTTTCAAGGCGAAATCCTGCACAACTTCGCAAATCCATTTGATTTCCAGGTCATCGTGCAGTTCTTCATTGGTTACATAGCGATAGGCATTGGTAATCAATTGAAGAACCTTGTTTTGACAGCGCTGTATGACTAACTGATTTGAATTTTTAGTGCAACCCCATATTTGCACCCCATAGGTCCAAATTGGCTTTATATTTGTATTGTAGATTGTATTGTAACCTCTTTGATTTTAGATCAAGTTGAGAGTATCTTTCGACTAACCAGTATAGTTGTTTTATTTTGGTTTTAATGTGTTTTGCTTTTTATCTAACGTGATGCTTCCAATTTAATCTAACGTCAAGATAGATTCGAAGGTATTTTGCTGATTCTGCTTGAGGAATCGGGCATCCATTGAGTGATATAATTAAGTTTTTATTATTTCGCCTTAATGCAAAATTAACGTGGACAGATTTGGAGCTATTAAGTTGAATGTTCCAGTCTTTTGTCCATTTCTAGATTTTGTTGACTGCCACTTGCACTTTTTCTGTTGCCCTAGGCAGAGATATATCTTTTGCCATAATAACTGTGTCGTCAGCAAAGATTCCAAGAAGTATTTCTTTTGTTGTTGGAATGTCAGCAGTGTAGAGCAGATACAGGAGAGGTCCTAAGACGCTACCTTGTGGAACTCCAGCCGAGATATTTTTAAATGTCGAGAACGCCATTTCGTGGTCTGTACATGTGCATTACTAATTCTATGTCTATATGTTCACATTCTAATTAATTTATTATATGCGGTTCAGAAAATTTAATGAAATACAGAGGAAAGTAACAAAACACTAATTCATTTTGTTGGTAATCGAGTAAATGAACAAATTATAGTAAAACTGATGCGACAGATTGAGATTATGGATATATATTAATCCCAATAATCTGGTTGTATACTTTATACTATTGGATTATTATGAATAAATATTATAAGATATATTATATGTGACATTATCAACAAAATTGCCAGTATAGGGTTATTTTCAAAGCTCCGTTAGGGTATATGGTAAAATTTGTATATATCAGTATTATTTTAACGATCTCTAGTTGTTTTTAAAAAAAACTATATGTAAGCATGTTAATTTAAGGAAATTTTCTAAGGAAGCGGTTCTGATACTGTTGTAGGCAATTATCCATTTGTTACATAGATGCTATTAGAAAAATAAAGTTATAAGAAAAGAATCCATACATTCAAGGAACATTTGGTGCACATTGGTGGTGCGGAAAAGACAAATATTATGCAAATATACAAAATTTTAGTTGGGATCAACCTTGTTTTGATTCCATTAGTTTTTATTAATATTTTCAATACCTCAATTAATAACTTTTTTTCATGTTATTTTAAGTTACTTAGTTAAGAAGAAAGACATGTTAGAAAATTTGAGCAACTTAATAAATATCTATTGATAAAAGTTTGATTTCATTTTCAGTTAAATTTTTCAAATTTGTCAAAATTCAAAAATTGTTCTAAAATATAATTGTAATCATATTATGATTTGTTTTAAAGAGACAATATCGTGAAGTAATTTTTATAAAGCTAACTTTGCCTATTTTTGCACACCTTCACATGTGATGTGCCATTCTATATGTCTTCCTATATTCTTTATATCTATATGTCTTCCTATATTGCTGTTTTCACTCTCTCTTCAGGCCCATCTAAATATTAAATCTTTTGGGCTTATCTCGAGTTCTTTTTATCAATCGATCAACATCAAATAGAGTAAGCTATATTTTTCTGTGAGTGATCCTATAGTTGCTACTACAAGTAAGCCAGGGACGATATATACTTCAATTAAAAATTGTTTGAGGTACTGCCTTATGCAATTACTTTGAGAAATAATTAAAATCAACTTTTTTATGCAACAATTTCACTTTATGGCTAAGTTTTGTGGCTTTTTCAAATAAGCCGGATATATATTTTAACTTCTTGCTTTTTAGATCAATTCTTTATGAAACGAGGTACTGGGCAAATCTTCTATTCTTCCTGCAATAAAGATCGTATATTAAAAGTAATATTTTACAAATATAAACTTCGATATAGTTGAATTTTCTGAGAAACGGTAGCAACGATGTGAACAAGTAGTGAGTAAATAATAAAGGTTTAATCAACTTCAGAATAATTTTTAAATTTAGTTGACCCATTTATTTTTGGAATATCAATGTTTTGCTAGCTATATACGAGGGGGAATCAAATATAAATGGTAATTTTGTAAAATAAATGTATTATTAATCAATGGTATACACAAACTAAATATTTTAATATTTTTCATTGTTATTACCTCCATTTTTTTTATTTAATTTATATTTTCACCACTCTTCCATTTTTTTCCTTATCAAAACTGAGGCCTGGCATTGTCATGAAGGATGATGACTTCTCGAATGGGCATACATAGCGATTTTTGTCAATCATTGACCGGTGATCGCCTTCAATAAGCTCTCGAACAGCACATATTGTCATTCTTGAATATCGATTCCTCTAGATAGGAATTACGTGCTAAGCTAAATAGTGAAATTACCATTTATATTTGATCCTCCCTGGTACATAGACTTATAAATTCGTCGCATTCAGTACTTAATATATAAGAGTTAGCAACATTTTTGAGAGAGAATTTCAGGTAAGCTGATCTTTTAATATACCATCTCTTTCACTCTCTCAGTCAGCACCCGGCCCATCTGGCTGGCGGCAGAGGTTACGTTTACCATTGCACATCGTACATGTACAGATAAAAATAATCAATTTTTACATTTATTAAGAATGGATAATTTTTTTAATGACTTTTGATAGACTTTAACATCGATGTATATCGATTTTTTTGACCGATATATTGATATATCGATATTTTTGTTAACCGATATTTTTCGATATTTTTTCAAAAAAAATTAAACCTTTTGAGGTGTCACTTAATATTAAAAGTTTGGTATAATTTTGGTATTTAATTATAAGGGTTTATTAAATGTATTCATATGTGTTGCAAATAAATATCAATATTTTTTTTCTCCCATTTATCGATAAATCGATAGATTTTTAAAAATATCGAAATCGATATATAGATTTTTTTTAAATATCACCCCTACCAACAGCACTCTTTCAACATACCTATTTTATTTTCCTGACTTAATCAGTGTTCGTGATTACTTAACCATAGAATTATTGTCTGGAAATTTAATTTTACGTATATTAATAATTAAATAATATCATTTAAAAATTACACCCATATGGAAATGTATTGAATTTTGTTTTAATAAAAAGTTGCGTTTGACACATCAAAGACAATCATGAAAGTGACTGGCAATGAATTAAATATTTTTGTTAAGCCAAATTATATAATTAATCAAAAGTTATTAAAATAATTTCCATTCTTAATTAATTTAAAAATTGAGTATTTTTACCTGTACAGATACAATATTCACTGGTAAACGCAACCCTTGCCTTGCCGCCTTTCAGATTGGCCGGGTGCTGACCGAGTAAGTGAAAGAGATCAAATGTCAAAAGATTAGCTTACCTGAAAATCTTGTTTTCTCTGCGTTGCTGGCTCCCGTACTGGTAGGCACTTACTTGCAGCTTTTTGCGAGTGTAGTTTCTTAAAATTGGATAGACGATCATTATGCGAAGAATCATGTGAATTATATTTTCATAACCTGATGGAAACAAAGTTATTTTTAAATATTAATTAGTGTATACATGTGATTATTTAGCATATTAGTCGAATGCATTCAGATTGCATTATGATTTCTTACTTAGTACATATTTTTACTAGAATTCTTAAGATTTTAATGTCAGTCATACTTTAATGCCAGTCTCAGTCTCTACTAACAGTCTCAAAAATTGATAAAAAAATCATTAAAACTGCAAAAAAGTAAAATGTAAACTGGTTCTAAAAACAGATATTCGCAAACATTTAATTACATATATCTTTGTTCAGCATACGAGAGACAAAGGCTAAACGCATTCATAAAACTGTCATACATTTTATCCTACGAAACAAAAAGCAACGAGAAAACGCTATTGAGCGTAGAAGAGATCGGATACTATAAGCTTAAATTTTATTTACAGGAAAATTTAATAACGTAGTTCATAGTGGAGGAGTTTTGAACAACATGAACATTATCATACTTGTTTAAAGGAAAGCTATTTAGATATTTTGTGAGTATATCGCTGCATATAAAAGTTTTCTTTTCCGCTGGGCAAAGTATAATATAATTGAAAACTATAAAAGAAATTTTTTCAATTTCTTAAACTTACGTACATTATGAGACGTATAAGAATTATAAGCCAAAAACTTTAATGTACTCTAAAACTATTTTATTTTAATGAGAAAAGGACTTATTGAATACCCTGCACGAAAAGTGCTGGTATTTTAATCTGATGTTTTAATATTAGTGTAATGTAAACGAAACGCTTGTTTCTAGACACATCACTCAATTATTTCACAGTCTAATATAAGCACACTATTTTTTCCAAATAACCAGAAACGTTGTTTTTGGTTATATAACTCGTCCCTCCTAAAAAAAACGGCAAAAAGTATTTATGAGGTCGTTATCCTATCTGGACAACTTATAGTTGTCGAGCTTCTATCCTCTGGACAACTTATAGTTGTCGAGCTTCTATCCAAATTCCTATAAATTGTGTCAGTTGTTTACCAGGAGTTTACAAGGGGTGTTCTTTAAATACTGAATGTTTACTAATATTAATGATTCATGGCTAGAGAACTTTGAGCTTCATCAATCGCCTTTGGTGACCTTAATGCTTAAACTGTAATACTTTTGTCCGAACTCAATTTGTGAATCCAAGGTCAACCTTTCGAGATTTGTATTTCTTGGTCATTTTTTCTGATATCAGTTAATTAAAAACAGTAGCTTTAGCCTATGCTGCTATGGTTGCTGTTAGTTCTTCATTCAGTTGAAATCGTTTAGATATGAGATGGTCTAAAAGTGGGACACAGCTTGATGTAAGGTATAAGATATTTTTGCCATAATTACTACCTTAACTCACTGTTTATCAGTTCTTTTAAGCTATGAAAAATTATTTTTTATACATTTTATGTCTTGTCAAACCAGCTTTTTCTCAAAACATGAAATTCGTTCCTCAGAAATTTGTATTTACGCAGGTAGGTCGTCATGCTTGAAGTTTCATCCGTTATAATCTAAGCACTGCTGCTTGCTGAGAAAACCCTGTCAATTTTAATTTAACTACTCAAAATATAATTCTTTTTTAGATTTTAGAATTAGATAGTTCATTTTCTAAAGTAACTTAAGTATTAAATAAATTGTCAGAATACTCTAACCCACATTTTTTAAAAATATTGTGTACACTAAGGAGTGAACTTGAAATTAAATACACATCGACAAAAATCACTAATACCTGACGATTCGTCCTACACCGCATAATGTACCCTAGTAGAATCGAAAGCTAACTAGCTCTAGCTGTTATACTGTAGATTCACTATTTATGTTAGACGTATGCCGAGTATCGATGTGTAATTCTTAAAAGCTTCTAGCATGCTAATGAAAAAATGAAGTAAAACAATTTAATATGAAAATTAAGTGAACGAAACTATTAATAATGTTTTTATTGCTCTTTGTTCGACAATCTGCCCAGAAGGAAATAAGCATTTGTTATGTTTATATTATATATACGTGGCATGTAGAAAATCACTTCATTAAGTCATCTCCTATACAATATACTATCTTAATTAATTAGTCTTATTCTAAAGCTTATTCTAAGCCTATATATGTCCAATAATCAGA
This sequence comes from Rhynchophorus ferrugineus, assembly GCF_030347505.1. Classification (NCBI taxonomy): domain Eukaryota; kingdom Metazoa; phylum Arthropoda; class Insecta; order Coleoptera; family Curculionidae; genus Rhynchophorus; species Rhynchophorus ferrugineus. The sequence goes on along the minus strand of NW_027472581.1, from coordinate 23,734,330 downwards.
TCAGATGGTGTTAAACGTTTTAGTCACGTCGCATATCTCTTTCGAAGTACTTCACACAAACACTGGTTCTAGAGAAATATCGCGTTGTATCACTTCATTTGAAGCATAGTACGGAGCATCGGCAATGGCAAGCAACAATTTTGGAACCGTTGTATGATGGATATATTAGACTTGGTACCGGTTCCCCATAGTTGGATTCCATATTACCAAATAGCCTTGAGGATGAATAATATATTGTTATCTAATTATAAATTAGATTTGCGCCCGATAAGTCAATACATTTGGTAGTGTTTAAGTTATCTTATCTATTTCTATCTAGGTGCATACCAAGTTATATAGCATCCTCTGCGTGCGGGAGTTGACAATTATTGATATATACTGGTTGACATGTTCTTGTAGGCAGCGTAAATGCTAATTAATAATTTTTTTTTTCAATAAGTTATTAATTGTTAATCTTCATTACTTATTAATGGTTTGATACCTAGAGAAGAGTATGGTATAGAAAAAAGTATTCTTGTAAAAGAAATAACCACAGAGGTCCTGGTGATAGTATAACCTTATATTAGAGGTAATCGTAATTATGGTTTCCTTGTGAATGTTTACGATTAATTTCTAATTAATTAATCTCAGGTTTAGCACGTAAAAACGCAAAGCATTAGTTATGATGTATGTTAGATATTTCATAGTAAATTTTAATGTTTATCTGTAGCTGTTCAGTTAAAATTCAGAGTGAAGTGTAAGTACTTTCTTGTGCTGTCTTCTCATTCTAATAAGGTTATACTTATAAAAACAATTCAATGATTTATAATTAATTCAGAACCGTTATAAATATATTTTATAATCTGATTAAATAAGTTAAATTAACTTTATGTATAAGTATCAGTTTCTGACGGTACTAATCTCTACAGAGACAAAACGGAATTAATGTTTCTTGTTGAGTTTGTACCAGAAAAAGTTATTATCTACCGTCTTGTATTTTTTGCGTTGTCTTCGCTTAATATCTACGATTCGGTAAGAGGATTTATTTAATAATAGCCATTTTAATTAATGGAATTCCTTCAGATGGTAATTTTTCAATTAGAACGTTGGATTTTCCCGGAAATTCCGGAAATTTTTTTGTTTTTATTATTTCGTTTTATTAAATTCAATTCGTTCTATCAAAAGTACTAAATATCATTAGAACAATTTCTATCAATCATCTACAAGAACCTTATTATTCCTCAACGAATTAAATTAATTCACAGTAGAAAATGAATTTTACCCAATGATAAACGTTAAAGTGTTATTGTTTATTTTAAAAATGGCAGCAAAATGTGGTTACAGTTGTTACTTTTTAAAAATACTGTCAGTTTATGTATAAAAATATATGAAATGTATAAAATTGGGAGATTCTTTTATATTAATGTTAATTAGTTAAATTAAAATAGTTTTAATTAAACTTACAGTTTTTATTTTAAGGAAGCAATAGTTCAAAATCCGGCAAGTAAAATCATCCCAGTCAGCCACTGGCCAGGCTGTGTAAGACCGGATGTCTTCCAGGATGATCTCAAAGTTGATCGCTTGTCAGTCGGTAGGCTTAATACCGAGATCCGTAGTTAGGAGAAAATATTTATTTTTAGATCCAGTCTAGGTTAGCCTTAGTTTTCAAAAAACAGATTCTAAAATATAACAAAAAACTGATATTTATATAGACATATTTGAACTTCACACAAATATGATACAATAAAATTTATTTATCCACAATTTTCAATTATCTAAGACCGAGACTGATTTTATTTGCTTATTATATTATAATTAATATTCTAAAGAAATAAACAAAAATACTACGTCAGTAAGATATTTAGATGTTCAATAGTTAAAATATATCGATACATATTTATTACTGTTAGCAACCGCCACTAATGTTATACAACTTTACCAACGCCTTTACATTAACGCTGTACAGAATAGAATGAATAGGCCTATTTAATTCAAATTTCCTAATTGAGAAAATGGGTCTAAGGGAATTAAGGGAATTAAGGTCTGTATTTCGAAGGGGTTGCAAGTTTATTAATATTTAATTACGTATTGCCACTTGGAGAATTTTCTGATTACCAGTTAATTTATTAAACACAAAAGAAGCATTTCTAGTTGAGGACTCGCTATTGGTCGACGTTTTACACTCGAAAATTCGTACCTCAAGTGAATTACGTTCTGTTGCTCTAAATAATTTACGTTTTCCATTTTCCATCTTAATTATTCGATTTATTTTAATTTAATATCTCGCGCTTTGATCACCGAAAGAGGGATTACTTAATTATCAAGTTTCAAGTTGATTATTCCGTTTTAAGTCTGTTTTTTAAACATCAGTATATTTTTATTATTATGACTGTGATTTAGTTCTCGTCCGTAGTAGATTGTACCTCTACAAATTATCAAGTTTCAAGTTGATTATTCTGTTTCATATTTAACCATTTCTAAGTTAGCTTTGTCCATCTACAAATAAGTTTAATATCTTTTTCTTATATATATTTTAAAGTCTCCTTTTACCAACTATGGGTTTATCTGGACTGGGCCTAAAGTTTAACGTGGGTTTAATCACGGTCCGAACCACGGTCTTCAGCATTAAGCGTACCGACTGGCGAGTGACCAACTTTAGAAATCATCCCAGAAGACATCCGGTCTTACCCACTCTGGTTACTGGCGTGACTGGGATCATTTTCCTTGTCGGATTTTACACTCTTGCTTAGAACATTCACATATTTTAAACAATCACAAACATAAATTTACGACCATGCCCCAGCAGGATTCGAACCTGCGGCTACCGCAACAGTAGGAGGACTGTCCCATCGCCTTTACCACTGCGCCACCAAGCCGGATAGTTTAATATCTTTGATATGTTATCTGTTATTTCAGAGAAATGTAAATATAACTATTATAAATATTAATAAATATCATTAACAAAATGTTTGGTTTATATTATTCAAACAATAATGATCGTAATAGTAATGGAGATGCTATTAGTAAACACAGTAAAGTTTTGTTTATTATATTAACAAGGTTTTGTCTGAAAGGCTTCAATAATTCATAGAGCACCATGTACCAAATTGTAGGGTAACTCTTTATTTTTATGTGTATTGTATTTTTTGAGCTGTTCACTGGATCTTCCACACAAAAGGCCTATTTCGCCACAAAAGTCTGTGAAGAATTTACGCATCTTCCATTCGATAGACATGTCCAAATCATTGGAATCTGTGTCTACGAATGTGTTCCTCAACTGTGCTCTACTTATAGTATCTTAAACGGATGACGTCATTTCTAATATTATCTCGGAGACAAACATACAGAGTTTACTCAAGCTTAGATCAGTCACACTGTCGCGTCCATCTCTCGAATCCATTCAGGAGAATTGGTAAGATAAGCGTCTGGAAGAAACGGATTTTAGCATTGATTTTAATTTTTCTCTTTCAGTTTGCTATATTCAGCTTATTACATTGGCGGTAGATGCCTCTTTTTCTCCTGTATTACTGGTCCCAAGTACTTGAATTGCTGAGCTTGCTCCAAGCAGATCATATCTGTTTTAAAAAACTTTTATATATTTGCATTCACTGCTGTATTAAAATGCACTGGAAAGACGACATCACCTTAGTGAACAACGGCTTGGAGCTCTAATCAGCTCTCAGACTCTCAGACAGCCGATGGAACCTTGTATATGTATATATTTTCAGCTTCTAAAGCTGCCCAGAATGTGGGTCAATGAGGCTTCATGATAAACAATTGAAAAAATTGCTCGATCTAAACATCACATATTACCAAACACTTAAGCGTTATTAAAGTTATTCTAGTTAGTTGAGTAATAACCAAATGTCTAAAATACAAAAAATAAAGAAAATGAGTATTGAAACCCAAAGAAATTCAATAAGCCATAATTAGTATTTTGTTACTTCAACGACAAAATAGAACAGATTTTTTTTATTGGTATATAAACAAAAATAAAAACTATTTAATTCTAGATATCTGAAATGTCTAAAATTATGCGTTATTCTTGGTGTACCATCAACATTAGCAAATATAACACACAACACAACAAATATAATTTAAAAACTCCAATTGGTGCCCGACTAGAGCCGCAGTATTTTCCAGATGTTGTGATGGTTGATCGTATATTTAATACAAATATCACATGTATTTAATATAAATTTATCAGAAAATTTTGGGTCTACTTCTTACTTTATTACTATAAATCATTATTAACTCAACTTATCTAAGTCTAAATCGGAATTATCTCAGTCTAAACATTTTAAAGGCCTTAATATCCCAGAAAATATTAAACTAATATAAATTCTGGAATAACCTGGCAGACACGACAGAAAGATTTTTCTCAGCTCTCAAAATAATATTTAAAAATACTCAAATGATATCCTACTCCACTCGCCTTATCCTTATCAATTGATAGCATATTTAATAAAAATTTAACTTCTCTTTGGAATAATTTTGTCAATAAATACTAGAAATTACTATGTCTCTAAAAAAAACATGAAGAACTTATCCAATCCGGTTTGGTTGGCGCAATGGTAAAAAGGACAGGACGGTCCACCTACTATTACGATAGTTGCTGGTTAGAATCCTGCTGTGGCATGGTCGTATATATCTGTTTGTGATTGTCCCAGTCAAGAGTGTAAAATCCGACAAGGAAAATAATCCCAGTCACGCTAATAACCAGGCTGGGTAAGGCCGGATATCTTCGGAGATGATTTCTAAGTTGATAACTCGCACTGTAGATCTAGTCCAGATAATCCCTCCTTGGTGATGAGATTTTAAAATATATTTTTAATAAATTAAAAAAAAAACTTATACAAGACTCTAAAATTTACAAAACTTTAATATCCTATATAAATTCTCGAATTTCCCGAAAGACACCACAGAATGATTTTCTTAGCTCAGAAAATATAAATTAGTACTTAAAAACACCCAATTGGTATCCTATTGCACTTGCAGTATTCTCCAAACGTTGCTTCGTTTTATTAGCATTCCTTCACTTGTCCATGGATATATATTCCTCCACGTGGAAATTGAAATGGTGGATTTATGAATTGCATATAAGAAGCTAAAACCTATTAGCTACCGATTGACAATATCACAAATCTACGAATTATTCCTCAATTTCAACAAGACGACTTTCAAATCTTTATAATAACCTAGATAAAATTAAATAAACCCAAATTCATCAGATTTTTCATTGCTGCAAAAAAAATTAGTCGAAGATCATCCGATCGTAGCGGAAATTCCGAAACGAAACGGCAACCAAAGGTCAAGTTTACTTATAAATTTACAAGCGCAACTTCTCTCCTAATTAGGCTTCTGCTTTTCGTCTGCAAACATTAAGCAGTAGTGAAATATAGCCGTTCGCTCGCTGCAACGACCGAATCGTCCCGCATATAAATCAAATATTTTATCAGCGTGCATTTCCTACAAATGAGCAAATAAACGAGTTTGAAATGTAGCCAGCCCTCATCGTCAGTTAGTTATCAGCTCGTCCCGGCCCAACGACCATCGCCTCGTCGCATTCCACGAACGTTGCCAAAGCGTTATCGCTAAGACGATTTATTGATTCTATCCTAAATTGCATTTTTTAATTAGTGATAAATATTGTATATCGTCGAACTTACGTTTATATTAAAAATATTTTTAACGAAAAATTTAACCGACTTCAAAAAACAAATAAGCAACTCACTAAAAAGTAAAAAATAATCAATCAATCTATTTTAACACAGTAAAAACATTTTAAAATAAAATATGTACATAATTATCGTTGTAATAACTAAATAAAAATAAACATTTAATTAGCATTAGCTTAATACCTACCTAAACCTATTTATCTACTTACAATATTATTTTGACTCCTACCAAGTGATCACTTTGAAGTCGGTGACGAGCAACAAATTGGATTTGTTTTGATTGTAATTTAATTTTGTCTATATGTCGCAAATTTATATTATTATTTTTGTATTGTTTGGACTCAACATCGACCTTAAGCTTATTTACTTCATTTATATATGTAATATATATATTTTTTAGCTTTATATATATATATATATATATATATATATATATATATATATATATATATATATATAGGTGAACCGCAATTTTTTGTTTAAAATATCGTATTTTATCGTTTTAGTGTTAGATATTTATTGTTAGTACTCAATAATTCATGCAGTTATATTATTTAATATTACAATGGTAGGCCAAATAAAGGTGCAGCCCGTATGAGGAAAAATAAGAATTAAGAAACAATGATTGAAATTAAGGAACGCTTCAGGCGCCTTGGTCCGCTACCTACCCTAGGTGATTTGACAAATGTTGATTTGAATGGTGATTTGAAATTATTGGCCCCGCTCGGAATCGAGCCCGCCACCTCCGTTTGGGAGATAAACGCTTTAACCATTATACCATAGAGGCAGTTGTCTAGAGTATTTCTACGAGGTATTTCTACGACGCGGGGAAATCGGCGAACATACATTAATAAAAGTATATATACAGTCGAACATAGAACCTCCTGCTTTTTCGAAGTCGGTTAAAAAATGGAAAAAAAAACTTTTATAGTTTTGAATAGAATGAGACACACTATTGGACATGTCTACGTGAGTTACGTAATCTCTCATCATTTATTAGCTCTTTAACACTTTATTAGCTCTTCAGAACGGCCGCCTTATTCACCTGATGTAACCCCATCGGACTTCTGATTAGTGTCTCAATTCCTTTAAAGTTCCAAGCCAATTCAGCTTGTTTGTACTTTATTTTGTGTTATTTCTAGTAGGTATCCTTTTTAATTAGTTTTATGGATTTTCTAAATAATTTTGTTAGTCCATCTCGGAAGAACAATGTTTATTTTGAGTCTATCCACGAATTGATTTTTTTTTGGTATCCTCGTAAGAAATAAAATCACAAGGAGTAAGGTCTGAAGAATACGGCGAGGTTACATTTCCCATTTTAACGTTTTCTAATATGTTTTTACCTATTTTGCAACATGTAATCACGCTCATCATGCTGAAAAATAACATTGTTATGTCTTTGCCTTGAATTCCGGCCATTTTTCATAAATATATATCATACGGCCATAAATATCTGCAGCGTCTAATATTCATTCAAAGGCTAATAAGCTATAATATAAGTACTTTTACTTTAGGTATAATTGAGAGGTTAGGACGACCCAATTGTTCTGCATAATGTTGATCAACATATACAATTGACTAGAGAGTTGTTCTAATTAATTTTTCATTAAACCTAGACGTATTATTAATTTGTCAGTATCGGAAATATTATACACAGGGTTGCCAACTTGCGCTGAATTCTCCAATGAAATTTCGTGTTGATTGGAAATTGGCATTATGTGGGGAAAATGCTAGAATTTTGATATTTCATTGTAAATATAACATCGATAATAGTCTAATATTTTTAACTACTAACTAACTTCAGTAATTCAACAGGTTTAGACGAAATATATCTTGTATTAAGAGTTGGAGAGTGTAGGGAAAATTTTGAAAAAGGTGAAAATGTACCTCTTGTTGCTATTGCGGACTTCCACAGAACATTCCAAGAAGTTTATATTACATTGACGTCAGGCATTATCAAGCGATTTCAGCGATCCTTTATTTTCTTTTATCCACTCTAAATCCATTAGTAGCTAAACGGCTGTAAACTAAATCAGATGGCAAATCAGATAAAAATTAGATGGCAAGTAGCAAATTCATGCTATGCTAGATTTCGGTTAACATGGGTTTAAGCTTTATGAAGATGGTGAATTTTAATGGCACAGTTTAAGTGTCTCATCTTAAAAATGCTGCGGGAGAATACTTGCTCCCACACAAATTGTGATGTCATTACTGCTGATACTGCCATTTTCGATTGCATTAATCGACTTAAAATTTAGTGTCCTTAAAAATTTAAAAGCGGAGAACTACAATCGATGAAATACAGACACTGAAAAGTATATAAAGGCGACAAGAGAATGAATTAAGAAATTGGGCGACAGTTCTAGTTTAACCCATCAAGCAAAATGCTTGCAAAAAAAACATGGAAAACATTTTTAATTAATAAAACTACATAAATTAAACGGTTAAATCTCAAAATAATTTTGAGGGGAATTTGAGAATCAATCAGAACATTTTTCTCCCCTTTCTGGTAAGTTGAGTTAAAAGTTTTACAGCAGCGTATAACTTCTTAAAATTTACATTGAACATCAAGATTATTTTTAGGACAATTAAATTATTTTTACTATTAATACATGGCAAAAAATCAGCAACAATAATGCGTGTGGTATTAATACAATTCGACAACATAATATAATCAATTATCGCAATTAATTTTCGGTAATTGATATAATTGATATCTAATGAAGTGGATGGATGACTGATGTCGAAGCCATTTGCTGATATTAATTGATTAATTGAGTAGTTGCTACATGTGGATTTTCTTTATTACCTATTGGATTACCTTTCATCAAACAAATATATATTTATAGTATAAATTTGTTCAACATTCCATTTCTATAAAAATGAAGTTAAGTACTAAATAAGGATATACTAAATATTATACTTTTATATTATTTTTTGAAAAAAAATCCGATGTATTTTGTCATTAAGGAATTAATTTGTACATTTCTATTTTCGTTGGCTTTTTTTTGAGTAAATCTTTCATCAATCGAGTAGTGCCTTCAAACAATCTTCCTCAAAAATTCAATTGTCCAGAATGTTCTTTGAGGTCGGTGTCAAAATCATCACTTTTAAAATACCGAAACCAGTATTCACATGTTAAAATCGATGGAGCATGGTAGCCGTAACCTTCCCACCGCATTCGACGACCTTCAGCCTCATTTGTCTTTAAATTAAAGTAAAAAAATATTATTTCCCGTAAATGCAATTTGCTCGGTACGGCATGAGACATTTTCGCACTGAAATAATTATTGTTAACACTTTGAAGAAATGCATTTTTTATTTATTTTTCTTTTAAAACTACTAGGTTATTTTTTATGTACATTGTACAATTTTTTAATTTATTGAAATGTAATTTCTTTTAATAAATTGAATTTGCATTCAGTAGACTACGGTATATGCCTTATATATAGAAAACGTAGTATGGTGTTAAAAAAACAAACGAGCGGGGAAATTGTTAACGAAAATACAAACTTTCGTTTTGTTGAAAAACGTTATGTGGCCAAATGCATCGAAAACCCATTGGCGACTTATTTATAGTTCCCCCGCAAAACCTTATAAATAAAACGGTTCTACTCATAGTCGAAGTCTGAAACATAAACGTAATTCTTTTTACGACTGGATGACTACGGGCTACGTAGTTTTAGAGCGGAGGGATATAAATTCCGGTTGTGTATCGGATTGTCCCTACGCCAAGTAAATATCGAATAACCCAATATCACAGTCACATTTTCTTGTATGTGGGGTGAGAGCTAGACGACTGAATCGAGCCGGTATGGGGGAATATTTAAAGGGCATGCAATTCAATGCATACAAAAGATGACTGGATGAATCATAAGGTCACAAGTACGAGTTAAATATAGTTCCTTGTGTGATAAACACATCGAAGAGTAATCGCCTCTGAGATAATCCACTACAAATGCGACAGCTAATTAACAATATTTATAAGATGACACAAGAGTTTGGCAAATACAAGTCCTGATTATTTTTTCCAATTTTTTTTATAGTAATTGTAAATCTGCCAGGCTTATTTACAATCGATTTTTTTTTATAATTTATGATTTTCTTTCCAGAGTGCTGGTACTTCCGTTCTCGTATTTCTCGCTAATTTTTTTTATTTAATTATTACATTGTTACTAGTCGTTTCCGTCTAACCTACAATTTGTCTTTATGATAACTTAAATCTAGATATATAACTAGGAGGACCCATCGGCCCTATCTCAGTCTTTGGTGATATAATATTTATACATGTCACTGCTGTATTTTTTATTATATGCACCTCACTACACAACACTACACAAAATCAGATGGTTTCATTCTTTTGAGTTTGTGTCTTGTTCTGGTGGTATCCAAAAGCTGCAATATTTCAATATTCTCAAGAGAATGGAATCTTTCCTCATACCCCCTTACAATTCTCTTGATTTTTTGACTGAGTGTGGGTGTCTGAAGGTCTCGATGTAGGTAATCAGTCCTATAGTATTTGGGAGGGTCCACAATGCCTCTCAGGACTTTGTTCTGAAAAATTTGTATTTTATTTATGTTACTCTTTGCAAAACATCCCCATAATTGAACTCCGTATATCCATATCGGTTTCAGTATTTGCTTATACAATAACAATTTATTTATGCAGATTTTTTATATTGCGATTTTCTTCTAATTAGCCAGTACATTTTCCTATATTTCAATTCCAATTCTTTTCGTTTCTTCTTTATATATTCTTCCCAGCGAAGTTTTGTATCTAGATTCATTCCGAGATATTTAGAGTTGTTGCTATATGGAATGATAATATTATTTAATGTTTGTACGGTCTGTTTATAGGTGAACTGCACATGTACAGATTTACTTTCATTAATTCTTATTTTCCAAGCTTCTTCTTGTTTGACTCTAAACATTCAAGTTGTAATGTATGATTTCAATAGTTCGGTGTGTTGTTTTGGTAGCATTTTATGTAGTTTATGAACAAGGCCTTCATGCCTAACCTTATCGAAGGCTTGTGCTACATCTGAGAATATAGATCGGCATACTTTTTTACCTTCGTAGGCTTTTTCAAGAATTTTTCAGTGCTTGTTATGTCGCTAATAAAACACGTTATTTGAAATTGATAGTCAAAATGTATTAATTAAAAGTATTGTCCATTTGATTCTATTAATTTTGCCCTTCTCTCAGGGAATTTATGGTTGTCATTCAAATGAAGAGATTCTTCCTTGAGCTAAACCATTTGAGCCATTTTTTAACTTCTTTAAAATTGACTAGGTCCTATTCTGCAATTACGTGCCTAATCGATGCAAAAATGTGGTAATCGAGTGGTGCCAAGTCTGGAGAGTTAGGGGGATGAAATAAAACTTGACCTTATTACGATATTTTTTTAACTGTTTTGCTGTATAGATATAAACATCAGCTGTTCGTAATACACGACACCAAACTAGTTTCAACAGACACGGAGCATGGTCTTACATCTCTTCAGCGCAAAAATGACTTCTTTTCATATCTGCGAAGCAGTTTTTTCCGTTGCCTGTCATTAAATTCAGCGACTCAGTCTCAGCCGGTGCCTCAGCCTACATGCAATATTTCTGCTAATTGTTTTTGAATTCATGTTGGGTCTTCAACCAATTCCTCCTGCACATTTGAATTATCGAAACCATGTTTCATATGTTCTCATTATTCAATATGTAGCTACCAGCAAACGATTAGCTTGCAGCTTTTTTATTTTTATGAAATAAAAAAAAATCCAATTATTCTCTTAACATTCAACAATCTGCTCAACTGGCAATAGCAGGGCACTTGAAAAATCGGCCGGCGAATTTTCATTTGACCTGTTACATCCAAATTGACGCGAAATTAATTTTAATCAATTTTTTTTCACAACAACAAAACTTCACTTCACTCAAAGTGCTATAATTCACAAACTAATTATCTGACAGCTGTCAAATTTATACACGCATCTTTTGAGGGTTAGGGCTAACTAGCAGAACCATCGATTAACTAAATGTTAAGAGAATAATTGTTTTTTTTTTATTTCATCAAAATAAAAAAGCTGCAAGGTAATCGTTATGTATATCGTTATATAAGACCCAACAAATGAAGCGTAACATCGTTCAGTCAATAACGAAACATATTTTATTCAACACATTTTTTATTGTGGAAATAAAGAAAATCGATATACGACCTGACGATTTGTAACTACATATCGAGAAATGTAAGGTTGTGTATTTCGTGAGGGTAATATTACGAGTCATTTGAGTTTACAGTCTGACATTTTCTGATAAAACTCCGTGATTATTTACCATTCGGTAAAATGTTACGTGGTCCAGATATGTAATTTCATTGTAATATGTATGTGCTGCCTTCTGTGCTGATTATTTAGGTTGAATCATTTAGCTCTATCAGAGCTCCAATTAGAGTTCGACTTACTTGTTAAATATGCTATTAATTATTGATTTCCAAGAAATGGGATGGAATTTTTCATAAAATGTAGTAAATTTATAGGTGGAATAAATGTACTGTAATTTATAAATAGTAAATCGTGTTATAATTAGAAGGAAATATTTATTAATGCATAATTAATTAATCTAGTTGTTGCTGAAGCGTAGTTGTATCGGGAGGTAAACATTGTATTTTTACATTGGGGTAGATTAAATTTAAGATCTCCGGATGTTCGGACGCATTGTCAATGATCAGAAGTACATTATATGGTAGTGTCTTTGAGGCCAAATACTCTTTAACACTAGGTATAAAACAGTAAGTAAACCAGTCTGTTATAAACGTAATCGTAACTCGATCATTAGGTTTTGCTTTCCTAAATACAGGCAAACATTTTATATTTATTTTTCAAGGGCCAAAAGGATAAACAGGTATTGGGTTCACCATAAAAACACTTGAGGCATTACAAGGAAACAAGAGATCCTAGCTAGAGATCTGAATCTGAAAAGCGAAACCGTGGTTGGTAAGACTGCGTGTAACAAGGGATTACTGTAATCAACGAAAAATGTCGACATATCGACCATTCACTCTTTCACCATCCAGGTAGTTCTTTAAAAAGATATCATATCATTTTAAAATAGTCAGAATAGTCAGGACCGTATTTTATAGCGTGTATCTCCTTACTTTTGACACGGTTGGAAGAAATAAATGCACTGGTAAACACGCATTCGAATGAAATAGGTATAATCAATTACCGTTATTATATCATCGCACTGTTACTATTGGGATATTGAAAAAATCTTATTATTATTCCATTCATTTTTTACGAATCCGAAATAAGACTGTCAGTTTAAAATATAACATTCACATCATTCTAATTTAACATAATTTAAAATTAACAGATCCCTACAAGATGCAAACAATTATATTTCTCTAACAAAATGAGTATAACAAGGAATATCTTACGTCACGACTGGAAAAAGCATTCGAATAAGAATAAGATAATTATTATTATTTTTATTCGTCTACTTTTTTGACTATCGACGGTCTTCATTTGATAATTCCCAGCGCTACAATAATGCTTTCCACTTTTTTTGATCCCATCAATGGAAGAAATAAACAACTTATCTATTTTTATAGGACTGGTAGGACATCTAAGTTTATATTTTAACCAAAATAAACTCATGTGGTCGAAACATCTTTAAGGCGTTTTTTTTTTGTTTCAACACTTAGTTTAATGTATTTAACTATTATATATAGTGACCACTGAACTTTTACAGAGCAATTAGTAAATGACTGTTAGTAATTGGTAACTCGTGACAATTCAACAAATATTACCTACTTTTTTATTTTTGTTATTGGAAGATTTCGCAAGTTGTTCACTTGTTGTTACAGTCGAAGACTATATTTAATATAATAGTAAAATAAAATTTTATATTATAAACACCTTATTTCGAACTATAGATAAATATACTGGAGTATATCCTATTTTATTTCTTTTTCTAATATATTTTATTCTCAACATACATAACATTACAATTCGATATACCTTAACATTATTTATATTTTATCTGATTCTGGAACACGATGGAAGGGATATTTTCTTTGTCGGCTGTCATTTTAATATTTAAACAACTTTCCAAATCAGAATAACTTATTCATATAGAGATCTTCCTTCTTTCTTTTAACCTATGTTTTACATTTATTTGTCGTTTTTCATACACATCTGCGATACAAAAATATAGGTATAATTTATTTATTTTTTATATTATTTTAAATTATATTTTTAGATTTGAGTTCTTTAAAATGTGTCGTAAATATGTTTAAAAGAATTGTTTAGTAATTTACGTCTAATAATCTAATCGTCTAATAAAGTATCGTTTGTGCAAGAATAATTAAATATGAAACTTGTGCTCGCTTCGGCGGTACATATACTAAAATTGGAACGATACAGAGAAGATTAGCATAGCCCCTGCTCAAGGATGATACGCAAAATCGTGAAGCGTTCCCCATTTTTACATAGACTTCTCTATGAAGGTTATGAATAAGGAAACAAATAGTTCTTCTACAATAAAAAGCTTCTTTAGACAGATAATAGAAGAGAACTATTCAAATCATTTTATCATCTACACGGATGGTTCAAAACGTGAGAACTTTGTGAGTGCTGCTTATACGTCTAGTCTACTCGAGAGACACTTTTGGCTTCCATCGTTGACTAGCATTTTCACCGCAGAGCTGTTGGCTATATATATGGCCCTATCTGCCTTGGAATCACAGATCACAGATTAGAAAATCCAAACTAGTAGTATCGGATTCTATGAGTTCCCTAGAGAGTTTTAAGATCGGCAAGGACAGTCCACCCTCTGGTCACATACATCAGAGAGATACAGACAAAGTTACAATTTAGGGGTGTAAAACTAACATACCTCTGGGTCCCCTCCCGTAAAGGAATATCTGGAAATGAAAGAGCCGACCATCTGGCAGGTAGGAAAGAGGAGTCGATCAAGTTAAATGAACTGTTTAACAAAAAAGATGCCAAAGTCTATATGAAGGTCCTAAATAGGCAATTGACCCAGTTAGAATGGGACCTTCTCATAAAACAATAAATGGGAAGTCAAGAGGATCTTTTATCAATCTATAGACCATAATAACATGAGTAGACGCAAGTCAAGCGTCCTTGCACGACTGCGAATGGGGCACTGTAAACTGACACACGAATATTTGTTGAAGGGACAGAGCCCGCCCTTATATGATTTGTGCCAGATTCAACTTAGCGTCAGACACATCCTACTGGACTGCCAAAAATATGATGATTTGAGGATGAGATGCCAACAACACTGGAACAATTGGTCCAACCTGAGCAACTGTATCTGCTGATTGACTATCTAAACACCATAGACCCACTTCAACACCTGTAACATACATTTATTATTGTGTAATTGAAAAATTTTATTGTATATATTCTACTGTTTATAATCTACTGTGTAGTATTTTAAGCTGTTAGTGTTCATATAATGTATTGTAATTCACCTTAAATAGCCCAAGAGGCTGACGGGTTTAAATAAATAAATAAAATAAATACGAAACAAGTGTTTCAAAAATAAATTAATTTTGTACATGAATAGGTTACCTTTTTTTCAATTAGTCCTGCCGCTATGCCTGGAATGAATCTCGAATCGTACATTCCGTATCCTTTTATTGTAAAATTGTTAATAAAATTTAATTTCGTGTATAATATGAAATATTTTTAGCAATATATTTTACGGTAAAATATATAGAGATAATATTTAATAAATTTGATAACTGGCAATTAACAATGAATATAATAAATAAGGTTTGGTATTTGTTAGATATATATTGTATATAAATTATTTTTAATTGGCATGAAGGTAAAGCACATTATAATAAAATTATATACATTTTGATTAATAACATTTTATTACAATTAAAAATATCTAATTGTGATTGCTGATAAAAAGCATAGTTTTGTAGCTATATATCTTTAACGTGTAACACGTATTTCATGCGTTGACACATTATTTTTGTTGTGTGGTTTGAACTGAATTCATGGCTTTGGTTTCCATGATTTCAAAGTAATGATTTTGATTTCAGTAACGAAGAAAGGCCTGAAGGACCACACAAGTTCAAAGACAATGAATATTGGGTCTTACTGGATGAAATCTCATCTAAAACTCTCAAAGCTCGTTCAGATAGTTTAGCAGTTAACGAATCGATTTTTTCCAAGACGTTTGCATGATGGGATGGAAAAAATCCAAAAAGAGGGAAAGTACTACTACCGCACTAAAGCGAAATCGCGAAACAAAATACCATTTGACTGAAATTGTAATTTTCTTTGAATTGAATCCCAAACGCAAAAAGTCATTGGTAGTCCCATAGAGCGATCTATGTCGACAAACAAGCAGAATATTCATGGCCATATAGTTTTGTTGTGTGTTGGTGGTATCAGTAAGATGTAATGTTTCGTAATGTTACTATACTATTGTCACTATAACCAACATATTGTTGCAAGAAAAATCCAGCAGTAGCAAATAACGGACGCAAAATAATCCTCTTGCATAAGTTCGGCCATGCCTTACAAGGGTTGTGAAGGACACTGCACTGCTGCAGCTCGAATGGAAAACGCGAAAAAAAATTCGATCAGATCAGAAAAAGGATCAGAAAAAATTCCATATATCGCTATATCGATATTTTCTGAAAAAAATATAAAATATAATAATAGAAAATATAATTTTTAAAGAAACCTTTAATTTATGCAAAGATATTCCTTACAGCCGCTGTCGATTGATTTGTTAAGATTTTTCCACCAGTATGCTATGGTATGGTGCATTGCCCATAACAATAACTGATGGTTTCTTCAAGCTAGGGATTCAGAAAAAAATCGATATATCGCTATATCGATATTTTCTGAAAAAAATATAAAATATAATAATAGAAAATATAATTTTTAAAGAAACCTTTAAAATAGGTACTTAATTTTAAATGTTTATCATCGAATATATACATCGAAATATCGATATTTTTTTCGGTTGCCCCTACTTCATGCTCTTTGACAGCTGATTTTGAAAGTATAGGAAAACATATGCTTCATTTCTCCGTGCTAATGCGCTTTCGATGTGGAAGAAAACACTAACTCTGCAACAGCAATAAAACCATTCCTCTTTCCAGCATGAAGAACAAGAATGTGCAGTTAATTATTAAAAGAAAATTATGATTAACAAAATCTAATGAACTGTTATTTTTAGTAAACTTTTACCTTTTCTCATAAAATGTGTTGTCTTTACGCTTTTTTCTTGCCATGCAGATTTTCCAAAGGGTTTCTAAATGTACTGTTTTGTAACCATATCTTAATTTTATTACATGTTTTCAAAATTTTTATTATTTTAAAAGCAAAATCTGGACGTTCCATTAAAGCTCTTCGTGGATTATCTTTATCCCATTTAAATTATGTTTTCTATCAGTCTATGAAGGGATGTCTTACATGCCTCAAAGAGCTACATATCCATAAGTTTTCTATGAATACTTCTCAGACAATCAACTTTATCTGATATAATTGTGCTAAATAGCATTTATAAGGCAAAAATCACTCACTGTTTTTATACAATTCATAAATTTAACCTGGAAAAGGTTATAAAATCACGGGGATCGTCACCTGCTTCGTTTCGTGCCCCTCTTTGTATTTACCCGCCCTCAATGTTTATATTAATACTAAGAGCAGCTGCAAAATGCTAAAAAAATTGCGAATAAAACGAAAACAATTTAACATTAGAGATAGTCGAGTACTTGACTGTTACATACTATGATATCGTTCCTGTTTGAAGTAACTGACTAGAGACGCAGTCAGTTCCTAACTCTGACTATTTAATGGCTTTGGAACTTTTATGAGAATTATCACAAATTTACAACAACTATTATGTACATATTTTATTTTAAAATGTTTTTTTGTGTTAAAAATCTAAGTTTTATTATCTTGTACCTTTTACTGAGTTCCTTATTTATTTTTTGAAGTCGGTTCAATTTTTTTGTTAAAAATATTGTATTACTAACTAAATTTGGCTGTATATTTGACGGTATTGATAACGTGCACTGGTTGTTTTATTGGAAGGATTGTATTATGCTGAGAGTCATATTCGGGCGCTGAACCGATAGGTACGACAAGAAATATCAGAAATAGTGCATAAAACGCATCATCCGACGACCGAGCGAAGTATTATCGTAAAATTATTCTACCTAAAACAGTAAACAATCTCCGTCGGTGGTATGTAAATTTGTGCAAGACCCGCAAAACGTTTCACCGCCGAACGATGGCCGTCGCCCAACGAAAAATCAGATAATAAGTGACAATGAATGGGGGGTTGGCTACATTTCAAAGTCGTTTATTTGCTCCGCAGGCACAGAGGAAAAAATTACCCGCGATAAAATATTTGATTTATAAAACGGGAGGGAGGGCGCTATGACGTTGTTGTCTGGATGCCAAAATTTAACGACCTCCTCGAGATTCTATAGGCAAATTATTCCGTAAGGTTCTCGTAATTTTCCGGCTTCTAATAAAAGGCCGACTTTGATGCCTTCGGTAATGAACGAATGGGGGAAGTACTTTATTTTCTGGAAAGCGTAATAGGCACTGTTATGATAAGTGACTGACATATTTTTGTAGCCGAGTACCGAGATATGTGGCTTTATCGATATTGGTAATAAAACTTGATAATATTTCTTATACTGAAGATGCGTATAGATATCGCACGCTTTAAAGCAATAGATACAAATACCATTGATAAACCACTACATTCGTTTATTGTAGGCTGAATCTAGGCTATCAACTGACGTCACAAATATTGGTGGAAGTACCAGAATGTTATTTTCAAAAAGCGATTAATTAAATATGAGCGAAAGGTACTGTTCTGAAAGGGCCTTCCACAATTTTACAAACTATTTTAACTGGTCTGTTATGTTGAGGTCTAGCGATTGTGCGAGCCCGAGAAGATGTTTTGTCTTACTCATAGTAAGAACTTCACCACTGAGAATGTCGATATATTCGTTCGCATTAATCTGGTTATTGAATTTGACGATATTGCCTTCCAAATCATAACAGACCTCCCCAATGCTCTAATATAGGAATCGGACTGCCCGGATTAGGCTTTTTTTTACGAAACAATGTATACAATAGTTCATCGGACCATACCACATTCTTTCAATCATTAAGTATCAGGTTTTACGGTATTTCCACCACTTATTTTCCAGCTTACTACTTACTAATATACCATTATAAATAATTTTACAATTGCAATCCTTCCATAAATGTTAGATTCGTGGAGCACCCGCAAGTACTATTTTATGTACGAATATATTGCATGGTGTTCATATTATTTTTCAATCCCCTATATATCATCTTAAGATAAACGAATAGCAATTACTGTTTTATGTATGATATTGCTTTTTTTAAATAAAGTTGATGGTGGTCGTTTCATTTATTTCTATTGGTGTTTTCATGCTTCTTCTACATCACCAAGAATTCCTCACCAAAACTGAAGCGTCAGATGTCTATCTCTGTATCAACATAGTTCATAAGCTGGAATTTGATGGCGCATCTAACGCAGCTGATCTTTTTATGTATTCTTAGGTCCTTATGATAATAAGATTGGGAGAAAAATTATAGATATCAGGTAGTTTTAAGACAGTTAGTGATATATTAACAAAATTATTCCTATAATAACGTATTGCTTCACTACAATAACTTATTATATGTGTATATAAATGTATATTTTTATATATTTTTAGATATTTTTATATAGAATGTTTTATATGAAGAAGAAATCTCAGAATACCCAATATTAATTTGCAAATTCATTTATTATCATTGTTCTGTTGCTTTTTTTATGAATACACAAGCGACACGAATACTGAATTAATATATCATTATATAATTCCCAAATTGGATTGTTTAAGCTACAGTGAAGAGTAACTTATGCACACGATAAACGGTTCATGTGGTTTCGTGAGTTTCAATTACCTGTACATTATCCAATAATTGTATAGCTTCCACATTGCTGTGATTCAAAAAGCTTCTTTCATGTTTTAAGGCAAACTCTTGGTTAACTTCGGAAATCTATTTGACTCCGAGGTCGTCGTATAGTTCTTCGTTGGTTACATAGCGATAAGCATTGATCAAACTGGCAAGGCTATTTCTTTCATTTTAGATCAAGTTGGAAGTATCTTCCGACTAACTAGTACAGCCCTTCGATTTTGAATACGATCTGGTTAGCTTTTTGTCTAACGTAGTGGTTTCAATTTAACCTATTATCAAAATATTCCGCTGATTCTACTTGAGGAATAGTGCATCCGCCAAATTATCATTTCGCCACAAAACTGACATGGACAGATTTGGAGCTATTAAGTATTTTCCAGTCTTTAGTCCATTTGTGGATCTTATTGACTGGAACTTGTACATTTTTATCGCCCTATGCAGAAATATGTTTTTAGCCATAATGACTGTGTCGTCCGCAAATGTTCCAAGAATTGTTTCTTTTATTATTGAGTTCTTCCATAAGCACAGCTAATTTTAGGTACGGTTTCTCTTCCTTTGAGGTGATTTCTTTACCATTTTCAACATAAAAAAATACAACAACAACCAGGAAAGCAAGAAACGAGCTACATTATAAATTAACCCTTATATTCCAAATATTCTTTGCTGTAAGTTATTTCAGGCTCTACGTAGGAGATACGTTTTGTCTAGTTTAATTAATGATCACACCGGCTTTTGTCTAGTGAGTCCTATTGCAGCTGTATCGACGCTTAAACTTAAATCCGATTGAAAATAAATTACGAACAAAAATAAATTCTCACAATCACTTTCTTTAATTAAACGCGATCCGTTTCGTTTTTCAGAAATAAATTACGTTTTTTCCTTCCCGTCCGCCTCCTTTCGCCTCCTTAGTTCGTTGCTGCTGCCGGTGGCGTTTCCTCTCCTGGAATATCTAATTTGGCCGACTGAATGGGCCAAGTACATCGAGAACAATTCGTCGAACGAACTCTTTGTACTTCGGATTTTATTCCTATTCTCTGCTCCCGCCTGCATTATAAAATTAAACTGTCAACCGCCATTTTAAATTTCCCGAAATCAACTATTTCCCCATCTACGTTACCGGGTGAACGTGCGGGGGTGGGGGTGGCGTGTCGGAGGGCGAGAGTGAGAATCGAGGGGTGACGCTTTAAAGGCGCCGAAAATTATGGAGGCTCAAAGTGTAATTTGACGACGGCTTCGGGGAGAAAATGGAGAATGCAATGTTTCGTTATGAATGAACGAAAAAACTGAACGGTAATTATTTCACGAAGAACAGGAATGCTAACAGCTTCAATTGAAGTTATGTTGTTACGCTTCACTCTTTAAAGAAAACAATCTAACTATGCATTTAATAGATGTGATACTTAATCAAGGATTTTTCAAGGCAAGTTATAAATCCGCCATATTGAAACTTCCTACTTTTTTCCCTTTTTTCCCTGATGCATGTAAGCGCCTGAGATAGTTGATAAGTTTATAAACTGATGTCCTCATACTATTTCGCTTTATATTCAATAGCTTTTTAACACCCCAGCTAAACTATTGCTGGTATTAGTTAATAAGATGAACCTTACAAAAATACAATGCACTGATTTTACGTAATTATTATAATTTAATTTGTTGTCATGTAATAAACATTTATATTTTCTAGTAATAATAGGAAATTACTGTGTACTAAAACCTTTTTTTTAGTTACATCTTGGAGTAAATATGCTTAGTGCAATATTAATTTATACAAATAATTTTTTACTATTTTTCTGTTGTACTTTCATCAATATACAGAATGAGTGTGGGATAAATACATGATACTAATTAAAATTCATTTAGATTACTTCATTTCAAGTCAAGATTAAAGACTTACACAAGGCAAGGCACTACACAAGTTCATGTGATTTGGTTTACTTCAATATTTTGATTTCCTGCAAGTTGTCCAACTGTTGCTATGCTTTGCTGATCTGCTTTTGTCTAACGTGATGCTTTCAATTTAACATATTACCGAGATGCCGAGGAATTTCGCTGATTTTGCTTGAAGAATCGATCATCCGCCAAGTGATATAATGAGGTTTTATTGATAAAGATTTCAAAATTAATATGAATATATTTGAAGCTATTCAGTTTTCCAGTTCTCTAGTATTAATTCTAGTCTAATCAATAATTTGTGTATCTTGTTGACTGTCCCTTGTACTTTTTCTACCGAGGTAGACAGTTTTTGCCACAATGATTGCGTCTTCGACATATGTTTTAGGGTTCTTTTATACTTGGAATATTGGCAGTCTATAGCAGATACACGAATGGTCCTAAGACGCTACCCTTCGGAACTCCAGCCGAAATAGGTTTAAATATTGAAAATGTCCTTTCTTGAGAAACGCATCTTATTTATCTTGTGGACGACTCTCAAATGCCATACCCGGTCAGAAAGATATGAGACGCCCAGGAATATTACGGAGCAATATTTCTTTTTTTCAAATGCCTTTTTAACAACTGCTTTTACTCTATACACTGCTTCGATTGTTGAGAGGTTTCGAATTCCAAACTGGAAATGTGGATAAAGTCAAATAAAATTTTGAATTTAGCAAGACTGTAACAGGTCTATTGAAAAGTCCTCTGCCTGGTACATAGATGGCGCTACTAGTATTAAATCCATATATTTTTTAGTTATCCCTAACCCTTTTAAGATGCGTGTACAAATTTGAGAACTATCGGATCATCAGTTTGTGAATTATAGCATTTTGAGTGAAGCAACTTTTGTTATTGTGAAAAAATTGATAAAAAGGAATTTCGCGCGTTGATGAAATATTGATTTTTGAAGGGAAAAAATACAGGAAAATCAACCATCAAGGATTGGTATGCTAAGTTTAGACGTGGTGAAGTGAAAAGCGAAGACGGTGAACACAGTGGACGCCCAAAAGAGGTGAATGATTTTGAATGCACATAATGATTTTGAATGCACATAAATTAAGATTAAATGAAATGGAAGACACTCCAAAAATACCAACTGGACGTGTACATCATATCATTCATGAATATTTGGGTATGAGAAAGCTCTGTGCAAAGTGGATTCCGCGCGAGCTCATTTTTGACCAAAAACAACGACGAGTTGATGATTCGTAGCAGTGTTTGAAGATGATCAAGCGTAATAAACCCGAGTTTTTGCGTCGATATGTGACAATAGATGAAACATGGCTCCATCATTTCACTCCGAAGTCCAATTGACAGCCATCCGAGTGGACTGAACACGATGTACCCGCTCCAAAGCATGGGAAAACGCAACAGTCGGCTGGCAATGTTGTGGCATTTGTATTTTGTGATGCGCATGGAATAATTTTGATTGACTACCTTGAAAAAGGAGAGACCATCAACAGCGACTATTACATAGCATTATTTTACAGTTTGAAGGACGAAATTGCCGAAGAACGGCCGCAATTGAAGAATAAGAAAGTCTTTCTTCGCCAAGACAATGCCCCGTGTGACAAGTCAGTGAAAACGATGGTCAGTGATCCATGAGTAGAACTTCGAATTGCTTATCTGACCCCCCAGCGACTATTTCCTGTTCTCAGATCTTAGGAGAATGCTCGTTGGAATAAATTTTCATCCAATGAAGAGATGATCGCCGAAACTGTGGCCTATTTTAAAGCTAAGGACAAATCGTACTACAAAAATGGTATCGAAAGGTTTGAGGGTCGCTATAATCAGTGTATTACCGTTGAAGGGAATTATGTTGAATAAAAAAAAAATTTGCCAAAAAAATATGTTTTACTATGGTAGGCCGGAGACTTTTCAATTGACCTGTTATTCAATAAAATATAGCGACAAATATAAGTTGTAAGAAGTATCTCAAGAGTTATTCTTGTTAGTATTACCGCAACTCTGTACACGAGATTTATCTGTACTAATAAAAAATATATTCTCAACCTCAAATAACAAAAATCACAATAAAACTTATTGAGTCGGAAATCAGAAACCAGCATTGTTCTGTAACGAACGGTTTAATTGAAAAACATATTTAATGACAACTCATATATATCGGCCATTCTTGCCCGCATACACGCTCTAATCTTTACAACCTTCGCAAACGGGGCAAATTTTTAACCTAAGCAGCGCCAGAACTTTTATATCGTAAATTTTGTTTGTGGAGATTTTTATAACTTACATCAGCTTTTATGCTGGAGCACATTTCGGTTTTGAAAATGTGTTTGATCTTGAATGAAGTGAGGGAAACCGATTTACTACCGTTTTATGTAATATGAGAACCGCGCAGTTAGAATTCTTAAAGAAATAACAATTTATAACCAGTGCATCTTGCATGGAATCAGGCCAAGTAATGTATTGACCAAACATAACTGTACATTATTTATTATTTCATTGATTTATAGGATAAAGTTTATATATAATCTATTCAAAAGAGCAGTGGACCCACGTATCTATACTGACGTCGCAATGTTGCCACATCAACTCTGAGTTTAATAAATTTTGATTTTAACATATAACAAAATCCTAATCGAAATAAAATAGCGAAACAAGCATGTTATCTAATTCATATATTAACGAAGAACTTAAAACTACAATTAATTATACAGCCATAATTAATTATAGGTTAGAGTTGTTTTAACATATTTTCATTGAACTTTTTTTCGCACTAGAATAGGTAGAGTTCTAGATGGGTCTTTTTATGTAGTGGTATCCTCCTACGGCCTAATCCACCTAATTAACAATTGTATATCTGGGTAATGTATTTTTCTTTTATTAGAGAGCATATTTACCTTTTATCTTTTTTAGTTCTTGTTTCCTTGGATGCAATGTTTCCTTGCAAAATCATTTTGATATTACAGTATTTCTCTTTAGTTTGTTTGTTACTACCTGTATACATCTCTCTTCCTTAATGCATTTGCCATATCTGCAAAATAGTTAGTATTATTTCTCTCCTCATACATTATATACCAACGTTCATGTATATTTTAAATATTAGCGCACATGCACATAACGCTTTCACACTCTATAATACAATTCGCTACAGTTAAAATATATTAATTATATACTGACCTTTAGTTATAGTTGTTTGCTCTTTCATCTCCCTGTCTTGGTAATTGTCAGAATTGAATCATAAACCAACACTCATAAAGTTTTAATCAAACACTGTCACTTCGAGTATCACTGCTCAAGCGAATAATTAAGCTGTTTATTTCCAATCTATCAAAAACCTGCTCACAAATGGTGGTATTTGTCAATTTTTTCTTCAATGTGTCTGATCGATCTCATTCAAACCGACGGTGTTATTGTCAACAATGCTTCTTTCCATAAGTCCAAACAGTTTTGGTTTGAATATCCTTCTCGACCTGAATGCAGTCTTTGTTAAATGCACTTGGGTTCTTCTCTACCAGTGTACTATGATATGGTGAATTGTCTATAAAAATAACTGACGGTTACTCCAAGTTTTTTAAAAACTGATTTTAAAACCACTGCAAGAACAAATTATGGTTCATTTCTCCATGGTAGTCTGCCTTGGAGTTAGAAGAACTATATGTCTACAACGAACTATTAATTAATGTTATTACAAAAAAAGTAATACATAGTTATTCCAACGTTTACCTTTTTCCATCAACTTTTGTTGTCTTTACACTATATTTATTATTATCTTGGCATGAGTGACCCAATGTACCATTCTCATATATCCCTGTCTCATCTAAATATACAAATTGATATAATATTTCTTCCTTGACTTTTTAATTTTTTTTTAAATTGTATTCTTTTAAAAATAATATCCGGAAGTTGCATTAGACCCCTTCGTGGGTTATCTTTATACCACTTAAATCCTATATTACCCAGCAGTGTATGATGTTCTACATCCTTCACATAGCTGCATATCCTTCAGCTTTTTATGGATACTTTCCAGACTAACAATTTTTTCTGTAATAATTGTGTTAAATTATGTTTCTACTGAAAAAACTACTTACTATCTTTATACATTTCGTATTTTTGATTCAAGATATGCGAAATGTATAAAGATAGTAAGTAGTTTTTTCAGTAGAAACATAATTTAATACAGCTAACATCAAACTGATCTTGATTCGTTATCCGTTTCGCATAAATACGGTTTCTTTATGGTGAGTTTAAGGTTATATTGTTTTTTAATTTTTGAGATATTTTGGTGACCGGGTCCGTATTAATATTCAGTACAGCTGCAACATGCTAAATAATATTTTCAATAAAAACCGCGTCTATTTGAAATTTATTAACACAAAGCGTTAAAACAACTGTTTTAACACATTTCAACAACTGGTTTATAACCCGTAATTACAATATTGAATCGTGAACATTTTCGTTCTATTATTTTTTACGATTTTCGATGTGGATTATCACAACAAGAGTGCATCATTCAACTTAACTTTGACTTTGACTTTGACGATGAAGCCCCATCAATAGCCACCGTGTATCGCTGGTTTAGTGAATTTAATCGTGGTCATAGTTCGCTGTCCGACGAGTTTCGTTAAAGCCGTTCAGAATCGGCTGTTGTGTCAGAAAATGTCGATGCTGTGTGCGAAATGATTAAGCAAGATCGTCATGTCACCTATTGTCAGATTGAGGCATTCTTAAGCATTAGTTCCACTAACATATATGCGATTTTACATGAACACTTATCTATGCGAAAGTTATCTTCGCGTTGGATCCCACACAATTTGACGATCGCTCAAAAAAAAGGCTCTTGTCGATTGATGCAAGGAAATACTTAAGAAATTCGATCGCGGTACTTCGAAAGACGTATGAGCCCGAAAGTCAGCAGCAGTCGACTGTATGGGTGTTCCAAGATGAACCAAATCCAACAAAAGTTGTTCGCGCACGAAGCCCTTCAAAGACAATGGTGGTTTGCTTCTTCGGGAAAACTCATCATATTGCAACAGTGCCTGTAGAGACCTGATCGCCCGAAGAAGCTATTGAAGCGTATGCAAAAGTGTATCGATCATCGTGGCGAGTACGTTAAAAAACAATGAAAATATATATATATATATATATATATATATATATATATATATATATATATATATATATATATATATATATATATATATATTATTGATATATAATAATATATATTATATATATATTATTATATTATATTATTGATATCATTGATGATTCAATAGACCCTCTGGATATCATAAAGCTTATTTTCTCGTCGAACAAATTGCCAAATGTCTTCGACACGCTACGTCACGGGAACTGATAGCAGTCGTCGACTGGAAAACGTCATCTACGTCACCGGCATGTTAAATTGACATTTTCGATACAGCCACTCAATTATGTGGTCACGATCACGGAGCATCGCCGAGAAAAAATTTTCTGATATCGTGAGACGACATCTGTGCGCTCCGATATGGCCCTACGCGCGCCCATATATCTTCCTTAACCGAAAACATAAAAGCGGAAATCGGCAGATATTAAGCTCGTAAATCAAAGTCTATCTATACTGCATTAAGGCGAAACTTTTTGCCCGAATATATTTGATACATGTTCTGTAAACAACGAGCCGATGTAAATAACGAGCGCGGTGCCATAGGAAAGGGTTGCCTAGTCCTGGAGAGAAAGGCGACGCCCCTCCGTGAAATTGATTTCCGTTTACCGGCGTAGACCTCTAATGCGAATATTTATTAAGTCCGCATGGCATTTATTTTATTCGCCTCGAATATTATCGGAATTGGGGTAATAAAACTAGCGCGATGAATTAGGGTACGATAATTGTTTTCGACGTTTCATCCATTACCCTCGATTACATGTCGATGACTCCAACAATTCTCCTTTTTTTTTCGTAGAATACAGTAAATATTATATTAGTCTGTTTTCGTTTATTTTCCTTCAATATTATGTAAATGTTTGCTTAATTGTAGCCGAGTGTTAATATAAAAAATTTAAACAAATTGAACGTGTCATCAAATCAGTTTGAACATAAATCACGTATGTCAGTATATAGTCTATTCAAAACAGTAGTGACACAAGTGACCTGTCAAAACGTCGCAATGTTACCGCAGCAACTATAACAAAATTCTAATCTAAATAAAATAATGAAACAAAAAGTTATGCATTATAATTTATTTTAACATTATAGTACATCTAATGCATATATTATCGAAAAACTTAAAAGTACAATTAATTATACAGCCACAATAATTTATAAGTTAGAGTTGACTTATTATATATACATTGACCTTTTTTCCACACTACATAGGTAGAGTTCTAGGCGCGTTTTTTTATGTAGTGGTCACCTGAAAGCCTAATCCACCTAAATAACAATTCTATATCTGAGTAATGTATTTTACTTTCATTAGAGAGCATATTTATGTTTTACGCTTAGTTCTTGTTTCTCTCGATGCAATGTATCCTTGTAAAGTCATTAAGATATTACTATATCTCTCTTTAGTAATGTCTATATACTGTCCTGTTACTGCCTATATACATCTTTCTTCCTAAAACTACATTTAGTCACAGCATTCTCCTTAATGCATTTGCCATATCTGCAAAACAGTTAGTATTATTTCTTTCCTCATAAATTTTAATCAAACGTTCATATATATTCTGAACAATAACACACATGCTCATAAAGCTTTCACAGTCTATAATACAATTTCCTACAATACCTTCCTTTAGTTGTAACTGTCGGCATTGAATCATAAACCAACACTCATTAAGTTTTATTCAATCACAGTCACTTTCAGAAACACTAATCAAGTTAATAACTAAGCTGCTTATTTCCAATCTATCAAAAACTTGCTCAAGATTCTACCATTTGTCAATTTCTTCTTCAATGTGTCTGATTGAGCTCACTCAAACGGAAGGTGTTATTTTCTACAATGCCTCTTTCCATAAATCCAGACAGTTCTGGTTTGAATATCCATCTTGACCTGAATGTCTATTGCAATAATTCTTTGCAATGCCCCATATCGACTCAATTGGATTAAATATGTAGTGATATTGAGAAAGACGTAATACTCTGTGGCCATAACGTTCAGTAATCTGATCTACCATGTATCTTTTCTCAGGCTTAATTCTAAAAAAGTTATTTACATAAAATGCAATTAAATATTACATATATATTTACCCAGTAACAATTTGAAATAGTTCATTCTTTAACATAGTTTCCCCGAAACTTATTTTATGTACTTTAATCCATTTGTTAATTGCAGCCTTTGTTCTCCATTTTCTCCGCCAGTGTACTATGATATGGTGCATGGTACATGACAAAAACTGATGGTTCCTTCAAGTTCTTTAAAAGCTGATTTTCAAACTACTGCAAAAAAGTTATGGTTCCGTTTTCTATGGTAGTCACCCTTGGACTAGAGGAAAACACTAATTCTGCACCAGGAATAAAATTATTTCTAGCATGAAGAACTATATGTCTGCAATGAATTATTAATAAATGTTATGACTATCAAAACCTAATCTATAGTTATTCCAACGTTTACCTTTTCCTATCTGTTTTTAAATAGATTAAAATGAGAGAGGTAATATTATCTGACTGTAAAACGAATTTACAACTTCCGACAGATACAAATTGATCACATGTGTTACTACTGTTTTGAATAGACTATACGTATGAAATGTTATGATTTTATGTGAATTTATTCTACCGATAATAACCTCAAAATTACATTCCTAAACTAAGGTTTAGAAACTACGTTTCGCCAAACTAACAGCGTTATAGAATTTTGTGTCTGAAAATGTGCATTTGCGGTGAGTACACTCCAATCATAAGAACATGTGAAACGTCGATAATTCAAATGTTGTGATTTCAACGTCCTGCTAAACCGATAACGTTGATAGATACGGAATTGTAGGGATTAGTGTAATTTGATAAGAGGTAATTAGAAAATCGAAAAATCGTCGGTAAGATAATGTTTCAAAGGTATGATCGGAAGTCACTTCTGCATCGAATGGCAGCGGGTGTTGAAATCTGGAATAATTTCGGAAATTACAAGCGAAAAGTATCATAGTTATCGTCTGGCGAACCCATAGGCGCTGTTGCTTGAGTGATGGACAAAATTTATAGACCAATATTTTGAATAAATATATTTTAACTATCCGTTTTAAATAACGGTTTTTTTTCGTAAGTAAAAACGGAAAGGTTTTAACGATACACTTGATTCCACACATTTCTTATGGTCTCTTATTATTTTTTTCTATAGAGTTATACCCGATAAATTTTATTGAAACGCTTCTTCAACGAATTAACTATGGTTATAATGAATAATATTTAGTCTTTTGGTATGGATTCAGATGAATATGGTGCAATTTAAGATCACTATGAATATTAGTTAATTTTAAGAGATAATTTTAAGTGCCTAATTTCTTACAGTTGAAGATGGTGAGACTTCTTAGTTCTGATGAAACTAATTCACCATATTACCAAAATATTCACTATGTGGTAATAGGCAGTCAGTATAGAAACATTACTTAAATAAATTTAGTTATATTTATATATAAATGTATATTTAGTTATTATAGTTAAAGTAAAACGTATAGTATAAAATAATAATGTTCAAATTATTCAAGTGCACAGAGAAACGCGGTTATGGAAAAAACATTCGATGAAAAGAAATACTATCCATTAATATCCTCGACGTCTCACAGGCTTTTAATCGGGTATGAGATTTGGGATTAATTTACAAAATGAGCAAATTGCTACCGCGGAATTACTGTCGACTGATGGAATCATATATTTTCGAAATAAAGCTTACAGTGTCATATGAAGGTTTATTCTTAAAACTCAATCCTTTTTCGGCTGGAGTTTCACAGGGTAGTGTCTTGGGGCCACTTCTGTATCTGCTCTATACTGCTAATACCCCAACAACAAAAGAAACAGTACTTCGAATATTTGCCGACGACTCAATTATCGTGGCAAAATATGTATCTCTGTCTAACGCTGTCGAAAGAGTATAAGTGGCGGTCAACAAGATCTACCAATGGACAAGAGACTGGAAAATGCAGCTTAGTAGCTCTAAATCTGGTCATGTTGATTTTGCATTACGGCGAAATAACAAAAACCTAATTATATCATTTAACGGAAAGAGATTGGATTATCACTCAATCTTAAAGCCAATTTAGAGCTATTGGTGCAAATATATGGTTGTACTAAAACATTGAACCAACTAGTCATCCTAAGCACTCAAAACAAAGTTCTACGATTAATTACCAATGCTTATTGCTACGGGACCAACGAAGTGCTGCAAGATGCCCTCGAAATCAAATGGATACTCGGAGTGATCCTAGATTTCTCCTCAAAACTTGAAATAAGGTTTTTAAATCACAGCAACGTGGAAGCAATACCACAGCTGCTGGACAACACGCAGGAAATCAGAAGATTGAAGCGAAGCAAACCACACGAACTTATATAGTGCATAAATGTATTCTTAACTTTAGCTTACTTAGTTTAGTTTTATTTTAATTTGCGAAATACATACTGATATATTAATCCTGTAATATATCGCCTTGCTTGTGTATTAATGCAAGTACAAAACAGTAGTAATAAATTAATTTGTAAATTAAAATTGTACTAAGCATATCTAATGTAAGGTATGTAAAAAAAGTATAATAAAATGTTATTTTACATAGAATCACATCAAAATCAACGAGTGTAACCGTTAGATCGCTAATCAAAATACATTCAAGTAGTTAGCAATGTATTTAAGTCAAATTATATTAGTTCATATTTCAGTTCAAATTGCCTTTTTCAATTTCAACACCATTTGCGTTATGAAACAATGCGCTGCCTCGAACAATGGCGGAAAAAAGGGAAAATATCGCCTATTACATTTTCAGTTGAATTTCTGACCTGTTGTGTTCGAGCGGGCTGACAAAAAGGAGGTGTTTGCTGAAAAAGCGCATTGCGAAACTGCACGCTAGACTGATTGCGGATATTCAGCGAACGAAATGTGCACGATTCAGTGACTCCATATGCAAAATCATCGATTTCGACTCGGAAACCTCTTTTAAACCAGAGTGGTTCGTTTTATTTCCTTTGTCGGGATGAAACTATTAGACATCGCGACGATATAAAAGCATCAGCCAGGTTAAGATGATCATTTTAAGGAACTTATGATATTTCGTTTATATTGTCTTAATGTCATCATATTTTTTTTATTATTATTCTCATAGCATTCCACAATCGGCCTAATGCGCGAACAGTGTTTGTACAAATTTATAAACTAATACTTAACGTAATGACTCTATGTTATTTTGAACATGTTATTTTGACTCTATGTTATGTGTCTATTAATCAGGTCGGATTTTAGTTAACGTTATACGAACTTTTACTAATATCTCGCACATTTAATTGTTTATCAGGCTCAGTGAAATTCTTTTAGAATACTATAAACTCTCACTTTATCTATGTTGCATTTGCTTTCCAAATCTTCTTGTCTCCTTGACCAAATAGGCCTAAGGTTTGACTTTACTAACAGACGCCAGCAGTGCATTATTATCTAATGATAATTTAGATTTCTGCCCTATAAGCCACTACACCTGGCTCAGTTTACGCACAAGTTGATTACGCTTTATTAGTATATGTCTCTTCCAACTTAAGTGTCGATCTCCCTGATATTTAACATTATCTGCTTGCATGAGTTCAGAATTATTAATATTTACTGAAGGATTCATAATAAAAATAAATTATTTATACAATCCTTGTTTACAACTATTATGTTAAATAAAACTCCCTCATCTAAACTGAATCTTATATATTATGCTCCCTGTATATATATATATATATATATATATATATATATATATATATATATATATATATATATATATATATATAATAAAACTGAGTTCTCTTTTTCAACATTTACATTAAGAAACTTTAACGACTTTAAAATTGCTCAACGAGAAGATTATGTTGCAACAGGTCATACAAATGATTCCACTCATAAGAGAGAAATGTTCAGTGCAATATATCCTAAACCTATATCTATATTTAATTGACTAAAATGGTTACTAAAATTTTTAAACTGCATCTTTCGATAATCATCAAGATACTTTGAAGTTCTTGTAATCGCTAAAACTCTGATCTATAAATAGATCAAATGTAGTTATCCCAATGCATCGAATGAGATTATTCCATCTTTAACACAGAAGAAGAATGTGATTTAAGGCCAAAAGTTATTTGGTCTCTTCTGTTGTATAACTTCCTAGCTCGAACACTACGAATTTATTACATCAGTAAACATCATCAGCGCGCTGTGCAGCAGTTGTATTTGCTTCCACGTTAGTATGATTTAGTAATCTTCTTTCGTGTTTCAAGGCGAAATCTTGGATAACTTCGCAAATCCATTTGATTTCCAGGTCATCGTGCAATTCTTCATTAGTTACATAGAGATAGGCATTGGTAATCAATCGAAGAACCTTGTTTTGACAGCGTTGTATGACTAGTTGATTTGAATTTTTAGTGCAACCCCATATTTGCACCCCATAGGTCCAAATTGGCTTTATAATTGTATTATAGATCAACCTCTTTGATTTTAAATCAACCTAATAACAACAAAATACTAACCAGTATAATTGCTTTATTTTGGTTCTAATGTGTTTTACTTTTTGTCTAACGTGATGCTTCCAATGACAGCAACTGGTGACAGGCTTATTTTGAGAGAAAAGACAAGTCGTTCTACAAATGTGGTATTGAAATATTAGAGCAGCGCTGAAATGATTATGTTGATGAATTACGTTGATGATTAAAGCCAATTTTGAACAAAAAACAACGCATTTTCTTTGTTACACCCGGGACTTATCAGCCCATATCTAATGTATGCGGGTTGCGTACACCTAAATAATCGAACTATATATCATAGAAAATATATCAATTATGCCCAACACTACTTTAACCTGTCATTTCCTCACTAGTGCTTGTTTTCTTTATTATTATTTAGTTAAATTAGAACAAAAATAAAATATCGTATAAAAACACGTGTTCAAATATAAATCAAATGAAATCGTTAAATAAGCAAACGGAATTGTTTCGAACCGGCGAAATTGGTAAGAATGTTGCAAAGCCAAATACACCGAATACGTTGAATAAACCGTCCTAATGAACCCACCAAACTTTTCTTCCTCCCCGTAAAACGAGCCGAAAACCAAAACAATTCCAATTGTTTGGATAAACAACTTCATTTGGAACATACAAATAAAATTAATTGCTTCATTTATAACGCAAAACCATACCTAACCTCAAATACTTATTTCCCTTTAAATATACTTTTCGGCAAACCAGGAAATATTTTGTATTAAAAGCTACTTTTATGGTTTATATTAATGTTTCTTTTTGGGGGAGAGTGTACGAAAAGAACAGTGACCTAAAAGTTTCACTTATGTGAGGGATTTCCGTTTAAGATTATCTTAACTTGCTAAGGTTTCTGAATTATTGCTATTTAACACGCAACAATCAAGCTTTATCGTCTTAATTTCGAGCGAAAACCTTTTGAGATATCTCATAACATTATGTATTAAGGAAAACAATGTTTATCTATGACTATACGAGGGTGGTTTGTTAAGTGTCTAGTCTCGATTTAAAAAAAATTTGTTATAGCTATGATTATTTTATGTTCTTTCAGAAAATTATTGTTTTTCCAAATTTTGACTTGAGAAAAGCTTTTTTCTTATATCACTAAATTTTAACATTGTTCTCTCCATCATTTAGCTTCACGTGTCACACTTGGTGTATTGTAATGTGATTTTGTTCTTTGCGGGTGTTTCAATTTCTAAGATTTTTAATATTTTTAATTCACTTATACATATTATAATTCATCGTTAATACGCAAAATAAAGAATTTTTTAAGCTTTGCCATCCAACCTCATTGTTTACCAAGTGTATACTGACGTCATGTGATCTTAACATTAAAAATAGAATGGTTTCTCAAGATTAGGCGTCATCTCAATTGATTAAGCTCATGGTTTCAATAGTAGTCCTGCATTTTTATTTTCTGGGCTCCCAATATTTGTCGTCATGGACGAAAGATTGTAAAATTCAACTTAATAGCTCCAAATCTGTCCACGTTAATTTTGCATTAAGCGAAATAATAAAAACTTGATTACATCACTCAATGGATGCCCGATTCCTCAAGCAGAATCAGCAAAATACTTTGGAATCCATCTTGACGGTAGATTAAATTTTAAGTATCACGTTAGACAGAAAGCAAAACACATTAGAACCAAAATAAAACAACTATACTGGTTAGTCGGAAGATACTCTCAACTTGATCTAAAATCAAAGAGGTTAATCTATAATACAATAATAAAGCCAATTTGGACAAATGGGGTGCAAATATGAGGTTGCACTAAAAATTCAAATCAGTTAGTCATACAGCGCTGTCAAAACAAGGTTCTTCGATTGATTACCAATGCCTATCGCTATGTAACCAATGAAGAACTGCACGATGACCTGGAAATCAAATGGATTTGCGAAGTTGTCCAGGATTTCGCCTTGAAACACGAAAGAAGATTACTAAATCATACTAACGTGGAAGCAATACAACTGCTGGACAGCGCGCAGGATGTCAGGAGATTGAAACGAACAAAACCATACGAACTTGTGTGAACATTTAGTGTGTACTATTAGTGTAAACTATAGCTATAAGTTAATAATTAATAAATAATTATAATTTTATAATTGAGGAATACATACTGATGTATTTTCTCGCACTCGTCTTGCTTGTTAATTAATCCAAGTACATAGGAAAAGTAGTAATAAATTAATAATAAAGATGTTATAAAAAATATATTTGTTCTCGCCTTTCAAATATAAACATTTTAGCATGTTTGCAAAATAATAATACTAATTAGCTAATATTAACTAGAAGAAAAATTGTAGAAAGCAATAATTCAAAACCCTGCTATTAATTTTCCCATTATCATCAAATTGCCTGAAAATAAACTTGAAAACGTCGCAATGTTGTCGTATGAACTCTGAGTTTTAGTTCATTTTGACTTTGACATACAAAAAAATTCTAATATAAAAAAAATTAAACTGTTGGTACAATAAAAAAATGTAAAATTATAATACATTAAAAAATATTGTAAAATATTATTTATTTTAACATTACAGTAC
The DNA here is from genome assembly GCF_030347505.1 of Rhynchophorus ferrugineus. Taxonomy (NCBI): domain Eukaryota; kingdom Metazoa; phylum Arthropoda; class Insecta; order Coleoptera; family Curculionidae; genus Rhynchophorus; species Rhynchophorus ferrugineus. The sequence continues at coordinate 23,698,554 of NW_027472581.1, read as the reverse complement.
ATCTAATGCATATATATATATATATATATATATATATATATATATATATATATATATATATATATATATGATCAAAGAACTTAAAACCACAATTAATTATATAATTACAATAGTAATAGTAGATTGGGATTGTGTTGTAAGATATTTACATTAATTGTTTTTTCCATTCCATACCACCTATGACTTCCAAGCGCGTTTTTTATGTAGTGGTATCCACTGCAGGTCTAATTCACCTAATTAACATTTATGCATTCTAGTAATATACCTTACTTTCATTAAAGAGCATATTTACCTTTTACGCTTAGTTCTTATTTCTTTCGGTAGAATGTTTCCTTGTAAAGTCAATTTGATATCACTCTTTTTATCCATAGTTTGTTCTGATACTACCTGTATACATATTTCTTGATAAAAACAGATTTAATCACTGCATTCTCAATAATGCATTTGCCATATCTTCAAAACAGTTAGTATTCTTTCTCTCCTCACACATTTTAACCAAATTCTCAAGTATCTGTGCACATAAAACTTTCACAATCTACTATAAGATTTCCTACAGTTATCGGATCTTAATTATATCTCACCTTTAGTTGTTTCCGCTCTCGTCACACAGTTTTGAAAATATTCAGCATTGAATGGTAATCCCATATTCAGAAAGATTCATTCAAGTAAATAGCTAAGCTGTTAATCATCAATCTATTTAACATTTGTTCACAATTCCATCATTTCTCAATTTCTTTCCTTTTTCCAGCATTAAGAACAATATATCTGCAATGAACTTTTAAAAAAGTTTGAGAAAATGTTGAAAATGACTAATAAAACTTAATTAATTTTTCCATCAACTCTTGTTGTCTTAACACTATTTTTATTATCATCTTGCCATGAGTGACCATTGGGTGTATTGGTCCCATTCTGAAATATTCATGTCTAATCTAAATACACACATATATAATAAGCCTCCCTTGATTTTATTATATGCTTTTAAAAACTGTATTCTTTTAAAAGCAATCTCTGGAAGTTCCATTTAACCTTTCCGTGGGTTGTCTTTACAACATTTAATCCTATATTACCTAACAGTCTATGAAAGGAAGCTCTAAATCCCTCAAAGAGCTGCATATCTCTAAGCTCTATTTTCCGATTTCATTTTCTTGTGAGTATTTTCTATTGAAAGTCCTTCAATATTAATGCACACCATATATAAATTAAAGATACCTATGATTTACAAATATTATTTAACATTTTGATAATAGAACTTATTTTGTGATTCTTAGAGAGAGAAAAAAGTTAGAATTACAAAAAATAACATGCTATATTTAAATAGACTGAAATTAAGAAAACAAGTGGAAATAAATATTCACGATCCGGCCCGGTGGAATCGTTTAGAAGTAGGTTTTTGTCATTATAGTCGTCTTAGCGTTGAATTCAAAAATCCAAAGGGAAATATTAACATTCGAAATATTTTACATTTCTAAACCCATTAAAAAGAATGGCAAAGAATATTCGAGCACTTTTTTATTTAAATTTATCCTAAGTTCAGGCTTTTCATTAAGGAGGAATTTTTTTTCGGGCATAATTATTTATAGAACTATTCAAGAAAATGTTCAATCCCTGAGGGATATTTAAATTAGCTGAATGATTTGTGCTATTAAGGTATTCTAAAGGCTCGTTACGGAGTGCATCATTAATACTATTAAGATAATGTCCGTTGGGGATGGCGAAAACTAATCTATATTTTTTGTCAATATTTTTTTGGTCGATATGTCGATAGTTGTAAATGAGAGTATCGAACTAATTAATATATCGATATTAAAAACCTAGGGTTTTCAATGTACAGTATCGAATTTTGAGATTTCTCCCCCTCCGATTACAAGTGAATTTTGCGTGGAAAAGTAGTATTGGAATAAAGAAATATCGATATTAATAAAAGTAAGTACCGAAGTTTTTTGTTCGCCAATATATCGATATTTTTTAAAATATCGATATGTCGCAATATCAATGTTTTTTTTTAAATATCGATCTATCGCAACATTGATATTTTTCTCAGCAGCCGATATCGCTAATGCCCTTACAGTGTTTTTTTTAATTTTTAAAAAAAGTTTAAATTGGTTCAAAGTACTGAACTGTAGTACTTTCGTACGGACTGACCGTACGAAATTCAAGTAGAGCAATATTTAAATTAAACCAGAAGATTGTAGATGGAAATAAGAATGTTGGTCGTAGAGAAAATTAACGATCATCGATAGATGGGTATTTAAAAAAATATCATACCCTATATATTGATAGAAAATCTCGATATATCGGAAAGTAACAAATATCGATATTTTTTTCGCAATAACCAGGAAATATATTGATATTTAAAACAAATCGAAAAACAAAAAAATTGATATATCGGTTCAAAAAACAATATATAAACCTTTAATACTAAGTACCAGAAATCATTATAAAAAATCAATAATTTAAAATTATGTACCAAAACCACCCCGAACCCGTAAAATTAAGGGCTAAAATTTAATTTTAATGCTCTATTATACATAATATATTTTTATGTATATAGCCATTCCAATAAAACAGCCAATGCACATGATCAACACCGTCGAACGTAATACCAAATTCAGTTTATAAAAACGTAAAATCCCTTTTAAACCGGGTCAATTTTGCTTTTACTTTTAACTAATTAGCAATACTCGCAAAACATATTAACAAACAAAACAATAAACATACAATAGCATACTAGTTAAAAAGAGACAGAATAAAGTCAGAGCCGTCCTAATATATAACCAAATAGGTCTATAAAAACCGATTTGTGTTGGTACTGGTCAACACCATATGTCAATCTCTAATCTCTAATAAAATAACTCTAATCTACAAATGATTGTGGCTGTTTAATTAACTATAGTTTTCTTTCAAAAATATACACTAAATGTAATAAAATGTTAATATAAATTACATTTTATAACGATCTTTTTGTTTCATTATTTTACTTACATTAATATTTGGTAGTCGGAGTAATAATAAACAAAAGCTTAAATTTGGTGCGACAACGTTGCATTGTAAATTTTGATTATTTATGTTACATTTTTGAAAAAATATCAATATTCTTTCTACATCCCAAGATGGAAAACATTGTGGGAATATTTTATAAAAAAAATATATAAAACCCCAATGAAAATAAATATTTTTTACAATTATTAATGATTTATTATTCTATTTCTGATTTAGTTAAAAATACTGACATCAGTATTGTATTTTGTTTCAGCTGAATCGGAAGACAGTGATCATGAACCGGTACGCAGCGATGAAAGCGATTCAGATGGCCAACATCGATCGCATGGCCCCTCATCAGGCAGTGCAGCTCCATCCCAGAAACGCCAAAAGAAGAAGGCTTCGTCCAATAAGAAGAAGTCCAATAAAAAGCGAATTGTAACAACCGCATCAAAGAAACGTATTATAGAAATGATGATTAAAGTATCGGATCTAGGTAAGAATATTTTCCAAAAAGAGTCCAATAAAATATATTAAATACATTCTATAAAAATATATTAAAGGTTAAAGTACTTAATTGAATGGATGAAAAATAATTGTAATATAAATAAGTACTAGAATTAAGATTTCGATGGTTTCAAATAAATTAAAATGACTTCGACATTTCTTCAAAGTGAAAATAACTATTATACTATTAAACATGTCCAATTTCAAGCCATTCGAATGTAACGGGTGGGGCAAAAGTTCCACTACCATTTTGATTGCGCTCCATCTTGTTTAGGTGACGTTTACCTCAGTGTCGCTTTAACCATTGTTTCCAAAAAGGTGGGAATACTTGTAGAAAATGATAAATTATTGATTCATATATTTTTAATACTATGTACTGCCATTGATACAGTAAATGCAAATCAAGAAGAAAAATAAAGACAAAAATTTATCAGAATACATACAGCCACCTAATATGACATGTAATCTATCCAAAGTTAGTGTGAACATACGTCAAAACGTCGCAATTTTGCCGTATCAACTATGAGTTTTAGTTCAGTTTGGCTTTGACATATAACAAAATTAACGAAAATCTTATCAAATATATATAGTTTATTTTAACATTATAGTACATCTGATGCATATATTATCGAATAATTCAAACTACAGTTAATTATACAGCCACAATAATTTATAGGTTAGAGTTGTTTTATTATAAACTCTTTTCCACGCCACCCATGAGGTAGATTTCTAGGCACGTTATTTTATGTAGTGGTATCCTTCTGGAGGCCTAATCTACCTAGTTAACAATTGTATATACAAGTATATATTTACCTTTTTACGTTTAGTTCTTGTTTGCTTCGATGATGTGTTTCCTTGTCAAGTCATTTTGATATCACTGTATTTTTTATTTATTCTGCTACTACCTACACCATTCTTGAAAAAATTATCGCTACTGTATTTGCCATATCTGCAAAACAGTTGGTATTTTTTCTCTCCTCGCACATTTTAATCAAATACTCATGTTTATCCTGAACAATTACACAACTCTTCAATTATTGTAATTACATACACACCTTTAGTTGTTTCCACTCTCATCGCCATGTCTCGGACTTAATCATCATCCAGTCATAATCCCTTATTCAGAAAGTTTCACTGAAGTGAATAACTAGGCCGTTCATTCCTAATCTATCGAACGTTTGTTCACGATTCCATCATTTCTCAAGTTCTTCTTCAATCTGTTTGATCGAGGTCATTCAAACCAAAGGTGCTATTAACCTTTCCTGTTTCCAGCATGAAGCACAATATATCTCCAATAAATTATTAATAAAAGTTATCACTAATAAAACCTAATCAATTGTTATTCCAAAGTTTACCTTTTTCCATCCATTTTAGTTGTTTTAACACTATATTAATTATCATGTTGTCATGGGTGACCGTTGAGTGTATTGGTCCCATTCTGTAATATCCATGTCTCATCTAAATACACAAATTGAAATAATACGTTTTTTGATTTTATTATATGCTTTCAAAAGTTGTATTATTTTAAAAGCAATGTCTGGAAGTTCCATTAGACCTCTTCAATACTTTACAGACTAACCGTTTGTTCTGAAATAATTGTATTAAATTATGTTTATATTGAAAAAACTACTCAGTGTTTTTATACAATTCATATATTTGATCTCTAATAGTGCGAACATCAAGTTGATCTTGATTTGTAACTCGCTTTGTATGAAGAAGGTTTCTTTTTGGTGAATCCAAGATTATGTTTTTAATTTTTTTGATATATTTCAGTGACCTTCTCCGTAATAATATTTATTTCAGCTGCAACAGGCTAAAAATATTTTCAATAAAAACCGCAACAAATTACTATTTAATAGTAAAAATGTCAAACTTATCTCTCTAACGAATTTTATGGCCAGAGGGGGGCCTCCATTATCTAGTCCCTGATCGAAGTAACTGATTAAGAAGGCAACATGTTCTACGTGGCATCGACATTCTTAATCAGAGTAATAATAAGCAGCCATTTGAAATTTATCGAAACATGCAAAGCGTTATCATTATTATTTTTGAATTTTTGAATTTTTCATACGTTTGACAACCGGAGGTTTGACAGGTTGGTTCGTTTACGTCTTCGAATGTATCATATATTGTATCTCTTTTTAACTAAGCTAATATGAGAAGGAACATATTATCTGATTCTAAAACAAATTTACAAATAGCGACAGGCAATACATTAATCATATTGATGACGTATGTTCACAGCAACTTTGGGTAGACCTTATATACATGCGTTCTAACATACAATACAGTTTTTAATCTAGAAAAAAGATCCGCCATATATAACTTACCGTCCTTGTAATTACGTATATACTCTTTACTTATTTATGTCGACCTCTTATACCCTTTAATACATTTGTGTCATCAACAGCACTATAGTTCTACTTTGTCTCTCGTCGAGTCTATTCACCTATTGTAAAAAGTATAATTGTTTACCTCATAGAACGTCGCTTTTTAAGGGTTCTTCTCTCTATAACGTCACGCTGAATAATTTCCTTTATCAGTCAGGCCTTCCTTTGTCTTTTATTTCGTCAAAAATATCTTACACCGAATCTCTTTTTGTCGTGGGCGAGACAAAGAGATTGTTTTTAAAAGGATAAGACAAGTAAAGGTCATTTCTGGCTATGTGTCGTCGGAAAAAGCTTACAATGACATACCGAAATCCTCTTACAATTTCCTGGCGTCAAACCAAATTGGTTGGCCCCCTTCGTGGCTTAATGTTCTAGGGAAACTTCCCTGTTACGGTGCTATTACAAAGGGCCTTTTTCTTTTAGGGGGCCTAATGGTGCAATTAAATGATAATAAGCTTATTTTGAAATCACTTTTAGACACAGAATGCACATCTTTTCCATTTTTTTAATGCGGCTTCAATGGGACACCGGCGGCTCCCTTAAATAATTTGAATTTTAAACTTTTAATGGATATTAATGAAAAGTGAATGTAGAATAATAAGATCTGTAATGATTGTGATCGATAGATGGCGTAACTGATGTTTAGGCTATAGGAATATTCGTTTGTTGCATGTATATTCACTTTGATTCTTCAAACACTCACTTCTATTTTATGGAAGAAACCTGTGTGGGAACAGAAAATACTGATTGGTTTGAAGCTTATTTTTTTTCGATGTTAAATACTACATTTGGTCAACAGGAGGATAAATAGGATATTAGGTTTTTTTTATTAATTATATCTTACAATAGATATGCTTAATACATAAACAGTTCGTCAAGTTCATCAAATCAAAGACTTTCTGCCAATTTATCAACAAGCCATTTTCACTCCTTTCAGAACAGTTGATTCTAGTAATATCTTCTGTATCTGATTTTCGTCCAATAAGTCTTTCAATTAATGGTTTTTAAACTTCAGGCAGCTCTTCGCCATTTGTATCAAAATCGCCACTTTCAAACCAAAACCCTCAGTTGGAATATACTGAAGCAGCAAAACCATAAATTATGTTAATTGGGCTTTTGATAGCAAATATTTTCAAACCAAATAATAATAAGTATGTATGTTGAAAGTATCGTTTTAAGTACTAAATATACTCAACAATTCACGAGAGCACGTCACGAGGTATTATTGAATACCAAATTTAGCAGTTAGGTTAGCTTGTTTAACAGCTGTTTACATTGATACTTCACATTTTCACTGATTAAAATATCTGCAAGTATAATAAAATAATCTACAACCATTCAATTAAGATGCACATAGGCCCAGTAGTTTCATGTATTCATGTATTCATTCATGTTTCATGGATCCTTTACCATGCTATTAAGAAAGTTTTTAATAATTTCTAAAGAGTTTTTAAATATAAGTTTCATAAACTTCACTGGACTTTGGTATGTGGCAAGATATCTTCTTTTTTTGAAAAAAAGTCGATATTCTTTTCTACTATATTATATAAATATTTGTTATATTTTATTTGTTGACATTTACAAACTAAATACTTATTTATAGATATCGAATTTTATTATGAGAGGTTACATTTAATAAAAACATTTTCCTTTCATCTAGGCGAAATACTTTTCTAATTTTATTCCAATAAATTATCACACGTTTTATGACAAATATAGAAGACACTCTATTATTTGAATTTCTTGCTTATTACATCATAATTGTCGATTAAAATTTTATCTATTACATGCTAAAATTTCATTATCACATTATTATAATAATAACCCAACCGCTGCACTATTTTCATATTAATTATTATTCCATATAGAAATGCAGGAAGCTCTCGAGTGGTTAAAGGAGAGTTTATCCGATGCCATTGAAGATTACGAGGTCGAGAATAACGAAGGTATTCCATTAGTTCCTGTAATGGATTACGCCGAAACTGCAATGGAAAATGCGGACTTCCAACAAATGCTTAAGGGAATCGGGATTAGTCCGCCGTTTGATGAACAGGTATGCGTTAGATTGAATTAATTTTATTTTTAAAGTTATTATGGTTATTATATTTATTTATTTATAATGTTCTTCATGTTTTTGTTTTCTTAAAACCTTGACACTCACCTTCGCCAATTTTTTATAGTTATAATCAATTTGATAATTAATATTTGAAGTTACTATCTGAGATTTTCTATAGTAATTCATATACACTTTTATGGGCCTTTATGCATGAGATATAAGCAGCCAGATAAATATTCATTTATTTATTGATAAGTACACATGATTAATTATTTTTAATCTTATATTCTTACACCAAGCACATTCACCATATATGCAGATCAAAAAATGTGCAGTTATTTTATTACAATTCACGTTAAATATCTCCCCGAAATTTAACAGCATAAAATTTTATTAGGTTTTTTATACGACTATCTTCTATTTTCCAAAATCTTTTTCCTAATCACATGATATTGTTATAATTTTTACTGTTTCAACATGATATAAAATTAATTTTTTTATACCAAAATATATGTTTCTAGATTAATTTATATAATATATTGGCTTTTAAGACGTTTATAAAATAAAAAAATGTTTCAATTTCCATATTATTTGAAGTATATTTTTGGACATCCGTTAAAAAAGAAATACTATTTTCACTATTTTATGCTGTGTACTATTTAGTAAATAACTTTATAATACTTAGAAAAAGTACCCTTATTTAGTTATTGTGGCGCCATCTCGTGAAAAAATATTAATATTATACTGGGAAATCTGTTTTCATGTTTTTCCGTGCAAAAACTCTACGTTTTACATGCGCTACAGAGATGGCGCAACATTATTTTGTTATAAAAAATAATTGCATACCTTTCTTTCATAATTTATACCATTTTCAGGAAATGTACTGGAGAATCTCAAGTCAAATTAAACCTGATGAACTGAGGAGCTACTGTGAATTAATTCAACAGGCAATTGATAAAACTCTACAAATTGAGGATCAAACTCAAGAGGTTGAAGAACAACATAATATTGAGGACAAGGATTCATCAGATGATGAAGATGTTTTCAGTAAGTTGCGCAAACTTGCGAAACCGAAAAGCCCTCAACCAGATGAAATAACTACTCAAGCAGATGATGAAAAAGAAAACGATTCTGAGAAGTTCTTACCTGAAACCCAGAAACCAGAAGTAAGAAAGAAATCCAGAATTCAGTCCAGTATCAGCGATAGCGAGGATGATGAAGAAATTGCAACAAATTCAGGACAAAACGACTTACGCGAAGATGATAACGGAAATAATGCTGTAATCCAACAACCAGAAGTAAAAAGGAAATCCAGAATTCAGGCCAGTATTGGCGACAGCGAAGATGATGAAGAAAATGCCATAAATCCAGAAGAACAAAACAACTTACACGAGGGAGATGATGGAAATCATGATCCTAATCATTCAACAAGTTTCCGTCATGCTTTAGATAGCGACAGCGATGAAGAGAATGGAGAAAATCGAAGAACCATAAAAAGAATCAGATCTGCTTCGGATTCAGGATCAGGATCTGATCCTGAGAAACCGAAAGCCAAGAAAGGAAAAATCATTGATAGCGATGAAGATGATTAGAACTGTAATATTTGTGTTTTATATCCGTTGTATTTCATTTTGATGTAATAAAGGTTTTCTAATAAAGTTATTTGTTTTATTTATCAGGATTACTAACGTTATTTACAACAATACATGTTTTTTTTCATCGTGATGATCTGATATATGAATTAATTCTCAACGTTTTTTCTTAAAATAGTTTTTATTTGAATTATTGAAAAATATATATTTCGAAAAATATTTTCTAATTACATTTTTGTCCCATATGTTGAAGAATAGGCGAATTCCGTGCTGGAATAATTTTTTAGTCGTTCTTCAAAGGTCGTAACCCCTTATTGACCATTTACTATAGTTGAAAGTCGATGGGAAGGCCTTATTTCATATATAGCATCCCAACTGTAATTCGATTATAAATAAAGAGATAATTAAGATCATAAATTTTTTTTAAAAATAAGTATCCTCCCAACTCTTATAGAAGTATTCATGAAAACCATACAAATGAGACAACAAAGAGCTTCTGAAGAAATAAGCTGAGGATTTCGACCAAATTTCAGTTAGAGTAGATATTCACTCTCCGGCAGTTTATGGAGGAAAGTATTAGATGCGAAACGCTAACATTTCGAACACTTAATAGTGTACTTCGTGGTGCAGAACATTTAAATATAATATTACTATTTTTAATCTGCCTGTTTTTATCGACTCATTTATATTTCTTTTAGTGAAACACGAATCAGTCATTTCTTAATGTTTTGAACTTTATCTGAAATCTGAAATTATTAGTCATTCTTTTTATACAAATAAAACGTGTTAAGAACTTGGAAAAATAATTTAATTCGACACGTTCATACATTCCCATGAAATCACCTTTCTTCGACTAAATTTATAAGAAACGTAAATTTCCGATGTTTCAATAATTAATACTAAACTATTTGGTAACCAGAGTTATTTATTTTATAAACATTTCAATCATCTCCCCTAAAGTCGGGAAATAATGGTAATCAAAACAAATCAGTTTTATTACATGGTTTTAGAATCATATGATATTAAAATAAACAGAAACGATGATAATCTCATCTAAAGTTGTGAAATAAAGGTAATAAAAACAAATCAGTTTTATTACTTGTTTTTAAAGAATAGAATATTAAAATAAACAAAAACAAGCCATAATAACTGATCATCTCACCTAAAGTTGGAAAATAACGGTAATCAAGAAAAGCAGCTTATGTATATAAGATATACAACGTGGGGCAAAAGTCCCGCTACCATTTTGATTGTCTATATCTTTTCTCAAAGAAAAGATAAGTAAGTTTGGATTTCATAAAAAGTTTATTTATATCAGCTAAATAATTTCTTCAATTTCGTGACGAATATTGTCTTTATAAATCCGGAGATCTGGCTTGCCATTCTAAATAGCTACTTCGCGAAATTAGTCTTCGTGGAAAAACGTCATTCAATAATTGAATTGTTGAACGAGCCATGTGTTCTGTGGCCTCGTCTTGCCGAAACCACATGTTATCTACTCCTTGCTCTTCCATTTCAGCACAACAAAATTTTCAATCATTTCTTGGTACCGTTCAGCAATAACAGTAACAGCAATACCTTGGTCATTTTCAAAAAAAATAGGACCAATGATGTTTCCAGTATGAATACTATACCATGCAGTTGTTTTTAGTGGATGCAATGATGTTTCATGAATTTGTGGGGGATTCTGTGTTCCCCAAAACCGACTGTTCTGTTTATTGGCGTGGTCACTGAGAAGAAAATGGGCTTCAACGCTCATTATCAATTTAGACAAAAAATTTTCAATTTTACCAGACAGCCTTAGGATTGCATTACTGTACTCAACTCGTTGATCAGGATCTCTCGATAATTTTTGGACTAACTGAATTTAGTACGGGAAGATTTTCAAATCAGTTTTTGGAAATTCGCCTTAAACTACATGCAGAAATGTGTAACTGGGAACCACGTTTCCGAATTAATGCATGTTTCCGGAGAGTTTGCAATACTATCGCGCACCAGAGCCACATTTCAGCATTACGAGACATTTTGTGAGGCACTGGACGATTGGGATATTTTTGACGCAATTTCCGCTGAGTGGCAATAATGGAACGATTATTTTCAATAAATACTGTTACTATTTCTGCTCGTTCTTGTGGCGTATATTTATCCATAATAAAATTTGGACATATTTATCCATAATAAAATTTGGACGTCTACACAACACAATGGTGAAAGCCAAAACTGAGCTAAACGTCACATAGCCAAGATGGCAAGCAATCAAAATTGTAGCGTGAATTTTGCCCCACCTGTTAGTAGGATATAAAGCCGATTAACGATAAAGGAATCTTTTGTTGACCTGGCATATATTTTCATACAGAATGGCAAATGAAAATATAAGTAATTAGCCATAAAATGCAATAGAATTTAAGTAAGATCTGTCCCTTAACACATAGCTCAATCTGGGTTTTTCTATATATATTGATGTTGAATGAGGCCCTTGAAGTAGATTTTTGAGTTCATGGAAAATAAGAATTGGATCCTTCTCTGTTATAAGGTCCATTATAAAAAATGATGAATCTAGAATATGATGAAAAACAAACGTTAGGTGCTTGTATGTATTCTGATAATTTTATTAAAACCTTTTTTTTAAAAACGGCATTCATGGAGAAAAAAAAGGTATAATATTTATTAATCAAAATATTCCCATTATTTTTTCCTCATCTTTCCGTAATCATGGAGATTTTGGCCTACAGCATTTGGAAACCGTGTAGACAAACCAGGGGACACTAAGTCTGGTAAGTGCGCTGGGTACGACAGGGCTTTTTATTCGATTTTAGCAGTTCGTAATCTATTAGATCTTGCTTCGGTGTCTAAATCGATGGGACTAATCCATAACATTTTGCAATTTTTTTAAATATATTTTAGAGTCACCTTTTACTAACTAGGAGATTATCTGGACTGGACCTACAGTTTAACGTTGACCCGGAACCACGGTCCTCGGCATTAAGCACTGGTAAGTGACCAACTTCGAAATCATCCCAGAGGACATCCGGTCTTACCCAGCCTGGTTATCGGCGTAACTGGGATCATTTTCCTTTTAGGATTTTGCACTCTTGCCTAGGACAATCACAAACATAACTTCACGACCATGCCCCAGCAGGATTCAAACCCGCGACTATTGCAACAGTAGGTTAGATAGGACCATCCTATCGCCTTTACCACTGCGCCAACTAAGCCTGCAATTTGCATTTTTTATTACTAATCACAATGTGACATAGAAAACTCTTCTTTTTTACCTGGAAAACAAATGTATTTTCAACGTTCATGGGAAAATGGCAATCGCTCTCTCATCGTATATTTCTCATGTAAACACGCCTGCAACTAGCTGAATAATCAACTGATAACTTATCTGAAAGTTTTTTGATAATTTGAGCTAGGTTTATGTCCATTAAGTCTTACAATTCATTGACTTTGAGCTCATTTGATTCTAAAAGCCGTTGTTTATCATTGTCATCAAAATCACTATTATGATGAAGTGCTGACTATTACCAAGAGTTGCTGAAAGCATTTATCTATGCACTGAATAATTTAATGACACTAAATGGAAAATGTTATTTTATATATAGAAATGCCAAACCCATCAAATCTAATAGTTAGGTTATTTTGTTCAACATTTATTTATATTGTTACCTTGCCTTTACACCAATAGATTTAGATGTGATTAACAAATGTTTACCATTTATATTTATGATTAACACTTTGACTCTGTATGAATGGTTTAACATATTATTTATCTTCTAGAACCATATTATGTAAAAATCATGGTATTTTTCAAGGAACTTTTAATAATAATCATTTATTATTTATAGAAAAAGAGAAATCCTTTTAAAATGATTTAAAATAGACGATATTTTTGCGCATCAGTGTATTACCTTTAATTACAACATAGAGGAACTTATATGAATAATTATTTTGAATCTGGAGGAAAACCAACAACTCTGTGGTTAAATCAGATCTTGGAATCGCTCGGATGTAGAATGAGTATTTTAATTATATCAAAGCATAATTTTATTGAAATTGTATTACTCATTTTCTATATTATTACATAAGTATTTTTCACACTAATCGTAATTCTAGTAGCAAAAATATAGTAAAACAACCAACCATAATTCTTTTGTCGGCATTCTTTTAACCATAATAACCATAGCATAGATAAATTTTAAATGTAACATGGGAATCAATGAACTGTACTAATGAATGTACATATAACTATTAATGTGTATTTTAAATCAATAGGGTTGAATAATTTTTGAAGTAATGAAATTATTTTTGAAACGTATAGTTTTTAAGACCATTTTAATGACTCATAATAATGGTAATCAAATGACCATTAAATTCACATATTAAGGAAGCAACGTATACAGGCGTGATTATATGTCCAGAAAAGAAATGTGTGCATGTGAAATTCTATGAACTATATTATATCCGAAAAAAGAATCTCTCAGCCGCAACCTAAAATATCTATGGTTGAAGTTTAGTCTAGTAAGTTTGACAAGAGTTATTTCTGAATAATAAGCCTTCGCAAAATAATATTGTAGCTTATTAACAGCACACATTGTGTGTATTTTACTTCATTTATCCATACTTAATTAATACGTCTTTTCAATTTATTACTGCTTATATTAGCTCGAGATCCATTGGAATTTTAGCATCTATCAAGTGGTAATATTTTTACGCAAATAGGAACATACAACCTTCAAAAATTTCAAGCGAACCGAACTGCAATGTTTCTGGCTCAATTTTAACAGTCTAGAATGACTATATCATCATCCAGCTGTAATTTTGATAAGATATACTCACATAAAGGACATTGAGTCATATGTATCTTTACTTTTATTTTAGTATGGTCAACTATGCCTAAAATATAATAAATTTGGTATTGAATTGAATCGAATTTACAAAATTGAATACGCACATATAGTCTATTCAAAGTTTTTTTTCATACGCCTACAAGATGTTTAATGCATTGCCTGACACAATTTATAAATTCGTTTTAGAATCAGACAATATTTTCTCATTTTATTCTAGTTAAAAAGGGACACAATGCTGTCTGATTAGTTCTAACACGTAACCGAATTAACCTGTCAAAGTCATCCGATTGTCAGATGTATGCAAAATTCTTGAAAGCTATAGTGATATGAGGTTATAACTCTAACCTATAAACTATTATGGTTTTTAGATGTACTATAATGTTAAAATAAATTTTATTTGATAACATTTTTGTTCAAAACCTTTATTTAAATTAGAATTTTGTTGTATGTCAAAGCCAAACTGTTATATAAACTAATATTGTTAATCCTATGAATTATGAAGTCATAAAATGTTGAGTTAGTTAACTAACAATTGCTTTTAGCCTGTTTCTGTCGACTGATAATTGCACTTATCTATTATTTATTGCTTATGATTATTTTTTAGTTATTTTCAGTCACAAGCTTTTATTCGTTTTTATTTTAATATACATTTAATGTTGCAGAAACTGTACTCAAAAAGGATATAACATAATAAGGATATACATGATAATACAGTTCTATAATTATTTAATTTTGTATTTTGTGTATATCTCTTCATATATTTACAAAACTTCTCTTATTTTCTTGTTAGTGAACTTAATATGTCCATTGAAATTACAAGATTATATTTTCTCCCATGTTCTTATTGAGTATTTCAACATTTCGTTGATCAAAAAATTTTATTTACATATTTACTATATGAATAGGAACTTTATGAATTGGTAGAAGATGTTATCTGACCTTTTTCCGGATTTAAAATTCATGATTAAGCCGTTTCTCAGTTGTTGAAGAAGTCATCATGAGAGTTGTATTTAATGTTATATAATAAATTTTCTTTTTTATCACATCGTCGTCATTAAGGTACTTACTGGCGGGTGACCAGCTTAAAGATTGAAAATCTTGTCCCTGTCGTATGTTGCCTATTTTCTTATACACTATTACAAAAATAAATTGATGACTGTCATAATATTTTATCAAAAATATCAAATGTCTTCTGTTTGAAGGAGTTGTTGTAAAGTATGACGAGTTGTAACGTACGAAACATATAAACTTTACATGTTAGCTTTACTTTACTTAAACTTTTATTTCCAGATTTGAGAACCAATGCTATTGATTTCCAAAATATTGACTTGCTGTGGGAGAAAAGGGAAAATAATTATGCCTGATGCCTATAGAATTCGATTTACATTCATACTAGTGGCCATATTGCCAAGTTTCCACAACATTATAAACCAAGAAATGTTGTAAACCGAAAGTCTAATAAACTAACTATGTTAAGACGGGCTATATAGATTTTTACTAAGTTTTGCCAATCTGTGGGGTGGCAGTAAATATTTAAAAAATGCAGGTAAGATGTTTTTTTAGGTTATTTGATCCAGTAGAACATGAATTATCGAAATATACATAATACAATATTTGTCACTTTTACACACGTTAGTACTATTAACCCAGATTTATTAATTAACAGTTTTACTTTTATTTTAACCTGGTTATTAGTATCATTAATGTCACATCGAGTTTCCCCAACTGTTATAATTACGTTTTAATTAAATTGATACTATAAAATAGAAAAAAACATAGAAAAATATCCTTGTTTCATTTACAAAGTTTGTTCGGCATGCTGTTGTTTTCTATAAAAAGTTTAATTTATGAATTTTTCATCAGCTGAATTATATCTAACTCGACAAACCTACACGATTCCTCGTAAAACAATGAAAATTAAAATGGCTATCGTTTTTTTCATACAGCTTATCAATAAAAAGTTTTTTGTATTTTAATGTTCATTTTTGTAAAATAATGTTTCTTTATGTTTTAGCGCCTCATTTTTGCAGGCCATGGTTTATCTTAATTCGACGTATTCAAGGTAGATGGAGGAATATGGAATCATGGTTTGGAGAGAGCTCTAATTTAACTCTAATTAACTGAGGACAGAAATTCTGTCTCACTCAAACTCATTATTGTCGTAATTGAGATGGTTGTTCCTTGTCGAATTTTAAATTCTAACAAACAAGCATGCATATCATATCAATCATACATCATCAAGTTAGCTATTTAAAATGTGGCTTTTTAATAGATCAGATATATAATATCTTATTATCGGTAAGTCATTTTT
The DNA here is from genome assembly GCF_030347505.1 of Rhynchophorus ferrugineus. NCBI lineage: Eukaryota > Metazoa > Arthropoda > Insecta > Coleoptera > Curculionidae > Rhynchophorus > Rhynchophorus ferrugineus. Next base: position 23,681,869 of record NW_027472581.1, on the reverse strand, counting down.
TTAATGTTATACCGTCTTGAATATTTATAATTTTAATTAACCACAATTAGTAGCATTTAAACCTTCTTCCGTTGGAAAAGACCTAAGTGGTAAAATATCGTGTAGTTGCACGAAAATGAAAATTCCGATAAATGTATACTTTATGCACTGTATGTAGAGTAAAATGCCTATTAAAAACGTAAACAATAGCAATTACGATTGTATACATTATCAGCACATTGTCACTGGGAAGTTTACATCATACTGGTGTTCTCTTTAGTATAAAAGGTACTACAAATTGTTTCAGATTTCATTTAGTCAAGACTGTGAGTAAGCTATTGACCAAAATGCAGTTTGCTTTAGTTGTTTGTTTAACTCTGTGTGCTTTAATGCCGGTTTTTGCGTCCCAGTGCAGCAAGGTGTTCAGTAAGTTTCATAAAAGTGTATTTATTTTTATTTCAATTTGAATGTCCAATCGAAAACTTGATTTGTTTTGTTAATTGAAAGTAAATTTTAAAATAAAAACAATCAAAATACATTTAAAAGTTATACATTTTTCATAGTTTATATATTTTTCACTTTTTCTATAATAATGACAAAAATCTAGTTTATTGTTATTATTTGAAATATATTTCTTGGTTTCTCACATATTGATAAATAACTAATATAATTTTAATATTAGCTATTAACGTAATAACTAATGATACTTTTTAAGATAGGATTCGGCCTACCCTTATATCTGAAAAATTAACTAATTAAAATTAATTAATTAAAAAATTAAAGGAAATTTAAAAAATTAAAGCATATAATTTGAAACTTTCATAAATATATCGTTTAATTTAAAATTAATAAGAATGTGTAAATAAAATGCTCGATTCTATTTTTATGATTAATTAATATTAATTGTTTTAAACAGTATACATTTCCTGTAGATAGTTTTTATAAAATGCTTGCTCGATTAAATTATACTTAGGATTACATAAATAAAATATCTAAAAAATTATACTGTTCGTATCAGTATTTTTTTGCAATTATTTCATATTTTAAATCATTCTTTCTAGAAACTAGGTGTTGTAGCCAAAATAAAATAAAAAAAAATAATACATACAAGGTGAATGATTTTCTTAAAAGCAATTATATATATTCAAATTAAAAATTTAAATTAGTATTCGATATAACAAGTCAATAATATTTGTGTTTCGAAACTTTTTACTTCATTTAAGCTTTTACTATATTTATTTTCATATTTATATTTAGCTTTTGCATACATATATAGTAAGTGTAAAAACTTTGAGTAAAATCTTGCTCTTTTGGTTTGAACCAACAATTTAATTTAAATATTGGCCTCCATAAATGCCTCCAAAACAGATACTTAATATTTTTCTCTCAACATTCAGTTGTTTTGTCAATAACATTAAATTAAAAAAGAAAAACAAAATTTACAGTAAATAATCATGTTCAAAAACAATCAAATGTTCATTCAACATTTGATATCTTCAGAGCTGAGGAAAATTATAAAAATGTCACATAATAAAAGTAGAAAATGATGATGAATTTTCATATTATATATTTCATATATATATATATATATATATATATATAATCAAAAACAATGCACTACAAGTATATGATCGTTATTAGACAGCTGTTGCGAAGGCCACTATTTAGTACTATTTGTTCTACATATGTTCGTGTTTTATAATGTTACCTGATAAAAAAGTTAGATTTTTCATTATAAAAATAGACTTTTTTTTTCCTTTTAATACAAGCTAATGGATAATAGCTTTTAAGTTTCTCGATAAAACATATGACTAAGTATTCCAATTTTCAGTTAATAATATAATTAGTATGTGTTGTATATATTACAATTATCATTTTTTAGTGATATATCATACGTTTTTAAAATTACCTGTTATGTTTTTTTAACTATTTATATTTATTGTCATTGTTGTGGTGTTACATATAATTATCATTGCAGCAATTTTGAAACTATGATACCAGCATATATTTTCATTGATGAAGCGACGAGACGAAAATTGTAAAACGCAAAATCAAATTCAACGCCATTAATGCCATTAATAGAATGTAATTTGTATGTCATCAACATAAAAAATTTTTAATCAGCTGTGGTTTTTCTTCGCAAAACAACATACCCTTTCTTTCCAAATTCGAATACCTTAAAAAGTGTAACTACGGATGAAGTTACTCCAAACCAGTAATCCAAGAATTTGGTAATAAAAAATTGAAGGAGATTCAGGGTGAAAATCTTTGCTGAACATAGGTAGCGATTTTACAAATTTAAGAGAAAGGTAATTATTTCTAAGAGAAGCCAAGAGACGTTCACATAAGATTTTAAATGTTGTACGTTGATATAATACTTTCAACTTTGAGATAAATATTATTTTATCAGAAACAAGGCCAATTGTGTATCATATCGTTAACGATGATGACAAGCGTATACGCTATAATAATCCAAAGAGACAACATTTCCAATCAAGCCCCAGTACACCAGAAAAGTCACTCAAAGAAAACTGGTAGGATCTGAAGAGTTTAGTTATAAACAGCTTAAACCAATCGAAGCTTTGAATGGAAAATATTACTGCTACTGATTCCATATTAAATTGAAGCAAGCAAAAAAGCAATTACACAACCATTTAAAAACTATTTTTAAAACAGCATTCTACCTAACCGTGTTGCTCAATTTTAGTCCCATCTGAGTACTACGTTCTTAATTGACGTTCCTTATTACAATTTTAACGAATAATAAATGGACATTTCTTGGGATAACGTGTTTGTTCATGCTAATGCTTCCACTTTTTAACAAACATAAAACGAAAACTTTTTAACATTAAGGTTAAGAAATTAAAAATAAAAACCATGCGAAATATAATTATTTATTAAAAATGCCAAAAGCATACTTTTTACGTCTTCATTTGTTTTAAATTTGTTTTCATTTTGTTACACATATTGCACACGGGATGACATTTATCTACAAAATGAACAGTTACTGCGGAATTACTCTCAACTGCTGGAATTATGCAGTTTAAGAAAATTTCAAGTCTTGCAAGAAGAGGAATTCTCAACACTTAAACCTATTTCGACGGGAGTTCCACAGGGTAGTGTCTTAGAACCACTCCTGTATCTGCTCTACTCTATTGATATCCCAACAACAGAGAAACAGTAGTTGCAACATTTGCCGACGACACAGTTACCATGGCAAAAGATATGTACCAGCCTAAGGTTGTAGAATAATACAAGTAGCAATCAATAAGATCTACAAATGTATTAGAAACTGGAAAATACAGGTTAATAACTCCAAATCTGTCCGTGTTCATTTTGCGTTGCAGCGAAGTGACAAAAATCTAATTATATCACTTGACGGATGCCCGACGGGTTTCTTGATGGTAGGTTAAATTGGTAACATCCTGTTAGACATAAAGCAAAGCAGATCAAACTCAAAATCGAGCAACTATAATAAGCAGCCAAAACAAAATTCTACTAATTAAGTTTTAATTACCAATACCTATCGTTACCTCACCAACGAAGAGCTTTTCGATAACCGGGAAATCAAATGGATATACAAAGTGATTCAAGATTTCTTCTTAAAACATGAAATAAGATTACTAAATCACATCAACGTGGAGGCAATATAGCTACTAGAGAACACGCACAAAATCGGAAGATTGAAGCGAACCAAACAACATGAACTTGTTTAGTGTATAAGTGTATTCTTAACTTTACTTAATACATTCTGATGTATTAATCTCGTTTTTGTCTTGCTTGTGTAATAATGCAAGAACTACAGAACAGTAGTAATATATTAATTTATAAAATAAGATTATACTAAGCATATTTAATTTATCATGTAATTAATTAAAAAAAACATATCATAGTATAGGATGTCCAAAAATGTATTAAAACTTTGAATGAAACCGATAACATGTTTTTTAATTGTAATTAATTCACGACTAGGAAATGCCTCACGCACTAATTAAATAATTTCGCAAATTGCATTGCTTGTTGCTTGTTGTAATCATATGTCAGAATCAATGTCATCTAATTTATGCAGAAAGAACTCATGTCGCTACCAGTATTGGTACATTCTTCATATCTTTTGGGTTTCCCATTGTTATCTCCATTATTATTAATATTTTGAGTTGTCATTGTTAAACCTTTTTGTAATCACAAAACACGCTAGTAAATTATATCCGGAAATATGAGACAACTCTATGGTTTTGTTTGCAAATAGTAATTCATGTTATTTATTTATTTATTTAATATTAGGTAACCATGTATCCGACCAGGACAAACGAATAATTGTGGATAAACATAATGAATTTCGAAGACTTATTGCGAATGGTCAAGTTGGCGGACAACCTAGGGGTGTTAACTTGAAGCGAATGGTGAGTAACACGTGACTAAGTGCGTTGTCCTTTATTAATAACTGTTATTGCAGAAATATGATGACTCATTGGCGGCTCAGGCACAGGATATTGCAAACACCTGTGAATTCGCTCACAAAACTGTACATGATGGTAAGCAATCCAAAAAGCAAAGATGGTAATATATTGAACTATAAATTAGTTTTAGAGGGTTTTTTAATTTGAAGCTTTATTGTGAAAAATCGGTACAATATAGTTTATTCAAAATATTGTTCATTTAGGCACTACTTTTCCCATCTTTTCACGGTAATTTACAGATTCCATCTCCAAAGAATAATGTATCTTTTGAGGCCACGAATCGGGTAGTTTTTTGGTGTCTTCATAGGAAGTGAAGTGCTGTTCAGACAGGTCACGATTCATACGTAGGAACAGGTAGTAATCAGAAGTAACAAGGTCTTGAGAATACGGCGGGTGGAGTAGCACATCTTAATGTTTCCAAGTATATTTTCACCCGTTTATCAACATGTAGTCGAGAGCATGCTGAAGAATAACATTATTGTGTTTTTCCTCGTATTCTGGCCCTTTTTCGCGCAGTGCTTGGCTCGAATACATCAATTTTAGTGGTTAGCGATCTCCATTGATGGTTTCACTAGATTTTAGAAGCTCATTGTATACAACACAAAAGTGAACCTATCAAATGCGAAGCATTTACTTGAAGCCATGGATATTTGACCATTTGGTCCTCATGAATGTTTTCACTATGGAATATTGTAATGGATGCATATTTCATCGTCAGTAACAATTCGATGCACATACATATATGCCGTTGAAACAGCATTTCACACATTTTATTTAACGCTTTTCGGTCGTTATCAAGTTCTTCGTGCGATTGAAAATAGTTTCTTGTGTTACTCCCAACAATTCTGCATGTTTGTCTAGCTTTTTATACGGATCTTTATCTAGTAATGCCTTCAAATCGTTGTCTTCAAATGTGACAGTCAAGTCCGAAAGGCTCTTTGTCTTCGGTATCATAAGTAGCACTTTTAAAAGTTCGAAACCAGTAGTGACGTGTTGAAATTGATGGAGCATGTTTACCATAAGCTTCACACAGCATTCGATGATCTTTAGTCTGTTTTCTTCAAATTGTCGATGCAATTTTCTCTACACAAATTCATTCAACATGAAGTTGGTTAAAAATGTACCTGGTGCTATATAAAACACAATAACACCATCTATTATAATATTTTAAAATTAATTTATAAGTCTATATAGTTTGAGTTCTCATGAAGTTAAAATCTTCTATTAACATTTTCTTTATTCTGGACCCACTTTGGTATGTAAGGCTTAATTAATAAAAAGGTTTTAAAGTAATGAAGCTGGCTAATTCTACCGTGATTGTATCACATATATATCATATGTTATCATTTATCCCTTAAGACCGTCAGACAACATTTTTAAAATTTGGCTGTTTTACTTTATGGTTTTAGTATTAATCTATGTTAACATTTATGCTTGTATTGAATTTTTATGTATCAGTATACTGGATTGGGGAAAAATAGTTTCAAAATTATTAGGTGCTTGTATGTATTATAAACATTTTTCATTTTAAGAAGGTATTTATTGAATAAGAAAATGTATATTAATAAAAATAAAATTATTTTTCACTACTTTTTATCATATTTCTGGGAACATGACTATACTATGTCGAAAAAACGATGTTGGTTTGACAGCAATCTAAACATCGATCTATTTTCACACTTCAATAATTCGAAATCGATCAACAATCGATCTGAACAAGTAGCAGTCTGAAGGCAATATGTCTGAAGAGTAGATGGGGTGCAACAGAAGTTCTTATTCGAGCTACAGCAATCTATCCTTCACAACTTCTATTTAAACTATTTTATCTTTTTTGCAACAATGCGTCATTCAATTTATTCAAAGTTGCTCGATATTGAAACATTTCGGGATGGCATTTTCAGTCTATTCGTGTCGTAGTGGTATTTTTGTTCCTTCTGGATTTTTTCATTGTATGTAAAAGTTTGGAAACAGTTAATTCATAACTAGTAAGCTGCCTGAAAGTTTTTAAGAGTTTGGTCTGTGTTTTCGTCTAACATGCCTTGCAATTCATTATCGTTAAACTTTTATGGTCCTCCGGAGACTGAAATTAATGGTAGTAGATGAGGTTCCCGTTATATGGTGAGTGCTTCAGACCTTCCTAGAGAATCTCTTTCAATTAACATATTGACGAGTCATTAAAATATAAGTATGATATTAAATACCTATATAGGGTTTTGGTGATGAACGATAGTACCTTTTCTGCTAAAGAATTCTCGCCATTTTTTTTATTATCCTTAATTAATTTTGACACTGCAACTTCAACGTTGATTACCATATCAAACACCACAAAATGTTCGACAAATCTGCAGTGCTTTTTCCCCTTTTCAAGAATTAAGAGGCAAAATATGATAAAAATGACTTACTGGAATATCAGAGTACTACAATAATAATTTGAAATAAAATTAACACGTTCAAATTAATAATAATTTTTGACCGAGTAGACGAATGACGCTAGATATATTTATATCTAGATTTTTACTTTTCAAACTCGCTATAACATATGACTTTAAAGCATTGACTTTTAACATTGACTTTAGGAAAATTGAAAATAGTTGTTTTCCACAATTATATTCAACTCTGTCTTTTTTATACATCTAAATCAACAAACCATTCACCAAAAAATTAACTTTAATTAATTTTGAATTCCAATGATTACTATCGTTGGGTAAATACATTTTCTTTTGTAAATCTTATCTCTTAAAGATCTATTAAAACAATCATTTACTGGAAAAGTTACTAATCATCGAAAATAACATTCTTGCAAGCAATTCGATAAGGATATTTACTGTGTGTTAGAATGACGTAAGAGGATTACTTTTTTAATAAATAGAGCAATGATTTTTTTATTATTTAATTATTACATTTTTACTAGTCGATTTCGAGTAACTTACAATTTGTCATGCAGAACATCCGCATATTCATATAGGTTTCAGTATTTGCTTATATAATAGCAATAATATAATTGTGATTTTCTTCCAATTAGCCAGTACATTTTCCTATATTTCATTTCCAGTCCTTTTCTTTTCTTCTTTATACGTTCCTTCCAGCGAAGTTTTGCATCGAGATTCATTCCGAAATTTTAGCGTTGTTGCGATATATGGTATTATTTTCCAAGCTTGTGTTCAATTATTTATATTGTCACTTGCCTGTTGTAATTTTCGTTAGACTTTTTCACTATTGTGTCCGACAGCTATAATCGCACTATCATCAGCAAATGTATCCATCGTAATATTTTCCATTTGTGGTATGTTACAATTATAGAGTAGATAAAGCATTGGCCCCAGTACACTTCCTTGTGTATACACCTGCTTTATCTGCTCTTATTGTAGAGTAAGCATCTAAAAAATACGTACATCTAAAAATAAAGCTGATCATACTTTTTACTTTCGTAGGCTTTTTCAATCAACATCTGCTATTCTGTGAACCTGATCAATTGTTGAATGCTTGTTAATAAACCCAAACTGATGTGTTGGTATTAGGTTTTTTCTCTCTATGATCGATTTTATTCTTTTCATCAGGAGTTTTTCAAAAACCTTAGATATTACTGGCAGCAGTGATATAGGTCTATAGGCTTTTATTTCGTTTGGTGACTTCCCAGGTTTTGGGATTATTATAATTTCCGCCATTTTCCAAATGCCTGCGACATATTTTAATTTAATGCTGTATCGATCAATTTGGTGAGTTTTATAATTCCCTTTCTTGGTAGTTTTTGCAGTAATTTTTAATGTTATTATTCGTCTGTTATTAAATCGTAGCCTGGTGGTTTCGTCGGTTTAATGTCAATTTTAATAACTGTGGTTAGCTCTTTCAATCATCGAATTTTCAGCTTCTATGGCAAATTATATTTAATATATGTTTTGTTTGGTTTGAAAGTCTTTTCTAGATATTCAGCAAATGCTTCTGCTTTTTGGTGATTGTCACGTGCCCAATTCCCATATAGGTCTCTTATAAGTGGACTGTGTAGACATGAGTGCTTTAGATATTTTGTAGTTCTCCAGAGTGAATAATCATTTTGTTTATCATCTGTTAAATTTATCAGATAGTCATTTATGGATTTGTTTTGAATTTCCAATATTTCCTTTTTCAATCTTTGGATTATATTATTAAAGTATTTTTATTTTCAGCTGTTCTGTTTTGTTGCCATATTTTTCGTAATTTACGTTTTTCAGCTACCATTTCCTTCACTTCTTTTGGATAATTAATTCCTTTAATTGTACTCTTAATTTCTGGAGTATTATTCCAAACAGCTTGTTGAATATCTTCTACGAATTTGTCTGCTTCAAAATTTAATTGTTCAGTTGTCTTGAGGGGTACATTTAGTTGAATTCGTTTGTTCAGTTCTTCAGCGAATCCTTCCCAGTCTGTTCTCTCATTTGTTAACGTTGGATTTCTTTTTTTTTTCTTATTTATTTTCTTTATATATTTTCGCTCAATGTCAAAATCACTGGCGTACGATCTGAACTAGCCATGAAAATGTTAATTAGAAGTCGTATTACTATACTGATTACTTTTTATTTTAGGTAGATGGTTTGCTGTCGGGCAAAATCTATACATCTCATATTCTACAGCATACAGCCCAGAAGCGCAATGGTCTGAAGCTATTCAAGCTTGGTTTGATGAACACAAGGACTACAGTTTCGGATCAGGGTTTTCTTCGAATACCGGACATTATACTCAAGTAATATTTGGTAGTGTTTGTTACATTTCTAGTTCAATATTTTATGTTTGTAGCTGGTCTGGGCTGAAACCGAATTCGTAGGATGTGGTTACGTAAACTTTGCAACTAATGATTATTGGACTTACAGGAGGTTATATGTTTGTAACTATGGACCAGCGTGAGTATACTTTAAAGGCCTTAGTTTGACGTTAGCAATTAACTTTCTTGTTGTTCTTTTTTAGTGGAAACATCATTGGTAGAGTTCCTTACCAAACCGGTTCATCTGGATGTGAAAATTTATGTTAATTCTGTGATTTTTTATATTTAAAAATGTATTAACGCTTATTTTCAGTGCTATATTTGATTATGTTAATGCGTTAAATTATTTTCTAAATTTTAAGATTGGTTAATTAAAAAATTACGAAAATAAAATAGCATCTAAAAACGATTTTTTTGTCTATTTATTTGTCTTCAATCGACATACTATAGTGTAGACAGTGTTAACTATTCAATTTTTTTTTACTCTTTGTGTCAACAAGTATTTCTTATGTCTATATTATATATACATGGCAGAAAATCACATCATTAAGCGATTTCCTGTATAAAATATCTTAATTAATTAGTCTTATTCTAAAGTATATATATGTCCAGTAATCAGATAAGTATAGACTCAGTATAGCAGTACCAGTATAGACTTCAGTATAGACTCATACAGCAGTACCTTGTTAGCTAATAATAACTTGGATTTGCGCCCGATGAGCCAATACATGTATGAGTATGTGCTTCTTAACTATTCGGTGATAGACGTGTCAATGATATGGAATAAATACGGAATAAAATAATTTAGCGATATTTAATCATATAACGTCAATAATAAAATGTAACCAGTTACCTAAAGAAAGAAATCTCTACATTAGAAGTGATATCTTTGGTTTTGTGTGAAATACCCTTTCAAATATTTTCTAAATTTGGGGACATAATCAGAGATTCAGATTTACATTTTTTAAAATTAATTACATCTTATATTAAATGCTTAGTACAACCTTAATTTATAAGATTAATTTGTTACTATTGTTCAGTAGTACTTGCATTAATATAGTGTACAAAAAGGACAAGTGTGGTATAAATATATCACAATCTATTTCCTAAATTAAAATTATTTTGAACCACTCCTAACTCCTAATTCTAAGTAGTATTCTTTCTACGTTGTTGCGATTTAACAACTTTATTTTTATTGCGAAGGCGAAATTTTGGATAACTTCGTAAATCCATTTGATCTCAAGGTCATCGTGTAGTACTTGGTCAGTTACGTAGCGATAAGCGATTTATCTAACATTATGTTTTGCACATTAACCTACAATCAAGATGGATGCCAAAGTATTTTTTGCTTATTCTACTCGAGGAATCACGCATTTATCAGGTGGTATAATTAGATTGTTATAATTCCGCCGCCATTTATTAAGCGGTTTCTGGTCTAATTGTGAATTGACACTTGTAGTTTTTTGACCGCCCATGCAGGGATAAGTCCTTTACCATAATGCATGTGTAGTCCGAAAATATTCCGAGGATCAAGAACTGTTTCTTTTATTATTGATATTGGGATATCAGCAGTGTAGGGCATATACATACAATGGTCCCAAGACACTAACCTGTGGAACTCCAGCAGAAATAGGTTTAAATACTGACGGTTTGTATTCTTTCGAAAAGATACGATTCAAGTAATTGACAATAGTTTCGGTAACAATTTACTCATCTTGTAGATTAGTCCAAAATGCCACACCGGGCCAAGAGCTTGTGAGATACCCTTGAAATGCCTTTTCAATAACTATGTACTCTATATACTTTTATTATTCTATGTACGATTGTTGAGCTAGTAAAAGCTAAGTTTAGTTTGTTGGTCGGCCACAGTTGAGATGCAATCTATGTCATAGACATCAATCATTCCAAAAAGAGAATCAGCAAATATTGTTATATTGATTTGAAGTAAAAACGACTGATTTGGCGAAGAACAACGTTTCTTTTTAATCGTACTTAATCATACTGATATCTCATCTAGCCTATTTTCCAGTTTTAACCCATTGCGACTACTTCCTCTTTCCAAATATAAAAAAATTGCTGAGTTGTAAGAGATTTTGGTCGATGGCAGAGGTTATCCCTGAATCAAATATCCATTTTGAGGGTCTTCAGCACACCTATAATTTATAAGGAATAACAGTTAAAAGAATTGGAAAACGTTCGACTACGTGCATTGGGCTAAAAAAAGATAATGTTGAAAAATAAAACCCTTTTTGGTTAAAACCTATCTTTCATTTAAAAAGTTACTGACTTATCTTATTTTTGCCCGAACATAACATTCAACTCTCATAACAACACTACAAACTGCCTTAGAATCTGATAACTCCAGTTATAACTCATATTCTATTAACATCAGCACAATATTAATCTAAGTTATTTATAATCCAGCAAAAATGTTTGTCTTAAAAGTCTTCTTTTATTTCATAAAAATATATACTAAACTAATAGGCTTACTATATAAAAATGTACATTTCAATAATGTACAAAATGTTTTTAAGTTAATATTATTTATTGCAAGTTTTTTCTTACCACTTTTAAGTAAAGTTGCTTTAACGAGACTTCATGGTTTGCTTAAACTCTTTTTTTTGGAGTTAAATAGAGAGTTTTTAGAGAAATGGAGAGTTTTTAGAGAAATGTATGTTTCGGATAATATAAATAGGACACCCTTGAGGATTATCACAAAATGCATCCGGTCTAACTTAATATAGTTAATAAGATAATAACCTCAAAATAATTATCTTGTTTTTATAATACAATAGATAGAGGTTCGAAATAAAAACAAAGGTAATATGTATTGTAACTATTTTTTAGTATAAATTAATTATACAAACACGTGATTATATATTAAAAATTAGAGTTTTATAAACGTATCGTCGAGATAAAATTAAAAGATAGGAATTAATTAGGAAATAAATTAATAAACTAGTAAATATACTAGCCTAAGATTATTGGAAGTTTGTCAAGTCGAAGACGCCAGACTATTTATCCATATTAAAATAATTGACAACAGGAAAAACTGGTAAGATTTAAACACATCAATACAAAATAATGTATATATACGTTCCTAAAATACTCATTTTTTTTTTGTTAGAATTTGATTCTGATATATTATTTAACATAATATCTTGTTGTTAAACGATATTCAATTCTCCAAATTATTCGTCACCAACATAAAAAAACCTATATTTATTAAGAACTCTATAAAAGAAACTTTGTTCGCCATCTATTATATAGGTAACAAAATAATATTTATTTAAATCAAGTGAAAACCTGTATTTATATTTATCTGGCAAAAACACAATACGAGATTGAGCAACAGCCATAATCTCCTGTTTCGACAAATATAAAAATAATATATATATTTATTAATTACATACAGGTTAATATATACAGTTTATTTTAAATTATATTATTGATTGGTTTTTGTTACATCTGTTGACAAGGTAGACAAGGCAACCAGTTGTGTAGAACTTGAATTTTTCGGTTGCCTGTCCTTCGCCAGATTATATTATATTGATATTTATTAAATTTTGGTACAAACATATTACATTAAATTTCGTTTTACAAAATTATAAATACAGGTGATTAATTCATATTTTTATAAGTAACATATGTACTTTTTTTACAAAATGAAACTCAGGAACGGATTTATAAAAAAAAGTATGTGACCAATTATACTTCGGGTCTGGTTGGCTGTGATTATATATACGTATTTTACGACAAATCTGACATCTATATATATAAGAAATTCTACTTGTAACTGTAGATCAGCGAAAGATGAAACAGATAAATTTTAAGGCAGTGAAATTTTAGTGCGGTAGATAAAATCCTTATTTTTCCTATAACATTTCTAAGGGAAGTAATGTTTGATAGGAAACTAGTAGAAAACTGTAATAATGTTGGTGAAGATGTTACAGTTTTAATTTCATTACAAGATATTTTTGCAGATATCTTTTCTGGTGAACTTGCTACAGGTATTTATTCTGTTGAATAGATATCTCTAAAAATTAAACCACTAATCAGAGTTATACATATCCAATGGCATCTTCAATTTTGATAACATCATAAAATCGACTTATAATGCGATCTCCCCTGTATAAAAACGTAACCAAATTATGTTCTGCCATGTCACCAGAGGTCGCGCAAAGCGTATTTATTTAGTACGTGGAGATTTAAAAAATAATATTAAAATTTATTAGTAGGGAGGAAATTAAAAAATAGAAATTCAACTAAATATTTTATTTAAAAACTATTTAACATTTGTTTAAAATATTTTCTAAATACATGAAAAAAATCTAATATGACGACTTATCACTTATTTTCTAATTGTACATTATTATTGCTTTAAATATTCTAACATATAAAACTATAAGTAAAATTATTTGTTCAGAGTATACTTGAATATAGAATATTTAAATGTATTAAAGGTAGTAATTACGTGTTGCAATTTTGAATACAAAATCTCCTTTTCTTGTTTATGGTTTTTTTTACAGGTTTGTCCATATGATATGTAGCCATGCAAAATTTTTCATTCCTTCCCTTTGTAATCCTATTTACTTCTTTCATCCACCAGAGCAAGCAACACTTAATTATTAGTTTTGTTATTATATTTCCCTCACCCAGATGTTGAACACTTAGTTCGTAATAGTAATAGTGTAAAGTAATAATTTTGAAAAATTGTGACATTTGCTAGTATAACATATTATCCAGAATTTTCTTTAAATTTGCTTTAACACATACTTTTGTCAATACCTAAAAAGTCTAGAAAGGGTTTCAGAAACATGTAAATTAAACTAAATTCCTGTTATCGTGAGATAACATTTGTCAAACTGGCCAGCATACTTCCTCGGCTCTGTTTTTTGTTTATTTATTCTATTAACATCTTTAGAACTAGAAACTACTAGTTTGTATACATGCCAGGTTTCTGGAGTTACCATAAGATGTCAAGTAACATTAATTGCAAATAGTATCTGATCTCTGGATTCTATAAAATAAGAATTATAAAAAACAGCAAGATAACAAAAAGATATTACACTTACTTCTTTTTGCCGTTGTATGGTTTGGCTCTTGCTTGTCTGAAGTGGAACGAACGTACTATATTTCAATATAACCTATATACTCACATAATATAATTTCAAGTACTGAAGCATCCCTATTTTGAAAAAAATTGTACTTACTTTTTACACTACATTTGGTCTACCACATTTGGGTCTTTGTTTGCTGGTTAAAAATGCCGAAAGAAAGAAATCTGTAATTTTTTCATCGGCGTACTCTAGCGGCTTGGCGGTGTACTGAGATCATTGCTACAGGTGTGTTCATTTAAGTTCCCATTCTATATTTCAATGTTTTGTAGGTAACACTCAACTCTACATAGCAATAACTCTAGAGTTTTCATAAGTGAAGTTTTTTTTGGACGGGCCATTAAGCATAAAACAAGAGGAAATGGAAGAAGCATTAAATTTAAGTAACTAAGATTCCTTAACAAATTTTGTAACATGATTTAGATTACATTTGGTAGATTTAATACATTTTTAAATTCTCGACAGTTAATTATTGTCGGTAATGTAGGAGGTATGTTGATTTTGTTAACCTGGAAGAGTTTGTTGTATGCAGAACTTCAGGTTATTGAGTGAGAGGGCTCAAGCTTATCTTAACTTCAAGCTTATAGAATCGCTCTCAAGTTTGACATTAATATTGGTTTAATATCGTCTGCAAATTACTGTTTTCCATCGTTGCGAGCCTATCTTGTCACTTGTAGTATTGGAAACAGTGCTTATCTGTTTTTATGAAGCTCAAATTAAATAAGAAAGCGGCATTTTCCGTAACTTGTGTTAATTAGTTAGGTTGAAATGGTTAATGTAGAAGTGTGTTGTTTATGCTTATGAAATGATAGTTTTTTGTAAGAATGTTTTCAAATTAATATAGCTAAAAGATGGTTTAGCATGAAGTAATATTAATTAATTTTGCTAAATCATTTTCAATAAGCAAAGAAACTTTTGAAACTATTATAATTTGTTTCTTTACAGCGGAATTTATTGAGAAAAACTGGTGCAGTGTACATTATTCAGCAAGCAACAATGGAAACATAATTTTCTACAATTTTTACAATTTTGCTGGCAACATGGCATTATCATGCAGCAAAATTATGTCGGTTTAGGAGATATTGAAAAAAAAAATTCTTAAATATTATAAAAAACTGTTTAATTAAATTTTAGAGGTTTACTAAAAATATCACTACATTTTAAAATATTAAAGAATATCAATATTTTCTTGGGTCGATATATCAATATTTTTATATTTTATTAAAATTTCGGTATATATTTTGCAAGATATGGATATTTTTTCTAATTATTCAAAAAAAAGTTCAATTTTTTTTCTCCGATATATCGATATGTTTCTGGGACCCTGTCACCCTTATTTCAAACTATATTGGCTGGTTTCCCCGCTTTGCAAGATTTTTCTGCCTTGTTTGGGTTTTTTAGCGATGTATTAGGAACCCTAACATCATCGATACACAACAAAATGTCTAATTATAACACAAAATTAGTAAAATAATGTATAAATAAGACTAAGACCAATACAAAACTTCCAGTGCGACCAAAACATCAACGTAACGTGCAGATTTGGAAAGTTTTAGCGCACATTTTCAAATTTCAAAATTTCACTATTTCAAATATCAATTTTTCTTTTTTTTTATGGAAATAACTTTCATTCCGGGGTGAGTTAATACATCGAATTGTCATAAAGTAGTATTATTGAAATGAACTTACCCTGTATTTACCAAGACAAACCAAAATTATATCGAGGCAAACCTACTGTGAAATATTTTATGATAATTTTAAGATACAGATGCAAATGTATTTGACAGTACTACCAAAATATTAACTTCAGGTAGTTGGTAGTACTACTGCACTATAAAATAAAATATATGTAATAAAATTATATACATTTGATGACTTTATATTTTATATTTTGAGAATATATGGCTAATATTGAACAGATATGAAGGTTCAGTGTGTTCAGTTATATAGATATCTTCGTTAGCCGATATTAAAAATATAAATAAATAAAAATATTTCTTAAATATTATAAAACCCTTTTTAATTAAATTTTACTTTTTAATTTAATTTTTAATTTGCATTTAAAATTTTTACTCAATTCTAAAGATACCGCTATATTTTAAAATATTAAAGAATATCAATATTTTCTTGGGCCGATATATTAATATTTTTATATTTTATTAAAATTTTTCCTAATTATTCAAAAGCTCAGTATTTTTTTTTCTCCAATATATCTATATAAGGATGTATACTGTAACACCTCATAAAATACACAGCATATTTTATTAACCAGAAATAAAGCATCCTACTCGGAACCACATGAATCAGAACTGTGATTTTTGTTTGTACTCTTACTAATTCTTATTTCCTAAATTAAAATTATATACCTTTCATTGTAATAGTGTAAAAAATACGTGGTGAAGATATTCATTATTTATTTTTAACTTAATCTTTCAATGTTATATTGTACTGATATACATATGTCAGAGAATTATAATCCCCTGTACTTTTATATAAATGATGCTGTTAGTACTGTTACATTTAGATTTGCGGTTGGTTTTAACTAATTAAGAACACGATGATTTTGATATCAAAACTTATATTTTTATGTGCGGTTATTAAAATAAGTTATGGAGAGTTAGTGGGTAAATTATATTTACATGAACAAGTGAGTTGTATAATATATTAGTTTTGCTTTAAATTTAAAGAATTTGGAGTGACCGCATCTGAACAAAAAAGTATAGTTAATATACATAATGAGTATAGACAAATGGTGGCAAATGGATCGCTTTCCGGCCAGCCTGTTGGAACTAATATATTAAGAATGGTAAGATTTAGTAATAAATATTTTTCTAAATTCCTTTAAAATCATTTTTCTTTAGTACTATGATGATTATCTAGCTCAGGAGGCACAAAAAATTGCTAACACTACCGTATATGCACATTCTTCTGTATCTGATGGTAAGTTAAACTATTAATGTATAGGAAACTATATATAGTCCGTTTAATAAAACATCTAAATTGATGACTTCAAAACGTCGCAATATTGCCGCATTTACTTTGAGTTCCAGTCCATTTTGGGTTTGAGATAACAAAAATATTATCAAATATCATTTATTTTAAAATTATAGTGCATATATTATCGAAAGACTTAAACTACAATTAATGATATAGTCATAATAATTAGAGCTGTGTTGTTTTATATTTACATTGAATTCTTTTCCACACCACTTATGAGGTAGAGTTCCAGGCGTGTTTTTTTATGTAGTGGTATTCCCTGGCGGCCTAATCCGACTAATTAACAATTGTATTTCCAAGTAATGTATTTTACATTCATCCGAGAGCATATTTGCCATTTACGTTCAGTTCTTGTTTCCTTCGATACAGTGATTCCTTATAGTCCTTTTAATATGACTGTATTTGTCTTTACTTTGTTATTTTAGTGTATACATTTTTCTTGATAAAACTAGATTTAATCACTGTCATATCCCTAATGCATTTTCCATATCTGCAAAACAGTTCTTTCTCTTCTTATACATTTTAGTCAAATGGTCTGATCGAGTGCATTCAAACAGAGGGTGATATTAACCACTCCTGTTTCCAGCACGAAGGAAAACTTTTGTAAATACATCTGAAATATGTAAATTTCCCATGTCATCTCAATATAAAAAATGAAATAAGTCTCTTGAAATTATTGTATGCTTTTAAAAATTGTATTTTTTTTAAATGCAGTGTCTGTAAGTTCCTTTAGACCTATTTATGGGTTATTTACTCTATTTAAATCCTATTTTATCCAACAGTGTATGAAAGGATGTTATTCATCCATCAAAGAGCTGCATATCTCTAAGCTTTCTGAAGATACTTTTCCGACTAACAGTTTCATCTGAAATAGTTTTATTAAATTTTCTTTACATTGAAAAAACTACTCACTGTTTTTATACGTTTTATTTATTTGAACTCTGATAAAGCTAACATCAAACTGATCTTGATTTGTCACTCCCTTCCTATGATGATAATTTCTTTTTGGTGGATCCAAGATTATATGTTTGCTATTTTGAGATATATTAGTGACTGTTCCCATACTAATATTCAGTGTGGCTGCACTGCTTTTTAATTAGAATAAAACGAGAAGGAAAATATTGTCTTGTTTTAAAACGAATTTACAAATTGCGACAGGCAACATTTTCTTGATGTGAGTTCACTGTTACTTGGGGTAGACTTATTAGATTGCTATTAATCAATATTGTTGCCTCTTATGAGATATAGTCTCATTCAGAAGTTTATATGTTGTATCATTTTCAGTATAGTTTAACTGGTAATTGGCCTAGAACAAAGTACTTCAGCGATATTTATTGCCAAAAGTGTATCAATGTAAACAACTTTTAATTCCATGATTTTTACATTTATAACTATAATATATATATATATATATATATATATATATATATATATATATATATACTTATATATATATATATATATATATATATATATATATATATATATATATATATATATATATATATATATATACTTTTAAATAATTCGAGGACACAAAGTCAATTAAATGTACTAATTAGTCGGAAGATAGTCTCAACTTAACCTAAAATCAAAGAGATTGGTTTATCAGTCAATCATAAAGCCAATTTAGACCTATGGGGTGCAAATATGGGGTTGAACTAAGACATCAAACCAACTAGTAATCCAACGTACCTAAAATAAAATTATATGATTAATTACCAATGCTTACCGCTACGTGACCAACGAAGAGTTGCACGATGACCTCGAAATCAAATGAACATACGAAGATTTCGCTTTAAAATAAGGCTGCTAAATGACAGCAGCGTTGAAGAAATAGAGTTACTAAACAACACGCAGAAAATCAGAAGTTTGAAGCGAGCAAAACCACACGAACTTGTTTTGTATATAAGTGTATTCTTAACTTTAGCTTAAGTAGATTAGTTTTATTTTAATTTGGAAAATACATACTGATATATTAATCCCATGCTAGCCTTGCTTGTGTATTAATGCAAGTATAACAGAACAGTAGTAATAAATTAATTTGAAAATTAAGATTGTACTAAGCATATCTAATATAAAATGTAATTAATAAAAAATACTTAGAAATAACTTAGAATAAATTAGTGCTAATTAAATATATCTCTAAAAAATACTTTTTCACAGCTAAATTTGTCATATAATATTTTATAAATGTTAGTGAACTAATCCTTAAGATTATAACAATTTCTGTGTGTTACGTAACGTTCTCGCGGTTTCAGTTTTCGAACAGTATCAAAATTTTCTGGTCCAATAAAAAATGTTGAGTGATGTAGCGATGGAAGCAATGTATAGCAATGGAATGGCTCATGGAAATAAATAATTAATGGAGCTTTAGGGAACAAATTGAAATAAATCGGTCGATGTACAATATATTTTATGGATTGACAAAACTTCATGTTTTCTGGAGATTAAAGTACAAATAGTTGTCTTGGTGGTAGTATTGTCAGATGTTTATGGAGCACTTTTTTCTTTTAAAAAGGCTTTTAAATCATGTCGATCTAATCCTTTCTTCAAGCTCAAACGTCGTGACGCGTTATAGTCGGTGTATCGCATAAGTATTTGCTGTTTTAGGAGATCCTAATTAATTAATTACAACACAACAATTAGCACAAAAGAACACACAAAATGCGAAAGTTACTTGCGTAAATGTATGACTAAATCATAATTAAAACAGGATAATTATTTTATGATATTTATCCGTTATAATGGGATTTATGTTATTCCGTCAATAAAAGATTCTCAGTTTTATGTTTAATTTTGTAGTCAGTTTTAAATGCAGGTGAGAAATCGTTTTGTTTCAACTCGTTCAAATAAAACGCTTTGTTCCCGCGTCATCTATGGTGTATGCCACAAATTAACGTGTATATCTTGTTTTAGATCGATTTCAGGTTGGACAAAATCTGTATCTTTATTCATCTACCGGAGCGAGCACCGCACGGAATTGGGCAAGAGCTATAGAATCCTGGTTCAATGAATATAAGAACTATAACTATTCCGCGTGCTGTTCAGGGGGCGCCGGACATTATACACAGGTATTCTTTTAACATGTTATTGATTCGTGGTCGCGACATCTGTTGAGGAGATGCGGTACTAAAACGATTAAATGTCGCCGCCTAAGAGGCAACATTTACTTGCAGCAGCTTTTCTTTAACTTCCAGCAGCCTTTTAATTCTTCGAAATGGCTGTTTCGAAATCTCTCATACTGATGACGTGGAATGCAAACAGCTTACGCGGAAAGCAAGAGGAATTGGAAGACGTCATGACATTCTATGACTTTAACATCGTTCTCATCCAGGAAACTTTACTGAAACCCTCGCATCGTCACTTTTTTGTCTACAGAAACGATAGAACTCCGTGTCGAGGCGGTGGAACCACCATTCTCGTCAGAAAAGGAGTCAAACACGAGCTTCTTCCATCGTAATCAGTAAACAACTTCGAAACAACCTTCATTAAAAGGAAGCCGTACTCAAGCTAACTCGTGATATTCAGTCTGCTCACGAATCTGCCACAGTCAACATTTTATCACAACCCCAGCCGTGGAACAACAACCTTCCCGCTTCTCTTAAACGTGAAATTAGCATCGAAAACGGTTTATGCAGATTAGCTCGATTCACTCTTGATGCTGCAGACAAAAGGGAGGCGAACAGAGCATGCAAGGGGGTAGGGGCGGCCGTCTCGACTTGGCGAGCAATGAAATGGAACTCATTTCTCGCGGACCAAAGACTGGATGGCCCCCTTTCCTTCTGGCGTGTCTCCAAATGCCTCGTGGGGAAGACACACAATGTCATCCCCTCCCTGAAGTCAGCGGTTATAGGAAATTTCGCAGTCCAAGACCAAGACCAAGGCCAAGAAAATGTCGAGCTCCTTGCAGAGACCACACTAAAGCTAAAGACAATGATACTGTCATCAACGAATCCAACTCCATCAAAAGACCAGTAACCCCAGCCTTTCTTCTCAACGACTTCGTGCCTCCAAAGTCTCTACAGACTATGCTGGTAAACTTCAAACCAAAATATCTCCAGGTTTCGATGAATATCGATTACCCATTTAAAAAAGCTCTCGCATAAGCAGTTCGCAGAACTGGCAAACACCATTAACTCCATCATGAGACTGCAACACTTCCCGACATCTTGGAAACACGCACATATAGCGGTTATACCCAAGAAAGGAGCAAAATCATCTCCATCTGATTACAGGCCTATCAGCCTTCTCAGCGCCATTTCGAAGCTTGCCGAGAGGGCAATACCCTACGCTCTCAACTCTTTCATAAAGGAAAACAACATCATTCCAGATGAACAATTCGGCTTTCGCCACTCATCCGTCCATCAGGCTACCCGTCTGGCCGCACACATTCATCACGCTCTTGACCAACGTAAAAAGCTTGGAGCAGTTCTTCTGGACCTAACCAAAGCCTTCGACAAGGTCTGGCACGACGGATTGATCGCAAAGTGCGTGCGGTTAGGCCTCCCAGAAGATCTAACCGCTCTCATCAAGTCCTATCTCTCGGACAGATCTTTCCAGGTCAAGATCAGGGAATCACTTTCCAGTCGTAAACAAATCGATGCTGGCGTACCTCAAGGTTTCCCGCTGGCCTCAGCCTTATTTAACCTCTTTATTTCAGATCTGCTGAGATAAGAGCAAATTGACGTCGCGTTTTACGCTGACGGCACCAATTTCTTCACGGCCGCCAGGTTCCAAGTTACAATTCATGAACGTTTACAGAAGCAGCTCGATCATGCGGTCAAGTGGTTCAAATTCTGAAGGTTGCAAATCAACCCCCTGAAAACCCAGGCCATCATTTTCGATAAGAGGCCTTACACACTGCGCGTCTCGCAACTTAAGATCGACACCGCAATAATTCCATGGCTGTATAACGTCAGGTACCTAGGTCTTCACTTCGACCGGCGGTTCGGTTGGCATTCCCAAATCCAGAAAGCAATCTGAAAAAGTTCGGGGATAGCAAACCTGCTATCTTCTCTGATCTGCGCTTCTAGCAGACTGACCATCTCCATCAAATGCTTATTTTACAAGATGTTAATTCGGTCCGTACTCCTCTACGGATCTTATGTCTACTTCAAGTTTGTTACATCCAACCAGGTCAAACGGCTTCAAGTTTTCCAAAATAAGCTCCTCAGGGGAATATTAAACGCTCCATGGTTTGTCAGAAATAATCAAATTCATAGGGAAACTGACACTCCAGAAATCAAGCACTTCACATCTCAATGATTCCACTAACAACTGAGCTCAAGTTCTTCTGAAAACGCGCTTGTTCGCGAGCTGGTCGACATGATGGGAGTTTAGCACCGCGTCACCGCCAAGCTCCAGGCTGAAACGACCTCATCCGTTGCTACAGTCATAACTTTTGGCCCCATACAACAATATCCAGTTGTGTGTTAACTCAGGTTCGCGAATCAATAGAATCGCCACACCCTCGTGCCCAATAACGGCCGCCCGATCAGCGGGTGCCATATCCCCAAATTTAATGCAGTAGCAGTAGCGATCCACAGTGGTCGACTGTGAGGCGATTTCGGTTTAGTGTATTGGTAACAAGAGGCAAGCCCAGAGGCAGTCCCCCATAACCCGGTCCAACTTGTCACTCCAGGGCAAGTCTCCGCGACCAGGTATGCGTCATGCATTCCACCGCCTGGTTTTTAGGCCAGAACAAAAAAAAGGTACTAAAACGTAAAGATATTTTTTTCTGGTTGCCAACAATGCAGTTCGGATTTAAACGAATCTTCAGAAGATGGATTGCAGGATTGTTCGTAGGGTCGGTCGGTCGTAATGTGTGGCTGTCGATGCGATTGTTTGTCCGAATACTCACTACTATTTTGTGGAAGGAATTTGCACGAGAACTGAAAACACCGGTTCAAGAAATACTTGTTTATTTCGATATTAAATGGTACATGTGGTCGCCGAGAGAATGGAAAGGATATTAGGTTAGGTAAAGGAAGTACGGTAGCGCTGTGGAAGTGGTACTGTTACAAGGGGGTGGAGGAAAGGAAAGAGAGCAAGACGTCGTCGTGGTGGTCTTTAATAGTTGAGAACCGCATGGTACCGATCCACCAGCGTTTCCAACCTTAGACTTTGATGTGGGTGAATGCGTGGTGGTCTAAATGGTAGTAGCGGTCGCTATAGGATAAAAAGATGAACACGTGACATATACACAATATCAATTTATTAATAATACATCGAGCTACTATTTTCTTTTAAAATAGCTGTAATTTTTGTCGGAATAGATTCATAGAGTGTTTGAATAGTTTCCAACGGAATGTCCTCCCATTCTTTCTGCTTCAGCGATGATGAAGTCTTACTATCATACTACCCATGTTTGATGATATTTTGAAACTCTGAACTTCCTTCGTTGTGCGTATGGTCGCATTATTATCTTGGAATGTGGCAGTGTTTGGTAGTAATATGCTAGTCATAGTAAGAACTTCACTATTCTTTAAATATTAATTCGCAATAATCGGGCCAATGATGAGAGGACTGGTTGAATACAACTATATTGCTGGGCTTTTTCTGCTGCTCTTCATAAGCAAACTCGGAAGTTTGTAACCAACAATTTATATAATTATTCATCGAACAATAACACATATTTCTAGTTATCGAATGTTCAGGTTTCATCATCGTTTCCTTTTTAATCTTCGTCGATGTCTGACAGTTGACTTTGGTTTCCGGCCACTTCTCCAAATATTTTACTCTGTTTGGTCTATGCTGCCATGGTAATGGCATACAGTAGGCGTCAGCATACGTATGGTGGATACTGTCGCCTGTAAAACTATTGTAAACAACAGCTGGGATCTCTTACATTTCACTGATAGTTTGTTTTAATCGTCGCCTAACAAAATCAAATATAACCTACCATACTTACACAAAAACCATTTATACGAAAGCAGTTTTGTCAAAATCAGTATGCATTAAGATGTGTTATGATTATATATGCATAATATTAATTTTATTTTGTCTATCCCCTATATATTAACATTTAGAATTATATTTTGGATTAATAACTAACTGCTTTTGATTAAAAAAGTCACAGTTTAAATTACTTTTTTTTATTAATGATTGGATATTTTTTCTGTTTTAGGTGATTTGGGCCAAGACATATTATGTTGGCTGCGGCTATGCTTACTATACGAACATGTCTGAAACCTATGCCTACAGAAAATTCTACGTGTGTAATTATGGACCAACGTAAGACACATATAATTAAAACATAACAAAATTCCAACTAAGAACTTTTAAAAACTCTTAGGGGCAATATCGTGGGTTTATATCCATATGAAACGGGTGAGTCTCAAGGCTGTGAAGCTTTATGCGAATCAAGTGAGACTGCAACAACAGTAGCTTCAGCTGTGGTAGCAGCAGCCAGCAGTAGTGAAAAGTTGATGAATACGAAAATTGTCCTCACTCAATTGTTGTTGTCTTTTACTCTTTTTTATTTGGTTAAGTATATATAAAAAGTGATAATTTAGAATTAATAAAAGTTTTTCGACTTTCAATGACTAATTAAAGAGAGTTCTTTGATTCCTCAGTTCCATTGGCACACCCAAATGTAAATCAACAGGCTTTTCTTGGTTACTGCCCTTTTTTATATCGAAGAATCACCATGACCTCACCATGACCTCATTAAAAAAGCAACTACAGGAGGCCTACTACCTACACACAGATTGTTATTGCAAGAACCACTTCTGATAAACTTATCGCACAAGCTTTAACGCAACACAATTTCTACAGTCAATACCACACGAAACGAATTTCCCTACTCATCCCAAATAAATGTATTTTGCATGCATTCTGATCAGTGATATCTATTGCTAAAAATTCGGAGTATCAATATGAACAACTTTTAAACAACTTAACCTAACGCAAACATTCAATGATTAACATTCCTTTACGTAAAGTAATGATTTGCTTTTTTGTATGATGACATGACTGGGACGAAATGGTATGCTCAAAATTGTATTTTCGACATTCATGAAATCTGCTGCCCATGCGAAGCCCATAAAAGTCTGTTAGAAACTTATGGTTTCGTACATTGGTGATGCTTTTTCAAATATCAGTATTTTTAAAAATTTAAGTAGTGATTTTGATATTAATGACACGAATTGCCTGGAAATAAGTTCGAAGGCATTGAATTACAGCGGTTCTTGGACAAAAACATAGCTTAAGAGAGTTATGAAATTAAACGACGCATTGTTGAAATAAAGACTAAAAAGAAATAGCAGGTAACAGTGGGTAAGTTACGATCGGTTACACGTTGAAGAGGAGTTGTGAAACGTATTCACTAGATATAGCGTCGTCTGACTAATATTTTTATGAAAATTAGTTATGACGAAAATATTATATAAAACATATATTGTAGCAATTATATCTCAATCAGTACCTTTTTAAAGTGAATAAATTGTTAAAATATCAGAAAGCATATCTATATATATATATATATATATATATATATATATATATATATATATATATATATATATATATATATATATATTTCCGGTAATACAATGTGTAACTGTATCTAGTCACTGATAACACGGAGGAGCTGAGGTAATGCTTTCAAATTAAAAAAAAAAGATAACGTGAACCCTAATTCTATTATTTAAGTCAATATATTATTACAGTATATTACGAACATAAGAACTACAAAATAAGGGAAAATATAATTAATAAGCATAATTACGCAACAAATTAGATTTGTTTTGTTCGTAAGTTAATTTTGTGTATATGACACAAACTTATATTGTTACTTTTGTATTGTTTGATGGCTCGGCACCGACTTCGATCTGATCAGTTGGTAGTACTTAAAATAATATTGTAAAAAGATAAATATGTTTAGGTAGGTATTAAGCTAAATTGTATGTATATAGTAGAATATAAAATACATGTAGTAGAGAGATTAAATAAGGCTTTTGTTTATTTTTATTAAGTTATTAAAAATTTAGTTATTTAAAAGTTAACAAAAAGTAGTCGCCCATGCTGGGAATCGAATCCGCGACCTCCGCGTGTGAGCCGAATGCTCTAATCATTAAACGATAGAGGCAGTTGCCTACCACATTTCTACGGTTTACCATATGATGGCTAGTGCTTAAAACGCAAACTGAACGGCTTTTGTACCAAATGACTTTGGTAAGCAAACCCTTATTGAAAAACCCCTCATTTTTTCATTAACAGCTTACCTAAATAACTTCAAAGTATACAATTAGTTTTCTGTGTGTGCCTATAATACTTAAAGAAATTTCCTCTAACTTCTAACGGTTGAGTATTTGTGTCTTTTAGACATATCAGCTCAACACTAACATTATATGCAAATTTGTGATAATTTTAGGTAAAAATGTATGTGAAAACTTTATATGGAGCCTTTGAAATTTGAGGTTATCCCACAATTTCCTCCGATTCCACCATCTGATCCTAACTTGGTTCCAATGGGCCTACCTCGAATCTTGAAAATCGTCCCATAATTGACGGAGAAATCGGTGAACGCACATAAAATAATATAGAACCTTCCCCCTTTTTTAAGTCGGTTAAAATATATTTATTCTATTCGATTAAATTAATTTATGGTTAACTTTAATTTAAATTGTTATGCATCGTGAATATTTTTATCAATAATCAAAAACAATAATTAGAACATCGTTAAAAGCTCGAATAACATATGTATCATTGTGGGATATACAATATGTGATTTATTTTAATAATTACCATTCGTTTAACAATAAACAAATTAATTATATATATATATATATATATATATATATATATAATTATTTACGCTTCTGGATAATAATGTGCAACAATATTCTTTGACAGAATTGGAAACAAATATTACTCCATCATCATATATGAGAGCGAAATAAGTTAAATTTATATGACTGGTTGTTATTCAGCTGCATAAATTTGCTGGTTTCATAGGCTGGTTGTTTATAATCCGAACTAACATTATATTAGCGCTGTTATTAATATATAATCTACATGTATATTTTAATTTCAACAAACATTATTTGAGGGATTAAATTATCGTATTCGAAAATATCGTTTATAATGATTACCTCATTTACTGCTCGACGTTGTTTCCCCTGGTTGTTCATTTTATAATAGTAGATATAGTCTATTCAAAGTTTGTTTGTAAATGCGTCATCAAGATGTTTAATCTATTGCCTGCCGTAATTTGTAATAGTAAGTCCGAACGTGAAACCGAACTACTCTGTCAAAGTCGTCTGGTTGTCAGACGTATGCAAAATTATTCAAACTATTATAATTACGGGTTATAATATGGCAAAAGTTGTTTTAAGGCTTTGTTTTAATACATTTCAAATCGCCGCGGTTTTTTTAAAAATATTTTTACCGTGTTGTGGATGCACTGAATATTAGTACGGGCACGGCCTCTAACATATCTCAAAAATTAAAAAAACAATGTAACCTTAAATTCACCAAAAAGAAACCGTCTTTATGCGAAACGTGTGATAAATCAAGATCGGCTTGATGTAAGCTTTATCAGAGTTCAAATATACGAAATATATAAAAACAGTAAGTAGTTTTTTCGATCGAAACATAATTTAGTACAATTATTTAATAGCAAATTGTTAGTCTTGAAAGTGTCCATAAAAAGCAGAAAGATGTAAGATAACATATGTGATATAAAGATAACCCACGAAGGGGTTTAAAGGAACTTCCAGACATTGCTTTTAAGAGAATCTAATCTTTAAAAACATACCACAAAATCAAATAAGAATTATTATGTCAATTTGTATATTTAGATTAGATATGGATATTTCAGAATTGTACATTGGGTCATTGATGGTAAAATGATAATAAATATAGCGCAAAGGCAACAAAAGTTGATGGGAAAAACATAGGAATAACTATTGAATAGGTTTTGTTACACATAACATTTATTAACAATTCATTGTATACATAATTATATGTCATGTACATATGTCATGTCATCAACTATTTCATGCTAGAAACAGGAATATAGATGAAATATTTTTATTCCTGGTACAGAATTAGTGTTTTCCTCTAAGTCCAAGGGTGACTACCATGGAGAAATGTACCATAACTTGTTTTTGCACTTTTAAAGAACTTGAAGGAACCATCAGTTATAATTATACACATTTCACAATATCTTAGTACACTGGTGGAGAAGATTCCAACAAGTGTATCAACAAAGGCTGCAATTAAGGAATAGCTTAAAGTACATAAAATAAGTTTTGAAGAAACCATGTTAAAAAATGAATTATTTCAAATTATTACTTGGTAAATATACGAAATAAACGAAATGCTTCATTGCGCTTTTTGCAAATAAACCTGAAAGAAGATATATAGTAGATCAGATAGCTGAATAATATGGCCACATAATATTACGACCTGCTCCCTATGAGTGTGTATTTAATCCAATTGTTATATGGAAGGAAGCATTGTCGACCATAATACCCTCGGTTTGGAAGAACTCGATAAGACATATAGAGGAAGTAATTAATAAATGGTGGAATCATGAACGTGGTTTAGATAGATCAGAAATTTACAGTAATTTACTTGGACAGTGACTCGACAAGTGAAAGTAACTAAAGGAAACTTTTAGGATATGTTATAATTCCTGAGACAGAGTGATGAGAGTGGAAACAACTAAAGATATGCATATGTAAAGTGTGAAATATTAGTGCGCACAGATATGTTTATAATTGTTCAGAATTAAATATGAGAATTAGGTTAGAATGTATGAAGGAGAATGAATATACTAACTGTTTTGTAGATATGGTAAATCCATTAGGCAGAATTCAGTGATTAATTTTACTCGTATCAAGAATGGTGTATACAGTTAGTAACAGAAGAAATAAAAAATACAGTGATATCCAGATGACTTAACAAGAAAACACACCATTGAAGGAAACAAGAACTAAATGTAAAAAGGTAAACATGTTCTCGAATTATAGTAAAATATATTACTTTGATATATAATTGTTAATTAGGTGGATCAGGCCTTCAGTGGGATACTACTACATAAAAAACATGCCTAGAAATCAGAGGTGGTATGGAAAATAGTTCAATATAGATATAATCAAACACAACCCTAACCTACAAACTATTATACCTGTGTTCTTAAGTAGTTTTAAGTCCGATAATATTTGCTATCAATATTAATATTAAATTAAGATTGAATTATATTTGATAACATTTTAGTTCAATTATTTTATTTAGATTAGAATTTTGTTGTATGTCAAAGCCAAACTCAACTAAAACTTAGAGTTGAAGGACGTGGACAAACACAAATGTTTATGCGTATAAATAAAATTTTGTATCATAAATTAAAGTGAAATATATGAGAAACAAAGTGTCTATGGATAAAATGTTGGCATAGATAAATTGAATATCAACAACGAAATGTCAACGTTCATATGAGTTTAAATACTATGATATTTCTAATTCTATTCTATTCTATTTCTATGATAATAATCAATCCCTCGTAAAAATCCCTTCAATCGATCACAATTTTAATCTTTAGCAAAACCGATGGCAGTCTCTCAAAAGCCGGAGGACAGGGACTGGGGATTGGTCACAGAATTCACAGCTCGGTGTAGTGTTTCAAAATATCAAGTGGTTGTGCGAGAAATAATAGTGTTCCCGTCTCAGAAGAGTTTCACTGCATGGGAAAGAGTAGGGGAAACACAAGGGCGGCTAAAAAATTACTTTTTCTTTCAAAAAGTTTGTTTAATCCATTCTCTAGTGTCCTAGAGTAGTTGCACTGCGGCTTTGGTAAAGGTTCTAATTATGGGATAGAGGTCTGCGCGGACACATATGTTCTCGATAGGGATTTGAGAGTCTGTCTGTTCATTCCCAAGTATCTCAACGTGAGGAGGGCAAATGACCAGTCATCAAAAGCGATTGCAGGGGACTTTTCGGAGAGCAAATCAAATATAATAAAGGAAGTGCTAGGAGACAAACGTATTGTTACCTATGAAAATACTGAAAACAAGGAATATTGATTGTTTATAAAACTCGGTAAGGCTACATGAGACCAATGAGGCTCAGACGACCGATAGTTACCGTAGTGAGATAGATAGTGTAATGAGATAGATAGTGTAATGAAACTCAATCCTAGCGAAATAATTATGAGAGATCACGATATATCGGCGATTGGGATTAATTAATTAATTGGGATTAAAACATTGTAGACGCGTATTAAGAAAACCGTTAAACTGAAAAAGTGACATTGTAACCTCAGTTTTCGTTTTTTGTTACAAAATTAATGGAAATTATTCTGGAAATTTGTCAATGTAGTCTTGCCTCACCCACTGTATTAACTGGACAGTATTCCTTCTGATTACCACCTCTTTCAATCAAAGAATAGGATAAGCAGTAACATATATAAATTTTGTAAATTTTCTTAAATATTGGATATACTGTCGTGATATTTTTACCTTACTTTATTGTCATATTTTAACATAGACAATATATCAGGCCTACAAAGAATTTTAATATTTACAACAGATGGTGTTACTTCTATAAAATCGTATCGGCGATATTTGTAACCAACTTCACGTCTCCAACCTCATCTTCAACCTCACGGACATGACAGGCTTAATTTTTCAGTATGTGTTATTTCGTCCAAGTGTTAACAAAAGTGTTTTTCACTGCGCTGAAAATGTCTCAATTTTTACCGAGTAAATCGCAAGTTGAAGAAAAAGGTTGTTGAAGCTTATGGCAACCCTTCTTCATCGATTTCAACTTGTGAATACTGGGTTCGAAGTTTTAAAGTGGTGATTTTGAAATGGACGAAAAAGAGTCTTCTGACAGCCAAAAAATTTGAACACTGGTATTTCAGAGCATTAAACAGCTGGAATCCGACCAAAGATATTAGAATGAATTTTAGAATTATATTAGAATAGAGACCTTACAATGGGTAGTGCAACTACACCCGCCGCATTCTCCAGACCTTGCTCCTTCTGATTACTACTTGTCCGACATATCGATCGACGAGTCGTGACCTGCCTAAGCAGTCTCTCAGTTCTTATGAAGATACTAAAAAATGGGTCAATTCATGGATAGCCTGAAAAGATGCATCATCCTTTCGAGAATCCCTAAACTACCTGAAAGAAATTGTACCGATTTTTCATAATAAAGCTTCAAACTTAAAAATACTATACAACTAATTCATATAGTTATATTACTTATGGTGTTGTTTTTTTTCTTGTCAAATCAAATAATTTCAAAAAGTATGTTATAATATTTAAATTTTAAATAGTTAACATATCAATCAACTTATTGATATAGTAAGTCCCTTTGATTAAAGTTAATAACTATAATATTAATGTATTTCAAAGAACGACAAAACAACCTACAATATAACTACGAGATAAAATTATTTTGATATACTTTAATAAAAATGTTTGCAATAATTGATTGTTGAAGCAGATTGATAATAAAGATATATATTGATATAAATATATATAAATTGATAATTATTGATAATAAACTGCAATATTTTTTCTTAGATTTTTAATTTACGATAAATTAATATATGATCGTAAATGGGGACCTTGTTGCATTGTAATATTTACGTAAGAAGTAAAAAATAATTATCGTTAACATAAAATGTAAACACATAAATTTAAATTCTGTACTGAAGGATACATAATTAATACAGAGGGTTTCTCATATATAAGGATGTGTTAATTATTAAGAAGTAGCGGTTATTAGTAGAGATAAATGACCTTATACATGATGATAATACATCCATATGTTATGTTTTTATTTATACAATAAATAGGTTATTGTCATGTTATTGAATATAATACCGTCAATAAAAAAAAGAAAAATAAACATTACAAGGTTTGTTATAAAAGTTCGAATGATTTATATTACAATAGATCAGTATGTGTAAACAAAAATGGGATTGTATTTAACTTTAATGGATGTTAATTGATAATAGTTAATTAATTTGTAATCAAAATATTAATACATCATATATGTGACCTTCTACCATTTCTTTAGATTCAATATAATGGTTATGTGCGGAATAGTGTAAAGGAATATCTACTATCTTGGCAATACGTATTAATTTGGTCTATAATTTGAAATATGTAGTAATTTTTGTTTTAATAATAGCTCCAATAGATTAATGAAAAATAGTACATTATTCTCTAAGAAAATGGAACCCTTAACTTTTTTTAATCTAATATAAGAAAAAAATTTTCCATAGTTGGAAATCTACCTTTTGGAGGCGCACATTATATGTTCAACATATAGTTTCCCCAGTTACAAGTTCATATTATTTATTTATATTTAATATATAAACTATTAAATTAGAATGGGTATGATACTTTTTTCTGCAATTATTTCCTCTTGTTATACTTAAATGCTGTTTGGACCCAAAAGTGTGTCGTGGAGAGAAAAAGCGAAGAATAAAGACGTTGGTTAGGTGTTGTGTCGAAAGTGGCTATCTATACGCCAAGATATTGACCCAAAAATTAAAAAAATCGTCTACAATAACAGAGTGTGTTAAAATTACAATGAAGATATATCGGCAGGATATGATTTTAGAATCGAAAAATAATTTTAAAAAATTTTCAGACATGAACTCGATATAGTGAATCGATACAACACTTTGAAAATAAAATAGAAATAGTTACTGACGGCGATACTAAAATTATGAAACAATTGTTTACATGCGAATTTTCGACAGTACGGTACGACAATAAACAGGCCTCGTTCTGGAAGACAACGGATGTCTCGTAATGCTGAAAATGTGGCTCGGAGACGTGGTTCCCAGTTAGATATTTTTGCTCGTAATTTAAGCTTAAAATTGCAACCGAGAGGTAACGCAACCCTAAGGCTGTTTGATAAAATTGAAGATTTTTCGTCTAAATTGATAGTGAGCGTTGAGGCCCATTTTCTTCTCAGAGGCCACGTCAATAAACAGAACAGTCGGTTTTGGGGAACACAGAATCCTCAATTATTTCATGAAACATCATTGCATCCACCAAAAAAAAGACTGTATGGTGTGGTATTCATGCCGGAAATCTCATTGGCCTCTATTTTTTTGAAAATGACCAAGGTGTTGCAGTTACTGTTACTGGTCAATGGCACCAAGACATGATTCGAAATGTTCTTGTAGCTGAAATGGAAGAGCAACAACTAGAGGACATGTGGTATCAGCAAGATGCACACGGGGCCACAGTATACACAGCTCGATCAACAATTCAATTATTGAATTACGTTTTCTCACGAAGGCTAATTTCGCGAAGTGGCGATTTAGCAAGGCCAGCCAGATCTCCGGATTTAACAGCACCAGACTATTTCTTGTGGGGTTTTTTTTAATTAAAAGTTTATGTGAATAAGCCCCAAACGATTCAATATCTTAAAGACAACATTAGTTACTAAACTGAAGAATCGTGGTCGCCATTTAGGCGATATAATTTTTCAATCATAATAAAAAAAATAAAATGAGAAATGGTGTAATCAAAATGGTAGCGGTATTTTTGCCCCACGTTGTATTAATACTAAAGGAAGAAAATAAAAAGGCATTAAACAAGGAAAGGGAAGGCGAAATATATTTAATATACTATCTTAATGTTCATACTTAGTGGAATTATTCATTACATAAGGAGCAAACAAGGTATGTTAACTAGCTTAATACATATGTAAACAGACGATCTTATATATCTTAATAACTACAATAAAATACGTAAATAATCAAAGAAGGTTTATTAACAGTACTAGCATACAATAAAATACAGTTCAAATATTATTCTTATATGTAAATATTTATATAATACTATAAGATTAAGTTATCAGTACATTCTACGAATGCAGATTTAACCGAAGACAAAACCATATTCGAAAAACTTAATACAATTTTATCTGCCATGATATTTAATATCAAAAAATCTCGTTTTTGTCAAGAGGAAAATTCTAGTTTTTGTTCACACTACGCGAAATAATATTAAGTCAAGCTTAAATATGGATAATGGAGATAACGAAATAAATTAATCGCCATGTTTAACGTTCTATCGACAACACTGCCAAAACTATAATTCCTCTTTCTGTTAATTAAACTTACCTAGATACAGAATCAATTTATACTAAAATTTAATCACAACACATTAAATTCATTTTAGGTACATTCAAGTAATAATCGGTTCGATTAATTAATGTTTATTCTAATGCGAAACTCTATCCAGTATAAAATTCGATATGCCGTAGTAGTAATTGTTCGGCTTCACTGAAACAAAATAAATACGTATTAAAATAAACGACGGTAGCAAATCTGTTGTTAAATAGCGTGAAACGTATACGCCATAAGCTAAATCTATGGGACATATTTAATAATCTATAAATTTTCGACTTAGTGTTCGAGTTTAAGGTGCATTCACATGTCGTATTCATATGTGTGTATGTCTACAGGGTCTAATGAAAAAGTAAACTGACGAAAAAAAATTAAATATTTGTTAATAAACATAATGTTGACTGACATACAGAGGTTACATGCTACTGCAAGTATTTTAGAAGTGGTTGAATGTAAAAGTCATGATTGCTATGGGCTATTCAAAGTAACAGTGAATTCACGTCATCACGATGTCGGAATTTGTAGATTCATTTTAAAATTGGACAGTAGTTTTTCTCATCATGTTATCATCATTTGTTATACAAAAATATCTGCTGCGTCCGAACATGTAACTGAATCAGCTTATGAAATTCGCGCGGTTGTTAAAGTTAGTAGTTAGTGATAATAATTTGATATTATAAATCGGCAAAGTTTGTTTTGACGCATTGCTTGTTTTATTAACCGACTTCAAAAAATGAGGAGGTTCTATGTTCTGCTGTATTTTTTTTATGAATGTTCGCCGATATCTCCTTCAGTTATGGACCGATTTTCAAAATTTTTTTTATTCGAAAGAGTACACTTCGGAAGTAGTCCCATTGGTACTACCGGACGATTGATGGGGGAAAATCAAGGGATAATCTCAAATTTCAAAGGCACGTACAATGTTTGCACATAATTTTTATCTAAAATAATCAGATATTGGTGTATAATATTATTGCTGAACTGATGTGACGAGAAATCGGAAGCAGTTCAGTATAAAAGTCAGCCAGTTTGCTTTTTAAGCACTAACTATATCATATGAGATGTCGTAGAGATATTGTACGTGATTGTTTCTATGGTGTAATGGTTAGAACGTTGAGATAGAGATGTCGACCACCGAAGAAAATGTCAATATTTCGTTATAACGATATTTTGAAAAATAAGTAGTAAAAACTGATTTCAAAATGATTAGTTGGTAGTAGGTGAAATAATATTGTAAACAGATAAACAGATTTAGGTAGGTATTAAGCTAAGTTGTGTGTATATAGTAAAATATAAAGTAGATAGGTTAAATACATTTTTTTAAATATGTTTTAAAGTCTCCTTTTACCAAATATGGGTTTATCTGGACTGGGGCCTAAAGTTTAACGTGGGCTCCGAACCACGTTCCTCAGCATTAAGCATACCGACTGGCGAGTGACCAACTTAGAAATCATCGAAGAAGACATCCGGTCTTACTCAGCCTGGTTTCTGGCGTGACTGGGATCATTTTCCTTGTAAGATTTTACCCTCTTGCGTAGAAGAATCACAAATTTTATCGGCGCTTTTATCGCGGCTATCGCAACAGTAGGAGGACCGTCCTATCGCTTTTACCACTGCGCCACCAAGCCGGCCACCTTTTTTTTAAAATTATAATTTAGTTATTACAATGATTATTATGAATAATAATAATAAATATAAAGATAGAACAAATATAATAATAATAATAAAGAATTATAATTAATACATTTATTTCAAAATAAACTGTTAATTATCTCTTTGAAGGATGCAAGTAATCTCTTCATACACTGTTAAGAAATAGAAGGTTGAAATAGTGTAAATAAGGATGACTACTACGGAGAAACGAACCATAACATGTTTTGTTCTAGTTTCAAAATCAGCTCTTAAAGAACTTGAATGAACAATTAGTTTTTGTTACGGACAATGCACCATACCATACTGTTGGAAAATATTCCAACAAGTGGATGGACGAAGGTTGTTGTTAAGGAATGACATGTAAAACATACATTAAATGTTGAAGATACTATGAGTGAAGTATTTCAAATTGATACTCAGTAAATATAACTAAAATGTGTATAATGAACAATATGCCCACATATTATTACGTCCATTATTACCATTATTATTACGTTATCGAATTATATTCGAATTTATACGGGGTGTGATAAAGAGGCGGACATGCAGGCCGAGAATGAAAAAGAAGCAAAAAATGTTTGAATATGTAGAATGAAGATTGTTTACTATAACACCTTTGGTCTTAACGAAGTCCATCAGATACACAGAAGAATAAATGGTGTAATAGTAGGATGGTGGAAATTGATAAAAGGAGGTGATACAAAAATGATAATTAATTGTTGGTTCAAAATTAACTTTTGATAATTTTCTTATTAAATATGAAATAATAAAATGAAGCCTAATTATTTTTTATATATTGACAAATATATGGTCTTCCATGAACTTATTGAAATTTAGATAAAACCGTTTATATTATTACGATTGAGGTTTTGGACATGCAGCTAGTCATAAAGAATGTGGAAATAAATTACAGAAAAATAAAACTGCGATGGAAGTATTTGAAAGAATGGACCCCATTAGCGTGATATTATGTAAGCCTTTTGTACGTACACTACTTATATCTTAGGGTAAACTACTTTCTATTAATTTATGTGCAAGAAAGAAATATTTATATACTTACAACATAAACCAGAATAACGGCTGGATTCCTGAAGTCCATATTCATTGCAACGTGGATAACCTTTTTCGTAAGGTGTTTGGCCCAGTACATTTCCCCTGAAATAATAAAATATCGATTGTTATAAATTCGTAACGGTACTTGACTGGATTTATCGGAACCGCTCTGAATGTACTAAATATGTCTCGAATAAATATTCGAGCATTTTGCGGGTCAACCTGCTGTTTTATGCAAAATGGAAGAAAGAAAAACGATTTCTTACCCGGGTCCGTAGTTGCAGACATAGTTTTTCGTGTAACCTTTGGACGGGTCGTAATAAAATGCAAAGCCGCATCCAATTAGGTTGGTCTCCGCCCAGAGCATCTATAAAATAAGGAAATTGAGTTTAGTTAAAGGTACGAACTTTTCTATCAGGATTCTAACCAATATGATAGTGTTTAAAAGCTTTGAGAGGAATTTAATAGAGTTATTTACCGAATCAACGGCGCTGAATATATATTATTATATTATGTATATATATATAAACATACAGTCTATTCAAAACAGTAGTGACGCACGTCATCAATAAGTGCCTGTCGAAAGTTGTAAATTTGTTTTACAGTCATAGTTTTCCTATCATTTTATTCTATTTAAAAAGAGATAGAATGTTGTTTGAGAAGTTCGAACGTATGAACTATCGAGTCTGCAAAAGTTGTCCGTTTGCCAAGCCTCTGCAAAATTTGTCTGCACGTGAATATTAGTACTGAATGTTAGTATGGGCATTAAAATATCTTAAAATATACAAAACCTTAACCTTAAATTTACCAAAAAGAAACCGCTTTTATGCGAAAGAGGTGACGATCAAGATCAGCTTCATGTTAGCTGTATCATAGATCAAATACACGAAATGTATAAAAATAGTAAGTAGTATTTTCAATTGAAACATAATTTAATACAATGATTTTAGAGAAAAGTGTTAGTCTTGAAAGTATCCATAAATGGGACGTGGTAGAATTTCAGAATTGTACATTGTGTAAAGTATAAACACAACAAAAGTTGGTGGAAGAAGGTACACATTGGAATAACAATCGATTACGTTTAGTTAGTTATAACATTTATTAATAATTCATTGCAGATATCTCTTCATGCTGGAAATAGGAATGGTTTAATTCTTGCTCCTCGAAGTCCAAGGGTGATTACCGCGTAGACATCAACCATAACTTGTTTTTGCAGTAGTTTGAAAATCAGTTTTTAAAGAACTTGAGGGCACCATCAGTTATTGTTATTGGCAATGCACCAAGTTTTGAAGGAACCATGTTAAAAAATGAACTAGTTGAAATTGCTACTTGGTAAATATAAATGAAAAATTTAATTGCATTTTATGTAATTTACTCTTTTAGAAATATGCTTGAGAAAAGATACAAGGCAGATCATATTACTGAACGTTATGGCCACATAATATTACGTCTTCCTCCCTATCATTGCATATTTAATTCAATTTAGTTAATATGGGGTATTGCAAAGAATTATTACAATAGATATTCAGGTCGAGAAGGATATTCAAACTAGAACTATCTGGATATATGGAAAGAGTTGCAGTGATTGAATAAAGGTTTATAAATGTTGGTTTATGATTCAATGCTGACAATTATCAAGATAGGATGAAGAAAAGGGATATAGCTAAAGGTCAATATATAATTAACATACTCTAATTGTAGGAAACTGTATTATAAAGTGTGAAAGATTTATGGTCATGTCTGTTATTGTTCAGAATATACATGAACGTTCGGTTAAAATCTATGAGGAGATAATTAATGCTAACTGTTTTGCAGATATGGTAAATGCATCAAGAAGAATGCTTTGATTAAATGTAGTTTTATGAAGAAAGATGTTTACAGGTAGTGCCAGAATAAACTAAGGAGAAACACGATAATATCAAAATAATTTTACAATTAAATATTGCATCAAAGCAAACAAGAACTAAGCGTAAAACGTAGATATGCTCTCTAATGAAATTAAAATGTGTTAATCAGATACACTATTGTTAATTAGGTGAATTAGGTTTTTGGGGATACCCCTACATAAAAAACTCACCTAAAAATCTACCTATACTAGTGTGGAAAAATGTTAAGTGTAAATATAATAAAACAACTATAACCTATAATTTTTTGTGACTGTATGATTAATTATAGTGTTAAGTTCTTCGATAATATATGCGTTATATGTACTATAATGATAAAATAAATTATAATACATAACACTTTTGTTTCATTGTTTTATTTATATTATAATTTTTTTATATTTCAAAGTTAAAATATACTAAAACTAAGAGCTGTGGCGTTTTAACGGATCACGTGGGTTCACTGCTGCTTTGAATTGAGTATATTTTATTTTTGCAATCAAACAAAAAATTTCTCGTTCTTTCATAGATTCCTCCCAATAAACTTCATGCAAGATCTTTTAATACTTAAGTAAAAAAGCTGAGAAAAAGGCTAAATCGGCTTTAAAATAGTTAAGAATACCGCCTTTTTCGCTTCAATCACACGATAACTTATCCAATTTACTGTAAAATTTCGTCGAGTTAAATTGTAATAAGACCTCTAGACCGAAGATCAGCTGGCGATCTGACAGGGGTATTAAGAGAATCATAAAAAGTTAAGTTGGGAATAAATTAGAACGAAATTATGCAAAACACCTAATTATCAGAAAATAAAATATTAATTGTTTCATTAACATTTTAATGTTTTAAATATAAAAATCCAAACCAGTTAAGGTGTCTAAAAATAAACAGAAATGAACTTTGACAAGGTACATGACTTGCACAGTTAGATATTCATTTAATATTAGAAACAGAAACTAATTTTAATGTTAAGGCCATTTACGTTTTCGAATTTAATATTTTTTATATTTTTCTTTGACTATATGGAATATTCTATGGATTATTAGTGCTCTATATATAATTTACACTAAGTGAAACTTAATCATATCTTAGGTGTCGAGTTTGATTTTATGAGCAAATATCACTTACTGGTACCTTGGACACCAGTAACTTGGAATCCATTATTGAAAAACATGCATGTGTGTTTAAAGGATCCAGTAAGAAGATCTAAATTGAATATGACTGCAAGTAATGTTTTTTGTAAATAATTTAAATTCATTGTTTCAGATATTTTACATAACATTACTATCAAACACTATATAAGTCTCAAATCAAGTACCTAAGAAGAACATTTATTAATTTGCTGTATTAGATAGAAGACTTAACACTAAGAGTGACTTAATACTGAAAATAGTTTTAGACTGACGCTAGTTTTTTGACTATCGACTGTTTCAACTGTTTTGGGTCTATCGACTGTTTCGACCGTTTTCAGTCGATAGTTCCCAGCTACTATTTTCGGTCCCACTAGTTTTAATCGACTGATGCTTATCATTTTGGATTAGGTGTCCTAGTCGCGACCTTGAAACTAATGTGCCGAATTTATGTTTGCATAGATTTATATGTAATATATGAGGTCTTTTATGTTTCGTTTGTAGTATGATATTGATAGTTTGATTGATAAACAGAAAAATGGTTTGGTTATCTTTGCAAGTATCAAGACATTTTTGATTTAATTTTTCTTGAAGAGTTTTTAAATTATAAAGTATCATTGATGTTTCAACCAATAATAATCTTAAAATATTCCTGATTAATGTTAAATATAATTTTTATTGTGTTTGAAAGGGGTCGAAGGGCTTTAAAAAGATCGAAAATCAAAAATGTCGAAGAGTGAATTTGACTGAAATTGTAATTACTATTTTCGTACGCTAGTTTTTTTTTTATTATCGACTGTTTCAACTGTTTTGCGACTATCAACTGTTTGTAATATTTTTAGTCAATAGTTTCCAACGCTAATTATTATTTTGGTATAGTAAGGATCAATAGATTCTCCTAGGTGTATACCTAGTTTTACATCATTGTAAAAAAAATTAGGTTAATCGGCAACTACTAATATCGATATATTAATTTTAAAAAATATTCTTTTCGATTATAAGCAGCAGATAAAATATCGGCCGTTCAATAAAACAGGGAACTCACATCATCTAAATTTAACTAATTAACTTTGAGTTTTAGTTCATTTTGGCTTTGACACATAACAAAACTATAAAAAACTGAAACTAATGAAATAATGTTATCAAATATAAATTATCTTAATAATATAGTACAACATAATGGAAATATTATCTTGTTACCGTTCGAAGTAACTGATTAGAGATGAGATCTAAATTTCTGATTCTGGCTACCTAATAGCTTCAACATTTTCAATCAGAGCAATAAACAGCGATTTGAAATTTGCCAAAACAAGCAAAGTGCCAAAACAATGTTTACTGGTTTATAACTTGAAATTATTATCACTAATATTTTCAAAAATTTTGCAGACTTTTAACAACCAGGCTAATTTTATAGGTTAATTCGGTTACATGTTTGAACATATCAGACAGCATTCTATCTCTTTTTAACAAGAATAATATGAGAACTAAAATATTGTCTGATTCTAAAACGAATTTATACATTGCGATGGAGAACTCATTCGACATCATGATAACATGTGTTCATTGTTATTTTGAATAGACTATATATCCATATTAAATTAAATTGTAGGTATATTTATCAATAAAACATGACTGATACTAAAAAAGCAAGTTAAACGCTAAAAAAATCAACCAATCTCCCTTATAAAGTAGTTTATATACAAAACGATATTCCCGCCCGCGCCTCACCGCTTCGGATTGAAATAACATTACCGCACCCGAAAAGAAAAAGCGATTTAACCAGGCAATAACTATAAAAAAAAGGTCAAAAAATAAAATACCTGGGTGTAATGGCCAGTTTTCCCTCGGCCTATTCCTCCAAAATTAAAGAATTTGTATTCGTTGAACCATTTGTAGATTGCGTCTGGGAAATCTGAATCAATATCGGCGTAAGACGATGGCGGTTTGGTCGTCCACGTCGTGGCGATATTTTGACCGACTGGGAAACGAGCTACAAAACAAAAAAGATTTTATTTTATTTCAAACCACTACCAGTATTTATTATATTTATAATAAATCTGAGATGTTTCGAAACTATGTATTAAATAAAGGTTCATTAAACGTTTCGACCAACGACAAAAGACAATGTCCGCTAAATAATATTTTACAAAAACACACATCACTTTTTTGTTCAAATTAGAGATGGCATTTTCTCAT
Source organism: Rhynchophorus ferrugineus (assembly GCF_030347505.1). Classification (NCBI taxonomy): domain Eukaryota; kingdom Metazoa; phylum Arthropoda; class Insecta; order Coleoptera; family Curculionidae; genus Rhynchophorus; species Rhynchophorus ferrugineus. The sequence goes on along the minus strand of NW_027472581.1, from coordinate 23,639,553 downwards.
AGCCTTAGGTCCATTGGAATAATCACATCAATGTTTCAGGATGAAACGGAATGCTGGATGAATTGCCTATTGAACGGAATACTTTATTTTCTGAAACATTTTCAAGGCCTATAACTCTGTTAGTAGTTTCAGATTGGTATACATTTGTGATACCTTTTAATAGTTTGAATGTTACACCATGCAACTACTATGGCGATGGAAATTCCATCATGTCCAACAATTTTAAACACAGTACAACCCTTTGATGATTTTCTTCAGGATGGAGATATTATGGCGTACCATTGGTGCCCTGCTGATAATTTTGTCCTATCCGTAGTGCCACCTAATTTCAATTCATGGTAAGTGCTTATATTTTAAACTTCATCGAAAGGTGAGCAGATACTTGCTATGTATCTTTGAAACATGAACAGCTATGTTTGTAGGTTATTATATAATATATTATATGTTTCAAAAATATTCAAGATCTAGGCAGAACATTTTGCCCTTTGTTTCAAATGATTTTTCCAAGATATAAGGGTCTGATTAAGAGCTGGCGATCAATAGATCACGGAAGCGATATCAAGAGGATAATTATCTTCAATGTTGCTGTTGAGATTCCTGTAATAATATCCGTACAACATAATAGTATCCTCTGAGGATTATTAGATATTATGAGTAAATATTAATTCTATATTACCTCAGGATTATAAACCAGGAAAGACGTTGAATTGCATTAGTCAAATACTCAACATTGGAAAGACGTTCATAAAAGAAAACAAGACGAAATATATTTATTTGAAAGGATAGTTACTATAAAATAGACAAAAGGCAATTAACTAGGCTACGTTTTTATTTTTTATCACATTTTCTCATCTGTATCATCATATATTATTTATGGGAATTAATTTTTAATTAGGTAATTTTACGATTGATTAATAATTATGCTTAAAATAATATTAACAGCATAAGCAACTCTGGATATTTCGCCATGAACTGTTACAGGGCTTACACATTTTTTATCTGGCCTGATATATAGATAGTGATGACGAACATTGTGATTGTTGTGTGAGTGTAAGTGTCACTATGTTTACAAGTATTTAGTGGAACGAATTTTTGGAGTAGTTGTCTTGGAAGAGGGATTTCAAAGCTTTTCGCAATATGGGTGCTGCATTTGTGGAATGCTGATCAAAAGCAAATGTGTAAATTATTTTCTCAGCAATCTTCGGAACGATTTTATAAGGATCCAATCAATTCTATCAACTGATTATCTTGACAGCCACTGGTGACCAATATCATTTAAAATTATTCGGTTAATTTACTTTGAGCAGCTCATAAAAATATAAACAGTTGATTCAGATAATTCGTCGTATTTGACAATAAAATTTCAAAAGTATAATAATCTCTGCCTGTCATTCTTTATAGATTCAGACCAGTATTCTTTATTCTTCTTAATATACATTGGTGTAGAATAAAGTTTAACTTAAATTGATAATACATTTCAAGCTTTTTCTCGTAAGTTGAAGAATTATTATTGAATTATTACTAAAAATAGTTTATAGAATTATTTAACCTGAAATAAACATGTTTAAAACCTATATCATTAAAATATATTTCAAATAAAACAAGACATCGTATTTACGAATTGGTATGGACGAGTTTAATTCCTTTTATTGTACATTTTATAATTCATAAAAGCTGTATATCCAATTATTTGCTTTTTTCTTTGATTTTGAGATACATTTTTTGATAATAATTTTAGAAGAATCAAACAACAATAAAGGAACACGACGATATATGTAATAAAATTGATTTTTTTTAATGTAAAAATAAAATACAAAGGATGACATATTTTTGTTTCATTTTATTCTTACTATTTCCTTTACTAATCAAACACATTACGTATATTTCAGACTGATTCTGTAAAATGACATATAGGTAGCAATATAATATTATTAAAACGGGACGGATTCGAACAATAACTTCATCAGATCCACATGCAATACGTGGACGTGTGCTAATTTTGCCATAGAAACCGTTTTAAGCTACCGTTCGAACGCTAATGGGTCCCCAATCGACCCAAAATATTCCATTAAAATATGTCAAGGGCGGATCTATTATTCATATTTCGAAGGGAAAATGGAAAATGCACTAAAAGGTACTTACAGTTATGCCGACCCTCATCGTGCCTCTCTGAATGACACGACGAAGCCCACCATTGCGCTCGACTTGCCAATTCATCATCCCATTTCTGAAAAAAAAATATTTACAACATTACAGGGAGTAATAGAAAATAAATCGTTAATATTAAAATAGTGTTGTGCGATATAAATTATTTTTAAATATAATAAGTTATCGATTTTTTTTTATATTTTAAAGTCTCCTTTTAGCAACGAGGGTTTATCTGTACGGAACCTACAATTTAATGTGGACTCCAAATCACGGTCTTCGGCATTAAGCCTATCGACTGGCGAGTGATCAACTTAGAAATCGTCCGAAAAGACAGCCGGCCTTACCCAGCCTGGTTACTGGCTTGACTGGGATCATTTTCTTTGCCGGATTTTGCACTCTTGCCTAAGGGCAACTACAAATGTTAAACATTCACAAAAATAAATTTACGATCATGCCCCAGCAAGACTCGAACTCGCGACTATCACAACAGTAGGAGGACCGTCCTGTCGTCTTTACCACTGCGCCAACCAATCCGGCAGTTATTGATGTTATTATTTTATATGTTGACGGAAAGAAGGAAGATACTCGAAATACTTTTTCTGTTACGTTTTTTCATTAGAAATTGGATACATGTTATATTGGCTTTAAAAGCCTTATATAATACTTTTATCGATGTATGTAATGAAACAAAACAATTGGTGCAGATATGAATAGAACACATGATGAGAAATTGTTTTAAATAATCACTATTGAGATATTTTATTGTCATTATTATGAGAAACCGAAATTGTATTTATTCTATACCGCATTTTATATTTCTGTATTTATATCTATTATGACAGTACTAATTTCGATCTTTTCTTATCAATTCCGAAAGTGTTGGAATACAAATCAATAGTACGTCATTTGTGTAAAGTCTTGTTTAAAACTTTCGAAAACATACACACGTTTGTATATTTCATTCGATGTTTTAAAATTGATAAATTAGAACAGTTTGAGAGAAAATGATAGAAGTTATTAAATAATAAGAATTAGAATTATATGTTTTCTATTTTAGCCTCACTATTATTGCAAAATATAATAACATAAACTTATTTTGTTAATCTACATAAACTATATACGCTTGGATATTTTTAAGTATATTTGCTTCTTAATATTTTCTAGCCTATATAGACGAATTGATGATTAAATTAATTCCGACAATGTAGCATATCTCACTGGAGAAAAGTTAAGGATAAATAATTAAATTTATATAGTTTATGATCAAAAACACCAAAATTTGTTTAGTTACTAGTTATGTTACCATTTCCATCATATTAGAAGCTGGTGGTTGTCCTCTAACTTGTCCCAAAGCTACTGACTGCCTCATTCTATTATGACTATCCAATATTATTTGTTTTTCTTCGGGTGTTACACCATTTGACCCTATTAACGTAAATATGGTATCAGATATCTTAATATGAACTTAATATCAAATCAATTGTGTACTTACTTAATATAGTTCTTTGACAAGCACTTGCTATTGTGATAAATGTTAAGCCCAATATGGTAAAGGTACTGAAGACGTCGATGTAGATTTTTCTGTAAAAAAAACAAGAAAATTGGTCGTAAATACGTCATAAATCCAAAATATAAAATTTAATATTTTTAGATCAATTCTTTAAGTTGCTCATTTGCGTCCATATTATCAACACCTTTACGAGCAATTTAAGACTAAAATACTGCTAGAGTAAAGTATTATAATTATAATTATATGTTTTATAAATAATGACAATAAAACATAAGTTATACCAAATAAATAAACAATTTAACATTTTTCTCTATAATAGCCAAAATTTTAAGCCCTTTATAGTTAAATTTCAGTTGTATTATTCTTAAATAAATCAGAAACCTCTCAAGATAATGTAATTGGGTTTTTATTCTTTTGCATAATTGACATCCTCTGAATATGTAAAAATATTTTTCCACATTAATAATCACATTAGCAGTATTATTGTGGAAACAATATACAATGTAAAATATTTAGGATATATGTTTCTCAACATTATCATACTAACACCTTTACAACACCCTTGGCGTTTTAATTCTAAATATGTAAATATTAAGCATCTGTTTGTATTTTGATCAGCGATATTAATGGTGAAGAAGCAACGTATCAACGTAATTAACCTCACTTATTAAATTCGATATTTTTTTCTTTTATCTCTATAAAATTTGAGGTTTCCATTTAGTACTATTGAGTTATTTAGTGCATACAGACACTACTCATGGAGCGCTCACAATTATATTATCGACATTTATAACTTTTGTTGTTTGGTTTGAAGATATCTACTTCCGAAGCCCTTGATGTACTTTCAGAAACTTATGGTGATGCTGCTCCATCATATTCCAATTGCCAGTTTTGTTTATATTGATTTTAAAGTGGCAATAGTGTTGACAATGATGAAGAATGACCTGGATAACCAATAAACTTTGACGACTTGACGAAAACCCAGCTCCAACTCTGAAAGAAATTTTAGGCTAGTCGGCAGCCGATGAGTGCGTAACTATAACTAAATAGCTACTACACGTAACTGAAAGAATCTAATAACTGTGAAAAATAGATCTATTACGACAATAACCGAGAACCATCAATTAGGAACTGTTATTATAGATGTCTACCGACGTCAATTTAACAAATTTTATGATGTATTGTAGGTACCAAATTATTAGTATTGTATATCAGCAATCTTGCATTGATACAAAAGATAGAGAGTAATAGACTCGAATGGGAGACGCCATGATTGGGCTGGACTTGGTTGGCTCATGGTTTCAAATTTTCAACGGATCGATGAATTGATGGTTACTCATCCAACATTATCCTTTCGATACAGTGTTACCATATTGTAGAAAATTTTGGAAAATATTTAGATTAGTTGTATCCGTTCTTTTCAATAAGTATATTCTTAAAATGAGAATACGATCAGATTACATGCGATCACTTGATATAGTGGTGTGAGAAAGAATGTCTGAACAGTAGAAACAGACAAAGTATCTACGTTGAAAATAAAAGACTGATAAATTATTATTAACAAAAAACTGAACCAACTTTAAAAAATAAATAAGGAACTCACTAAAGAGAAAAAATAATCAAACCTGGATTTTTTACATAAAAAAACGCTTTAAAACAAAATAGGTACATAATAATCGTTGTAATAACTAAACAAGAATAAAGAAAATGCTTATTGAACCTATTTTATATTCTAATATATATATATATATATATATATATATATATACATAATTTAGCTTAATACTTATCTAAACCAATCTGTCTTTACAGTGTTATTTTACTACCACCAAATGACAACTTTGAAGCCGGTGCCGAGCCCAAACAGTTATAGTTCTGTATAGGGTTCGGAGCTGACTTCAAACTGATCAGATGGTAGTAGTAAAATAATATTGTAAATAGATAAATAGATTTAGGTAAGTATTGAGCTTATACTGAGAATTATACCCAATATATATATATATATATATATATATATATATATATATATATATATATATATATATAATACAATATATATATATATATATATATATATATATATATATATTATAACGTGTGTTAAAAATATTTCCTTTTCTTTGTTTTTAGTGTTAGATATTTACTCAATAAATTAAAAATAGGAATAAAGAAACAATCTTCAGGCCTTGGGGCCCGCTACCCAGCCTAGGTGATTTGACAAATGTTCTAATCAAACTAGAACAATAACAACAAGTAGTTCAGCCCTCCAAGAATCGAAGCCACGACATCTGGATGTGCTCCGAATGCTCTGTATAGTGATTACACCATAGAAGCAGGTGACTGCAAAGTTTCTACGGCTTCTTATATTTCTACTTCCTCTCAAACGGATCTGCTTTTGCACTGAACAACTTTCGGCCTTCCGTCGCATCAGTGCAGCAATAACATTATACCCAAATATCTGATTATATTAGATAGAAAAAATGTGAAAACTTTTTACGTGCTTTTTAAATTAGAAGGTTTCCCAATCAGATCCTAATTTGGTTCCAATGAGACCACCTGGGAGGTGCATACTTTCGAATAAAAAAGGAATTTTGGAAATCGGTCTATAATTGACGTATAATTCGGCGAAATCATATTTAAAAAAATACACAGCCGAACATAGAACCTCTTCCATTTTTGAAGTAGGTTAAAAATAATGCGACTTATGATTACTAGATAAGGTTAAATCCGAAGGTATATAAAAGTTTTCTAAAATTGGTTTTAAAAACAAGAATGTCTTATAGAGAAATAACATCAATTTAATATCCATTATAGAAGAGGAAGCCTTACAGCATCAGCCTCATAATGTTGTAACCTTGCTTGGTATTGTTTGATGATTAAAAAAAAAAGAAAAATCATTATTTTATTCCGGCATTTTTTCGAAATATCATCCGGGCCCAATTGTATGCTTTGATACCTGCGCGTTTTCCTTTGGAATTATTTTTCGTTTTGCCGACGCTGCTTTTTTTCGCGCTATTCGCAGACGCGAGACAGAATTTAATGCCGGCGTAAATCAATTGCCTTCACGCCGGGGAAAAAACCCTCGACATAGACGGATGGTTTGAACGGGAGAGGTTGAGTACATTTATTTTGAAATTAAGTAAATCTTTGTGCCCAATTAGCTGTCGCATAGTCGAACGTTTTCTTCCGCGCGACGTGCCCGACCTCAATTTAAATTAAACGCATCGTAACTCTAAATCGAAATAAAATTTATACGCGCAAAGTTTACGGGCATTTTCAGCTCTATGCTCGGGCCTAACGGTTTATCGACCATAAGATGAATAGAGAGCGAGATGTAAAATGGCTTTTTGTTAACTTTCTTCAAAATAGTTCGATAACTATGATGTTGCGTGTATCTAAACATTCAAATACAAAGAGTTATTCCAGTTTCGCGCATACGTGTGAGTAAATTGGTGATTGCATCGATTTTGCTTGCATATACTATGATATAAAAAGAATTCCCTCAAAAAATATGTAAGTGAATTAAGCAAAGAAGCAGATAAATATTACTCGCTATGGAAAGCAGCTCGGATTTAATAAACCAATTATTAAAACCGCCTATTCAAAATGATCAAAACGAATGGCTTCGACACGACGATGAAAAAGCTGAATTATTCGTAGCATATTTACAATAGATATTAATCCTGCTAATCAGCCCGATGTAGCTGTAAATCTGATTTCTCCAATGGAAGTTGCCACAGAAAATGACAATAGCTACCACGAAAAGCAATAATCACGTTGGCTAATATATATTCTATTTGAGGCTGAAGCGTATTCCGGAATATCTTGTTGTTGATAACGCATTTGAACAAGAGAAATATTGCCCTGCAATATTCCTGGACGTCTCACAAGCTTTTGACCAGGCTCAATCTACAGATAGAGCAAATTGCTACCGCGGAATAACTGTCGATTGCTGGAATCATATCTTTATCGCATGAAGGGCAACACTTGTACCTATTTCGGATGGAGTTCCATAGGGTAGTGTCTTCGGTTCACTGCTACACTGCTATCCTAACAACAAAATAAACAGTACTTGACTCAAAAGTAGACTCTGGTTTTGAAGTTGAGTCATGATGTCTCTTGCATGATTCTTGCACGGTCAAGGTTACCAATAAAATCGAAAGATGATGTCGGGGATTTGACTTCCTTTTTTCGAAAAGAGAAGTAATATTATTATTGTGATATTAATTGTAAAAAAAACTAGAGCTATTTGGAATATTTCGTAATCATATTAGTTTTTCTTAAGAAATATAATACTTTGTCTATTTTTAATTTTCATTTTATGAAACTTATTAAGAATGTACACATAAAGTGAATGAAATACTGAGCAAGCGGTGCAACCTGATATTTAGGGATTTAAAAGAAACATTATTTGTGTACTCTGTACCATGGTTTCTATTAAGAAACTGGTGTGATGTATTACACCTTATTAAATTTTTAAAATTTGTAAATTTCAAAATTGGCAATACCTAACTTACAACCCTAGTGTTCGACTTCAATGGTTTCAAAGAACTCATTTTGAGTTCAACATCAAGGAAAATCAGTAAATTTAAAATATATATACCTTTCTAGAAGCCCGCTGTACTTGATGGGAAAATGTAAATGATGGAAGGCAACTGAACTGACATTAACTTCAAATTATTACTTTCTTGTTCTAATATGAAGTAAGATGAAACACAGATGAACTATTTTATCAATAAAATCGTAAATTATTTCTTTAAAAATGATCCTTTTATTTCCATTATTATCAATAACAGCCTTAAAACAAATTTATTACACGTGTTATTAATTACTCGTCTGATATCTCATCTTCGTTACCACAAGAACAATCAGTCAAAGTAACAAATTTATTCCACTTTCCTGAAATACACACATATCCAACAGTACACCCGCTAAAACGATATTTTGTGAGAAAATTCCAGCAAATTTCGTTAACTAAAATTGAATCTTAATATTGTGATTAAACTTATATAATTAGTAGGAGGGTTTTAAGGCCAACAAAATGGAATTAATTGTTTCGTATAATTTAGTAAAATATATTTCTAAAATATGTTTGTTTAGTGGAAATTATTCACTGAAATTAATGTAGGATCTAGTTGTTATTCTGTAATTGTGGTTATAGCTTATATCTTACATGACAATTGTTGATGGTTATTGAAATATAAATAATTGACATTATATGAAGATTGAAGAAGATCAATATCGCGAACCACAACTCAATTGATACTCAATGTAAGCCAAGAGTCAGCAGGATAATTTAGTTCATAAAGTATACAGTGGTGGCATTATGTATTTTATATATGTGGAATATTCATAAACAACTTAGTATAATAAGACATACAACATAATACAAAATAAAGTTTAAGTTTAATTAAAAATATTAAGACAATATCAAAAATTTAACACTTGTAATAGACAAATCATTTTCCCTAAATCGACATCTAATTCTATACGACGGAGACGTGGTAATTAAATTTTCCAAACGCGATTTTCGATGTTATATTCGTGTTTATATACCTATTTCGCACAATTTTCGTCAATTTCAGATGTACGTCTGCGAACGTCGCTTTTTACGCTCCAAATTTGTTAGCGTAGCCATAAAAAAACTTGTTCCTGTCCAATTAGCATCTATTAGAATACATAGTAAGCTGATCTACGTTTAATTTAGTCGTTTTTTAGTGTGTGAGAAATATGATTTAAAGACCTAGGTGATACTAGACGAAAACGCTATAATATTATTTATCACATGAAAGTTAGCAGATGTCTCGTTTAATTTACATATAACTGGTTTGATATTAATCATACAGAAAATTAGATTTCATTATTTGTATTAATAAAGTCGTCTATTTCATTTTAACTATTATTTATTCAATCAATTTGAACTCGCATAAGAAGTTATACTATATATGTTGAGTAATTATATATTTATTTAATAAGAGTAGAATATTTAATATAAATAGTTTAAATAAAATGATCAATAAAACCATACCTCTTGGAAAATTACTGAGGATGATATAAAAAGGCTGATACATGTTATTAAACCGGTTATATTATCTGCTGACGAAACTGGGAAACACAAACGGACATTATACTGTAGAAAAAATCTTTTCTGTAAAAATGTTAGGGCATTGTGATCATATATAAATAAAATTACATCCATTTACCATAACACCCTTTGAAAGTTGAATTCGAGTTCTGTCCTTTAAAATTGTCTTTGGTTCGAAATTAATAATAGGTCAATTGAACAGTCCCTGGTCTGACCCATAGATAGCGCTACTGGAATTAAATCCATATGTTTCTTAGTTAGCCCTAACTCTCAAAACATGCGTGTATAAATTTGACAGCTGTTGGATCATTAGTTTGTGAATTATAACATTTTGAGTGAAGCAACTTTTGTTATAGTGAAAAAAATTGATAAAAAGGAATTTCGCGTGTTGATAAAATATTGATTTTTGAAGGGAAAAAATACGGTTGAAGCAAAAAGTTGGCTTGATGCCCAGTTTCCGGATATTGTCCTAGGAAAATCAACCATCAAGGATTGTTATGCTAGGTTTAGACGTGGTGAAATGAGCACCGAAGACGGTGAACGCAGTGGACGCCCAAGAGAGGTTGATACCGACGAAAACATTAAAAAGACACAGAAAATAATTTTGAATGACCATACATTGAAATTGAACGAAATAGCAGACACTCTAAAAATATCAACTGACGATGTATACCATATCATTCACGAATATTTAAGTGTAAGAAAGTTCTGTGCAAAGTGGGTGTCGCACGAGCTCACTTTTGACCAAAAGCAACAACGGGTTGATGATTCGGAGCAGTATTTGAAGATGATCAAGCGTAATAAACCCGAGTTTTTGCATCGATATGTGACAATGGATGAAACATGCCTCTGTCATTTCACCTGAAGTCTAATCGAAAGTCATCCGAGTGGACTGGATACGATGAACCCCCTCCAAACCGTGGGAAAACGCAACAGTCGGCTGGCAAGATTATGGCGTCTGCATTTTGGGACGCGCATGGAATAACATTTATTAACTACCTTGAAAAAGGAAGGACTATCAACAGCGACTATTACATAGCGTTATTGGACCCTTTGAAGAGCGAAATCGGCGAAAAACAGCCGTATATAAAAAAAAAGTGCTGCTTCACCAAGACAATGCACCGTGTCACAAGTTAGTGAAAACGATGGCAAAAATTCATGAATTGGGCCTCGAATTGCTTGCTCATCCACCGTATTCTCCAGATCTGACCCCCAGCGACTATTTCCTGTTCTTAGATATCAAAAGAATCGCTGGGAAGAAATTTTCAAAATTGATTTTTGAAAATTTCAAAAAATTAATTTTTCCAAAAAAATGTTTTTTACTATGGTAATTCGGGGACTTTTCAGATAAGTTAATTATTATCTGTTATCTAGTATATCCTGTTATCTAACCTCAATCTTAAAAGCCTGTCGGACATAAATCATGCAATTAGGGCGGTTGAAGTAACATAAGAAATAATGGTATATATTTTAGATAATAGTATTATACTGTTTCAAGTCGTCCTAATTCCATGCTTGAATATTTAGGCTGTTGGTTAAGGCAATATTCATTATTATCTTAAGTAAGTTACTTTGATAAAAAGATCTAGAGATGCTGTGTGACTAAACAAAAATAATCATTACACTCTAAGCGTACAAAATAATCCTATTTGATAGAATGAGTTCCATAGACCTACTACTGTTTATATTCTCTGGTATAGTATCCTATAAAAATCTTCAAATCAGATTACAATTTGCGAAGTATCGAGACAAGAATAGGAAACAGATGAACTTATTAGGTGTGAAAAAGTTGCTATTGTCGTTTCATTTACTTCACATTAGGGAATATATGTGCCTCTAAATTATTGAATTGCCTCATTCTCTTTGATAGTTCCAGGAGCTATGTACCAGTACGAAATGAAGTATCAACATATTAGTGATTTGCGCTTAATTTCCAAGAGGCAACGGTCACAATTGACTAACCAGACTGATTTAGCATGGTAATACAACAATATTCAGTTAGAGTAAGTGCTGTTAAAAAATGTTGGGATCAGCAATACAGGAGACGAAAATAACATCCATGGTAGAGGTAATAAGCCAAATTGCCCAATATAAACTTTTGTTCTTCAAGATGATATTTAATGGAATTATTATAATCAAAACTAAAACCAAATTTTCTCGAACACAGTGACATGAACGCTCAATGCTTTCTATATTTCTATATTTCTATATTTCTATATATATCTCAAATTTGGATTACCAGATTCTGACAAATGCAAGTTCGAATAATTAAACGCAATGCATAAAGAAATTTCTGCATATTGTTCTCCAAGATTCTATTAAAATTAATTTATTCGATTTTTAGAAAACAATCAACCGGAATCGAAAAATAAAATGACCAAAACCAGTAGTTTGGATACATTTTTCGGTTGAAGAATGGTGAAACAATTTTGACATAAAGATCGACCAAGAAGATCTAGATTGAGACCGTACAGAACGATCTAAATAATAGAAGGACGAGGTAAGAGTGAACATCCGACAAGGAAAATGATCTCAGTTACGTTAATAACCAGTCTGGGTAAGACCGGATGTCCTACGAGAACCGTGCTTCGGCATCCACGTTAAGCAGTAGGTCTTCAGTATAGATAAACAAATAAAAATATAACAAAAAATAGAACTCTAAAACAGTGACAATACGTAAGTGTACGAAGTACGAAGTATACATAGTACGAAGCATACTGAGCATATTGATTGATAAATATGATTCTCACAAAGCATTGGTAAGAATTAATGTTAATAGGGTAGTGTGAATCTATATTTGTTTATGTTTGTTAATACTTATGAATGGTTTACACCCTAATCTGAACTGCCTTGTAATTAACTATATCTATATTGGTTATGTTTATTTAAGTTCTGAACAATCACAAAAAAGCAATTTGCAATATTACAAATACTTTTAATACTTTCTGAACAATAACAGCTTCACTTCTGTTAAGTTTCGTTAAGCTAAAAAATACTTATATTATTTCTTTCTCGTCGTCTTCGTCTCTTTGATATTTAATTTTTTATAAGGTCACAAAAGTTGTTAACATATATTTGTTACTAGACACTCACCGTATCATTCCCAAGCCAGGTTTGGACAATAAAATATTGTTTTTAAAAACCAGCAATTTAATATTATAGTCCCTGTACAAGTATAAGTATTGTTATATACAATACCTTATATGAGTATTGTGTATTTTTATACATAAATCATTGGGAAATACCTTTATTTTAATTAACTGTTATTGTTTTATATAAAATCGTTTTTTTTTAATGGAAACTAACTTTAAATTAAAGAACAATTAAAACCAATATCAAAATTGAAACCTATCCTCAAGCAGATCGAAAAAGCTGACGTCAAATCGAATTGCAAAAATTCAATTTGCAACTAATAATTTAACATTTTATTAGATGAACTTCATTTGAAATGCAAATTAATGAAGTGTAAATTATTGTAGCAAGAACGATAATATAAATTCGATTTATACTTTTTTGATTGTTAACGACAACGTGGCCGCATAAATAACATTAAATAATTTTATGGCGAATATTTTATTTTCTGTATATATTATCAAAAATCATCGGTAATTTTAATTAATCAATTTAAACATATTTAATTTTCAGGAAGTTTTTCAACGATTCAGGAATACATTTGTTGATAAAATAATGTTATTTATATTTATATTATTAATCGGATATAAGTGAAAACCTTGAAGCTTCAGCATTTAAAATAAGAAACATATTGACATATAGAAGGATATTAAAATACTTTATATCATCATTAGTTAAAAACATATATTTATTTAAGTATAATTTAGAGTAATTTTATCAAAATTATTACATGAATTTATAAGAAAATATTAGGTTAAAACAAATCTATTAAAATTAACAATATATAAATATACTTCTATCACAGTTATATTTCAGTAACTCTTATATTATTCTATTGCAACATTCGTCTAATTTAGTGTCATTTGAATTTTAGCCATTCCCTGAGTTTAAAGAATGGCCCGGATGGAAACATTTTGAGTTAATCACGTATATTAAATCCTAATTGAAAAATAGTTTCAGCCCTTTCAGAAATGGATGTGTTTTGAAGACTAGAAAATATCAAAAAAGATTTCAAGATTTATTGATAATATATTTTAAAATTCTTACTATTCTTGCAATATATATTTATATCAATATATAAAATACAAATTTTAAAGTTAGTATTATTTCATTGGAATAGTTTTGTCCTGCGAATATTTTGCCAAATTAAATTGAAGATTGTAGGTTCGTTAACATTGCAGAGGCACATCTGAACTAAGCTTAAACAACTTGACAGCAGGCTATTTAGTTTGGATTAGTTAAAAGGTAATGACAAAAAAGTATGGAAAACAAATCTTTTATCAAGCCAGTCTGAACATACCTCAGTCTATTATAGGGCAGAGCAAGCAACAGCAGTATAGAAATATTGAAAAGTTTCAGAGCAAGGACCAAGAAAGTAATACGCTTAATATTCTTCTAAGCATACGAAACAAATATATGCATATGTATATCTGGTGTGCAAAATTAATGTATGAAATAATGCATAATGCATAAAGTATTTTAGCATAATACTCTGGAATCGGAGCACTATGAGAGATGAAGAAATAGCAAATAAGCAGATGATGCCTAAAAACACAACACAGAAAAGAGAAGGAATTAAAATCAAATTTAATAATCATAATTAAATTTCTCTTAATTCTATTATTTATAATTTACACCTTAAAATGGCATCCGTTAATAGAGTAAGTATAAACAAAACATTATTATTATTATTTTATTAATTAATTATTATTAAACATTATTTTTCCCTTTTGTATCTTATTTTTCTTTCTTTTTCTTATCGTATTCATCCATTATATTTAACTTGAATTGCATAGGAAAGATAGCGTTTTTTTTTTTCACAATCCCATCTATCTGTAATTAGTTTTTCGTAAACTTAAAAAAAATAACAATTAAAATTGATATTTAAACATTTGCTTTTATAAAAAATTAAATATGAATTTAATGGAAAGTAACTAAATAAAAAATTAGTTAAATTTAACACAAAAATATATAGGTTTTTTATTTTTCATGAATATTTTAAATTTTTAATTTATTTGATATAGTTTTATAGATCATTTTTGAGATAGTTATTACATACACATAAAGTATGATAAATAGAAATATTAATATGTTAAAATAAATAAAATAAAAACAATATAAATAACAAATTAAAAACGAGTTTATTACAATTTTAAAAATGTTATATGAAAAAGTCCAGTTAAAATAAGCTTTAAGTAAAAAACCTTATAGTTTGGTTTTAATTTTTAGTTCAAATTATAAATATAAATATATAAATATTCATTACATATAACACATATATTTAATTTTTTTTTGACATTGCATAAAAATGTTTGTATACATTTAGTGCAAATTATCTAAATCTAATAAGTTATCTAATAGATAAACTATCTAATTAATTTCATATATAAAAAATAATAACCCCAAAAATATATATGTTCGTTTATTTTCCTTGAATGTTTTATATTTCTCATTAATTTGGTATAGTTCTATTCATTTTTGCAATAGTTATTATTTACACATAAAATATATGTATTGAATAAACACGAAATAAGTAATAAATAAAAAATAAGTTTATGAAAATTCTAGAAATATTTTATGAAAAAAGTTGAGTTAATTGAGTACTAAATTAAAAAATCTAACACAGAGATATGTTATTAATTTCATGTATAAAATAAGAATTACCACAAGAATGGACATGATTTCTTATTTTTAAAAATATTTTATATTTTTCATTTATTTGACATGATTTTATTCATGTTTGTTATTATATACACATAAAAATATTAAAATATTAATATAAATTTAAAAAAACACAAAACAAATAATAAACCAAAAATAAGTTTATTAAAAATGTAAAAATATCTTATAAAAAAGTTCAGTTAAAATATATTTTATGTTAGTCTGTTATCAAAACTTCTGGATATAATTATTAATTATTAATCATAATTAATTTTAATTATTTTGAAATATATGTTGAGGAAAAATGTTATATAAAAGATATGATTTACGAAATATAATTGATATTTCATTGATATTAAATAAATGATATTTAATAATAAAAATTCATAAATAAAATAAATATCATACAGAAAGTAATATTATATATTTTTATATTATATATAAACGAATATTATTTACCAATTTATACAATTCATTAATTATTTTATTAAGTACATATACTAAGTTAATATTAATGTATTAAATAGTAAATAAAAAGAAAAATCTTACCGTGTCATTTTGAACACGTAACGAAAAAGAAACGGACAATTTTTCGATGCCAGCAAATGTGTATGAGAGAAGAGAGAAAATCGGAATCTGAACGCACCAAATCACCTTCACATACAAAACGCGGAAACGCTTGATGAATGAGTCGAACCCAAGAGCTACAATAAAAAAACTACTGCCGCCACTCCGTCTGGCACCCAGGTCTACTCTCGCGGTAGCCTACCTCGATATCTGATTATATATCCCGGCGATTTACCGAACTTGATTGTCAAGGACACGGCTCGAAGATCTTTCTGGTGGTAGCCCGAGCCGAGAGAGATGCAGAACGTCAACGCTACCCAGAAATGTCATAGACCTTCATTCTAGTGGCGAATTTGCATACGGCTGGTGTGCTGTTCCAAGGATCGTTTAACGAATTCGTTATTTGTGCGGGTTTAGGGGGGCGAAAAGGACGTGGAGGACCTGCCGTCGCATTTCCGATTCAGATAAAAATCCGATATTGCGATAATACGCTCATTATTATACATTATATATCGTGTCGAATAAATAAAACAAATAAGACTCGTGCATATGGCGAGTACTTATAAGGTCTTTTTTCTTAGCGTTAACAATAGCGAGGCTATAAAATGTTAATACGTGAAGTTATATCCATACAACGCCCACGAAAATTGTGAAGGAAAATCAAGTGTCAATATAAATATTTATTTTGACGAAGTGAACCATGAATTTAACAATTTTTTTAATGTATAGTCTATTTTAACGCATTTTAAGTATAGTATGTAAACACATTCACGTTTTCTGTTTTTTTTTTATAAGAGAAGCAACCCTACCAGACCTATAGCAGCAAAATTTGGTATTGTATACTAAACAAAAGTTATTTTATTTAATGTGTACTTTAAATGTTTCATTCTATTATTTAGTAAATAGAAACTTCAGGTCAGAAATAATTTACTCCAATGTTAAAAAGTGCCATAAATGATTAATATTAGAAATAAGTTTAGTTCGCAGGTAGTATTTTTTGATGGGCTTCAAATTGGGTTGCCATAGAAAAAATCTTGTCCTTCTTTAACTATTGTTTATGCTAAAAATATTGTTACAATTAAGATTATATATTGGATCCTCGTAGATAAGATCAATACTACACGCTATAAAAATTTCATATTATTTATAAAATACATGAAATAACAAATAAAATTATATGTTCCTAATTGCTAAGGAAAACGAATATAGATACATGAACATAAAAAAACTAGGAGACTGAGAAGAAACAGAATTTTATGAAACATCAGTTACAGTCAGAATATTTACTGAGAATTACCGTTTTATTTAAAACTAAAGACAAATTCTCAGTTATTTTTAAACGTTTTAACTCTGTGATATATAATTTCTAGCTGCTTTTACGGTTCAAAGAAAACATTTCCAATAGCTAGATAAAAGAGACTTTTCTCCCACGAAATTAATATCATTGTTAAGGCTTAAATATAGATTTTAATATTATTCCTAAAGACAGCTGCATGATTTTTTTTAACCATGGAAGGGGAGAGGGGTACTATTGTAGCCTTTATCTGGCATCTTACGAGAGTTCCATTAGCTCCGTGCGAGTGTAAAATGATTCGTCAATTCAATTCCAATTGTAACCAAAATATAAGATTTTAACAATTCTGCAAATTCTGTCCGGATAACATCTTGGTTAATTGAAATTAAGTCTTTCATGCTAGACCTTATCGAAAGCTTGCGGCACAACAAGAAAATAAGCAGTACAAACTCTTTTTTCTTCATATGATCTTTTATCTTAGTTTTTAAAGGATAAGTTGTAATTCTCTATTAGTCCTCTATTGTTATCTGGGGCTTCAGTTTTTTAAATATTAAATATTAAATTTGGAAAAACACTCATCGGATTTTTCAACCTTGCTCAATCCAGCATGGAAAGCAGCAGTATTTTTTCCAAATTCGAATTTTTCGAAATACCATAAAATTTTCTCTTGAATAGATATTATAGAAATAATGATGATTAACATATAATTCAGCATTTGAATTATGATGACAAAGGAACCAGAAAGATGACAAGGATGATGATTTTTTCTCAATAAAGCTACTGTTTCTATATATAAAAGCCCTATATATAAAAGGCCGTCAAGTGTTGTGAAAGAAAATAGAGAAGAAATAAAAATCAAATGTAGTACTTATTTCTCCATGCGATTTGTACGACTTGACAGCTTAAGCTGTCTGCACTACGCGCTGTTCTTCTTTATTTACTTGACAAGAACAATAAAGACATTCCTAGAAAGGTTAGGTGTAGTTGTAACAAGGTGACGGTAAAAAGGATAAGGAATTGATCCAGTTGTCGGCGAAGCCTGATGCTTTATTATGCTGTTTTGTCACTCTATTGCTTTTATATATTTTACTGTTTAACTGAAGCATATGTAAAAAATAATAAACAAATTAACAACTAATAAATTAACAACAGAAATAATCTGTGAATCTTTATGTAAGGTTATCAAAGTTAAGAAGAAGTCAGGTACACATTTTAAGTATCAATATATGATTATGTAATATGTTCGACTAATATAGCGAAAACAAAATTTGTTATCTTTCACATAAACTACATTTTCTTGATGATTCATATAATCGAATTCGTAATACAAATAATAAAAAATAAAGGTAGAGGTCATCATGTTTATGTTTAAAATTAATATTGATAGCCGTAGGGCTAGGTAAGTTTTGTGTTTCATTGCTATAAACTACAACAGCAGATTTCTTAACTAAGTTTTATCAAGTGTATATTACATATATTCTAGTTATTATTTCTGAAGTTATCCTGAAAAAAAAGTTACAGTGAAATACTGTTCATCACTCTTCATAACCTTGGTGGCCCATTTATCGAGTAATATGCCGATTTCGCGTTGATAAAGTAGTCTTTATCCGGGCTGTGAGCCTTTGACCGGAATATATGATAATCCGAAGGAGCAATACCTGAAGAATTGCGCGGGTAGAGTATGATATTTCACTTTAGCTTTTCGATATAAGTTTTAGCCGCAGCGTACAAGAAACGTTTGATATGTATTTTTTGCATAATGGCCGTTTTTCATTTAATGTTCTGCTAAAAATCATAAATTAAGTTTGATTGGTTGCTGCTATACTCGTTTTGTATAGATTTATGATCCCGAGGTACACCACGCCAAGAGGCTAGTACATTATAAACAAGATCTTTGCGCCATGAATATTTGGCTACGTCGTGGAAATGTAGCCGATTCCCGCGAATTTTCTTCTTAGAATAGTTACAGTGAATCCACTTTTCGTCTTCAATAACTGTGCGATGCAAAAACGCCTTTATTTTCTGTCGCCGTTTATCTACATTTCTAAATTTGAAATAATATGGCAGTCAGTGTCCTTTTTTTCCCCAAGCTTTTAATCCTCGAGAAATGGCTTTTTGAGTAACTCCTCATGAGTGGCAAAGTTCTTGCTAAGCTTAACAACAATTTTCGTCCAGAAGTTTCTCTGTATCTTGTGGAAAGACGTAGTTGCGTAATCATTTAATTCTTATTTTTTAATGATATATTGTATATAATTGCAAAATATCGAGACTGATGCCATAGAGCTTTTATTGTCTTTATATATTTTTTATAAATTCCTTATTATATATTTAAACTCATTTTTGCTAGCCCCTTTAATATATAGTATTAAAAGTCATTTTAACATATCACATTTCCCTTCTCAACTTCATCACCCTGAGGGTTTGCAGCCAATAAATAATTATTTTTACAAAACAATAAATTATCAACTGGTCTTATGCGTCGTATCTATGGCCTTGTATAAAAATATATTAATACTCTTCTATGTTCAGAGTAGTAGTCATTAGATCATTATATCAGTGTCCTTTATAGTTCATGTTAGGTTTTGTTTATTCGATTTAGGTCAATCTATTTTAGTAAATTTGATCTTTCCAAAGTATCGTCCCTTACTATTCTTGCATCTTTTACCAGCTACTGCAATTTTTGATACTATTATTGACAAACAAACTCCATTAATGAATTAACTACTGAATTGACTTTTGGTTGACGTCTTTTACGGTTTTTTCATTTATTAGCCTAAAACGAATGGATAGTTAACTGCAACAAAATGTGTATAAAATTTATATTTACTTTAGTATTACTTCTAGTAGAATTGAATATTATTTCTATCATACCTTTTGCAATGTTTTTATTTGAACAACAAGAATAATTTTCATGTCTGTTTCTTGTTATCATTTCAATCTGTAGCTATTTGAAAATTTGGCATATGCTGTTTTCTACTTCATGTTCTTGAAAATGTTTTGTTGCAAATTTGGCGGTTAATATTCTCTCTATAAATAAAACTCATGCTATTTGGATTCATTAACTTTTAAAAATTGAATCTTACATTCAGTACATACCTTATTCTTTCATAACATATCCATTGAAAACTCCCCGGCCTGATACATACGTGGCGCTACTAGAATATACAATCCATATGTTTTTTAGTTAGTCCCAACCCCAAAAGATGCGTGTATAAATTTGACAGCTGTCGGATAATTAGTTTGTGAATTATAGTATTTTGAGTGAAGCAACTTTTGTTATTGTGAAAAAAAATGGATAAAAAGGAATTTCGCGTCTTGACTAAATATTGATTTTTGAAGGGAAAAAAACAGTTGAAGCCAAAACTTGGCTTGATGTCGAATTTCCGGCCACTGCCCCAGGAAAATCAACCATCAATGATTAGTATGCTAAGTTTAGACGTCGTGAAATCAGCACCGAAGACGGTGAAAGCAGTGGACGCCCAAAAGAGGTTGTTACCGAAGAAAAACATTAAAAAAATCCACAAAATGATTTTCAATAATCGTAAATTGAAACTTAATGAAATAGCAGACACTCTAAGGATATCAACTGAACGTGTACATTATATCATTCATGAATATTTGGGTATGAGAAAGCTCTGTGGAACGTGGGTGCCGCGCGAGCTCACTTTTGACCAAAAACAACGACGAGTTGATGATTCAGAGCAGCGTTTGAAGATGATTAAGCATGATAAACCCGAGTTTTTGCGTCGATATTTAGCAATGGATGAAACATAGCTCCATCATTTCACTCCGAAGTCTAGTCGATAGTCATCCAAGTGGACTGCACACGATAAACCCGCTTCAAAGCGTGGGAAAACGCCACAGTCGGCTGGCAAGGTTATGGCGTCTGTATTTTGAATTGACTACCTTGAAAAAGGAAGGACCATCAACAGCCACTATTACATAGCGTTATTGGACCGTCTAAAAGACGAAATCGCCGGAAAGTGGCCGCAGTTGAATAAAAAGAAAGTGCTACTTCACCAACACAATGCACCGTGTCACAAGTCAGTGAAAACGATGGCAAAAATCCATGAATTGGGCTTTAAATCGCTTCCTCATCCACCGTATTCTCCAGATTTGGCGCTAATCCGCACATTCAATTCTGTATATTGTATTCTAGTTCGATTTCCAGAAAAGACCACGAATGAATAGTTGTTCGCTAAATTTTTCTTGAACGATAACACATGGTCCTTGCATAACCCGAAAGCTCTTTCCGTGCATATGTATACTCACCATAATATTTAAACGTGATATTGTCACCCGAAGTATATTCTGACCAAAGTCGAGCGAAAAACCCAACATCAAGAAAACCTTATCCTATTAAGAATTTAATAAAAATGGCCGCATAACATTCATATAAAACTGCTGGGAATTGGATAAAACTCTTTTCGATATGAAACGCACGTCACAGATTCCGTGCGTATCTACCAGTAATTACACGTGGATGATATAAATAAATTATAAAAATTCGGAACACTGGGTTATTTATTTTTGGAAATTTGATTAATTAAATAGCAAATATATATACCACTCACAGCGGGAGTCTTAAAAATAGATAAAATCGTGCATAATATTATATCGATATTCGTTCTCGCGAGCATTCGAATAGAGAGCTACGGCAGCCCGTTCGTCCATTAATATTAATAAAGCAATAATATAATGTTATTTTTTCTGTCTTGTCAGTATTTTTAATTAGTTTCCAATTTGAAGCTGGAACCGTGGCTCTCCGATTTCTTGTATCCACCAAGAAGAAGGAATAATAAAGATTTATAATATGTTCGCAGTTTTGAACTTTACCGGCTTTTATAACATTTAATTAAAATTTATAGCCCTAGAATTAACGATTCATTGTTATGTAATATATGTGAGACTTTATTTTGTTTTATTTTTTCGGTCGATCATTTAAATATGTTTTTGTGGCAACGACGGAATCGACTAATAATATTTTTAGGTTCGGGGAATTGCAGTTGGATTTGCAATTTTTTTTGCATGTTAAGCGATAGTGCGTCCGAATGCACTCGACATGTTTACGCAGTTAGTTTTCATTGGTGCGGTACGTTACGATAGTCTATTTAAAGTTTTTTGTATATGCGTCATCAAGATGTTTTATGTATTGTCTGTCGCAATTTGTAAATTCGTTTTAGAATCAGATATTTTCTTTCTTATTTTATTCTAGTTAAAAAGAGATGAAATACTGTGTGATAAGTTCGAACTTGAAACCGAACTAGCCTGTCAAAGTCGCCCGGTTGTCAAACAAACGCAAAATTATTCAAAAAATTACAGCTATAGAATAAAGAAATTTAGAAGTGAAAGTTATATGGAAAAATCGGATCCCACCTTTAAGCTTTTCGGAATCCGCGTTACGCTGTCAAATGTAAATGAAAAATGCAACAGTTTTATGTGTGTTTCTCTCTCGTTCGGCCTCAGTATTAATAATTCTAACCTAAGCAGTTAACGGCCATTTTTAGGTGATATAATTTGTATTGTTTGTTTACGTCAAGTTTTTCGGTATGTGTTTTTATATATATTTGACAATTACTTTAGATTATTGCGTGTTTTTTAATTTATTAGTGTAATAAAAAGAAAACCTTAAGGGGATCTCTTATGATCTCCTATGTAGGTCCAGGAAAGTTTGTTTTCATTTTAAAGATGAAGACTATAGACCAAAATGTGGAAAGCCGTGGCTGAAGCAAGATGTAATTCCTACTAGTAATTTAAATAGTAAATATTTTGTTAAATAATAATGATTTATTGCATTGAAATAATTAAGCAATATTTATTGAGATTCTTTACCTTTACTACAAGACAAGGAACATCTGCCCCCAATGGCAATATTAAATCACATAAGTTTTTTGAGGCTTATAGATATATAGGAGATTCTTCTACCCCAACAAGACCCAGAAGTAAGTATAAAAAGAAACTTATGTTTATTACTATCGAATAAAGGTGCTAATTTGAAATGTATATGTTCATTTACAGATAACCCGGCCTGTTCCATCAGTTCGTTTCAGGTTGGATGAAAAACAAATGGCTTTATCCTTATTGAAATGCAGCGGCAGAGGATATATTATCGATCAGGTTATCGAAGATATTCTGCTTGCCTTTTAAAAGAACATTAATGCAGATACTGAATAAGGTTCTTTTTTGCTGCTGTAGTAGTAACCTCTAATTTTGGTCGATAGTTCTGAAACTTGACTGTATAGACCGAACTGCAGTTGTCATATTTCATAAAACGTACCTCAATTTAGGTAGGTTGTTAGTTTATTCGATTCTAAAAAATAATACAACAGAACCATTGATAGTTATATTATCTTATTTTAATGTTTGTTTTAGGTTTGTTTTAAATATTAGAGAGAATATAACATCAGTGGATTACGTGTTTTGAGTAGGGGTCAAGGAAAATTAATGTAATTGTAATATATCAATAACATATATTTAAATATATTTATTTTTTTATTTTCCCAGTAAAATTAAACGATTTTTTTTAAATTTCCCGCTAAAATGTTTTACTATACATTTTTAAATTTCTCGCTCTAATTTTTAAAATTCCCGCTAAACGTTCTTAAATATCCCGCCGTAACTAACGGTCATACGGCGCATGCGTAAGCGCCCTCACACTAGGATTCCAAGCGTAACTTGGAACCAATGTTAACATAGGAGATGCCCTTCTAAGTTTATTTATTCTATGATTACAATTAGGGATTATAAAGCGGCAAAGGTTCTTTTAAGGCTTCGTTTTAATGGTTTTCAAATCGCCGCGGTTTTTATTGAAAATAATTTTAGCGTATCGCAGCTGCCCGAAATAATAGTACGGACAAAGTCTCTAAAATACATCAAAAAATAAAAAACAATATAACTTTAAATTTACCAAAAGGAAACCGTCTTTATGCGAAACGGGTGATGAATCAAGGTCAGTTTGATGTTAGCTGTATCATAATTCAAATGTACGAAATATATAAAAACACTAACTTTCAGAGAAAGTAGTTAGTCTTGAAAGTAACCATAAAAAACTGAAAGATATGCTGTTATTTGGGGGATGTTGAATATCCCTTCATACATTGTTGGGTAATATAGGATTTAAGTGGTGTAAAGATAACCAACGAATGGGTTTAATGGAACTTATTAACAATTTACAATTAACAATTTCTTTATTTAGATGAGGTGTGGATATTCCAGAATGGTACATTGGGAATGGCAAGATGATAATAAATATAGCGTAAAGGCAACAAAAGTTGATAGAAAAAGGTAATCGTGGAAATAACTATTGATTAGGTTTTGTTAGTTAACATTTATTGCAGAAAAAGCATGAAATTATTACCGAAATAAAAAAAATTGGTTCCATGTATGTGGCAGACAAGTTACATTTTAATTTGTTTGTATATTTATTCAATTATTTACGCTCTATTATGTGTAACATCTCTTCTCTTTGATCCCATAGATTTTCAAGTAGGTCTAAATATATGCTGTCTCAATTGGCCATATCAACATGAAAAATCAACTTTTATGTAAAAAGTATAGTTCGGATTTGGCTGTTTGGAAGTTATTGTTATATTAAAATTTCCAAAACAAAAGATGTTTTTAATGTATCTTCATAATATACTCTTTTCTAATACTTTTGTTTTTTTATAATCTGTCTTTATGACCAGGTTATAACATTACCATCACCAAGTATAACAGTTGAATTTACATATTCAAGATTGAAACTTCTGTTAGTTGGACGTCTCATACATCAGCCGAAAGGCTACTTTGTTGGTTTTGGTGCTGCAGCCAAAAATATTTATCGCATAATCAAATATCAAAATAATATCATACATTTTCTTGTATTAGCAAGTAAAAATTTTTCATGTGTACAAAAATTTCATTTCTCGTTTAATATTTTTAAAATCTAACTGGATAAATCTCAAACATGTCAAAATAGGAAAAATATTCAAGAAATTTCATCATCCAGATGCAGGAAGAAAGAAGCTACAAAAGAAAAACAGTCAAGCTTCTCACATATCTATTTTATTCCAAGAACAAAACTATTTCAATACTGTAATAAAAACTAATAAAAATGATTATATTATTCTGATCTTAACTGAGTAATTAATTAGAGTTTTCCTAATACCAAGCAGAAAAGCTGTCGTTTTCATAATAAGTGAATGACGATATATGAAACACAGTGAAAAGTAACTTAAATACACAGTTCTAAAATTGATAAAGTCCCTCAAAATTATTTTTAAAAGAGAGCTCTAAAATTATTGGCAAATTGAAATTATATTCTGATGCTCTACAATTATTGTTAATTACATATTTTTTATTTTGTAAACCAGCAGATATAATGCATTCATCGAAGTTTTATGTCATTGTATTATAAGTCCAATTTCGTATATAATGTTACGGAAATGATTTAATTCTAAAAGGATTTAATCTTATATATTCAAATAAATACCTCCTCAATATTTGCATCCAAGAAACGAAAATAAAATTTTAACAAATTTTTTTAAGAAAATTTATACGTGACAAATGTTTTTAGATTCAAGTTCAAAGATTTTTATTTAGATCAATGCTTTAATTTACGTCATAATTAGCGTTGGGAACTATCGACTCAAAATAGTCGAAACAGTCGATAGTGGCAAAAAAGTCGAAACAGTCGATAGTCAAAAAAATAGCGACTGAAAGTAGTAATTACTAATTATAAAGATTTTCAATAACCATAACTACTAAATAAAATGTAAACATATACCTAATCATTGAAAAATCCAATCCATGATGAACCTAAAAATGATCGTACAATAACTACCAGACCCTTTTTAAATAAAAGTTTTATTTATTTTTGAACGGTAATATTTTTAAATTACTGTGAATATTATCATGTTCAACTTTTCTCCCGTGAGGCGATTTCTTCGATCGTTAATTGTTTGCCCAGATTTTGAAAAAAGTCGTTCCCAGGGGATAGATGTTGGGGTACAGAGGAATATTTTACGTGTAACTGGTATAATTCAGGTAGTTTCAATTTATGGGTTTGCCAAAAATCCAATGGGTTTTCTAAAAAAGTTTCGACAAACAAGAGGCTTGGACAAAAATCGTAAAAGTTTATCAAAAAACAATTACCTATTATACCAGTCCAAAGTATTACCTATTATGCTAGTAAAAAGTATCTTACTATTTATCATTTACAATTTAATTTGCCTTCGAAAACCGGCGTTTCAATATGCTGTTATATTAATTTACAATATATGGTTATTCACAAACAAACTACAAAAAAAAGCATCAACATATATTACATATAAATCTTTATAAGCATAAATTCGGCGCATTAATTTTAGGGTCGCGGCTAGGGCGGCAGGTCAGAGCGTTAAAAATCAGTCAAATGAACTATTAGAACCGAAAATAGTAACTAAAAGTAATCGACTGAAACAGTCGATAGTAAATAGTTATAAAATTAATCGGACCGAAAATAGCGACTGAAAACAGTTACTAGTAAAAATAGTCGAACCAAGAATAGCTACTGAAATAGTCGATAGTAAAAAGTAGTAAATTACTGAACAGTCGATAGCCGATTACAGTCGATTATTCCCAACACTAGTCATAATACAATTTTAATATTTATGCATGAATTTGTGAGGCTAGTGTGTTAACGATATTTGTACAAAACTCTGAATATAAGCGTCATGGAAATAAGCGATCATTATAGTAAACCGGCGCAATGATATCAGCGCTATTTTCTTTTCGATTTGTTTAAAACCAATAATAACTACTAAAATCTTTGACGTTATTTCTGAAGGTTGTCAAATAACCTCAACGCCAACGTGGCGAATAAACTCATTATTTTATTGTTTTTAATAGAAGATACATCACATATTCATGTTCGTGTACTTAGTATTCTCAATGTAATACTGATCTTATATGGTATCAAAAATTGGGTAAAAATATCACTGTTAAATTTTCGATATTTTGCCTTTGGCCTCATTCATTAGTTTTGGGAGACATAACAGATTTTCATAATATAAATTTTTAGATTGCTATTACTTTAAAAAAAAACACATTTTATTTAAACAATTTTTGATCAATATATAAAATCTCACTTGATAACTCTCTATTCTAAGGAAAACAATTTTTGATCTGCTCTTAATTGGTGCTGCAAATAGAATTTACATATTCAGGCTTCGCTATAAAGTTGTAAACAATCCATTTTATATCATAGACAAATATAGCATCATCTATATGCATTTAGATTTATTACGGTACTGAATATTTTTTAAAAATTTGATTTCCCTAATACAGAGGGTCCATAATAATTATAGGCTTCAAAAGCGTTCTTTCTTATATTAATTTCTTTATATTAATAATTGACACACAATTTTAAGTTGTTAATGTTAATTTTAAGTTATCACCGATTTCTCTGTCAACTATGGATCGAATCGGCTTGGGTGGGCGGTGGTAAGAGCGACAGGACGGTCCAAATACTGTTGTGATAGTCGCGGGTTCGAATCCTGTTGGGGAATGGTCGTAAATTTATGTTTGTGATTGCCTTAGGTAAGAGTGCAAAATCCGACAAGGGAAATGATCCCAGTTACGTAAGTAGCCAGGTTGGGTAAGACCGGATGTCTTCTGGGATGATTTCTAAGTTGGTCACTCACCAGTCGGTAGGCTTAACGTCGATGACCGTTGTTCGGAGCCCACTTTGAGCTGTACCGAGAACTGTACTGGAAATCGAGGCCCAAACAATACAAAAATAATCTAATTTGTTATTCGTACTGACTTGAAACTGGTCAGTTGGCAGTTAAAATAATACAGGATCAACGACAAGTAGATAGGTTATGTAAGGTTTTATGTTTATTTTTATTTAGTTATTATTACAACAATTATATTTATACAACGATTGCTTTATACAGATTTTATATTAAAGTGTTTTTTTTTGTGACAAAAATCTTTATTTCATTATTTTTTACTTTTTGGTGAGTTCCCTATTTATTTTTTGAAGTCGGTTCAATTTATTTAAAACATATTTTACGAATTATTTTAACAACTTTAAAACAGTGTTATTTAGCCACTACAACTGTTATTTTACCTTAATATTATAGACTCTAATCTATTAGTAATTCTAGAAAAATAATAATTTCGAAATATCATAACAATGTAATAAATTTTAATTGAAAAATTTAATTTTAAGGTCAGAATGGCGAGTTTGCAGTTGAATGCAATAACTAAAACATTTACTGATATAAATGTCAGTTACAGTACAGAGTAATAAATTTATCAAATGTCATGTATATTAACTGACTAATTATAAAATTAATGCAAAAGACATAATCTTTATGTCGATTTTATGAACATTATCTAGCCTGTAGTCGAACTTTTATTGCCACAGAACTTAACTGTTTCGTTGATTAATTAGAAAAAGGACCTCAGCGATAATTTAACGTTCTACTACAATAAAAAAATATCTTTGGATCGCTCTTCGTTCGTAAGAGGTGAATTTCCTTGAAACAGTCTTATCTGATGCGACCTGCTCGATTTGCTAGTGTCTAGAATAAAAACAAACGAATCATTAACATGGTATTCGATCCGAAATTTATATCATATCTCGTTATAATCTTTTTGTGTTTGATTGCAATGATTCAGTTTTTACTACAGGAAGTGCTATTTTATAATACAAATTTTATTCTTAATAATTTTATACAAAATTTTACAAGCAGCGTAAAACTTTATTATTTTTACAATAAACAAACATTAATTATAAGAAACATTCTATGCACATTAAGTTTATTCCTGTAGACTTTTATCCTCTTTATTCGGTAAACTTCGTACGGCTTCAATCGATAAAAAAAGGACCTAATAATCCGTAATTAATAAAAAAAAATGATCGGTATGAATGAATTTTTATTATTATTTTCGATTAATTACACATGATGTTTCATTCTTAAAAAACAGACTTTTCTTGAAATACTGGCTATCCATAAGGTTTCAGTTATATATTTACAGACACAGACAGTTATGAGATAGTTTGTTAATTAATTTAAAGCTTTCTGATGAACTATATTTTTTGATTTGTTTTGTGGTGCGTAAATAAACAAAGATGACGGTTTTCCGACGCACCAACACGCGACGTATAATTGTGAAAGGATGAGCGAAACCGGGAAACTCCAAGTTGATTCCGCAAACTTCCAACGACTGGCCTCGAGATTTATTTATGGTCATCGCAAAGGCCAGACGTATTGGAAATTGTAAACGTTTAAAATCGAATGGTAAATCCGTTGAAACCATCGGTCTACGCGGGATCAAGACATTCTCTCCTTTGTATCTTCCCTTTATGATTGTTGCCTCAATGAAGTTATTCATCATCTTTTTCACAGCCAGTTCTGTTCCATCGTACAGTCGAGGTTGATTGTCACGCAGCATGATGACAACTGACCCTGCTTTTAACTGCAAATTGTGAGGTAGTGTCGACCGATTTGAAGGAAACCAACTGTCCCGAAAGAAAATTGTGAATGGTTGCATTGAGATCCTTGACAATCTCGAATCCTCGACTATTTTCCTCCTGACCATTTTCTAAATGGACTACTAAATGGACTACTGTAGGATGTCTTTCATGGATCGCATATGAAGAGATACGCCAAATTGGTTCGTTGCTACTTACATGGCGACCCGTCTGGTAATTATAATGAAGACGCTACATTTTAATTAGTCTTAGCTACATTGCAAAATTGATGTACATAAATATTGTGATTTTTATATCTTTTTTCTAAGAAACTAGGTCCTAGCTACTCTCAGAAATTGTATTTCATCCAAGTTTTTGGCAATTTCACCATACATTTGGAAACAATATTTTGCTGTCAGAGTCATATGGCATCCATAATATCGTACACTCGAGAAACAGCTTAATATAATTTCCGAATTTTTAAACCTACGAATTGGGGAGCTGCCTATCCCAGAATATATCAAATCTCAACCCACCTAACGTGATTCGATCTTTATCGATATTCATTGCCAGATTTTACGCTTTTCTTCTTTTTTCTCCTGCCTATAAGACAATTATAGACATTTCAATCGCACATACATTAAATACGAACCAGTAACTATTTGTGCAATACGACGCTTGTACCATCTATTTGACTACTACCGAGTTGACTAGTTGAACCTTCTAGTTAAGATAAAGTGTTTAAGAAAGTTTCCCTTACTTCAGTGTTTAGTTGGTTGTTGACAAGTGCTACAAAAAATCACAAGGTCAATCACAAGTCTGAATAACTATTATCTTAAACAATAAAAACAAAATGACTTGAAATGTTTTTATTTTATCAATGTTGTTTTAAATGATTTTTTTCACTTTGATTGAAAGGAATTGGTACAAAATAATCCTCATCAAAATATTTTTCAACATTGTCTACTTATTTTTCCCATCTCTCTTCATTTTTTCCATCGACTTGAACAAATAGTATTCGGAAGGCGTTAGGCCTGATGCGTACTCTATGGGCACCAAAATATCATCGGAACAGTGTATCCTTCACAACTTTTGCAATGCCTTGCTGATCCAGCTCTAGATCAAGCAGAATATCTGCAATATTCCGGTTCAGTGTGCAATGAAACTTACAAATCCTTTCCATTTCAAATAAATACCGGAAAACTGCTGAATCAGCAGTTGCAATATTCCTCTTTAAGAATTTGACCTAAGTTTTTGTGTCTTCAAACTATTTTTTGCCATTGACATCAAAATCGACAGCCTTAAATAATTGCAATGAAAACCTATAATGGACATATGAAGAAGTAGCATCAGCTTAATTTTCTAAAATGTATAAAAATTTGGCAGTATATTTTTTAAATAAATCACCAAAAGTAATAAATATTGAAAATTTAATTTCGATTATTTAATTATTACTTGAATTATATTTTACACTAAATATATCATTGGTTAATTATTTTATTTCTTTTTGATTAGTGTTATTAATAAATTCATTATTTAATGAATATACTGCTTTGATAAAAATCGTTTTCTACGAAAACATTTTCTGAAATGTCAAAAGTGTACAGAACTAACAGTGCGATCTGATATTCTCCTCATAATGCTACTAGGAGAACTCTTTTTTTTTATCTATGTACTTATCAGAGGGATGCAGCTATAGATTTACTTAGAGGGGGTGAAAAAGGCATATAGGGTAAGCACAGCTGCTGTCTCTTAATATTTTAAAATAACTAAACTAAATTTTTTGATTAAATATAATGCTCTACAAACTTATTGAACAATGTAGCATAGATAGCCATTATATAATATCGTGCAAATATACATACATTGTGCATTTTATTATAAATTGCCTTATGTAACTACATTAGAGAAGTTTTTAAAACTTAATTTAGTTAGGCAGCTATCGATTTATGTAACGCGAGGTTTATAAACCCGAAAGACCTTGACAGTGGCTCCCATCGGATTTCCATTTAAATTACAATTATTTGCGTAGAACAAATTAGTTATGCGTTTAAATGTTAAAAATATTTTATTTAATATATATTTTTATTGTGGAAATGTTAAATTATATTTTGCAACATACGCGTTTTAGTACTGACATCAATAGTAAATAAAACTCTCACTTACTTACTTACTGTCAATTAAATTAAATACTATTTGAGTTCAGATTGTAACAAAAGGGCGAAGATAATGGTTTAAGAATAAATATGTCTTCGCCAATTTCAAATGTTGGACACTGCGTGACAACATTCGTATCCAAAAACGATATTATTTTAACATTTTGGTTAAAGGGGACTTTCAAAATAAATATCCAAGCATTTTAGAAAACAGATTCAAGTTTGGTCAAGCTGCAAAGCTCGTTTGCTGCTTTTCTGCGTGTGGTGTACAGTTTATTTCTGTCTCTCTGTAAAATTCTCAAATTAGTTCACACTCCAAATAGTATAATTATTATTAAAAAGTACATTTTTGTCTTGAAATTGATAAATATTATCTCGTTGACCTTCTAAGGTGTTTTTTTGTTGTGGAACGATGGAGGAAGATCAGTATAACGTCCTCTTACGTTCAATCTCTATTTTTATAGAAAAAATGATTTTAGTCTATGTACTTTCTGAGTTCTGTTTCAAATTAAGCCAGTTCATGATCAATATTTCATTTTCATGAACATCCTCCTTTAGTCAGCGCTCGATGAGAGATTTTTGTTTGTAACCAATAAATTTTTGCTGCTGTTGGTTCCGTAGGGTTTTGTTTACCAAGTCTTGTGTGCTGGCGTTCTTGCTTCTTCTTCAGATAGTTGATATGATCTTAATCTATGGACTTCAAGTCAATATGTAATAATATATTGGCCGCTTGTATGTATTTTCATTATTAGTATATGTTGGTGAAATAACCCAAATTGCCAGTTAAATTCGATGGTTTTTATATTTCTCTATATAAAATATTTTTAACAAAAAATTGATCCGACTTAAAAAAATAAATAAGGAACTCACTAAAAATAAAAAAATAACCAAACTTATATAAAAACAAAACATTTTAAAGTAAAATATGAACATAATAATCGTTGTAATAACTAAATAAAAATATACAAAATCCTTATTTAACCTACCAACTACACGTATTTTATTTTCTACTATATACACATAACTTAGCTTAAAACTAACCTAAACCAACTATTTACAATATTTTTTTATATATATTTTAAAGTCTCCT
The DNA here is from genome assembly GCF_030347505.1 of Rhynchophorus ferrugineus. Lineage (NCBI taxonomy): Eukaryota > Metazoa > Arthropoda > Insecta > Coleoptera > Curculionidae > Rhynchophorus > Rhynchophorus ferrugineus. Next base: position 23,606,468 of record NW_027472581.1, on the reverse strand, counting down.
TTTACCAACTATGGGTTTATCTGGACTGGGCCTAAAGTTTAACGTGGACTCCGAACCACGATCCTCAGCATTAAGCCTACCGACTGGCGAGTGAGCAACTTTAGAAATCATCCCAGAAGACATCCGGTCTTACCCAGCCTCGTTACTGGCGCGACTAGGATTATTTTCCTTGTCGGATTTTAAACTCTTGCCTAGAAAATTCACACATTTTAAACAATCACAAACATAAATTTACGACCGCAGGATTCGAACCCGCGGCTATCGCAACAGTAGGAGGACCGTCCCATCGCCTCTACCACTGCGCCACCAAACCGGCTATTTATAATATTATTTTAGCTATTACCTACTGATAACTTTGAAGTTGGTGCCGTGCCGATTTTCCGTCACATTAACTCAGCTATATCATTTTACACAATTTCTGATTATTTTAGATAAAAAAATATGTAAAATTTTTGTATGTGCCTTTGAAATTTGAGCGTTTCCCTCAATTGAGAAAAGAGGCCAACTGCCATTTTATAGAAGGATTGGTCACCTCAAAACGATGGATTAGTCCAGGAAAGCTATCCACATCGACACCGAAGCAGAATATTCGTGGCCACAAAGTATTGTTGTGCTTATGATGATATTATGAGCTGGATAAAACCGAATAAAACTGTTATTGCAGATATATAAGGACGTCAATTCTGCATATTGTATACAAATTACAAAGAGCAGCAATAGCGAATAAAAGACACAAATTCTCAAATTTGTACTACGATGTTCGCCTACACGTTGCAAAGTTGTGACGAAGCAAATATGTTCAATCGGTAGTTCTACCGTACACAGCGTACTAGCCAGAGTTAGTACCTCTTATTTACGACTTATTCAGATCGATATAGCATGGCTTGGATGGCGTACATTTTTGAAAAGCTGAAGAATTGCGGAAATGTTTGTTCGATTATTGTCATACTTTCGATGTCATATCGATACGAGAATTTTCACGAATTGAACAGCTTCAGTTCAAGAAATTCGAATACTAATACTTTCCCTAAATTGGAAATTTGAGTTACGGCAAGGGAAAAAGCGACTCAAATGAATGCTGTGTAAATGAATGCTGATATCAATCCCAATGTTATAACCGACACTATAGAAGTCGTATATGCCTTCAGTAAGATAACTTATTAAACATAAATGATTTCCTTAAGAAACATTTTGCTTTTATCAATAATATCCTGATTCGATCAATCAATTGGGTTACTCAATTAAATTCATCATAACTAAGTCCATAGAATACACACATGTGTACTAACATAATTTTTTTAAAGGGCAATATCCCCAGCTCAATTAACCGCAATATTATAAGATATATTTCCATGAACTGATGACATCTACGGTCCTCTTAATTTAAGTTTTTTTTTGTTAATAAAAAAACTCCGAGATTATAGGTGATTCATCTCCAGACAATAAAATATTTGATTTGTTAATTTGATCGAATAAATTCGTATGCCAATCCTATTGTGATTCACGCTTAATCCTTATTAACGATCTAATAAATTTTTATATTTCCCCGATAAGTTCGCAAATCCTACAAACGCCATTATGTGGTAGACGAAAATCATCGTTTCATTGTTTATCTATAAATATTGTTGACAAAACTTTATAACTAAGCCTTCGTGATTTAAATAAACAGTTAGAATGGACTAGTATGATAGATGTTCGATCATTATAAAGTAATTAGCATATTATATAATTTTTAGGAAATATTTTAACATAAAATCTTGATTAAGTTGTTTCAAAATAAATGGCGAAGGATAATTTTAAGAGTCAAATTTAATAGAACTAGCGAAAAAAAAAAACAAAATCAATTTAAGTACTAAACATAGATGATAATAACCTGCATGTTTAAAAGGATAAATATTATTATCACAACATTGCTATAGCAAACACATAAAAATCACATATCAACAGATATTTTCTGAAATGTAGCACTGGCATCATTTATTTATCTGTATTTTATTTTTCCGATGGGATTATCGTCAGATTTTCGTCCGCATGAAATGCAAATGTTGTCAAAGTTTAGTCGAGAAAAAAATTACAGAACATGATTGGGTTTATTATATTATGATGATTTTTTCCCAATTTTTTTATCGATAAAAAATAATACATGTAATATTAAATTGTAAAATATTTTTATTATTTTAAAAATTTATTTTTTATTTTTTTAATTAAATACATCTTACATTAAATATGCTTAGTGCAATCTTAATTTACAAATTAATTTATTACTACTGTTCTGTTTTACTTGCATTAATACACAAGCAAGGCGAGTACGGGATTAATACAATATGTGTGTATTTCCCAAATTAAAATAAAACTAATCTACTTAAGCTAAAGTTATAAATACACTGAGACATTAAACATGTTCGTGTGGTTTGGCTCCCTTTAATCTTCTGATTTCCTGTGTGTTGTCCAGTAGCTGCATTGCTTCACGTTGATGTGATTTAGCGACATTATTTCATGTTTTAAGACGAAATCTTGAATCACTTCGTGATTCCATTTGATTTCGAGGTCATCGTTGGTTACGTAGCGATAAGCATTGGTAATTAATCGTAGAACTTTGTTTAGGGTGCCTTGGGTTACTAATTGATTTGATGTTTTAGTGCAACCTTCTTTTTAACCAACCTTTTTTTTAACTAAAGTTTATTGAACAAAGTATTCTTAATTTGGGATTCGAACTTTAATGATCAACATTAAGCCTGCTTACTACCGTGAAGGCGCTTTATTTTGGGGTATGGGAAGCTTTGGCGGCTTGAAGAACCGCTTTTGGGGGAATAGTCTTCGGGGTTACCTGATTGGGAACGCTTCTGACATGGATATGATGCGGGAATTGTTGGAGAGAGCTGAGGTTGCATGGAATTTCTTGTATAAGGAGAAAGCGAACCGTCTTACTTCTGGTGTGTCAGTTTCCTGATGAATTTGGGTATCTCTGAGAAACCATGGCGCGTTCAGAGTTTGCCTGAGAAGTTTATATTGTTTGTTTGTAAGATGAGGCCGAGATATGTGGCTTTTTGCTGCCACGGGATTGAGACGTTTTCCAGTCTCAGCTGGTAGGCGCAGATGTCTCTCTGATTGTGAAAGATTATGGCCTGGGTTTTTTGGAGGTTGATTTGTAACCTCCAGAAATTTAACCATTGGACTGTGGCATTTAATTGGATTTGAATTTTTCTCTGAGCGGCATCTACAGAACGGGAACCGATGAAGAAAGCTGCGTCATCCGTGTATTGGGCGGTTTCCACATCTTTCTTCATTGGGATGTCTGACATGAAGAGGTTGAATAATGCTGGGGTTAATGGGGAATCTTGGGTGACTCCTGCTTTGACTGATTTAGGACTAGAGAGTGTATTACCGATCTTTACTTGAAAGAATCTATCCGACAAAAGGGAACGTAGTAAAATTATCAGGTCTTCGGGTACCTGCTTCGATGGCTTTGTGTATTAGGCCGTCGTGCCAAACTTTGTCAAACGCTTTTGTTGGGTCTAAAAAGACCGCGCAGAGCTTGTGCTTTTTCTTCATGGCGAAGTGAATGTCTGCGGTCAATCTAGTGGTCTGATGTGCACATGAATGTTATATAATATACCCATGTATTTTTCAAGGCTTTATATATATAGGCAAGGATGTAACGTCACGAGAACAAGAGTTAATGCACGTCACGAGAGACTTGCAAGTCAGTATACTTAATATTAGTGTTGGGAATTATCGACTGAAATTGACAATCGAAGGTTTAGTAATTGACTATCGGCTGTTTCAGTCGCTATTTTTGGTTCGACTGGTTTTACTACTTTTTACCAGTGACTGATTCAGTAGACTGTTTTCAGTCGCTATTTTCGTTCCGACTGATTTTGTTACTATTTACTATTGACTCTTTCAGTCGTACTTTTGGCTCTGTCGTCTTAACCGCGAACTTAACAAAAATGTACCTAATTTCTGCTTACATAGATTTATATGTAATATATGTAGCTTTATGATTTTTTAGTAGTTTGCTTGTAAGTAACAATATATTGTATATTAATATTATATTTTTTTGTGACGATATTTCTCAAGATTGTTAATCTAATGGAGTAAAAACATTAAAATTGTATATAATTGGCAATAATAGGTAATATTTCGATTACTCTCTCGATTTTTGTTAAAACATATTTCCGTTCAATAATAAATAAATTATTTATATCACTTCATTCAGATTATTTTTAATTATATCATGAAATAGTTTTTTTATGATTAGGTATATGTTTAATTCTTATATAATATTTATGGTTATTGTACATGTTTAGCTTTTAGTTTTTGTTTAAGTTCTATTATATTGTCTATATTTATTAAGCTATAATATTTAAAAATATCAATTAACATATATTAAAGTAAGATAAAACATTTGTGAGGTATTATTCCATTCTATAGAAAATTTCCATTCCTTTTTACACAGCCAGAGAACATTTAAATATAAAAATAATTTCTACTTCGTTTAAAATTAAATTATAAATTGCATGTTATGTATTATTATTATAATAGTATTCAGTAATAATTTTTTCCTTTTCTTTTTTAAAGTTAGTTCGTGAAGGAATTTTTACATCTCCGTCTCGCTTATACTACCGTTGGATAATATAACCACATATAAAATTAACTGCCCCAGTAATTATCTCCGTCCTTTCCTATCTCACAATTTATACAGGAATGTGTTCGTACATCTTTGTCTGACATTACGAATCTAAAAAAAAGTCGAACCGTGCATTTGACTCAAAATAGTAGCGTTGGGAAGTATCGACTGAAAACAGTCGAAACAGTCGATAGTCGCCAAAGAGTCGAAACAGTCGATAGTCAAAAAAATAGCGACTGAAAATAGTAATTACTATCTTCAGGCAAATGTACGTTTCGACTGTTTTCTGTCATTCGTAATGTCAGACGAAAATGTACGAATTCTTGTCTGTATAAAATGTGAGATAGGAAAGGACGGAGATAAATGCTTGGAGCAGTTAATTTTAAATGTCTTTATATTCTCCAATGGTAGTATAAGCGAGACAGAGAGGTATATATATTCATTCACCTGATAACTTTAAAAAAGAAAAGGAAAAAAAATACTAATTTCTATTATCATGTAATAAATAATATAATTGTAAAGGAATTAGGATTACTTTTATACTGAATCTTCTGTGGATGTATAAAAATGAATGGAATAATAACATCACAAATATTTTATCCTGTTTTAATATATTAATTGCTATTTTTAAATAACATAGCATAATAAATATAAATCGTACAATACAACTTAAATAAAACCTAAAAACTAAAGATTTTCAATAACCAATAACTACTAAATAAAATGTAAACATATACCTAATCATTGAAAAATCTAATCCATGATGAACCTAAAAATGATCGTACAATATCTACCAGACCCTTTTTAAATAAAAGTTTTATTTATTTTTGAACGGAAATATTTTTGAATTACTGTGAATATCATCATGTTCAACCTTTCTCCCGTAAGGCGATTTCTTCAATCGTTAATTATTTGCCCAGATTTTGAAAAAACTCGTTCCCAGGGGACATATGTTGCGGGTATAGAGGAATATTTTACGTGTAACTGATATAATTCAGGTAGTTTCATTTTATGGGTTTGCCAAAAATCCAATGGGTTTTCTAAACGCCCAAGAAATGGAATTTCCAAATACTGCTAAATCTGTAAAGTTGCTGCAGTACTTGGAGTAATTATTTCTTTCATTCTAGCCATTTTTTTTTTATAAACATATCTCCAGATATCAATACATTCTTGGTCAGTAGTTTTGTCTTAAATTTTGAGTTGTGGATCTATATTTGTATTTTTTGAAGATAGAATGGAAGATAACTCTTTTGTAATAACTTTTTGTATCGCCTCAGCATTATTTGCAATACCAAATCCTGCTTTTTAAATCTAAGTTCTAAAAATGCGAATTTCCCGCATATCATATTAATTTCTCAAATTGCCAGTCTTTTATTGATGACATCTAATATACAATTTTGTCATTTTTTCCCCATTCACTTGTTAAAATCCTGGATTTGATGGAATGTTGCAGTCCTCTTATTAACAGTATAATTAAAGACATCGTTGGGATATCTTTCACTAAATAACTTGGTGGTTATTATTTGCTAATGGGCCTTAAAAGTTGAACACATTCTGTTAAGATAGTCCATTCGTTAACAAATAAAAACTGTGGTGCTCTTCTTAATAGCCAACAAAATAAATTGTTGAATATTAAAATTTTCAAATTATAAGAGATATATTAAAGAGTTTTCCTATCAGAAAATGTATTTATTACAAATATTTAATATACTTTATTCACCTCTTTACGGTTAATATTATTAAAAGAAATTTAACAACTGCAACTGTAAAAAATTCTTCAAATCTTTTGGATCTATGCAATTTTTGAAACCTTTGGAATCTAATTTTAGTTTTCAAGATTTTAGGAAAAGGGTGTCGACAAACAAGAGGTTTGGACAACAATCGTGAAAATTTATTAAAAAAGTATTTCCTTTAATTATTCTATCTATTTAAGTATTTTCTGTTATAAAAATAAAATATAAAAATAAATTCGGCGCATTACTTTCAAAGTTGCGGCTCGGACGGAAGACCAGAACGTTAAAAATCAGTCGAAAGAACTAGTAGAACCGAAAATAGTAACTGAAAGTAAACGACTGAAACAGTCGATAGTAAATAGTAATAAAATCAGTCGGACCGAAAATAGCGACTGGAAACAGTTACTAGTAAAAACAGTCGAACCAAAAATAGCGACTGAAATAGTCGATAGTAAAAAGTAGTCAACTACTGAACAGTCGATAGTCGATTTCAGTCGATTGTTCCCAGCACTAGAAAATAGTAATTACCATTTTCAGTAGCTAGTTGTTTGTCTATCGACTGTTTCGACTGTTTTGCGACTATCGACTGTTTCCATGGTTTTCAGTCGATAATTCCCAACGCTACTTAATATCTAATAAATTTGAGGCTTATTTTAATTAGTAGGTCCAGATAAGTCCTAATTAGTTAAAATGGGACACGGTAATACGATCATCCATTAATTCCTTTTGAATATTTTACAATATTTAACACAGTTATAAGAACATTATCATTATCGGTAGTTTTAATTTTATTAGCAACTATTACATTATCCAATTATATATATTAATAAAAGGGAATTAATGATCCAATTATGTTCAACTTTTATTTGTGTTAAAACTGACTCCAGATTAAACATCTCAAACAAAAATGTATTTAACTTAATTGTAATCTAATTAACTTAATCGTGATATGTTAAACATGAAGAGAACAAATCAACATTGACATTGACCTTTCCAAACATGGCCACAAAATCTCGTTACTCGCCTAAATATTTTGTGTTAACCTAATAATTAAATCAAACCCTGATAAAACTATTAAAATAATTTGAAGCAAATTCCTTGATAATTTAATGATTTGATATGATTTTTTTGGTAAGTTTCCAAATTAAGAAGAAACAGTCTATGTTTTAATTTATTTTAAATTAATATGCTTATCCTCATTAATGCGTTCATCGAAATTCGCGAGGAGTTGTAGCAGCGAATTTTACGAGCAATTTATTTCCAGTTTTTTGTCAAGAAATAATTATGTTGTGATTTATTATGTCTAACAGAACTAATATTATATTCGAAATTCGAAATAATTGTGTCGATCGCACATAAACTATTTTGTAGGTGTTGATATTTGAATCTTAACTATTTTCAGATGTAAATAGATAGACGAATTTTCATATTAATTTCAAGATATGATATTCTAACGCAGAGTAGACGTCTGATTTAACGGAATTTATCAAGAGCTCGAGTTTAATAACCCAGAAATGTATATTGTATATATGTATATTTAACGTGGCTTCAGTGATAAGATCATCTTAGCTTTATACACACAGGTGCAATTTGTATACTTTATATGCCTGCGTTTTACTATTAGAGTGTTACGAAATGGCCCATTTAAGTTCTAGATATACCCAAAGTAAACATTATTTATTTATATGAGGGTGTTATTGTTTCTTATATGAATTCTTAAATGTATTACGGTAACCAAGATTTTTAAGAAGGAAGGGAACATTAAATATCTTTTAATTTATATGGAAAATATATTGTTTCAAATGAGAAGCGTCAACACTTCTTGGAACGACTGTTGGCACACTACATCCAACCTAATTCTGTTTTATTATAAATGTAGGACTTAATTCAGTTCGATCATCGCACATCAATATGGAACAACCATGTCGGCATCAGTCATGTTATTTAATACCTCCTTTCTGAGGAAACAATTAAAATGATGTACGTGGTTGTTGACCCGTCTTAACAGCTTACAATTATATTAAAATTATTTGAGATGGGATATTTATTCACAAATTTGCGTTAACAATCTTCTGAACTGTCCTTACGCGGCCATACTTTAATTTCCACTACCTATATGGTTTCTGAAGTTTTAGTGATTTCGAAAATACCAATAATCTACATATGAGTAAATAAGCTGCTTCAAGTTTCAGTAGACAATTCGCAGCCAATTCAGTCTGGCTTTGGTCGAATCACACACTGACTGAAATGAGATACTTGTGTTAGGAATATACTGACTAGGTATATAGTTTGTAGTTAGAGGATTTTGAGTAACTTAAATCCATCTTTGGAGTTCCTAGAGCCTGAACTGTGATGTGTATTACTTTGCTAAGCAACGATTAGGAATGCTTCGAGGAACCGCTGAATTATCTCTATCTTACATCCACTTGTCACTTTTTCAGGATAATTGAATACAACGTGCGGCAAAAGGCCCGCTACCATTTTGATTGCCTATAACTCTTCTCAAAGAAACAATAATTTTGGTTTTCATAAAAAATTTATTTGGTCTTTATATATATTTTTTCGTTATGATTGAAAAATTATATCGGCTAGATGGTGACTGCGATTCGCTTTATCATGACATCATGACATTATTGTCTTTAAGATTTTGAATCGTTTGGGGCTTATTCACATAAACTTTTGATTTTAAAAAAGCCCATAAGAAAAAGTCTGGTGCCGTTAAATCCGGAGATTTGGCTGTCCATGTTCAATTCCCACTTCGTGAAATTAGTCTTCGTGGAAATAGGTGATTCAATAATAGATTTGTTGAACCAGCTGTGTGTGCTGTGGCCCCATCTTGCTTTAACCACATGTCTTCTAGTCCTTGGTCTTCTATTTCAGAAACAAGAAAATTTCGTATCATGTCTTGGTACCGTACAGCAATAACAATAACAGTATCACCTTAGTCATTTTCAAAAAAATAAAGACTAAAGATGTTTCCAGCATGAATATCACACCATACATTATATGCCATATATTCTGTGTTCCCCAAAACCGACGGTTCTGTTTACTGACGTGATACTGAGAAGGAAATTGGCTTCATCGCTCATTATTAATTTAGACGAAAAATCTTCAATTTCACCAGACAGCCTTAGGATTGCATTACTGTACTCAACTGGTTGATCAGGATCTCTTGGTAGACATTTTTGAAGTAATTGAATTTAGTACGGGAATACTTTCAAATCAGTTTTCAAAATTCGCCTTAAACTGCGTGCAGAAATGTGTAACTGGGAAACATGGTTCGAAATGATGTTTCTGGAGATTTCCACACCATCGCGCACCAGCGCCACATTTTCAGCGTTACGAGATGGAAACATTTTTGAGGTCTTTTGTATTTTTAAAAAGATTGTGCATAATAATTTAGACCAAAGGTCTATTTACACCAAATGAATTTCAGTGATTACAAGTTAATAAAGAACGGACGGAGATGGAAAGGACTGAATGGATGGATTACTGGACCAGTTCAAAAGCCGCATGCGGAATATTTATCAGATTTGCGACCATTACACTGCTACTTGTTTTAATCAATAGAGTTTGTGTTAATTGATAAGTAATTCAAAACGCTGTGTTAACAGATATCTTTGGCTTTGATTAACATTAATAAAGCCTGCGCTGATAAGTTGATTTCACCAAATAAAACGTAGAAGTCTTGAATAATCGTGAGTTAGGTTCAACTTTTCGTTAAAATACTTAAAGATACTGTGAACTATCAATAATACTGTAAAGGACAGATACTTATTAACAAACAGGCACTGTTTGTTAAAAATTCAATTGAAAAATATATATATTATATTGTAAGAAACAATGTTCATCGCTAGCTGATTAGAGTTAAATTATTTTGAAAGTATTATTTTACCAAACAATAATTCCCAGACAAGCAGTGTGCTATTGATCATATGAAGGGGTCGTTAAGGTCAGTTTAAAATAATGTCGCTGTGCTGGAGCAGAAATTTTATTTTAGTTCGTCCAAATATTTGTACTGGTTTTGAACCATGTTGTGCCCATAATAATATTGATTTTGACTCATTCATTAATTGCTGGTTATAAATCGATACAAACAAATTTTCCTTTTTGTTTTTGGTACAGATGATTGCCAAATAAGACGTCAGCTTTCAAGATCCCTGCTTTAATTGGAAAGGTACTTATTATCCTTCCTTGTTTATAATTGAAGATTTTTAAAATTTGACTTTGTGTAAATAATTCTCAATAGTAAACTACAATGACTTATGATATCCGTCATTTTAAAATATAGATGTAAACTCTCGGTAAAGACACAAACAAAGTAAACTGTAGGGGACATTTATTGGGGTATATATTGTTGGCGGAAACAACAAAATATTTAACATTTAATTTAAGAAACAAGTCCAAAAATAGAAATACTAGAATGATATACATATTTCTATTTATAACATAATAACACCAATAGCACAAAGACAGTTTGTAGTTTATAAACGATGTATTGTCGTTTTTGCATTAGTAATTTATTCTATGAATATTTCAACAAGGCTCTGTTATTTTCATCTAAACCAATGTAAGCATATATAAATCCAAGAAAAACTTGCTAATGGTTAAGCATTTTCATGATAATAAGGGATTAAATTGTTTTCAGAACTAATATAATGGCCAGTATTTAAATTTGTTATCTTTAGTTATTATTAATAGGAATTATTTTTAAATCCTTTCACTAATTGTGGATTAATATTTTTTATTTTAAATTTTTTTTAGTGTTAATTCTGACACTAACTATTCTTCAAAAAATTCTTACCATTCAAAACAGATAGTATGCCAGAGAAGTTATATCCATAGTAAGATAGTAATTACTATTAAAAATAAAGCCTTACATAAAAGAAATATGATTTTACATTATTAAGCAACTTTTTTTTTATCGAAAATCTAATTATGCTTTTATTACCACATATATTATACACAAATCGTATTTTCGAGTGCAAATTTTGTACAGGAAGCATCAACGCAATATTATTATTTAAAAATCATAACCGAATAATAAAATATAATTTTAATATATAAATTATAATATACATGTGATATAATATATAATATAATTTTATTATATAAATTATAATATACATGTGATTGACATGAAATTTTGACACGGCGGTGTAATATAGTTAATAGCAATTAGTTGGTCCGAATAAAGGCGTATGTTAAACTTTAACACCAACAAACCAAACACCAAATAGCACTTAAAGAATGAACTTATTATATATACAAATTATATAAAAAATGGAATTCAGGTAAATTTATATAAGATAAAACAAGATGTGGAATTCCATGCATAAGCATTTAGTGCATAATTAAATCTGGTTGACTTACCTACGAGGGGGAATCAAATATAAACGATAATTTTTCTATTTAGCGCTTAGCACGTAATTCCGATCCATATAATTCGATGTTCGAGTATTTTTTGGTTAATGAGGAGAGGAGAAACTGGTGTAGGTAGCACCTGTGTCCGGTTTTGGTCACAGTAGAGCCTTGATTGTGCGGGAGGTACAATCGTCTGTTGCACGCTTTATTTTGCATTTTGTCACTTGTGCTGAGATGTGGGTTCATAGTTACAGTCTCCAATCAAAAATGGCGAGTAAGGAGTGGTGAAAAAGGGGTGAAGCCTGCCCAGTAAAAGTCGATCTTGACCATATTGATTCTACATTTAGATAGAGTCTACGTAAACCTGAGGAAAATCTAATTTTCATGAGGTGCCAAATGGCTTTACTTGGAAACTCGATCTCTAAATACTTAAATATATCCATTATCATTAAAATACATTAAAATGTACTGAAATTCAAGAAAACTACCGTACCGGAAAGTAAAATATTTTCGAAATATATAATACGTGTTTCTTGTGCTTGATTTTCAATTATACAATAATTTTCCGAGAAATGGGATTAATACCTCAAAAGATCAAAAATTTGAAAGAATCTATAACAAATTTTAACTTATATAAAATTTTATATAAGGAAAATTACAGTTGAATTTGTCATAATGATATTTTTAAACCAATTGTTCAATAATCTTCAGGATCGGATGGATGAAAATATCTCATAGTTTAAAAGGACAAACATCATAACATCATTTCATAACAAATAAACATCAAGAATAAATATGCTTCAATGTATCATTTCATATTATAACGATCTTTTTTCATGAAACTCATTCCGTTCACCATTACGTTAATCAGCTATTACATTGAAGCATACAATTAGAATTAGAATTATAGTCATATATATGCTATATATAATATTAAGAAGTTTGACACAAACACTAAATAAAAGAAGAAAGTCGTCCGCGCATAAAATATTTTTCTCATATATTTGTAGCAATACCTAAGACCATTTTTAAAAATACATAATAAAATTAACGAAGAATTATTATTTCCGTTTATGTATCTATAGGAGACATGGATTTTTAAAATAAAACATTGGGACACTCCGGGAAGAACGCTAATAACGAGTGTAAAGACAAAAAATTTGATGGACAAAGGTGAAAGTTTGAATAACGGTTTAATAGGTCTTGTTAGTCATCATATTTTTTGGATATACATGATGGAAACAGAAATGGCTTTCTTCCTAGCTGATTATGTTAGTGTCTGGTCACTCGGTAAATATATATTAAATGTTTTTATTTTTTGTAATTTACTTTTATTTAGAAACAAACCTGAAAAAAGTTACTGGGTAGAAAGAAGCACTGTCTACAATATTATCTTCGATTTGAATAAAATCATCACATATACAGAACAATGCAGAAGATAAATGGTGGAATTATGAACAAGGGTTTTTTAGATTAGAAATTAACAATTTGGTAATAGAGTTGAATAGTGATTGTGACTCAATGAAACTTTTTGTTGTGACACACAGTGTGATAAGAGGAGAAACAACAGAAGATAAGGAACGGAAACAACAAATAAATATGGGTCAACTAGAGAAAATCGCATATATTAATATAATTGTTTATAATGCGCATTAGGTTAGAATTTATGAGGAGAAATGAAAGTAAAATTCATTACTTTGGTATATAATTGTTAATTAGGTGGATTAGGTGGATTATTATATCCCAGTGGGATACCACTACTTAAAAATATGCGCTTAGAACCCTACCTTATGGGTGGTGTGGAAAAGAGTTAAATGTAAATATAATAAAACAACTCTAACCTACAAAATATTATACCGTCGTTCTTAATTATATATTATATGCATAAGATATATTATAATGCTAAAATAAATTATATTTGAAAACAGTATTTTTGTTTTATTATTTTACTTAGATTAGAATATTTTTGTATAAAGCCAACCTGAACTAAAACTCAGAATTGATGCGGCGTCATTGCAAAGTTTTGAGGTCACAAATTTTGATCACGCATATATAAAAAACTTTGAGTAGACTATGTATGAATGACTGTTGTTTTGGAAAAGCTGAAGCTGGTAAAAGGAATAATTGTATAATTAACAATTTTATTACTAATTTCTAAAAACTAACTGGATAAAAATTAAGATTTAAATATTATTATTAGTTCAATAAGATGAATAGAGCCTTCAAATTTAGTGATAAGTAGAAAACATGTACATTGAATATGTCAATGTAGAGTCTATTGAAAATAACAGTGAACTCACGTCATCATGTAGTTTAATGTATTGCCTGTCGCCATCTGAAATTTCGTTTTAGAAGCAGACAATATTTTACTTCTTATTTTATTCTAGTTAAAAAGAGACACAATTCCGAATATTAGATGTACTATATTATTAAAATTAATTATATTTGATAAGTGTACTTTTCTTTAATTAGTTTATTTAGATTAGGATTTTGTTGTATATCAAAACCACATGAATTATAACTCATAGTTGATGCGGCAACATTGCGATGTTTTAATGTTTTAAATTCAGATGACGTAAGTACACTGTTTAATTGAACGCACTATATAGTCTATTCAAAATTTTATTGTACATACGTCATTAAGATGTTTAGGATAATGTCTGCCGCAATTTGTAAATTCGATTCAGAATAAGACAATAGTTTCTTCTCATTTTATTCTAGTTAAAAAGAGACACAGTGCTGTTTGATAAATTCGAACGTGTAACCGAACTAGCCTGTCAATGTCGTGTGGTTGTCAAACGTATGTAAAATTCCTGAAAACAATTGCAATAAGAGGTTATAACTCTAAGCTATAAACTATTGTGGTTTTTAGATGTACTATAATGTTAAAATAAATTATATTTCATAAAATTTTTTTTCATTATTTTATGTAAATTAGAATTTTGTTATAGGCCAAAGACAAAATAAACTAAAACTCAGAGTTGATATGACATTATTTCGACGTATTTACGTCAAAAATTTAGATGACGTATGTTCAACAAAACTTTGAATAGACTATATGTAGTCTTTACACTAGAAATACTTCACAAAATTATTTTAAAAATTATTATTTTTAATATATGTATCAAAATATTATTGTTTTATCTTATATAACTTTCGATGAATCATACCACAACACGACCATCTGCAAGAGATATTTCTGATGTATCAAAACTGTCGAAGATCCATAACTTTTTTTCTCGAATATCGCATAATAAATAAAACGGTGAAGAAACTATAATTTGAACAACGTTTTTAAGAGGCGACTCATTATACTACACTGTCCTTCGACTTTTCGGCTTTAGATAATCGATTAATTTGTCACGTTCTTTCAAATTCAAACATACAACTCTTTCGATAAAACATAAAATTTATCTTAACATGTCCATCTATTTTAATATTTATTCTTTTATAATTCTGATTTACTGTAAAACGCTACTATGAATTAATTATTGTTTGAGATAAGACAATTTTGTTTTACAAGGTAAGGTTTTACAGAGTGGTCCGAATTACATAATTTGTGACGCAGCTGGGTATTGTTTAAACTCAGTTGTTAAATTAGATAACTAATTAAAACTTTATCGTAAAGCAACATAGTTTTCTAATTTTACCTAAAATATAATAAAACGTTTCTAGTTCATAGTAATAGTTTTTTTATATTGGTAATGGTTTCCAGAATTGTTCTTTTTAATTATTATTTGCTTTCAAGTATCCTACTTATTGAAAAAAAAGTATTTAGGTACTAATAACATATAATGTTATAATATATTTTGTTATAACTTTTACAAACATTGCTCAATTTTCTTCATTTCTCTTTCCAGTTCAATGTTATTTTGGTATCAATCTAACTATAAACCCATTTTTTCACTCTTGATCTTTAGCATTGATATTATAATGGAAACCAAAACTGTCAATTAGGAAATTATGTATCAACAAACTAAAAGTGCTCTATAGGATGCCGTGGCAAATTTCCCCAAATCATACAACAATAGTGATGAATGTTGGAAATATTATTTTCAGGACTCCGTAAATAAAGTTGTTTGAAAGTTTTTAACTGATTTTAATTTATTTTTGTATTCTGAAAACGAAAATAATATGAAAAAATATCCAGGATGTCAGGAACTGGTTCATTACACCAATATTGCAGGATTATAGGATGATTTCTTTTCATGGATTCATAAAAAAGAAGCCTTGAAATATGCCAAACTCTTCAAAGAGACCTATAGGAACTTGGAAATGTTTTTCCGCAAATTAAATTAAGAAGACCATGATGTAGGAAAATTGGGTACATATTGTCCAGTCAACAAGCTGGGTTTACCAAATTCGCTTGCTTCCTCTGCCAGACCAAAAATAATTGATCACCGAGGCAACCTAAAGTTGGTGAAAAGAACGTCCTCCAAGAAACATTGGTAACTGCGATAGTTCTTTCACTACCGCTGCATATGAAGTTGGGGTTTATGAAAAAATTCTGCAAAATTATTTACCAAAAAATGGAGACAGCTTCAAGGATATAGTTTCAAAGTTTCCAAGCTTCTCAGTAGCAAAGATGATGGAAGGTGTTTTCGTCGGATTAAACATTAGACGATTATTGCCTAACGCATAATTCATCATGACCATGGCGGATCCTCAGAAAGAAAAGTGGATTCATTTTAACAAGATCATAAATATATTTTTAGACAATTATAATAAAATCCCTAAATATAAACAAATCGTTGAAAAGTAATGGAAAATCTTTGAAAAGCAAGGTGAACAATTTTTCCATAATAATAAAGAAATTGAAAGAAAGATACCGAAATGATAAAAAATATTTTAGTATATTAGAAGGTATATCAGTAGTAAATGAACGAAACATGTATCGTTTATTGTTTATAAGTAAAAATAGCCTTTTCTTTTATTTAATATAATAACTCCTTTAATATATTTACCAAAATTACACTAATATATTAGTAGTAGTATATATTACAGTAAAATTAAACATATTAAACATATATAGGATAAAATTATCAAGATCATTTTATTAAATATATAAATTCTTCTAATGAATGTTATTGCATCAAACCAAATCACAGAAACATAAATAACTTAACGGTAACCAGGTTCGTAATATACTGTTACTGATATGTTAACAAACGTAGCTATGTCTTTTTTCCTTAAATCATCCTTAACATACCTTGACAGAATATTGGGTGATCACCAATAACGAGTTATTCAGTGATTCATCCTGTATAAAACAGATAACATTATCGTGAATATTTTTCGGGAAATTACTGCAACTATTATATTATATATTATACAGAAACCAAACAGTCTGGTGCGAGCAGTGGCCCTGACTGTCTTTTCCGCGGTGCCGTCTCTAAAAACACGATTTTGCCATTAAGTCTATGAATGAAACATATGAGTAAACACCTACAAAAACTGTCATTGAGTGGACGATTCGTAAATCTTCCGATTTAACTACCATCCGATCGAAACGCAGAAAGTTTATCCTGTCGGAAATATGAGTTTTTGTGTGTGTTTATGTTGGAGATATACAGACGAAATCATTGTTTATAACCCTGTTTTGAATGACATGAAAACAAAAACATATTTATATGACGTTATACAGGCATGGTTAAATGTCGAAACTCTAGACGGTCGCGTAAATCTATGAGACAACCTTTATATTAATCCGTAGTAGAATAATTACATAATTAATTATTAAACTTATGTTAAAAATTGAAGAGATGTTTTTTTTAAACATAACTGTTAATATTCTGGTTAATATTTAGTGATATTCTATTCAATGATATGTGCTAGGTCAGTTTTTACAAATAATTAATAAAGTTAAATTAATTATATTTATTTTATATGTAAACACATTATTGCACTATAAAGCAGCAGAAGAGCTGCTGGAACGAGCATTTCTTAAATAATATGGTTATGATCACCCAAAAGGTCGTGATCATTTCGTCAAAAAATTAGGGTAGAGTTTTTTTTATCCACAAACTAGAGAGTAAAGTAGAGTTTTATAATTTATTTTTTTACTATTAAATGATTAATAAATAGTGATGCTTATAATAGTGTTTTATTTAAAAAAATCAATTTATCCTTTTATGTGATTTAATGTTGAACAGACTATAAAAAACTTGCATATATGTCTAGGTAATTGATATAAAATTGATACTGATAGAAATCTTCGAATAAATTAATATTTGTTTGCTGTCCCTTTTTTTCTTATAGTTAGTTGATATGGTTTGAAAAGTATTTTGCTTCCATGTGTTTTGGAGAACGATCGCCAAGCCAATTATAATTTTCTATATTGAACGAAAGACCTAAGTTTGTTAACTTGCAAATTCATTCCTCTGACAATGAATATATTGACGACAATATTTCTATTGAGTTTCTCCATATTTTAACTCATCTTTCTCTTTGTATTGAAGCAATATATTACAAAACAATATTCAATGTCGTACAATACATGTACAATGTATTCAATTAACAAAACTAATAAGATCATAATGAAGTGTGAAGATCAACTAAACCACTATTGTCCATGAAGCTGTATTACCAATGAAACTAGCACTTGGAAGAAATAATAGGTTGCGATTCTTGATAATATAGAGTAGGAGAAGTAGTAGATGATTGAGATCTGGTAGTGGTGGTGGGCAGTGATCACAATTGATGTGAAAAGTTTTTAAAAACAAACTTGGCCTTCAATATGATGATTGAAGCTTCTAGTATTCCTCATTATATAATTCGAACTGCAGAGTCATATGGCCTGAGAATTAACGAAGGAAATAACAAAATATGGACTAATGGATCGCCATCTATTGTAAATTTCAACGGGATCCAGTTAGATCAATTCCAGAGGAAGAAAATGTTATCCATCGCCGAAGTAATAAACCGAATCGGCCATTACCCAGGAGCTTTAGCTCTAAGGTGGTGTACATAGAAGAGGCGCACTAGGCCATGTTATTGAGCCTATTAGAAATGAAGTCATTCGTTTAGGATGCGACAATTAGTGAATAATTGAGGAAAACATTTATAGTCGCAGATTAGAATGGTTTAAACATGTCTATCGAATGAAACGTGAACTATTTATTCACAGACTTCTCTAGCGAAATCGACCCGTTGGTTGAATGATACAGCGAACCAGTATATCCAAACAGTATATGGATCAAGACCAAAATGATTTGAAAAATAGAACACTAACATGATATTGTACAATGAAATACAATATTGAGTATATACTTATGTTAAAAAAACTTTTGAAAAATTCCTACAGGTCTATATTCTTACACGACACGGTCAAATACAGCATCATACATACTCATCCTCAACATCCTCAAATATTTAGCTATACGGACCAAATGAAGAAAGATTATGTAAACTTAGAGAGAGATTCTGAAGTAAATCTCAGAAATTTATCAACATCAACAACAATTTTCTTATCTTGTATTTGTTTGGTTAACTTTTACATCTAGATAAAAATCCTTTATTTGATGTTATTAAAATAATATAATAGGCATTAGTAACGTAATTAAATCAAATACCTTTGATTCTCAGTAATAATAAATTTTCCAAAATTTGACTTGTTTTTCTAGATTTTTAGACTCGTTGGTAAATAAACTTCTTTTTTTTTGAAAATAATACATGTTTATGGATGACCTACGTTAAATATGGAAGCCTCTAATTCTTATAATAGTGGGTTTTTGCGAGTATTATATTAAAATACGTTTTATGTCTATATGGTTAGCTTAAATAATAAAATAGAGACAAAAACGGATGTATCACGGTCATAAAATAGCCGTCCAATTTAGACTGTTTGAACCACCTCGTCAAACTAATAATAAAAACTACTATTTAAATATTTTTGTCGAATGATATTAGTTAAAACCATGTTTCTCATGCATTTTTTACTTAATTAATAATTAAACATTAATAATTTTGGTGTAATATTTGCATAAAGCTAATTATAAAACCTAAGAATTACTAGACAGTTAAAAAAGTGTTTAAACAAATTTAGTTTGAAAACAATTTTAAGCTATATGGGAATATTAAGCACAACAATTACATTATTTAATATTTATTTTGTCTAATACTAAAAATTATACTTTATAATTTGATATACGTTAGTAAAATATCCATAATGATGAAGTAATTTAAGAAATAATTTAATGCTTTTAGAATAATGACTTATTTTATGTGTCTGTGTTATTTATTATTAGAAAACGTCGAAAATAATTAGGCCATCAAACACAAGGATTAAAAATGTTTACATTACAATTAAAATTTACTAGTAATAAAAGTTACTATTAAATCTTGAACAAATAATTACGAAAATTTCTTATATATCTCTTATATATTTCATATATTTTTATAATGATGAAGTACACGTTTGACAAATAATTGAATTGGAAAGGTAACGTTAAATATTTATAATAACCAGATATATTCTGTTAATATAATATAATTTAATAAATATCATAAGGTAATCATTCTCAATATCACTGAAGTGAAAGATTTTCTCATAAGATTAATTAACATAGTCCATTATTCAAACAATTAATAAATTAGTTTGTTGATTAAACATACATAAAGTAAACCATTCGTCAGATATGGCTATCTGCGTGGATCAGCATAAAAGTTTTCTGCAACAACTATTTTTGTAGAGAATCTTTAAAACTTCGTTGAGCAAAAGGCATCTACGATTATGTGCAAATAAATTGCAACTTTTTCAGATAATCTACGATATAGGATGATCTTGAATATGATGACGATTGTCAAGGCTACAAACTTAAATCTTCTTTTAAGAATTTTCATAGTATATGGTTGTTTCTAACGCTAGGCGTCTGACATCTTTATACCTAACAAAAAATGCTTCAATGTGCAGGCACGTTTGTAATGAGGCATCGTCTATTAAAACTTGCAATTTAACATCATTAAAATTTTGGAACGGTCCAAGGTGTGAGACATCAAGTGGGTAACACAAAGTGCTACACATTTATACCCGCACTAAAAGTGTACTTTCTTGAATTAAGTTAATATTGTATACAGATATGAATCTTATTTACCATCGTAAAATCTGAATTTCCGAAAGGTTATGTAGCCACGAAAAACAGTCCGGAAAAAACTCCTATTCTAGCTGCATCAGCGGCAAATCCTTTACAACTCTTCCATCATGGGGTTAAGTGTTGCAAGATACGCCATGTCATACAAAAATATACCGCTCAATTTGTTCAATTGACTGAGAGTGAACATTTTTTAAATTAAGTGAAATTGCTGATCTCACCAATGAATAGCAAGACTTTATAGCTATGAATATTGCTGATGCCGATATGGATGCCTCTCTTGTACAAGTAGATCTATTGAAACTCTTCGAAAAATCATTTTCCGTCATTTTGTTTGTTTGGTAGCCGTTTTAGAGTTACTTTTAGATCTTTTCGAACACACGTAAAAGCCTGAAAATCATTAATTCAAATACTTCCAATAATACTTCTCTAATGTTTTGCCTTAGAACTTTTTTTGGTATTTGTTGGACTTTCAGGACGTTCTTTGTCAGTTACACCAAAATCAATACATTTAAACTGTAGAAACCAAAACCATAGAATAAAGAAAATATGCTATATTTATACGCGAAAAGAATACGCTCGGAATCCCCGTGTGACGGCGCTTACGCATGCGCCGTGTGATAGATAATTATGGCGGGAAATTTAAAAATGTTTAGTGAAAAATTTTAGCGGGAAATTTTGAAAAATTCTTTTAATTTTACAGGGAAAATAAAAAAATAAATACATTTTATTGATATAATACAATTACATTAATTTTCCTTGACCATAAAGACATTGATATAATCACAGAGATACCTCTATTACCCAAAACACGTAATCCACTGATATTATATTCTCTCTAATATTAAAAAAAACCTAAAACAATTATTAAAATAAAATAATATAACTATTAATGGTTCTGTTGTATTATTTTTTTGAATCAACTAAATTAACAACCTACCTAAATTGAGGAACTTTTTATCAAATATGACAACTGCTGGTCGGTTTATATATTTAAGTTTCTGAACTAACGACCAAAATTAGAGGTTACTACTCCAGCAGCAAAAAGGAACCTTATTCAATATCTGCATTAATGTTATTCTAGAAAGCAAGCAGAATATCTTCGATAACAGTTTATATCCTCTGCCTGCATTTCAATAAGCATTAAGCCATTAGTTTTTCATCCAACCTGAGAAGAGAAGTGACGAGATTGGCCGAGTTATCTGTAAATGAACATATAAATTTCGAGTTAGAACCTCTATTCTCTAATAATAAACATTAGTTTCTTATTATATACCTACTTCTGGGTCTTGTTGGTGTAGAAGAATGTTCTATATATCTATCAGCCTCAAAAAACTTATGTGTATTAACTAAAACACTTGCTATTTAAATTACTAGTAGGAAATACATCTTGTTTCAACCATGGCTTTCCACATTTTGGTCTATCGTAAGAGATCCCTTTAAAGTTTTCTTTTTATTACACTAATAAATTAAAACACAGAATAATCTAAAGTAATTGTCAAATATATATAAAAACATATACCGAAAAACTTGACGTAAATATCAATACAAATTATATTATCAAAAAATGCCCGTTAATTGCTTAGGTTAGAATTATTAATACCGAGGCCGAACAAGAGAGAAACACACATACAGCTGTTGCATTTTTCATTTACATTTGGCCACGTAACGGGGTTTCCAAAAAGCTTAAACGTGGGACCCGAGTTTTCCATATAACTTTCCCTTCTAAATTTCTTTATTCTATGACCAAAACTGACAATTAAGAGGTGACAGAACTAGATCGCCATAAGTTATAAAAATCTTTGAAAGTATCTGACAGGCTAATAAGAGTTTGTATGCACTGAATAAGTCAATACTAATAACCAGAAAAGTGATATTTTGTCTGGAGAAGTGTGAAAACCATTATATTTGATAGTTAGGTTAGGTTGTTTAGCAGTTCTTGACACTTCACATTTCCACTGTTCGATATAGTTTATAGAAGCGCCTAATATGTATCGATCAGCCTCAATAAATGTATAGATTAAGCTCATATAGCTCACCTGAGAAAGATGCAACAACGCTAGAGCATTGACAAAGAAGCAAATATTCTTCTCGAGAGCTCACTAAGGGCAGATGTTGAGGACATCAATATATATCGCTGATCAAAATTAATCTAAGCGCCTAAAAGGGAGAGAGAGATTAATGAAACAGATATAGAGGTACAATATAATAAAAAGCCCATATCTTTGACCAATATATTGACAGTATCCGATGCTATTTAAGGCAAGTTACCCGCTGTAAATTATTAACAATTAATTCACAGTCCTAGTATGCGAATGCATTTCATTGATCGTCCTAGAAAAAGATGACAATCAATTTCAGTGAATGCATTTTGAGATATTATTACTCTTGTAAAAACTGAACAGTCTAGTATGTCGTTTAACCATGAACATTTTTATTTATCATCGCCGAAACACGATTTTGCCATTAAGTATACGAATGAATCATATGACTGAACATTTACAAAAGCTGTCACCGACTAGTCTATTTGTAAATCTTCCAATTTGAATAATATAATACTTCCTGCAGAATTTATTTATTTGGTCTAAATCGAGACAAATATTCGATTTTAGTATTTTAAAAATTACTGTGATTGTTCGGCACTAAATATTGATTTCTAATTTAACTCTAATAAATACTGTTCGTAATAATATTTTGAGATAGTTAATATATCACTATAAACATTTTCATTATAAAAATATATATAGCCGGCTTGGCTGGCGCAGTGGTGAAGGCGAGAGGACGATCCTCTTACTGTTGCGATAGTCGCGGGTTCGAATCCTGCTGGTGCATGGTTGTAAATTTATATTTATGATTGTTTAATATTTGTGATTGTCCTTACGCAAGAGTGCAATATCCGACAAAGAAAATGATCCCAGTCACGTCACTAATCAGGCTGGGTAACTGGATGACTTCTGGGATCATTTCTAAGTCGGTCACTCGCCAATCGGTAGGCTTAATGCCAAGGACCGTGGTTCGGAGCCCACGTTAAATTGTAGGTCTAGTCCAGATAAATCCTCGTTAGGAAGAGGAGACTTTAAAGTAATAATAAAATAATAACAAAATACTATGAATGTCAGATGTGAAATATTTGTTAAATATACTAGAACATACAAATTTCACATTTATCAGGCCAACAAATTAATTTTTAAAAGATTTGCAACAGATGGTGTTTGTCGCTGACATGTTTTACTCTTCAATATGTATCATCTCATCAATGTATGAACAAAATATTTTTTGAGTGCATTGAAAATGTCTGATTTTTTTATCGAGTAAATCACATTTGTAGGAAATTTTACTTTTTTACTTCAATTTGAAAATAAAGGTAGCTGAAGGCCATCGAATGCTGAGTGAAGCTTGTTCAACAGTTGACATCGAACACAGTGTTCTGGACACCCAAAAAATGTGAGTATTTGAAGGCATTTATCATTGAGATCATCATTAGGTTAACTATCGACTACAATTCAAGCGTTTGACCTGAGAGTCAGCGCGAAAAACGGCCAAAATGCGAGGAAAGACACAGCTATGTTATTCTTCAGAATTTTGACTCAGCAACATCCGCTGTGAAACATATACCTCTTCATCTGTCAATTTTCTTCAAGAAACACATTGTGTAGCATTTATTTTTGACAATCCTGACAATGACAATGATAATATTTTTTGACATCGTCTTAGAAAGTACCTAGATTATTTTCTAGGTTTTCTTCAGAATTTTGATTCAGCAACTAAGATGCTTGTTCTGTGTTTGGATTTTACATAGTTGTCTTTAAAAATATAATAGCCAGAAGGCAATGTTATGTTCAAATTCCTAGGGTGGATTAGTTCTAAACTGCAATGCTTGTTTCAGCAATTTACATACTAATATATATGCGTATAATTTATGGCTAACCGGCTTCAAAGAGCAACTTCAATTCAGCTTTGGTGACCGTATAGCTCAAATTTCACTAAACAATATCAAGAAAGGCTTGATTTTGTAAAAGAAATAAGTTGATTTTGCGTAATTCGATTGTAAAAACTAAGACTTATTTTACTTATTTATTTTAATGGAGAAGATGGCGACTTCGTAATACTACCGATCTAATCTTATTTTATCATAAACGAAACCCTTAATTCCAAAAAGTTGGCTCATCAGTTACCACACAACCAATGATCGCGATATACAGCACAAATATAAATAGGCTAGAAGTTGTCGTGGCTACTTATTATATAGATCTTAAAGATATCTATCGACATAAGATAATTATAAATCGTTAGTTTAAATAATTAATTACAATGTATAGAATACAACATGTTTCTATTTCGAGCTGGTCGTAAATAAAATACCACAGAGAAGCGACTATAAAAACGCAATTAACTTAAACCTTACTTAATTCAATTATTTTTTATATCGCCATAAAACAGTTTATCGAGTATCTGATATAAAATCCTATTGATTTATAGTAAAGATAATGCTTGTAAAACAATCGGATGTATTGTCATGAATAATGTTATTGCTTAATATTGCACGTTAAATATAAGTAATAAAAAACAAATTTACAAAAGTTTTTAAAGTAATACTCATAATACTTTATTTCAACCTTTTTTCCAATAGCAACTGTTTGTTTATTATTCACGATATTCTACTAACGAATAATCAGTGATCAGTATTGATGCATGATGTGGTATTTCTTATGTGCTCTACAATTAGTGGATTAAAATTAGGGTATGTATTTTGATCGTTTTCTTAGTCTTTACTTAATATAGGCTTTTATTGAGAAAAATTAGTAATGGTAATATTTTCTACAACTTGGTCCCATCATTATGGCAACATGGCGATCATCTGTTGAAAGAACAGGAACAATATTGCTATCGCCGAAGCTTACTACTTTTAAAATATTACTAAAAAATATTTCTTATCTAACAAATAAATAATACTCAATGAATGAAAGTGAGAATCACAAAAATACTATGGAAGGCTTCAGATATCTGGTTCGATGTCCCCAAAGCTTCTTCTCCATCCATGTTACTTTTTCTCTTTCACGCTGAAATTACCGTTTCTGAATTATTTAAATCGCTCACTACATATTCCGTATGATGGAGCTTATTCGCTCCATCATATGGGCTTCAAACAAAATAACTGAAAGGTGCGCATAAAAAAGACAACCTTAAATCCTTGTCATAATTATTCGTTTTTTTTTTGACAGCGCTCAATAGTCTATATTTAAATTGTTTAGTTATTAGATATAAGATATCTAAGTATGGAACTATTTATTGGTTAGTTAATATTCTTTAATTAGAAGAAATCTGATTTAATTTAATACAGCTTTGTAAATTGAAGGCTTCAATGTAAAAAATATTTGTAATATATAAGTAAATAAAAATATTTTCTACCATCAATTGTACCTTCATCCGCTAGTATGCCTTTGAAGATCTTCGATTTCTATGCTAAACATTTATGGAATCTTTTCACAGCTTCCATGACTCCAGATTCCAATAGTATATGGCTAAGAAACCGAGCTACTGCATTTCTCATTTGGCAAGTATCTGTTCAAATTCCAGTAAACTATGTTAGCTCATAGAAACTTTAGTCCGCCATTGGTGGCCTTACATCCCAGGAGTGTATTTCAAAGTTTCAATGTTTCTTACTTGGAGTACATTACTTCAGCTGCAATTAGTTTCGGGAAGTCTATTTAATTATACCAAGAATAACAATGGATATCAACGATTATCAATCCATCTTTAATCTGCCTTTTTTTCTTAATAATTAATTGGATCCCGGTTAATTGAATAAATTCAAGAGAACAGCCTTATAATCGTTTCGGAATCCTACTGACTGCTCCAATTATATTTTATGAATAGGTCTTAAATATTATATTAGTTGTTTGATATAAGAAAACTGCTGCCGTCGGAAGACAATGAATTGCAATACTTATTCGACGAGAACTTAGCCCAAATTCTCAAAGAGTATCTTTAAAAGACAACTTAACAGTTCATGAATCAACTATTTTCAGGCATTTGCATAATACTGTAAATATGCAAAAGAAATTTAATGGAGGAATACAATACAATATCCACTGATACAATATCCACTATCCACAAAGCCATTCCAATTTGAATGTGAAGTTCTATCGCGCCCAGTGTACTCATCAGTTATAGTTCCTTCTAATTACCACTTATTCATATCGATTAAGCATGGCGAAGTTTTGCATCGAGATTCATTTCGAGATATTTAGCGTTGTTGTTATATGGAATGATAGTATTATTTAATGTTATGGTTGCTTATACGGTCTGTTTATAGGTGAAATGCACATGTACAGATTTACTTTTATCAATTATTATTTTCCAAGTTTGTGTCCAATTATTTATATTGTCAGTTGCCTGTTATAATTTTCGTGAGGCTTCTTCACTATTGTCTCCGACAGCTATAATCGCAGTACCATCAGCAAATGTAGCCATCGTAATATTTTCCGTTTGTGGTATATCACAACTGTAGAATAGATAAAGCATTGGTCCCAGTACACTTCCTTGTGGTACACCTGCTTTAGATTCTTTTATTGTAGAGTAAGCTTCTTCTTGTTTGACTCTAAACATTCTGGTTGTATTGTATGATTTTAATAGTTCGGTGTGTTGTTTTTGTAGCATTTTCTGTAGTTTATGAATAAGGCGTTTATGCCAATCCTTATCGAAAGCTTGTGCTACATTTAAAAATATAGCTGAGCATCCTTTTTTACTTTCGTAGGCTTTTTTAATAATATCTGTTATTCTGTGAACCTGGTTGTTAATAAACCCAAACTGATGTGTTGGCATTAAGTTTCTTCTCTCTATGACCGGTTTTATTCTTTTCCACACAAGTTTATCAAAAACCTTAGATATTAGTGGTAGCAGTGTTATAGTTCTATAGAATATTATTTCGTTTGCTGACTTCCCAGGTTTTGGGATCTTCATAATTTCTGCCATCTTCCAAATGTCTGGGACATGTTTTAATCTAAATCTGTATTCATCAAGTTGGTGAGTTTTATAATTCCCTTTCTTGGTAGTTTTTGTAGTAATTCTCCTGTTATTAAATCGTAGCCTGGTGATTTCCTGGTGTTAATGTCAGTTTTAATAACTTTGGTTAACTCTTTCGGTGTGACTAAATCATTCATCGAATTTTCAGCTTATATGTCCGGCAAATTATGTTTAATATTAGTTTCGTTTGGTTTGAAAGTTTTTTCTAGATACTCGGCAAATGCTTCTGCTTTTGGGTGATTGTCACGTGCTCAATTCCCACAGAGGTCTCTTATAGGTGGACTGTGTAGACATGAGCGCTATAAATATTTCGTGGCTTTCCAGAGTGAGTAATCAGTTTCTTTATCATCTGTTAAATTTCTCAGATAGTCCTTTATGGTTTTGTTTTAATTTCGGGTATCTCTCTTTTCAGTCTTTGGGTTATATCGTTTAAACTATTTTTATATTCAGGTGTTCTGTTTTGTTCCCGTTTTTTTCGTGATTTACTTTTTTCATCTACTATTTCCTTCACTTAGTTTGGATAATTAATTCCTTTAGTTGTACTCTTAATTTCTAGAGTATTATTCCAAACAGCTTGTTGAATACCTACTATGAAATTTTCTGCTTCAAAATTTAATTGTTCAGTTGTCTTGAGGGGTACCTTTAGTTGAATTCGTTTGTTCAATTTTTGTTCACTTTCTTGAAAGAATGATGTATCGTTTGAGACTGTCCACGAATAGACTAATTTTTGGTATCTTCTTAAGAAGCCAAGCGCTATTCAAACAGGTCGCGACTCATATGTCAGAAGTAACAAAGTCACTTCCCATTTTAATCGATAGCAACCCCATTAACAGTTTCATTAGATTTTAGCAGCTTATAGCATATCGCAGCATGTTGATCCCATCAAATACATTTATTAGGAATTAGTTTGGAACAGTTGACGTTGACATATAACCGGATGGTCCCCATGATTTGTTTTGTTTTGAATTAGCGAAATAGATGCACGTTTCATCACCAGCAATCCTTTGTGGTTGAAGCAACATTTCATACATAACAAAATGCCTTTCAGTGTCTCTTAGCTTCAATCCATATGGTACAAAATATCCAAGATTTTGTATCATTTCCATATTCTTTTTGCGTTTTATACGGAACACCATTGAGATCGTTAGGTTGTAATCTTTGCAGAACGCTCTTTGTCTTCGGCGTGGATGGAGCATAGTTGTTCAGTAGGATCTTCAGCCACCTTGTTCTTCAAGTCGAAGTAAGAAAATAAAATTTCTCGCAAATGCGATTTACTCAGTATATCAGACATTCTCAACGAACTGAAAATATTGTGAACAAAACATTTTTCTTCGACGAAATGACACGTAGTGAACTATGAAGCTTGTCAGTGAGGCTTCAACATGGTTGGTTGCAAATGTACCCGATGCTATTTAATACACAGTAACACCAGTAACACTATTTTATAAAGACTTTTAGTTTATATTACTGTAGGTGTAATATATTGAATAAATGTTTCACTATTTCGCATTAAATGCGTTTTATATATACATGTCTAACATATATATCCCAAAAACTTGTATTTCTTATTTATATTAGCCAAAATAAGTACATAAATATTTGATAACATCAAGCTAACTCTCTAAAAGGTAAATTTTTCAAGGTGTAAACTTTGTTGAAACCGAAAAATACATCACTTTTACTGCCGAGGGGAAGTTATAATTGAGTACTTTTATTTGTGCCACTTCAAGCCCAAAGCGAGTATGACATTCGACGGCTAAAAAAAAAATAAACTGCAAAAGGGTTGTAATGATACCTAATTTCAAAGCCTGTTGAATAGACTTTTATAAAAAATATTTTACTTTTTAATTTTTATTCCGGGGGGGAATGCGGCGGTCGGTTTGACTTAATTAGTTTTAATTGGAAAACATAAAGTGTTGTTTTGGATAGCAAGAGAAATATAACGGCGTCTTTATAATAATTTTATCGCGTTTTATACGATTTAACGGGGCTTTTTTTAAAGGTTTAAGGTTATATATACCAACATTGAATAAATTTTGGGACATGGCATTAGAGAGTGCAAATTATCTCACTACGCATCATCTACATAAGTATACATGGTTTTGGACCTGAACAACTAAACGCTGATTACAAGATAAATTGGAGTGTTGAATACTAATCAACAGATCGCTTTTTAAAATTAGTTCAAGTCTTCGAAATTTTCAATAAATTAATTATTTTATAATTTTTTATCGTTAACAACCATTTATTGAATAAAATGTACAAATCTAAAATGATCAGTTTTCGAACTGAGTCTCTTATACAGTTTGAAATCACTCATTAGGGTCCAACAGTAATCCTTCTATATTCTTTCGTCCCGAAATCCTTGGTATCACCTTTCGATTTTCACTTTACCTTGATGTAGCTGCTCTCCTTGCTCATCGCTCGTGGCCGCCCAAGCTTTGTGGGACAAATCGAAATGTGAATGCAGAAAATGCATTTTGAGAGACATTCGAGCTCCAAACTCGTGGTAATTTTGCAACAAATTGTCGATTTTGTGCTTGTAATCCGGTGATTTGTGGTCATTAAGAAAGTTGTGAACAACACTTTTAGCCATTAGTTATTTTAAAATTATCATTTTGCAAATATTTCATGAATTCAGAGAATTTTTATAATTTCACTAGCTGGCCTGGCAGACTTCGTACTGCCTCAATCGATAAATAAAAGACCTAATAATCCGTAATTAATAAATAAATTCTCGGTATAAATGAATTTTTATTATTATTTTCGATTAATTGCACAAGATGTTTCATACTTAAAAAACAGAGTTTTCCTGAAATACTGGCTATTTATCAGGTTTCAATTAGATATTTACAGACAGACACAGTTATGATACAGTTTAGTTAATTTAAAGCTTTCTGATAAACTATATTTTTTGTTTTGTTTTGTAGTGTGTAAATAAACAAAGATGACGATTTTCCGACGCGCGAAACAGGGCAACTCCAAGTTGATTCCGCAAACTTCCAACGACTGGCCTGGCAATGGCCAGACGTACTGGAAATTGTAATCGTCTAAAATCGAATGGTAAATCCGTTGGAACCATCGGTATACACGGGATCTAGACATCATCTCCTTTGTATTTTCCTTTTATGATTTTTGCCTCAATAACGTTATCATTTTTTTCACAGCCAGTTTTGTTCCATTACACAGTCGAGGTTGATTAATGTTACGCAGCATGATGACAACTGATCCTACTTTTAACTTCAAATTGTGAGGTGGTAATCCAGGCAATTCCAGTTAATTTAAATACTCCATGAGATATTTGACTACGTCGTTCTCGTTCATAACGGTGTCGACTGATTTGGAGGAGACCAACTGTCCCGGAAGAAAATTCTGAATTGTCGTATTGAGATCCTCGACAACCTCGAATCCTCGACTTTTTTCCTGCTGACCATTTTCTAAATGAATTGCCAAATGGACTACTGTAGGGTGTCTTTCATGGATCGCAAATGAAAAGATACGCCAAATTGCTTCGTTGCTACTTATGTAGCGACCCATCTGGTACTGTGATATTTCGTTATTTGCACTGGTTACAGCGGAGACGGACATATCTCTACCTTTGTTAACATATTTACATAGGTACTTTATCGACGTCACAGAGTTACAATATTCCATTTTACATTGATCTGAGTCTCAAAAGCTTTGGATAATATTGGCGAGTATGGCACGATCCAAAGATTGTCTACATCAACATTTAGTCCTCTTACCTTCACAACTACCGATCGCCCATTGTCCGCAACCGATCGCCGACGATATAATGGGTATCCATCATTTCCCGTTATGGTTTCAGCAATCAGGTCTTTTAAGTATCTCTTGGAATACTTACCGTCAACCTGTATGGTTGTATTCACCCTATAGGGTGAATTGTAGTTGAAAACTCCGCAAGGTCCATGTATCATGTGTTTGTTAACTACTGCATGCAATTTTGTGTCAACTGTGGGAAAGTGGGCATGAAATTGTCCTGTATAATATATGTTGCGCCAAATGATGTCATCTGGAAACAGTTGATATATTTCTGAATGTTGGCCAAGAAGTACTTAGAATTATTTCTAATCCCAGAAACTAAAGAGCGTAAAGGATCTGGCGGTGGGACCAATTGTGGCAATATTGCTTTGCCTCCAACACAACATAATCCAGGAGATTCACCACTGTATTTTAACACCTTGCAATATTTAAAAATTATTGTCATTTCCCCAATTGTTACGATTTGTCGGCACAATAATCTACTGAAGCATCGTAGTGGAATGCAGCTCCAGGTTCCAGGATCACAGGAGCACTGTGTCTTCGGAATTCCTCAATTTCATTATGTCGTGCTCGCTGTTGTTGTGTTTGATGTGCACGAACTCGTTGCATTCTAA
The DNA here is from genome assembly GCF_030347505.1 of Rhynchophorus ferrugineus. Classification (NCBI taxonomy): domain Eukaryota; kingdom Metazoa; phylum Arthropoda; class Insecta; order Coleoptera; family Curculionidae; genus Rhynchophorus; species Rhynchophorus ferrugineus. Next base: position 23,574,229 of record NW_027472581.1, on the reverse strand, counting down.
GACTATCTACTTCATTATCACCCTCTAAAGAACGCAATTCTGGCATAGCAGTACGACTATTTTCTTGATCGGTCTTTCTCTGGTTATCAGTGCGGTTAGCACGTGAGGTAGCTCTTCGGACATTTGATTGACTGCGACGACCTAAGTCAGGTCGTGTTGTTCTCAGCTTCGTAAAATGTATTTAATCAAACTGAGAGAAGTTCTCGCGCACAGCAGTAAAGTGTCACAGTGTCACATCACAAAAAATAAAAAAAGAGCACATAATTTGAAATGTCACTATCACAAAGGATTTGCATGTGTATAATGAAGCATTATCTACAGTAACACAATAATACACTACATATAGATTTTCAAATTATTATCAAAAGTGTTACTGTAGACAATGCTTCTTTATACACATGCAAATAGTTCTTGCATGTCTGTTGCAGTACTTCTTTTCCACACCCCAAATCAATTCGATTGAATAGAATATGCAGTGATCTGTTTCTGGCTGACTTATTGGCTCTCAGAAATTTCAATCAGAGTTCATATATATATATATGAATTTAAAAATACAGGATGTGTTAGAATATCTTTAAATATTTGCAATTAAGATATGAATTAAAATAATTTGTAAAAAATTATATATATATATATATATATATATATATATATATATATATATATAATTATATATATATATATATATATAATTATATATATATATATATATAATTATATATATATATATATATATATATATATATATAATTATATATATATATATATATATATATATATATATATATATATATATATATATATGTATATATATATATAATTTTAAGTAAAAAACTGCTGAATAAATTTAATACTGTAATTATACTTTATATACATTCAATTAAAATAATGAATCTAAAATAACATGTTACCCAAAATGTTTAACGATTTAGTTTATCTATTTTTAAATTATATTTTTGAATAATAAAACTATTTAAATTATTAAATATTCATATTTGCTAATAAAATATCAGCACAACTATATATGCTTTTTATATATTAAATTTCGCTATATACCTTCTATTTTTAACTTTTTTTAATTAATGTGACATGTCCACATTAAATAAATTTATAACAAAAAAATATACAATGACGACAAAAACTGACTCTTTAGTATTTCCCTTGTTTCCATATTTACTATATTCTAAAGTTATTTTTTCATTTAACACAGCACCTGTGATTTATTAAATTTATTATTCAATAGCTCTTTGGTTAACATTGATATTTGATATTAGTTATGCGAGCATGTTTCATATTTTTTATGTTTTGTAAAATGTGTTTACTTTTCCATCAATGCTGCAATAATACTGGCCAATTATTCATGCAATAATATGGTAATCATATACTGTTCTTATATAATATTTGTTTAAGTATTTTAAATATGTCTTTAAAAATGTTAAATGTTTTACATCAGAAAATTTAATGTTTTGTTTTTATTTTTGCATGTAAGCTTTTTTTACTTATAACAGCACTAGAGAAAATTAAAGAAAAATTTTATATATAATTTTCTCAGGTACTGTCTACATTATTAGAATAGAATAATTTTTATATAGCTATAATATTTTAATAGAATATTTATTTTTAATTCATTAGAAACTGGCATGTTTTTTATTATTTTTCACTCTAAAAAGACATTTACTGAGAAATGTTAGAACAGTATATATTAACTAATACATTTTTTATAATTTTTTCCCATATTTTTGGTAACATTATAGGAAAAAATGTTAACAAAACCTTGATGTTAAACTCAGGTGGAAGCTACATGTTTAGGAAAATTGTAAACAACTCAAGCTGAAGTATAAAAAATGTACTATTCATTGGCTAGATATTCAGCGCTGTCAATATATAATAAGGTTTTGTTTTACCAATAAGATTTGAAATCAGTGTGGACTTATCGTGTTCAAGTCTGGAGTTGTACCAGCCAAAATAAAAGGAATATCATACAGTGATTCAAAAACGAGGTATTGCAAGGTATTGTAGATGCTCCACGGTACATCTGTGAACGACAATCTGGGACATAAAACATGAACATAGGCTCCATCAGCATTTCATTGTTGAAGTTCTCTAGCTCCTAGATAATGATGGCTTTTACCTTCAGAAGTGTTAAGAGAATAGAACCATTTCATTCAGTTCATTGAAGCTATAAGTAAAATTCAGTGCACATTGAGAATAATGACATACATATTAAGTGTCTATCGGAGAATAATTACTTTGTAATTTTAATACTGTAGCATATTAGGATGAAATAATAAATATGAGGGTTGAGAACTATCGACTAAAAATAACTACCGACTGTTTAGTAACTGACTACTTTTGACTATTGACTGTTGACAGTCGCTAATTTCAGTCCGACTGAATTTGTCCTATTTGCTACCGACTATTTCGGTCGTGTACTTTTAGTTACTATTTTTGGTTCTACTAGTTTCATTCAACTGATTTTTAACATTCTGCCTCTATCGTGCGTCCTAGCCGCGACCTTGGCAAAAATGTATGTTTTATGCTTACATAGATTTATATTTATATAACAAATATAACATTTACTTTATTTAAAAAGCTATAATATTGTGCGATCATTTTTAATTATAATATGGCTTAGTTTTTTTTCTATGATTAGGTATATGTTTTTATTTAGTATTTATGGTTATTGTATATCCTTAGTTAAAATATAAAAGTCATTCTCTTGGTTTAAAATGAATTTATTAATTGCATGTTAATTATATTTTTCCATTTCTTTTTTAATGTTGGTATGTGAAGGAATATATCCATCTATCCATATATCTCCGTCTCGCTTATACTACCGTTGGAAAATACAAGCACATATAAAATTAACTGTTCCAAGTAATTATCTCTGTCCTTTCCTCTCTCATAATTTATACAGGAAAGGGTTCGTAAATTTTCGTCTGACAGCACGAACTGAAAAAAAAAAACCGTCGAACCGTGCAAGTCGCTAGTTTTTGACTATCGACTATTTCGACTGTTTTCAGTCCATAGTTCCCAACGCTAATAAATATATATTTTTGATCAAATGTCGTTACCGTCTCTAAAAAAAATATACTGGACTCTGACTCCTTGGACAGTTTAAAATTTATTGTGTTAACATGAATTTCTTATGAAACTGTAATATAACCCAATTTATACAAAACTAATAATAATCTAACCAGAATAATTAAGAAAATTGTCCCCTAATTATATTGGCCATAATCTGCTTTGGAATACCGATGAGTTAATACCTTAAGATTAATGTTTTTACATTTGTTCAAGATTAGCACACTGACACACAAGGTGTTACGTATACTACCAAGCACGCATAGTAGATCTAACACCGATTAGTATGATATATATGTTGCGTTTTATTTATTCCTAATGATCGAAAATGAAAATTAATTTGATCCCTGGCTCGTTAGCGCGAAAGGATTCCAGCAGAAGAAAATCAGTTGTTCGTATTAAATTACTACGATTAAAATAAATTATAATTCATTAGCCATTTATTTCGAACACCTGTTTTTGGTTTATTATAATTAGGTTCGATGTTGTCTTTTGCGGTTTCGATTGGTCGGCTTGATTTTTTTTATAAAGCTGTTATCTAAGATCTGCGTTTCCAATGTTAATAATACAGTATGGAACAATGCTTTTAGTACCGTTCGCTTAACTGAATGTCAGTGTAAATTAATGAAAATTAATACCTGACATTTCATGATAATTTTATTTATATTGTGTTCGGTTTTCAGATTTTGTTTCCAGATAATTGTGGATAATAAGAAAATCGTGAAATAACGTTGTCATAGGGATATTTCTTTGCTCTGTTAATGTTTATTATTAAGCGCTCAATTTTCTATGTTATTTAGCTGAATACTTTTTTAAATTATTTTTAATTAAAATGCAAGATATCAATATATAGAATGGCCAACACCCGCCTAACCTAAATGTGATATTAGATGGTTTTAACATGCCTATATAAAATAATAGTTTTCTTTTTAGAGTTATTGAGTGTCCGTAGACACCAATCATGGAGTGTTTCATATAGCATTTTCGACATTCGTTGCTTTTGTTGTTTAATGTGAAGAAATATGCTGACGAAGTCTATTAAATATGTTTAGAAAGATTTGTTGATTGGTCTTGCTTTCAATGATGGTGGTGATTTTGATGTCAATGATAAATAAAGGTCTGGAGGACTAAACAAGTTCGACGATCAAGCATTGCATGACTTATTGGACGAAGACGCACTTCGAACTATCAAAGAATTCCCACATAGTTTACGCAACACTTTCTGAATCAACTTCCAGGCGCTTACATGCGGAAGATGATGGGAAAGATTTAAAACTGGGGGAAATGTCTACCACAAGAGCTAACTGAAAGTTGCCATATCAAATGATTATGATATTTGTTTAATGGTATTTGATGAACCTTTGGCCAGACAGTTTAGAATTATAGTTCAACGGTGACCTGTTACAATATCGGCTAATTTGCTGGATTAGATACAGCATATTGCTCGTATAATATTCTTTCAACGTAAAATTTAATATAGTTTTTTGTTCAACATTTTTATATACTAAATATAACAAACCACACCTGAAATCAACTGAATACTGTAGAACAATTAAGGGATAGGTGACGTTCAAAGGGCAGGTCATTATAAAGTACATTTAGTCCAACATACAGAAATTACTAAAATGGGATCTGTGTATAAAGGTTACGCATCGTCCAGAAGTTAGATGGTACTTTCTACCTGCAAAGAAAACATTTTGCTCTAAATGTATTTACGGGATGCATATTGTGATACGTTCTATATGGTGATCATATATATATATATATGACGTGGACTGGCTGTTTTATTGAAGTATATACCTATAGGTTATATATGCAAGTGCTCCATATAAGTAATTGTTTACATAACAGGTAAAACAATGTTAGGTCATACATACATGTTTATACTAGATAATATGGGGTTTTTAACTTAAGCTGCAAATTGCTTCCAAAGAGAACGAGGTCTCATTTCTTTCCTATCTACATATCCGCATAATCAACACTTTTTTGATGTTTGGATGCATTATTTTCAGATGATACTCACTACAATATTTTAATATATTCTTCTTTGTGTTATGAATACGAAGAACGGAGTCTAAAATAGACAAACAAACGTACCCTAGAGATCCTAGAATAATAGACAGACATCTCAATAGGTATTCTGGAGAAAATTTTGCTTTTTCCAACATCCAGATGGGATTAAATCGGCCATTCAAGTAATTTGATTGGTCAATTTAAATCTATATTATAGGCACCTGTAAGGAAAACATTTTACTGTGAAGACATTTGATTGGTTGTTTGTTAATATTTGGCACGCGACTGCCCTGATGTCACGTTTGATTGACCAATAAATTGAAATAAAAAATAATTTAATTTCTGAAATTAGTAAATAAATATAATCTGTCAATCTGCAAATTATGTATAAAATATAAATGTAGTATAAAAATAAATATAAAATATAAATATTATCATAAACAAAGAACTTTGGAACAAATCTGTTTTTTTCCTTTTTCATATTTATATAGTCATCAATTTTATAGAATCTATTAGAGTTCTGGCTTTTTATTTTCTTATACTGAAAGTAAACTTTGAGTCACTATCTGTTAAAATTCAGTTTACCTGTTTCATCCAAAAGTATACGGGGCATATTATTTTTAACATTCTATCTGAAAGATCATTAAAAGTGTACATTTAAAAAATAATCTACATTTATTAAAGATGTTTGACAAAATATATGTTATATTGTCGACGTGGAAATATCTTGCGATAAATTAAAAAATATAGCTCAAACAACTACTGACAGTATAATAAAACAATTTTCTAGGGCACGTAATATTCTTTTGCCTCATTTGTTCATATAGGAACATCTGCAATTGAAGGTATAATGTGAAGTTGTAATTTCTCAACCCCTGGTAATACATCCTCCGTTAGTCTGGAATTAATCCTCTTCACAATTTTCGAATGTCAAATGAGATAAAAAAAAAAGAGAAAATATATTTGAGAAAATATATTTATTCCGATAATTACACATTTTCTTTTCTTTAATGAAGAAAAAACCCTCAAGGTGCTCAAATTTGTAAACAAACAAATAACACACAAATAACAAATTTGTTCATAGTTGGGCAAGAAAATATAAGCGCTATTTAATTTATGATTCGCTTTGCACCAAAATTCCTAGTGTATTGAAATTTGATTAAACTTATCTTAAAAGGTTTGTATTCAGGAGCTATTATTTTAGGGGAGTATCAAATAATTGATCCAACAATAAAAGTATATGGCCATTTGTGTAGCTTCTTTCGGAATGGGATTAATTTCTAACATTGAAAAATAAATATTTGATATTTTATTTGATTAATAATATGAGAAAAAGTAGCTCAACTTACAATTGAGATTATAAATTTCTTTGATGTTTAGTCTAGTCAATTTGGGAATTTTAATATTATCAACCGTTTTTTACAAGCAACTAAATATGTCATCGAAGTAAAATTATTCTGCATTTTTTTACTATCTGTGCATCCGGGTACTGTACTGCTCCTTAGGTTAGGTACATTGAAAATGACGCACGAAACAAATAAAGAGTAAAGGCGCTGTAGAGACTAGGTGAACCGATCGGATCCCGTTGCGGCTCATAGCATAGCTGATTAAAACAAAGTAATAAGTTAAAAATAGCGACATCTACAAGTTTTCCAATAAATTTTACTTTTTAATTGTACTATTGATAATTTTCCTCGTTTATAACTTATATAGAGAGAAATGATGAAGCAAGTGGCTGCATTCTTCTTGAAGTTTGTGGCACATTTTCAGTTGAAACCAATTATATTGGTTTCACAAAAGATTGGTTTTTGATTTCAAGATAGTGAATTTGAAATAAAAAATAAAAAATGCTCAGATCGGTTCCAAAAGTGGGAAAATAAAAAATTTTAGTAATTGTAAAGAAAAGTGGGTGGCAAAATTAATGTCAATCAAAGTGGTATTCGTTAAGTCATATGTAGCTGCGTTTTGTTGTAATCGCATATCATCTACGTCAATATGGGTCAAAAAGTTATCATTATTGGTTTTCAATATTCGTTGGTTATCACTATTATAACCTATTTCATAAGTTATCATTATTTGGTAACTAAACATCATTTTTCATCATTACTTGTCAATTTTGTGAATTAAATAACATCTAATTATAACTATAAAAAGGTTCTTGTAGGAAATAATATCTTATATTAGGCCTATAAATTAATTTTTATTAATTTGATTCATTATTATAAATAAATGGTAAAATATATTTTTTTATGATGTTCTCCGTTGATAACCGTTACTTTTTCAAAATAAATATATATCTCTTAAGGGTATCCGCAAATCAATCCATTTTTTAAATCTTCATAAGAAGTGAAGCGCTACCTAGGCATGTCGTGACTGATGTCGGAACAAGTAGTAATCGCATGGGAAAGCGCTTTCCATTTTAATGTTTTTGAGTAAATTTTGATAAAAATCATCAATTTTAAGACGTCTACGCCAGTATTCACATGTTGAAATCGATGTAAATGGAGTTTGTCATAAGCTTCACACAGCATTCGATGACCTTCAGTCTTTTCCATCAAATTAAAGTAAAAAAGTATAAAAATGCGATTCACTAGGTGTAAATGCCGATATTTTCAATTCGACGAAATGACATACTAAAAAGTGAAGCCGGTCAGTAATGCTTCAACATGAAGTTGGTTACAGATATATGCTATGTAATACAAAGTAAAACTATTTGTTGTAAATCCGTTAAAATTGATTTACAGGCCTGATACTATTTCTATGATTTTTTTTTATAACTTCTATTATAATTGATCGTTTATATACCAAAATTTAAATGGCTTATTGGAATTCTATATATAAAATAATACATGCAGCAGCTATTCCGCTTCAGATTCATGATCATTATCTAGAAAACAGAACAACATTCTAACTTTAACCTTAATAACCTGGGTCAATAATCACATTACCAGCTGCTAATTTGTAAGTGTCAACTGCTTAAGATATTCCCAGTAATCTTCCCGAATCACGCATCGTTATTGGGAACTTCACAATTAATAAGTGTGAAATTATCAGTCTTGTAGTCACTTATAAAACATTCATAATCACCTGACGATTTTTTATCCGTACACATACACCGATCTATATGAGTTTTGCATAATTATCTCATAAATAACGTCAGACGAATTAAATTCACTAATGAATTTAATAGACCAAATTTAAAATGTCAGACAGATATTATGGCCATTAAGCCAAATAATGAAGTGCCCAAATATTATTATTGGAAATTATACTCGAAGGTTAAGCGACAAGTTTCCCAAGCTGACCGAACAGATTCAGAGAACCAGATGAAGCAGGGTTCACTGACAGACCAGCCATGCCATCCCATTGCAATAAACCTGATTTTCTTATGGTCTAGTCTGATATGGAAGGTGATTTTTAACAAATTTTATATTTCAATATGGACAGTTAACATAAATCCTCTGATTTATAATCCCGTAGTTTTGTTCGATATTAGTTTACGTCGATTGTTTTTTTGATAATTTACGACAAACTATTTGGTTTATCGCGTTTATAATGTTTACCAGGTGTGTCAGTAATTACTTTCCGGCTATTGTAATAGGTTCCAGTAACCATATGTTATAACTACATACATTGTCATTTTATTTTATTTATATTAACATCAAACCCACACACGTTACTTTCTTGAAAATGTTCAGTCTTGCTTGAAAACGTGCATTTTCGACACGTATAATTTTTCTTGTTTCATCAGAAGGAAAAATGTTATCGAAAGTTAACGTTAATTCAAGTTAAGTCAACAATTGTAATGATTTTAACTTTCAAGGTGCGGAATTATACGAGCTATTGCAAAAACGCGCAAATTTAGAAATGATTTGCACCGATGGGAGGGTGGGGCCACTTGAACTAAATGATAAGCAATAGAATATCGAAAAATCGTCAGTGAGATGCTGCTTCAATAGTCTAAAAGGAAGTTATTTCTAGATCTATTAATAACGGCTGATGATAAACGGATTTATTTGGAAAAACAAAAAACAATAATAATCATCGTCATCAAATGGCGAAATCAAATCGATTAGGTCGCAAGACCATTTTTTGTGTCTAGTGTAACCAGGTTGGTGGCGTATATTATGAACTGTTTTACCTAAAAAAACAGTTAATACTGGTCGCTACTGACAACAACTGGTTATGGAAACAAGGTAAAGTGATTTTAGCACGACTGTGTCCCGTTTCATACAACTAAAGCAGTCCATGAATTGTGGAAATCACTTGGATGTGAATTTTGATAGCAACCGCCGTACTCTCCAGGTCTGTTTCAATTCGACAACCACTTGTTTGCATCGATGGGACAGGCGCTTGTAAAGCAACACTTTCCTGTTTTCGATGAAGTAAAAAAAGGCTCGATGCATGAAGTTTAGCCCAGGGACATTTATTTTGGAACGGCATTCATAAATTGCCTAAAGAATCAGCAAAATGTATAGGATCAAACGGCCAATATTTTGAATATATATGTTTTAACAATCTATTGTAATTAACGTGTTTTCTCTAAAACAAAAAGAAACAATCTCATATAAACAGCGATCATAAACAAGTACTCTACCTCCAAGTAAAACTGTGTTAGAGAGAATGATAGCTCATTAAGTTAATCAAACAATTACTATAATGGTGCAATGGTGATGCTAATCACCATGTCGATAAAGATTGCTAGTTGTGAATCTGAAAAATCCAATGAGTTTTATATAGATGCAGAGCCTGAAATGAGCACATGATCAATGCTCAGAGAGCGAAATAATGCTTGTGATTTGTGTATTAGGCAATAATTAATGGAACATATTAACCTAAGATTATAATATAAGACATCAGAAAAGTACATGATATTTTTTTCATCAATCTACGGATTTTAATACCACTTGCTTTAGTTCTGATTACACCGAACTCTTCGGGCAATAGAAGCAATTGTTACTCTTCTTTAATTGAAGGCAATAATATTAAATGTTGCTAATTCCTCTATGTGTGCAGAAATATTAGAAGTTCCTATATAAAATATGACCTATTCTTAAAACATTCTAGAAACTATATTATTGACGCTTCTTATTCGGATAATCAAAAAATGATGGAAAACATGTTATCGAACAATATCTAATTAGTAAACCAAGAGTTTTTAAATCATCCCTGCCGAAGTACTGGATGCACAGTGTATGTCTCTATCACCAGAGATTATTACTGTTTTATGTGGTACATCCCTGTTATTCTTTTTCCGAATAATATTATTGACCTTAAGGTTAAATATGTTTTAGGCATAATTATAATTTTTTCTCGCTGTTGATAATTCCTTAAAAGTCAAAGCAAGCAAGCTACCAAATCAGGACTACATGGCGCTTTCTGTGTTGAGGAAGCACATTTATAAAAGTTCTTTTGATTATCAATTTCAACTATGATAATTATGTTTCTTATAAATATAAATATTTGAACACCATTTGTTTTAAGGTTGTGTCATCCATTAGAACAAATATTAGTCACGTTTGATGCACGTTGAAGTACGGCGGCTACATTTCTCTAGTTTATGGCGCCATGTTCCATATTCAGCGTCTCCAAAGTTTTCCAAATATTTTTATTTAACTTCACAAGAAGAAACATAATAAAACACCATTCAATGTTTAATACAATATCAAAAATATCGCTTAATATTAGCTGTTATTATTCGAACAGAATTTTTTTTTAAAAATGCGATGCGGATAAAATTATTCACATTTGATGGTATCTACTGCCTCTGATGACACTTAGGTAACATTAAATAAACTAATTATTTTTAAAGAAATATCAAGAATTAATAGGAACATACATTTAAACGCATTAAAACCAAAAAAAAAGTATATATAACTAGCTCTTTTACATAAATAAAACAACTGGTATTAACTAATTGCTTTATTGGCAATAAATTATGTCAGTAATAAAATAAAATTAAACAAATTTAAGCGATATAAATCAATGGATTTATGTAAACTGTCTTTCAAGAAATAAAATGGTCTCGTTTTCAAACGAAACTATAAAATAATCAGGTTTACAACGATGTCAGTAACATGATATATTTGTACAATATCAGTGTTCTTTTTTTGTATCTATAGAAGAATAATATTTGAATATTTAATTTGAATTTAGGGAAGGTTATTTATTGTTATTTTAGCTTAATTAATGTGTTGTCTAAAAACAAATTATATATTAGTTCATACAATTTCTTATTTGCTAGAATGTTACAGTTTAGTTATGTAGTAATTAGCATAATGTAATATGTAGTAACAGAGAGAAGCGTTGTGTTTACCTGTGGGAATTATTGCTGTACCAGCTCAAATATATTTTACATTAAATGTTGGTCCTAATTATATTGGTAACTCGAGCGAACTATAAGAAAATTTACATCTTATGTTTTACAACGTAGTAGTGTCAACAAGATAATGGAATGGCATTAATATTTAGACATAGATTGTGAATGAGTAGAAATTGAACAATTTCTGCCAAAAGTTGGTGCATTGTCCTTCATAGTAGGGGCATATTCTGTCAGTTCGATTCGTAAGAAATTATGATGATTGTCAGGTTAAACTAGCAATCTATTAAGCTTTGTTGTATACATCACTTATCTGGATAGATAGCAGGTGATAAAAAGCTTTTCTCTGGATGCTCCAAAGCTTGTTATCATCCTCCAGTAGGTTCCATTTAAGCTGCATCAGACACTCTATCCTATAAACTATAAATATCTTTGTAATCTTCTTCTTCTTCTAGACATTAATCAGCTTGCCTCCTCTTGCCTCCTTCTACCTCATTTATTAAGAAAAACTGGACCATCTATAGGCGTTAAATTTGGCACGGTTAAAGCTTATATGGAGGAAATTTTTTAAAAATATTTGGGTATCAATCGCTCAAATCAAGCAACGGGAATAGACGTCAGGTGAGAGACATAAAATATATAACCAAATATTTTAGACTCTTTTTTAGTACAAGCATAATAAATACATTAATAATAATAAATATGGAGATAATAAATTAACGTGTCCGCTCTATAGAAAGGTAAATACAAGTTTCAAAGAAAAACTGAACATGAGCGAGAATGTTATTTTAATATAGATTAACAAAATTCAAGAATAACAAAAATCGCCTATCCTATTTGTTTAGAAGATATTTAGATTTTCACAAGCAGCCTTTGCTTAAGATGATGCCTGGTGAGGAGAAAACAAATAAGAAAAACTGTTCTTGGCTTACGAACTGATAGTAATTTATTAGGTTATGGAGGCATATCATACCATTGTACTAGAAGATATTCTAATTTTTTTTTAAATTATTGTATATTATATAGAATTGAAGTAGTATTTAGTCGTATTCACTTCTAATTAACTTCAGGTTTCTTTAGTAAATGCATTTCCAAAGCACTAACCGAATATCGGTAATAAATAAGTTAATGTGTGCATGAAGAGATTAAATGAATGTTATAAAGAATATTAGCAATTACCAAATAGCTTCATAGCTTCAATTTTAATTCCTTATTTATTGCTAGGTCGTTAGGTGGGTTATAGGACGATAGCCCATATAATAATGTGGATAATTCTTTAATCAGCCTAGGGTATTTATTGTTATTGCAATATATGGTCTCGGTGAGAAATATTGTTAAAAGTGAAAAACTATATGAATATATAAATGAAGAATTGAAAATATGCAGAAGTTAAAATGAAACGAATCTCATAATTGGTATAGGTGGAACACATAAATTAAATAGGTGAAATTATGAATTATTAACAGTGAATTTGTAAACAATTTAAAACATTGATAAATATTAAGGTGTTTAACGATTGATGTTATAAGCAAAATTAATCAAAGAAATCATATATACTTATACTTGAAGCTCTGAGGTTGTCATAGTACTGAAAGAAACACTATTTATGATACTTTGTTATAATCTATAGTGGTTGAAATAATATTTTATATTAAATTCTGTTACCTCATTTTTACTAAAAATATATATAAGAAGTGTATATATGCGAATATAAAAACTCAATTTGTTATTTTACCAGATTATAGTTTTAGGGATGAAAGCTTACAAACAAAATATAAAAATAAATAATTTGTGAAAGAACTGGAATTATTTGTGTTTTAATTCTCAAAATTAACTTACACCAAATTAATGGAAATACAAGTTCAGTTAGTTCAGTTGCCCTTTTTGGGATCAAAAACGAATTTATTTTAGATCAATATGTATGAATACATTAAATAATACATAATACATTAATAATTAAATATTTAGTGTGGACTATCATTTTTACCATTTCTCAACGCATTTTATGAAAATCTTAACAATTTTCTAAAGGAAAAGTACATTTCTATAATCTGTTATATTATATTAGAATATTTTATAAGTAAAAAACTCTAATACTGTCTTTTTACCGACTATGGCTTGTCTAGATTGGATATATTGTATAACGTGGGCTCCAAACTACGATTCTGGTTATTAAATTTCCCAAATGGCGAGTGATCAACTTAGAGATGATCGCAAAAGACATCCGGGTTTACAAAGCCTTGTTTTTGATATGACTGGTATAATTTTCCTTTTCGGATTTTGCACTCCATGCCTTATGGACAATTATAATTATAAACAATCACGAACACATATTTACGATCATGCCCCAGTAGGATTCTAACTTGCAACTATCGCAACAGCAGGAGGTCGAACTGTTTCGTTGACCAAACTGGCTATTTGAGTTTTTAATGGCATATTGATAAGAGTATAATTACTCGCATTAATGTACTTAATCTGTGAATTCAATTATTTCGAAACGAAAATTACTCATCCTGTAAATACATAAGTTATTCGTAGCAATTGTTCATTCATAGCAACAGAAATTTTATATGTTTTCAAGTATGCGCAGTATATGCCGGACCTTTTTCTATCGGACTGCTATTTAACTTATAGCGTCCTTTTGAAAATAAAGAAATGATGAGTGACCTGGAGGGTTTTGTAAACATTTTTCTTGTAAATCAGTGAAGTGTATTTTAAATAAGTTATTATTTTGTAGTGTAGGTTTTCTATAAAAAGAATCAGATCCTATGGATATTCATTTGGAAATCAGCAGATGGAGCTTTTCGCAAAGAAATGTCATATATTCTATACTGAAGGAATTATGGTTTTAATAGAAAAGTGACAAAAGGTCATTGATGAAAGGGGCATATATACCATTAGTTAGGGTTTGGAGTTTATATGAGAGGCTACGAACTGCTAGTTTAAAAAAAAGGAGTACAGAAATGCCTTTATGAATCAGAGTAAGACCCAATATACGGAGCAAGAATGGCAGATTGAAAAAGTGTAAATATAAAATACCATAAGTAAGGCTCAGATACTGCGGCCTACGGTGAAACAAGGGCGAGCATCAGCCTGCAACTTTTTGGAATTTTTAATTTTTTCACTTCTTTCCTTTTTTGTATTCTTTGAACCCTAATAAATCCCTAGTAAAAAATTAATTGTAAAAATATTGTTTCTTTCTAATTTATCTTGAAAAAATACCCAAAAATGTATACCTCTATAGTAAAATATTAAAAGGTAGAAAAATAAAATTTAATTGACTTTTGAAAATGATTGAAAAAAACGCTTACTAATATCAGCGTTTTTCAAAACTCGAAGGTAACATAATTGGCTATCATTTCAATTTTGTAATATGGCATTTTTATTAGAATATATTAATCGAATTATTGAATACACTTCCTATCTTTCAATATAAAAACCAATTAATTGATAAATGTTCGGCAAGATGCGTTCGATCGTTCTCGCGAAACATTTTATTAATTTTAAACGAATATATTACAATGACATATCACGGCATCAAATTTATTCGCGGCATATATCGAAAAACCATGGCTTTCACCTTGAATACACTCGATAAATGATTTATGAGTTATAAAGAAACCCGATAAATCGCTAAATATTCATGCGATGCATTTTATAGGCGTTTTTATAAATTTTATACCGGAAAGAAAATGACTGGGTTTAAAGGTTTTCGTACTGTTCATGATCGTACGTACAGTGATATGAAAACATAGGCTCAAAATGTTTACATTTTAAGAAAACAATTAATAAGTTAAAAATTAAAGTATAATAAAATATATGTATGATTGTGTATGATTTTTTATGATTTTTATGATTTTATGATTTTCCTTTTGCCAACAAGGGGTTTATCTGGATTAGACCTACAGTTTAACGTGGGCTCCGAACCACGGTCTTCTGTATTAAGCCCACCCACTGGCGAGTGATCAACTTCATCCCAGAAGACAACCGGTCTTACCCAGCCTGGTTACTGAGGTGTCTGGGATCATTTCCCTTGTCGGATTTTGCACTCTTGCTAGGACAATCACAAATATTTAACAATCACATACATAAATTTACGACAATGCCCTAGCAGGATACAAACCCACGACTATCGCAACAGTAGGTGGACCATCCTGTCCACTGCGTAACCAAGCTGGCTATAGGTATAATTTATGTTTTCTCTCGATCCAACCTTGATCCTTGATTATTGTCATTTTATTTTTGGAAAGATTACTAATATATATATATATATATATATATATATATATATATATATATATATATATATATATATATATATATATATATTCTCTGAAATAGGAAACCTTTATTGACCAGTAGATGTAACAAAGCGAACGGTTTGAAATTGTTATTTATGATAGTAGCTATAAAACAGACAGATGTTATGTGAATCATGCAATAACATTACAAAACTATTACCAACAGATCAATAAATTTTATAATTTTATTAATTAAATTTTTGTCGGCTTTGACATTTGCTTTTCAATCGGAAACCGTTCGCCGAAATGTGTTGTAAAAGATCGTACCTGGAAGTTGTTGCTTTTAATGATGGTTTAGATCATTGTTATTGAAATTACGTATACGTTTTTAGCTCCCTGCTGATACTTTTGTTGTGCTAGATTTTTTTAGAGATTATAATCTACACTGCAAGAGATTCTGTAACTAAAAAGGATATTTCTGGAATAATTTAGCCCATTTTTTTACATATGAAGTAAATTTCCTTATTTTTTCATGTTCATAATTTTTCAACTATCGATTATTTATATTTCTGTAAAGATTTAATATTTTTTGGCACATAATTTGATAACTAATTTATAACTGTAGTGAAAACCACTATTTCCATATTCAGTAGAGAAAACTAGACATATAAATATCTCAAAATAATTTCGTAATTTTTTATGCAAAAACTATTATTATACCAACGACAGGTGTCTTTTCTCTGATCATTAACACCGACATTATTCATCATAATTTTTAGTTTTCTATTTGATTAATACCTGTGAAAGTATTAGATGTTGAATACGGTTTTGAGATATAGCAGACATATAGTCTATTCAAAGTTTTTTTAGTAATTTTAATAACTAGTATTTATGACGTCGAAACATTACAATATTGTCGCATCAACTCTGAGTTTTAGTTCACTTTGGCTCTGATATACAAGAAAATTTTAATCTAAATAAAATAATTGAACAAAAATGTTATCAAATATTATTTATTTTAGTATTATGGTACATCTAATACATATATTATCCAAGGACTTAAAACTACAATTAAGAACACGGGTATAATAGTTTGTAGGTTAGATTTGTTTTGTTTATTTTCAGCTCTTTTTCTACACCATCCATGAGGTAGAATTTCTAGGCGTTTTTTTAATAAAAAATTTAACAATTAATCAACAATTGAATATCTGAGAAACGTATTTTACTTTCATTCGAGAGTATATTTATTTTTACGTTTAGCTCTTGTTTCCTTCGATGGGGTGTTTACTTGGCAAGTCATCTTGATACTACTGTATTTTTATTTTTTCTACTACTACCTGTGTATACCATTCTTGATAAAATTAATCACTGAATTCTCTCTAATATATTTGCCATATCTATAAAACAGTTAGTATTCATTCACTCCTTATATATTCTAAGCTTATGTTTAATTTTTAACAATTACAATCATATGTGCACACACAAACCTTTCACGCCCTACAATACCATTTTCTATAGTTATATTCAATTAATTATGTGCATAATTCCAGCTGTTTCAACTCTCATCATTCTGTGTCAGAAATTTACAGCATTGTACAGCATTATCACATATCTTGAAAGTTTCTTTCAGTCATTTTCACTTTACGACTCACTGTCCAATTCAATCACTAGACTGTTAATTTCTAATCTGTCTAAAACATGTTAACGATTCCACCATTTATCAATTACTTCCTTTGTATGTCTTATCGCGTTCATCCAAACCGAAGGTGTTTGACACTGCTTCCTTCCACATATCCAAACAGTTTTTGATGGAATATCCTTCTCAACCAATATATCTGCAATTAACTATTAATAAATATAATGACCAACAAAACCCAATTGAATATTATTTTATACCATTAATTGAATTCTTTTTAAGGTAATGTCTGGAAGTTCCATTAAACCTTTCCGAGGGTTATCTTTACACCATTTAAACCCTATATTCTGTAGGAGTGTATGAAAGGGAAAGGGTCAAAAAGCTGCATGTCCCAATTTTTTTATGTATACTTTCCAGGGAGACAATTTTCTCTAAAATAATTTTATTAAATTATGTTTATAGCGATAAAATAGTTTGTGTACTTATGGTCTTATACATTTCGTCTATTTGGTCTCGAATAGAGCCAATGTCAAGATTCGTCATCCACTTTGTATGTAGACGGGTTTTCTTAGGTGAATCTAGCGTATTATTTTTCATTTTGTAAGCGATGTTACTCACAGTACCCACAGTAGTATTTAAGACGGCAGGAACCCACTAAAAACATTTTTAATAAAATTAGAGGGACTTATATTATTTAATATCATCAATAATTACCTCCATTAAAGCCGCAATCAATTTGTGACCTTGAATATACATTGTTTTCGGCATTTTCAAACAAAGTAATATGATATATTACGGAACGACTTAAAATTTATTAATATAAAGGGCTAAAATAATGTTTGCCGGTTTATAACCTGTAATAATTATAACTAATATTTTGAATAATTTAGCGTACATCTGACAACCGGACGGCGACCAGCTGTCAGACGTATGCAAAATTCTTGAAAACAAAAGTGATAAGAGGTTTTAACCATTTCCTATAAATTATTGCGGCTGTATAATTAACTGTAGTTTTTAGATATAATATAATGTTAAAATAAATTATATTTGATAATATTTTTGTTCAATTAGTTTATTTGGATTAGAATTTTTTTTACCAAAGCCAAACTGAATTAAAACTCATAGTTGATGCTGCAAAATGGTAATGTTTCAACGTCACAAATATCCACGACGTACTATAAAAAAAATTTTGTATAGGCTATAGGTGTAAGTGCAGTACTGCGAAAAATTAGACTCAAATCGTCATTAGATTGATTTAAACTGAACTGACAAACTAAATATATATTAAGTTTGGATAAATAAGATAAAACACTGTGTAATATAACTTAGAATATATACTAGTTTACTCAATAAATTTTGTTATTCGACAAGAATATATTATTTGTTAATATATTTTAAAGAATAGTTTACTAAATTTAAGTACTACTTTTCCGAAATTTTATAATTTAAAAGATTCATGCTTATCTATGGCTTGAGTAATATGTTTTTATATCCACCTAATAATGACAGTAATATGAGTTTAGTGTTTTAACATATTCAAACATAACTTTTTTTCAATACACTTAATCTACATATAAGGCAACTGATTAAATACTTTGATCTTAATACTGTTTGGTAGTGTTACGATATTACCCGAAACGTTATCTATAATGGAATATTTTAAATAACGCAATATTAATGATACTGTTTACTCATTTAATAGCTAACTAATAAGGTAGTGTCAATCAATTGATCGCTCAAAATATTTTAATTTATTATTTCTAAATAGCCATCAATGTAGGTCAATAACATACTTGATTAATTGATAAATTTATCCTCTGTGGTTTCATAAAAATAGCGAATCCAGTTCTTGGTACCACCATTGAATTCTGAGATTCAGAAAAATGATTTTAAGTTCATTAGATTAAAGAAATTTTTTTTGCTGTTACTGTTGCAGTTTAAAACGAGAATACAAATTAATTCAGCATTATATTAGGCGCTTGCATGAATGTTTATCAGTCATGGCAGTTGGTGAAAAGACGATATATAAACGTAAACAACTATTAAAAAACTCAGCTTTTAAATTTGATGGTTTAATATTTATCTGCATAAAATAACATTATTCTTATTAGAATTATTAAGTTATTCAGATTATACAGCTGATTCATAAATTTGTTTCATTTGAAGAAATCTGCGGATGTGAATGACAATGAAAGGTGTAAAGGGCGAAAAGATCCGAAGCCAATGAATTGACAGACTTTGTGGAAAAGGAACGAACAACTTTTAGACAACTTACCTTTTGATAAATGTTTTCAGATGTTTACTTGCAATGAAAAACTTCCATAAGTAGTGAAAATGGTGTCAACATTGCATTTTCATTGCTACCCAGAGAAAAAAAAAGAGATTTCTATGACACACTGGCATTGAAAACCGTACCTGCTGTAATATCCTAAATACAAAAATCATGAGTTAACCCAGTTAAAGCCAAATGAATCGAAGGGCGAAAATATCTCGATGATTGAATTGCTGTCAGACCAACATAGTTCTTTCAACAAGGCAACCTTGATGTTTCTAGAATAATTGGAAAGTTTGAGAAATGGGGTTGCAAAAGACGATTCAAAATATTTAAATTAGACATAACAGGTCAACTGAAAAGTACCCGGCGTACCATAGCAAAACACATTTTTTTGGCAAAATTAGACTAGAATAAAATAGACCTCAGTTTCGGCGATCACCTCTTCATTCGACGAAAATTTCTTCCCAGCGAGTATTCTTTTGAGATCTGAGAACAGGATATAGTCGCTGGGGGCGAGATCTGGAGAATACCGTGGATGGGGAAACAATTCGAAACCCAATTCATGAAATTTTACAATCGTTTTCACAAATTTGTGAGACGGTGCATTATCTTGGTGAAGCAGCACTTTCTTTTTCTTGAAATGCGGCCGTTTCTCGGAGATTTCGTCCTTCGAACGGTCCAATAATGCTACATAATAGTTGCTGTTGATCGTCCTTCCATCCTCAAGGTAGTCAATGAAAATTATTCCATGCGCATCCCAAAATACAGACGCCATAAACTTGCCAGCCTTCTGTTGAATTTTTCCACGCATTGGAGCGGGTTCATCATGTGCAGTTCACCCAGATGACTGTCGATTGGATTTCAGAGTGAAATAATAGAGCCACGTTTCATCCATTGTAATATATCGATGCAAAAACCCGTGTTTATTACGCTTGATCATCTTCAAACACTGCTTCGAATCATCAACTCGTCGTTATCTTTGGTTAAAAGTGAGCTCGCTCGGCACCCACTTTGCACAGACCTTTCTCATACCCAAATATTCGTAAATGATTTGATATACACTTGAAATCTTTAGAGAGTCTGATATTTCATTCAGTTTCAATTTACGATCATTCAAAATCATTTTGTTAATTTTTTAATGTTTTCGTCCGTAACAACCTCTTTTCACCCTCTTTGATGCTCATCTCACCACATTTAAACTTAGCATACCAATCCTTGATGGTTGATTTTCCTGGAGCAGTATCCGGACACTCGGCATCAAGCCAAGTTTTTGCTTCAACAGATTTTTTTCACTTCAAAAATCAATACTTTATCAACACGCGAAATTTCTTTTTATCCATTTTTTTTTCACAATAATAAAAGTTGTTTCACTCAAAATGCTATAATTCACAAACTAATAATCCGACAACTGCCGAATGTATACACTCAACTTTTGAGGGTTAGAGTTAACTAAAAACATATGGGTTTAATTCTAGTAGTGCCGTCTATGTGCCAGGCCGGGAACTTTTCAATTAACCTGTTAAAAGAATCAAGTGAGTAACAAATTGACAACAATCAGAAAATCTTCTTTGCAGAAAATTTAGAAGGGTATTTAGAAAATAAAATATTTTAATTTTTGATGCTTTATAACTTGATCAATAATTATGATTGCATTTTTTTTCTAACGTTTCCAATAAAAAGTATTGGTGTGATATTTTGATACGGTATTTTTATTCTATATCCAGAGATTGGTATAAATTCATAATGGCTGTAATGCTAAGGCATACAAACTTATATGAAAACTAACTGAATACAAAACCATTGGAAGTTAATGGTACGATTGTTTCAAAAAAGCATGAAAATATTCATTGCTTCACATGATTGAGAACACTTTTATTAATAAACGAGTAAGAAAACCCCTACGTCAAGGTAAGCTATGAGTACTTTGTTAAAGTTGGCCAAATTAACCAAAACCATTAAAAGAGATAGTATTTGAGTTTAGCATTGAAGGGATATACTAATAATATAAAAGTAATTTTGCAACGTGATTTTTAAAAGTCTTTCTTGACTGATTACATTTAAACAAAGTAAATAAAATCTTATATAATATAATAATATAATATAAAAACGAGACTTTGCTGTTACATAACTTCAAAAGATGCTGCATTAATTCTCATAAAAATCAGCTAATGCTAAAACCCAGATTTGGTAATAGTATATAATCTCGAAGGTTTTATTAAAAAAAAGAATAAATTATTTCGATAAAATCAACTGTTCGGAGTGCATTTAAAGATTGTAGAATTTCGTTAACATGCAAATTAATTTAGATATTCATAGAACGTAGAAGATTATACATAAGAACTGTTCAGCTATATGTTCACGTTGAAAAATAATAAAAGTTCACTCAAAAAATAAGATAAAACAATTTCTTTCAATATTCAGCAGTTTGTATAATAATAATAATTTAGTGTCGGCTTGGTGGCGCAGTGCTAAAGGCGACATGTCGGTCCTCCTACTGTTGCGATAGTCGCGGGCGGGAATCCTGCTGGGGATGGTCGTAAATTTATGTTTGTGATTGTTTAACATTTGTAATTGTCCTTAGGCAAAGTACAAAATCGGACAATGAAAATGATCCCAGTCACGCCAGTAACCAGGCTGGGTAAGACCGGGTGTCATCTGAGGTGATCTCCTAGTTGGTCACTCGCAGTCGGTAGGCTAATGCTGAGGATCGTGGTTCGGAGCCCACGTTAAACAGTACGTCCAATCCAGATAAATACTCGTTGGTAAAAAGGAGGCTTTAAAATTTTTAAAAATAATGAAATATACAATACCGGCTAAAATCATGAATTACTAGATTAGTATTACTGTAATTATATACATAGGACCAAAAATTGACTTGTTATGATAGTTTAGAGGATCTGTCAAAAATGTTTCTTTAAAAAGTATATAACATATAATAACAATAATTTGTATATCTGTAAACTTAGAGATGAAAAAAAACTTTGTTGAAAATAGAGATTAAAAAATGACCGACAAAGATGATTTTGCATAATTTTTCAATTTCATCCCAACTTAGTATATGTTCAAAGGTAAAACTATATATTTCTCATAGCGGGCGTTTAACACTCTATAACGCGCATAAAGTAAATAAACACACGGCCCATCGTATATAAGAATAGAGTATCCGTGTAATTATAAAGCTGCTTGTTACTATTACTTTTGCAAAACGTTAAATTAAATTTAGTGTTGGCTTTTATAGTGCATCGTAAAATATGTCTGTACACAAGGGACACATAACCTTTTTTCCCAATTAGTAAAAATAGACCAAACACGTGTTTATTGGAGGATTGCGTCATTTCACTCTTGCTACGTCGAGTTTGCCCAGCTTCCAGTAAATGTAAGTGTGGAAACTCCGAGGTGTTTCGGTAATTTAAGGCCAAGTGGATGACGTCGAGTAGCTAATTTAAGACAAGTTAGTTTACTGTTGTCTCTAACACTAGAGATACAACAAAGAAAATTTGTTCAAGTCTAGTTACATGGTTACGTAAATAAAGTTACATGTTACAGGCGCAAGCAACGTCCACTTAAAATTACATATGGTAACGTCAACGTAGCAAGCAATAATTAAAGTATGTCTTTTGTACCAAAGTTTCGAAACTTAAATCTGTTATTTGGAGTATATTTTGGACAATCGTAAGCTAACTGTATGTATCGAATATGTGACAAACATTGAAGATAACTTATTTCACTGAAAATCAATTTTTCAATGCGTGGTATTTGAAATATTACTTTTTTTATGCATTAGCTAAATTCGTTTTCTAAAGATAGTTCTGAGTGTTATATTAGATGATTGCATGTATTGTTGCATCAATTTTTTTGCAATTTGAAAAGGCATTTACTGAGAAAAATTAGTATAATCTTCTTATATATATTAATCGGTTTAGCGAAAAGGTTGTTTCCCTTTTTGTGGAAAACGGGGGCACCTGGAAACGTAAAATTTCACACGGTTGAAGTTTATATCGAGGAAGAATAAGCCTAATAATTTTTGTCTAATATTTTTGTGTAATATACGTTACAAATAAATAAATGCCAATAAAACAAAATACGCCCAAATCAAGTAACCAGGCACAAAATATATAAACAAATATTTTAGGCTCTGACCGACGCGCTGCCAGCTCCAACTTTTTTACGGTAGATTATTCTTCGTTTCTGTTGTAAGTATATCAACTATAGACGGGCAATTTTTTAAATCAAAATCAAAATCTGCCAAAACTATATTAAAACGAAATTTATTTAAAACTAAGCCGTGTTATTTAATATTATGCGTTGTTTTCTGTTTTTCCCCTTTGTTGGAATTATTAAGTTGTTATGGCAAATTTGGATGAAAAACGTTTAAGAATGCTGATATCACGTAAAGTTGTATTTTACATTTTTGGTAAAGAGAACGAATTAATGTATCTGATTTTTCGGAAGCAACATACAGCTGTGAAGGAAAAATCCGATATATGTGAATATTTTATCCCAACCAACATAGCTGATTTCGAAATTCTAAATCAGATTTTGATATAATTTGTCTGGTGAAGAGAGAACAGCTAAGACAAATTGTTCTTGCTTAAGAACTGCTTGTAATTGATGTGGTTATGGAGACATAGTATATCATTGTACTAGAGGTAATTCTAAAGGTTAAGATCTTTTGTAAATTTTAGTGGTATCTTGTTTATGATAACTTATTAGTGGTGTAACAGGTCAATTGAAAAGTCCCCGGCCTACTATGGTAAAAACACATTTTTTTGACAAAATTTGTTTTTTTTATTCAACATAATTTTCTACAGGGGTGATACACTGATTATAGCGACCCTCCAACTTTTGGATACCATTTTTGTTGTACGATTTTTTCTTTTCTTCAAAATAGGCCTCGGTTTCGGCGATCACTTCTTGATTCGACGAAAATTTCTCACCAGCGAGCATTCTTTTGAGATCTGAAAACAAGAAATAGTCGCTGGGGATCAGATCTGGAGAATACGGTAGATCCTCCGTCTTCGGTGCTAAATTCGCCACGTCTAAACTTAGCATACCAATCCTTGATGGTTGATTTTCTTGGGGCAGTCTCCAGATACTCGGCACCAAGCCAAGTTTATGCTTCATGTTTTTCTTTTTGATTTTTTGTGTGTCAGGCCGGGGACTTTTCAATTGACCTGTTAGTAATTTAAATTTGTTAATACTTTATAGAAATTATACCTAATAGAAATTAGATTTCATTAAGTTCCGTTTAAAAAAAGTGAATGTTAGTTCTTGAGATAGTTTAATATGTTTTAGTATACATTAATTATTTTAAGTAAAATTATATATCAAATAAACTTCTAGTCTTATATTGAAAATACCATAAAAACAAGCTTTAGTGAAACATTATTTTGAAGATATTCCCATTATATCTATATCCCATTATTTTGAAGATATTGAAGATTACTCTGTTATAAGATGAATATAATTAAATTAATAATTTGTGGTCGTATTTGAACCATAGGGCGATCACTAGTTATTAACCGATTTCGAAAAAAGGTTCTATATTCGGCTGTATATATTTCTTTTAATGTATGTTCGCCGATTTCTTCGTCAATTGTGGGCCGATTTTGAAAATTGTTTTTTATTTGAGAGAGTGGCCTTCCGACTTGGTCCATCGTAACCAAATCAGTATTTTGAGGGAGGAAGGGGGGGACATCGAGAGAGACGCTCAAATTTCAAAGGCACGTACAAAGTCTTGACATATTTGAGCTGATGCGGCGGAAAATCTGAAGTCGTTCAATGCAAAAGCTATTCACTTTGCTTTTTAAGTACTAACTGTAGCATATAAGACCTCGTAGAAATATTGTTTATATTGTACTATTACTTCTATTGTGTAATGTTTAACGCGTTTAGCTTCCAAACGGAGGTCTTGGTCCCCGCACAGAGAATAATATTTTGCTGTTCTAGTTTAGTTAGAACATTTGTCAAATCACCTAAGGCAGTTAGCGTACCCCGGGGCCTGAAGCGTTCCTTATTTTCAATCACTGTTTTTTTATTCCTAATTTTTCCTCATACGTGCTGCACTTTTATTTGACCTACCCATTGCAATATTAAATAAAATAACTACGTGATTTATTGATTACTGATACTAAAAAGAGAAAAATAAAATATTTTTAACAAAAACCAAGAAAAAATACCAACAAAACCAATCTAAATTAATATAACTGTTTGCGTTCGGCATCGTTCAAAGTGAATGAATTATTATTACATATTTTATTTAAAAATGTCTTTATTTTTATGTTAATACTCTAAGTTTGGTTATTTTTTATTTTTTAGTGAGTTCCTTATTTATTTTTTGAAGTCGGTTTGAAGTGTTTTGGTAAGAGTATTTTCTTAATATAACTTTTTATTATAAGAGTATAAATTAGTTGGGTTTAATTTATAAAAAAGGTTTTGAATATTAAATTAGATTCTTGTATGTATTATGATTATTATTTTGATTTAAAAAGGCTTTTATTGAGAAAAATTTATAAAATATATATTAATCAAAACAAAACTCCTCCATTCTCCTCAGCTTGTCCCATCTTATGGAAACTTAACTATATTGTCTGGAAACAACGATGTAGGTTTGGCAAGGATCAAATCATGGATACATTTTCGAACAACTCCAAGCATTTGAGATTGTGGTAATACATCCGCTTTTCATCGCCAGTCACAATACGGTACAGAAAGATTTCCTTTCTAGCTAGGCCAGCAATGAAACTGCAAAGTTGTAACGGTTCGAAATAGTTCAGTACTGTTAATTCGTGTGGTAGCGATTTTTAATTATTTTTAATCTTTTCTATGATATGTAACGTCTTAAAATAATTCATTCGTCATTTGTTAAATTGCCTCACATTTAAATATAAGAAACCGAAAACTGACAATTAGAGTATGATGAGGTATCATTACCATATGCTTGAAATGTTTGATAATATTTTGTAGACAATTTCTTCAAAACCTCTTGATTACAGTTTAGTCCCACAGATGCAGCATGATTTAACAGTTCACTATTACACTTAAAAAGGAGCGTCTGAATTAAATTGCCTGAGAGGATGTTCAATAATATTGCGTTGCAATTAATATAATTTTGTCCATTGAAAAATATACAGAACTAATTTCTAAGCCCTGTGTATTTCATTATATTCTGAAATATTTTATAACAAATAAGTTTCCGATAACAATTTTAGTGCTAAATGTCCATATCACGATTTCTGTCTACGAAATATGAACAGGCATAAAATAATAATAAAATGTAATATTAAAATCAGTCACGATCATGATTAAGAATATTTCTAATCTGAATTAGAATGGTAATTCGATATGTTCGTCTTAATGTATAGTAGTGTAATCAACATTGTTTTTTATATCAGTTATGAATTGCATATTTTTATATTATTAAAATTATACTCACGTAACTATGCGAATATATCCTAAGAAAACGTGCTTTTTGTGTTAAATGGTATTAAATATGATAAACAAAACTGTTACTTTTTATAGTAAACAAAACATTATGGCACACATATTTAATTTGTATGCTAATATTCTTAAATAGCGCAAATAAGTTTCTGTTTTCCAACATGTTAATTTACTTGAAATTATTGACACGTGTACATGCATAATTTGTGCATTTTATAATATTTTGGAATAGTTTTTTATTTACACATAAATATAAGGGAATATATAGAATAAATTGTTTAATTTTCATATTGTTTCATATCTTGTGACATTACCTAAAACTTTTTTAAATAATTTCTAACATGAAAAATAATTGAGCAATTATATCAAACATCAAATTGTAGTGACGGACGATATATTTTGATGATTTATCTTTACATTATTTTTTCGAGGCAATAGGATCTTTGGATATCCACTCAACTTATTATATCTATATCTTTTGGATGAAGTAACGCGTTTTTAGAATAATTTCTGAATATGCTTGGTGGCGCAGTGGTTAAGGCGACAGGACGGTCCGCCTACTGTTGCGATAATCGCGATTTTCGAATATAAATATAAGGGAATATATAAAATAAATTGTTTAATCTTCATATTGTTTCATATCTTGTGACATTACCTAAGACTTTTTTAAATAACTTCTAACATGGAAAGTAATTGAGCAATTATATCAAACATCAAATTGTAGTGGCGGACGATATGTTTTGATGACATTATTTTTTCGAGCCAATAGGATCTTTGGATATCCACTCAACTTATTATATCTTTATATCATTTGGATGAAGTAACGCGTTTTTAGAATAATTTCTGAATATATTTGGTGGCGCAGTGGTTAAGGCGACAGGACGGTCCTCCTACTGTTGCGATAGTCGCGAATTCGAGTACTTCTGAGACATTGATGTACTTCATGTTTGTGATTGTAACTGTAAATGTCTTTATAGGCAACATTGGAAAATCCGACAACAATTATGTCTGAACATAATTAAAACTTGTAATTACGTGATGTATTAGTCAGGAGATTACCTAAAACATCCTAGTGTCTTAAGAATCATGGCAGTGATTCAGATATTATAGAAGGAAAATAAAAAGCGAAACATTGGAACTGCAAACTGCTACTATTAAAATCAATAATTTTTATTATTTTTAGCAAAAATTATTCACGTTTGAACTGAACTGAACAGTGAAACAAAGTTATCTCGAATATTCCAAGGGAACATCGACCAGCGAAATCCCTTAAAACATTTTCCTACCCATCATATTTACCTCACATCACACTTTTTACTGTGGCGTTAAAAAAAAAGAGAAATAAAGAGATCAACCTATTACGAATAGTATAAACACTAATGGCAGATACCTGTTACACTTAATAATAACATAAAATCAAATATTCATTTACACATCATTCAAATTGCATATTTTTTCAAAGTAATATTTCAAAATTATAATAGTTTTTTATTAAGGTTACCTTGGGATTAAAATTTTGGTTCTATATTAAGGTTATTTTTTATTTAAGTGTTTCTCATCCTCTCTATTTTTTATACTCTTGAAGTCTCCGATGTTTCTAATTATATTTGGGATTTTTTTGTCTGCTATTGATTTATCCACATTCATATCTTACCGGATACTCATCTTACAGTCGAACATTGGAATTGATTTATGTATCTTATAATAAATGTCCATTTTAATTACGTTAAGAATTTCTTTAAAATGAAATTATATTCATGGCTAAAAATAAATCCATAGTTTCTCCAAATCTAGCATTAGTTTCCTTCCTCTGGTTTCTGTTCGACCCTGACTATAACTAATGAAAGAGAATTGTTAAATTCTAGTCAGGCATATGGTTGTGATACTATTTCGACCGGTAAACCCATATATTGGCTAACGTATCCAGATAAGATCCCAGACCTACTGGGTTTCTACACCATTAGAGACATTTCAAATAAATATAAGCAAATTGAGGAAATATAAAGATTGTGTCAGTTTAACTGATTGTGCTGATTATAAGTGAGTACATCATATGAAGGCCAAGTAATTGCTGCCTGGTTAAAAGAAGAACCGATTGGATAGGTTATGGAGTGGTATTAGAAGAAGAGATCACCTTGGGAGGATACACCATAAAGAAAATCTGCATATTGATTTGGAGAAGATAATCAAGGATCGTAAACCAAAAAAAAAATCTTTTATCACCCATCTACCACACGTATTTTATACTATATACATACAATTTAGCTTAATACCTAACTAAACTTATTCATCTATCTATAATATTATTTTAACTACTAGCATCTGATTACTTTGAAGTCGGTGCTAAAACAATTTTTTTCGTTAAAAATGTTGCATTTTTCTCCTTTTGCTTGCTTCATTCAGATTACAATATGTACCGCAATTGCGGAAGTTAGCTGAAGTAGTTATGATTTCTAAACCAGAAAAGCCACCTTATGGAATGGCTTCATACCGACCAATATCAGTATTGCCGGCAATGTCTAAATTATTTGAAAAACGTCTATTAAATAGGATAAAACCAATCATTTAGGATAAAAGTCTTATTCCAGATCATCAACTTAGTTTTTGGAAAGGTCATTACACAATGGATCAGGTATAGAGAATCACCAATGTCATAGAATAATCACTAGAAGAAAATAAAGTTTATTCCTTAATATTTTTAGATGTTGCTCAAGCTTTTGATAAAATTTGATATAAACCTTATATTAAAGAATAATTTTAAAATGCTTCTTCGCGACTAATATTCAAAAATTTCATATATAAGTCACATATATAACTGAGAGATATAGAGATCAACAGAGTCAAACAAGAAGATTCCTGTTCTCACTTGAAGATTCTCATTTGTAGCAGGTAAAACACAGTAAAGTATACTACGATCAGTCGCTTATCTGCTGTACATTCAGGACTTGTCTACATACAATGAAAATATTGTTGCAACATTTGCATATTACACTGTAATTCTAGCCATTGGAGTTAACAACAATGTTCACCCGAAAAGTTATAAATAGCTATTGTGAAACACAATAGTCGACAGCAAAATGGCGAATGGAAATGAATCAAAATAATTCAGTGCATTCCCAACAAAATAATCAAGCAAAAGCCAATACAGCCAAATATCTTAGTACGACTATTTATATTAAGCTCAGGGAGAAGCCACAAGTTAAGAAAAGATGTGAAAAACTCGAGCTGAAGTACAAAAAAATGCTTGTTATTGGGTTAATATTCAGTACTCGTAATATATAACTTACTTAGTATAAACTTTTACCTTATGAACAAGTATTAAAAGAAGTGTGGATTTATGGTGTTCAACTCGGATCAGTACCAGTGAAAGAAAATCGCACGAAGACCCCAAAACAAGGTACTGTGAGGTATAGTTGAAGCTATACGCCGAACTGTATGCCACGGTCTATGATATATTTGTAATAACAATCTGCATAAGAACCTGACGATAGAAAGTGTTAATAAAGTTATCAAATGCTATTCTCAAATAATTGAACAGAGGTTCTATCAGCGCAACAGTGTTGACGTTCTCTAGCTCTTAGATAATGATGGCTTAATCAGAAGAGTAAAGAAAGTAAAACAATTTGATCTAGTTTAGTAAAGTTATTATTAAGACTCAGTTCATTAGAAACAGTGATAATACTGTTATGCCCATAATATGTTAAGTGGCTAGCGTAGAACAAATGCTTTGTAATTTTAAAACTCTTGCAAATTAATATAAAAGAAAATAATTTATCAGTGTTAATTTACTATATTGCTATATTAAAACATTTTAAAAAATGTTGATATATCTTTCTAATTGCGTAAAATAATCCCTTTATAATTGTAGCAGAACCTTTTGTTTATCTTATTGTGTGCCCAAAAATGAGCTGTCCATTTTCCAATTTTTCGTTAGTCGACTTTTTCATACAATCCCTGAAAGTATTATTTCCACCTTTCCATTATTTCTGTCTCCTGTCTTATTTTATTGTATTTTATAACTCCATAATTACATAATTTTCTCTTCTGCAAAACTTTGAAACATTTTATATACATTTCTATTTTTTTTAGTCTTTGTCTCAATCCTCTTCCCAAATGTTATTCGTTTTCTTCTTTACTTCGGTTGTCTTTTCGGTCAGGAAGTTTATTTAATTTAATACTTTTGTTAAATAGTTCTAGTAAATTTAAGAAACGGCCGAAAAATACTTGAATGCAAGCATATAAATTGTATTTCAATACATAGCACTTAGTCTGTCAGTAGAGGAGTTCACTTTTTAGCCGACTTGGAAAAGGAAGAAATTCGCCGATTTTTCCGTTAATTGTAGACCGACTTTCAAAATTTTTTTTATTCGAAATAGTGCACTCCGAGGTGGTCCCATTGGAACCAAATTAGGCTCTGTTGGGAGAGAAGGGGGGATGGAAGAGGATAACGATCAAATTTCAAGGTCACGTACAATGTTTTTACAAATTTTTTATCTATAATAATCAGTTATTTGTGTATAATTTTATTGCTGAACTGATGTGACAGAAAATAGGAAGTCGTTCAATGCAGATGCCATTCAGTTTACATTTTAAGCACAAACTATAGCATATACAATGTCGTAGAAATATTGTACACTACTGTTACTATGGTGTAATGTTAAAGTGTTTATCTCCCTGTCGGAGGCCGCGGGTTCGATTCCCGGCCGAGACAATAACTTTCTGTTGTTTCTCTAAAAGGCTCTTTAATTTCAATCATTGTTTCTTTATTCCTACTTTTCCTCATATCGGCTGTAACTTTACTTGGGCTACCCATTGTAATATTAAATAAATTAACTGTGTAATTTATTGAGTAAACATCTAACACTAAAAAGAGAAAAATAAAATATTTTTAACAATTAAATTGAACCGACTTAAAAAATAAATAAGGAACACACTAAAATGTAAAAATAATCAAATTTAGACTTTTAACACACACAAAAAACATTTTAATACAAAATATGTACATAATAATCGTTGTAGTAACTAAATAAAAATCAGTTTGAAGTCGATACCGAGCTCTCAAACAATACAAAAACAATAATATAATTTTATATCATAAAAAAAAAATTAAAAAGGAACAAAACAAATCGAATTTAATATAACTATTTGGGCACGTTAGGTCGGTTCAATTTTTTTGTTAAAAATATTTTATTATAAAAATATATATAAACAATTTAGGCAACACATAATAATATAAACCTGTGTGTGTTTGGCTTATGAAATAACTACATGTTTAATCAACAAAAGAAGAACAAAAAATTGGCTACCAAGTTTAGGTAATATCAAATAATATATCTGAAAATCCCCATTGGTTTTAGAAGTTTTACATAATTGAAAAATAAAAATATGATTCAGTCGGGCGACCAAACTCGGTCTTTTTAACTAGTTCGGTTTAAGTTTCTAAACAAGTTACGCCATTTGTGGTTTAATTTATTAGACGTGTTTCGGTTCGAACGAATAACTTGGACATCTAAAGTTGGCCGACGGAAAGTAGCTTTTAATGATAATTGGAAAATTTTTACCAACTTTTCAAGCAAATGAAATTATGTACGTTCATTTTCTTTTATTTCTCGTAAACAGTTGTATTAAATGAAAATTTATGGACGTAATTTATCGAGGAAATTAATCTATAATATAATCATAAAGTTGTATTACTTTATTATGAATATTTGATGTTAAATAATGATTTATTTAGTTGGGTCACGCGTTTATTTTTACGGGTTCAAATATAGTTACAGTTAATGATGGAAAGAAAAACGTATTCGTCAAGTTTTTCTAACGTTAATCATACCTGGATATTATTGCGTTCATAAATAGAGAGACACGTCAATATAACCTATACTAGTGTTTTATATTTAAGCAACTAAACTGATTCTGGCGATTTGGATTAACCTGGATTTATTATTTATCATAATCTAATAATAGTGATTCCTATTGTTAGACATCCTTCAATGTATTTTATCAGCAAGATCTGAATATAGAATTCTTGCATTGCTACTTAGAACTGCTCCTTAAACCATATAAATCATAAAATTATAATTAGAAGAATCTTACAAATTTACAATAACGACGAAAACAAGGTCGAGGTATTAACCTGGCGTCAATTGTTTATAGATAAAACAGCTTCAGTCCATTCCACCCACTGCGACAACTGATATTTAAGATCAGCTAGAAAAGCGTAAACTAAGATATGAATTTTAAAAAATGATATACATGCTAAACTAATAACGTAATATTAACTAGCCTTAACTTTGTTAGTTTGTTTTAATAAACATTGTTAGGCAACATGATGATGATAATTATATAATGATTTTGCATTTTTTGGTATAACTGCCTTTGATATCCTAAATCTAATACTATTGTGGCGACCGCCACGACCCTTTTGGCCGCCATCAATTCACCTTCAACAACTACAAAGGTTGGCAACGCCGGTGGATTGGTACCATGCAGTTCCTGGAGTATAAAAGGCCATCACGACGACGTCTCGCTCTCTTTTCTTATCACCGTCCCCTTGTAACAGTACCACTTCCACAGCGCTACCGTACTTCCTTCACCTTACCCTAATATCCTGTCAATTCTCCCATCGACCACATGTATCAATCGTAAGTTAAAATAAACAACTTTGATTCAACCAGTGTTTTTAGTTCCCGTGCAAATTCCTTCCAAAAATAGTAGTGAGTGTTCTGACAAATAATCGTAGCGGCAGCCACACATTTCGACCGACCGACCCGACGAACATTCCTACAATTGGTGACCCCGACGTGATCAAAGTGCCTAACAGGTAAATCAACTCAACATAAGCCACTCGACAGGTGCTTGACACGTGCATGGAAGGATAGCACGAGGAACGGAACTCATTAACATCACGTGGTCGACGACATTCCACGAGACTAGCCTGATGGACGAAAACCACAGAAGCCCATCATGTATACCAGCAACACATGAGCACTCTCGCATCACGAAACGGGACATGTAACACATTTACAGGTACCCTCAAACAAAGCTAAACGCCTCAAGACGAACGACGTCCTGCTACAGCTCCGATGGCAGCTGATCCCGTAAAACTCCTCGCTCAGGTTGGGATCCCCATCTCATCAGCAGTCCCCGGGCGTTTGTTTGCGTGATTGCGGGTGCATTCCGGAACTTGCACCACATATAGGTACGTTCCACGGCTGTTCTACTAGGAGGGGAGTTATGTGGCGACCGCCACGACCCTTTTGGCCACCACCAATTCACCATCAACAACTACAAAGGTTGGCAACGCCGGTGGATTGGTACCATGCAGTTCCTGGAGTATAAAAGGCCATCACGACGACGTCTCGCTCTCTTTTCTTATCACCGTCCTCCTGTAACAGTACTACTTCCACAGCGCTACCGTACTTCCTTCACCTTAACCTAATATCCTGTCAATTCTCCCATCGACCACATGTATCAATAGTAAGTTAGAATAAACAACTTTGATTCAACCAGTGTTTTTAGTTCCCGTGCAAATTCCTTCCAAAAATAGTAGTGAGTGTTCTGACAAATAATCATAGCGGCAGCCACACATTTCGACCGACCGACCGACCCGACGAACATTCCTACACTATGTTATTTAAAAGGTGTCACAGCAGACAAATTCCTGATAATAGAAAGTAGTGCCACTTTAGTAGCAAAATATAAATGCATTCCAGTATATTAACATAGTATGTAGACTATTCAAAGTTATTTTTTACAGGCGACATTTAAATTTGTCAAAAACGCCAAAACGTCGCAATATTGGCGCATGAATTCTGAGTGTTAGTTCAGTTTGGCTTTGACATACAGTAAAATTCTAATCTAAATAAAATAACTAACAAAAGTGTTATCAGATATAATTTATTATAACATTATAGTATATCTAGAAACTACTGTCAATTATACAACCACAATAGTTTATAGGTTAGAGTTATAAGCTCTTATCACTATTGCCTTCAAGAATTTTGCATACGTCTGACAACCGGACGACTTTGAAAGACTCGTTCGTTTATGTGTTCGAACTAACCAGGCAGCATTGTGTCTCTTTTTAACTCGAATAAAATGAGAACGAAAATATTGTAGGAGGCAATACAATTCAAAAACTTGATGACGTTTGTCATACAAAAAAACTTAGTTATACAAAAGTCTTAATAAAACAAAGACTATAGTTATCATATTCAAAAGTTCCTATTTTTCTTCGATTGCGTGATAGCGTAGCGTAACTATAAAGTCACAAAATTAGAAATTATTGTGGTTAAGTAGTGTCTACATAATTGTTTAATTTTAAAATTCAAGAACTCCTTCACAGAACTTAGAGTCTTATTGAGTACGAAATTTTTAAAAGCGGCTCATGCTTGTACCGAAAGACTACAGGAGGTACTTCATAAATGAGATTCACAACCACCGACAAGAGTGACTTGTGATAACCGACTAACTAAATCCGCGTATCTTTATGACAATTATGATTTTTTTTTCATTTAAATTAAATTTTCGCCAGTTAGTTTTTAAAATTTAAAACGTAAAATAGTCAAATCGTTACTGAAAATCCTGTTTTTTTTCTTGTTAAGCTAACTTCTATAATATATTTTCATTAACCAAGTTTGTAATGCATAATAACATTCCCTTTGACCAAGAAATGGGAAAGAAACAACCAACATGTTGATAATGACAGTTCACGTCCCCGAATTCCCCAAGGCTGAAGGGGAATATTAGCTTCCTATTCATTATTTATCATCAATGTGGAAATTTTAAAACAATGTTTTTATATGTCTTGTTTTTAATATGCTCGTTAACGGTATTTATGTATTTTTTATAAGACTAAGGGTCTTATTTACTTTGTTATTAAACAGTTTAAGATATATATTTAGCATAAATAAAGTATTATAACTACCATTAAGTTCTAGTGTTTGTTTTTAGTACAACTAGCTAAATACATTTATTAAATTTTAGAGACTCTTTTACAATTAAATTTTGAAAGACGTAATAAGATATATGAAATAATATTTGAAAAATAATGGAAAATTTATGTGAAGAAAACTCTAAGAAATATATAATGAGTATACAGATGATGATCCACACCCTACCACTTTTATCTTCAGCAAGTGCAAACATGTTCCGTATTTGAAAATAGATTATATAAGTCAAAAAATATATTTAAATTATTGGAAAATATATCAGAAAGTTGTAGTATTTTGCAAAAACAACACAAAGCGTATTTTTTATAGAAATTAAATAGAAAAGGTACCAATATTTTTTTCCAAACTTGAATCAATATAGCCCAAAAGCCAATAGAAATAACAGCGGATTCTGCAATTCAGCAGATACAGAGTATCAGAAATAGTTAGACTTGATTGTTGCCAGCCGTTTATAGACCTCAAAGTATTTCCTCAACATTTGTCAAAAATATTTGCGCTCAAATGCAGTTACGTTTTATATAAGCATATATAAATAGTTTTTATCAACCCGTGATGAAAAGTGAATGTGTAAAATGTATCACCAATAGACAATGCAAAGGTAATTGCAAGAAACTAATACGGTTGTTAGCTCGCAGAATATTAAACCCGATGCCGCGGCATTTTCTAAAACAAATATCACAATGTGGTACTTGTCGTGAGTTTCACTAGAATTTTATTTGTTGGTGCTTTAACCCGAGATTTCGGTTAAGCAAATATTAAATTATGTTCTTAACTATTCACTAACCTTTAAATTCTACCCATTATACTAGATTACTCTTTGTTCTATCTGTGTGTTCTCATACCCAATAATCAGGAGAGGCAGGTGCCATTCTAATAATTTTGTTGATAAATTAGTATGCTGCATTTAGCAAGTTAACCCTTAAACCTTATGATTGATTAAATATTTTAATGGAACTTCCATGAGTGTACCAAGTATATACCAGTAATACCAGCCAATTTGCACATCTTTCAATAAATCCATTCCAAATACATCAATTATGAGCTATTGTTTAACAAACATTATTTTTAAAATACCAAGAAATCCAGTTGCAAATGTATTACTAGAGCCAGCTAGTCTCTAAATATTCTTGTTTATATACTCTTCGAAACCATATATTTCCAAGTCAATCTATATGAGTCCATAAATGTTAAGTGCTCTAAATCCAAATTCTATTTCCAAAGATATTTTCAGCTAGCTAACATATAAGTAGTCAACCAGCTACAGAATTACTACATAATTCCATGCATTTCCACGAAACTTTTTAATTAATTAACTCTATGCTAATAAACATACAATTTTAAATTCTTCAATGGTCAATACTTTTTTTAGTGCTTACAGCGGGCAAATTTATTCGTTATAGTTGTTTCCATTCTACGACAAAAATAAACCACTTTTTTTTTTCAACAATAAAATGTCAGACACCATTATTCAAAGTCTATTCATTTATTTCACTATATTTTTAATACCAAGCATATAATTCAACTCGAAAATCCAATTTGTCGAGATCCTTTTAATCTCTAATTTAGTTCCACTGACATTTAATTATTTCCTTAACTTTATTTCTTAGTAATTAATTGTAATTCTATACATTATAAGATGTCATAAAATAATTCATTTTGTTCGATTCAGAGAAGAACAACTGACTAGCTGAGGATTTTATTAAAGGCCTCTAAATTAAGTGCGTTTCGTATTTATCCCGCCTTCACATGCCTTTAAATATAAATTGATTATATTTTGATTAGCGACATTTATTAGCAAAATGCGAAGCTTTGGTGTAAGCAAACAAGCCAGCTTGGTTTTTAAATTTCTCTACATAAAATATTCGTTTATCATATAGTATCATTGAATTATTCAGTGTATTCAGATGTTAATCATGAAATATCCAAAATTTAATTTTCCACATTTATTAGTTTTGTTGCTTGATCTGGGGAAATCCTAGAAGCTTACGGTGTTGCTGCTGCCCATTGGAAGTTACAATAACTTAAAATTGATAATTTCATTGTTAATGGCAAAGAATAGCTTGGAGGCCCAAAAAAAGCGCGAAGTCAATGAAGTGCAGAACTATTAAATGTACGAATTGACTGAAAATATTATTTCGAACCGTTCTAACGTCGTCAAGTTGTACCTACAGTTATTTACCATGATTTACTAAGTTACTATTAATTATTCATATTTTCTTTTCGTCCTGCATGGAATGCATTCCGCCTAGGCAAATTATGTTTTAAAATATTAATACATTTTACAATTACCTATGATACAATGATATGATATATCTCCAGAACCTTGTCAATTTCTACCAGTTCTTAAGCAAGAACATTTTTTCTTAGTTGTTCTTAGTTGACCTGATATCAAATTAATTGAAACTTTTAAAATTAAAATTTTGCTTGCCGAAATCTAAATATTTTGTAGACAGAGCAAAAACGATTCTTGTTATTCTGGAAATTTGTGCATCTATATTAAGATTAAATTTTCACCTATGTCGTGTTCTTCTTTCATAGCTGAATATACCTTTATAAAATGGACATTTATTGTTAATTTGTTCTCCCTACAACTAATATAAAACATAACTTTATAGACCACACTTTTCTTAATCGTTAAATCATATCTTCCACAACTCAATAATAGTGAAATAATCACAAGTAATACAAAATCTTAAACAACGCTCTTTAAATTTAAATAAAATGATTTAATAATCTCTTAACTCACTCAATTTCCGTGTTAATATTGTTTCAAATACAAAACTTAAGGACTTGTCTTAGGATTTAAAAAGACTAAAAAAGGCTATTTTTCAGTGCTCCCGTCTTCTTCAAAAATAGAGGCGAAATTTTCACCAAGCCGATTAATATATAGAAGATAGATCGGTATATTTTGTCTATTTTTATATATTTTTTTCTATCGCACTGTTGTTGTAAAATATATTGATTTAATGCAATCATTCATTACGCATCAATTTTTACAACCACGTAATTATTCAAAATTCAAATTGGTCAGTTCAAAATATGTTGGTTTTAAATCATCAGGCCTCAATATTTGCCTATAAATTCGGCACACAAAACAAAAACGGATTTCTATGAAAACACTGATGCATACACGGACACAAAATATGTCATGGGTAAATATTATTCTCCTAGAGCTAAACTACCGGTGACTAGAAATTCTACAAATGTACCTGTGTAATTTGCTTGGGTTTAGAAAACGCTTTACACGTGCTTATTTACTTTACCAATAACTAAATGTTACGTTTACGTTTTTTACTAATCATTCGTGCGCAGATTACCGAGAATCATAATTCGCATTTCCGTTTTGATATACACAATACCGTCTACCAAGAGCAATAAACAATCATTCGAAGGAGTGTTTATTTGTTTATTAACTTGCTAATGGATAAAACATATAAATTTGTTGGTTTAATAGAAAAATAGGTTGTAATGGTGTCTAGTAAACAATTTTCAGAAAAGCAATAAAACGGTTGTTTTTGATCGAACGCTTCTTAGTAGTTATCATCAAAATATTTATTTTAAAAACTATGGGATCACGGCATAATATTTCGAATAAAAAAAAAGAGGGAACAAGGCTGATTCACCATTATTAACGTAATATTGTTAGTCATTTCTTTTTTCTTTTTTGATATGATAATAAAATTAATTTAATATAATTAATTGTTGCGGTATTTAAGAAATATAATTTTTTTTCAATATCTTTATTAAACGGTTCGACAGAGACTTTCCTTAAGGTAATCAGTTGTTAAATTTTTATTTTCGTTTTGGTAGAATACAAAAACAATCAAACTCCTTGAAATCGCAGCTGCATGTTAACAACAGAAGGTTTCCAAAATCTAAATATCTGTAATAGTAGTTATCGTCACATTCTGATCATATTCATTTGCCAGAAAGTAAACGCCAATTACATCAATATTTCAATATCTAATTCAGCATAGAATGGCTTCTTCAACTGTACACGTAGTTGTACGAAAATGTTTTTTTTTCTAGTTCCAGAATGACCTGGTCGTGGAGTGTTTTGTGGACGACACAGACCCTGGGTTACGGTAGGGATTTAATCAAGATGTTGTCCTGTTCTAAGGCGTCTAGGAAGAACCTTACACTGCGCATGTTCGTGAAACTCTTGACAAACGGGATGCCTCATTCGAGGTGAATGTTGACGTTGCTCATGACCAATAGGGCATTGAGTAACGTGAGGACTTTTTTGGATTAGAACACTTGCAGTAGTGCAAGTTGTTCCTCAGAGACTTACCTGTCCCTCACTTGTGCTCTGAAGAGCCCGACTGGACGGACTAGCATTTTGTAGAGAGTCGCTTTCTGGGGGATTGGGAGCTTACTTTTTCTGCAGAGGAGTGGGCAGGCTAGACTGTACACGCCATTGCCTTTTTAAATAGCGTGCTGGATTTGGGCTGACCATTGGAACCTGCGGTCGAGCTAGAGACTGAGGTATGGTACCTTCTGGATCCCGGGGATAGGAACATTATCGATTTGGAGGTGATAGGCGCGGAACTTCTTCTTGCGGTGGAACAGAATGGCCTGAGTTTTGCTCGGGTTTATCTGTAGCCGCTAGAATTTGCACCACGCAATCGCATGGTTCAGTTGGACTTGGAGTCTGTCGCGAATAGCGTCGGGATTGTAGCCGGTTGTGAAGAAAGCTGTGTCATCTGCATAAAATGCTGTGAGTATGTTTGTGGAGTAGGAAATTAGCCACATACAGGTTGAACAGGGTAGGGGCTAGTGCAGCACCTTGTGGGACTCTTGCCGAGATTTTTTTTCGAGAGGAGAGTGCGTCACCGAATCTATCAGGGAAATTAGGTAATTTGGTAGATCAAGAAAGCTTTGGAAACAGCTTAAAAGAAGTGTTCAGTTTTTCGACCTTATTTTAAGGCCTGGTGGATTGAGCAGCTTGATAAAGGCTTGAGTGTTGGGCACGGAAACCGAATTGTTGATTCGGGATTATGTTGTCTGCGCCTACGAAACTGTTTAAAACCTATAGTATCGCAATACTATCTGAAAAGATTCTTCTCACTCTCTTATATGGTTGATTTTTCGTGTTTTCTGTTGGACGAAAATTATCCACGGACGCATAATATTATGTTGTGACGTAAATCTGGCATCGCTGTAACGCAAAATGACATTATTAACGGAGTTATTTAATTTTATTCCGTATGGAAATATTAGGTGTTTAGGAATTCTGGCAAGTTTGCCAAATCTTACATTTTTTGTAGAGAAAACAAACACCGGAAGGTAATATGCAGTTGCGAGAAATTCATATTTATTTAGATTAACACATTTCTGATATAATTATCTGTTCTCTTTGTTTCGCAAGCAGCTTAGCATTTTTTCTAAGACTGAGTAATTAATATGACGCTGGAAACATTATATCATTGTACTATAGTAATTCTAAATAATATTAAGATTCTTCTGCAAATTTTAGTGTTATTAACTTCTAATTTGCTTTAGGTTTATAAAATAGCTTCATAGAATTTTAATTCATCATTTGTTGGTTAGTTGTTAGTAAAAGGCAAAGTAGATAGCAGTGGATGAACAAAAGCCATAGAAAACAAATTCAATTGATTTTGAAGGGCGAGATTCTAGATTTACATAAAATACACAAAATAATGGCTTCAAATAAATACATCTATCGAGATGAAAAAAAATTACAGCTACTATTTTGAAATGTGCGTGGAATAAATAAGCAAATGAAGCTTTTAATCAACCTGGTGTATATATCGGTTTTGCAATATAAATTTTTTTGATGTGAAATATGGATAAAATATAACGACCATATGAAGACAAAAAAGAAGTAATGAAAATATGCAGCAGTTGAAATGAAACTAGCTACATAATTTGTATAGATGAAACACATAGGATAAATAGAAAAATTATTAAATCATTTAACACTTCTCTCTTTAAACCTTCTATCAAAAACTTTCGATATTTACGTTATAGGTCAAAGTTTTGAAAAGTCAATAGTTCATTTATAAATAAGAGAAATATATTTCCTGTCTTCGTTATTGTTTTAGTATACGTGCTAAATCTTAAATACCAATTTCAAAATTGTTTTATTCAAATATACCATGTGTAAATATGGAAACATGTACTTTATTTATTATTCCATATTTATGTTTATAAATTAAAAGTAAACAAAAGTTATATTTATATTTGATGCTATGAAGTTATTACAGTTCTGAAAATAATCTTACTTACCATACTTTTTATACAGAAATAATATTTTTAAAATAGCCAGTGCTATACTGATTTAAACTTATTAACACTTTGTTGACTATTGGTTTTTAATGAGAATTAGATTTAATTAAATCCAATTTAAAAAAGGTTAGTGACTTTTAGTTCTAGAGATAGTTTGCATATATTTTAATACGCAAACATATATTACTTTAATTAATATTATATATCAAATGTATTTATGATCTCATATTGAAACTATTGTCAAAACAAGTTTTAGTAGCATCATATATTATTTTTAAGTTATTCACTTTACTCTGTTATGACTATGTTAAACATGATTAACTATATATTCAATTTCTGTTTGTTTACATAAGCTATGTTCAAAATGAACTTTGTCCCAAACTTTCGAACGAATTTGAAACATAAGTGTTATTCAAAAAATATTATAAATAATAAATATACAATATATTTATAATATCTATTGAATAACATGCGAAGTTTATACTAATAAACAGATGTTAAATAAGATGGTTACGTTTCAAATTCCATTTTCGAGATTCATTACGTTTGTTGCTTAATTTGAGGAACTCTGCTATCCAAGATCATCAAACCATTCTAGATACTTATCACTTTAAGTCTCAATTCTGATTTTATTAACATTTTCAAATTGTCAATTCTAGTTTCAACTATTTAAATGTGGCGATATTGATGTAAATAATAAAGAATAGACCTAGAAACAAATCAAAGGCAATTAATTGCAGAACTTCACAAATAACTCTTTTTTGAACTCTCTTTTAAACATAACTTTCAAATAGACTTTCACAATTGGGGGAGAAAAAAGAGACCAGTTGTCTGTCAATAATATGTATATATCAACCAGTAAAATATAATAGGAGGATTCTCAAAATGTTAAGGTGATTAAATTCTTTGATAAGGTGTATTTTGTGGTTTAAAATTCACATCAAGTGGTAGGTCAAATCCAGATAAATTATATTTAATATAAGGAAACTGTAAAAGGATTAAACCATTATATATAGTTTAAAAATCTATAATAATTTAGGGATATATTTCGATTTAAAATTTAGATTAACATAAAAATTAGAAATATCATTAAATATCGATTAAATATAAGAAAATATATAGAAACCTACTTTGTTCAAATTAAATTAGTATTATTTAAAATCTATAAATAATTACATTTTATTCAGTAAATTATTGTAAGTATTTATTTCACTTATTAATAAAACTCTAAAAATACATTTAAATTTATAATAAAAGAAAATAAGAAATATATGTTTGTTTTATAAGACGCTAATTAATTCTATTTAAATTAGTTTCGCTATTGTCAAGATTGAACAACGTATTGGTGCTAATTTATGAAGCTGAATAACGTGATTTAATATTGTACTTAAATAAATAGTTAAAGAAATTATAATAAAATGACAATATTCGAAATAATAAGCCAGTTTCGGTTAGATCTTAACGTCACTATCGAGTCATTTGACGCGTCAACTATTAAACAACTACGGTATATGAATTGATGAATATTTTAAGTTTATGTGTAGGTTACATTATAACTGTAGAGCTGGGCCAAAACATGCGTATAATCAGATTTTGAAAAAAATATAAGTTCCTCTTATTTATAATATTTATTATTACCATGATGTTCAACAAGTATTGTTTTTTGCTAATAAAAACATAATTTGATAGCTTG
Source organism: Rhynchophorus ferrugineus (assembly GCF_030347505.1). NCBI lineage: Eukaryota > Metazoa > Arthropoda > Insecta > Coleoptera > Curculionidae > Rhynchophorus > Rhynchophorus ferrugineus. The sequence goes on along the minus strand of NW_027472581.1, from coordinate 23,530,328 downwards.
AAATACATGTTGGGAGTCAAAGTCTCTGAGCTAGTTCAATGATCTCCAAATTTATTTATTTATTATTTCTTTAAATATATTTCAAAGTCTCCTATTTACTAACGAGCGTCTAACTGGACTAGACCTACAGTTTAACGTGGGATCCGAACCAAGGTCTTCGACATTAAGCTTGGCGAGTGACCCTCAAAGAAAGCATTCCAGAAGACATCCATTCTTACCCAGCCTGATTACTGGCGTCATTGGGATCATTGTCGGATTTTGCTCTCTTGCCTAGAACAATCACAAATATTAAACAATCACAAACATAAATTTTCGTCCATGGCCCAGGAGGATTCGAACCCGCGACTATCGCAACAGTAAGTGGACCGTCCTGTCTCCTTTACCATTGCGCCAACCGGCAAGCCGGCTTCATATTTCTTAATTTATTTTAATTTATTTTAAAGTTATCAAAATATACCTCCATGGTTGCTATATCCATATGTAGCTATATTCGTTCGATGTGGGTCATTTTATGCGAGAAAGAACTACCGAATATGACTGAAGAAATTTGAATAAAATATATTTAGCAACAATTAATCCCTTAATTCGCAATGCATTTTTTCTTTCGTAAGTTTTTGTTCACGGAATTTTGAATCCTGCCAAAGATCATAATTATATTTTGAATTTATTTTTTACTAATTTAGAGATATTCGCCTACAAAATTCTTTATACTTGCCAAGAAACTGATGTTTGCTTTGGGAATAACTTGTTGGCTTTGTTAAGGACTTCCGATTTATTAGCTTAGCTTTTTATTTATATCACTACCTAGCGCCTTATTATGCTATTGTTATTCTTTGATTCATAATCATGGTGTGAGTTTAGTGAGTAAAGTTTAATTTAAAGAAATATTATGGTCGTATATATTAAGGGTTTGCATGGATTTTGGTCAGTGATATTCAATAGTGGAAATACGTACGTAAAGCATAAATGGAACGCTCAACTACATTTTCTACATTCCTGACTGTTACCCATTAAAGCTATACAGCCGAAACTCTGAAAAAACATTCATACAGCTTAGCAGTTGATAAATTAACTGTTCTAAACATGTTATGAGAAAAATCAAAAGGAAGGAACATAGTTATCACACAAATTGGCTGAAAATTCTATTTTCAACTGTTTCAAAATCGAGATTTTATTACTTGTCAGGCCAACAAATAAGAGTTTTCTTGTGCGTATTGTGATTGGCAACGAAAACTAGAGCTACTATGATAATTCCAAGTGTAAATAGCCGTAGGTTATTTCAAGAAAACAATATTGACATCGGCGCGTAATATTTATGCTATAAAGTATTTCCTTACATACGTTGGGATCAGCAAGATTTATTGTAAACTAATATAAAGGTGTTAGAATTGATTGAAACTCAATGCAGATGTCTTCCTACGTTAATAGAACAAATTTAACTGCAACTCGATAAGAATGTTCTGCCATACCCATAAAACTTGTGAAAATACATGCGGTATAGCTTTGCTGGCCCACAGTTTCAAAATTCTCAGGATGTGCGAAAGTGAATCGATGAGTGGATCACTGATTGGAAGACCATAAAGAGATATTGTTAGGAGATGTAAAATAATTGTAGAAAATGATGGAGCATGTATATTTTTATTAGTATATATTGTATCTATTTTTCTCAAAAATTGCGATTTCTAGTACTGATGCATCTTTTTCATCAATTTTGTTCATTCCAATATTAACACACGTATACTTCAATAATTAAAATAAAATATTACCAACCTAATAATGCCATCTATTAGCAAATATTTTGGAATAGCCACTAATTTTTCAAAGTATTATAAACTTTTTGTTTTAATTTCCTAGTAGCAATTTAATAAGCACGTTAACAAAATAGCATGTTTTTAAAATTGTAAAAGTTGTCACAAAACCAACCTTATTTCCCAAAACTTCAGAGAAATATAGAAATAATGGTAATACACTTTAAAAAATAATATAATAGATGAGGATTTTCTACCAATGTTACGCAACTATTCTGTTAAACTGCACTTCAAACAAAAGAAGAGGGAGGAGCGAGGACATATTCTAATCTGTCGTGATATTGAAATGATTACGCCCAAGTCGAAATGTCTAAAAATTATCGATAACCTTTACCACCTAATAAGGCTGCATTCTTAGGTGAAGGTTTAACACTCTTGTTATTTTTCTATAAACGTATCTCACATGGGTTGATATAAACCGTCAAGTTATAGCCTTCAATCTGAATAGAAAAACTGTAATTTTATGTATTTGAAATATATTATTTACCTATAGTTCTTTCTTCTTGTTAATAATAATGGAGTTATAAATAATATTTAATAACATATAATTTCAACTGCACTCCTGTTAAAAAAACACTGAAAGATTTTATGGAAAATATTCGCGTTTAAATTATTTAAAAATTGTGTTTAATGGTGTTTATAATAAAGTTATTAAAATTTTAATTTCACATAACATACATTCCATCCTGTCACGAGTAATTTCTGTGTAATAAAATTTTAAGTGATTTCATCGTATAGAAGTTTTTACACTACAACGAAAATTACTATAATAAAACTAAACGTTAAAGATTTATCTCTGAACATAACCATAATTAAATCTGAAGTTTTTATTGATATGTGCCGGATTCAGTAAATATGTCATGTCAACCTTTAGCAAATGCATTTAATTTATTTAATATCTCTCTACAACTGATTTAAAATAAAATTGTGTTGAACGTAAATATTTGTTTTTTTATATATGTATTAATTATATTCATAATTGACATTGAGAAGTATCATTTTCTACATTTTTAACACACTTCGAAAAAGGAGGAGATTTTATGTTCGGCTATATATATATATATATATATATATATATATATATATATATATATATATATATATATATATATTAGTGTTGGGAACTATCGACTGTTTAGTAATTGACTACTTTTTACTATCGAGTGGTTTCAGTCGCTATTTTCGGTCCGATTGATTTTGTTACTATTTACTATCGACTGTTTCTGTCGTGTACTTTTAGGCACTCTTTTTGGTTCTACTAGTTTTATTCGACTGATTTTTAACGATCTGGCTCTGTCGTCCTAGTCGCGACCTTGACAAGAATGTATCCAATGCTTACATATATTTATATGCAATATATATAGTTTTATGATTTTTTTGGTAGTTTACTTATAAATAACAATATAATGTATATTAATACAGCTGCATTTTGGAACGATCTTTTTCAAGATTGTTAAGGTGATAGGGTAAAAAGATTAAAATCGTAAATGATAAATAATAAAATACTTTTGACTATTTTTATGGCAATGATAGGTAATATTTCGATTACTCTGCGGATTATTGTGAAAAATATTTCCGTTCAATAATAAATAATTTATTTAATTACTAACAATTTTATTTAGAAAAGCTGTAGTAGTTATTGCGCCATTATGTTTAATTATGTCATGAATTAAGTTTTTTTTATGGTTATGTATATGTTTAATTTTTATTTAGTATTTATGGTTATTGTACATCTTTAGTTTTTAGGTTTTGTTTAAGTATTATTGTATTATCTATATTTATTATAGTATATTATTTTAAAATAGCAATTAACATATTAAAATGCGATTAAACATTTATCGGGTATTATTCCATTCCTTTCTACAGATTCACAGAACATTCAAATATAAAAGTAATTCTACTACCGTTAAAATTAATTTATTATTTGCATGTTAATATTATTCAGTAATGATTTTTTTCGTTTTCTTTCTTAAATTTAGTACGTGAAGGAATATATACATCTCCGTCTCGCTTATATTACCGTTGGAAAATATAAGCACATAAATTTAAGTGCTCCAACCAATTATCTTCGTCCTTTCCTCTCTCACAATTTATACAGGAAAGGATTCGTACATCTTCGTCTGATATCACGAATTGAACAAAAGAGTCGAACCGTGCATTTGACTGTAATTACTATTTTCAGTCGCTAGGTTTTTGACTATCGACTGTCCCAACACTACTTTTTTTAATGTACGTTCGCCGATTTCTCCGTCAATTATGGACCGATTTCCAAAATTCTTTGTTTATTCTAAAGGATCAGGATCTTTTGGGGGGAAGGGAGGAAAATCGAGGCAAAGGCTCAAATTTCAAAGGCACGCACAAAGTTTTCACATATTTTATTTATGAAAATTTATCATATCACCTAGACTATGTAGCGAAACCCGGGTCCTAAGGCGTTTCTTATTTTTAATCATCGTTTCTTTATTGCTTTTTTTCCTTATACGGGCTGTACTTTAAATTGGGATATCTATTGTAATACTTAATAAGATAACTGCGTATTTTATTGAGTAAATATCTAACACTAAAGAGGAAAATGTAAAATATGTTTAACAAAAAATTAAAAAATAATCAAACTTTTTTAAAAAATTTTAACACAGGTTTCAAAACTGGTTCAAAGTCGTAGTGAGCATGCAATTTACTCAGTTCCAATGTTCGTAGCATTATTTTGAGCGCTTGGTTTTGCGAATAATCGACTGAAATCGACAATCGATTGTTTAGTAATTGACTACTTTTTACTATCGACTGTTTCAGTCGCTATTTTTGGTTCGACTGTTTTTACTAGTGACTGTTTTCAGTCGCTATTTTCGGTCCGACTTATTTTATTACTATTTACTATCGACTGTTTCAGTAGTTTACTTTTAGTTACTATTTTCGGTTCTACTAGTTCATTCGACTGATTTTTAACAATATGGCTGTGTCATCCTAGACCCGAGCTTGAAAGTAATGCGCCGAATTTATGCTTATATTGATTTATATGTAATATATCTGGTTTTATGTTTTTTCGTTGTTTGCTTGTGAATTACTATATATTGTAAATTAATATAGCAGCATTTTGGAAAGCTAGTTTTCGAGGGCAAAAAAATAAAATTTTAAATAATAAATAGTAAGATACTTTTGACTGTCATAATAGGTAATACTTTTTTAATAAACTTTCACGATTTTTGCCCAAGCCTTTTGCTTGTCAAAACTTTTTTCCTAAAATCTTGAAAACTAAAATTAGCTTCCAAAGGTTTCAGAAATTGCATCGATTCCAAAATATTTGAAAAGGTTCTGGCAGTAACAGTTGTTAAATTAATTTTACAAATATTAATGGTGAAGATGTGAATAAAGTAAATTAAAAATTTGTAATAAATACATTTTCTGATAGGAAAACTCTACTTTAATATTGAACAACTGTTTATTTTGATAGTTATTAAGAACAGTTCCACAGTTTTTATTTGTTGACGAATGGACTATCTTAACAGAATATGTTCAACTTTTAAAGCCTCTTGAAATAATGACCACCGAGTTATCTGGTGAAAGATATCCCACGATATCTTTAATTATACCGTTAATAAGAGGACAGCAGCATTCCATCAAATCCAGGATTTTAATAAGTAAATGGGGAAAAAATTTTCAAAATTATCTATTACATGTCATCTATAAAAGACTGGAAATTTTAGAAATGAACACGATATGCGGTAAATCCACATTTTTGGATCCTAGATTTAAAAAAGCAGGATTTGGTATTGCAAATAAAACTGAGGCGATACAAAAAGTTGTCACAAAAGAGGTGTCTTCCATTCTAACATGAAGAAATTCCAATATAGTTCCACAACTCGAAATTCAAGACACAACTACTGACCAAGAATGTATTGACATCTGAAGATATTTTGACTGTCGGCTGTTTCGACTGTTTTGCGACTATCGACTGTTTCGACTGTTTTCAGTCGATAGTTCCCAACACTAAACAGAACGTTGTTCCATGAGATGCGGATCTGGCAACAAATTTGAGCGAACGTGGGAAACATTGACTGAATTATGAATGACATAGGTTTTGGCTTCAAGAAAATAACCCTGACTTTCCTTGTAGTTTAACTATTACCATAAAGATGTTTTTGAATGGGAAATATGTGTTTCATAACTATCTCTTGTGAAAAAATGTCCATATTCGTCATTCACCATTCGGTAGTCATCATTTATATTTTTTTAATTCAATCTTGTGAGATAAATTGAAGGTGACCTACGACCTGTCCATAGTTTGTGCCCACGTTAGGCAGCTTATGTTTGAAACTGTACTTTATTTAAACTGTATTTATAAAATAAATTTATTTCGCTAAAACATAAATAAGCAATAAACAGTAAATCGGTAGGTTTAATGTCGAGGACCGTGGTTTAGAACCCACGTTAAATAGTAGGTCCAGTTCCAGATAAACCCTAGTTAGTAAAAAGGAAACTCTAAATTGTTTAAAAAAGAGTCTGCGTAAAATATGTAGCAATTAATAACATACGCTTCTATTTATTTCTATTAAAGCTTTACCATTTTCCCTTCACTTTTCTATTGTTTTTTCAAGTGATGTGATCCGAAATTTGAATAGAATTAGCTAATTTATTTAACATATTTTCAGGAAATACCTGCAATTAAAAATTGCATTAATAGAAACAGAATCTTTTTATAAACCTAATTGTAATTTTAAGTAAACCTGGAAAAATTATTTAAGGTGTTAATTTGTTAAATATACCATTATCAACTTCTGATGAATTCAATGGATTTATTTGATATTCTAATTACTGATTCGGGGGAAATATGAACAGTAAAACGACAAATTTTGACGCCACTGTGTTACGCCTCCGGAAAAGTTATATCAGCGGGGATTTTCGAAACTCGACCCGTTTCAATGTCAGTCACTTAATTAATTAGTTAATTAATTTAGTGCAATGGCTTCCACAGCTTCGTTTTCAGATAATGTATATGTTTATTTTGTCCTCGATATTAAACGTCTATATTCGAGGTTATATAAAGTTTGCCCTTTAAATTTCGGGATTCGAGATCTGACACGATTATTTATTAAAGTGGCTTAATTGTTACCCAATATGTTCCCGGTGAAAATCAATACGGTTTTGTGTGCGTTTTGACCAAATTATGAATAATTTTTTCCACTCCGAATGTTTCCACTCACAGTTATGCATTTTGGATAGGCGAAAACTCTACCATTGTAACTCTTTTTTAATGGATGACTCATTTTTGAGCAAAACCGGATATTAATGTTCACATTTTAATTATAAACAAGTGCATGCATTCTTTTACTCAAAAGGCACTTATCCATAGAAGCGTACCTTATGGATTATGAGTGACTGAGAATCGATCGATCGATTATAAAAAATGACAATGAAATGTATTATCAATGGCAGTTTGTAAATTCGTTTCAAAATTAGACCGTACTTTTTCCTTCTCATTTAATTCTAGTTAAAACGAGATACAACGGCATCTGATAAGCCCGAGCATGTAACCGAATTGGTCAATAAAATTATCCTGGTTGTCAAATGTCTGCAAAATTCTTCAAAACCTTAGTGAGATCAGATCGCTGCTTAATATTTTCAATTACAGTAATTGAAAATGCCAAAGGCAATAAATAGTTAATCAGGAACAGATCGCATCTCTAATAAGTAAATATAAATGTAATATTTGTGTTGTATAATTTTCTTTTTTTTTTACTGTCTTGAACAAAATGCACTGTAGATCAGATGGCAGAACTATATAGTATAATATGATGGTGTGAAAATGTGTTTCACCTTCCTACCTATCGTTGCATATGTAATGCTATCGAATTAATATGGATGTGGCAAAGAATTAATTTAATGGACATGCTGATCGAGAGGGATATACACTGGAGAACTGTTTGGTCTTGTGAAAAGAAGCATTGATGGTTTGGATGAAAACCATCAGATATACAGAGGAAAAACTGGAATTCTGAACAAGTGTTCATTAGATCAGAAATGAAAAATTTAGAAATTGATTTGAACAATGATTCTGATAGTGAACATAAGAGTGTTTGAAATTTTTCTGATGTGGGCTTATGGCTCAATGCTGACAATAGCTAAGACAAAGTGATAGAGCGGAAAAACCTAAAGATGTATGTATATCTAATGGATATATGGAAATAGTAGAAAATAATATTATGTGCAGGATTTGTGTCTGTAAATATATATGTAATTGTCCAGATTATACATGAGCATTTGATTGGAATGTATTAGGGGAGAAGAGAGATTAATTATTCTTCAGAAAATCTGACAAATGCATTAAGAGGAGTACAGTTCAGATTAAATCAGAAGATATAGATGAAATCATTAGAAATATGAAAGAAAAATGTTCACAGATAGGAGCAGAAGAAAATAAGAAAAATTATGGTCAAAATAAAAAGACTTGACAAGGAAAAAGTGGAGGAAACAAATACTAAACATAAAAAGGTGTACACGTAAAATTATTCCCTCCAATTAAAATAAAATACATTACTTGACCTCCAGGGGACATCACTACATCAAGAACGCACGTAGAACTCTATTCCATAGATGATATGAAAAAGAGTTCAATAAAAATACAATAAAACAAACCGTGTTATAATTAAATGTAAGTCTTGGATAATATATACATTGGATGTACTATAATATTGTAATAAATTTTATTGAATTATTTCTGTTTCTGTAATTTTGCTATATATCAAAGCCAAAATAAACGTCGAAGGTGATACGGCAACATTGCGACGTTATACATGTTGATTACGTGACGTTCACTCTTATTTTAGACGGAGTATATATCAGATATTGCACATCAAGTAATAATGGATTAATTTCCAATACATTTTTAAATAAGAGCTAATTTCGGGTTGTTCATGTTTATCAGAACAAATGTATCCATATACATAAATATTTTTTAATTCTTAGTGGGTTAATAACCTGTTCCTTGCAAAATAATGTCCTTTAATCAGATTGAACGGTAGGAAAAGTTTTAATCTACACACTGCTCTGTTATTGCTCACATTTAGCTGATTGGCAAGGCAATTCTGGTGCACTGGCATTCTTTCGAGGTACTTAACAATAACACTTTGAATTATAATCGTCATGGGTTCTAGAAGGATATTACCTTGTATTATGGCTATATTATATCTACTAAAAGTACCCCATAGTTGGATTCCGTAAGTCCAAACACAGTATCCCGTCATCTAAGAATATCTTCTATTTAGCTTCTCCCAAGCTAGAGGTCGGTCCAGATTCAAGCCAAGATATTATCCGTCTAAGGGAGATCGATAATATTAACCGATGGGTATAAAACACTTAAATTAATGATGATTCATAAAATACTACTTTCTGCCACTTGTCAACAATTGCTTAATCAGTTAGGTTCATCTTTAACATCGATTTTTTTCTAACAAAAATGAGCAGACTATTTCTATGCTAGCGTTCACTTAACAACTCATCGCTATAAACTTCACTTGAGTGAAAAGCCACAACAAATTTTCCATATTTCAATTAAAATTTGTGCACAAAATGTTAAGAATACTAAGAAGGAATTAACTAAATTTTACTGGTATCAAATTACTCAAGTTACTCAGTTGTAACAAAATAAATATATACAACAGTTTTATTTTTCTCTTAATTATCTTAATATTAGGTTTCCAGATCTGAAGATTAAAGTTATTTGTTCATTATAATATTTGGACATATAATCATAAAAGCAATATATGTCGTCAAAATTTTTTAGAAATATTAATATATGGTTTTAATATAAATAATAAAGTAGACAAACTTTTTTTAATTAAAGAACAGTCTGAAGGTTTGACCGCAGCTATAGCAGAATAATTAACTTGGGATTAATAATTATTCTCCCTTTAATACTAAATTATAAAAAATCTACACCCAGTTTAATATAATGTAATAAACGTTGTATTATCATGAAATAAATGTATAAGAATTAAATTTACTTTTAGGTAAAAATTGAAATAATCCTTTCTTAAATAATTTGTTTATTTGATATTACGTGAGAAGCCTTAAGAGTTGGCTTTTAACTGTAGGATTATAAGTAGAAACTAAGTAATTAATATATTTTCATTATTCACTCTTTCAAATAGTTTTTGTAATAATTGTAATTGTTTTAATAACACTATAGAACTTTATTTTATTAATTTGATTATTAGTAAAAATAATAATTCCATTATAACAAAATATATTCCAGAATAAAATGAAATAGAAACTCGTTTAAATTTAATGTTGTTGATTTTTTTAAAATATATTTTAAAGTCTCCTTTTATCAACTGTGGGTTTATCTGGACTGGGCCTAAAGTTTAAAGTGGGCTCCGAACCACGGTCCTCAGCATTAAGCCTACCGACTGGCGAGTGACCAACTTTAGCAATCATCCCAGAAGACATCCGGTCTTACCCAGCCTGGTTACTGGCGTGACTGGGATCATTTTCGTTGTCGGATTTTACTGTCTTGTCTAGAACATTCACAAATTTTAAACAATCGTAAACATAAATTTACGACCATGCCCCAGCAGTATTCGAACCCGCGGCTATCGCAATAGCAGGAGGACCGTCCCATCGCCTTTACCACTGCGCCACCAAGCCGGCTTGTTGATTTAATATGAAAGTGTTAAGGTCATATTTTCTTACACTTTACATTAGTATATAATAGTTTGATTCTGAAATGAAAGGTATTAATAACTGTACAGTAACAAGCATTTAAAAATATATACGAATAAATCATTGTAGGAACTCTATCTGCTATCATTATATCTGGGAATACATTTAACACGGTGAAGAAAACTAACGATAGTGGAAGAATGTAATGAAATATCAATGCTCGAAGATAAATGTCAAGTTTAAACATAAATGGGTTCAATTCTTTCAAGGTACCGGCAACATTATTATATTCAAGGTAAGAAGAATTATATATTGAAGACAGTCGGTTAATTTAACAGAAATTAATTGCATACACATATACGTACAGTCTTTGAAATTCGATATGTTCATTTATATTTGTTGGTAATTATTTATTAGATAAATTATTGTGAATTATTATTTGTATTTTAGAATTTAATATTAAAATATGAAAAATGACATCGAAAATTTGGAAATATTGACGTAGTATTTAAGTTTGATTAATATAATAGTTTAAATTTTTTGTTGATATGGGTGTTAATAATAATTAATTTAAATAGATCAAATATATCAAAATATATAGTTTTGGATCGATCGTTTATAATTATGAGATGTTAATTAATTCCCTTGTAGGTTTTTATGACGTATTGATTTTGTGTTATGAGAAACAAAATTAATTTTTAAAACAATGGTTTAGTCTTTAATATAGTTTTCCTTAGAATGGCCAGGTTTACCTTTTTTATCTTCTTTCTTATATATTTTTTTAGATTCTCTCCACTTTTTGTAATTTTTTCCAAAAAATTCTAATTAGTGAGAATCGCTGATCTAAGTTTGTGAATTTTTGCGTTTTACTGAAGAAGTACCCAATCTCACTGGTATGTTTACCCTTTACTTAAGTCTTGTTTAGTGGCGTGACTGTAATTGTTATTACTCAATGAATGTGTGTTCTTTCTAACATATTATCAAAAACAATTAAAAGCAAAGATTAAAAAAAACTGCGACTATCCATTGCGTGTGTTGTTGTAAATCCCTTAACTTTCTCTATGACAGTTGGAATTCTAAAGTCTCGGTGTAAGTAAATATAAATATAGAATTAGGTGTATCCATAATACTTCTCAGGACTTTATTCTGAAATATTGGTACTATGTTAATATTACTTCTCACAATATATCTCAATAATTGATATAATAGATTCATATAAGTTTTAGTATACGCCTTTACAGAAGAAACTTATTACGTAGGGATAATTTAGATGTTCCTCCAAATAACCAACAGAGATTTATCTAATTTACATTTCGTGTTTCATTTGTTTTTTATTACCTAAGAAGTTTTTGCGTTGGAACAATTTGTTGTTGTTACTGTATGGGATAATAATAACAGGTCAATTGAAAAGTCCCCGGCCGACTATAGTAAAACATATTTTTTTGACAAAATTAGTTTTTTTATTCAACATGATTTCCTTCAAGGGTGATACACTGATTATAGCGACCCTCCAACTCTTCGATACCTTTGTAATACGATTTGTCCTTTGCTCCAAAATAGGCCTCAGTTTCGTCGATCACCCCTTCAATCGACGAAAATTTCTTTTCAGCGAGCATTCTATTGAGATCTGAGAACATGAAATAATCGATGGGGTCCAAATCTGGAGAATGCGGAGGATGAGGAAGCAATTCGAGACTCAATTCATGGATTTTTGCAATCGTATTTACTAGTGGTACATTGTCTTGGTGAAGCAGCACTCTTATTCTTCAAATGCGGTCGTTTTTTTTTTTGCCGATTTTGTCCAATTTGGCGGTTCCGTTCAAATGGTCCAATAACGCTATGTAATAGTCGCTGTTGATGGTTCTTCCTTTTTCAAGGTAGCCAATGAAAATTATTCCATGAGAATCCCAAAATACAAAACAAATTGCCAGCCAAAACGAAACGTTTTCCCACGCTTTGGAGCGGGTTCATCGTGTGCAGTTCACGTGGATGACTGTCCATTAGACTTCAGAGTGAAATGATGGAGCTATATTTCATCCATTGTCACTTGTCAACCCAAAAATTCGAGTTTATTACGCTTGATCTTCTATAAGCACTGCTCTGAATCATCAACTCGTCGTTGTTTTTGGGCAAAAGTGAGTTCGCGCGGCACTGACTTTGCACAGAGCTTTCTCATACTCAAATATTTGTAAATATTTTATTCAGTTTCAATTTACGCCATTCAAAATCATTGTGTGAATTTTTAAATGTTTTCGTCGGTAACAACCTCTTTTTAACGTAAACTTAGCATACTAATCCTTGATGGTTGATTTTCCTGGGGCAGTGTCCGAAAACTCTGCATCAAGCCAAGTTTTTGCTTGAACTGTATTTTTTCCCTTCAAAAAGCAATATTTTATCAACATGCGAATTTCCTTTTTACCCATTTTTTCACAATAACAAAAGATGCTTTACTCAAACTGTTATAATTCAGGAAATAATGATCCGAGAACCGTCAAATTTATACACGCATCTTTTGAGGGTTAGGGCTAACTAAAAACATATGGATTTAATTCTAGTAGCGCCATCTATGTGTCAGGTCGGTGACTTTTCAATTGACCTGTTATGGATAATATGAAGAATTTGGATATAGGTTAGTTTAATACTCACTGATTTGCTCTCGTTGACTATTCTCCATCTCTGGTAGCAGTTATTTATATTATTATTTGCGTGTTAGAGTTTTCTAGTTGCTTAGTCTCTATTATCTCCAGTAGCGGGTATAGCGGTATCATCGACAAATTTATCCATAGTAACATTTGCTGTTTGTGTAATGTCATATATAGATATTGAGTAGGTACAAAGCAGGACCCAAAATACTACCTTGCAGAATACCTGAGTTAATTCAACGTATTGCTTCGGCAACATTTTAAGAATACCTTAACAAATATATCCAGATTTGGAGCATGCGTATATAAACCTTCATTTTTTTACTCGTATTTTATATATAAATTATTTTTTATAAACAAATATGCACAAATTTGGTAAATAATTGATTTAATGTTGAAACTATATATAAAGAGGGACAAAAACATTGAAAATCGTTTTAAATAACACATTTTATTTAGAAAATTATTAAATAAAATGAAATAATAAAAATACAATTACTATGTGCCTTTCTATTTTTATAAAAACACCTCATTTTAACTAATTTACATATAGGAAGAATTAACATGAACTCTAAGAGCCGTATACATTAACATTACCATAAACAAGACCAAAATCATTTAGATCAAATCCAGCCAATATAGTTAAAACAAAACGAAGAAACCACTACTATATAGGAAAGCAGTGAAATTGTCCTAAAAATCTCCAAATATTATCCCTACTGCCATTTTTGCTACTATTCTTGATCCATAAACCCCATCAATAAATTGACTATCTCGAGCTTTCGATTAACACATTGTACATTTACTATTCTAAAAAGACTGGATCATCGTACTTTTAAGCTCAAAGAGACATCCCGTCAATATATTATTATTTGTATAAAACAATAATTTACTTACCTATACTCTTATATAACTATGCGTTCTCTTTTCCTTGTTATTAGATCATTAGGGTGTCATTGATGGTTTTATATTTTGTTTATTTGATTCAAGTCTACTTTTGTTTCATTCAATTTTGTTCAAATTTAGTTATTTCTTAGTATCACTGTCTAATTGTTACCAGTTACTACAATTTTTGCTAGTATTCTTGATGGACAAACCTCATTAATGAATTGACTATTTCAAACACAACAAGAATTATTTTCTTTTCTCTTTTTGTTATCCTTAAATTTTGGCATTTGTTCCCACTACAAATAAAATTAATGTTTTGTGAAAAACAATATCCGTGATTCTCTGTATCTGGCCATTTGTTAAATGTTTGTTCATCAAATCAAACTTGTGTGCAAATATTGTTCATACTTTAATTATTTAAATATCGATAAGTTTTAAATGTGCATCCCTATACGAGGGGCGATCCGATAAGTACTTAGCCTCACCGCCCGTTGGCTCCACTATCACAAAAGGAATTTACTATCGTGTAGTGCATTCTTGTAGACGGCTACTGGTGAAACTTGAGCCGAATCGGACTGTTTTGGTGTCGGGCGAAAGCGGACGTGCCCGCGGATTTTAGAAAAATAGAATTCTCAATCCATCGCTAGCATCAAAAATTCGTTTAACTAATTTCAAAACGGTCGCACGTCGGTTTTTGATGAGCCATGCTCAAAAACTCCGAAAATGGCTACCACGGAGGATAACAAAAAGGACAAAAATACACAATCTCGTATTGGCAGATCGCCTATTGAAGTTGTGAAAGCAGAGACAGTAGGCATCTCAAAGGACCGTGTGAGTCAAATTTTGTATGAAATTTTGGGCATGAGAAAGCTGTCGGAACAATAGATACCGCTTTTGATCACTCTAAACAAGAAACGCAACCTTGGGATCACTTCTGAGTAGTTTTTGACACTATTTAAGTTCAATCCGAAAGAGTTTGTGCATCGTTTCGTGGTCGTCGATGTAACATGGATCTACTGGTGGACACCATTGATCGTCGATAAACCATGGATCCACGGTCCTATCGGCCAGGAATGTGATGGTCGCCGTTTTCTGGGATTCACAAGCTGTAATCTACATCGACTAACTGGAAAGGGACAAAACGGTCATAGGGCTGTACTATACCGAATTATTGGGCCGATTGAACGCCGAAGTGCAGTAAAAGCAGCCTTATTTGGCGAAGAAAAAACGTACCAGATCACACCTCTACAGTCGTCTTGGTCAAATTAGTCAAACTGAGCTACGAACTACTGCCCCATCGAGTCGAATGAGGAGGTCATCGCCTCCACGGAGCCCCACTTGACAAACCTCGAGAAAATTTATTTCTTCAGGCAGGTTAAAGAAGTTGTAGCATCGCTGGGTCAACAACGTTTCGTTTTTCTTTTGTATGCCAAGTATTTATCGAACTACCCGCGTATAATATATATTTCATTGCCTGTTAATTTATATGCAAAAATATATACGTTATATGTTAGAAACATTATGTGTGAATAAAAAGTCCTTTCCATGCTCTTTGGTCAACAAAAGCATTGCCAAACATAATTTTTTTATATCTGAGTACGATATCAGAAAAAAAAATTAATATATAATGTACTCATTTATCAAAAGCCAGAGAGAAAAGGGATGAATTGGATCCCAAGTTCGAAGCAACAAGAAGCGTGATGAACAGAAGAGGAGACTTGAATATCATTCAAAAAAATGTTGATTAAATTTTTGAGAAATGTGAATGGCTCCATTTATAAACTTCTCATAGCTCATCGGAGTACATTTCTTGCATAGCCATCTTATCAATTTTTAAAATTCAGGTGGTGTTAGTGAAATATTATCAAAGAGATGAAGGACGATAACAGGGACAGTGGAACGAACAATCAAGACGATAGGTGCAAAAAAAACAGCAAGAATATTTACATAAAATATACGAAGAAATAATTTTCTCAAATTCGAGTTTTACTAGTTTAATATGACTGTAAATAAAATGTAAGTTATATTTAATATGATATTATTATTACTGATATTAAATATATTTTCAACACTCTGAAATATATAAACAACTGCCTAATATTTTAATGTTTTTATCTTTTAGTATTTTCTTGTCGACCTGCCATTAAAAGCATGTTAGAAACGTATTGTTATTCAAATTTACAATTTCACCAGTTTAAATACGTCTAAACATACTTTCATCGTTTTAATCTAGAACATAATCCTACTGCTGTAAAATCTTATTATCACACTAAGCCCCATTTTTCCTTAACAAAAATTTAACCTAAAAACCTGAAAAGGCTGATTTGCAAAAGTGGTTGTAGATCAGGAACTCCGCCATTGATATAAGTAAACACGCAGACTACTTCCCATCTAGATTAATTATATATCTGTGATTTATTGGAAACTATCCATTCTGAAGCCAGATCTTCAACACGCAAGTATTATTAAATATGCAAATGTGCTTAATAGAGACGTTCTATAAATCGAAATTAAGGAAATGAATGACGATGAATTTTCTAAATATATCATTTTTTTGTCAGATGTTTACAGAAAGTTATGTAGATATAAAGTCCCTTAATGTTTTCTATATCTGTTTGTTTATCTAGAATCTTGCCTTTATGTTTTTTTTTTAAATAAAGTTTTTAGCTTACATCTCTTTAGTTTAGCTATTATGTGTTATTTTTTAGTTTTCGTTACCTAAAATTTAGAATTTGTTCTAAAGATAAACAACCGAAAGGAGATATACATCGCTTGTTACTCAGAAAAAATTACCACAATGGCTGTTGGCACATCAGTGTCTGAGGTAATGTTAATTAATATGTCAAAAATACTTAAAATTGTTTGCCTTTACAAACACAGTATCTCAACAGATTCAAATTAATGAAATTCATAAAGTAACCGATCTGGACATTGCAGCTATGGATGTCAGCTTTGTAAAGATTAAAAAAATAACTTTATTTGACTAATAATACATCGGAATCATCTTTGTACGCTTTATATTGCAGGGATTTCTATTAAAACTGAATTCTTGTCATCATTAAATATATATTTATTTCTTTTAGACATTATTAATAAATTTTTTTGAGCTGGAATCAATTTTTGACGGAAACCTTTTTTATACTCTTAAAAGTGTTATTCTCTCTGCAATTTGTTTGCTCTCTGAGCGAGGAATATCTATTTTTGCTTCGAATTTTTTTTGCAGATTTTCAGAATCGAATGTCTTGATAATATATATAAATTTAAGAAAATTGTTTTCAATAATCATTTTTCTATAAAAAGATAAAATAGTCCTTTTAGTTTTATATTCAGTAGTTGAGTTAGATAAACTGAATATTTCCTTGCTATTATTCTAGTTGTATAGCCCCTTAAAAAGAGTTGTAAGAGTTGTAGGTTTTGCTGAATTGAACTTCTAGTATTTTCAAATATAGGATAATGTTTTTTTAAAGCTAAAAAAGTTCTTTTAGTTATGAGGTTTTGTGAAATTTTGTTATTGAAAACAGAAACAGACAAAAAATATTAATAATTTTGGAAAACCGGGAGATATAGAGTTTCATGATTTATGATCAAAAGTTTTTTTTATTTAAACTAAACACATATTCAGTAACATGTTACATGCGATAGAACTGAATTGTTGAGTTAGATATACTGAATATTTCCTTGCTATTATCCTAGTTGTATAGCCCCTTAAAAAGTGTTGTAAGAGTTGTAGGTTTTGCTGAACTGAATTTATAGTATTTTTAAATAGAGGATAATGTTTTTTTAAGCTAAAAAAGTTCGTTTAGTTATGAGGTTTTCTGAAATTTTGTTATGGAAAACAGAAACAGACAAAAAATATTAATAATTTTGGAAAACCGGAAGAAATAGAATTTCATGATTTATGATCAAAGGTTTTTTTTATTTAATCTAAACACATATTCAGTAACATATTACATGCGATAGAACTGAATTGTTCCGTTAGATATACTGAATATTTCCTTGTAATTATCCTAGTTGTATAGCCCCTTAAAAAGAGTTGTAAGAGTTGTAGGTTTTGCTGAACTGAATTTCTAGCATTTTCAAATATAGGATAATATTTTTCTTTCAAAAACTAAAAAAGTTCTTTTAGTTAAGGAATTTTCTAAAATATTGTTATTGAAAACAGAAACAGACAAAAAAGTTAATGATTTTGGAAAACCAGAAAAAATAGAATTTCATGATTTATGATCAAGTTTTCTTATTTGAAGTAAACACATATTCAGTAACATGTTACCTGCGATAAAACTGAATTGTTGGGTTGGATACACTGAATATTTTCTTGGTATTATCATAGTTGTACAGTCCCTTATAAAGAGTTGTAAAAGTGGAAAAGGTTTCGTTCTTCCTAATAGCATTGCTGCATTTTAGAACATTTGTCTCTCTATATTTATGCTTTTTTTGTATTATGTGGACTCTTCTAGTATTATCAGAGAATTTTCTGAACTCCCAGCTACCTTGAAAGCTCTTCTTGTTATATCAGGCGTTCTTTTCATGTTTTTTTCTTGAGGAGATTGTACTGGATGGTCTTAAATAAAACAACATTGTTTGGGAATATACGTTACTTTAATGAGACAAGATAAATAACACAACATATAAAGTATGGAAATAAAAACAACCGTAAATTCAAAAATTTGGAAATAGATGTCTCGCACACATTTTACAATGTTAATAAACATATCGTGAAGTGTATAAAACTAATAATTTATTTGTTTGTTTTTTTTTAATTTTCTTTTAGTACAAGATAGGCCTAAGTGAATAGGTTTTTTTATTTCTTACTTAAGCTACATTTATATGCATTTCATCTAAGTTCTTACAGTTACTATTTTCTCTAATTTAATATTGACTCTTCAGAGTGATGTGGTTTTATTAACGTTTCTCTTCCTTAATAAACCACAGTTAAAAGCTTTGAAATCATAAGAATCTGGATTACATTTCAGATAATTTGCTTCCTCGTTTTAGGCTGCTTATCATCGCGACATGTGTTTATCCATTACGCTGTGGCCTTAGCCTGTTCCACTACTAATTGAGCGCTGCTAAAACGACAAAACAATAAGCAGTATGACAGTTCTTTGACAGATTTGATTTCTACAACACCGTAACGACGTCATTATGCAACCACTATTACTAAACTACGTTTAACTGCTTGTCATTTTCTAATTTATAAACGATTTAAAGACAGAACGACATGCAACTAGAAAATAAATCTTATTTAAACGAAAAAAAAACACAGTTTTCATCAATTCACTAGCTGGTATAGACCGAAATTAGCAAGCCATTCTAAAAATAAACCACGAAAAGAGGGACTTTAAATAAAATATTACCATTGATTTTGGAAAATCAATAGCCCACCCGGTTCTTTTGCTGGGTTGCAAAATGATGCTATACGTGAAACTTTATTCTCTACCAATTTCAAGCCATTTTTTATATATACATGATGTTTTGGTAAATATCACATCCACATGGCGACATAGCCAATAAGCCATAACATGTTTCTTTTGTTTTTTTTTCACCGATTACATTGTTTTTACAGTGCTGATATTTTCTAAATCGTATTATCCAATGGTTGGTGAAGACGTAAAACTAAGTAAATTTACACCTTCTCTGTTACTGATCAGCATTATATCTTTCTAAATAATATATTATTAATCTAATTCGCCCAAATGGTAAATAATTATGTTAATTTAGCTTTTTGTACTTTTTGGTTACCAGCTATGCCTTTTATTTAATTCTCAAGAATTTAAAAATATTATTTCAGGTTAGAAAGAAAGCATTATCTTTAAACCTAAATTTGAGAGTTTAAAAACATATAAAACTATAAACCGTGCAGGAAAGGAAAATATATTAATGAAAATCTTCAATATATATAGGAAAATATAGATGTCTATATTGAATAATGAAAAAGTTATATTGTTTTACGTCTTCATCAATAGCATTCTAAAAAATAATAAAGATGCCTGTGTGAAAATTATCTTAAATACTATACAACTGGCTTTATATTGATAAGTTTTGTTGATGTATATATGTAGAAAATACAATATAATAAGAACATTATCTTCTTTTTATCAAATAAGCTTATATTTTTACCGTGGTATATTTTAAATCTACTTAATTATTGGACAGGACAGCTAAAAGTCACATTTATGATATGTTGCAGTTTGAATGATATGTTTATTGATCAGATAAAATTTGTTAAGAAATACTGATACAGCCTAATTGCTTAAAGGTGTGGTAAAAGGGGTTCGAAATGTGAGTGCTCATACCAAGAGAGGGGATCTGCTTTTATAACAAAGCAATTATCCTTTTATTGTTGTTGCCCAGCTAATTCTTCAACACTAACCTACAACACCCTTTAGCAATTATATATTATTAAAAATTTTGCTTGATGTATATAGTAACTATATATGAAATTTGGCCAAAAACAGTTATAAAATCTCAACGTCAATTCAACTTCATTAATTTCAAAGTATTTATATTTGGCCAAATTTTCTAGTATGTATATATATAAAGGCCGATAAACTACTTGCCCAACGGTGCTATAAAAGAAACAGATAACGAAAAAACACTTTTATATAGTTCCCTAATTAGTTTTTTAAACACCAACAACTAAGCTTACATCGTTTAAAGCTTTTTGCACGTTCATGGACACAATCATTTGTTTTCTTTTTAAATCCTGACATACATTTAAATTTAATTTAGAAACTTATCACTGCAGAAGGAAAAATAGGCAAATAATATTTTTGACGAAATGGCGAAGTGTTATATATATATGTTTGATTTTAGATGTATTATGGTATAAAGCTTTCACGATAAGAGCCTTATTCAAAACTAGAAAGATAGAAGCAATGACTTTTCAATTCCGGTGGAATAAATCTAAGGAAACCGTCCGCCATGTTTAAAATATATTATCAGACTTATTCGGGTTGCTGTTATTTTGACCTACATTTTTTTATTACCTAAAACAAATTAGGGTTGAGTTTTTTAGTCCCAGTCATTACAAGAGGTATATTTCTGACTTTTGCGTATATCTTATCACACGAAAATTAGCATGGTAAAACTTCAAGATTATTTCCACTGTTATTTCTATAATTTCCGGTTAGATTTACATAATTAATGGTTCCAATTAGTGAAAATTTTGAATTATAAATTAAGTTAACTTAGACAAATGACTTAGAAGTTAAATCTATATGAATTTCAGTCAGTTGAGTTCATATATTGATTTAAAATTAACCTTATAGAAAATAAATAGAAAATTATCCTTTTAATTATAACAACATATTGCTGGGTTATTTACAATAAGTTGACTATTATTTCTTAGCATTTTTGAATCTTTTATATTTCTTGCTAGACATGTATACAATGCTTAATGCTTAATGCTAAATTCGCCTATTAAAATAATGATTTAAAATTAAAAGGAATTATTTTTTATTTATTTATAAATTAGATGTTGCAAACCGTTTATATCCAGAATGTTAAATGGAAATATTAACTATCAATTAAAACTTATTTTATTTACTTAAATTATCGAATCAAAAATCACTTCATTCAATCTACCAATAAACGGTCTTTTTAAAATTTTCTGTTACACTCGATTTACAAAGTTAAAGATTTTCTCACTTTTTTAATATGTTTGCAATATGTTGCCAGTTAAAAAAAGTGCTATCCATTCTTGTGTCAAGATTTCTATACTGATCCTTCCATTTAGACTCCTGACCGAGTTTTTAACATAAAAAAAAGTAATAGAAAGAAGTTATGTGATAGATATGGAATATTCCAACTGCTTTGTGAAACTTTAGAAAAATATTGTTGGCAAAACAATTTTGTAAAATTTTATAGAAATAACTTAACATAAAGTTATTATAGTTTGCCTTAATATTTTCAATATTAATTTGTATATGATAATTTATAAATAATTACATATAAAAACTTTTTTAATGTAATGTAAATTACATTTATCTATCTCAATTACATATATATTTATATTTAAATAAATCAAATATAAATTTTTTATTCATGTATCACCAACTTACAATTATATTTGGCGAAAATTAATTAAATTGAATAAAACAACTTTTACTTCAGAATATTCATATGATTTTTAGAAGAGAAACCCAATATATGAAAACAACTGTTAATAAAAACAATTACTTAATTAATGATAATTAGTATGTATATTTAATGTATTATTTATTTATGTAATATTATCAATCACTTATTATTTATAAATGATTTTCTTTCGTGTAGCTAATGCTTATGGTATTTACTAAAATAAAAATTCCATGAGTTCCATTGATTCTGTTCTACTGAATAGGAGTTTTAATCCATTATATATAAAGGCTTTGTCCGTACACGGGCTAACTGAGTTATAAATCAATATATTTATAGCTGTGTTTGTTTTCAGTTGACATTTTGGGCGGTCACCCATATTTTCCTCCTTTCCAATATTTCCAGTTCAGTCAATATTTCAACAATGACATATTCGTGCCTTCTTATCGCTATATATAGTCGGATGCAGATTTAAAATCCTTTCATTATGCCGTATTGATTATTCCACATTTTATTTATTCCTAATTGTTGCTCCTATCGTTCTAGCTCTTATATTAGGTTAACAAATATATATAAATATACGGGACGTAAACGTAATTCGATTCTCTTATATACCAAACCTGCAACTTCATCCTAAATGCGAAAAATATACGCTCGAAAATTATCCCGAGAAATATTTAATGGAAAATTGTCATTAGAATCTTTTGACTAACTTTAAAAAGATTATAAAACTTAAGAGTGGCTGTCTCTAAGAAGTAAAAGCAAAAGTATTGCCGCCGTCATCAAGTTGAAAGAAATGGCTTTGAATAATACATCCTGAAGTCAGTGGCGTTCCGACATTTCATATAGTTGAGAAAATATGAAAACTTTTTATTGGTTATGATCTGTTATACATCTATATTCATAAATATATACAAATTTCATAAATAATACATTATTAATTATTAATTCCTTATGGGAAAGAAAAATATTATGTTAATTCAACTAAAATAATAAAAAATTATATAGAAAAACATAAGTGATGCGTAATGAAATTTAGTTTAATAATTGTCAAGTATGCAACCAAACACACTGAGGTATAAAATCCTAACCAAACTGATTTTGTTTCAACATTATCTTGTGTATATGCGTCATGAGCAAATTACAGTGAAACTAAAACTAAATCTTTAAAAATTGATATTAAATATGCATTTTCTGTTGAATACAAGAGAGACGGCCAAAGATTACCTTATATTAGCCAATTGAATTATTTTTCATCAATGTTACGTCTGCGATACGCGTCGAAAGAAGAAACCCTAACCAAAAAATAATAGAAATCAGTCAAATGTATTGGTGGCAATTAAATTAATAAATTATTCTTCGAGATATTTGATTATCTCTTTTACATACCATATTAAGGTAAATAAGGGGGATGAAGAAGAAAGGTTCGGTATATAAAACAGAGGAATTAACGCGTGTTCATCCAGTATTTAACAAGATATTTAGGCACTATTCTAACATAGGCATAAGATCGAAGAGACGATGGCATAAGCACTACCATCTACCGTATCAACACCTTCGTACGGGGTATGCGGCTTTTAGTCTAAATATTCTCTGCGTAAAATGCACAGGGCGTTTCATTTATTATGAGCACACGAAATGAATCATTTAGTCTTAAGTGCTTGTCCGGTGGTCGCATGTCAGTGTCGATGAAAATGGCCGCGTTCCTATTAGCCGCTCTCAATATTTCCACCCAATTATTAAAGGTAAGGACTCGATTAAAACTAACGGTATAGGGTCTTAACGATGGTCAATAATACATTTTCTCTGCGATTAATAGTGTTTAAAATTTAATTCGATTCATTAATTCAAATTATATATTTTTTGTTTGGAACAAGATCTATATGTTTAAATCAGTTAATGAAAGTTATGATTCCAATTATGAAAATCTAAGATAAAAATATCCCTATCAAATTAATATTATGAATATTAATTCCTATAAACACTGTAACATAGCAGTAAAATCAGAAAATTGTTATCAATAATAATAGAAAAGTTTTCAGTAGTTTTAATTATCATTAAATTAAAACAAAAAAATATTTGTTAGTAAAAACTGAAGAAATTTGGAAAACTAACCTCACATTTCGTCGCATTTTATCACTTTAATTTAGCACTTCTACTATAAATATAAATGCCTATATTATTATTTCAGTAACATTTTATAAAAAAAATTAGGTAACTTTTGGCTATTGAACTACTTTCCACATCTCAACACTCTCTATGCCATATAACACAAACATAACTTAACACCAATTATATAACGAATGTCAAGGTCATGCTATACTGGATTTTGATCAACTTAAGCAGCGGTGTTTTAATCGATCAAGCAAAATGCTTGCAAGAACAATATGGAAAAGGAAAAGGTAAACGTTATAATTTATAATATTACGCTTTATTCTATATTATGAATAGATTAGTATTAAATCAAAGGAACAAATATTATTTAAGTGGTTGAGTTTTCTTGCATTTCTTAACATAATTTTGGGAGAAATTAGCAATTTTTTTTTTTTTAAAAGAATCAATTGAATTTTTGGGGGAATATGATAAATTGACATTGGCAAAGCTGACTGCAACCAAAAATGTAGGTAATAAAAACATAACTAAAATAAAATTTCAAATGCATTAGTTTTCTAATTATATATTTTATTTCAAGATATTAGATAGATAATTATCTTTCCAGATATTTATTAAACCAAAACATTTTTCAACCTACTTTAGAAAGAAAAGTACAAAATCTAATAAAATTGGCTTTTAAATAGTCTACATATTAAAAACCTTTTTAATTTTCTTTTCTTTTGCTTTGACAATATTTTTAGTATATGCACACAGTATCATAAATTTATAGCTATAAAAAAATTAGTTAAAACGATTACTAAATGTTAGAAATAAGAGAGGAATTAGCAAATTTTTCTCGAAAAAACAAGTTTTACTTAAATTTTTGGAGAATTTGATAAATTGACATTGGCAACCCTGATTGTAAGTAACAGGAATATAACTTGAAATTTCCATTAATTTGTTTTCTATTTATTATTTTATTTTAGGTTTTTTTTCCAGATTCAGAAAACTTAACTAACTTTTCTGAACTAACTTTAGATTTTTTCTTTAGCATTGACAATATTTCTAGTATATATGTATAGTATCATAATATTAAAGCTATAAATAGAAATTTAGGAAAAACGATCATTGAATTTCCAACAGTGAGAAAACATTTTTTTTTTTCGGTCCGAACCGGGCCCACTCCAATTAACGGTTTTTAAATGAAATGTTCGTTAACTGATTTAAAAGTGATACCATTATTCGTTATTCCCCGTTCGGCGTTCAATTTTTAGAATATTGGAAACCGCTCTTTAATCAGACCCTTAATTTGCCAATGGATTTATTTTTCAAACTTGAATTCGACGCCGTCCTTTGAATTCCGCCTATTATGTCGAGGGATCGGCCTCAAAGGAAATTATTCTTTCGAAATTCCTATAACGGCTCCCATAGAAAACGTAAGAAAAAATAAGGCGCTTCGAATTGCGTTCCGTTATGCAACAGAACACATAAAATATGTTTTTTTTTTCGTTTGATTTAAATTAACAATTTTAATGATAAAATGGCGGAGGAACTTTTATACATTGTTATAAATCTCTCAATATCTGTAATAAAAATCTTAACAACCAGAAATATATTAATATTTACATCAAATAATTATGCTTCTAGCTAATAAAGAGCTAAACTGATGTTGAGTTTAATGTGATTAGTTTCAAGTGGTTCATAATTTTGGTGATAAAATGGTGGAGGAATTTTTTCCCGTAAACTCGCCATAATCAAAAACTGACAAGTTGCCGGTAATCGCATCATTGTGTGGAAAAGTTCTAAATAGCTTCCATCTGGATTTATTCTCTCGCTAACGTTACTTTTCTGTTTTAGATGAAATATCGATCGATTTGCAAGAAACCAATCCAATACAGCGTGAATAAAAAAGGAACGGCCTTGTAACCGTAACAAACCGACGACGAACTTTTCCGTGGGTCTTCACGAAACTCCGTCATAACTAAAAGAATAAACTTTTCGGTTCTGCAAACTTTGGTGGAAATATTTTGCCACTCGAGGGCAGTCGCACAAGAAATATTTTCTTCGACACTGAACGCTGCAAACCGCCCGGAGGTGGGAAATAAATCGAAAAAATTACTGAAGTTTTTTTCTGTGTGTGTGTGTCGTATATAGAGGAAATTTAGTATTTTTTTAACATACAAAGCAGTCCTAAGAGTTTATTGTACCTTACAATTGACGATATAAGCGTGATGTACAGGGTGTCTTGCATAAATTTGCCTAAGAAGATATTACGTACAACTGGGGTTTTCAATTGTTTCAATAACAGTTGAAAATACAATATACATTGTGATAGTGATTAATTAAAAGGTAGTGATTTACTATAATACTTTCTTTTACTCTTATTTTATATATTTTAAATTCTTTTTTATGTATTTATTCTTGCGTTTTAAATTTAACTAATATAATGTAATAATAAATATATTAAATATATAACTAAAGGTTTGTGTTAATGCTTTTAAGTTCTTTATATAGAACATATATCATTTATTTTAATATTGTAACATTTTTAACAATTTTTAAGCCTATATAATTTTATTTAAATAATTCATATTAATTAAAATTATTTAAACATTTCTACAACTAATTTATAATATGATATGTGATACCGCCAAGATAAAATTCTGCCAGTTCAATTTATTTTATTAATATAATTTAGAAAAATGTAGTCTATATAATTACTAGTTTATGTAGTTAAGTTAATTTAACTTTAACAATTTGTTTAACATCTGATGGTAACAAGTTTGTCTTCTATTTTGTGTTTTTAATTTCTTGTTTAATTATTGATGTATTTTAAACGATGCGATTTGAAACAACAATTAGTTAACTTTTTTTTAAATATTAAGTTTTACTATGCGTTTTTTCCTCAGTATATTTGGATATATTACATTAATATTAAACTAATTAACAATTTATTAAAACATATTTTTTATTACAATATCTATACATTATTTCTTTCAAGTAAAAATATCGATTTAGATGCGTTAAGATTTCGATCTTTTATATTGATTTGTTATTAATATATCTTTCCCCTTATTATTGATAGTGCATCGCTCAATCTTTTAAAAAATCACTATCGCCATTATCAGGGCAAAACTTAATAAGATAGTGTATAGGCAACCAAACGAGAACAGCCAAATTTGATATATGTTCACAACAATATCTACTTTACCTTTGCGTGATTGAGATGATTTCCTCCTCTATCCTTATCTAATGTCGACAAACGGTAACTCCTTTGTCTATGAAAGACACCTTGTGAAAAGATAGCATGCATAGCACATACTATCTAAAATAACATTCAATGTATATATAGATATATACTATAAAGGTTGTACAAATAATTTTAGTGTATATTTCATATAGTGTAGTGGTCTAACATTTTACAAGAGTTTCAACGGGATTTGTCAGTTCGTTATCTATCAACGTCAACGAACAAAAATAGTAGTAGGCCTTGCGTCGTTGTCATATGCCATATGCAACCCGTAATACCCAAAGTCTCGAGGCCTCGAAACAGCACTCCTAAAAAATGTTGATAGACAAGCAACTAAACGAATCCCCAGAGTATCGTTTCTAATTATTCTATATGTTGTGTATATAACAATACTTAAACAGTATTGTCCTCTAACGTAAATACACAGTCTCAAGCTACAGGTTTCTGTTTTATATATATGTATATATATAAACTTATAAAATAATTATATATCATTTACATTTCATTTTATTTTAAAAGGAAATAAAAACACTATTTACAACTTGGCTCAAGAGGAAAAAACGTTCGACTTGATATGTAAGTTATCACCAGTTATTTTATTCTGATATGTTCAATATTCCCTTTGTTTGTAGATATGTGTTTGTTACGCGTTTCATTGGACAACAAAACGGAGAAGAATTATTACTCGGAAAGCTCTTAGTAAGCATGCGCGATGAATTGATGCAAATTTCCTAACCTAACATAAGAATATCTTATTAAGTTCGAATATATGATTGTCTCTGACTTAATATGAAGTGGTGAACGGTTTCGTACTAAGTCAACGGTCTGCGGTCAATTGAACGCTCATGCTGTTACTAGACACGGAAACAAAACAGATAATACTGTCAAGATCTATACTAGTCAGTTTCATCTGATTAGTATGTAAGTTGAGGGAGCATCCGCCGAATATAGTTAAGAATCAGTCCATCAATTTAAGCTTGAAGCACCACTGACTATTCTATTCTACGTTTTATTTTGAGATGTCTTACGTCACTTAGCGTTTTAAAAAAGCATCATGTCGTAAACTATTGGTTCATTTGGTATCAGTCCTTTACAATGTAATGTTTTGTGTTTTTGCTTGTTCCGAGATAAACGAAGAAAAATACAAAACACGCTGATAGTTATCTACACCACTCATTTTGGAAAATATACAAAACCCATACATATACTTATGATCTAACGGTAGTTTTCACATATAATAGAGAATCTACGCTTAAAATTAATACTTACTGCTAGGAATACCAGAACAGAACTTGAAATAAGTAAGTGTTAGAAAAATATCGAAAAACACCTAAACAGTTTTATAGTGAGGCAAAAATTGCAACTAAATCTTAATTGGTAGCGACATCGAGTTCACAACATCAAACATTTCATTTCTTAAATAAATCAAAACTCAACAAACGATTGTATAGGTTCACATTCAATGACATATAATTTTTTTGTTGAATATAGCACATCAAACATAGCAGCAAAAGTATGCCTACTGATATTACACATAGTATATTTAATTCTTATTCGTTCTAACCTATATATTCTTTTCATTCTCTAAATTATTATCACCAAAGAGAGCGGGTAAATGTTCCGCGCTTTGGTTTGTTGTCTTTTTATCAATAATATGCCAAAATTCCTTAAAATTCTCTTCAAAAATGTATCGTCAATATAAAAATTACGTAGTAAAAGTCATTTTTAAGTTTCATCTCAATGATTCCCGAGCTTCCCGGTGCCAATCTTGGCCCCACTACAAAACCGCATAGATCTCCAAAATGGCCTACAAAAACTTCTACGAAAAAACAGCTTATCTATGTTTTTATTTTTGTTTTGGCTACGTATCTAAAAATCACTCTAGTCTACCAATTTTGCAGCCTGAGCTCTTAGGGCCTCTACAGTGGCGTAGATCTAAATTTTGTGTGACTAGGTTTTTGATTGCGCGAACGTAGCTTGGTGGCGGCTTATATTGCGCAAAGAACCAATATGAATATGATGATTTCGAGAATGTTTTTCACTGGCGGATGGAGGCGGCCCGATGACGAACCTATTTTGCTTAGGTACGTGTTGACGCACGGTAGATCTTCAGAACCTGGAACAAAAAAGTTGTATGATAAAAGGCATATAAAAATAATGTTAGAACCTAATAGTCGATTCTTGCAGTATGTCGCGTGTTACAATAAGATTTTAATGTTGTCGTAAGGACATATATTAACCCATTGAAGATATTACTCCATAAAATCGTTGACTTTATCAATACTTTAACAGGCCGGCTTGGTGGCGCAGTGGTAAAGGCGATGGGACGGTCCTCCTATTCTTGCGATAGCCGCGGGTTCGAATCCTGCTGGGGAATGGTCGTAAATTTATATTTGCGGCTGTTTAAAATGTGTGAATGTTCTGGGCAAGAGTGCAAAATCCGACAAGAAAAATGATCTCAGTCACGCCAGTAACCAGGCTGAGTAAGACCGGATGTCTTATGGAATGATTTCTAAAGTTGGTCACTCGCCAGTCGGTAGGCTTAATGCTGAGGACCGCGATTCGGAGCCCACGTTAAACTTTAGGGCCCAGTCCAGATAAATCCATACTTGGTAAAAGGAGATTTTAAAATATATTAAAAAAATACTTTAATAGAATGTGTTAGTTTTGGTAAATATGTTGCACTAGTAATTCGAGTAATACTAGTTACATGGGCTGAACAACTCCATCCTTTTTTAGGAATAAGTACTTTACGCTTATAAGAATAACTAATCCACGATTTTAGGGCATATAACAACTTACTCTATACAAGTTATTACTCCATAAAATCTATTGGAAACATGTATATGTTATGTTATTAGAAAATACTAGATCATGTGAAACAATGATGAACAAATTTTTTAAGAATAAGTAATCCATGCATTTTAGAAAAAGTAATTCATGTTTTTAAGAATAAGTAATCTACGTTTTTTAGGAAAAGTTAATTTTTAGGTAAAAGTAATTCCTGTTTTTTAGGAATAACTTCTTACTTTTATATGTTTTAAGTACAAGTAATTTACGAAAGGGATGTTTCATCGAAAGTTTTATACCATTATGAATAATATTGTGTGAGGACCATCGGGGATTAAAGGCTATGTATCCACCAAATCTGTAGAGTCTTCATTCTAACCGTGTATGTGTGGTCAACAATATTCCTAAGAATATTCTCTATGCTAAAAAGAAACACACTACTATCAACTCAGAGCGGCATATTGACTCTTAACACTATCCGTCTTATCCAAACTCGTAAGTTACCCAATAGCAAAAGTAACCCTTATTTTTTCACCATTGTTATGGACTTATCTATAACAACTTTTAGTATTGGTAATTTAGTAACACGATTTTAACTTATTTCGTATTATAAATTAATTTAAACTGATTTTTACGTAAATATTTTAAAATAGATAAGTCAATGCATATTTATTTGCGCAAGGAAGATACAAATGCATTTTTTAATACAATGTGTATCCTCTATTACACGTTAACACAGGTATTTCTCATTGTTGGAATTCGAGTGAAATGCAATGTTGAATGTGAAGTTTATCAGTTGACATCGTGAACTTTGCCCTTCAGAAAGAGTATGTAACACCCGTAGACCTGTTGTTAGGTATTCTGAAACTTTACGAAAATATTTCTAAATATATTTATAATCTTACACAAAAATTTTGATGTAACGTTATTTTATTGAAAGTAATATGTTTGTAGTTTTCAAGATCTCTAAACTTCTAAGTATTAATTGGAGAAAATAAATTAAACAATAAAAAGATTGCAAGTACATATATGAATATTTGACCAGTAATTTTTATAAAATTGATGTAGAAGATATTAGCTAACAGAAGGATGAGGAATTGAACCGTAAACTAAGCGGAACCACCATGGAAGAGCGCTGTCGGTTATAAATGTCATGCATTTGATTCGAATATTTTTAAAAAAATTGTTATATAACCGTATGCAACATAAATCATGAAAAAATGCTAATTACTTCGTATTTACCAGAGATTGCCTTATCAATTCGTTTGTGATATATTATGGAAATACTCCAAATTTCACGAGTGTTGGATGATTTGTGATGTAAATCATTTTTAAATATCGCTAGCTAAGCTAAGTTATCTTGTACATACGTCATCTAAATTTATGACATGAAAACGTCGCAATGTTGCCACATTATCTCTGAGTTTTAGTTCAGTTTGATTTTGACATTCACCACAATTCTAATCCAAATAAAATAATTCAACAAAAATGTTGTAAAATATAAATTATTTTAACATAATAGTATATCTAAAAAAACTACAGTTAATTATACACTCACAATAGTTTATAAGTTAGAGTTATGACCTGTTATCACTATTGCTTTCAAGAATTTTGCATATGCCTGACAACCGAACGACTTTGACAGGCTCATTCGTTTACTCGTTCAAACTAATCAGAGAGCACTGTGTCTCTTTTAAACTAGAATAAAATGAGACAGAAAATACATACGTCATCTAAATTTATGACATGAAAACGTCGCAATGTTGCCACATTATCTCTGAGTTTTAGTTCAGTTTCATTTTGACATTCACCACAATTCTAATCCAAATAAAATAATTCAACAAAAATGATGTAAAATATAAATTATTTTAACATTATTGTACATTAAAAAAAACTACAGTTAGTTATACAGGCACAATAGTTTATAAGTTAGAGTTATGACCTGTTATCACTATTACTTTCAAAAATTTTGCATATGCCTGACAACTGAACGACTGACAGGCTCATTCGTTTACTCGTTCAAACTAATGAGAGAGCACAGTGTCTCTTTTTAACTAGAATAAAATGAGAAAGAAAAAATTGTTTAATTCTGAAACGAATTTACAAATTACGTATGTACAAAAAGACTTTGAATAGACTATATATAACATATATAATTTTTCATAATAAATTCCTTTGTCCTACGGTTATCTTCTTTAAGTATTATTAGATTGAAATATTACTTTAACATAATCCTACATTATAAAAGACGAATTATATTAATATTTAATATTAAAATAATAATATTTTAACGTTTTCATATGAGCTACATAAAAAAATAAACTTACTCGTTCCATTAAAATTAAATTTGCAATCCGAATCACATTTTTCCACGGTAGTTTTAAGAGCAAAGTCAATACCAGCAAGTGAATAATTAAATCGTCAAATTAAAACTTTAATATGTAAAGTTTTCGCCGGAGTTTTTATCTAGCCATTCCGATTCCGACTCCACTTAAACCCTTACCATAAAAACCATGATGGAAAAATATTAAAGATGAAAAAGTTTCACAAGAAAATCTCTTTTCGGCTTATGTAATATTAATCTTGTACGTGGCCAGACGGTTAAGAAGGGCATCATCAAATTCTCTCTCATTTTATCTTTTTTAAGGAACCTTTGCCCTTTGCAACTACTTAGATCGCCAAAGTATTATTATATCACTATATAATTATGTATATTTTAGAATACATAGCGAAATTCTCTGTTGAGTTATTAGATAAAAGCGCTAACGCCTATATATTATATCAAGCATGTATTTTGATTAGCGATATCTATTGTTGAAAATACAAAACATCAACGCAAAGTACTGTCGAACCTTACCTAACTTTGATGGTTTTGACATTTTTTACATGAAATTTTTTTTTAACGTTCAACG
Source organism: Rhynchophorus ferrugineus (assembly GCF_030347505.1). Classification (NCBI taxonomy): domain Eukaryota; kingdom Metazoa; phylum Arthropoda; class Insecta; order Coleoptera; family Curculionidae; genus Rhynchophorus; species Rhynchophorus ferrugineus. Next base: position 23,497,210 of record NW_027472581.1, on the reverse strand, counting down.
CTTTTGTTATTTGGTTTGAATGAATCTGCGAGCGAAGCCCATCATATACTTTCAAAGAAACATGGTGATGCTTCTCCCTCATATTCTAAGTGGCAGTTTTAGTTTCAGTGACTTGTGGTCAATTCTATGTCAATGAAAAAGAATGGTCAGGTAGACCAAAAAGACATAATTAATTTCAAGACTTATTGAATAAGAACGTAATTCAAAGTCTTAAACAACTTTCAGATAGCCTAGTAGTTGATAAATCCCCTGTTTCCAGAAATTTACATGCGAAGGGAAAGATTCAAAAAATGGAAAAATAACTACCATAAGAATTGACCGAAAATATCATTTTTAACTGTTTCAACATTCCCCTTTCACTGCTTGCTATGCAAAAAGAGTTTTGCTATGGAAGTTTTCTGTAGCGTATAGTGACAAGCGATGAAAAGTGAATTTGCTATGGCAATCCCAAGCGAAAAAAAGTATGGGTTAATCCAAGAGACTGAATAGTGGAATAAATTGAGCGATACATTGTAAAAAATCAGAAATAGAGAGTAATAGAAGCGAAATCATCCATTAGCCTCATCGCTCTTGCTCGGCACGTTCCAAGAATTGTGAAGTATGCTCTGTTACCAAACATAGCAACTTCTCATTAATTCTTGTTTAGAGCGATGCAGCATGAATTGGTTGGCACATAGTTTTGAAAAGTACGAAAATAGATCGATGATTGGATCGCGGTCTAACATGAAGGGAAATTATTTTGATTACTATAGAATGTTTTTTACAGTATATGCGAATCAAAAGAAATAGGGAAAACAGAATATATGTACTTAATAACTTGACTAATCAACCTCCAGCAACAAATATATAGTCTATTCAAAATAACAGTTAACTCGCGTCATCACGATGCCTGTTGTCTATCGCAGACTGTAAATTCCTTTTAAAATTAGTCAGTATTTTTCCTTCTCATTTTATTATAGTTTAAAAAAGATACAATCGGCCTATAAAATTCGTCTTCAAAATGTTAATAATTAATTACAGGTTCTATAACAATATACAAGCGAACATTATTTTGGCGCTTTGCTTATTCTAATAAATTTAAAATCGCTACTTTATATTTCGCGTTACTTTAAGCGAAAAGGGCAAAGTCATTATATAGTCGAAGTCAGAAATAGATTGCGTCTCTAATCAGTTATTTTGAAGGGGTATAAGATAACAGGTCATATTAAAAGCTCCCCGCCTAACATATAGATTAACATAAACCCTCAAAAGATGCGTCTATAAAGTTGACAGCTGTCGGATCATTAGTTTGTGAATTTTAGCATTTTTAGTGAAGCAAATTTTGTTATTGTAAAAAAAATGATAAAAAGGAATTTGAAGTGTTGATAAAATATTGCTTTTTGAAGAGAAAAAATATAGTTGAAGCAAAAACTTGGCTTGATGCCGAGTTTCCGGACACTGCCCCAGAAAAATCATCGATCAAGGATTGGTATGCTAAATTAAGACGTGGTGAAACACGGTGAACGCAGATGCTCAAAAGAGGTTGTTACCGATGAAAACATTTAAAAATTTTACAAAATGATTTTGAATGACCGTAAATTGAAATTGAATGAAATATCAGACACTGTAAAGATATCAACTAAACGTGTACATTATACCATTCACGAATATTGTATGAGAAACGAGTATGAGAAAGGTCGGTGCCGCGCGAGCTCACTTTTGACCAAAAATAACGACGAGTTGATTCGGAGCAGTGTTTGAAGATCATCAAGCGTAATAAACCTGAGTTTTTGCGTCGATATGTGACAATGGATGAAATATGGCTGCATCATTTCACTTCGAAATCCACTCGACAGTCATCCGAGTGGACTGCACACGATGAACATGTTCCAAAGTGTGGGAAAAGGCAACAGTCGGCTGGCAAGGTTATGGCGTCTGTATTTTGGGTTGCGCATGGAATAATATTTATTGATTATCTTGAACAAGGAAGGACTATCAACAGCGACTATTACATAGCGTTGTTGGACCGTTTGAAGGGCGAAATCGCCGAAAAACGGAAAAATATTTGAAAAAAATGCAAGTGCTGCTTCACCAAGACAATGCACCGTGTCACAAGGCGGTGAAAACATTGGCAAAAATCCATGAATTGGGCTTCGAATTTCTTCCTCATCCACCGTATTCTAGATCTGGCTCCCAGCGACTATTTCCTATTCTCACATCTCAAAAGAATGCTCGCTGGGAAGAAATTTTCGTCGAATGATGAAGTGAAGGCCTATTTTGAAGCAAAGGACCAATCGTACTACAAAAATGGCATCGAACAGTTGGAAGGTCGCTATAATCAGTGTTATCACCCTTGAAGGGAATTATGTTGAATAAAAAAAAACTAATTTTGCCAAAAAAATGTTTTTTACTATGGTAGGCCGGGGACTTTTCAATTGACCTGTTAGTAGATGCCTTCTATTGTCAGCAAAATGCGTTGGATAGGTAAGGATTAGAGTTAAGTCCAAGAGTGATTACTATGGAGTAACTATAACGAGTAACAGTGACAATTTACTCCATAGTAACGTGGGAGGAATAAATGAAGCAAAAAATGTTTTTGCTCGAGATTGAAAATCCCAATAAGTTGATCGGCAAAGGCTGTAATTAAAAAATTGCTTGCAAAACATAAATAACTATTTGAAGAAGCCATGCTATAGGTTGAACTGTTTCAAATAATTACTCGGTAAATATAAATGAAATGTTTAATTGCGTTTATGTAATTTACTTTTTCAGAAATAGGCCTGAAAAAAGATACTTAGTAGATGAGATGGTTAAACAATATGGCCACAAAGTATAATCTTCCTCTCTATAATTGCATAAGCAATCGAATTGATATGGGCTGTGACAAAGAATTATTACAATGGGCATGCATGTCAAAAAGGATATAAATGCAAGAACTGTCCGGGTATGTAGAAAGAAGCATTGTCTACAATAACACCTTTGGTTTAGATAAACTCCACCAGACACACTGAAGAAGGAATTGGCAAATAATGGAATCGTGTACAAGTGTCAGTTATATTGGATATTAACAGTTTAGTTATTGGTCTGAGTAGTGATTCAGTAATTGTCAGTAAGAATTATAATTTTTGGATGTGGCATGAATCCAATTGCTATAATCCAATGCTAATAATTACCAAAATAGGGTGATTAGAGTTGAAGGAATTCAAGTTGAGTATATAAATAATATAAAATTACTGCCAAATGTAGTGTTGAAGAGACTGAAACATTTATACATAGATATGTGCGTATTTTTTTAGATTATAAATGAGTATTTGGATAAAATGTGTGTGGGTAGAAGGTATACTAACCGTTCTTCAGATATGGTAAATACACTATGGAGAATGCTAAATAACTAAGTCCACAGGTAGTAACAGAAGAAGCTAAGGAGATATACAATGATATTAAAATGACTTGACAAAGTACCACTGCAATTAATGAGAAGAAAACTAAGTAAATATGCTCTAAATAAAATTAAAATACATTACTTGGATATATAATTGTTGGTGATGTGGATTAGGCCTACAGGGGATACTACTATATAAAAATGCGCCTAAAAATGTAACTCATGGGTTATTTGGAAAAGAGTTCAATATATAAACCTATCTAATAAGCTAATCTACAAATTATTGTTGCCGTATAATTAACTGTAGTTTAAGTCCTTCGATAATATATGCATTTGATGCACTGTAATATTAAAATATTTGATAATATTATATTTGTTGCGCTAGTTTATTTATATTACAATTTCGTTGTATGTCAAAGCCAAAATGAATTAAAACTCAATATTGAGGTGATAACATCGCGACGTTTTGATGTCACACATTTAGATGACGCGAGTGCCCTATTGAATGTATTGAGATGTTCGATAAAATCTGAGACCCTTATGTACAATGAATCATATACATAGACAGTAAACGATTTATAAAAACAACGCGTAACACACAGCCTACTGCTGCATCCAGTAAATTAATTTAGAAGGATTTACTTCACATGCTTTATTATTTATTAAGTCTAGAAACAACAAATAGTCAAAACACAGAAAAATTAGCAATCGACAGCCTTAATATTGTAGGCCCGTCGAGATTTTTCATACGAAGCAGCTATTTATAAAACGTATAGAGAGTTATGTGGCAATAAACTGGCAGCCAGCCATGAAATAAACTCAGCGTGAGAATATTGACACAGAAAATGCTTTTGCCCAACGAATCCTGATTGATGCCAAGCGACAGTAGGGGACGCTCGTGGCTGTCTTTTTTTCTATAATAAATGAGAGCTGAGTAACAGAAAGTTTATTATATTTTTTCGATTAATCCGACGTGACGGATCGAATCGATTTAAAAGAAATATTAAAAGTCCGAGAAGAATAAATCTTATTCGTTTTCGAAATACATGTTTTGATTAATATGGGCCGGTTGACGTAACGATCTTAATCGCGATGTTGTTATCTGTTGAAGTTGCGTTCTTGGATAGCAGGAGCAACAAGTTTTAATACAAAATCAGCGTTGTCATGCTGAAGAATAACATTATCGCATATTTGCTCGTATTCCGGACATTTTCACGCACTTCTAGGCTCAAGAACATCAGTTATAGTCGATAGCGATCCCCATTGATGGTTTCATTGAGTAATGCTTTAAAATCGCCGTCTTAATTTTTTTTCTGCCTGTTGCCCAGAACGATCTTTATCTTCGGTATTAAAGAAACACTTTTAAAACGCCAAAACCAGTATTCATATATTGAAATCACACATTCACTTCACACAGTACCTTAAAGGATTACACAGTACCTCAAGGATTACTACAGCTTGGCCGAATCTGCTTATTAGTTCAGAGGTAGATACCACTCTTTCTCTAGTATTATTGGCATGTCTGCTCCAACTATCTATTCTTAGGACTTTGGTCATTCCTTCATCAATTCTCAATATATACGTCTCTATGGCGCGAACTGTTTCATGATATACTATACATTAAACTATTTGGTTGTTCAATCAGTTCAATAGGTTGGAATACAAATAATTATTGACATGAACATACAAATTGATAGATGTACAATCTTATCGTTCCAGTTTGAAAAGGTAAAATGTTCTGCAAATTATCCTCTAAGCTAGCTGTTATGTTTCGTTTGATTGTGTGTTCGACGAAATAATTTGAACAGTGTTCGGAGGGTAAGTAGATAAAGATATATAAATCTAGCTAATAAACGGTATGCTGAGGAAATATTTACAAATATGATACTATTTACAGATTAAATTAGAGTTAGTAGCCATAATGTTATGGAAAATTTACAGGCATTGATGCAAACATGATTTTAGAAACATTTAGAATTATATAAATGCATTTAATTAAAGAAACATACTAATAAGCTAGTACAGAATACAGAATAGTTATAAAACTCACTAAAATAATTAGCTGATTATTCTAGATATTAAATGACCCAATATCATCGATAAAACTGCAATAATAAAAACTCCTAAAGTACACTAAATTAGTATGAAATATTGATATTATTAAGTCTAAATAAATTGGAAGAAAATTATACAAGCATTTAATAATATCAAGATGACCATTTTATATATATTTATATATATCCTAAATACTGTTAATATTAATCCATAGTATATATGACATGTTCTATAGACTTATCATATAATGCGAACATACGAGTACATGAAACGATGAAAAGTATATGGAGGCTACTGGATCAAACATATATGGTTACAGGAATAAAGATTAGTGCAAAAGCGCATTTCTTCAATTTCCATTAATGTTTAGACTATATAAGGATGAAAAACTAATAATATTATAATAAATTAGCAATAATGTTGAAATGATCATAAGATATACTCCAAAAAGGAACACACAAAAGTATAAATAATGCTTCTCTATGAAGTCAACGAAATATTCCTCCATAAACAATAAAAAATTAATTAACCAACCAAATTTAATAGAACCAAGGACACCACATATTATATGATTGTATATGGTAAATAGTATGCAAAGGTAATAAATACATTATTATTAAATTGCCACTTACGTTAAATTAGTGGATCCAATTGACCTTAACCTACCCGAATATTGACTTTTCGTTTGAATAAATTATTTCGACAATAAAACGAATACTATAACATCGTAATAATTACAAAGCCGCTAAATAGTGATATGTTTATTATTATGTGTTTTTATATCTGCAAATATTTTAAGAAATCAAGTATAGACGCAATCAAATATACAGTAGGGTAGTATATATTTCAGTGACATACACATGTAGAGATGAACTCCCCGATAAAACTTCAGCACACTAAATAATAATTATTTCAACATTTAATACTTGCAAGTGTTATTATCAAGATTCAAGAAAAGATCCCATAATTTTAGCTCGCAGACAGTTGTATGGGCGAACTGTTATATGTTGGGTTGCTATAGGTTTTGAAGGAAAGACAGAAATTCAATTCATTTCTGGAAAATTAATGGTATAAGTTATATTAGAATGATCCAAGAACAATAAGCCAAATACGGAACCTTTTGTCTCTTGGGGAATACCATACTATTTATAAAGACCAATTCAGATTATTGTCATCGCTAATTGTTCTGATACAGGATGGAGGCTCACATACATGTACCATTGTATCAAGAGCGAGTATGTTTTAGGATATTTTAAATATTAAAAGAAAAAAATACAGGAACATGCGAACAACAATGTTTATGTTAGAATTAGGTAAACACGAGTACATCAGTTAATTTTTTTAACTTTCGGTTTTCATTGCAATTAACTGCGAAAAAAATATAAATATGTACACACGTGTTTAAAAACAGTTTTTTCTTAGTCCCCTGTAACAGTAACAACGGAAAATGTTCTTTGAACAAAACTTTCCTACAAACAAGGGAAAAAAGTTATCGTCGAGGGTTTCAAAACCTAATTCGAGACTTGTATTACCAAAGGCGAGCGTAATATTTCGGCCAGTCAGCTTCTGTGCATACGTACCCATACACATACACTCACACACGGCCAGAGAGAAAGAGACGAACGCGCTTACACTGGCACAGACACACATCCATCGATCTGGGGATCCCGGGGGAGGCGACCATCCTTACATCTCCTACGAAGTGGGCCCCGTCGAGGAATATATTTGACTGTCATAGGCGTCAACGAATAGCAAAAACGCTTTATAGGTTAAAAAGTGTCATCATAAAAAAATGAATTCGAAATCCTTTCATCTCGCCGTCTGCAGATGATAAAACTGACAGTAGAAAAATATGGTTGCGTATCGATTTGATCTTTTGATGTGTTGGTGTTTGAAATGCCGACGTTTAGGTGGGATCAAGTCTCCCATAATAGTCTAGAAACTAATATTTTGTAAGTATTAATTTCTCTTAATACGTAACCTTAATTTTATGTCATTTTATTTTATTTATCAGATTGAAAAAAATTAAGAGGACTGTATTGATATCGTCGTAAGCTTAACACTACCTCATTCCTTGATGTTGATTTAGAAATTAATGAAACGCTTATTGCCCATTAATGTAATATAAAAAATATTCTGTGTTAGCATCACTTCAAGCCTTGGTAAGAGTAAAGGTTGTTGTTCAAAGTTTACTTTAATGTTGGTAAAGATCTTATAAATTATATAAAATTTCGTAGATTGTTAAACGTTATACAAAGAGAATGGACAAAATAACATTAATTATAATATTAATATTATTAATATAATAATAAAATAATGTTAAAAAGGTACTGAACCACCTTTGGGCTCTTAAAACAGCTTCAATTCTCTGTGGAATAGATTCGTAAAGTGTTTAAATAGTTCTCAATGGAATATTGTCCCATTCTTGTAAAAAAACCACTGTGAATTGCGTCAATGATGTTGGAGGTGGAAATGTATTCTTCACTCTTTGTCCCAAAACTTTCCATAATGGTTCAATTACTATATTGAAGTTATATTTATATACATGAAGTCGAGTGTTGTTCGGAAACAATGTAAACGATGATTGATAGGAGCATACCACATTCCTCCAGTCATGCAATAAAATATCATATCTAGCATGGTGTATTGCATATTATTTAGTCTATCTCCTGTATTTATGTTCAGTAAGTATTAGCACTCTATTTGAAGTGATAACATAAGATTGTTATGTTATCACTTCAATTTACAGGGACTACAGGGACCATAATATATAAAATTTCAATTTTGTGTGGGTATTTTCTGGTTAAAAATAGATCTGTAATTTTTACCACTACAATTTAAGCTCTTAGAAATCGTTTAAAACAAGTATCTTTTTATATAATCTATTAATTAGTCTATCTGCCACAGAAGTTGGTGTAGGTACCACTTAAATATTATTCCTTTATATCAAGAACAATTTGAAATGGTAGCGTTTCTCCATACCAGAAGAAATAAATGAGTAATTCTTTTTGATTTTATTGAAATTACAGTGCTATGTTTTCCCATATGCAAGGGAAATAAGTAGTATACATGATATTAATTATTATTATATAAGGTTAGGGAAAATATTTTTTTATTCACATATGTCTAACGATACATATGGACTGAAGTGTATTTAAAGGTAACAGTCCCTAGAAAATTTTATATATACAATTAATCGTTTACTCACTCAGAAGCTTTACAAATAAGGATCTAAGAGAGTCGCTACATTCTACGACTTCTTTTTTTGTTTTTGGCTTTCCAAAGTGCAAGATGTAGTACAGGCTCATCCAAATTTGTGTTATGATATTGGCGACGAGTGAATAAAAAAAGATTGGCTTGCTCGCTTTATTTCAGGAGCAATATTAGCAAGCATGTCAGTAAATTAAATATTTCGTTGTAAATCTAACCATTTACACAAAACTGGATAATAATTAAAAAGTTTCTATACTGGCGTTCCATACGCATTATGTACCGCAGCTGGAATTAAACGAACTCCACCATAGTTAGGAATGAACCAACAATTTTTAATTGGTTGTTATTATTAAATGCAATAAAATGTGCGCATAAAGATGAGAAAAATATCATGACTTTCAACTACGAGAAACTTCACAAAACGGTTGCACAGTCAAGGATTGTTGTAACGGATTGAAAAGGAGTTGTTCACCATGGGTTACTCAAACGTGACCAAGCAATAACTTCTATTCTCTACTATTAACAACAAATACGAGCGATAGGAATGGCGCGGTATTGCATCATGACAGCGTTACACACAAAGTGATAGAGGTATCAATTAAAACAGCACATTTTTCATTGTTTAGTGTAAACATTTTCTTACAATAAATTCCCCTTGAAAAGCATGGAAAATTCGTAAATACTTTTTAGTTATACAACCAGTTATAATATGTTGGCACTAGTTAGTAGTTTAGGCTAAATGATATGGCTTGGTGAATGGAGGTAAAACCAAATGAAACAGTGGTGTTTACATTATGTGACCGTTATTTATTGGCAATATAAAAAAATGTGAAAAATACAATTAGATAAAACGGATGGCAGCGGTGTTATCTGGAGAGGAGGCTTGGGCAGTAGATGGTGGCACGTCTAAACCAACCGATGGTTGAGCACTGAATGAATCGAAATACCCTTCAATCACATCCCAGATAAACGTCTCGGGGTTGCCGCCAGCTATTCGTTATCGAGTTCTAGTTGGCGCTGCTGGCACCCCGCCCGTGTTCAACATCTGGGATTATATTTCTAGGTATTTTGTAGACCGTTATTCCACGATGTAAAATTCGACATGCCTCAAGGTCGCTACAGTAGTAAGAAAATTGCGTTTGTTTATTTTTAATAAAATTTGTTTTATTTGCTACTAAACTAAATAAAATAACCACTGAAAATTAAAATCAGGAGGTAATAAGTAAAGATCCCCAGGTTTGATTTATATAACCAGGAACTACTCAAACTGAACTATTAAGCTCTCTCTCTTGCTGATAATGTTTGCTGTATTTTATATTACATTAAACGAACTATTATTTCTGTAAAATGGCACAACGAATTAATAACTAAAACGTTTCATAGATTAAAAATATTTCTTAATTAAATGCGCGAAATATTGAATTTTATTATTTAGTTAACTGAAGTGTTTAAAGAATGATTATTGATGATTTCTAAAGACTGAGATTAATGGATAGACGTTTGATTGGTTATATTTCTTTTCAGTACTTTGACAAATAATTTTTTTATTATTTGAAAGCGTAAACAAAACGTAAAATGTTTCCTTTCAAACTATTTTTTGGCGGAAGTGTTATACACACATCATAAAGAATTGAAACCATAAAAATCCCATGAAACTTTCTAGTTGACCTACGAGCTAAAAGCAACATTTTTGATACACTTCTGTCCATAAAATATTTACCGGATTTATAAGAACGGCCTATAAAATAAATAAAACACGATATGAATAATTTTCGACCGGCTTGGAAAAATGTTCCCGGGGAAAACATGATAATTTAGAATTATTATTTGGTTTATTTATTTGAAATGCACGTATTTCAACAACTCACACATATTTCACTAACAACCTCGAGAGAGATTCCCGCGCCTGCAAAATACAAATTGCCTTTTTAGGGCATTCTTTGCCACAGGGTTAAAAGTAATCATTATAAAAGGGTTGCCAACTAAGCTCCCACAAATAAGTATGGTGTAATTATCTAGAAAAAGCCAAATTTTTCAACCTTAATTGTAACGTTTCACTTTTAATATGTTGAAGATAAATTATGCGAACCCTAGAGATAAGTAACTCTTTCTGAACTTTTCTCTGTTTTGAGTACTGGCTGACCGAAAATATGACTGAATATAAAAGTTGAGTATGTGCGTGAGGGAGAAGAGGATTTTATTCTTCATTGACATACTTTACTGGATTTTATTCAGATAATGTTAATACAAGGTTGCGGCTCAAAAACTGTTATGTTTGTTCAAATTACTGCGTGAATGTCAATATTTCAATAATAGCAATACCAATATATGCCAATTAGAGATTACAGGGAAATAAAGATGATGTAGTATATGATTTGTTTATTCTGCGCACGTACATTACGAGGCCCCTGATTTGATTAGATTTGTTATGTACTAATTCCATAGAACTACTTGTAATAAATTTATAAATTATGGCAAATTGTATGGTTATATTTTCACTTAATTATTAATTTCTTATATACGGTCGAGGGACGAACAAACTGTAGCGAAGCTATTATGAATAAATATCTGTTAGTATTCTATACTCGTATATTAATGGAACAAAATTCATTCGAAAACATAACTCAAATTATACTGTTATTACAAATTTTAAAATATTCTACATGTGACCATATCAACATATTTACCAAGATTGGCCAAAAGTTTTTAATGCTCATATAATAGTACATATTGTAAAATATAGCTGGTTATACAACACTGTTTGGCAGGGCTTGTTAAATCTATATATATCAATATTAATATCATGGTCCTTAGTAGTAGTTAGAGATGACGGCTACCAAGAAAAATATCTATAACCCTTACCATTAAATACCGAAATACAGTAATCCTTTAAAATAAAGGTTTTCTATAAGGTTTAAAAAATACATTTAATTTTTTTGAAAAAATATCGATAAATCGATATATAAGTCAAAGAAATATTGGCCAAAATAATGATATTTTTTTAAAAAAATATCGATATATAGATATGTTGATGTTTTTTCGGCATCCCTAGTAGTAGTTACCAAAAATATTATGTGTATATTCATAGATAAGAGTATGCAAAGAGTAGGTACTGACAATATTGCAGATAATATTGTATTGTATATGTCTGAAGCATGAAATTGAAGCATGAATATTGTCTTTAAGATGTTGAATCGTTTCGTTGAATCTAGTCCTTGCTCTTCCATTTCAGGCACAAGAAAATTTTTAATCATATCTTGGTGCCGTTCACCAGTAACGGTAACAGCAACACCTTGGTCATTTTCCACAAAATAGCGATCAATGATGTTTCCAGCATTTATACCACACCATACAGTTGTTTTTAGTGGATGTAATGTTACTTCATGAATTAATTGAGTATTCTGTGTTACGTAAAACTGACTGTTCTGTATATTAACGTGGCCACTGAGAAGAAAACGTCCACTTTAGACGAAAATTCGTCAATTTCACCAGACAGCCTCAGGATTGTATTAGTGTAATCAACTCGTTGATCAGGATCTCTCCGTAGTAATTTTTGGAGTAATTGAATTTTGTACGGGAACATTTTCAACCCAGTTTGGGGGGGTCTGCCTGGTCTGCTAATTGATGTTTCTGGAAACTCTGCAACAGACAACAGACGTCGGTTGTCTTTCAGAACAGGGCCTGTCTGTTGTCGTACCATACTGTCTAAAATTCGCTTGTAAACGATAAATTGTGGTTTTGTGAGACTCGACGAATAGGATATTTTTCACGCAATTTCCGCTGAGTGGCAATAACGGAACGATTATTTTCAATAAATATTGTTACTATTTTTGCTCGTTCTTGTGGCGTACTTTCAGTTTTTCGAGAGGTTAAACTGGATTTTCGTGTGTTAAGCTTTGGTATCTATTCTCTTCTAACTTTGTTGTTACTCCAAATTATTCTCTGATATTGATATTACAATTTCTATTTTCGAATCGTTTAGGCCATCACCATTATAAGCTTTTAAAAGTATCCGATGGGTCTTCAGTAGAATTCTTCAAATCAAATCCAAGCAATTAATGTCGAAAATATAATCTTGAGCTTTCCGTAATTAGCGTCTTTATACACTGAATGATTCAATAATAATAAGCGAAGACCGTCCAAATGTCTCATTAAAAGGCCGGGTATTTATTAAATTTTTTGGAGGGCTAACTTGAGTATCATATTTGCTAACAACAAAAATATAGATGTATTATTACTTTTAAAATAAACACAACAATTATTTTTATCGAATTTCGCTTCATCACCACAGATTTTGTATTACTCTGAATCATGAACGAAAAGCTAGGCCGCTGGTTTGCATAAATTCAAAAGCAAAGTATTGTTTATATCTCAAAACCAAACCTAACCAAATATATATATATATATATATATATACTATATATATATATATATATATATATATATATATATATATATATATATATATATATATATATATATATATATATATATTCAGATATACAAGACTAATAAAATAATATTTAATAATAACATTTGAAATTATTATTTAAAGTGTTTAAAGTACTATAAAATGTAATTAAAAATCATAAAACCGCGTTATATATTTAATAAAATAATAAATGGCGTGTAATATTTTATTAAGCCACCTCTTTATATAAACGATTGCTTTTATCTTTCCTGATAAATTAGATTAAACTTTTCTTCTACCGTGAAAGCATACGGTAATGCCTTCTCCGAGTTTCGGAAAGCAGGGAAAACTTTTCGGTAACGCTTTGTTCGTCCAACGACAGAAATTAATTTAATTTAAACGAAATGTTGATTTTAATAACGGCTCCGTCTATAATTCAATTAAATAAACTTGATACGGATATAACACAGATCGCTGAAGGAATGATGAAATTCATTCCTGTGACAATTACGTTTAAGTGGTATTTAAAACTTCATATAGGATTGTAAGCAGAGCATATTTAATAATATGTCTATCACATTGCCATTTGTGGTGTTTTTCAATAACTTTAAAATGGAAATTTATATATATATATATATATATATATATATATATATATATATATATATAAATATATCCAGCTCGTTGAGAGATGTAAGTCATCCTTACATACACTGTTAGGAAACATAAGATTTAAATGGTGAAAAGATACCCCATGAAGAGGACAAATGAAATGTTAAGACAAAGGTAAACGTTAGAATAACGATTTATTAGGTTTATTAAGTTATTAGTTTAGTCAAATTAATATTTTTTAAATAAATAATTGCAGATATGTTATTGTGAATGGTACAAACAGGCATGGCATTATTTCTGGAGCTGAGTTAGTGTTTGTTTATTTGTCAAATATATATTAAATGTTTGCGTTTTATGTAGTTTACTTTTTACCAGAAACAAGCCTAAAAATATACACAGTAGAAAAAGTATACACTGATTTTGATAAACTCCATCAAACAGTCAGAAAAATAAATTGACAAATCGTGGAATTGTGAGCAAGTGTTGGATAGATTATAAATTGATTAAATTATTAATTTATGAATAAATTCAGTAATTGACTTGAACAGATATCTTGATAGTGAAAGTGATAGTGATTGAATAAAAGTTTTTTGTTTTGGGCTTATGGCTCAATAGTGACAATTACCAATACAGAATAATAAATGGAGAAACAAATATATATGTGTGTGTTAATATATGTAATTAATATAGGATAACTGTTGAAAATCATATTGTAGAACGTGAAAGATTTGTATGCATTAGATAGATAATATATAGTTGCTCAGAATATAGATTAGCATTGGGTAAGACTTAGGGATGTAGCAAACATATCGATATATCGATGGGCTAATATTTCACTATTTTTATTTCTTCTTAGAAATATCGATATTTTTTTCCTCAGATATATCGATATATCGATATATTTTAAAGAATGCCGAAAACAATATATTGATATTTTTTACCTCCGATATATAGATATATCGAGATTTTTTTAAAAATATCTAAAACGATATATCGATATTTTTTAAATATCGAAATATCGATATTTTTTTCGGTAGCCAACACCCCTAGTTAGAAATGAGGAGGATGGAATTACTACTAACTTTTTTGCAGATATGGCAAAAACATTAGAGAGAATGCAAATCTAAATTTATGAAGAAAATGTAAGAAGGCAGAAATAGAAAAAAACTAGGGGGGTAATACAGTGATATCAAAATGACTGGACAAGGGAACATAGGAATTAAGAAAACAAGTTCTATACATAAAAAGGTAAATGTGCTCTCTAATGAAAACAAAGTACATTTCTCAGAGGTATTTATTATTTAGGCAGATTTGGCCTCCAGGGGATACCACTACATCATAAGCACACCTAGAACTTTTTCTCATAAGTGGTGTAGAAGGGTTCAATATAAATATGATAGAGCAACTCTAACCTACAAACTATTGCGGCTGTTTAATTAACCGCAGTTTAAGTCCTTTAAATAATATATAGATTAGAAGTACTATAATGTTAAAATGAATTATATATTACAATATTATTTTTGTTTCATTATTTAATTTAAATTAGTATTTTGTTATGTTACTGTCAAAACAAACCAAACCTCAAATTTGATATAGCAACATTGCGCCGCTGTGACGTTTTAGTTTTGCGTTTGTTTTTGCAAAATCAACGTGTCTTTGAACCTATTTTGGTTGCTTTTCGATCAATGGACAGTTTAAATTGATCATATGTTATCGGTAATGGTCAGTATCAACTATTTCTGCAGGCTTCAACAGTTCATAATATATTTCTACATATTTACGAATACTAATATATATTTTATAAGGATATTTTTGTTATAATATTTTCATATGAATTTTATTTTTGTTTCATTTCTGTATGATGCACATGTGAGCAGAATTTTTATATTTCATGACAATGCAAATAGAAGTTTTTAAATAAAAAAAATGCTTTGAATATTAAAAAAACACATTTTTTTAAATTAATATCTCCCAATTATTTGGCATTCTTTTTATATTAATGTTAATGTTTTTTTAGTGGATCTATTAACCCACATATCGGCATTGTAGGTGGACTCATTATGTCAGAAAAGTCAGAGAATTAATGACACATACTTTTAGCAATCATGTCATTTTAAATAATAGACCATAGCCGACATAATTGTCTAATATCACGCTATGAGATGATTATCTCCGGGAGCATGTGCTGCTGGATATCAGGCGGTTTTTACCTTTTGTTTTGTGTCGGCTGCTTGATATTTGTATAGGTAATTAATATAAATCATAATCCAAGTTTTTCTAGCTGTAACTTTGAGTATAAACAAAGACATTTTTCATGATATTTTTTATATATGAAATAAGTATGTACTATAAAGTTTTTTAAAAATTTACTGTAGTGATTACATAATATCTATTATTTAAAATTATTATTATTATCATTTGAAAATGTCTATCTTTTGTTATCTATAAACTTTAAATGTTTTAACCAAGCACTAAATGTCTCGTTAACTGCCATAACAAAGATTACAATTTTATAAGACTGAAAGTTCTGTATAGATACATCGTTGAGAATTTCTAGCCAAAATCAAAATCCTAGTGATTCCAGTATCTTTTTAAGTAATGGTTTTGACGCCATTCTATAAGCATATTTCGTATAATTCAGCATACTGTCCTATAGTCTTCCCTGATTCTGTCCAAATGTATCTGTTAAGTCATTGTTTAATTATTTTTCCATGCAACATTTGTCACCAACATCCACTACGTTAATTTTTGAGGCAAAATTTCAAAGTCAAAACAAGTTTCGAAACATGATATAATATTTATGTTCATATGATATCGATGTTTGCTTTTATTATAAATATCTGTATTAATATATCTGTACAAATATATGTATCTTAATACACACGTTAAATGTTCCGAGTTATTTTTCTGTTTGACCTGTATCTTCCAATGATACGCCAAGATGTTCTATTGTATTTCAAGTTCACTTTTAAATTTCCTAAAATATTATTTTTAATCAAACGACATTTTTCAATAGTCTTTCATTTTTAAAGCATAGAACTGTTTCATTTTTAAAGCATAGAACTGAACTAGCTGCTTTCTTAAACAATGACAGGTCATAGTTAGTTTATAAAGGAACATTGTTCACATAAATTTCTATGTCTTGATGATTTTTCTTGAATTTTTCCAATTTTCTGCATCAAAAAGAAGCATTCCCCTCTAGACCAATAGAACTTATTGGCACATAATTAGATACGTTTATTCATTCAGAAGAATATCATACTGTGTCTAACTGGGAAATATATAAGGACATTTTTCAATACAATTTTTTAACTTAACGCATAAAGCTAAACTAACTGCTTCCTTAAACTACAACAGGTCATAGTTAGTTTATAAAGGAACATTGTTCACATAAATTTCAATGTCTTGATGAATTTTCTTGAATTTTTCAAATTTTCCACTTGTTTTCATTTCCCTCTAAACCAATGGAACTTATTGGCTCAAAACTACTTATGTTTATTCACTGGGAAAAATATCACGCTTTGCCTAAGTCGCAAATATAATTGTGATGAAATGTGGGAAACAGGTAAAATTTCTATTCCTTTCGTCACTTTGAACCCTCAGTATCATCGTCTTCAAAACGGTGGATCCCACCTATTAAAACAAACGAAATAAATAATTGGGCTAGAAGCAATAAAGAGAAGGCCGACATTTTCTCAAAAAATGTTTTTAAACATTTCCAGTCTCAGCTACATAAAGATGACGAAAATAAAATGACTAGTTTTCTAGATTCAGCATTTCAAATGATTTATATTAAAAAAACTTCTGGTTAAGACTTAATTACCAGTAAAATTTTAAAAGAACCCAGAAAAGTGTATAAAACTGTTAATATTTATATTTAAGACTATGCTACGAATTAATTACTTCCCTAACATCTGGAAAGTAGTTAAAATATTAATGATTCTCAAACCAGGAAAAATATCAGAAGTTGTGACCTCCTGCCGGCCTATAAGTTTATTACTGATAATCTCGAAAGTTTTCGAGAAAACATAAAGGAGCTAAACTATATGATAGAAAGAAGAAATATTATTCCAGAACATCAGTTTGGTTTTCGCAATAAGCATGGAACTATAGAACAAGTGCATAGATTTGTAAACAAAATAAACACTGACCTAAATGCTAAAAGATATTGTTCAGCTGCTTTCCTAGATATATCTCAGGCTTTTGACAAAGTATGGTATACGGGCTTGCAGGTTAAGTTAAAGAAACTTATCCCCCATCCGGACTATCAGTTACTAAAGTCGTATCTCACTGATAGATATTTGATTGTAAATCAAGGCGATGAACATACCGAATTACATCCCATATAGTCAGGAGTTGCGCAAGGTAGTGTACTTGATCCAGTACTGTATCTTCTGTGTACGGCCGATCTGCCCACCATAAAAATAACTACTGTGGCAACATACGCAGACCATACAGCAATCTTAGCATCCCATGAAGATCCAGTCACAGCATCAATAAACTTACAAACCCACCTAAACACAATTGTGGTTGAAAAGATGGCGCATTAAAGCTAACGAAACAAAATCCACCCATGTAATGTTTACCCTGCTTAGAAGAACATGTCCACCAGTGAATATCAATCATCGTCAACTCCCCTAAGCAGAGCATGTTAAATATCTCGGTATGTACTTGGATCGACGCCTAACCAGGAAGAAGCACATACTCTCTAAACGAAAACAACTTCGAATTAAATGACATCAAATGTATTGTTATTAGTTAACAAGTTATTGCTGTATGAGTCTATAGTCAAGCCTATTTGGTCATATGGAATCCAAATATGGGGTATCGCTAGCAAATCTAAAATATCCATCATTCAACGGTTTCAAAATAAAGTGTTGCGTGCCATTGTTGATGCGCCGCACTATATATCAAATAAAGTGATACAACCCGATAGTCCTCTAGAACCTATATCGAGTGTAATTCAACGTGTTTGTGTGAAGTACTTCGAAAGAGTGTCAGTGCATCCCAATGTACTCGCTATGCGACGTGATAGTGACTTAAACTTAGACTAAAACGTTTAACGCCACCTGATCTGATTACTGGACATATATATACTTTAGAATAAGGTTTAGAATAAGACTAACCGATTAAGATAATATCTTATACAGGAGATCGCTTAACCAAGTGATTTGCCATGTATATGAGAAAGAGTAAAAAAAAAACACTCCACTAACCCCTACTAACTTCAGCAAAAATAAGGCAACGAAAATAATATATTATTATATTAAGGCAACGATATATCATGCTATAAGAATGCTTTTTCAAATTTATAATATATCTTATAATAACCTTTTTTAATTGCATTAAACGATATTTGAGCTGCAGTATGGCTATTAAATGTTTTCACTGAAACATCGAAATTTTTCGAAACATAAAACGTTCTAACTCAATTTGCAAGCAATAATTTATGCATATTGCAACCCCAACTGATGTCACTTCATTTCACGAGACACCAGCAAAATAGATAAATAAAACAAGGTGTCAAAACCGTCTGAAAAATTATTAAAGTGTCTGGAAGACTATCGAGGGAAACTTTATAGGACTTAATCTAATCTCCACTTTAAACTTTTACTTAAGGATTAATAGATAAAGCTGCTTTATTCTTTTATATTTTCGTTGCCCGGGGAACTTTACGGAGGCAGTAATTTTTCTTAAATGCAACTTTTACGCTTCTCAACAATGTTTATCATTCGCGTATTACGTTGCAATTTTTAATTAAAAGGTAATGGGAAGTTTGCATTTATCTGAATGAGGAGCCGAACTGAATGAGAACAAACGTAGATTTACGGGCTTGTTTTGAAAAAAATTGATGGTTATGAATGTTTTTGTTTTTTGGTATTTTAGGGTAATTAGATATAGCTCGGTGAATGGAGGTAAAACGAAATGAAACAATGGTGTTTACATTATGTGACCGTTATTTATTGAAGTGATATAAAAATTTGGAAAATACAAAATAGATAAAACGGATGGCAGCGGTGTTACCTGGTAACGACGCTAGGGCAGTCGATGGTGGCACGTCTAAACCAAACGATGGTCGAGTACTCAATGAATGGAAATACCCTTCAATTACATCCCAGATAAAAGTCTCGGGGTTGCCAGCTATTCGTTATCGCGTTCTAGTTAGCGCTGCTGGCACCCCGCCCGTGTTCAACATCTGGGATTATATTTCTGGGTATTTTGTAGACCGTTATTTCACGATGTAAAATTCGACATGCCTCAAGGTCGCTACAATACTCCCCTGCTGGAATATTACATGCAATTATTTTAAGCAAATAAAAATACAAAAATATATGAAAAAAAATCAAATACAAAATACTGATATACCAAACAAAATGTGCTGCATGAAAAGGGCTCTGAAACATATGATACATCGAAATGGTTGTGGTTGGTACGGTTGCGATCTGGTACGGCTGTTGGTATCTTCCGGTCCTTCAGATACCGTTGCCTCATCGTCGCTTTGGCACTTGAATGTAGTTCGTCGACTACGTTGAAAACAAGCTATTTTTCGGACAGGGCCCCCGTAATCGATGCTGTGGGAGGATCGAATCTTAGCAAAATGGAATGAATTATGACTTCATTCGCTAGCGTCACTTCTCAGTTATTAATGCTGCTCCTACTAATATTTCCTTGGCGAAAATAGATTGGATGGGAAATGAATCTAACTGAAATGTTTACCATTGTTTTGTATTCATAAATAGTTGGTGAAGCCCGCATAAGATTCCAGAAGCGAAGGGAGTATAAAAATCGTCAATAAAAAATCTAAACTATAAAGATTATGTAAATAAACCCACATAAAGTCGTTGAGGAAACCATTGGATTGTTTCATTAATTACTACTTATATTGTATAAAATAAATATATTACTGTTATGACGAGTAGTTTTAGCTTTGGTTTTAAAATGATTATAAATTGTTCTGGAGACGATTGTTGGTAGATATTAATCTGAAAGTTGTACACCACAGGATTAGTTTTTAATGTAACTTATAGTATAGAACAATGTAATAATAAGAGTGTATAAACAGTTCCGTTAAATATGTGTTATTAGTATACTGAACTACCGACTGAAATTCGACTATGAGAAAGAGGTATGAGAACGACTATCAACTGTTTAGTAATTGACTACTTTTTGCTATCGACTGTTTCAGTCGCTATTTTTGGTTCGACTGATTTTACTACTATTTGTCAGTGACCGTTTTCAGTCGTTATATTCGGTCCGACTGATTTTTTTACTATTTACTATCGACTGTTTCAGTCGTAAACTTGTAAATACTATTTTTGTTCTACTTGTTTGATTGTACCGATTTTTAACGTCCTGGCTCTGTCGTCCTAGCCGCGACCTTGACAAAAATGTATCCAATTTATGCTTACATAGATTTATATATAATATATGTAGTTTTATAATTTTTTTGGTAACTTGCTTGTAAATAACAATATATTCTATATAACAGCATTTTGGAACGATATATTTCAAGATTGTTAATATGATAAGGTAAAATGATTAAAATTGGGAATGATAAATAGTAAAATATTTTCACTGTTTTATGGCAATAATAATTAATATTTCGATTATTCTCTCGATTTTTGTTAAAAAATATTTCCGTTCAATAATAAAGCATTTACATTATTTCATTCAGATCATTTTTAATTATGCCATTTAATTACTCATTTAGTAGAACATTTTGTCACACACTTTGAGTACTTTGAAAAACAATAAAAATATATTCGCAGCTTAACTATTTGTTTTTCTTCCTATTCCCGAAATATAAATAGTTACCGTTGTATTTATGGTTATTGTGCATCCTTAGTTTTTATGTTTTGCCTAAGTTCTAATGTAGTGTCTATATTTATTATAGTATATGATTTGAAAATAGCATTTAACACATTAAAATAAAATATATAATATAACATATAAAATATAACGATAAATCTTTTGTGGGGTATTATTACATTCCATAGACAAATTCCATTCCTTTTTGCAGATCCACATAAATTCAAATAAAATAGTAATTTTAATTCGATTAAAATTAAATTATAAATTGCATGTTAATAGTATTCAGTAATTTTTTTTTCTTCTTCTTTTCTAAAGATTGTACGTGAAGGATAGTACATCACCGTCTCGCTTATAATACTGTAGGAAAATATAAGCACATATAAAATTAAATGCGATAAACAATTATCTCCGTCCCTTCCTTTCTCACAATTTATATAGGAACGGATTCCTACATCTTCGTCTGACATCACGAATTAAATAAAACAGTCGAACCGTGCATTTGACTGAAAATAGTAATTAGTATTTTCAGCCGTGTTTTTTGACTATCGGCTGTTTCGACTGATTTGCGGCTATCGACTGTTTTCAGTCGATAGTTCCCAATGCTAACTATTACATAACATAGATGACAATTTTAATCATCATTAACTATATCCGAAGTCAACTTTAATACATAAGATACAACTAAATAATACTCGAACATTACCTGAATTTTCTCTTAATTTTGGCAAAAAGTTATTCCAAAATGCACAGGCTTGTGCGCGCGGTCCCCGACCGATTCCATTCTTATCGGCATTGAATATAAAATATTGCGGCTGTTCTTTCGTGTACAAGGGCCAGTTGACGTCATCCGTTACTGGTTTTCTGAAACAAGAAAATAAATCATAAAATAAATTATATGGCCCAAATATAATTTAATATTTCGCAACGCTAATCTTCTCGATAAGGAAGCGGGTTTATCGTACATCACTATATAATAAAATATTATAATAAAATACATATATTTCTTGACAGTTCCATTTGTCATCGAGGTTAGTTATATAAGTCAAATTTGGATTGGTTTCGATTTACTAGATGAAGTAAGGTAGTTTAATCACTCTTGATTTTAATATGATAATTTCATTTTAAATTGATTTTTTTAAGTTAATATGTCAATATCGGTGTGTAAAAGCATATCAGATATATATTTTCTATCTTTATTATCTTTATTTTATCTCTTTCGATATCTGTATAAGTTCCTGTATAGCATACATATACCATATAAATCAATATACAGTTTTTATATTCTTTTCTGTCGTCTTTTATAATTCTTTTAAATGTATATCATATAAGGGTTATTTCAATGTATTACTATATAATTTATACCTTCCTCTTTTTTATCTTATGTTTTAGGTCAAATATAATTTTATTTAAGTTTAGATGATTTTTCACTAAGAAATACTATTTTGTGTTAAAGATTGTTTTAATCTTCTCTTTACTGAACACTTGGCTTAACTTATCTTTGGTTACTTTTACGATGAAAAGTATTTTTCCTTTTGTTTAGGTATTACATAGATATAACTGTACAGCGGACATAACACGGGAAAAGTATGAAGACCAGTAAATACTCCTACAAGATTTGAATGTCAATTAAACAGAAGAAAATAGATTCCTACCACTGCTGAACGAGCGATCAAATGTTCTCAAAAAAAAAAAACGCAGAAAATTATTAACTAATGACAAACCTTTAAGAAGTGTCAATAAAATCTCATCCCATGACTAGATTATGTAATTTGATAATTAATCTGGTTTCTTGTCTATTAAATAATTTGATGAATTTTATTTTACCAGCTTATACTTAAACACTACAAGCTTGATATATAAGGTTATACAGAAATGTTAAAGAAGTGAAATAATAAAGGGAAAAGAGAGAGAAAAATGTCGTTGTGCTGTTCTCTTATACTCGGAACCGGAATTTAAACAGTACCAATCCTCTAGCGTTGCTATAGAATCCGGTGTGAGTGTATTTTTTGCAGTGGCCTAGAGGGTTGTAGAGGGCACTACAAGATCGCATTGACTACATTTGTAATCGACTTCATGTTGAAGCCTCACTTTTCACACAGGCTTTTCAATCATACGTCGAAATGTGAACAAAACATGTTTTGAGTGCGTTAAATATGTCTGAATTTATATCAAGTACATCGCATTTGCGGGAAGCTTTAAAGTAATCAATTATTGTGTCAAGCTTATGTAATTATTTTAATTTTAAAAGATTTACAACACATGATGTTGTTGTATATTAAATCATATCGGGTCAATTTGTAACCAACTTCATGGTGAAGTCTCATTGACAGGCTTTAGTTTTCAGCATGGTCACTAAATATACAAATTTGAAGTGCTACCCCACCCACAGTATTCTCCAGACCTTTCTTCTTTTGATTACTACTTGTTCCGATACATGTAACGTAATCTGTCTGAGCAACGCTTCACATTTTTTGAAGATGCCAATAGATTGGTCGATTCGTGGGTACATATAGATACATTAGACGTACAGCGTTCTAAATTGTCTGCAATATTGGAAAAAGTAGGTGCTATCTATGGACAATACATTGAGTACCCGTGACATAACGATATTTGATTTACATCCGGCGACTGATGAGTGGGTATGGTTTTAATCAGCCGATTAGAATGCTCCAAGTTTGAATGAATAGTTTTGCTTGGGTTCATACTGTAGTTGCTAGAATTTGCACCACGCGATCACCTCAAGCATTGGTAATTAATCGTAGAACTTTGTTTTGAGTGCGTTGGATTACTAGTTGGTTTGATGTTTTATTGCAACTCCATAGGTCCAAATTGTTTTAGGATTGACTGATAAACCAATCTCTTTGACTTTAGATCTAGTTGAGAGTATCTTCTGACTAACCAGTACAGTTGCTTGACAATGAGTCTAATTTTCTCTGAGTTCTGTCTCACGTGATGTTTCCAGTATAATCTACCGTAGAGATATATTCCGATTTATTTAGCAGATAGGGAATCCGTCAAGTGTAATTAAGTTTTTGTCAATTCGCCGCAACGCAAAATTAACATGGACAGATTTGGAGCTACCAAGGTGTATTTTTTAGGCTCTAGACCATTTGTAGATTTTGTTGACCGCCATTTGTACTTATTGTATAGCCTTAGACGAGATACAATTTTTGCCATTATTACTGTGTCGTCAGAAAATGTTCTTGGGATATCAGGAGTATAGAGCAGATATAGAATAGTATTCGAAAAGATATGATTCCAGCAGTGGACAGTAATTCAGCGATAACAATTTACTTATTTTGTAGATTAATCCCAAATGCCATATCCAGTTAAAAGCTTTCCTAGAAGAAAATGAGTCATCAATCTTTACTTGAACACACCTTTACTTACACCTGTGTTTCAAGTATGAGTAAATTAGGAATATTAGGTCATCCAGTAAACCTAGTTCGTTTGGTTTAAAAATTGGACCGTTGTGCCACACTTGGTCGAAGGCTTTGGATATATCTATATCGTAAAATCGTAAAATTGTGAACCTGCTATTCTAAATTCGTCACGACCATTACAAACATAAAATAAAAAGGCGTATTTCTGATACGGTTTCGAATCCGCCACTACCAAACCGACTAAAAACTAATTTATAGTTCCAATATATAGGGAACTAGCTATAAATAATACAGTTCTCAACAACCAATTAATTAATAAAGTGTAAATTCGTTTACCTCTCGACCGGTCTTCTCCATTAGCCCGTTTTCAAATGCACTATCGATTCATACACCCGGAAGCGATCAATTAAAACTTTATAATAAGTAATTATTTCTAAATTAAAGATAAACCATTTAAATTGGTTATAAATATTATTTCGGAGCCCGACCGAATTCCAACTTGTGGATGCGAACGATTTGCCTTCGGACGGGAGATAGCCCGAGATGCCCGGCAGGGATGGCATCAAATGACAACGGACAAATTATAATGGATTATTATTGGGTTAATACTATCTGAGCTGTTTTGAGACGCTGTATTTCATATTTTAATCTGACACATTTAGGCGAATTATGGATAACGTCAACTAAACCTTTGTCAGATTTGTGGGAATCGATTGTGTAAATGTTCCGTACTTCGGTAAATCAGGTGCATTGGGATTTGACTTTTTATTACTAACTAGATGATTTGGCAAACTCTGTATCACCTATAAATATCTTGCTAATTTATTCCCACAATAACAATAGTCATTTGTTGTGCAGCTACTAAGGATTTTGTTAGGTTTGATGACGATATTATGGGTATCAGATGTTATTCAATCCAATGATATTTTCAACATTTTGGTTTAATCGTTGTTTTGATAAAAATGTTTGTAGTTCTTTTTTTATTAATCTCTTAGACCTTTAACAATCTGCCCGTGGGCGTTAAGTATTATTATATTATCTCCGTTATATAATATAATTATCCTGACATGTAGAGGATCGCTTCAGTAAGTGATCTGCTGTACAACTTAAAACCTACATTTGAATCAAATATAATTCATGGGACAAATATGGGTATTAAACGGACACTGCCCATAAATTATCTTCAACCTTTATTAGACTATATATTTCAATCGCGGTTTGATAGTGGTCGGTAGTGTAGGTGGAGCAGTGGTTAAGACGGCAGGGCGGTCTTCCTGCTGTTGTGATAGTCTCGGGTTGCAGTTCTGCTTCGGCTTGGATGTCTTTTATGTTCGTTATTGTAAAAGTCAATACAGGAAACAGTGGAAAATCCGACAAGAAATAACCAACCCAATTACGCCGGTAACCAGGCTCGGTGAGACCGGATGCCTTCTGAGATGGTCACTGGCCAGTCAGAAGGCTTAATGCCGAGAACCTTGATTCGGAGCCTACATTAAACTCTATAGGTTCAGTCCAGATAAATCCGCGTTGGCAAATAGGAGATATTAAAATATATCAAAAAAAAATGTCGTTTTTACAATTTTGTTGCAATTATTTAATATTAAATGCTCGCCATATAAACCTTCTATCAACTTGTACAAATACTACAAAACCAAAATTAGCCAAATCGGTCCAGCCGTTTTCCAATTTTAGCCAGACTAACGAATAATTTATATAACAAAATTTTATATAAGTACCTACAATTGTTAACTACTAGATACCTGGATATTTTGGAATTCTGTTTTTGCGTATATTATTTTGCCTTCATATTAGTTGTAGTAAAATTATGATTGAATGAGTGCGATATAATATATATTGCGACGTTGGTAATTCAATCAAAATTGTAGGGCAGTGTTCCATTCCAAGTGTTAGCTTCCAGTTGTTTTCAAGTGGTGGCAAGTGTTTATATTTTAAGCTTCGAATACTTGAAATTAACAATATCGAAAATGCTATTGGTTCTTTGCGTTTATACGTTCTATACCTGTTTGCATTTTTTTGGTGATATGCTTGAAAACTTTGCTTATTCTTTCATCTGGTTGTTATGCTTTTCAAATGTATCACATCGATACCTTCAGATACCCAGTCAGTCAACAAATCAAGAGAATTGCAAGGGGGCATGAGGAAAGACTCCATTCTCATACTAATATTGAAATATTGCAACTTTTGGATACCACCAGAACAGGACACAGACTCAAAAGAAACAAACCATCTGATCTTGTGTAATGTTGTGTAGTGAGGTGCATATGATAAAAAATACAGCAGTGACATATAATATTATATATAACATACAAGCCAAGACATAAGCATTACATATAACAACCCGAGACTGAGTCAGGGCCGATGAGTCCTCCTAGGTATATACCTAGATTTAAGTTAGCATAAAGACAAATTGTAGGTTAGACGGAAACCACTAGTAACAATGTATTAATTAAATAATAAAAAAAAAATAAATCTGAAGATAGCATTTTTTTCTTAAATTCCTGTAATATTTTTATTGTTTCAATTTTTTAAAAATCATTGATGTAGATTTTTCGGAACAGGAAGTTTCGTGGGCGAAAGCAGTAGAACCCACGAAATTTTAATTACAGTAGGATTAACGGTTTAGGCTCGCATGGAGGAAAAACAAACAGAATTTTATTCTGTATTATACACTTTGAAAATGGTGAAAACGCTGTAAATTAGATCCTAACTATTCCTTTTAGCAAAGTGGAAACTATTGCATAAGTTCACATAATACTGTACATCTACATATTGTACTGAGTAGATTTATAAGCAATTGATAAGAATTATATATTGAATATCCGAAAATAACTGATAAAATTACATGCCTCATTACATGAGCATATGAGAGTTATACTAAAGAAAACTATCCCTTTTTAAAAAACTAGTCTCTATCAAAATATACTTTGAAAACTGTGAACCAGTTCGAAAAATCAATTATAGCATTAAAAAATAAACCAACATATCCTTGCCCGACTAGCAAGCGCTTTAGTTATGAGAGTGTGAATTAAGCTACGCTATAGGGTATATATTAAAAAGAAAAAATCTGCTATGGTTTATAAAATTTATATTAAATTTAAAAAATACACTGCTGATCTAAAATTTTGCTTGAGAACTTTTAAAAGAGTTTTTAGTATCTTAACCACCCACCTGCAATAACAAATTATCAAGTATTTATTTTTACCGATTTTATGGAAATCTACACTATAAATTTTTCCTGGAAATAATAAATAACCAATTTTCATTTCTAATTTCTTGGCAGTTTCTCCTTTTCGAAGCCACTGATTGCAAAATATATCACGTGTACCCCAAAATATTCACATTTTGACATTTACAATAGTTATCACAATAGTACACTCAGTCCAACATTCTTATTCTGGATTAACGTATAAATCAACATAGTTCGAATATATTGCTGCTTAAGATCGTGTGACTATAAAACTGCCTACCGATATTTTGCGATACAACGTTGCCAGAATTTTATTTTAAAAATTACTCCTCCGTAGTTGGTTTACGTACAACAAAAACGACGATTAATCTACCGTATAAAAGTTAGAGCTAGTAGCGCGTCGGCTACAGCCAAAAATATATGTTTAAATATTTTCTGTCATCGACAGCTATTCCTGGTTGCTTGACTAAGGCAAATTTCGTTTGTTGGAATGCATTTAGTTGTAGGTTACATTTTTTGTAGTTAAAATTTTTGGCCTAAAAAGTCTTCCTCGATATAAGCTTTAACAATGACAGTTTCATGCCTCCAGTTGCAACCGTTTTCGTCAAAAAGGGAGGCAAAATTTTCGGTAAGCGGATTAATATATAAAGATACTAATCAATCTTAGTTACTAGTTATTAGTTTCTTTTGAAATACTTTACGGATAAATAAAATATCAAAACAAATAACAGGTCAATTGAAAAGTTCCCGGCCTGACACAAATATCTTTAGTTAGCCCACACCCTCAAAAAAAGCGTGTTTAAATCTGACAGCTGTCGGATATTTACTTTGTGAATTATAGCATTTTGAGTGAAGCAACTTTTGAAATTTTTTTGAAGGGAAAAATACAGTTGAAGCAAAAACTTGGCTTGAAATCAACCATCAAGGATTAGTATGCTAAGTTTAGACGTGGTGAAATGAGCACCGAAGAGGGCGAACGCAGTGGACGCCCAAAAGAGGTCGTTACTGACGAAAACAATTAAAAAATCCACAAAATGATTTTGAATGACCGTAAATTGAAATTTAATTAAATAGCAGACAAGATATCAACTGAACGTGTACATCATATAATTCACGAATATTTGGGTATGAGAAAGCTCTGTGTAAGGTGCGTGCCGCGCGAGCTCACTTTTGACCAAAAACAACGACGAGTTGATGATTCGGAGTAGTGTTTGAAGTCGATAAAGCGTAATAAACCTGAGATTCTGCGTCGATATGTGACAATGAATGAAACATGGCTCCATCATTTCACTCCGAAGTCCAATCGACAGTCATTTGAGTGGACTGCACATGATGAAACCGCTCCAAAGCGTGGGAAAACGCAACAGTCGGTTGGCAGGTTTATGGCGTCTGTATTTTGGGATGCGCATGGAACAATTTTCATTGACTAGCTTGAAAAAGGAAGGACCATCAACAGTGACTATTACATAGCATTACTCGACCGTTTGAAGGACGAAATCGCCGAAAAATGGTCGCATTTGCAGAAAAAGAAAGTGCTGCTTTGCCAAGAAAATGCACCGTGTCACAAGTCAGTGAAAACGATGCCAAAAATCCATGAATTGGGCTTCGAATCCACCGTATACTCCAGATCTGGCCCCCAGCGACTATTTTCTTTTCTCAAGTGTTTCTGTTTTCAGATCTCAAAAGCAAGCTCGCTGGGAAGGAATTTTCGTCGAATGAAGAGGTGATCGCCGTAAGTGAGGCCTATTTTAAAGCAAAGGACAAATCGTACTACAAAAATGCTATCGAAAAGTTGGAGGGTCGCTATAATCAGTGTATCACCCTTGAAGGGAATTATTTTGAATAAGAAAAAATTTGCCAAAAAAAAAGGGTTTTACTATGGTAGGCCGGGGACTCTTCAATTAATCTGTTACTCAAGGCCTAAAAAACAACTAAACACTAAAGTGTCATCATATTTCAGCTTTTAAAAAAAATTTCATACAGTCGCCATTTAGTTATCATGACAATTTTAGAACTTCCCTCATATATAAATCGGAACTATTCAGTTTGTTGTTCGTTTCGAACTAAAATGAA
The DNA here is from genome assembly GCF_030347505.1 of Rhynchophorus ferrugineus. Taxonomy (NCBI): domain Eukaryota; kingdom Metazoa; phylum Arthropoda; class Insecta; order Coleoptera; family Curculionidae; genus Rhynchophorus; species Rhynchophorus ferrugineus. The sequence goes on along the minus strand of NW_027472581.1, from coordinate 23,467,082 downwards.
ACAATAACAACGTCCCGTTCGGTTTCTAATTAACGAAATATAATTAATCATATTTCAAAAGCAACTTGCCGATAATCATCTCAGAAGTTCACGGCTATCATTTCGTATAAATTGATGCTCCGATGAAAACTATTCCCCAAGTCTAATTCAAAGTTCCGAAACTGCAGTGAATCTTGAAATTATTCGGTGCAAGTTTTCGACAAGACCAAAACTATACAGGTGTCTAATGTCGACAACTTCGTACTTTCATTAGTATATTAAATGTATGCCTTGTTGGAAAATTGATTAACTGTTTTAGGTCGTAAGAACGTACGTATAAAGTTTTCGCATAATACTGATATTCTAATTGCATACGGAAACATTGTTATATAATGATTAAAATCAGATACAATTTTGACTCTATTGTATCAAGTTTTGCCTTATAATAGCGTCGTATATATGACAGGTATTTTAGTCGAAAACTTTCCTGAGAAAGATTGTCTTTTTGGTTTGTTAACCACTAAGGTTTTGTTGAGTCGATTTAAGGATATATTGGTCTATGTTATTTAAGAAAACTAAAGTATACAGACTAAGAAAGAACGACGTAAAGGTACTGCAATATTACATATAATAAGTAGCATTGAGAGCTATCGTCTGAAAACGACTATCAACTGTTTAATAATTGACTACTTTAATAATTTACTATCGACTGTTTCAGTCGCTATTTTGGTTCGACTGATTTTATTACTTTTTACCAGTGACTGTTTCAGTCGCTATTTTCGGTCCGACTGATATTGTTACTATTTACTATCGTTTTACTACCATTGGAAAATATAAGCCCATATAAAATTAACTGCTTCAAGCAATTATCTTCGTCTTTATGACAGAAAAGGGTTCGTACATCTTCCTCTGACATCACGAATTGAAAAAAAAAACAGTCAAACCGTGCATTTGACTGAAAATATTAATTAATATTTAGGCTAGTTTTTTGTCTATCGACTGTTGGACTATTTTCAATCGATAGTTTCCAACGCTAATAATAAGTATGTAAAATATAAACGATCATTTTTAATTAAGTATATTTTGCTGGTATTAGAATAATTAAACTAGATGTTAATGCAAATATTCGATTATTTTGCAGTATGGAGGGTTGTGTTAGTATAACATATTATGTTAGATAGTATTGCTATCCCTATCTAATGCTAAATTTTTATTTTATGTAATATATGATAAATATATAATTAATATATGATTTTACATTTAGTACACCAACATGAACTCGTGTCATGGTTTAATCACATTTTATGTGATTTATTAAAAGTAGTATGTTGAAACAACTATAGTTTATTCAAAATAACAGTGAACTCCCGCCCAGATGAATAATGTATTGCTTGCAGCACTTTGTAATTTCGTGTCAGAATCAGACACTATTTTCTCATTTTATTATAGTTAAAAAGAGAAGCAATGCAAGTCGTTCGATTCCCAATAATCTGTAAAGTTATTTAGAATATTGAACAGATAACAAAGTGGGCCTCAGGTTAGCACTACCAAATATTAATTATATGAAATGGAAATTGTTGGTCCGGAAATCATTTGCGAAAAGCTTAGAGATATACAGCTCTTCGAGCGATGTAAAACATCCTCGCATACACCGTTGGGTAACATGGGATTTAAATGGTATAAAGATAACCCATGCAAATATCCAACGGAACTTGAAACATTACTTTTAAAATAATGCAAATTTAAAAAGAATATAATTGATCAAGGCTTGTTATTTAAATTTGTTTATCTAGATGAGTTCAAGGGTTATTACTATAGAGAAATGAACCACTTGCACTGACATGGTTTTGCTCTAATTTGAAAATAAGTTCTTAAAGAACTTGAAGGAACAATTAGTTTTGTTATAGATCATACCATAGTACACTGGTGAAGAAAATCCCAACAATTTCATCAAACAAATTTTGCAATTAAGGAATGGCTTACAGTATATAAAAGAAGCCTTTAAGAAGCTATGCTTAAATGTGAACTATTTCAAATTGTTACTTGTTAAAGACAGGGTGATGAGAATTTCTACCCTCAGCAACCTGATCAAAAAATTTAAAAGATGTATATTTGAGGGCAATACTCTACGAAATCATCAATCATGAATCAAATCGCTATCGAAAACAATGTACACCTTTGAGCAGAGCACTGCATCAAAAATGACCGGAAAACGAGCAAAGATACAACAACAAATGTTGCAAAACCTGTGAAAATCTACTTGGAAATATTAAAATGGGAAATGGTGCTGTATCCGCCGTATTCTCCACAACTTGCTCCTTACTCCTGATTACAAAATGCTCCGATATTTGAGTCGTGACTTGTGTGAGCAACGCTTCACTTAAGAGGTACCAAAAAATGGGTCCAATCGTGGATAGCCTCAAAAGAAACATCGTTCTTTGGAGATGGAATCCGCAGATTGCCTGAAAGATGGAAAAAAGTACCTATCGACGGACAGTACCTTTAATAAAATAATTTTTATCTATTTTTTACACTAAAGCTTTAAATTAAAAAAACAATTAAAAATAATTTATAGGCCCAATAATAATAAACGAAATTGATTTTCACATCTAAACAAAACTTTTTTTTATTAATCTCCCAGAACGTCAACAATCTGCCCATGGGCAATAAGTATTATTATATGATATTAGTTATATAATATAACTATCCTGACATGTAGTAGATCACTTCAGTAGGTGATCTACTTTACAATTTATCATCTAAATCTTATTCTAGGTACTATACTTATTTTAAAGTCTATCCTAACTTATTCTAAAAAATATTGTAGCTTATTTTAGAGATTATTAAATCTCACTCTATGTGTCTAATTATGTGTCTAATTAATAAGTTCGTATGGCAGTATGCGTTCGGGCCTACGCACTTTACTGTCATCGCGCACATTTATTGTTTGGCGAGTGCATTGGGATGCACTAATAGTCTTTCAGAGTACTTCGCACTAACACTACGAAGCAGACTCGTTATGGGTTCTATGGGGATATCACGCTGAATCAGTTTGTTGGACACGTAATATGGGGCATCGACGATGACTCGCATCACCTTATTCTGGAATCTCTGGAGGAAATCTATGTTAGATTTGCTTGTAGTACCCCACAGTTCAATACCATAGGTCCAAGTGGGCTTAAGTATTAACTTATACAGCAAAACCTTATTATCTAATGATAATTTAGGTCTAAGCCCTATCAGCCTATACATTTGGTTTAGTTTAAGCCCAAGCTGCTTACGTTTTGTAACTATATGTTTTTTACCATGTCAAACGTAGATCGAAATGCATTCCCAGGTATTTAACGTTGCCTGCTTGCGGAAGTTCATGGTTGACTTATTTATGTATTTGTTCTATTGTTCCGTGTTTATTACGGATTCCAAATTGATGGTCTGGAATAATAATTCTATCCTCTGCGACTATTTTAAGCCTCTTAATGTTTAATTTTTCGAATAGATTAGAGAACACAGATAAAAGGCTTATAGGACGATAAGAAAAGACATCTTCTGATTTTTTTCCAGGTTTAAGAATCATAATGATTGCTGAATAACAAATAAAGTCCTATCTTTAGTAACTAGAAGATGTTTGATATTATGCATGTATCTTTATAATAAACAGGCGTTTAAAAATGCGAATCCGAACTACATTTTATTTATTACATTGTAAATCAATAGATAAACAACTTAAAACATTTAAGAGGTCTAATAAAATATTTCACTAAGAGTATTCAAAAATCAATCAATATTACTACGGAAACATAATACAAGAACTTGTAAACTAGTTGCCAGTTTAGTAATAGCATTAACTACTAAGCTTGCATTGCTAATATATTTCCGCTCTCGACTGGAGATAAACAAACAAGGAAGTTGCAATTGGCCACTTGACCCATGTTTATTAATCTAGCCTATCTCGTTAAGAACCAGCTAAATACTTAACGCTGAGGATTTAACTTGCTATTTCGTGAAAATAATTATACCAGCAGTAGATTGAAACTAGTTATTTGTAGCGTTAAGGAATAATGTAAAAGAAAAAGTTATTACATTTGATGAGATACTAAATAAAACACTTTCATTCTATTTGGATTTTAGTATGGCGCTTAATTTCAAATAATTCAAATACCACCATTTTTGCTTTGCATTAATAGTTTAAAATTTGATCTCATTTTCTAATCTAGTTGTAATTTTCGTATAGTTTGTAAGAAGTTATTGTTTTAAACTTTACACGTTTCATAAATTACCTGTAGTATCATCAAAACAGTAGTAACGCGCGTCATCAATATGTGTCTGTCAAAAATTGTAAATTCGTTTTTTAATCAGACAATATTTTCCTTCTCATTTTATTCTATTTAGAGAGAGATGGAATTCTGTTTGAGAAGTTCGAAAATCTAAGCGAATGAGCAAATGTCTGCAAAATTCTTCAAATTATTATAACTACAACGTACAGCGTTGCAACGGCAAACGTTGTTTTAACGCTTTATTTTAATAAAAGTTAAATCGCCGCGGTTTTTATTGAAAATATTTGCGTTGCAGCTGCACTGGATATTACTATTGGCACGGCCACTAAAATATGTCAAAAAATAAAAAACAATATAACATTAAATTGACCAAAAAACAGCCTTGCATAAAAAAAAGGTCAACTTGATGTTAGCTGTATCGGAGATCAACTTCATATAATGTTGGGTAATGTAGGATTCAGTAGAATAAAGTTAACCCACGAAGGGTTAAATCCCATGGAACTTCCGAACATTGCTTTTAAAAGAATACAATTTTTAAATAGAAGGAAAAAATATTATATTTCAATTTGTGTATTAAGATGAGACATGAATATTTCAGAATGGCACCTTGGGTTCATCATGACAAACACTCTTGATAACAAATATAGTGTAAATACAACAAAAGTTGATGGAAGAAAATATTGGAATAACTATCAATTAGGTTTTTTTAGTCATAACATTTATTAATAATTCAATGCAGACATATAGTTTTTCATGCTGGAAACAGGAATGGTTAAATTCCTGGTGTAGATTTAGTGTTTTCTTCTAAGTCCAAGGATAACTACCATATAGAAATAAACAATCAGTTATTTTTATGGATAATGCACCATATCGTAGTATATTGGTGGAGAACATCCCAACATGTGCATCAACAAAGGCTGCAATTAAGGAATGGCTTAAAGTATATAAAATAAATTTGAAGAGACAGTGTTAAAGAATGAACTATTTCAAATTGTTATTCGGTATATATAAAAGAAATATTAAATTGCGTTTTATGCAAATTACTTTATTGGAAATCAGCTTGAGAAAAGATACATGATATATCAGATTTCTGAATGTTATGGCCAAAGAGTATCACGTCTTAATCTCTTTGATTACATATTTAATCCAATTGAGTTGATATGGGGTATTGCAAAGAATTATTACAATGGACATTCAGGTCGAGGAGGCTATTCAAACCATAACTGTCTAGATTTATGGAAAGAGGCATTGTTGAAAATAACGCCATCGTTTTGGATGAGCCCGATCAGGCACACTGAAGAAGAAATTGACAAATTCCAAGCAAGGTTTTGATAGATTGGAAATAAATCGCTTAGTTAGTTACTTGATTAGTGTTTGTGAAAGTGATTGAATAAAAATTTATGAATGTTGGTTTATGATTTAATGATGACAATTACCAAAACAGGGTGATGAAAGAGGAGAGAACTAAAGGTCAGTATATAATTAATACACTTTAACTGTAGGAAATTGTATTATAGGGTATGAAAACTTATTGTTCAGAATATACATGAAATTCTGAATAAAATCTATGAGGAGATAAATAATATTAACTCTTTTGCAGATATGGCAAATGTATTAAGGAGAATGTAGTGACTAAATGTAGTTTTATCAAGAAAGATGTATACAGTTAGTAGTAAAACAAACTAAGGAGATATACAGTAATATCAAAACGAATTTACAAGGAATCATTGCATCGAAGGAAACAAGAACTAAGTTTAAAAGATATAGATATTTTTATATAGTCCATTCAACCTAACAGGGAATTCACGTCATCACAATATGTAAGGCGTTGCCCATTAGAGATTGTAAATAGTTTTAAAATCAGACAGTATCTCGCTTTCTGCTTATATTTTGCTAAATGAATTTTACCGAATTGACTATTTTGGAATTTTGTTAAATGCCAAAATGAACTCTGATGAAATGACTGTTGCTGTGTTAACTTTTCGAGGTTTTGCCTTCATAAATATAGATGACGTGGGTTCATCATTTTAATGGAGGTATTACACATACAAAATAATAACGCGATAAAAATTAAAACATTTTGATATAAATTCTGCACAGGAATTTATAAAAATTAACGTAAATAATAAATGGTAAGAAGTAAAAAATATCTAATGCAGAATTATGTATATAGCACTTCCTATGGAAGTGTCTCTATCCTTTATATAAATGTAAATCTTCTATACCCAAATAAAATGTAGCGCGAAAGAATATTTTGTTTCGATATTATCTCTCTCTGGGTTCCAGACGGCGTTGAGTTTTTGTAATCAGTATTTTAGATCTGAAATATTTTAGTCTGCGTCTATATGTGTTTTTGCTTTAGTTTGTATGTGGTAGAAAACCTTTTGAACTATATTAAATACGAACTATATGAGTGAGTATAAGAGAAATATAATATCAAACCTAAAAGAAAGACATAATAAAAGTTGGAAATGATAATATTTTCACCGTAGTATTAATGTATAATATTGTGATGAAAAAGTGATCGAAATTAATATTTTTGCTATTCCCTATTTATTTCTATTTTGTATATGAACACGTGTTTTGAGATTTTCAAAGAATACAGGTATTTACGGGTTTTTTGTCATTGCAACATGTGAAACATATTAAGTGTGGGTGTGCTTGTAAAATAAGTTCAAAATTTTGCAAAATGTCCGAACCAAAATATTCACCAGATTCATAAAATTTATAATTACCGTACCTATTTCTTTTTAAATTAAATTAATATATTTTATATTTTGTAACTTTGCAAGTTATGTACTGAATATCGTTTGGTGTAAGAGAAAAAGTGTTTAGCTAAAGTATTTAGCTAAATAATTGGTCCGAAGGGACCTCACATGAGTGTGAAAGACATTCTGTAAGTTCGGTCTTTTTGTGATTATTCACGGTATTAGTCACATTATTGACTAAAAGCTTATCTTACTTTGATAATCTCTTTAGGTTTAAAATTCTATAAAGGAATGACTTTCTATTAAGGTATGAATATAAAAAAGCAATTTTCTAAAACATTTAACAAATATGCTATAAGCCATTTCAGCTCTGGATGAAAGTGTGCTCTTCAAATACATCACACAGATTTGTTGTAAGTAATTTTTGGTCCTTTTGGAATTTGTTAAATTTTATCACCTTTAAAGACTTAAAATAACAAGTCAATTGAAAAGTCCCGTCTGACAAATAGCTGGCGCTATTAGAATTAAATTCATATGTTTTTTAGTTAGCCCTAACCCTCAAAAGATGCGTGTATAAATTTGACAGCAGTCGGATCATTGGTTTGTAAATTATAGCATTTCGAGTGAAGCAATTATTGTTATTGTGAAAAAAATGGATAAAAAGGAATTGATAAAATATTGCTTTTTGAAGGGAAAAAGTACGAAGCAAGGACTTGGCTTGATGGCGAGTTTCTGAACCCTGCCCCAGGAAAATCAACCATTAAGGATTGGTATGCTAAGTTTAGACGTGGTCAAATGAGCACCGAATAAGGTAAAGGCTGTGGAAGCTCAAAAAAGGGACGAAAACATTTTTAAAAAATCCACAAAATTATTTTGAATGACCGTAAGTTGAAACTGAATGATATAGCAGACACTCTAAAGATATCAGCTGAACGTGTATATCATATTATTCACGAATATTAGGGTATGAGAAAGTTCTGTGCAAAGTGGGTGCCGCGCGAGCTCACTCTTGACCAAAAACAACGACGAGTTGCTAATTCGGAGCAGTATTTGAAGATGATCAAGCGTAATAAACCCGAGTTTTTGCATCGGTATGTGACAATGGATAAAACATGGCTCCATCATTTTACTCCGAAGTCCAATCGACAGTCCGAGTGGACCGCACATGATGAACCCGCTCCAAAGAGTGAGAAAACGAAACAGTCGGCTGGCAAGGTTGTGGCATCTGTATTTTGGGATGCACATGGAATAATTTTCATTGAGTACCTCGAAAAAGGAAGGACCAACAAGGACCATTTGAAGGGTGAAATCGCCGAAAAATGACCGCATTTGAAGAAAAGGAAAGTGTTGCTTCACCAAGACAATGCACCATGTCAAAAATCCATGAATTGGGATTCGAATTGCTTCCTCATCCACCGTAATCTTAAGATATGGCTCCCAGCGACTATTTCCTTTTCTCAGATCTCAAAAGAATATTCGTTAGAAAAAATTTTCATTGAATGAAGAGGTCATCGACGAAAGTCAGGCCTATTTTGAAGTAAAGGTCAAATTGTACTACAAAAATGATATCGAAAATTTGGAGGGTTGCTATAATCAGTGTGTAAATATATTGAATAAAAAAATAATTTTGGCAAAAAATTTTAAAATCTTCAATTTTACAATTAGTTAACTACCAGGTCGTATATTGTCAATTTTTGTATACTTTTCTGGAGTGGAAATCCTAATGGTAATAAACGAAATTGCCTTATTGCTAAGCCTTATTGTCGTAAACTGTTTGTAAAGACAAGTTATATGAAACTTATCAATATCTGGCAACATATCGTTGAAGAAAATATTAAACCAAACTTGAAAGTCTATTTTTAATTTAGAACATAGGAGAGACAATTGAAAGAGCACATTGTAATTTCAGTCTCGTTATTGGATTTAAGTTTTTAATTCTGTTCATAATCATCAATAATTACATGAATATAAAAAACACAGAGCATCACGCAATGGAATAATTAATATAGTCTAGCCATATTTAAAAAAAATCACTTAATGTTTTATAGAATTCTTTTCTATTTAATTCTTAGCATGCCCTTGATTTTTTACTGACCATAGATCGTTTAATTATTAAAGGAATTGGAAATATATGGACTTACAAAAGTTTGTCTTATTTAATTGATAAATAAAATCTTCCATAAATTGAAGCATATGGTGCATGCTATATTTTTTCGTAACATGTAAAATTAACTGAAAGTGTCAAAGGCAAGTTCAGATTTTCGTTTAATGTATAACGCTTGAGACAAGAGCTACCTACATACGTTACATTTCTTTACACATTTTGCATTAATGAGCAGAGAATTTAAAACGTTTTTAAATTCTCAATTTATTTTTCGCTTGCAGATGTAAGCTAATTTTAAAAGTATTATATTATTTCATTATCAGTTTTTTATTTAGAATAAAATATTTTTGTTAGACGAGTCTACACTAATTAAAACGAACCTAATAAGAGTAAAGTTCTGTTGTGATTAATTTTTTTAGTATTTTTTATAATGAATACTGAAATATTCTCATAAGTCATATATCACGTAATACTAGCAGTTGTTCTTTTTATGACAATGACAATTATTCCATATGCATCCGAAAATTTTGACATTACGCTGTCAGATGTTACAAAATATATACATTTATAGTTATAACTGTGAAAATTTCATACCTATTTCTGTTAAATACAGTTTAAAAATATGACCAAATGTGTGTGTGAATATGTATATTGTGACTTTACTTACCATGTTGTTAAATAAATGCTAAATAATATAGTATTTAGATACTAAAAACATGTAGTAAAAACATGTAATAAATAATATATATAATATATATATATATATATATATATATATATATATATATATTGAAACCTAAAAATATTAACAAATTCCCTCTGAGTTGATTTGGTAACATTATAATATTAACTAATGAAAATACCACATTTTTATGCAAACTCAAAAACTTTCTCAGTTCCCTCTTAACTGTTATTTTTATATTTAAAGGCGTTAGGGTCGATATTGAACTTTACTCAAAGTTGTTGAATAAACTCCGTCTATATTTAGGAGAGCTTAATTTTAAGCACCTAAATTATTTTTTTATTTGATAGATAGGGCGGGACAAAATAACATAATGACTTTTGTCTAGGTGCAATAAAGTAAATGACTAATAATGGCGATTATTAGACTAGAATCAATTGTCATATAAGGGCAATTTTGTTTATATTTTTTTGTTTCTGAAATGGAGTTAAGTGGAATATTTTATAAATAGGGCTCTAACATATGAACTTTACAAGAATAAAGATAAAAATATAAGTGAGATTTGAAAACTAAGTAGAAAATGGTGAGAAACCTAGACAGAAGAACAGCAAATAAAAATTGTTAAATCGATAAGCATGATGCATCTGAAAGCGATTGTTTAGATATGTTTAGTTTACTTGATAAATTCAATGAACTGGAGGTGTACGGGCAGTATATGATTCAGTATCTTTATAGGAATGGAGTAGCTATGGAACTTCTCTCCGAAGCAAACCGAACATCTTGTGAAGTGTAAAAGTTCAGAATTAGCTCAAAAGCTTTTTCATGCCCTGATTTTAATACTATTAATTGGTTACAGTGTACTAACCTGTCGACCATGGTTATAACTTTATAAAACATGTAGGGTGTTAATATGTCTGTTTATGATGATCCAAAACTTTCAATTTAGAAGAGCACACAAGTTTGAAATATGCATTGGTCGTTATTACACTGTCTTCTGCACAACATTTTAAAGCTTCACAGTTGCAAGAAATAGGTGTACAAATTAAAGCACCGGCATGCTTGACACAAAATTGACTTCATAAATCAGCCAATTAAAATTTTAATATACGACATGATTTTAAATGTAGTTAATTTGTAATTTAACAGGCAAGTAAATTATCACTGAATTTAATGAATGTGAAATGCAGACATCAGAAACATCTTCATTCTCTTAGAGTTGACTTGAGCTGAGGAAAGACATCTAAACGATATTAATTTTAAGAAATAAGTTCTTAAATTGGGTACTTTAATAACGCACAAATCTTTTTAGGTAGATGGATTTTTAATCACTGAAAAAAGCTATATATAGTAGCTAACATTACAATATAATTATGTATAGATAGTTAGTTTTTTTCAAAAACCTTTGCGTTATTTCTAATTGTATTTTAGGAGACGTGAAGTAGACAGGAAGTCGTTTAAGAAAGAGACCAATTATCATTAATATCTGCGTCTATTAGATTATTGTGCGGAAAACAACAATATTTCAGTCTCAATGAGTTCGATATTGCGGTAAGGAGAGAAGGAGAAAGATATTTATTGTGACATCATAATTCCTAGGTCAGAGTTTGTTTAGTAGATGTAAGATCAGCACAGAACACAGGGGAAAAGTTATGAGAGAAGAAAGCCGAGAGGGGAATCTAATAGGAATGTTGGTGCATTTATTATTCCCATCCATTTCTAATCATTACACTTGTTAAACAATCCAATTTATATCAAGAAGATAAATATTGGACGATAACATGAAAACAAATTTTTAATGGTCCAACGGCCATCGTTGGTCACGTATTGTCAATTTATATTTTCAGCCTAGAGTTCCCTTTTTGGGACATTTTTACTAAAACATCCCTGCTTTATGCGTCTTTAGTGGAAATATTTGAAAATTCGTTGATGGTTTATATCTCTTGGAAAATATAATAATCTCTCAGAGTGGGTTGTATGCACACCATTTTACGATGAAGCCAGAGAGCATCGTATTAGTTAAGAAGACCTAGAGAAAACCATTATTTTAATACAACTTCAGTGTAAATAGTTAATTAATAAATTAGTGCTTTATTACTTACATCCAAGTCTAGTTTAAATCGTCAGTTGGGATCAGTCAGGGTAAATTGAGAATGCGCCAGTTTGTGAATCACTGGTGCTAATAATACAAATAAAAGAGCTCCAAGTTAGTTACACTAAGGACCTATTAAGGAGGTTCTCCAATATCGGCAGGAGAACAAGTTAAAGGGGGTTAAAGAAATTGACAAGGACTTCTTTAGTCTCTTTATACCAACCATGGTTTATCTGGATTGAATCTACCGCTTAATTCTAAACACGGCCGTTGTCATTAAGCCCGCCAACTGGCGAGTGACCAATTTTGAGGTCATCGGAGACGATATCCGGTTTTACCCAGCCTGGTTACTGGCGTGATTGGGCTCGTCTTGCTTGTCGGATTTTCCACACTTGCCTAAGGTCAACCAACAATGTTAAATAAACACCACAAACATAAATTTACAACCATGCGGCAGCAGGATTCAAACCTGCGACTATCGCAGCAGTAGGAGGATCGTCATGTCGCCTTTACTACTGCGCCAAACAAGCTGGCTAGTTAGAATTCTATACGCAATTCACACTAGTAATACTAGATTTGAAAATACTAAGTTTTATCTGTATGGTTCTCGTGAGCTCGTAGATATACTTGAATTTAGACTATAACTATAACTTTAATTAGGCGCTAAAGAGAAATTAGCCAATATTCTAACATATGTAGACCTTTGACTAACGTTTTAAAAAATTGAAATGTGGTAATTAATCAACTCCTACTCAACTGAGGAAGTGAGTGTAAAATAAATTACGTTGACGTTTTAAGATATTTATTGGTATTTATTCATTCAAAAAATAAATCGTATTCGAACAAACAATTAAATAATTTATTTCGTTATTTTAGAAACTTTGTTCCAACAACAAAGAACATAGTAAACAACAGATTAAGAAAGCATTTGCTCGAAATATCGAAAAACATTTACGGTTAGAATTATATATAAAAATCGACGAAACAAACCATTAGTTTAGTGCAACGAATCCGTGAGTTCGTTTTGCTTCAAATTCTACTTCAATAATGCAGTTAGCTAATGGCTATCGATACTAACCGACTTTACACAGAACCAAACCGCCAACAAAAAAAAACGACAAAGATCATTAAACTGAATATTTAATACGGTTTACATTTACCCATTATTTTTTGTTTCAAAGTATGGCGGCACTCGGAGACCTCGGTTAATTTTTCACGAAATTCCTTTTTAACGATCCATTGATATTCTGTTGGGCGAAATTGTTCTTTTAAACATTAAACTGATGATTTCAGTGGTGTTACTATGATGAATGCTATGGGTAATTATTTGATTGTAAACGGGCAATTTACATGATTATTTTAGGATGATTCCCCTTTTATATTTCGCTTATTTTTGACTAAACTGGTCTTTGTTCAAATATTTTAAAGCATGCTAGTTCGTACTATGGTTACTTTTTATATTTTAAGCTTTGGCTGTGTGTTGTGTGTTTTAAGTGACGTTTCCAATTGGAACTTTAACCTTAGCAACCGTAATCTTCAGAAACTTTTGTCATTTTAGCACAATTTGTTTTATTTACAGTGCCTTGAAAATTGCTTGCTTCAGTGAAAAATTTTGGTTAACTCGTGAACATTTTACTTACTTCTTGAGAGGAGTGCCTCGATCAACTTACCTCGAATTATGGGGATGATTTTTGCCTACCGTAACACGTTGGTACTGTGCTCGAAATGGTGTTGCAAGAGTCAGTCAAGTCATGTGATTCTCCATTAAATGGAGTCATTCTTGAGTATTAGTATGACGAACATCAAGAAGACAGTTGGTGAACATTTGAAAAATGTTTGTTCAAGTTGTGTACCGCATAATTTAATAAAATTTCAAAGTGATGCCCATAAAAATAGTCATCAACTAAAATCGCGGTGAAGAAGCTTGGATCACTGTAAGGGTATTCCAAGATGACGCAGTAATTTGTGCGCGAAGCACTTCGAACCAAACGATTAACTGTTTCTTCGAAATAACTTGACTTTATATGTATAACACTTGAATTTTAAACGATACACTTCCATTTATTTGCCGGAAGTGTCCCGTAAAATTTGAAAAAAAGAAGGTGCATTGAAGAATCATTCTTTATCTTAACAATGCAAGCTCTCGACTGAAACAACTACCTATTTGACTGGCCAAAAGATTAAATTTATGGGTCACCCTCCTTATATTTGGCTTCAAAGAATTTTTTTAATTTCCGCATATCAAGAATAAATTGCGTGGATAACGTTTTTCAGTGCTTGAAGAAGCCATTTATGTATTTAAAAAACTATATTTTGAAAGTTCCTGATATACCGGAAATTTGTATCAATTTGTAAAGCTACACATAATGCATTTTGCGAAAATAACAGCGTCATAGATTTATACCTTTTTCAAAATGTCAACTCACACATGTCATGTAATACTTTTCTTATTTAATCAAAAGAAAAATGCCGCAGAAAGTTATAGATTCCTTGTAGAGACTTACGGTCTGCTCTAACCTTAAAAGCATGTAAGGCGTGGTTTTGAAATATGAAATAATTCATAATGAAAAAAAAAATGTAAAGATCAAATAAACTTTTTATAAAAACCATACTCACTTATCTTTTCTTTGAGCAAAGTTATATGCAATCAAAATGGTGGTGGGTCTTTTGCCCCACGTTGTACAATTGTTTATGATTGTTTTTAATTATATTTGTTCATAGGCAACAGTAAAAAATCCGACAAGATAAATATATCCACCATGTCAATAACCAGTTTGGGTAAGACTGGATGGGATGTCTTCTGCGACCATCTGTGAGAAAAATGTATGGTATGGTAAAACATTATCAGCGCAGAATAGTGGGCGAAATGAGAAGCAAAGATTAACAAGATTTGATGCCAGACAAAATAAAACTACGAGGCAAAAGTAAGATCAGAACCCAACACTCACTTGGGTAGTTCTGTTTCGGCCACAACGGTACGATGCAGGTTCCATAATGTTCCATAATATGTGCAAAATGGCTGCGATTGAGAAACCTTTAATAACAGAAGGCAATGCTAAGCTGCGAAAGAAGTAATGCAACGAAAATCTGATGCTTTGATGATTGGATGAACGTGATAATCTTATGAATTAGTGTTTACATTGTTTCCTATAAATATATATATATATATATATATACCGGGGGGGCCGTATAGAAGCTTACAATATAGACTGCTTTCTCCTTACAGTTAAGCATGGGGGCAGTTCCGCTTTGATTTGTTATGCAATACAGTGATATTCATTTGGCTCGCTCATTCACATTACTGGGCTCCATTATTGCTATATAAAAAGATGGTAATGTGCCTATACATACCCCCAAAAAACTTCTATGGTCCGCACAATCGTCAAGCCTCAGCAAAATTGAACCGTTTTGGGAAGTTTTAGAGCAAAAAATAAGGAAAGATTTCACTGACGCAACTGGCGAATGTTTTGGTACAAAAATGAAACGATATTCCCTGATGAATAAATTATAGCTAGTAGAACGTAAAGTTCCATAGGATGAATATTGACACATGTCTCTGAATATTGACACATTCGGCGGTTGAAATAACTTATTTCTTACATATTTCACGATCTTTTATGTTGCTACATCTACCCGTTCGTTAATATCGGAATATTCCGAAATATAAAATTTAGGGAGTAGAACGTTCCAAAGGATGATCTCGATGAAATGACGGAACATTTTATATTCTTATTGTTCATTGATTAGATATCGTTGGTTGGTTATCTTAGAGAATCTAGATATCTTAGATATCTAGAGAAACTATTCTGGAAATAATTGAAGCTGTTTTAATAGAAAATGTTGGTATTATACATTATTACATTATTAGTAAATACATATTGTGTGTATGTCAGGTGTTGATACTGTTTTGTAAATTCCCTGTACATAATAGCTTTAGTCATTAAAAATTCCATAAGATAGAATTTTTCGTCCTCCCATCTCCATCATTTGTTAATGTAAGAAAAAATAAGGTACTTAATTTACAGGTGACAGTACCAAACCAAGTGAATGAAGCGACGTGTACAACTGTTTTTTCAATATTGGCATCTACCTGGTCACCATGACTGCGTTAATATTAGGTTGGTTTTTTATTGTCCAGGTCCAAAAATTGCTGCAGAAATCGTCAGGGTATTTGCATTTGATTTACATCAACTTATATATAAAATATATGTAATATATTATATAACATATTTCCTCCGCAGACCTTTATCACTCGAAGATGTCTCATTAGACAGGAAATTGACAAGGAAGTAGTAAAGTTATATTTTATTACTGATATAAAATGAGTCCCTGCTAAGGATACAAAACGATATAAACGAGCAAAAAATCACGTTAAAATGAAGAAAGTTTTAAAAAGTTTTCTCGGGGTATTTACGGAGGCATTAGCTTATATGTGTCTAACGTTGGGGAAATGATTAAAAAGTTTTTAAGTTAGTTGTCGGTGCGGAGCGGAGGGGAAGTTAATGAAGTGTAAGTAAGAAAGTATTTTCCGGAACGACAGAAAAGAATGTGGATTATGCAGAACGATAGTTTTGTCACTAATGAGTACCTAATAATGATATTTTAGCTAATTTTTTATGAATTTCAAAGATGATGCGTTATTACATTATGTCGTTATTACAAATAATGTTTATATTATGTCAGATCAGTTATATTCTCTTTTGCTCATTGCAACCCAAAACCATTCACTACACAACTACACAAGAACACACGGTTTGGTTCTCTTGTTTTCGTCCTAGTTCAGTGCTTCCCAAGAGTTTTAGAATTTTGGTCCGCATATCTTGTTGCAAATCTTGCAATCTTGTTGAATAATTGTTCCACTATTATCTGGGTGCTTCCAAAATATTTCCCAAAACTTCATTCTGAAGTATTATGTTGATGTTATTTCTCGCAGAACATCCGCATAAATGAATTTACTGAATTTACTTACTATTTACTTCAAAATAGGTCTCAGTTATATTGAGATCTGAGAACAGGAAATAGTCGCTGGGGGCCAGATCTCGAGAATACGGTAGATGAGGAAACAATTCATGGATTTTTGACACGCTGCATTTTCTAGGTGAAGCGGTACTTTCTTTTTCTTCAAACGGTCCAATAACGCTATGTGGTCGCTGTTGATGGTCCTTCTTGTTTCAAGGTAGCCAATAAAAATTATTCCATGCGCATCTCAAAATACAGACGCCGAGCCTTGCCAGCCGACTGTTGTATTTTCTCACGCTTTGGAAAGGGTTCATAATTTGCAGTCCATTCGGATGACTGTCGATTGGACTTCAGAGTGAAATGATTTAGCCATGTTTCATCCATTGTCACATATTGCTGCAAAAATGCGAGTTAATAACGATTGATCATCTTCAAACACTACTCCAAATCATCAACTCGTCGTTGTTTTTAGTTAAAAGTGAGCTCGCGCTGCACCCGCTTTGCACAGAGCTTTCTCATACCCAAATATTCGTGAACGATATGATGTAGACGTTCAGTTAATATCTTTAGAGTGTCTGCTATTTCGTTCAATTTCAATTTACGGCCATTCAAAATCATTTTGTGGATTTTTTTTTATGTTTTCGTCGGTAACAACCTCTTTTGGGCGTCCACTGCGTTCACCATTTTGCTCATTTCACCACGTCTAAACTTAGCATACCAATCCTTGATGGTTGATTTTCCTCTGGCAGTATCCGGAAACTCTTCATCAAGTCCAGCTTTTGCTTCAACTGTATTTTTTCCCTTCAAAAAGCAATATTTTATCAACACACGAAATTCCTTTTCATCCATTTTTTTTTAATAACAAAATTTGCCTCACACCAAATACTATAATTCACAAACTAATAATCCTATTTAATTCTAGTAGCGCCACCTAGGTGTCAGGCCGGAGACTTTTTAATTGACCTGTTGTTTAAGATTTCCTCTACTACATTCAAAGTCAGTTATTGTGGAGTTGTATCAATAGACAATGTTTTTAACAATGGGATAGGGAATTCAAAACATCTAATCTTATTTGTGTTATTAAAATTGCCACACAGTGTAATTTTATTACAATTATAAGCTGTCCAAATAGGATAACGTTCACGTTCTTTGGTCTTTAGTTTAGCAGGGAGTTGTTATATCGCAGGATTGATTCGACCCTGTATATTCGAAGGAACGAGACAGTGTGTTTATGTCGATAAGACGTTTAGACATAAATGTTTGGTTTATGTTGGAACATAATTGATTTGGCAGTACTGTTTTGTATCGCTGTTCACAAAGTAGCCACTTCTCTCAGTAAAATAAAATAATTTTTAGAAATAAAATTAAAGTTCCTGTTGCCTAAAACCATCCGCATATCAAAACTTCTTTAGCAAAAGCACAATCTTTTTTCTTGGGTCTATATTTAATTAACGATCGAAACTAATATGTTATATATCATTTCCGAAAGTAATTTGATCAAAGTTTTATAGCGAGATTGAAAAGATGAACGATACTATAGCGTTTTTATGTCGTGCACTGGATAATATATTTTCGTGGTTCGTAAAAATCTTTAGGGAGGTAGGCCGCTGCCGAGCTCCGCTGACCTTCGAACTAAACAATTCAAACATCCGCGCCGCTGATACGAATCAATATCTCACCGTCAGTCGCCAAATCCAACACCTTAATGGTAAAGGACTAATCTATGAATAATTTATCGGACAATGAGTAGTAACAGAAATCCATCACTACGTATATCAGCCGGAAATAGCCGAACTCTCCGTTAACATTCGTCTTATAGTTGCTTTAGCATTATAATTAATATTTTATTAATAATTTCAATAATAATTTCAGAAAAAGTATTGTATATGATAGTATTTCATGTTATCTATCACTATATTTTATCTTATAAATTAGGAACAAATATAAATTAAATAAAGCAAATAAACATTAGGAACAATGTTAATATATTAACTATAATTGGAGTCCCTAATTTGTTTCTATATATTAATTGACTTAGCGAAAATTTTACATCTATTTTTGAGAAGGCGTGCAATTGGCACAGTTAAAGTTTATATGGATAAAAAATTTTTACTAATTATTACTTTTTTGTGTGTAATATGCGCTACAAATAGATATATTCCAATATAATGAAATATGCCAATATCATTTATATGTGATGAACGTTTTATACTTGAACATATTTTATATTTGAACCGATATTAAAACTAAAAGTGGATATGTTAAAATATTATTAACCGAATTTAATCGATTTTGAGCAGTGTTTTTTTTTCCTTTTTTTACTGTCCTTAGAAATCTTTTTTCCTTACTTAGAAATCATCCCAGAAGACAACCGGTCTTAGCCAGTCTGGTTACTGGCGTGACTGGGATCATTTTGGACAATCACAAACACAAATTCAGGACCATGCCTCAATAGTATTCGAATCGACGACTATCGCACCAGTAGGTGGACCGTCCTGTAGCCTCTATCACTGCGCCAACCAAGCCGACTCTAAGCAGTGTTGTTTAAGATTTTGTGTTACATTCGGTTATGCTCGTATTATCGGAACCGGTTAAGAAGTAATATGATCATTTAAATCTAAATTTTACATTTTTTTGGAGAAAACATATTAATGTGTCTGCTTTATCGAAAGGCATATACAGCTTAAAAGGTGTTTAGATTTTTTAGCAAGCAGCTCTTGATTTAATTTGATATTTGGTAAACACAGAACAACTAGCACAAACTGATATTACTTAAGAACTGATAGTGATTGATATTGTTCTGGAGACATAGGACTGTACTAGGTGTAATATTATTGTACTGGGAACAATTCTAACATTTATTAAGAGATTTCTATAAATTATAGTGGTTTAACTTTTTAGTTTCATTGGTAAATGTATTTCTTAATAAAAAAAATACTAACCAAATATTGCAGGTTATAAATACATTAATTCGTGTGTTAAGAGTTAAAATCAATATTGCAGCGAATATTAACAATTATTAAATAGATTAATAGAATTTTAATTCCTCATTTATCGGTGAGTTATTAGTTGTCACACGGGACATAAAACAATGTAGAAATGAGTACGTTAATGAAAGCTATAGAAGGTAAATTAAGGATAAGCTATCAGCAAGGGCGAGATTTCAAATTTACATAAAATACATAAAATGATGGCATGAATTGCATCTATTG
Organism: Rhynchophorus ferrugineus; assembly: GCF_030347505.1. Classification (NCBI taxonomy): domain Eukaryota; kingdom Metazoa; phylum Arthropoda; class Insecta; order Coleoptera; family Curculionidae; genus Rhynchophorus; species Rhynchophorus ferrugineus. The sequence continues at coordinate 23,447,075 of NW_027472581.1, read as the reverse complement.
ATAGCAAAAAAGTTACAGCTAATGTTTTAAAGATTGAAGAACTGATTAAATAAACAAATAATTAATTTTTATTAATTTAGGTAAAGAAATTATTTTTTTATCAGTTTGATGTATTTATTCTTTTTCAATATATAGATGAGAAATATGGATGAAAGATAAATATTATATGAAATAATAAATGATGTAAAGAAAATATGTAGCATTTAAAATAAAACTACATAATCTGCATAAAGGTAACATATGTGACAGAAGATAGAGCATATTATTAACAGTAATTTTGTAAAAATTTTAGAGTATTGATATATATTAAGACGCGTAACAGTTAATGTAATGAGATATGTAACAATATGGCATTTTATGCTTTGAACCTTACTAGTTAATTTAATTATATACTTTACGGATTTATATATTCAAAAGTAGTAGTTCATTTAATTACTTTAAATACATTCCTTTAATATATATTTTTTAATAAACATATTTATATATTTAATAGTGTTCTTTACTGTTTTAATATACATCCTATAGTCAAAATTGTTTTATTCATATATTCCCTGTTTTAATATACAAACATCTATTAATTCATTTAATATTCCATATTTATGTTTACAATATAAACCTAAAGAATGATCATATATACTTATACTTGATGTTCTGAAGTTGCAATTATAGCCCTGAAAAAATTTACTTGTAATAATTCTATTTTAATATTCTGTGGTTTAGTACAACATAACAAAAGCCAAGATTGATTTTAACCGCGCTATATTTACGTTTCCGTTTCAACAAAAAGCAAACAAACCATCTGAAAAAAATTGCGTTAAAAACTATATGAGAGAACAAGTTGAGACTTGCTGTTCCAATAAATGAAGTATGTACCTTTGCAGGTAATATTTTGGAATGGAAATTTGGAATATTTGGTAATACATTGCTGTTTAAAATATCATCTTTGAGTCAAACGGACATTTCCCCTTATCGTCGTAATTATAGTAATAACCAAGAAATATAGTGAGTTACCTAGATTTTCTATATAATCGTAACATGATACTTGGACATCTGTTACAAATTTAATAAAAGTGTTTACATTAGAGTAGTGGGATAATTAAATTACATAAAAAACTCTGGGCCGTTTTGTAGTGTAGAATTCATTCAGTGCTAGAAAAATGGAAACGACAAAAAAAAGAACAAACATCTCATTCAAGGTTCTAATGTAATAAAATTCACGTGGTTTATTTAAATATAATTTGGTCTTAAAATTACTATCTCGCTTTCGAGTATTATAAAAATTAATTTATGCAACCGTTTTTATTTAATTTAAATTTAAGTTAGTGGGCACGAAAGACGAGTAAGGGACAGGACGACGATGTTATTTTTTAATTTGAAAATATTTTCGAGTTGGAGCACTCTGCAGAACCTATTTACTTAACCGAGATTATTATGGCTAGGAAATTAAAATAAACCGCGGTGATACATCAAATGTATTCTTTTTAAATATGCTAAATACACATTTAAACATGATTTATTGCAAACAGTAAATTCGTTTGATAGAATCTCACTCCGAATAGCGATATTTTGTTTATACAAAATAAATTGAAAGCTTCAAATGTGTACGTATGGATAATGGAATATAAATAGTTGTTGCGAATACATAATTATATCGATTTTAGTTAAATTAAAACAGTCACACGAATAGAAGGGTCGCTTTTTATATTTCGAGATTTTGCGTCAAAACAATTCATTTCAAATAGGATTTTATCGATTCAAATTATGCATTATATATTGAATATATGTATAACAAAAGTTGTGTTGTGTTGCCTATTTCACCAGGTGCCGCTTTCTGAGTATACACAACTTCGATATGAAGACATACTGTATCGATCTGAACAATTGGTAATCAGAAGGCTGATAAACATGCTGGGTGTGGCTAAGATCTTTCTATTCGAACTGTAATAGTGTACTTTTCATGACTTTGAAATGTGTGGCTGATTGTTATCATGCAACAGGAACACCAAATCAAAATACATTTTGTACCATCTTGTGTTGTAAGTGTGTTTATTCTTTCTCCATTTATATATATATCTTTAATTTTTTCTGCCTCGTCTCAGTTCTCTTGATTCGGCTGAAGTTTTTCCTCTCTTAAGCATTCATCTCAAGTTTATTTAGGTCATACTCCGATTTCCGTCCTCTCCATCCTTGCTTCGCATATTCTATTTAGCTAATTTGAGTCTTCCATGCTCTCTAAGTCTAACTATTAACTAATTTAATACAATATTGAGGTTTTCCTATTCTTCTACTTCCCTTTTTGTTCATATATGTTACACCCCTAACTATTCTGAGGGAATTAATATTGCTGTTGGTTTTTATCTTACTTTTATATCTTTTTGATAACATTCACGTCTCGCAACCGAATGTTGGGGTTGGTCTGTGATTCGTGTGTTCGCCCCCATTTAAGTTTTGTTTAATATTTTCTTTTTATTGATGAATTTTCTAAATATAACAAAGTATAAAATGTGTGGTTCTTCCAGTTCTGGCATTCATTTCCACCTTGTTGCTAGCGATTTTTATACCCAGATACTTAGGTGAACTGGCTTGTTCTTTATTTACAGTCCCAATTTGGATATTTATAGCTTTTGACTGTCCCAGTACCATGAATTTCCTTTTACTTTTATTTATTATTAGCGTTGGGAACTATCGACTGTTTAGTAATTGACTACGTTTTACTATCGACTGATTTTACTACTTTTTACCAGTGACTGTTTCAGTCGTGTACTTTCAGTTACTATATTTGGTTCTACTAGTTTCATTCTACTGATTTTTAAGCTTGTAATTAACAGTATATTGTATATTAATACGCCAGCATTTTGGAACGATATTTTTCAAGATTGTTAATGTAATAGGTTAAAAAGATTAAAATTTGGAATGATAAATAGTAAAACATTTTTGACCGTTTTTATGGCAATAATAGATAATATTTCGGTTACTCTCTCGATTTTGTTTAAAAATTATTTCCTTTCAATAATAAATAAAGCATTTATTTTATTTAAAAAAGCTCTAGTAGTTGTTATCATTTTTAATTATGTCATGGATTAGTTTTTTTCTATGAATCTTTAGTTTTCAGGTTTTGTTTAAGTTCTATTGTATTGTCTATATTTATTTTAGTATATTATTTAAAAATAGCAATGTACATATTAAAATACGATAAAACATTTGTGGGGAATTAATCCCATAGAAAAATTCCATACCTTTTTACAGGTCTACAGAACATTCAAATATAAAAGTAAAAAAAAGCAGAAATGTTAATCCACCGCTGTTCTACTTTTTGACTAACGACTGTTTCGACTGTTTCAGTCGATAGTTCCCAATGCTATTTATTATCACTCCATGTTCTTTTAGTAGCGTATGTCCTAGCTTAGTGCTTGTATTTATTACATCATCTGTAAAAGCTTTCAGAAAAATTATGAAACAAGGTATTAAGCGACACACATATTGGTGTTTGAAATAAAACAGAATTAATATGGAGAATCTGAAATAAATTGTGAATTGCTTTTTCCTCAAACCATTGGTAGTCTTTGTTACAAATGTTAATCTAAACTAACCCTGGAATATTATAGTTAAACTCAGATATGCAATATTTAATATTCATGTTTTAATAAATCGTTGTCAGTGCAAGAGCAGTAATATTTCTAAAATATTCCAAAATAAAATAGATAAGATAAAAGAAACACTCACCCTGTAGCTGCGAACCTGGCAAAGGCCTGCATCATCCTCAAACTGAGATCACGTTCTCTCGAGTTAAATTGTAAAGACATGTTTAAGGGATGACCGAATACGTATTCAATTTCGTCCCCGTGCATCACGCCCATCCATTCGCCCCAGAGCGACGTACTGGTTCTCTGAAAGAAAAAGAAATATTTTACTGAATAAATTTTTGCTCGCATTTTCTGGAACATTCTTGGAACGTTTATTATCATAGTCCTCTCTATTTTGCATAACTTCGTTGAAATCTGCTATTTCGGTTAAGTAATTTGTTTGTGATTAGGTTTATTAATATACACTTTCTTATATTACAAGAGTGAAATACACATGTCATGAAGAACTAATAATTTAAATCATTTTTTAGGAATGTTCATCTTATCGGTCCGAATATATAGCAGTCAACGCGATTGTTTATCCGAACACTCACTACTATTCTCGTGGAACAGAAAATACTGGTTGAATAAAACCTTGTTTATTTCATGCGTTAAATATCACATGTGTTCGACGGGAGGATTGACAAGATATTAAGTTAAGTTAAGGAAGTACGGAAGCGTTATGGAAGTGGTAATGTTACAAAGGGTAGAGAAAAAGAAGAGATACGTCGTTGTGGTGGTCTTTTATAGCCGGGAAATAATCTGAAATGGTACCAATCCACAGGCGTCGCCAACCTTTGAACTTAATGTAGATGTAATAGTGGTGGCCTAAATGGTTGTAGCGCTGAATACATCACTTCCTTCCTAGTGGAGCTGCCGTGGAACGTAACTCCATGTAGTGCAGGTTCTTGAGCACACCCGCAATCACGCAATCAATCACCCAGCGTGTGCTTATGAGATGGGGATCCAACCTTAGTTAGGAGTTTTTAGGGATCAGCTGACATCGAAGGAGCAGGAGGGCGTAGTTTGTTTAGGATGTTCCGATTTGTTTTGGGATACCTATAAGTGTGGTGTCTTACGTGTCGTGGCGAAAAGGTGTTCACGCGTTGATGTCATGCATGATGGGCTTCTGGGGTCTTCGTCTATCGCGCTAATCTCGTGGGATAACGTCGACCATGTGATGGTGATGGGTTCCTGTCACCATGGTCAGTCCTGCCTGTCGAGTGGATCCTGTTGAGCTGGTTTATCCGTTAGGCACTTCGATCACGTCGAGGTCACCATTTGTAGGATTGTTCATAATGTTTGTCGGAAAGTGTGGCTCTCGACGCGATTGTTTATCGGAATACTCACTACTATTTCTGTGGAAGTAATTCGCACGGGAATAGAAAACATTGGTTGAATAAATACTTGTTTAATTCATTTGTTATATACTACATATGTTCAACGGGATAATGGACAGGATATTAGGTTAGGTTAAGGATGTACTGAAGCGCTATGGAAGTGGGACGGTTACAAGGGGTATAAAAAAGAAAGATAGACGTCGTAGTGGTGGTTTTTATAACCGGAAACCGCATGGTGCTAATCCACCAGTGTTTCCAATATTTGAACTTTATCTAGATGTAATGGTGGAGAGTTGGGTATGTTATATTTCAAAGTATTATCCATCGCTAGCCACTAGTTTTTTTGTATTTCTCTATCCTCTAAAATCCGGCCATCAAGGAATTGATACAGTTTCTTAAATAATTAAATTAAATAGTTACGACCTATTTAATGCTACAGAATCATTTTCATTTCTGCTTCTATATGATGTTTGCATGTTTGGTGATGATGATTCGGTGAATGGAGGTAAGATGATATAAAACTGTGATTGTCCGATATAATTATTCTCGAGTGCTGGTCAGCGACCATAGAAAAATAAGACTAAAAAGGGGAAGCTTATCCTCGAGCGGGTCCCTGTGATGATGTTTTATATTTCATAATCATCAGAAGGCAGCATATAGGTTATAAAAGCAAAATAGGACTGGCAGTTTGATTGTCTTTGTTTATAATTTTGTAGGATATCTTGGATTTTTGTTTTTGTTATTTTTGTCACCATTTATGTTTAAAATGATCATTAAATTAGGTATCCTAAAATGGCGTGAATTATTTTTCTAAGGATCGTACCTAGAAATGGTTATTAATGGAAATTAATAATAACAAATTTAATCGAGTCTCTTATGAGCTCCTGCATAAGTACAGCAAGGTTTTTTCTTCGCATCATTTGAAACCATATTATCAAAGATCCAAGCGTTAATAATTCCAAATGAATATTGTTTAACCAAGATGCTATTTCTTAATTGAAGTTTAAATAGTAAGATATTCAACATGCTTGATGTGGGGCTTATAAATTAGTTTTAAATGTTTTTCAAATTACACATTAGTACAATGTACTAATACATTGTGCTAATGTGTCCATCGATAGTCAGTACTTTTTCATATCATTCGAACAATTCACGGATTCCATCAGGATAGAACATTGTATGATTTGATAATGACGATAGTGTAATACAGTTGTAGGCGATAGTGACCCCCATACACTCTAATTTACATGCTTAATTATTCACAGATCTTTGTCCCATCAGTGTAAAATTACAAGTTGTTCAGTACATATTAGAATCTTTAAAAAATAATAAGCAAGTAGAAATATATTTTCAAATGAAGTAAATTGAGATATTTGGAAACTGAAAATTATAAAATGGGTTCCTCCACAGATCCATTTAACAATTAAATCAACTTCAGGTAGATAGGAGCCAGTTATTATAATACCAAAAAATACCAAGAAATAGGTGTATATCCGGTTATAATTATTAAGTGAGGTTTATTTTGATGGATGAAAAAAGTCAGTGGAATTTTAATAAGCAATTTTATATATCTTCGATATTAAATGTTGTTGAAAAGTTTTTATTAATGTGGATATGAGTTGATATGAGTTATATTTATTATATCTTGACGAATTATTTATATTAAATTAATAAAAAAATATAATTAATATAATTAAATTAATTAAATTCAATTAAAATTATATTATGGGGCTAGTGAAAAATCGTTCATAATTTTTGAAACATCACAATTGTCAGGTCCAAAGACTAAAAAACAAAAAAGTCGCCATCAGTAAGGTGTAGTATATTAAGAGCTGCTAAAATGGAATGAAACTGTCACTGCAGTTCCAGAAGTAAAAGCGATAGATAGAATTTAATTTCAAGAGCTTCTGTTGCAAAAAGATTATCAATAGCGAACAACAGACGTAAATTAATCATTTTACATGTATATACCCGAATAGGAACTTCTACCATACACAGCGTACTTACCAGACGCCTTCTGATTACCACTTACTAAGATCGTTGTAGCATAGCTTTATTGGCACATGGTTTCGAAATTCTGAAGAAATGCAAAAATAGATCGATTGTTGGATCGCCTTTATCCTAATATTATTCTTTTGACAGTGTATCGTTATGCTGACATAAATATATGAATAAGTTGGAAAATACGGAGAAATATTTTTACAGTCCACAAATTATCAGAATATATGCAAGTACCTATTATTTTATAAGCAGTATCAATGTTTACCCAAACCCAAACCCAATAATTGACCTTTACGATTTTATTTATGAGGAATTAATGACCTCGATTAAACTCACTATAACCTGATTGATGTACTTTTTGTATTGACAATCCACGTGGAAAATAATAATAAATTATTACAAGAAATTAATAATAAGTTATTCCTTTTATTTTTATTTTTTTAAATATATTTTAAAGTCTCTTTTTACCAACTATGGGTTTATCTGGACTGAACCTACAGTTTAACGTGGGCTCCGAAGCACGGTCCTCAGCATTAAGCCTACCGATTGGCGAGTGACGAACTTTGGAAATCATTCCAGAAGACATCCCAAGTCATACTCAGCCTGGTTACTGGCGTGACTGGGATCATTTACCTTGTAGGATTTTACACTCTTGCCTAGGACAATCAGAAATAGTAAACAATCACAAAAATCATTAGAAGAAATTATTAATAAGCTATTTCTTTTAGAAATGTTAAATAGTGCCTAAAATCTGGTGTTAAATAAACTAATAATATAAGAAGTGTACACATTGTCTGTGTATCACAATTTTGTGTAAATATTTTTTATAGGGAATATATAGAGAATTTAAAACAGTCTCTATTCTAATGAATAAAAAAATCGTATAAAAAATGGTTTTACATTAGGACTGTCTAAATATCGTACGGTTTTTTAAACAGCAAAAAAGCGAGAAAATCATATTCTACGTTTATTCTTCATTTTGGAAAAATAATAGTCCGCGCTGACATTGTGAAAGTGTAATTAATTTATCTTTTTTTTTCCTTCTCGATGTCTCGTTAAATGAAAAAGTCACAGACGGCGACTCGAAATGCTTTGTGACGCAAGAAATCTCATTACAGAGTCATATTCCCAAAGTGTTCTGTTATTTTAAGCTGGCGAAATCTTGAATAATAGATCATAAAATTTAAAATCTGACACGAAATTAAACTTTGCAAGAAACACTTGTGGAAAACGGTTGAGTATCTGCAAACTTGGTTAGAGGAGCACGTAGTTTCGTCAGGAGTTTCTCTTCGAATGTGTTGTAAAGCGGTTTTAAGTAGAACATGAGTGGTTGTAAAATCTCGGAATAATAGCGAATTCCCCAAAGATGTCGTTTAAATGAAAGTACAAGTCTGGCTCCGTCGGCAAATTGAATTAGCATAGCCATATTTTCTTATGTCTATTTTATATTAAGTTTTACTGCGAGAAATCTGACTAAAATTTCGAACAGAAATGCATTTCATTGTCTGCAGTTTATTTTAATTACCACATTGAAATTATATATAGCTTGTTAGACTAAATATATTTGACTATATAACGTATGCAACAATTGTACAGAAAATACCTGCAATATAACTGGAATATATTATTTTAAAATTATTGGGATATTCTTTGAAAAGCAGTCTGGATATTATTAATTAATAAAATAATTAAATTTATAACTAAAAACTATCTATATAACGTGGGGCAAAAGGCCCGCTACCATTTTTATTCCTGTAACTTTGCTCAAAGAAAAGATAAGTAAGTTTGGTTTCCATAAAAAGTTTATAAGGTCTTTACATTTTTTTTTCGTTGTGATTATAAAATTATATTAAGACTTTTAAGGCATTTTTCATGACATCCTGCAAGATCTGAGGCTGAATTTCTTCAATTTTCTGACGAACATTGTCTTTAAGATGTTGAATCGTTTGGGGCTTATTCACATAATCTTTTGAGTAAAAAAACCATAAGAAAAGTCTGGTTCTGTAAAATCCGGCGGTCAGGCTGGCCATGCTAAATCGCCATTTCGCGTTAGTCTTCGTGGAAAAACGTCATGCAATAATTGAATTGTTGAACGAGCTCTGCGTGCTATGGCCCCATCTTCCTGAAACCACATATTCTCTAGTCTTTGCTCTTCCATTACAGGCACAAGAAGATTTCTAATCATGCCTTGGAACCGTTCAGCAGTAACAGCAACACTTTGGTCGTTTTCAAGAAAATGCGGACCAATAATGTTTTCAGCATAAATATCACACCATACAGTTGTTTTTAGTTGATACAATGTTTCATAAATTAATTGAGTATTCTGTGTTCCCCAAAACCGAGTGTTCAGTCTATTGACGTGGCCACTGAGAAGAAAATGGGCTTCATCACTCATTATTAATTTAGACGAAAAATCTTCAATTTCACCAGACAGCCTTACGATTGAAATTTTTTGGAGTAATTGAATTTTGTACCGGAACATTTTCAAATGAGTTTTGAAAATTCGCCTTAAACTGCGTGCATCATGAACATGGGGAAGAAGAAGATTGAGTGAAACAGGTGAAATAGCGGATGGTCATCAATAGCAACTAATATGTTTAACATCAGCAATTTCAATATATATGCATGAAAATACTCATGGTACCCTAACGTAGTCCGCTGTAATACTTTTTATTTCTTTTTTTCTGCACGATATGTAGCTAAACATTATAAAACAAGTAAATATAACTATAACATTAAACATGAACAGTATGTAAAAAATTAATTGGTGATTAATTTAAACGTAGGCTTAATTTTTCTTGCATGGTTTCCTAACTAACAAGGAAATTGCATGTCATCGGGTACGTGATTATATGTAAAAATATTTTGTGCTTTACTGCATAAACATACAATACGGTATTCATTCATTATGTATATATTATAGCTGTTGAAATATAGGAGAAATATGTTAACATTTTAGCATATTTTAACACATAAATGTTGATTTATGTACTTACGAAAATACAGTAAATGTATAATAGAAGTTCTAATTTGATTATAAATTATTTTTGGAATATTTTAAAGAGTTTTAAGATAATTTAAAACAATTATTTAAACTCAATTGAATAACAGGTAAATGGAAACTCGAAAAATCATCTGAGAAGTTCTACTTTAAAGGTATAAGCAGAATTTATTTCTGCGTCGATAGGGACGGGTGATGAAAAGTGGATTTATTTTGAAAATCCTAAGCGCAAAAAAGGTTCTGTGGTTGGTGGGAGCACATTGGTGTGGTATAATACAAATTTTTGAAACAAATGGCCAATTTAAGCCGTGCATTGATAGAATAACGTCTAGAATGGGCCTGAATACACTCTGAAGCAGTTTTACAGCATGATACGTGCCTCATAGAGCAAAATTGGTCAAGAAAGCGTTGAAAGCACTTGTATTATTGCATCAGCTGTATTCTCCAGACCTTGCCCCGTCCGACCATCAACTTTTCGCATTAATGGGACAAGCGTCTGTAGAGCAGCAGAAGAAGTTGAAAAGTGGCTCGACTCGAATTGATTTTGCTGGATGGCATCCATAAACTGGCTGAAAGATGGGCAAGATGTATAGAATCAAATGGCCAATACTTTCTATATTAAAATCTTTTTATTGTAAATTATGTAGGTTTTTCCGAAAAAAAAACAGGTAACGACTTTAGAGTACATCTGATATATGAGCCTTTAGTTATATTTAGTGTTGGAAAATATCGACTGAAATCGATCATCGGCTGTTTAGTAATTGACTACTTTTTACTATCGACTGTTTCAGTCGCTATTTTTGGTTCGATTTTACTGATTTTGCTACTTTTTACCAGTGATTGTTTCAGTCCACTGTTTTTAGTCGCTATTTCCGACTGGTTTTGTTACTATTTACTATCGACTCTTTTAGTTGTGTTGATAAAAATTTATGCTTACAGAGATTTAAATGTAATATATATTTATAGTTTTGTGATTTTTATAGTATAATAAATAATTAGTAATATAGCAGCATTTTGAAAACGATATTAGCCAAGATTGTTAATGTAACAGGGTAAATAGATTAAAATTGTGAATAACTAGTAAAATACTTTTGACGACTGTTTGTGTGGCAATAATAGGTAATATTTCGATTACTCTCTCGAACTTTGTTAAAAAATATTTCTGTTCTATAATAAATACAGCGTTTAGTTTATTTAAAAAAGCTCTAGTAGTTATTGTGCGATCATTTTAAATTGTCATGAATTAGTTTTTTTCTGTGATTAGTTATATGTTTAATTTTTATTTAGTATTTATGGTTATTGTACATCTTACATCTTATGTTTAAGTTCCATTGTATTGTCTCTATTTATTATAGTATATAATTTGAAAATAGCGATTAACATATTAAAATACGATAAAACATTTGAGCAATATTATCAATAGTAATTACTATTTTCAGTCGCTAGTTTTTTTGACTACCGACTGTTTCTACTATTTTGCGACTGTGAACTGTTTCGTTTGTTTTCAGTCGATAGTTCCCAACGCTAGTTATAATGTACGAAGGAAGAATGAACTATTTTACAGATATAGCAAATGCAATAGAGATAATGCTATAATTAAATCTCACTTTATGAAGATAAATATATACAGGTAGTAACAGACGAGAAGTATAAAGAGAAATAAAGTAAAAATAAATGCAGTGATATCAAAATTATTTGACGAGGAAACACAGCAACGAAGAAAACAAGAACTAAATATAAAAATAAAATATGCTCTCAAATGAAAGTAAAATATCTTACTTTGCCTATACAATTGTTAATTGGGTGGATTAGGCATCGAGGAGACACGATAGGTGATTTATAAAAGAGTTCAATATAAATATAAAACACTTCTAACCTACAAACTATTGAGTATGATTAATTAACTGTAATTTAAGGCCTTCAATAATATATGCATTAGATGTACTATAATGTTAAAATAAATTATATTTTATAACATTATTTTTGTTTCTTTATTTAGTTTTTTTTATATATATTTTAAAGTCTCCTTTTACCAACTACGGGTTTATCTGGTTTTACGTGGGCTCCGAACCACGGTCCTCAGCATTAAGCCTACCGACTGGCGAGTGACCGACTTAGAAATTTTCCCATAAGACATCCGGTCTTACCCAGCCTGGTTACTGGCGTGGCTGGGATCATTTTCCTTGTCGGATTTTACACTCTTACCTAGAACATTCAGAAATATTAAACAATCACAAACATAAATTTACGATAATGCCCCAGCAGGTTTCGAACCCGCGGCTATCGAAACAGTAGGAGGACCGTCCCATCGCCTTTACCACTGCGCCACCAAGCCGGCCTTATTTAATTTACATTACAATGTTGTTATTTATCGAAGCCAAAAAAAAAACAAAATTTATGCGTTTTGATCGCCACAAAAATAGATGACCTGACTTCACTGTTGTACTGAATAGGTTTATATCTGCACATAACCAATATCAAAATATTAATAAATACGTGAATAAAATAAAATAATCTGATATATTTAGCATCGTTTTTTCATTTTATGGACATAAAATTGCGCCGTGATAGTTTTATTTTGATGTTAAGTTTATTTATGATGGTCTTAAATTCTGATCTATGTAAAAATAAGTGATTTATGGCTCTTTCCGACTTTGTATAGCCAGATGTCCCTAAGTTTACGGCGCTTTGGAAAAATATATATCTGGGGAGCAATCATAACTTTGGGCGTGAACGGCGAAAAGGAAAAAACCGAGGCCCTTGAATTATTGTTCAAAAATTTAAAATTATCGAGGTATTGTAAAACTTTTGATTTATATATTTGGTTTTACCTCCTCCTCCTCTCTCAGTTCTTTCGCAAGGACTGGGTCCTTGGACTTGTTGTTTTGACGTATATCGAACCCGCGTCTATCTGTTTTTTTATTAATGTATGGTTTAAATAATTTGATATTATTTGATGGGACCATTTATTATTTCGTATTGTCTGGAAAGTTTTCAACTTTCACAGTAACCGAAAACAATAAAATAATATATTACGGTTTAGAGTAGTTTACCAACAGAAAAAACTGTTTTGTACATTACTATCAACCATTTTTTTTTATTTGGTTGCTTTGATACATACATTTTTATAAATAATACCTATAAATTAACAAAATTTAGGTTAAAGGATTGTCTTTTACTGCCCACACCATCCTGTCATCATCCAATAAACAGGCCGCAATTAGGACATCCTAGGAATATGTTTTAAAAGTATTTTTAAGCTATTTTCTTCCTCCCATGGTGCTAGAGCCCAAACTGGACCTTGACCTCCTTTAACTTCTGCCTTCATGGCCGTCTATATCCTGCCGCTCTTCTCCACACTCGAGCGTCTAGTAGCTGCACTCGAGAATATTCCTGAATTGCATTTTCTCATTGTTTCCGGTGTCATTCCACTGGCTATTTTCTGTGCATCCGATTATCTAAATGTCTTTTTGGTAACCTCTTGTTCTTATCACATGCCCTGCAAACTATAACCATTGTAGTCTGATGAATTCTGAGAGTAGCAGTTTTTAAAAATTATTTCCATATGTTATTGCGCTTAAGTGGTCCCGTTATCTTTTTCTCAAAGACCTTGAGCATATTTTTTGTTCATTCCACTTACATATTCGCTTTCATAGCGTGCGATGCCTCTTATTACTGATTTGTGAGATTCTCAGCTTGTTATTACGGTGTAGCATATTAGATTTTAGTACGTGGAATATTGCGAAATAGGCCTCATTGGCTATTTTTATTATTCTCTAAATATCTCCATCTTCCGTCCCCCACCGACTCAATATTGTATTCTGTTATGACTCGTGCGTCTTCATAGCCTTTGTTCTGTAAATAATAGGTCTATTTTACTCTGGTTAAGCTCAAGGCCGATGTTATTGGCAGTTTTAGCGCTGAATATTGATGCAAAGGCAACTAGTTGTGACGTCTTGTTGATCAGGAGGTTTTGCTTCCCGATGCCTACCTGCCTTACGATGTATTCTAGAGCTAAATTAAATAGGGTGGGAGCAGCAAAGTTAGTTGACTTCGTATTCGAACCACCGTTACCGTGTCTTCCATTGTTGCTTTTGTCATTTTGATTAGTTTATACGATATCCCTAATATGATCAATATCTGATGCAGTTTATTTCAATCAATCGAGTCATAAGCCTGTTGAAAATCTATAAATATATGATATACATCAATGTCGTGTTCCCGGTCTTTTCGTAGTACTTGTTCTACTGTAAATAGTTGTTCTATCGTGGACTTTCCACACCTGAAACCCATTTGGTATTCACCAATTATATTTTCTGCAAGGTGGTCAAACGGCACCACCGGTCCAAGAAGAAATTATATCGATATGTGATAATGGATATGATATGGATTTACTACTACACCGAATTCAAAATACCACTAATTAAGTAGACAACAGCTTGTGAAAGGGACTGAAAATAACGTGTTCTAAAAGAGGCATTGGAAATTTAGAACAACAACAATCAACTTCTATAGGTAACAATATTTATTTATAAGGTCTAGTTAGAAAAATTATTCATATATATGTTGGCATTACTAAGATTATATGGTGGCATTTGTTCTGATAATTTCGGCATTCTTTACTTCGAAAGAGTATAAACCTTATACAGCAGATTATTGATCTACACATTTTCTACAATTTACTTATTTACTACATTTTCACTATAACAAAGGAAGAACTGTTATTTTATATAGAGAAATATCAAAACCATAGTATTGAATAGTTCAGTTAGGTTTTTTTACCAGTTAACACTTCCCTTTTTCACTAATAGATATTTCTGATCAATATACATGTAAGAACCTAACATTAGAAATACTACAACTATAAAACAAAGTTAATCCGTCCAATAGGTCTTGTCATTCACCATCTTCGAACATTCTCGGATCGCCGGGCTGTCCTTTATTATTGACATTAAAATCACAATTTTAAATCGCTGAAACCAAAACGGACAGTGAGATAGGACAGAGCAGTATTACTATAAAAATCTATAAGTGTTTGACGGGCTACGAATATGTGATTTTGAGAATTCTATGATTAGAGTCTGTCTATACTGAATAACTCAGTAATATTAAAATGGAGAGTTGATATTTTATATAGAGAAATGTTGAAACCAACGAATTAAAATAGTTGAGTTTAGGTTATTAACAGCTGATATTACCAAAAGATTTTGCTGATCAAAATACGTGCAAGAACCTAACATTATAGTGCTACAACTATCAAATAAAGTTTATGAGCTACTTTCTAGTTTTGATAATTCTTTATAATATTAAGTATCTATATTAAAACTTGTTTGAAAATAATTTGATTTATTGTCGAATAAATTATCAACTATCAGTTTTGCTTTACGATATTATTAGTTGTAATAGTCCACTCCACTGTATTTTATTATTACGCAACTATCTATCCGGAGATTGAATACATCTTGGTCGTAGATCAAAAACAGGTATTAATACATCATCCCGCCTCATAAAAATCCTTGTGTATGATCGATAAGGATACATAAAGCAGTAGAGAGTATTGATCCAGATAATGGAAAGCCAGGATAATAAAACGTTCGAACCGTTGCTTAAAACCGCAAAAGAAGTTTTGCTAGGGCTGTCAAGGCAATGTGTGCGGCTATTATTATCTGGTTTATTGATGATGTGGAAAATTTTACTTTCGCCCGGTCCTTTGTTAATCTTTCTGACAGTCTTTTACCGCAAGTAACAAGTTTATTTACTCGGGAAAGAGGTTGGTATACAATGTAGGTCTGTGCAGTCTAAAATGTATGGTAGCCGTAACCTTAATTCGATTTAGAAATAATCTTCCCTTTACAATACAGTTTCGGTTCGTAAACATGTACAAACATCGCCAATTATCTATTTTTAGTTGCAGTATGGTGTGGTATTAATAAGGGAGTAATATCGATTTTATTTTTGTTATATTTTGGGTTATATTTTACAAGAACTACATAGCTAAAGAATTACTGCTCAATTGATGAACATTTTATAACTCTATAGTTATCCTAATATGTGTGTATCTTGCTCTCTACATGGCAGTTTAGTCTAATCATATTGTTCTTATATTAGGGAAAACATGACTACAAGAGTCGTTAACAAAATTATAGCGGTTGCTGTTATTGGAGAATCTTAACCGTTATTCGGTAAACTTCGTTAGTTTTCGCCTGATTTTGCGATGTTGTCATTTACAAGCAATCGAGGGATGAAATTCAACGAATTACAATGGCCATTTTGGATTTGATCGTGGTACTGGTAAGAGCTCTATTTTTCAAGAATAAGAAATTTGTTGTTTTTTTTTAATTTTCTTATTGTACTGTTCATATTTTGTTTGTATAGGTAGGCAGTAATGGATAAATTACCTATTTGTGAAAAATTTCAGAAAAGCTGTTAAAACACTTAATATAAACAGAAATATGAGGCCATTCCATCTCGGAGCGTATCCATTCAATTTTTATTTTTATTTTGGAAATTGGATTCAAGTCTATAACAAATTCATTGTATTTTAGGCTTAATTGACCCCGAGAAACTTAAAGTACAGATAAATATGCCTCGATGTCCTTTATGTTAGTTTATGTCAGCTCGTTGATTCTATATTCATTCCACAGGATTAAAATTGAACAAGAAATATTGAAGTTTGGCTCAATTGAATATTTTTAATATTGGGGGGTTCCTATTTTAGTATAAATATTACCACTTCCAAATTTGAGCCAAATCGATTTGGAATTCATAAGAATACATAAAGGTGTGAGACTTGAGAGTTATTAAAATCAGGTAAAAATATAATTGTAGCTAAAGTATTTGCCAAAATTCCAATGAATGCTATATTTGATGAAACCCAAGCTAATTTAAGTGGTGATAATTTGAGAGGGACTCGTAAAGATTTATATAACATTCAGAAAACAAAGCAATTGAATTCTATAAGCACAAAATATTAAAGTGTTGAAGCATGGGGAAATTAGGTCAAAAATACAGGATGTATGTTGTTATATAAGCCAAAATCTTAGTTTCTGGTACCTACCCTAGTTTAAAGGAAAAATATTTTATGTTAATCATAATAAATGAAGGACAATATGAAATGAGATTAGAAGATACAATTAGAAGTTAATATATCTCAGTGCTCTGAAAGATTATTGAGTAATTTTAGAGATAACTGGATGCTTGTGCTTTTGTATATTGATAAAAAAATTATATTTGTTACCTTACATGTTGTTTTATTTTTCCTTCTTCTTGAGATTGAGTAGATTTTTACAGTGAGATTTTAGGTACAAGAACTACAACATTGGTTTGTCATTATAATGTTTCAAAATTACTTTAAAATAACAGATGTTTATAAAAGGTTCTTCATATTATATTTTTTATATAGTAGCAGATGAAAAATTTACTAAAACTTTTTAACTTGTGTCTCAACAGAACTATTAGATTAATTTGTGACTAATTAATTAATATATATATCATAATTTGTTAATAGTTTATTCTATTTATTTTATATTCTTCAAACGTATCTATAATTTTCAACAACAGACAACGTTGTAAATTCAAATCCTTGTACGGATGCCAGGATTCTCCAGAACTAGACTCTTGTCAAAAACATCAAAAAAACGTAGAATTTCTAGGAATAATGTAATCTATAATAATATAATCTAGAATAATATTTCATTAACTGATTAAACCTATACAATAGTTATATAAAACAACTCATTATAATGTTATTTTGAAACCTGTTTTAAAGGTTTATTATCTATTTTATTTTAACAAAGAAAGATTTGCGGAATACACCAGAGCAGTGAATCTGTTAAAATGATCAGTGTTTATTGCGGTATCGCAAAGATAAAAACTATAATTCTTGGGATTGAGTTGAATATTTAATAAGAAAGAAAAACGTATTTTTTGCAAAAATTAATCTCGGTATAAAAAATCATATAATATTATATTATATAATTGGTTTTATATAGTTTACATAATAAAGAAGGAGTATAATATAGAGCTAGTTTTTAAATGTATTAATTTTTCATTAGACCAATATATTAATAAGAGTTATTACACACAACAGAGGATGATATATTTGATTTGTTATAAATTGGTACTTTACTTGATCTATGAAAAAAAACTAATTAATTTACGATTAAACGATAATCCATATGCATATACATTTTTCGATTTACTGTAATACATTTCTATAAAATTATTAATTGGTTAATTTTTAAGTACTTATAATAAATATGTTCATCTGATATTTAAACATTTACTAAATATCTTTCTCTTAACTATCCTTATAGAGATAATATTTCTGATGCCATTAAATCAGAATTTCACAAAATGCAAATATGTCTTGTTATAGGATCTGCTGTAACCTGAGCACTTCTATAAATTTTAATATTAAACATGAAACAGTCCCGGGCTCTACATAAATTTAGTTATTATTCGGTTTCTTTTAATAACCTTTTTATGGCGGTATTATACTGCTAGAATATGTATAGAAATACTATGTGAAAGTCAATGTTCTCAAGATGCCAAATCATATTCGAATGAATCATATTGAATATGAAAATATTAAAATTATTTTGAATGGGCAGCTTTTTGTTCCATAAATGTATTTCTCCGTAAGCTTAGAGCCTTTTGAGGCATAATTTAGCGTTTTGCTTCATTTATAAATAACAGTTTATATTTATAATAACTATCTATCATGGCAAACCTTATGAAGTATGTTACAGAAGGTAAATAGTATTAGCATCACTAGCAAGGTTTGATGAAGAATTAAAGCTTAAAATCTTAAGAACAGTGAAGAGCTATGCCGACATGTTTTTTAGCATCGTAATTAAATTGAAATTTACTTGCATATTGTTGTCTTAAGGCTCTTCTTAGTAATAAATGGTCTAAATAAATTTAATTATAGATTTTAAAATGTATTTAAACCTTACGAAAATATATCTATTTTTGTTTCTATAACTACACCTATATAATAGACTAAACATGAGTAGCACTTTAAGATCGTATAGATGTTAATAGCGCTATTAATGTAGCATACTAAATTAACTGCATACCCAAAAATATATTTTTCAGACTTACATACCATTTTGAAATATGTTTCGCCTTTTTTGTTACATTGATAAGTTATTCAGATAAATTTGATACAATATACAAAACTATCCTTATCTAAGAATTTGACGTTTATAAAAATATTTATATTGACTTTGGAATCCATCTATTGGCTTCTTCCTACGTGGTGAAGTGCTGCTCAGTCAGGCCATGGATCATACAGTGAATATTCTCATAGCCCAATATCATTTGATCATAGTTTTACTTAGAATATCGACAGTTTGTATTCATTAGTTGACGGTTCCCGGTTTACGGTCATTAGAATGAAACCTACTCACAACAGCTTATTTCACTTAATTTAATATCTCAGTGTTCCTAAATAAAAATTTCGAATCTCATCCTCCGGAAACCAAAGCAAGCAAACTAAGAGAAACAGTATCCATAATTGCTGCTTACTAAAGTCAATCCATATAAAGCAGTGAGATATTACTTAATAACCGACTAAATGCACGAAAATCTACCAAGAATGGCAATTGTAACCAACTTGATTAATAACTAATTGTTTAAACATCTCTGGAATATATGGAAACCGATTTATATCGATATTTTCTGAAAATGTGGATATTTTTGACTAATATTTTTTGTCTGGTATATCAATTTAAAATTGGTACTTAATTACTTTGAGGAATTTTGGTACGTAATTTTAAAGGTCCATCCAAAATATCACTGCTTTTTAAAATACTAAAAAAAATATATCTTTTTAGGCCAATATTTCACTGTTTTTATTTTTTCTTAGAAATATTGATATATTTTTTTAAAATATCGGTATTTCTAATACTTGTTGCAAAAAAATATATCGATATATTTTTTCTCCGATATATGGATATTTTTGAAAATATCGAAAATGATATTTCGATATTTTTTTAAATATGGATATTAACAGCTGGACGAAGCATTTAAATTTTAAGCCTGTAGGTCGGAACATTCCCTTATACTATACAATTATATTTAAATTATAGTTTTAGTCAGTGTTTTGTGTGGCTTGAAGTCTCATATATTGAAAGCGTTAAATTAAAGAAGCCAATTAAAATAACAATAGCCTTTTCAAGTATTAATTACGGTTATCAATTAACCCGACGTCTTACTAACGGCGACCGGTTTGATTAATTCAATTGTAGAAAAAAATGAGGGACTTAATGCCTGTTTCGTCGATATTAACAGGAACAGGCCGTCATTAAGAAGTCTGACTTTGACATAGTTAGGTATTTTGTTTTCGAGGCATTTGTTCCAGTTGCCGGGGCCTTTTTGTTCGGCCCGACTCTCCGTGAAATTAATGAAGGTAGTGCGTGACAAACGGCTAGTTAATCCTGGAGGTTTTAACTCACAGTCGCCTATCAAAATATGTGTTCTTATCATACTTCTGACGGTCGAGTTCCTGCAAAACACCTTGGGCGTTGGAAATTACTGCTTTTGTTGTAAAATAGAAAGGCCATTTTAAACCGCATAAATCATCTTTACGATATCACATTTGACGTTTAAAACGATTCGTACAATTTGCAGGTGCCGTTTTTCGGCAATACACCGAGAATTTACCTTGGTCCAATAAATCATACATGGCGTTCATTTATCGTGATTACATTTCACTTTTGTATTTAGCTTTGCTATACTTTACTTTTTATACTGTCCCGGTTCATATACAATAAATATAAATATTTAAGTCAGTCGAGCTATAAGGACAAACAAACATATAGTTATTGATAATTAAACCGCCTAGTTAAACATTCAAAGCCAAATGTCTGATTAGTTTATAAAATGCAACTGGTTTGTGATTGACATAAGATCACAAAAATTTTTCGGATAATATATTCACGTGATTTTAGAATGACTTGAGGGGAAGTTACAAATCTATATTTTGGTATCTCGCACTATTGTTAGCTACGATTTATAGATGATAACACTAATACAGATTGCCGGCTATTATCAATACAAGAGCTGAAAGCTTATTAAATACTCTTGGAGTATAAGGTAATATAAAATCTAGATGGTGAATGTCTAACTTGAAAAAAATTTAATCCATTTGACTGAATTGACCGACCTATCTATTTACAATATTATTTTAACAGCTACCAACTGATCATTTTGAAGTCGTAATTAATTTTGTTATTAGTTTTGTATTATTTTTGTTATATTTCGTTTATTTTTATTTAGTTGTTAAATGTCTAAGTTTGTTATTTTTTAAATATTTAGTGAGTTCTTTATTTATTTTTTGAAGTCGGTTAAATTATTTTGTTAAAAATAATTTATTTTTCTCTTTTTAGTATTTATATTTTCTCAATAAATTAGGCAGTTATGTTATCAAATATTATAATGGATAGCCCATAAGTTCAGTGTAAAAATAACAGGAAAAATAGGAATAAAAGAATTATAGAAAATAAGGAAGTAGAATAGTAGTCTTGGTGTTTTGACAAATTTTTCACCCAAAGTAGAACAAAAAGAATTGCTGCCCCTGTCAACGTTCTAATTGTTACACTATAGAAACAGTTGCCCGTAGTGTTTCTACGACGTCTCATTTGTATGGTTAGTGTTTAAAAGGCAAACTGAATAGCTTTTACACTGAACTTCCGATTTTTTGTCACATCAGTTCATCAATGACGTTATACACAAATATCTGATTATTTTAGATTAAAAAATAGGTGAAAATTTTGTAGGTGCCTTTGGGATTTGAGAGTTTCCTTCGATTTCTCCCCTCCCTCATGCATTAATAAAAACACACAGTAAAAAAAAATACAACATAGAACCTCCTCCTTTGTTGAAGATTGTTAAAAGAAGGCCATACTGATCCTGTTGAATAATACTTGCTTTGATTGATAGATATGATTGATGGTTCTGTTAACCTCGAAAAATGAAATATTCTGTGATTATAGTTTTTAAATGCTACTAAATAGTGGTTATATATGACTCCTGTCTTCTTTGGTAGCGTCACTGTCACTTATGTGTCGCTTGTTTTGAAATAATTCACTGTATGAAAATGTACTCGTGTATAGCATGAAATTGTCATTTATGTAATTGTTTGTATTCTTTTCGACTGTATACATTAGGCCACATATATATCGATCATACATGACTTTTCAGCATAATAACAACAGACGTGGTGCCTCAAATCAGACCTAATGTTTAATTGGTTGCTTGAAACTTTTTGTTTGATGTGATGTTCGCTGATGGATCGCCTGCCTTATATTATGTACTACAGATAAGTAATACAGGAAAAGAACGTGCATCTATTACTGAAGCATGAATCTCTAAGATGGTACGTGTGAAAGAGAGGAAATATTATAATTAAGACTTATATCCTTCTGTATGACTTCGATACCTGAATACTGTTACTGCCTGACATTTTAAAGCTTGATACCTTTCTAATGCGATGGAATCCGCAATATTTCTTTTCGAAATCGTAACAGGAATGCACCAGTAGAAATTCAGTGAACAACTGAGAAACCGATCCAGAGGAGCAGATTATATTGGTTAGGGCATGTTTAGTGGACATGGTGAAGGCATTCTATACGAAAAATATATTTCGTAGAAAGCGATCTGAAAACAGGATAATAAGATATATTTACCTACCAATAAATTTTAATGATGGTATTAATGGGAATTAAATCGCATCGGGTATATTTGGAAGTAACTTGGTGTCGAAGACTCACTTACAGGCTTCACTTATGTTTGTTACTTAGTCGACGTGTAATCAAATATTTTCAGTGTGCTGAAATTATCTAAATTTGTACCGAGTACGTTGAATTGCGAAAAATGTTAATTTTTTCCTTCTTAGCTCATCGAATGTTGTGTGAAGTGTATGGCCATCATGTTCCATCGATTTGAACATGTAAATATTCCTTTCCACGTTTTAAAGTAGTGATTTTGACACTGAAGACAAAGAGTGTTCTGGAGAAGCAAAAAAAGTGATGACCGGGATTTTAAGGCATTACTTGAAGGTGATCCATGGGAAAGACGAGAAAAATAATCATAGTTTTTGGGAGTAACACAAGAAATCATTTCAAAATTGCTGGAACAATATTTGAGTGTACCAAATATTTGGATATTTTGTGATCTATGAATTGCCACCATTGAAAAATGTTCGATCATGGATGAAATGCAGCTTCAACAGAAAAATTGGAAAGGTTTTTATAGAAACTAAAATCATGGGGACCACCTGGTCATGCATGAACATCAAAAGCAAAACCGAATATCCATGGCTCTTAAATAATGCTCTGTATTTGGTGGTATTAGTTTGATATTGTATACTGTGAATTGCTAAAAACTTAATGAAACTATCAATGAGGATTGCTATCGAATATAATTGAAGCGTTTCAGTCGAGCACTGTGAGAAAATCGGCCGAAATATTAACAAGGACACAAGAAAGTAATTATTCAGCATGACAAAGCTCGACCACATATATTGGAAAGCCAGTGAAAACATTATTGGAAACATTAATATGGTACCTACTTCATCCGATGTATTCTTCAGACCTTGTTCCTTCTGATTACTACTTGTTGCGACATATGAGTCGTGACATATTTCACTTCTTATGAAGATACCAAAAGTGGGTCGATTTATCTATAGACTCAAAAGATATAACATATCGTGCTTTCAAGATGCAATCATTAAATCGCCTAAAACATGGACAGAAGTAGTGGCTATGGATGGACAATAGTTTGAATAAAATACATTGTATCGATTTTTCACAATAAAGCTTCAAATTTAAAAAAAAATTCGGTTAAACTATAATTTATCAGGCCATGTAACACTAAAACCGTTACGAACGATCACCAACAATTGATCAAGATTTGTGTCGGCGAGATCTTGTTAGGAATGGTGTTGACAAGTAGGTGGTCTCTCGCCAGCTACCACAGATGACCACCAAATTATAAATGATGGTGATGGTCAGAATATCGAAAGCCAATTAATACCGAGCATGAATGTCTATTCGTAAGAACTGAACTAAAAGTGTTGTATTTAACACAAGAACTCTGAAAAAGGACTTTTTACTTTGATAAAAGCAATTTTCTAAAAATAATAACGTATCTCTCCACAAAGGCCAAAACCCAACATGAAAATGTGCCAACTAAAGTACAAACTTTTAAAAGACCAACAGGATAACATCTGACTGTGTCTTCTATTGGTACTTCTCAAAAAACATATCAAAAGAAAAGTTCCCCCGAGAAAAGTAGAAGTAAAATGCACCGGAAAAAGTATTATTATACTAAAACAAAAATGAATAATTTATATGAATATTAATTTTAAACAATATTTAATAAAATTGTTTAACCTAACTTTACAATATTAATAAGGCAATGTATTTAAATGAAATTGAATAATTAAATGAAAAAGCCACCGATCTTAATGCTTCATACATTAGTAATAATAATAGCGAATGCATTATGTATTTGCCTTTGTCATGCTAGGGTATATTACACATACATAAATTACACTATATTTTCTCTTAGGGTCGGTTTAGTATAACTGGAACCTTGAAACCCCAGCATCCCTTATTTAAAATGAACAAACGCAATTTAAATATTTATGGACGATGTGCATTCTATACCTCTAGTTTAGGAAAAATTAATTTACTAGTTTCAAATGTCATTAATAATTAAGTCATATTCATGTTAAGTTACTGTAGGGCAATTTTTCAATTTTTTCAAATTTTCGTGAATAAATAAACAAAACGCCGGTTAACTTAATTTAGAGTAGGTTTGTTTCTTTTGTTATTTTTTTGAGCCTTCGCCCCTTTTTACCAACTGGGGCTTATCTGGACTAAACCTACTGCTCAAAGTGGTGACTTTGCTTTATTGATGTGACTTTGCTTTATAGTTATTCACAATTAAAAACACTCACAGAGATATATTTACAACCATGCCCCAGCAGGATTCGAACCAATGACTATCTTAACGCCATTGCACCAAACTAGCCGGGAAAAGTACGTTTATGATAAAGGTTTGATATAAAAGGAAATTTGAAAATTACATTTCTTTACTTGTATAAAGTATTTAGAGCTTACTATAATCACAATTAATAAGCAAATTCTCAAGGATAGTAATAAAATTTATTAGAGAATATATTATGCCCCGGATTGCACTTGTAAATTAAACAGATAATCATAGAAACTAGTAAAAAATATGAAAAATTAACGGATGATCTATTAAATGAAAATTCTTCATTATTCGCTGACGCTTCAGAGGCCTGAGCCATTCTCGGATCACTCTTCATGATCTCGATTCGTGCCTTTTTTACAGTTGTTCATTGCCCCTCAATTTTAGTAGGTCTATTTCTGCACAGTGTGAAAAATTCCCCCATCTTTTATTTAATAGTTGTGAGATGTCCGTATAATTCAATCTATGTCTCTGGATTTGTTCCCCGACAATCTGTAGATCTCAGGAGAACGAGTTGATAATTCGAGCTAGGGGAGAAATATGTAAAATTTCTCCAAAGTTCCAAGTTCAACTGCAAAAGTTGTCACATTATCGCAGTGATCAGAACTGGGAAACGAAAAGGTATCGTTAATACCGATAGACTTACTAATAAGCTTGATAATATTTTTTTCTTCAATTCTGATGCGTTTTTGCTATTTATTGTACTTGACACAATATTTGGTAGTATTCTGGTTGTGGCTAAAAAGTTAACCGGCCGATCCTAGTTATTTAACTGAAAGCACTGTTCCATTATCTTTCCTAAGTTCAATACTATACGACGTTTTCGCAGGTTTTGTAACATGTATTTAAATACCATTATTCACTCATTATGTTCAAATTCACTTTTTTATGTTTCACATGTGTATAAAAGTCATATTTTCATTAATTGGAATCATTCATAATGGATCATTCACCCAAATTGGATATTGTTCTCAACAGATAGATTTATTTATTTATTGATGACCCGCGATCATATATATATATATATATATATATATATATATTAAGTTTGAATATAAAGTTGAATACTTAAACATATTAGATTACATAAAGTGTAGATACAGAAATATAAGTATGTAGAAAAATATAAAAATGTGGTGAGAAAAAACGAAATGTATAGCGTACATGTACTTGATACAACATGTGACAGTAGTCCATTTACACTGTTTCGTTGTTTTTCCTAATTGAATAGTCGCCTCTGTGAGCAGTATATTCGACAGTCAACTAGTCTATGCTTAAGGGCCAGCGACGATCCTTACTCCTTGCATAATGGTTCATGCCTCCCTTGAACAGAAATGTGCAATCTGCATGTGTCAATCCGCAGTGGCCAATTTGAAGTCGCGAAAATATGTAGAGTTTGTATCTATTAATAAGTGTTAAGGCACTGGTAGAACTGTTTCTTTATGAAGCTTATTATGCTCCATCAGGTCCGAATTCGGTCCCAATCCGACTTGGTCTAGTTGTTTGAAAAGAAGAGTACTGAACAGCTAGAGAACGTACGGTAATAAAATGACCAGTAAATGTTTTTCTTGTAACAAAACCTAATCTAATCTGGAAAATTCGAACAAGGCATTCTGTGATGTCTTTTTTATTTAGCATCACACAACTAATTTTACAACTTACCAAATTGGGAACAATAATTACGACAAGTCAACTGGCATCAGATGTTGAGATTTATCCAATTTTAAGTTATACTGAACTATTAGAGACTGGTTCACTTATTAGTTAACATTTGCGTTATAACAATATAACTTGTTGATAGAAAAGATTTATTACATTAGTATTTAAGTAAGTCTAAATATATACTCAAAATATTAATTAGTTCAAGATGACGTGAAATGTACGTACCCATAAAATATAAAACAGCAATAATAAACAAGTAGATTATGTCGATATTTAAGAGACTGATCAAAATTAATTTATGTTATAAGACACGCAACTGTCTCTAATAATTACAAATGAATTAATCGACAAATAATTGACTCCAAAATATTATCTCGTGTTAAGTCGCCTACTGGTATCGTATAATTTGAAATAATCTTTCAATTTGGATTAATATGTCATTTCAGCAGTTATCTAAATTATTATTAAATGTTTGTGTAATTTTAAATTCCTTATGAAAAAATCCTCACATAAAAGTTAAAATTAAAAAATGACCTACTGGGATAAAAAAATGTGATCGAACTTATACGAACTTTAGTTCGTTTTGTGCAAACTCGTTTTGCAACGCGTACATGTTTCATTGATTTTAAATCTCAGTAGAATTAACTGAAACAAAGACTTTATAACTGTGTAGCCTTTTTTGTTCGTATCCGTGTTGATGGTATATGTGGGGGTATGTTTTTTTCTACAAAGTACATCAAACACACAAAGAACATTAATAGTTCATTTTAAATAATTTTTTTTCTACTCTAGTACAGGTTTGTATTGTACGATAAAAATTTTATTACTAATTTAAACTCTAGGAATATAATTATTATAAAGATTCACATTCACTCATTATAAAGATTAACATATAAACAAATTAACTTATAAATATATTAATAATCAAACCAAATACTATTAAAAAGCTGCAATATTTGTCAGAAATTATTTAAAATAATTCAATTACGACAATTAGTCTCATGAATTTTATCCGATGACAGATAATTCCTTTCGGATTTTCATTATTAATATATTATTAGCCATCCTCCTACTGTTACGTTAATCGGGGATTCAAATGCTGGTGGGGCATGGTCGTAAATTTGTGTTCGTTATTGTTTACATTATAACTGTAATCCTTAAGGCAAAAGTGCAAAATTCTGCAAGGAAAATGATCCCTGTCACTCCATTACCCAGGCTGGGCAAGACCGGACGTCTTCTGGGATGATCTCTCAGTTGGTCACTGGCCAGTCGGTAAGCTTAATGGCGATGACCAATCCAGATAAACTCTTGTTGGTATAGAGTAGGCTTTTAAATACAGCGAATATATATAGATAGTCTAACCAAACAGCAGTGAACTCACGTCATAAAAATGTCTTTGTCCAAAGTTGTAAATTCATTTTACAGTCAGACAATATATTCTTTCACACTTTGTACTAATTAAAAAGAGGTAGAATGCTGTTTGGCAAGTTGGAACATGCAAATGATTGAGCCTGCGAAAGTCAACCGTTTGTCAAACGTCTGCAAAATTCTTTAAAATACGATAATTACGGGTTATAAACCAGCAAACGTTGTTCTAACGCTTGGCTTAATAAAATTTCAAACCTCGGCGGTTTTTATTGATAGCCGCATTAGAGATTAAATATACGAAATATATAAAAGCGGTAAGTAGTTTTTTCAATCCAAGTTTAATTTATTATAATTATTTCAGGGAATAAAGGAATTATTCCGATAAGTATCTATAAACAGCTGAAAGATATTTGA
This sequence comes from Rhynchophorus ferrugineus, assembly GCF_030347505.1. Lineage (NCBI taxonomy): Eukaryota > Metazoa > Arthropoda > Insecta > Coleoptera > Curculionidae > Rhynchophorus > Rhynchophorus ferrugineus. The sequence continues at coordinate 23,418,663 of NW_027472581.1, read as the reverse complement.
GAGAGTTAGAACATTCCTTCAAGCACTGTTGGGTAATACAGGATTTAAGTGATGTAAAGATCACTCATGAAGGGGTTTAATAGAACTTCCAGAAATTGCTTTTAAAATAACAAAATTTTTAAAAACATATAATAAAATCAAGGAAGAATTATCATATCAATTTATATATTTAAATGAGACATAAATATTTCAGAATGGTACATTGGGTCGCTCATGGCAAGATCATAATAAATATAGTGTAGAAAAAGGTAAACGTTGTAATAACTATGGATTAGGTTTTGTTAGTCATAACATTTATTAATAATTTATTGTACACATAGAGTTCTTCATGCTGGAAACAGGAATGGTTTTATTCCTGGTGCAGTCCAAGATCAAGGTTAAATGTCATGCAGAAATGAACCATAACTTGTTTTCGCAGTAGTTTGAAAATTAGCTTTTAAAGAACTTGGAGGAACCATCAGTGTATCAAAAAGGCTACAATTAATGAAAGTCTGAAAATACATAAAATAAGTTTCGAGAAAACCATGTTAAATAATATAACTATTTCAAATTGTTACTCAGTAAATATATATGAAATATTTAATTGCATTTTACGTAATTTCGTTTTTTAGAAATAATCCTGAGTAAAGACACATGGTAGATCAGATTACTGAACGTTATGGCCACATAGTATTACACATTCCTCTCTATCACTGCATATTTAATCCAGTTGAGTTGATATGGGGCATTGCAAAGAATTATTGTAATGGACATTCAGGTCAAGAACGATATTCACACCAGAACTGTCTATAATACTAACGATTTTACAGATATGGCAAATGCATTATGAATACAGTGATTAAATGTAGTTTTATCAAGAAAGATGTATACAGGTAAAAGGACAAACTAAAGGGAAATATAGTAATAATATAATAAATTTAGTTATTTTATTTAGACGATAATTTTGTTACATTGCAACATTGCGACATCAATTCAGATGACGTGGGCTCATTGCTGTTTTGAACAGACTATTTAATTTCTTAAAATTATTGTTAATCGCTAGCTATTACTTATATCCGTCTTTTGAGCCAGAATTGAATACCATGTTAGAAGAACTCTTTTTTGAAAGCAACTTAAAAAGAAAGGCATTTCAATTATATGTTTAAGTATATATATATATATATATATATATATATATATATGTGTGTGTGTGTGTGTGTGTGTGCTAAGCATAATATTATGCTAAGGAGTATATTAAAATACTTAAACAAATCTTCAGATTTTGTCGTTTTATTTTATGCACTTGCTTACTATCGATTAGCCAAGTAGTTTAAATAATTCTTCAATTGTTTAACATGAAGCCTAATGCTAATTTTACTCTTAGGAAGTGAACTATGTTTGCAGTTCTTTTCAAAGGTTCCTGGTATTTGCTATTAAACTAAATAAAATATAGTGAAATTATGACGCCATATTTTGGAATCACTACGAAGTCCACTAGCTTACATCGAAGCTACAATTCTGAATTTTCATAAATTGAACTTGAACTCAATTAACATATAATTCCTTTTTAAATAAAATACTTACGTGCGTGAAGTAATAATAGTAAACTTTCATTCCTCTCTCGGCCGCTAGTTCTGCGAAATCGTTCATTGGGCAAATGAAGAAATAATCTCCTACCACGTTTCCAACCATTTTCTGATTTAAATATCCATCGTTCACGTGTTCCCAGTTCGTATACTGAAACAAAATAGATAATCAAGTGATATTAATAGAATAATGGAAGAAATTATGTTATAATATTACTGTCATACTTTTCTGCGAGTCAATTTTGAGTAATTTGATTTTTGTTATAAAGTGTGTATATTTTCGGATCTGCAAATAAATTTTAAAGGATTTAAAATAGATGATGTTACTGTATACTAAATCGTATAGGGTATATTTGTAACCAGACAGTAATTTGTGGAAAAGGCGACTGAAGATCATGGGTATTATATATTGCCAACCATGCTCCATCGATTTCAACATGTGAATAGTCATTTCGACGTGTTAAAAGTAGTTATTTTGACATCGGAGGCAAAGGGTGTTCTGGACAGTCACAAAATTATTCGATGAAATCATTAATGGGGATTGTTACCGGCCGGTATATGAGCAAAGACACAACAATGTTATTCCTCAGCGAGACAACGCCACCGCCATATTGCAAAGCTGGTAAAACCATACTTATAAATATTAAAATGAATGCTAGTCCACCCGCCATATTCTCTGGTTCTGGTTCTTTCTGATTACTACTTATTCCGGCATATGGGTCGTGACCTTGTTGAGTAGCGCATCAGTTCTTATAAAGATACTGAAAAATGGCTCGGTTCGAGTACAGCTTAAAAAAGATAGATCATTCTTTCGTGATGGAATATGAAAATTGCCTGAAGGGTGGGAGAAGTAGCCGCTGCCGATGGACAATACTTTTACTTCTAGTACAATTCTACATCGCATCAGCTTTTTTTGTGGGGAAATTTACTCTAAACAATTTTATCTCCCACAACAATTTTCTGATCGATTAAAACGCGTTGAATTACATTTTCCTGTAGTATTATCATTGTTCGGTGATGCGTTCCATTTTGTCCTAAATTAATAAATTCTAACAACATATCGCACATATACCGAAAATGGAATGGAAACTAAATGTGTTGAATGGCAGTGAGTCCTCGAAAAGTTTACTGTTACGAATATTTAAAATAAAATAAAATAAAAATATACAGCACGACGTACGGGCAATATTAATGAAAATTTTTGGCAATTTTGTCTGCCGCTCGAAAAATATGAAATTACGCAAAAAAGAGAATTGTTAAATCTCGAATTACGAGTGGTAAGAATAAAGAGCAATTGAATACGCCACAATGTTGAATATTTATATTCTATCAAAGTTTTCGGATAAGGACTTTCTAGATATATTATAAAAATGCCCGATTTCTTTAGGAAGATTTTCTTATTTATTTCGTCTTTCTTCTTATTTATTTCGTTCTTATTTATTCATTGTTGTGTTCAACTTGTAATGTTGGTTATAGATAATACTTATGCCTCAATATATATAGTTTATGATAGACCAACATTATTTTAAGTGTTGGTCCTTAGAAAATTATTACCCTACACAAATAGATAACAATTAATATATTAACAATTAAATTGAAAAGTCTTCGGCCTGACACATAGATAGCGCAATAAAAATTAAATCAATATATTTTTTAGTTAGCCTCAACCCTCTAAAGATGCGTGTATAAATTTGAAAGCTGTCGGATCATTAGTTTGTGAACTATTTAGCTTTTTGAGTGAAGCAACTTTTGTTAATGTGAAAATATGGAAAATAAGGAATATGGGTTTTTGAAGGGAAAAAATACAGTTGAATCAAAAACTTGGCTTAATGCCTAGTTTCTGGATATTGGCCCAAGAAAATCAACCAGCAAGGATAGGAATGCTAAGTTTAGACGTGGTGAAATGAGCACCGAAGACGGTGAATGCAGTGACGCCCAAAAGAGGTTGTTACCGACAAAAACATTTAAAAAATCCAGAAAATGATTTTGAATGACCGTAAATTGAAATTGAATGAAATAGCAGACACTCTAAAGATAGCAACTGAACGTGTATATCATATCATTTACGTATATTTGGGTATGAGAAAACTCTGAGCAAAATGAGTGCCGCGCGAGATCACTTTTGGCCAAAAACAACGACGAGTTGATGATTCGGAGTAGTGTTTGAAGATGATCAAGCGTAATAAACCCAAGTTTTTGCGTCGGTATGTGACAACGGATGAAACATGGCTCCATTATTTCACTCCTAAGTCCAATCGACAGCCATCCGAGATGAAACCGCTCCAAAGCGTGGGAAAACGCAACAGTCGTCTGGCAAGGTTATGGTGTCTGTATTTGGGATGCGCATGGAATAATTTTCATTAACTACCTTGGAAAAGGAAGAACTATCAACAGCGACTATTAAGTATTGTTATAGGACTGAAGGACGAAATCGCTGAAGTGTTGAAAGTGTTGCGTCACCAAGACAATTCACTATGTCAAAAGTCAGTGAAAACGATGGCAGAAAGCCATGAATTGGGCTTCAATTTGCTTCCTCATGTCAGTATTCTCTATATCTGACCACAGCCACTATTTTCTGTTCACAGATCTCAAAATAATTTTTGCTGGGAAGAAATTCTCGTCGAATGAATAGGTGATCCCCGAAACTGATGCCTATTTTGAAGCAAAGGACAAATCGTACTACAAAAATTGTATCGAAAAATTGGAAATTCTCGTCGAATGAATAGGTGATCTCCGAAACTGATGCCTATTTTGAAGCAAAGGACAAATCGTACTACAAAAATTGTATCGAAAAGTTGGAGGGTCGCTATCACCCTGAAGGGAATTATGTTCAATAAAAAAACTAATTTTGCCAAAAAAAGGTCTTAGATTAGATTAGATTAGTAACAAAACGTAAAGAAAGACTCCACTTCCATATTAACATCGAAATTCTGCAATTCTACGATAATAATGGATTTTGTACTTTGTTGTGTAGCTAGTTACTAACTTTTAGTATATTCACTACGGACTAACCCGCCTATAGAGATGAATGCAAGTGAATGGATAACGACTAGTAATATATACTTCATAATTTTCATGAATTGTTATTATAAAAACGATGAAGATGGGATATAATGTCCTCCCTTGTTAAAACCAGCCTTTGTTTGTTATATTTTACCAACTGGATAATGACCAACATGGATACCTTCTCAGAAGACATCCACTCTTACCCAGCCTGGCCACTGGTCTGATCGGGATGGTTATTCCTTTTTACCTATAAAGACATTTACACTCACAAACATAAAGCACGTCTATGCCTCAGAAGAATCCGAACCAATGAGTATCGCAACGGTAGGAGGGCTGTCCTATCGCCTTGATCACTGCGCCAACCAAGATTATCATATTTAATGCCGCAACTAATATAACAACATAATATAATAACAACAAATATATATATATATATATATATATATATATATATATATATATATATATATATCTGGCATTTTTCAATATTTCTGGTCCCACGATAAGATATATGAAGGGCAACTGATATATTTTGTTATTTTTTTAGCTTCAATAATCTGTAAAAGTAACAAATTCATGTTAATATAACGAGTTAAGCTTAAAATGGTTTATATTAGTCTTGTAATATGTTATAATAATAATAAGTTATAATTTATCTTCTTGTATAAATTTTATAGTCTTGTTCAAATTTTAATAGTTTGGTTTGGTTGTTGAGCATGTCAGATAAGAGATGGTTATGAATTACCTCAAACAGTAGCTTCATGCCAGTTTGAACTATACGAAAAAAAAAACAAATAAGGTCGAGAGTGAAAATAGATTTGCATCAGTCTTTTAAAAGAAGCAGTTATATCAAATTATCTTTATAGATTTCACTGTTAATTACACTGCTAATTAGAGCTTAAGCTCCATTTGCTCATATTCGAACATTTCTTAGCAAATCGCCCTTTATCAACCCTATATTTTTTTCTTTTTCCATATTGACCAGCTAATTAGCTAAATTATCTTTTGCTGATGCCGATTCGGGTTTAGGATAGAAACGTTTTGCGGGCGACAGAGACATTGGGATATGACTGAGATTGTCGAAGTTAGTTTAACTATCGGGGTTTGTGGATGGGTAGGGATTTTATCAAGGTGTTGCCTGTTGTATGTCGTGTTTTAAGGCGCCTAGAGAGCACCTGACACAGAGCATGTTCATGAAACTCTTCACGAATAACTTCATAAACCATTGCATTGAGTAAAGCGCGGACTTTTTTGGGCTTGAACACTTGGAGTAATGCAAGTTGTCTCTCAGATATGTACCTTTACCACACTAGAGGAAGACTGAATGGACCAGCATCTTATACACAATCGTTTTCTGGGCGATTGGGAGTTTGCTTTTTCTACATAGTAGTGGAAATAGTAGGCTGTGCGCGCCATTGCCTTTGCAAATAGCGTGCTATATTTGAGCTGACCATTGAAACCTACGGTCGAACTGAAGACCGAGGTATGATAGCTTCTGGAGCCAAGAGATAGGGCCTTTTTCGATTTGGAGGCGATATGCACGGAACTCCTTCCTACAGTGGAACAGAAAGCCTGAGTTTTGCTCAGATTAATCTGCAGCCCGCCAGAATTTCTAACTTGAAATTGCCTGGTTGAATTGGACTTGTCGCGGATAGCTTCGGAACTGTAAACGGTAGTGAAGAAAGCGGCGTTATCCGCATAAAGTGCTATGTGTAAATGTTTGTGAAGTGGACACTTGAAGTTTGTGAAGTGAGCCATATAAAAGTTGAGCAGGACTGGAGTTACTGGAGCACCTTGCGGTACTCCTGCAGAGATTTGTTTTCGAGAGGTGACTGTACCGCCAATCCTTACTTGAAATGACCTATCTTCTAAGTGTGAATGAATCAAGGAAATTTGGTCATTCAGTAGACCTAGTTGGTTCACTTTAAAGATTAGACCGTTGTACCACACTTGATCGAAAGCTTTGGATGCATCTAGAAAGTTGGCTCCAACTTTGCAACCTTTCATAAGTGTCCGGTGGATGGTTGCTGCGAGGCAAATCTTCCCTCCAAGTCCCCAATTTTCGAAACCTAGAAAATACATGTGGTTGTAAAGAAAGATAAAAGGTACTTTCTGAAAATAATTCTTTCGAATGGCTTTAAACCCTCACTGTTGTTTTCTCCTGCTATTCAACAAGTACAAGACTTTTTTTTTAATTACAAAATAGTATTTTAAAGTCTATTAGTATTTATGTTTTAGATTCTTTCAAATTTGATAACTGGTATACGAAGCAACAGGTATACCACCAAATAAGAAAATTTTGAGATTTTATACGACCAAAAAAATTTGTAATGATAGTCCCGATTAATATAAAATACAAAAAAATAAACAAATCTCACTTTCTCACCAACTTCTTCTTCAACCATAGACCCTTTGATCTAGTTTATTAAATTTAGATGATAAATTAAGTCACTCGCTCATCTTGAAAATATGCTGTCCACAGGGTCTTAACTTCCCCTCGCCCTGTATAAATTAACCGGAGAGGTAGAAAAAATATATCCTATACCATACATTCTTATAATGGCATTCCTGTATAACGAAATAAGAAAAATATTGTCGTTCTGGGATTTCGGGATATTGTGGGAGCCTGGTCTGGATAGGCCACGGCTAACCCTAGTCATATATTCTGCATAGCGCGGCAAGAAGGGAGAAATGTCCGGGCACCACGTTATCTATTTTTAAATTTATTAAGTCAGAATGTAGGGCATCCTTAGAAATTAAATCATTAACGAAAAATATCGATATATAATGCACCGTATCAGAAGGTAAAGTAGGTTAGTAAATTAATCTAGTATTTATACATTGATATTTCCGTATACTTCATATATCATAACCACATAGTACATTTATTTTATTTTGATTAGTGAACTGTAATTTAAGTCCTTTATTGATATATGTATTAGATGTACTATAATATTAATATCAATTATATTTTATGCAAGTTTTGATGACGTGCACTGTCTATTTTATTGGAAGGACTATACGTTTTATCAAAGGCATATGCTCGAAGAAAGGATTGAAAACAGCATCTATTCTCGGTTGGGTACATAAATGAGTCTTTAATAACCTCAAGTGATTTATATATTTTCAAATTTCGCAAAAAAAACTAGAAACACTTGATTTTCAATGGATATATAATGGTCATATAAATATCTTGTTAATGATTTAATATTTATTAATATTTCTATTATGCGTATACTGTAGTCCTATGTCATAAATTGTTGTGGTTTTTAACACGCGACTCCGGTTCACCAAGGACCTGCTTTTAATGAGATAATTTGCATTAGCAAGTAATAAACTATGATTTTAACTCTTATAATTCAAAACAGTAGTGACGCACGCCATCAATATGTGCCTGTCGAAAGTTGTAAAGTCGTTTTACAATCAGACAATATCTTCCTTATCATTTTGTATTATCTAAAAAGAGATAGAATTCTTTTTGGCAAGTTTATAAACCTGCAAACGTTCAATCTAATTGAGTTAATATGGGATATTGCAAAGAATTATTACAATAGACATTCAGGTCGAGTAAGACCTTCGGTTTGGAGCGTACCTAGAGCGTACTAGTGTGACATAGTTGAAAACAACTCTAACCTATAAATTATTGTGGCTGTATAATTAATTGTAGTTTTAAGTTCGTAGAAATTATAATAGACAACATTTTTGTTTAACTATTTTATTTGGATTAGAATTTTGTTATATGCCAAGATATTTTGAATAGACCATATATTATATTTATGTGCTGTTTGTTAGTTTACAACATTTCTCTATACACTATTTTAAGCTCTTTCTATATACATATGTCACACGTTATATCTAATTATATCGATGGCATATAACTACTTTCAAACATTATACGAAAGAAATATTGCCCATTGACGTATACACCACAAATATATAGAGGGTATTTAAATATAAAGACGTATAACAGAAATTTCCCTGATATTGGATTTATTAGGTTATTATAAAATTCATGGTATTAAAGTATGTTTTAATTACAATTTACCTGGAAAACAATAGCATCCCTTTCTAACTGGCTGAAATTCTTGAAAATTGTGTCGATAATATCGTGATATTTGTCTCGTTGAAGAAAACTGGGTCCATCTTTTTCAAAGAAATCGATGAAGTCGTAGAGCAGAAAATATGTTCCTGAAACAAAAAATACGTTATATATACATTTATAAAAATATCACATAAAATAAACGTGTAAAGTCTATCAGTAGAAGATACATTAAAAAGTAATATAATATATTACTTAGTGTCAATATTGCTAAATCTGTAATTCTCTATAATGTTTTTTTATTTGATTAGATTGCTTTAAACAGTCTCCTTTTCTTTCCTAGAACAGGTAAATTTTAGATGGTTCTTTTTCAGCTCAAAAAATTTTTATTTTATGTTATTTCAAAGCCATGTTTAGGGATTTTTTTAAAGGTAATTAGATTTGCACATTACCCTAAATAGAGACCAAATAAAATAATAGGATGAGTATTTCTTAAATCAAGCAAATAATTAATTTGAAACAATTTTTCTATAAAACTATAAATATCATCTTCTCAAAAAAAAAAACAAATAGAATGAAGGATTTTATCAACAGATATATAGAAATGCATTCTATTATGTTATTTAAGTTTAATTCACAAAAAACAGGTATAAACGCAGGCTTGGTTAGTGCAGTGGTAAAGGCGACAGGACGGTCCACCTATTGTTGCGATAGTCGCGGGTTCGAATGCTGCTGGAGCATGGTCGTAAATTTATGTTTGTCATTGTTTAATATTTGTAATTGTCCTGGTAAAGAATGTAAAATCAGTAACCAGACTGGGTGAGAACGGATGTCTTCTGTGATGATTTCCAAAGTTGGTCACTCGTCAGGCGGTAGGCTTAATGCCGAGGACCATGGTACGGAGTCCACGTTAAACAGTAGGTCCGGTCTATAAAAACGAGACTTAAAATTAATTCACATATTTTATAAAAGTACCCTGTTTGGTAGGAAGATAATGTTTTGTCATAACTATATATTGAAATCATCCAATAAGTAGGATTTATACATTCATTAAAATGTATATTATAATCTACCGTCAAAAAATTCCTAATAATATATTTCCATTAAATATTCAATATAATCCGAGATACTTTTAATACAAACCCCAAGGTAGAAAAAAAAATACGCGAAATTTCAGATCTGACAAATGCTACTGACGCCCAAAGAAAAACATCCTTACGATCCATCAATCGATAAAAAGAAGGTCTCCAAAATACACACACATGTCAGAAATGAGTACAGGCCAAGAAATATTTGCCGAAGAAGAAAACAAAATTATTATTTTTTCCTTTCTTTTCTGCGCTCATTCCTGTTGACAGACATGCGAGTTTGTCTGAATAAACAATCGGATAACCGTTAAAGAATAAAATTATGTGGTATGTACTGGATATAGTTTGCTAGAATTTATATATTTAGAACAACATGCTGGACATTATGCAAGGTTTTTGGTAATAATGTAATGTAGATTAATTTTTAAGTTATGTGCAGTGTAAATTGGTTTCTTTGTTATTAACGTATTCATATGTTTTATATATTTTTAGATCATTTTGTTTATGTTTGTTTTTTACTACCTTTTTTATAAAAAAATTCGAGAACTACACCTTCACAGTTTTGTTTTTAAATGCTGCGTCACTAAAATAGATATATCTACGAAAATAAGTTAAAATTTACAAAGGGCATATGAAAAAATTATATAGTTTAAATTGATTCTTTTTGTTAAATTTTAAAGTCTCCTTTTTGTCATTATGTTTTATCTCTATTAGACTTACTGCTTAACTTGGGCTCCGAACCAGGGTCCTCGGTATTAAGCCTACCGACTGGCGAGTGACCAACTTAGAAATCATCCCAGAAGACATCCCGTCTTACCCAGCGTGGTTACTGTTGTGACTGTGGTGATCTTCTTGTCTTGCAAAATATATAAGATTATCTAGAGGGCAGCGAATGAAGCCTTTAAATAGCTCGTTGAAGTGTGTTTACCACTATCAATGTCTCTAAATAAGCCCTCTTTATGCTTCTCTTGATGGGGTAAAGCAAAAAATTCGGTGGTGCCAAGTTGTCATTGTAATACGAATGAGACAGCGTTGATATGAACTACTTCGTGCGAAACTCGTTTACCATAAGGGATGTATGAAATATATTGTAAAAGACTGTGTTATGACAAGTTGTCTTTGTTCATTATCATCATTACAAGAGTCAGTAGAGACAGTCAGTCACTAGAGAATATGTCAAAGTAGAATTAATACTCTAATGAAATTGAAAATTGAATTTGGTGCAGTTATTAATTTAACTGTAAAAACTTTTAACATTCTATAGAAATTAAATATTAAGCATGTAAATATGAATGAAATGTAACATGTCGAATAAGTAGTTGTTTCTTCGAAATCATTACTAATATTGTTACGTTCGAAATTGGGTTAGTTCGTTTAAAGAGTTGTTATATTTTGAAGGCGTCGTTCACATGAAAGACGTTGAAAATCTGTACCAACACTAAAAATCGTTGAAAAATGCTGAAACTTATTTTGAAAGATCGTCGATTGAAAGGGAATGTGACATATATTTCATGGATTTTCTCTAAAGTAATAAAACAATAAACTCATATTACTATAACTTACTCGATTCGATAGAGAAATCCTTGAAAAAATGCCCAATGCACAAGAAAAAAAAATCTCATCAAGGTAATACTCGATAATAGATAATAGTTACATTAGAAAGGATATTTTTCAAGCATTCCAGAAAACTATTACAATAATGGAACTATGTTTCGATCTATTATTTTAAAAATAACAAAAGTAGTGTCACTCTTGGCATAATAACTCACAAACTTACGAGTAACCAAGAATAAATAATTTTCAATGAAAAATATCAAGACGAAGACACAACACAGTTCAATTAATAGTAAAGAACGATATAATATATCTCTGTAATATACTCTGTATTGTTATCCCTAATTGTATTAAATCAATTGAGCAGTTCCATCTACTCCAGCCAGATAATCAAACCATGTGTAGGGTGACGAAGGCGAGAGGTCGTTACACCTCATTTATTTTTCGTCACCGGCTTTCTATGTACCTTCTGACTTCAGGCTGGATTACCCACGAGATACATTAGACATAGAGACTTGTCGACATTTGGAAACAAAGCGATTTCGTCTTATATACAAGGTAAACAAGTGAGCCATTTATAATACGGGTTGTTGGATCGTTTTACCTATTTTAATCACAACAATCATTAATAAATTATGGAATACGCATACATATATAAAACTTTCCTAAAGGGTTAATTGTTTTCTTAATATCATATTTATAAATCTGGTTGAATAATGATAATATTTAGTTTTTGTTTAATTTTCTACCTTTTGGCAAACTTTTAAAATTCATTTTATCCAAATTTAATTTTTTCTAATTGCACTGCTTTATGTTTGGATTTTATTTCATGGTTTCTGTCGCTGAATTAACTCATAATAAATGGAAGCTGAATGGTACAACCAAAACTGTTTTTATGCCTATTACTGTAATAATTATTTTTAATTTAGATAAATTTAGGATACATTATTACATCTCCGGATTTGGAGTATGCGCAGTCTCCTGCATAGAACAAATAGAAAAGAATAAACTATATCATACTATATTGTTTTCCTTTTCTAACGGCGGTCCATTCTTTTCGAGTCGATCGGTATGGTCGATCAGATCAAAACAACAAAAAAATCTAGAATATTTAGATTTTGTGTTACATTAATAATTCTATAGTAATAATAATTAAATTGTTGTGTTATTCTTGGTGGTTTAACATACATTTGTTTTAAAATATGGAAGAACGAGGGTAAGTGCAGAATGTAAGGTTAAATTTTTAAATGATATAAAATCCAAACGGCATCAATTTTATTTATAGTGGGAATTTTATTTGGCAAATTTATAACACATCATTTTCCACTACCTGGAATAAGTATCAACATATGCCAAAATTTAATGATAACAAGAATAGAGAAGAAAATGATTCTTGTTGTGTTGGTCGTAGTAAAATCAATAAGAAATAACTGGTGGACATAACCAAGAATAGTAGCAAAAACTGCAGTAACTGGTAATGATTAGACATTGATTTTAAACATAATATATTTTAGTAATGATTTAAATTTGTTTTATAATTAAGACGTAGCTAGAATTCGTAGAGAGTAAAAGTCGAATAAAGTGAAATTCAGAGAATCAGAGAATAAATTAGACAGCATTTTGCTAAAATATAGAACAGTGTACCGTAATACTTTGAAATAATTAAATTTTCTAATAAAAGTAGACCTGGCTCAAATAACAAAATGTAAAACTATCAACGACACCCTAGTGCTCTAATGACAATTAAAATACAATGCATAATTATATAAGAGTATAGGTAAATAAATTATTGTTTTGTGAATATAATGATGCATTGACTGAGATGTTTTTCATCATATTAATGGAGTTTGTGGATTAAAAATACTAACGATAATATTTGGAGATTTTTAGAAAAATTTTACTGCTTTCATATATAGTGGAGGCTTTTTCTTTTGGTTTTAGCTATATTGACAGTGTTTGATCTAAACGATTTTGGTCTTTTTTATGGTAACGTTTATTTATATGGTTCTTGGAGTTCTTGTTAATTGTTCAAATATGTAAATTTATTTAAATATGTGGTTTTTATAAAAATAAAAAGGCATATAAAAAAAAAATTTATTTCATTTTATTCAATAATTTTTGAAATAAAATGTGTTATTTCGAAAAATGTTCCATATTTATCTCTCTCCTTATCTATAGTTTCAACATTAAAACACTAAAAAATGATGATGTAATATGACGTTTTTATAAAAATAGAATAGTTGGATATATATTAATTATATTTATATTATTTCGTTTTATTCAAGATTTTTTAAATAAAATATATTATTTCCAAAATTTTACCATTTTTATTTACCTCCTGAATCTATATACCTGCTTAATATATTCGACATTAAATCTAATAATCATGATAGAAAATAAATAAATAAAGCTGTATATACGCATGCGCCAAACTCGAATTGTTCTCTGTCTTAAAATTAAATAGAGCCAAAATGGGCATGCGCCAAAATCGGAGATGTTGTGGAATAATGTATCCTGATAAGTTTTGTATCATGACAATGTTGGTTTTACGATGTTGTCTCATATTCAGTGTTAGGTTTTTATATTTAATCTTTAAAATGACAGTCATATTCAGCAGTGACAAAAAGTTGTTTACACAAAAGATATTGGATTTTAAGTTTGCTTACATTATTTGTTTATAAATCTGCTATTATTGTAAAACACCCGGCCCTGGTAACGTCATCTGTTAAAAAAAGTGGTATGTGTTGAAGTCGTTAAGTTATTCGGTATTTTAATATATTGGAAAATAGTATAAAATGTAAGGAAAACTGGATGTTTGTAGCATGTTCGGGGATTTCCATTTGACACTGTGTACATTTAAATATTAATACGGTTCTCCAACGAAAACAGTAAACCGTCTAGCGAAAAAACTGTTTATCATCTAGTTTTAATGGTACCCAATTCTTCTTAGTATAGCTCGTATGGATACAATATTTAATTTCCCATACTATTGACATGAATTTGTTTATACATTAGTATTTTATTGACAGTTGTCAGGGAAAAAATTCCTCCAAGTATCCAATACATAATTTTAAACTTAATATTCAGTTATTCTTACTTATTTCATTCTGGATATGTTGATTTTCAAGTTTTGTGTTACTTTCTCGTAAACTTTACGTACAACCACCATAACAGTCTCGACAGCAAAATCAGCTATTCTGGTATGTTGCAAGTAATAATCATTACCGGTATACATCAGGCAAAGAAACTTGACCTTGAGCTTAACCCTGAAGTAATGCTCTATCCGAAATATTATAACAAGTCAATAGAAAATTCCCCGTCCTACCATAATTAAACACATTTTTTTTGGCAAATTTTTTTTTTAATCAACATAATTCCTGATAGATGAGGCAGCAATTCGAAGCCCAATTCATGGATTTTTGTCATCATTTTCTCTGACTTGTAATACGGTGAATTGTCTTGGTGAAGCAGCACTTTCTTTTTCTTCAAATGCAACCGTTTTTCGACGATTTCGTCCTCCAATAACGCTACGTAATAATCATTGTGGATGGTCCTTCCTATTTCAACGTATTCAATGAAAATTTTTGCATGCGCATATCGTAACACAGACGCCATAACCTTGCCAGCTGACTGTTGCGTTTTCCCACGCTTTGGAGCGGGTTCATCGTCTGCAGTCGAATCGGATGACTGTCGATTGGAATTCGGATTGAAATGACGGAACCATGTTTCATCCATTGCCACATATCCAAGCAAAAACTCATGTTTATTACGCTTGATTATCTTCAAACAGTGCCCCGAATCATCAACTCGTCGTTGTTTTTTGTCAAAAGTGAGCTCGCGCGGCACCTACTTTGCACAGAGCTTTCTCATACCCAATTATTCGTGAATGATAGGATGTACACGTTCAGCTGATATCTCTATCAAAATCATTTTGTGGATTTTTTAAAATGTTTTCATCGGTAACAACCTCTTTTCTTCCACTACATTCACCATCTTCGGTGCCCATTACACCACGTCTAAACTTAGCATATCAATCCTTGATGGTTGATTTTCCTGAAGCAGCGTCCGGAAACTGGGCATCAGGCCAAGTTATACTATAAATTAAAAAGGATATTTACTCGGAAACGGCTGTAATACAATTGTGCCCCACCCTGATAATAATTATAATATTAAATTTATGAGGTAATAAGAACTAGACGGAATAGAGTGTCAAATAAATGGAGCAGGGTCTATCAATAGGAAAAAAAGTATGACATCGGTCTACGGGGACACTAAAAGGGTTTTATTTATTGATTATCTTGAAAAGGGTGAAACAATAACCGGAAAAGGCTCTTTCCATTATCATGGACTTGATTGGATATAAAAGTTGTCGAAGGAAACGTAATTCGCACAACGCCTTCTTGTATTAAAATTTGGCTGTTCCCTAAGATTTCCTTTGCGTAACAGCGTATATCTAAATACAAATTAAAATATAAGTGTATTATCTCCTTCTCAGAAATCATATTTGAAGATGTCTTGCGTAATCTATATATAATAACATGTGATATCAGAAGAAAATTATTTTGTGTGTTTTTTATATAACAATATAGTCATATAGCAACTCCAACGATATCATCACTAAGCAATTTTTGAGAATGCTATTAATTCTTGATTCCGATGTCCTTGAACTAATAAAAGTTTCGATAATAGCTAAGAGCCAATGCTAAACATTAGCGGACATATATCCATAACTAATGCACTATTAATATATTCTAACAACTGCGTTGGAAAGTCACGGGCGTAACAAAGAAAGATCTTTTTTGTTCAGAATGAGCTTTATTCATCAACGTAATCTCCATCAAGAGACATACAGTTCTGCTCTGACTTTGTAGAACGATTCATATTTTGTCTCGAAATAGGCCTGCTACCAGCTGCTGTCCACTCAGATGACGATCGTTTTGATTCCGGAGTGAAGTGGTGGGTACATCTTTCATCCATTATCACATGTCGATGAAAAATTTTGGTTTACTCATACAAAACACTGTTCAGAATCATTAACAGGTTGGTTTATTTTTGACCAATACAGAGCAAACGTGGCACCTAATTTGAACTAATAGATTTTGTATTTTCTCATAATCAAATGCTAATGCAATATAAAATCAACACGTTCTTTTGATATCTTAACAATGTTAGCTAACTCACGCAACTTCACTTTTCGATAATTCAAAGCAATTTTGTGGATTTTTTTATGTTTTCTGGTGTTAACACCTCATGTGGACGTCCACTGCGTTTTAGTGTTGTTTCTGATGGAGCTTCGCTTGAATTTGTATTTTTTTCTATCAAGCAGCAGTGTAAAATTAAAATACGAAAATATTTTAGATCCACTGTTTTGAAAATAATAAAAGTAGTGTCACTCTGGGCACAGTAACTCGCAAACTTATGAGTTGAATATCATGAAACTTTAAATGCTTTCTTTTGAAACTTGGTACTAACTGAAAAAGCGGTGAATGCAATAATACTAGCCGCAATTATGTGTTAGGCCCCAGACATTTCAGCCCATGTGTTATATCTATTCAAACTCAAGTACAACATTATACAAACGTTTCGACACAAAATCTTGAATCGCTTCAATTATTTGAAAACTTGTAACTTTATTTATAGCTACCGTGAGTCAGATGTAACTTTAGTACAAAGTTCTATTTTTAAATATAAGGTGGATTTTGGAACTTTACAACAAAGCTTTTCAATAGTTAATACCCAAGAAGGACGTCTATTTCTCAATGTGCAACTTTTGTTAATTACCAAACTTCAGATTCTTAATGAAATGTAGTTTATAGTAAAGTTTTGTATAAGATTGTTAACTTATACAAATATTTTATGTCAGGTTCGCTCTTCGAAAATAGCTTTAAACTTTTAACTGTATTATATACTATTGACGCAACTTTATTAAAGATAATTACCTGTGAAATCATGAACCTGAGGGGCTATGATGGCTGATATTTTGCCATAAACAACATATCAATCAATCTGCTCTGATATAATATATTTCGTAAATATCACTGTAACTGTCAGGTATAGATGATTCTAGATAGTGCTAGGTTTCAAAATATTATTGTCAAAATATATACATAATTCACGACCATACAAATTCATATCACAGTTTACTAGTTACTGACAACCGGTAGCCGTAGTGGTTAAGGCGACAGGATGGTCCTCCAATTACTCCATGATTGTTAATCTATGTTTGTGATTGTCCATAGCCGAGTATGTAAAATTCGAGAAGATAGGACGTCTTCTGGGATGGACATTAATTTTTTCACTTCTCTCTTGCTATGCTTAACGCCCAGGAATCGTGATTCGGAGCTGAATTTAAGCAGTGAATCTGGTCCAAATAAACCTTTATTTGACAAAAAAGAAACAAAAATATAACCTAAAATGTTTCAGCGGGTTGAGTGAAATAATTTAAAATGTTGAGGCTTTTTTCTCTGCAATGGACGATAAGAAGATTATTGAAGACAAGTAGACAGCTTAAATGTGAATTGTTCTTTGGTTATTCAAAATTGAGAAATGCCTCGGTAAATTTTAAAAGATACACCATATATTTCTAAAAAATTACACATGGCAAGTTTTGAAGTTTACAATTGTATACGAATTTTTTAATATACGCAAGTAACGTTTGAAGTTGGAACTACGTCTGGAAGATTCACTGCCGTATTTGGGGTCATTTAGCTATATCTTATATATAAAAATGAATCGCAAAATATGTTCCTAAGCGCATAACTCAACAACGCCTGGACCAATTTGGCCAAATCTTATTTTAAAATGTTCGTTGAAGTTCAGGGATGGTTTCTACGGCGAGAAAAATTAGAATTATTGCTGGAAAAACCCTAAAAAAAGCCCTTTTTGTTTGAATTTGTTTCGTGTATCAGTTGACAATTCATCTGTCATCTGTCAAAAGTCATCTGTAACAGACAACTTTTTTTTTAAATTTGATATGACTTGAACTCAAATCCTTTTAAGCCGTACGAATTGTTTTATTTATTTAAAATTTTTTATTTATTTAAAATTTAATTCAAATTTTAAATAAATAAAACAATTCGTACGGCTTAAAAGGATTTGAGTTCAAGTCATATCAAATTAAAAAAAAAAGTTGTCTGTTACAGATGACTTTTGACAGATGACAGATGAATTGTCAACTGATACACGAAACAAATTCGTATATCGTGTTTTGTGCAGAGTGTTTAGTTAGTTAGTGTTTGTTTAGTTCGTGATTAGTGAAAAAATTATTTATATTTGATATGCCTCCTATAAGACGAAGCAATTTAGGTAGAAGAACCAGAAATGCTATAAACCAAGCTAATTACCGATATAATCGTATAGCAAAAGAACGTGACGACGGAAATGAACGTGAAAGAATTCGGATATCACAAACGCGTGAACCGCGAGCGCGACGTTCAACTAATAATCGCGCAAGTTTGAATCGAGCTGCTTTCAGTTACGATGTGTCAATTGACTACAGTAACTACCAATGTGTTGTTATTGGTTCTATGAACTTGGTTTGCTCACACTGTAAGGCATTAAAATACAAAAACGAAGCCAATGGATTGTGTTGCGCAAATGGTAAAGTGAAATTGATACCATTGGATCCACCACCAGAACCATTGTACTCATTGGTTTCAGGAATAGGAACAGATTCTATACACTTTTTGACACATATCCAACAATATAACAATTGCTTTCAAATGACTTCATTTGGGGCAACAAATGCAGTTCGGGAAAATTTTATGCCAACTTTCAAGGTATGTATTATAGCAGTTACTCATAATTATTTTAGCGAACAAAATTTTCTGTCACCAAAGTTAAGATGTGTTACTAATCTTCAATTTCTTAATCATTACGAAATATATCACTTAGTCATCATATTATATGGTGATTCAGTTTCAGTGACACTTTTATTATATTTTATATTTGATAGATATTAGTTAAAACTAAATATATACTTTTTAAGATCAAATATTATTTAAGTTTGATCATTGACAATCCATTAATTTATACCACACCATAATATTTTTTTTATTTACAGATACAAGGGCAAATATATCACAGAACAGGTTCACTGTTACCAGTTTCAGATAGCGACAACAAATTCCTGCAAATTTATTTTATGGGCAATTCACCACAAGAAATTGATCTGCGTTGTGCACATAACAATTTAGTAAAAAGGTCTATTGTAGAACAATTACAAACTTTATTTCATCAACACAATCAATTGATTATATTGTTTAAAACTGCCCTGGATCTGATGCCATCCGATAATCACAAAATTGTAATCAGAGCTGATAAAACACCTGCAGGTCAACATACAAGACGTTTTAATGCACCAACTATTGATGAAGTTGCTATCGTTGTAGTTGGAGAAAACTTGGAATCCCGTGATATTGTTTTACATCGTCGGAATGATCAATTACAACGTATAAAGGAAACACACCGCTCATATGATGCACTGCAATATCCCATTATATTTTGGCAAGGTGAAGATGGCTACGATTTCTCAATAAAAATGATAAATTCCATTACAGGTAACTAAAATATTAGTTTAGCTATGGCGATAATATCTCAGTCACTATATTATGTATTTTAATTTTATATTTGAATGTTATTAAAACAAAATCTGTTTA
Source organism: Rhynchophorus ferrugineus (assembly GCF_030347505.1). Taxonomy (NCBI): domain Eukaryota; kingdom Metazoa; phylum Arthropoda; class Insecta; order Coleoptera; family Curculionidae; genus Rhynchophorus; species Rhynchophorus ferrugineus. The sequence goes on along the minus strand of NW_027472581.1, from coordinate 23,398,754 downwards.
CAGGTTCTGAAACCAACAAAAAAGTCAGTTCAATGAACTATTATTCATACTGCCTAATGATTCGGGAAAATGAAGATAATCACATATTGAAATGTCGCCGATTATATCACAAATATGTTGTTGACATGTATGTTAAAATTGAAACGGAGAGATTAACATTCATCAGGTTGAATCAAACCAAACTCCGATCTGAAGAGTATATTCACCTTCGAGATGCGATTAATACTGATGGAAATGCACAGAATGTCGGTCGGATGACTATTCTTCCAGCAACATACATCGGAAGCCCTCGGCATATGCACGAATATGCTCAAGATGCCATGTCGTATGTTCGTCATTATGGTACAGCAGATTTGTTCATCACATTTACATGCAATCCGCAATGGATAGAAATTAAGCAGGAGTTATTACCTGGGAAATCATCCATTGATCGTCATGATATTACAGCCAGAGTCTTTAGACAAAAGTTGAAATCTTTAATGAATTTCATCGTAAAACATAATGTGTTTGGTGAGACACGCTGCTGGATGTATTCTGTGGAGTGGCAGAAACGAGGATTGCCACATGCACACATTTTGGTTTGGTTGGTTGAAAAGATAAGGCCAAATGAAGTTGATGCAGTGATATCAGCTGAAATCCCTAATGTACAAGTAGATCCTGGATTGCATGAGGTAGTTATCAAAAACATGATACATGGTCCCTGTGGAACTCTTAATCAAAATTCACCGTGTATGATGGATGGTAAATGTTCAAAACGATATCCACGGACATTAATATCGGAAACAATTACTGGTAATGACGGTTATCCATTGTATCGTCGCAGATCGACAGCAGACAATGGAAAATCAACAATTGTCAAATTAAATTAACAAGATATTGAAATAGATAATCGTTGGATTGTTCCATATTCACCCATTTTATCAAAGACATTCAAAGCACACATCAACGTTGAATCTTGCCATTCAGTGAAATCGATTAAATACATTTGCAAATATGTAACCAAAGGGAGTGATATGGCTGTGATTGGAATTGGTGCAGAGAATTCTAATGATGAAGTTACCCAATACCAAATGGGCCGCTATGTTAGCAGTAATGAAGCAGTTTGGCGAATATTTTCTTTTCCTATTCATGAGAGACACCCTTCTGTTGTTCACTTAGCTGTACATTTAGAAAATGGACAAAGAGTGTATTTTACAGCACAGAACGCAGTACAAAGAGCTGCTCAGCCACCATCTACTACATTAACCAGTTTTTTTGAGACATGCCAAAACGATGATTTCGCACAAACATTGCTATATTCTGAAATGCCAAAATATTATACCTGGAATCAATCCTCAAGGAGATTTATACGACGGAAACAAGGAAAACCAGTTCCAGGATATACAGATGTATATTCCACCGATGCGATTGGCCGGATTTATTCAGTACATCCAAGCAATGATGAATGTTTTTATTTACGACTGCTATTAGTCAATGTACGTGGCCCAACATCATTCCAACAGTTACGAACTGTTGATGGTGAATTGTGTGGATCCTACAGAGAAGCCTGTCAACGTTTGCAATTGCTTGAAAATGACGCTCATTGGGATCAAACTCTCAATGATGCTGTAATATCATCACACGCTCATCAAATACGAACATTGTTTTCTATAATCATATCTACATGCTTCCCATCAAACCCAATTGATTTGTGGATGAAGTACAAAGATTATATGTGTGATGATATTTTGTATCAAATACGGAATAGAATGGGAAATCCAAATATACAAATCAGTGAAGAAATTTACAATGAAGCATTGATTTCAATTGAGGACATGTGCTTGATAATGTCAAACAAACTATTAATTCAATTAGGCCTGACCGCGCCCAATCGTCCAATGCATGACGCTTTTAACCAAGAGTTGCATCGAGAAAGACTGTATGATCTCAACGCTTTGAAAGAATTAATTCAAACAAATCTTCCACTGTTAAATGAACAACAGAAGTATGTATTTGAAACTCTTATGAAAGTAACAAATGATGAAACTGGAGGGATTTACTTCTTAGATGCACCTGGTGGTACAGGAAAAACTTTTTTGATTTCATTAATATTAGCAACAATTCGCTCACAAAATAAAATTGCACTTGCACTCGCTTCGTCGGGAATCGCAGCAACTTTGCTTGAAGGTGGTCGAACAGCCCATTCAGCACTAAAATTGCCATTAAATATGCAAAGCAATGAAACTCCAACCTGCAACGTTTCGAAGAACTCTGCAATGGCAAAGGTTTTGCAGCAATGTAAATTGATTGTTTGGGATGAATGCACGATGGCACATAAAAAATCTTTGGAGGCTTTAGACAGAACCTTAAAAGATCTACGTAGCAATAATAACCGATTTGGTGGTGCAATGCTTTTATTAGCAGGAGATTTTCGTCAAACATTGCCAGTGATTCCACGATCAACGCCAGCTGATGAACTCAATGCATGTCTAAAGTCCTCCAATTTGTGGAAACATGTCAAAGTACTTCATTTAAGCAAGAATATGCGTGTCGAGTTGCAAAATGACCAATCTGGAAACATATTCTCTAAACAACTCATTGACATTGGTAATGGCAAATTTCCTATAGACATGTTGACTGGCTGCATTAACTTTCCTCAAAGTTTTTGTCAGTTAACTCGATCAAAAGATGAACTTATTCAGAAGGTGTTTCCAGATGTTTCTCAAAATTACAGAAACCATGATTGGTTGAGCGAACGAGCTATACTGGCTGCAAAAAACATAGATGTAAATGAATTAAATTTCAAAATTCAAGAACAAATTACAGGCGAATTGAGGATATATAAATCAGTTGATTCGGCTACTAATCAAGATGATGTAGTCAACTATCCACCGGAATTTTTAAACTCGCTGGATTTGCCAGGATTGCCACCTCACAATCTTCAATTAAAGGTTGGATCGGTGGTTATAATGTTGCGAAATATCAACCAACCGCGTCTTTGCAACGGTACACGGTTAGCGATAAAAAAATTACTAAACAATGTGATAGAAGCAACTATACTCAAAGGAAAGTATAAAGGAGAAGATGTTCTCATACCGCGCATCCCAATGATTCCGACTGATGTGCCATTTGAGTTTAAACGACTACAGTTTCCAGTGCGGCTTGCTTTTGCTATGACTATAAACAAGTCCCAGGGGCAAACATTAAGTGTTTGTGGTATTAATCTAGAAAACCCATGTTTCTCACATGGTCAATTATATGTTGCCTGTTCCCGTGTTGGAAAACCATCAGATTTGTTTATCTATGCGCCAGGTAATCAAACAAAGAACATCGTACACCACAAAGCACTACAATGATAATAATAATAATAATTATGATTCACATGATTAACAATAAAGCGATTACTTACTTTTCAATCCTTATATATGTTTTATTTAATTATTTTTTATTCACAACGCCCTATCACCAGGGTGATGGTTCTGTTCAGGAGAATTTTTTAAAATACGTAGGCACAAAAACTGCCACATTACAAATCTTTTTGACAGGACGAAGTCTGTCGGGTCAGCTAGTCTTATATATAAAAATGAATCGCAAAATATGTTCCTAAGCGCATAACTCAACAACGCCTGGACCAATTTGGCCAAATCTTTTTTTAAAATGTTCGTTGAAGTTCAGGGATGGTTTTTACGGCGAGAAAAATTAGAATTATTGCTGGAAAAACCCTAAAAATAGCCCGTTTTGTTTGAATTTGTTTCGTGTATCAGTTGACAATTCATCTGTCATCTGTCAAAAGTCATCTGTAACAGACAACTTTTTTTTTTTAAATTTGATATGACTTGAACTCAAATCCTTTTAATCCGTACGAATTGTTTTATTTATTTAAAATTTTTTATTTGTTTAAAATTTAATTCAAATTTTAAATAAATAAAACAATTCGTACGGCTTAAAAGGATTTGAGTTCAAGTCATATCAAATTTAAAAAAAAAAGTTGTCTGTTACAGATGACTTTTGACAGATGACAGATGAATTGTCAAGTGATACACGAAACAAATTCGTATATCGTGTTTTGTGCAGAGTGTTTAGTTAGTTAGTGTTTGTTTAGTTCGTGATTAGTGAAAAAATAATTTATATTTGATATGCCTCCTATAAGACGAAGCAATTTAGGTAGAAGAACCAGAAATGCTATAAACCAAGCTAATTACCGATCTAATCGTACTGCACAAGAACGTGACGACGGAAATGAACGTGAAAGAATTCGGATATCACAAACGCGTGAAGCGCGAGCGCGACATTCAACTAATAATCGCGCAAGTTTGAATCCAGCTGCTTTCAGTTACGATGTGTCAATTGACTACAGTAACTACCAATGGGTTGTTATTGGTTCTATGAACTTGGTTTGCTCACACTGTAAGGCATTAAAATACAAAAACGAAGCCAATGGATTGTGTTGCGCAAATGGTAAAGTGAAATTGATACAATTGGATCCACCACCAGAACCATTGTACTCATTGGTTTCAGGAATAGGAACAGATTCTATACACTTTTTGACACATATTCAACAATATAACAATTGCTTTCAAATGACTTCATTTGGGGCAACAAATGCAGTTCGGGAAAATTTTATGCCAACTTTCAAGGTATGTATTATAGCAGTTACTCATAATTATTTTAGCGAACAAAATTTTCTGTCACCAAAGTTAAGATGTGTTACTAATCTTCAATTTCTTAATCATTACGAAATATATCACTTAGTCATCATATTATATGGTGATTCAGTTTCAGTGACACTTTTATTATATTTTATATTTGATAGATATTAGTTAAAACTAAATATATACTTTTTAAGATCAAATATTATTTAAGTTTGATCATTGACAATCCATTAATTTATACCACACCATAATATTTTTTTTATTTACAGATACAAGGGCAAATATATCACAGAACAGGTTCACTGTTACCAGTTTCAGATAGCGACAACAAATTCCTGCAAATTTATTTTATGGGCAATTCACCACAAGAAATTGATCTGCGTTGTGCACATAACAATTTAGTAAAAAGGTCTATTGTAGAACAATTACAAACTTTATTTCATCAACACAATCAATTGATTATATTGTTTAAAACTGCCCTGGATCTGATGCCATCCGATAATCACAAAATTGTAATCAGAGCTGATAAAACACCTGCAGGTCAACATACAAGACGTTTTAATGCACCAACTATTGATGAAGTTGCTATCGTTGTAGTTGGAGAAAACTTGGAATCCCGTGATATTGTTTTACATCGTCGGAATTTTCAATTACAACCTATAAAGGAAACACACCGCTCATATGATGCACTGCAATATCCCATTATATTTTGGCAAGGTGAAGATGGCTACGATTTATCAATAAAAATGATAAATCCCATTACAGGTAACTAAAATATTAGTTTAGCTATGGCGATAATATCTCAGTCACTATATTATGTATTTTAATTTTATATTTGAATGTTATTAAAACAAAATCTGTTTACAGGTTCTGAAACCAACAAAAAAGTCAGTTCAATGAACTATTATTCATACCGCCTAATGATTCGGGAAAATGCAGATAATCACATATTGAAATGTCGGCGATTATATCACAAATATGTTGATGACATGTATGTTAAAATTGAAACGGAGAGATTAACATTCATCAGGTTGAATCAAACCAAACTCCGATCTGAAGAGTATATTCACCTTCGAGATGCGATTAATACTGATGGAAATGCACAGAATGTCGGTCGGATGACTATTCTTCCAGCAACATACATCGGAAGCCCTCGGCATATGCACGAATATGCTCAAGATGCCATGTCGTATGTTCGTCATTATGGTACAGCAGATTTGTTCATCACATTTACATGCAATCCGCAATGGATAGAAATTAAGCAGGAGTTATTACCTGGGAAATCATCCATTGATCGTCATGATATTACAGCCAGAGTCTTTAGACAAAAGTTGAAATCTTTAATGAATTTCATCGTAAAACATAATGTGTTTGGTGAGACACGCTGCTGGATGTATTCTGTGGAGTGGCAGAAACGAGGATTGCCACATGCACACATTTTGGTTTGGTTGGTTGAAAAGATAAGGCCAAATGAAGTTGATGCAGTGATATCAGCTGAAATCCCTAATGTACAAGTAGATCCTGGATTGCATGAGGTAGTTATCAAAAACATGATACATGGTCCCTGTGGAACTCTTAATCAAAATTCACCGTGTATGATGGATGGTAAATGTTCAAAACGATATCCACGGACATTAATATCGGAAACAATTACTGGTAATGACGGTTATCCATTGTATCGTCGCAGATCGACAGCAGACAATGGAAAATCAACAATTGTCAAATTAAATTAACAAGATATTGAAATAGATAATCGTTGGATTGTTCCATATTCACCCATTTTATCAAAGACATTCAAAGCACACATCAACGTTGAATCTTGCCATTCAGTGAAATCGATTAAATACATTTGCAAATATGTAACCAAAGGGAGTGATATGGCTGTGATTGGAATTGGTGCAGAGAATTCTAATGATGAAGTTACCCAATACCAAATGGGCCGCTATGTCAGTAGTAATGAAGCAGTTTGGCGAATATTTTCTTTTCCTATTCATGAGAGACACCCTTCTGTTGTTCACTTAGCTGTGCATTTAGAAAATGGACAAAGAGTGTATTTTACAGCACAGAACGCAGTACAAAGAGCTGCTCAGCCACCATCTACTACATTAACCAGTTTTTTTGAGACATGCCAAAACGATGATTTCGCACAAACATTGCTATATTCTGAAATGCCAAAATATTATACCTGGAATCAATCCTCAAGGAGATTTATACGACGGAAACAAGGAAAACCAGTTCCAGGATATACAGATGTATATTCCACCGATGCGATTGGCCGGATTTATTCAGTACATCCAAGCAATGATGAATGTTTTTATTTACGACTGCTATTAGTCAATGTACGTGGCCCAACATCATTCCAACAGTTACGAACTGTTGATGGTGAATTGTGTGGATCCTACAGAGAAGCCTGTCAACGTTTGCAATTGCTTGAAAATGACGCTCATTGGGATCAAACTCTCAATGATGCTGTAATATCATCACACACTCATCAAATACGAACATTGTTTTCTATAATCATATCTACATGCTTCCCATCAAACCCAATTGATTTGTGGATGAAGTACAAATATTATATGTGTGATGATATTTTGTATCAAATACGGAATAGAATGGGAAATCCAAATATACAAATCAGTGAAGAAATTTACAATGAAGCATTGATTTCAATTGAGGACATGTGCTTGATAATGTCAAACAAACTATTAATTCAATTAGGCCTGACCGCGCCCAATCGTCCAATGCATGACGCTTTTAACCAAGAGTTGCATCGAGAAAGACTGTATGATCTCAACGCTTTGAAAGAATAAATTCAAACAAATCTTCCACTGTTAAATGAACAACAGAAGTATGTATTTGAAACTCTTATGAAAGTAACAAATGATGAAACTGGAGGGATTTATTTCTTAGATGCACCTGGTGGTACAGGAAAAACTTTTTTTATTTCATTAATATTAGCAACAATTCGCTCACAAAATAAAATTGCACTTGCACTCGCTTCGTCGGGAATCGCAGCAACTTTGCTTGAAGGTGGTCGAACAGCCCATTCAGCACTAAAATTGCCATTAAATATGCAAAGCAATGAAACTCCAACCTGCAACGTTTCGAAGAACTCTGCAATGGCAAAGGTTTTGCAGCAATGTAAATTGATTGTTTGGGATGAATGCACGATGGCACATAAAAAATCTTTGGAGGCTTTAGACAGAACCTTAAAAGATCTACGTAGCAATAATAACCGATTTGGTGGTGCAATGATTTTATTAGCAGGAGATTTTCGTCAAACATTGCCAGTGATTCCACGATCAACGCCAGCTGATGAACTCAATGCATGTCTAAAGTCCTCCAATTTGTGGAAACATGTTAAAGTACTTCATTTAAGCAAGAATATGCGTGTCGAGTTGCAAAATGACCAATCTGGAAACATATTCTCTAAACAACTCATTGACATTGGTAATGGCAAATTTCCTATAGACATGTTGACGGCTTGCTTTTGCTATGACTATAAACAAGTCCCAGGGGCAATCATTAAGTGTTTGTGGTATTAATCTAGAAAACCCATGTTTCTCACATGGTCAATTGTATGTTGCCTGTTCCCGTGTTGGAAAACCATCAGATTTGTTTATCTATGCGCCAGGTAATCAAACAAAAAACATCGTATACCACAAAGCAATATAATGATAATAATAATAATAATAATTATGATTCACATGATTAACAATAAAGCGATTACTTACTTTTCAATCCTTATATATGTTTTATTTAATTATTTTTTATTCACAACGCCCTATCACCAGGGTGATGGTTCTGTTCAGGAGAATTTTTTAAAATACGTAGGCACAAAAACTGCCACATTACAAATCTTTTTGACAGGACGAAGTCTGTCGGGTCAGCTAGTAGTGCAATAAAAAGAATATCATAGGGGATATGTAGAACGGGCGAAAAATTTGAATCAAAATGATTAGGTGACTAGCCAGGCAAAAACAAATAATTAACAAAAAAACAATATTCTTGAAAAGAGTTTGGAGAATGGATGTAAAAAATGTTTTTATTGGTTAAATCGAATACTTGTTGCAGATTGTAATACCTCCTGGATCAATCAATAACTTTTTGGGATTGGGATTGTCGTAGTAGATCAACATTTCACACTATTTTGGTTCCCCAGATTGTTCTTTGTCACTGACATGATGCCATAGCATCATCATAAGTTTCCAAAAGTATTTAATGGGATTCAGCTGCAGATATATTTTAATCACGTCAAAAACCAATATTTACAGTGATAATTCGCATTTTCGTCACTAGGTATTGCTGAAAAAAATACACGAAAATACGTAGTAATATTTTTAAATGGCGACTTAGTTGGCGCAGTGGTAAAGGCGACAAGACGGTCCTCCTACTGTTGCGATAGTCGCGGGTTCGAAGCCTACTGGGGCCTGCGCGTTTGTAATTGTTTAACATTGTAGATTGTCATCGGGCAAAATGCAAAGTTCGATAACGAAAATGACCCCAGTCACGCCAGTAACTAGGCCGGGTAAGACCAGATGTAGGCTTAATGCCGAGGACCGTCGTTCGGAGCCCATGTTAAACTGTAAGTCCAGTCCAGACACACCCTCGTTGATAAAAAGGAGATTTTGAAATATACGGAAAAATTTAAAAAGAAAAAAAATCAAAGTGAAATCAATTCAAAATAAATGTGTGCGATTTAATATTTCAAATACACAATAAGAAAATCAATGCTACATCACTATCCGAATTATTCGACCAATAAAAAAGCAAATAGAAATAATCCTGAAAAAAGTAATACGCAAGTTGACTATTATCAATTTCGATTATTTTCTCTTCCGACTGAAAATTGTTTATACTATCAATTCCGTATATTTTTACGAGTCCACCACTAGAGTACGTGATCTGAAACATACATTTTTAACCCGGCTGAAACCTAAATCAAAGAGAAAAAAACTATTTCAGGACGCATGTTCAGCGCAGTTTTTGCCGGGTCGATTTTGATAGAACTTCAACTTTTTGTAAGAGAGTCAACGTTGTCGTACTTGTTAGTTGTATCGTATTATTCAGTGGCGTTCCCCATTTCCCTTTACTTTTTTTCCGCCTTCGATATATTAAAATATTCCGGATCAAGCTGAATTTGATATGTTCGCCTTCCGATGAATGTCTGGAATAAAATTTACTTTGTGAATTCTAAAGAGCAACTAATGATTTCTTTACAGTATTGTTCAAATGCGAATTAAATTCTTCCATTTATTCCATAATTAAATTATGTTCAAAATTGGTTCGTTCCATGGTCATCTTTGCTCAGTTTTCTTGCTTCGGTGAGTGTTTTTCCTCTCTTCTGAAGAATTTATTGGATACATACATTCCGGGTTCGCTTGGTCGTCTTCTGAATCTTGTCCTCTCCGGGTCTGTTTCCCATATTTTTCTTACCTATATTGTCTCATCGATACACTGCAAGGGTCCCTGCCGACTGAGTATCTCGTTTTACTGATTCCATATCGAGGTATTTTCTTATTTCTTTACTTCTCATCATTTCCATATGTCTTACATTCCTGACTCTTGTGAGATATATCAATAATGTTGCTTGTATCGTACCTTTATGTTAAATATTAGAAAAAAGAAAGGATAAGCCAGTAACTTGCTTTGTAGACTTGGTATTTCTTTTTGGTCAACGATTTTACTATTTCTAGTGAAGAAATATCATAAAATCTTCAGTCATTTAATATGATGTGGTGTAATAAAACAACCATTATATAAAGCATATAAGAATAAATAATAACCTCATAATAAATAGTATTAGGAAACTTTCAAAATGTAATACTTATGTCCATTTATAAGAAAAAACAACCCAAATGGCCTTGTAACCATTAACGAGCTTGGATTTATACGCAGGAACTACGCGATTAACGATTCCGGATCCTTGTAAAACTAACGGTTTCTCTTATTTTAATGGATCGCTTGATACATTAGCAAAACAGGATACATGATGACACAGCTTCCACTGATAATTTCAGGCTCCTTTGTCGTTTAGGGTGATTCATCAATTTTGAGTGTTCATCTAATCCCATTTCATTATCCATCAAAATATTTAGTTCCTACATATTGTGAAACCAAAACAAAGTTTTAATAGCTTTCTATGATTAAAAAGTGGTAGTATAGATTGCGATAATTTTTAGACAGTTATTTTTTTCGTGTACTGATTATTCTTTAATAATTTAAGAAAATTCAGCAATTAACCATATTCGGAAATTAGTAAACTATTAAATGAAAATTAATAGTTGCCATAAGAAATCTTATTTATACTTTTTTAGACTTGATTTAATTGAGTTCCAAATTGCTCCGAAGGAAGTTGTTTTGAAGCACTGATTGATCAGAGAATAAAGTTTGGAGTTTAAAATTTGTGAGCTCGTGGGATAAAGTATTTTATTTACTAGCTACAAAGCTTATGTTATAATATCTTAAAAATTATTAAAATATTGTAGTAAATACATTTTCGTCTAATTGTTGTTTGTTAAGGTTTATCAGACTAATGATATTATTTAATTCTGTCATTTGTTTCAGCTGATAAAAAATTTCAATACTCATATTCTAATTTTTATTATATATAGTTAATTACTATTTTCTTATCAGTGAAGTTGGTAAGGACGTTCCTTTTTAGGTTTTGCAGTAATCTATTCGTTGACCCGTTTTCGAACTGCTTCAATATTTCGAAGCGGTGTGGTAGATAAATCATACTAAATCAATCTGAACAAGTGGTAATCAGAAAAGGTTATGTCTGGCAAGTTGTCATGCAAGAGAGCAGTTCATTTTATGCTGGTAAACATCTGCAGTAATAATTCCATTCTTTTAAGCAAATTGTAATATACTACAGCTTGCTGATATGTACACCATATACACAGCTAGTCTTTGGGTTAACACATAGTTTTCGGATTTTATTGGGATTTTTTCATTGCTACTTTTTCATTGTCAGTCACAATACATCACAAAGTACTGTTCTATTTTGCCTAACAAGCAATGAAATCGTGTTGTTGAAACCCGAATGGTAGTCCGAAATGTTAATTTCAGTGAATTCTTGTGGGAACCAAAGTTAGATTATCTGAGAGTTCTTTGAAATTTAGAGCTGAGTTTTATTGTAATGCTTCAAATGCATTGTCTTAGAACTTATTGGTGCTCCAATGCTCCTCTTTAATAACCATTAAAATTGTCAATTTAAATAATTGAAACCAAAACCGACATTTCGGATGCTGCGTCGTGCGGCTTCGGCGGTAGCTTCAAATCAGTCAGTAAATGTAATAAACGTCGAAAATTGTAATTTTGAACGTTAAATGCATAGCGCCTGTATATACTCAATGGCTCAATGATGTCTTTTTACATAGAGAAATGTCGAAATGGCTGAGACCTAGCTGATAACAATTTAACAAAAATCAAATCTGATAGAATAATGTTTTCCTTAATAATTATAACCATTATTCATTTTAATTTGGATCATTATTAACATACATAACATACTTTTAACTGTTGATACCACTTCTTTTAGCCAGATTAGTACACTAATTTCGTATGTACCCCTTGAGTTTGTTAATAGATCATTATTCTGAAGGATTCTTCACGATATGTGAGAAAACTAGTTCATTTATAGTCATTCATTCTTAGTCATATATAGAGTTTCATTCTGTAGACTATCCTTCAATGATTTTACTCATATCAGTTATTCGCGTACTATGTCATGGCATGAGAGAAGGTACTGTGTAAGGAAATGACAAAGTTTTTCCTGACAGTGACACCCACATATTTGACATATTAGTGCTACTTATCGTAACTGAAGATCCCATATTAATATCTGGCTATCAACACAGAACATGGGATTCTTGCAAGAATATGTATACGGATTTTTAATAACAGATAAGACAGGTAAGTTCTGTATAGTGTTATTAATGATAAACCTATGATATATCAAGGAATTCTATTCATCATCTTCATATAAAACAATCATACAATCAACATCATATAAAACGGAGTACACTGATTACGAATCTCGAATAACACTAAATAAAAATGATTGCTTCCGAATCGTTAAATGTAGTCCGATGAAAGGAGCCCAACCGAGAGCAAAAAAAATACTCATCTCGAAATAATTGCCACGTCCAATAAAAAAATTTAATTACAAACATTCCCGGTCTGCTTTCGGTTGGGGGAATAAAAATAATACAGTTTATAAGTTGTCCCTTCCTTGGGACGAAATTAGTAAAGACGTCCCGCTGTTTAAGAACGTTTTAATTTGAATTGAAATTTAAGAAAGTGTGTCGCGGCATGTTTTCGGGTATAATATAACAAAAAATGAAATAAAAATAATCTGTATCAAGAAAAGCAGATATGAATTAGCTAATGCTATATGGTTTAGAAATATTTACGAATTGCATTCAGAACATTTTAAAATGCTGAATGCTGTAAGTTTAGACTGATTGTGAAACATACCTTTACAAATAAAATTTGTATTTACATAAAGGTATTGTTACAATTGCGAACTGTTGAGATAATTTCGAGGAAAATCTAGGTTAAGGTTCTTTTGGGCACAGGAATTGACCTGTTATTCCAAAATTTATCTTATCAATACTTCTTGGACATTTTACAATTTGGGCTTCCTAAACTATGTAACTGCGATATCATGCAATTAGTTAAATAGAAATTCCAATATACCTAAATACAGTCCCTTTTTGGACTTGCAGTTTAGTAAAAAGTATGAAAGAATGGACAATAATTCCTTTTCGTATAACCATGTTATATTTACAACATGCAAGGAAAAAGACGTATATAAAAATAATATGCTGTCAATGTTAATTCTGTTGTTAATTATCTATTCGTATATTCGCCATATATCTAAGATTTTTATAGACAATTCATAATTAATTATTAAGAAAAATAAATCACACTATTATAAATCAGTTAATTATTGTAATTGTTAGTATAGTAAAATTCACATATTTACCAAAAGATGTTGACCAAGTTAATGATGAGTAGTAGAATTAAGAATCTACTTCTTTTATATGAATGCAATCAAAAATAAAACTCGGAATGACAGGTCAATTCCTCGGCCCAAAAGAACGTTAACCTAGATTTTCATCCAAATAATCGCAACAGTTGGCAATTGTAACAATGCATTTATATAAATACAGGAATTGTAGAACAGCAATAATAATATATAAGTTTTATTTGTAAAGATATGTTTCACAATCAGTCTAAACTTACAGCATTCAGCATTTTAAAATAATCTGAATGCAATTCGTAAATGTTTCTAAACCATAAAAAAATTGCGTTTTCGTATATATTGATATATAGTATATAAATTTTATCACGGTTTCGTCACATTTTATTCAAATAATTCAGAGTGAAATACTCATAAAATCGATAGTATCGAGTTCTTGTTCTTGTTCACTTTGAATCAACGGATATAATTTAAATTAAAGAAGACAGGAGGGTCCTGCTGTTGCGATAACCGCGGGTTCGAGTCCTGCTGGGCCATGGTAATAAATTTATGTTTCTAATTATGATTGTCGATAAGATAAGAACGCAAAATTAGACAAACAAAATCATCCTAGTCATTCCAGTAGCCAAGCTGGGTAGGACCGGATGTCCTCCGGAATGACCTCTACGTAAATCACCCGCTAGTCGATAGGTTTATTACCTAGTACAGTACGATAGTAGTTCTATGTAAATAACAACATCTACATTTTATAAGACGAGCATTAATAATATTAGCTAATTCATATGTGCTTTTCTTGATACAGATTATTTTCATTTCATTTTTTGTTATATTATACCTGAAAATATGTCGCAACACACACTTTCTTAAATTTCAATTCAAATTAAAACGTTCTTAAACAGCGGGACGTCTTTACCAATTTCGTCCCCAGGAAGGGACAACTTATAAACTGAATTATTTTTATTCCCCCAACCGAAAACAGAGAGGGAACGTTTGTAATTAAATTTTTTTATTGGGCGTGGCAATTATTTCGAGATGAGTATTTTTTTGCTCTCGGTTGGGCTCCTTTCATCGGACTACATTTGAAGATTCGGAAGCATTCATTTTTATTTAGTGTTATTCGCGATTCGTAATCAGTGTACTCTGTTTTATATGAAAAATGAAATAAAAGATTTAGTTAGATGAAGATGATCAATAGAATTCCTTGATATGTCATAGGTTTATCAATAATAACACTATACAGAATTTACCTGCCTTATCTGTTTTATCTGTTATTAAAAATCCGTATACATGTTCTTGCAAGAATCCCATGTTCTGTGTTGATAGCCAGATATTAATATGGGATCTTCAGTTACGATAAGTAGCACTAATATCTCAAATATGTGGGTATCACTGTCAGGAAAAACTTCGTCATTTCTTTACACAGTACCTTCTCATTTCCTTACACATATATATATATATATATATATATATATATATATATATATATGTATATATATATATATATATATGCCTCTCTCATATATATATATATATATATATATATATATATATATATATATATATATATATATATATATATATATATATATAGACTCGTTCAGACTTACAAAGATCAGAGATATATATAGACTCGTACAAAGCCCTGTTCGCTTCTATTTGACATGCTTTTTCCAATTAACTGTCTACTGTCATATTCAACCTGTATTTATATATGCTGGTGAACAAAATAACCAATAAAATATAATATCGTATCGCGGCTGAAGCTGTAAGACCACAAATGATGAATTGAATAACCACAAAACATCAATGCTTTGAACAGTTCTAGTTCATGAATTCCCGGAATAAGCATCGCTGTTCAGGGTATAAGATCAGATATAAAGTGGAATGAAGTTGCTATGAAGTTGATTTGTAGTTGATATGTTATGTAGCAAGGGTGCACAATATAATGTTTGTCGTTTCTTCACATGGGAGGTGCTATAAAACAAGTCTGATGCGACACTGGGTATTCTAAGAAATCGCTCCAGTGTATTTATTATGCAATTATCCTTTATTAAGTGTTATTTATATTAAAATAGCATTGAACACTCAGTCTTGTCTATTTGGTAAGTTCAATAAGGTAACACTTCTTTTCGTAAAGTAAATAAATTATTTTAAACTAAAATAAAAGATTTTCTTTAAACACTTCCTAGCCTATATAACAGGTCAATTGAAAAGTCACCGATCTGACACATAGATGGTGCTAGAATTAAATCCATATATTTTTTAGTTAGCTCTAACCCTAAAAATATGCATATCATAGCATTTTGAGGGAAGCAACTGGACTGCACACGACGAATCCGTTCCAAAACGTGGGAAAACGCAACAGTTGGCTGGCAAGGTTATGGCATCAGCATTTTGGGATGCGCATGGAATAATTTTCATTGACTATCTTGAAAGAGGAAGGACCATCAACAGCGACTATTGCATACCGTTATTGAATCATTCGAAGGACGAAATCCCTGAAAAACGGCCGCATTTGAAGAAAAATAAAGTGATGCTTCACCAAGACAATGTACCGTGTCACAAGTCAGTGAAAACGATGGCAAAAATTAATGAATTGGGCTTTGAATTGCTTTCTCGTCCGCCGTATTCTCCAGATCTGGCCGCCAGCGACTATTTCCTGTTCTCAGATCTCGAAGGAATTCTCGTTGGGAAGAAATTTTCGTCGAATGAAGAGATGATCGACGAAACTGAGGCTTATTTTGAAGCAAAGAACAAATCGTACTACGAAAATATCCTGACCTGTTACAATATTTAAGAGCCTATATATAGATAAGCTAATAACAAAAAATATTGTTAAACAAATTTGTTTAGTTTCAATATTTCGCGTTTATTGATATTTCATGAAAAAATGTCTACTAAGCATTTGCGAAACTGCAAAGCTAAATTTATTTCCATGAACCTTATTAATCTGATTCTATCAGATAAAAAATGATCCGATTCGAAAGGAAAAGAAATACCAACAGTAGGAATCGCGTCTAAAATTTTCAAGAAAGTAATTTCGAGACATGTTTTTGATTGGTCGTCGCCCCGTGCATTACTTCAATTAATTTTGATATGGTGTAGGGGACGTGATGAGAAAGCGGAAGGTGTGGGAACAAGGAAAGTAAACAGACAGAGGCGCGCAGGCACGAGTAAAGTGGGATAACATGTTAGACAATAGTAATCAAATTATATGGAAAACCTAGAAAATATAACGTATAGCTCCCGCTAGTAAACAGGCCACTTATTTAGTTTTGTGTTTAGTTTAATAATATCTAACACTGATTTGATTGTGTTGATTTACTTCTACGAAATACTGACCGAAATTTAATTTCAAAAAACCGATTTGTCTGGTGCTTGCATGTATTTTGATCATTAGTTCACTTTGAAAATGTATTTATTGGGAAAAATTGGCAACACTATATCTTTTACAATTCTTTCAACGTGCGGTCGAGCATTATCATGCAAGAAGACGATTTTGCATCTGTTAATCGCTCTTGCTGGTCTTTCCTATAGTAATATGTCACCTAACTTGTTCAACTAACATCGGTAGCTATCTGCAGCAATAAACACATTCGGTTTTAGTAGTACGCAATACATTGCACCTTACTGACCCCACCATGTGCGCAACCAGACTGTACGGTCATATTCCTCTTCGGTATCGATGTAGATAGACTAACCGATAACATACTGCAATTGGGAACCGTTAGGGGTTCGCAGAAAAATCTTCCTTTTTCCTGCCCAACCAATCGGGCTTGTTGAAACGGTTCCAAATAGAATTTTGAGTCAATTCGTATAGTGGCCTTTTTCCGTCCTTTTGGATATTTCATATATCATGCAATTATCTTAAAAAAGTTCACCCATCAGCTCCTACGCTGTCTGACTTTTCTTTTGAGCTTGAGCGCTAGGTTTTCTAGCAATAAATCTTGTATTACTTTTTCTTCGATCATTTTTGGTCCTTCAGATAATTTTTTTTCAAAGACGTCATTGACCAACCGACTTAAATCGATGAAAGCAAAACTTGTGTATCGTTATAAGTTTCTAAATACCAATAAAAAGATATCGCTGATCAAAATACATGAAAAACCTATAGTTTCGAAAAATTTTGCATACGCCTGACAACCGGATGGCTTTGACAGGCTCATTCGCTTACACGTTAGAACTAATCAGAAAATATTGTGTCTCTTTTTGACTAGAACAGAATGAGAAGAAAAATATTCTAAAACGAATTAACAAATTGCGGCAGGCAATACATTAAACATCTTGATGACGTATGTATAAAAAAGCTTTGGATAGACTATATATAGTAACACATGATTAATAAATTTTTAACATTTGTTAATTTTATAATCAAAAACAAGAATTTTATTTATGTATTTTCAACTATCCAAACTACAAATTTCAACAAAATTGGTTTTATTTTCTTATTTTGTCGCAAAGAGTACAAAACTTCCGCGAAAAGGTATCATTAGATTTAAAAAATGTACGAAAATGATATTCCTTCAAATATAACTTTCAAGCATTAGTTTGGGCACTTTTAACATAACTTCTTGAGACATATGACAAAAATCATTAAAAAAAAACGTTGCACAAGTGAAACTGCTCATTATATGATAAATTTAGCAACTTTATTCACCTTATTTTACATATTTTTATTACCTTCCTGCAAATATAACAATTTAATTTGAAGGAATCGTGATTGGATGAGCCATGCTGAAATGAAAGTTAAATGCTGTATTTGTTCGGAAGTTATTGTTGAAATAAAGAAGTCTCACAAAAAACTAAACGTAACTGTTACCCGAAGAATGTTTTGGACATTTTGTTGTAGTGCTCTCAATTAATCGGTGAATAAAAGTCAGAAGATTCAAGTCATAGTTGTCAGGTTTGCTAATGCTGGACATTTGATGACTGCTGATATATTTCATATTATTAGTTTATCCGAGTAGGCCATTTAACAGATATAAAATTAAATGCTTCAAAGCCGACAAAAATCACAGTCTCTCAGTACCTATCTATTAAGTCGATTCAGTGTTCTTCCTTCCGATATATAGAATCGGATAACTCCAAATTTTATATTATTGCGATATAAGGGATTGGTCCAAAATGTACCATAATTTGATTGTTTTTTTGTAATGGACGGTTTTAAAATAGCTTATGCCTAGTGGTACTTATTCAGTGAAGCTAATGTTTGAAAGGTAATTGTTCATAAAACACTTCAGAAAGTAATTTTCGCCATATTTTGTTTGATTAATTCCGAAACTGATTCCGAAAATTGGAAAACACAGCAAAGGGTCATGGGAAATGGCGTGGTGTTTATAGCGATCAAACAAACAAGTGCCTAAGTAAACGTCGTTAGTCTCAGAATTAGTTTTCGTTCCAGATATTTCCATATTAAAAATGTACCTCGTTGAACTATTTTCTTGGATATATGTTAAATTCTTCTAATAAATAAAGTAGCTTCAAAAATATTTGTAAATATCACTTCGTACTGTGTACAGCTATTCCAGCAGCTACAGTGACAGAGGTCGGTTAAAATATAACCCCAAACAACGCTTTGATTGTATGTTATGACATGTAAGTTGTACATCTCTAATTAATTAATTAAATTTCTAATTAATTAGTATTTCTAATTTGAAATGATATTTTTAGATACACAAAATATATACATGATGTCACTGACCATATAATATATGATGTCATATATCATATATCAGTGCATTATGTCATTTAATTAAAATGATATATGATGTAGGTGTATGATGTATGATGATTTCCTCTCATCGTATTACTGAGTTATTGAAAAACAGGCAAAGAAAAAAAAAGACAACCTTCAAAATAACTCAATTCAAAGTATTCAAAACCTAGTATGGAAGTAAGTATTTCGATTTTATGAATTGGAGATACGGAGATTTGATTTATAAGGTTGGACTATCGATTGTTTAGCACACTCAATAAAGTATTCACTTTGTTGAAATAATATGCAATGCTTTTAATGTATGGCATTTTTCTGAAGTGTAAACAATACACTTTCTTTGTCCTCTAACCATGTTGATGTATATAGTAACAAAACCTAATTATGAACATTAAAATATAAATATGGAAACTATGGCATTTACATGTGACAATTTTGGCACAAGCAAGGTTTTAAGATACTGACAGAGAGGCAAACTTCATGCTAAAATCTTGAAATGGCTTTATCAGCAGAATTTTATACACAATGCCTAAATAAAACAGTGAATTTCTCTAAATATGGTTTAGAGCTACAAAAAACATCAACATTGGATTCAAAAACTGTGAACAATGTGAAAATAATCTGTAAAAATAATATCAATTCAAAGAATCCGATTCGTGTTTTATTTACTGATCTTTTATGTACGGGATTTCATGTTTTTTTTTCTGTAGTATACGACTGTACGGTAATGTTTCTCTCCGGTATCGATGTAGATACACTAACCTATAGCATATTGCATATTGCAGTTGGGCCTGTTGAAACGATTCCGTAGAGAATTTCCAGTCAATTCGTACACTAGTCTTTTTCTGTCCTTTTGGATGTTTCATATATCATGCAAACATCTTAAAAAACTTCATCCATCAGCTCTTACACTGTCTGACTGTTTTTAGAGCTTGAGCTAAGTTTTCTAGCTATAAGTCTTCTATTACATTTTCTTCGATCACTTTTGGTTCTGCTGATCCTTTTTTTTTAAATGACGGCATTGACCGACCGATTAAAATCGAAGAAAGCAAAACTTTTAGTCGGATACGAGAGGTATTGCCATAAGTTTCTTAATGTTTTTAAGGGCATCAGTAGCAAATTTTTTCTCCAATATTTCATATTTTCATCAATAGATATCACTAATCAAAATACATGAAAAACCTAACAAATAGACTTAATTCAAATTTGATCGTTAGATCAATCTTTTATATTTACTCTTCTTGATTCAACCGTTGTTTAGATACGTTAAAATATCTTTAGATATTTAGATTCTATGCAGAGAAAATAAATTTACATTTAAATGGAATTAAGGTAAAGTATATATATATATATATATATATATATATATATATATATATATATATATATATATATATATATATATATATATATATATATATATATATATATATATATATATAATATATATATATATATAATATCTTATATTATAATATCTTATATATATAATATCCGAGTGGACAAAGCGTGGAAAAACGCAACAGTCGGTTGGCAAGTTTATGGCGTCTGTATTTTGGGATGCGCATGGAATAATTTTCATTGACTACCTTGAAAAAGGAAGGACCATCAACAGCGACTATTACATATCGTTATTGGACCATTTGAAGGACGAAATCGCCGAAAAACGGCCGCATTTGAAGAAAAAAAAGTGTTGCTTCACCAAGACAAAATACCGCGTCACAAATCCATGAATCAATGAACTGGGCTTCGAATTGCTTCCTCATCCCCCATATTCTCCAGATCTAGCCGCCAGCAACTATTTTCTGTTCTCAAATCTCAATAGAATGCTCGCTGGGAAGAAATTTTCGTCGAATGAAGAGGTGATCGCCGAAACTGAGGCCTATTCTGAAGTAGAGGACAAATCGTACTACAAAAATGGTAACGAAAAGTTGGAGGGTTGCTATAATCAGTATATCACCCTTTGAAGGGAATTATGTTGAATTAAAAAAAAACTAATATTCCCAAAAGTATATGTTTTACGGTAGTAGGCTGAAATTAAACGTAAAAGCTACATTTGTTCGGAATTTATTGTGTAAATAAAAAAGTCTCATAAGAAACTAAGCGTAACTGTCGTCCGAGGAATGTCTTAGACAATTTATCGTAGTGCTCTCAGTTAACCGGTGAATAAAAGTGAAAAGTTTCAAGTCGGAGCTATCAGGTTTGCTAATGCTGGATGTTTGTTCACTGCTGATACATTTCATATTATTAGTTTATCCAAGTAGGCCATCTAATAGATCCAAAATTCGACATGCCTCAAAACCGGCACAAATCACAGTAATTTTCGGTATATTTCATGAGGTGATAAAGTTTGCCTCTCTTTTATTAAACTCGTTATTAAAGGAGCAGATAAAGAACTGGAATACAAATATGTTACTAGAATAACTCACTCTATATACGTAAAGCGATATCACCAGGTGTGAATTTTCGATAGTTATTTAGCCGAAACTACATGTCACATATACTTCGCCGGTGTGTTTACTAGATCGACTTCATTCTTTTCGTTTTCCATGTTTTACATAACCAGATTACCATTGTCTAACTTGTCTCTCTCTATCTATCGTTTACCTTCTGGCGGCACTGGTTTTCTGATCGAGTTACCGATACAAAATGCAAAATGTTATTGAGACACTGCAGAAATAAACATACGCTGAAAACTACATAACGCACATCAGGAGAAATATTGTCGGCCATTTAAACCAATCATATGTTTTCCATTAATCGTCTAGGTTTGAGCGAACGGGCCGTTTTAAGATGGAAATAAAAACAATTCTCATCTTTCCTTATTTTTCTTCATAAATGATAAATGGTTCTTCCTGTTCTCGCTGTCCCCTTTCTGTCAAAGTTGGAAATAAAATAGTTCTGATGGAGATAATCATTTCTTCTGTTTCTTTTGCTAAACGTTATATCGCTTACTAAGTATAATAAATTTGTAGCTTATGGTTGTTTGATAGAAATAGCCATTATATGGGCTATTATATACTAAGAAATACCCCCTTATGTTGATATCGAATATCCATGTTAATGTGCTTTGAAACAAATGTGAACAAAATGCCAGAGAGGCAAGATTCATGCAAAATTCTTAAGATAGAGTTATTAGCATAATTTAATAACATAATGCTTATATAAAATAGTGAATTTCTTTAAATATCATTTAGAGCATCAAAAAACCTCAATAATTCTTTCAAATATTTTTCCAATTTGTATAGCCTCTAGACTGTACATATTGGATTCAAACACTGTGAACAATTTGAAATATCTGTAAAAATAACATTAATTCAAAGGATCCAATCTGTGTTTTATTTACTGATCTTTTATTTACGAGGTTTTATGTTTTTTTCGTGATATAGAGATCGATTTTAAAAGCACCAACAAAAAAAACAAAAATAAATTAAAGGTTTAATGGATATAAATAACTTTAACTAACCCCCGATAACCCTTAATAAAAAGATTAAATAAAACGAGCTCTTCGCTTTTCTTTTTTCTTTAATTTTTTTTATTATTCCTTTGAAGAAAAGAGAAATATTTTTACAGAGCATATTTCATGAGGTGATAAAGTTTGCCTCTCTCTTATTCGACTCGTTATTAAAGGAGCTGATAAACAACCGGAATACAAATATGTTACTAGAATAACTTACTTTATATACGTAAAGCGATATATCCCGGTATTATCAGTAGAAAATTCACCAGGTGTGAATTTTCGATAGTTATTTCACCGAAACTATATGTCACACATACTTCGCCGCCGTATTTACTAGATCGACTCCACGCTTTTCGTTTTCCATGTTTTCCATAACTAGATTACTATTGTCTAACTTGTCTCTCTCTATCTATCGTTTACATTTTCGCGGCACTGGTTTTCTGATCGAGTTACCGATACAAAATGCAAAATGTAATTGAGATAGTGCAGAAATAAACATAGGCTGAAAAATTCATCACGCACATGAGGATAAAGATTGTAGGCCATTTAAACCAATAATATGATTTCCATTATTCGTCTAGGTTTTCGGAAGGAAATTAAAACCATTCTCGTATTTCCTTATTATTGTTCATAAATTGTAAGTGGAAATAAAATAGTTCCGATGCAGATAATCATTTCTTTTGTTTCTTTTGCTAAACGTTATATCGTTTATTAAGCATAGTAAATTTGTAATCCGATGTAGGTTGTTTGATAATATAGCCATTATATGAGCTATTTTATACTAAGTGGCACTCGCTTATTAAAAAAAAGGACACGACATAAATGTTACTGTTGAGATTGATAGTCCTTCTAATGTATCGTCAAATGTATTGTAAAATTCAGTTTGTAATTTGTTTTAAACTCGAAACGATTTTTTTCTGATATATACTAATATCTCAACAACAGAAAGAATACTTGGAACATTTGCTGACAACACAGCTATAAGGAACAAAAGATGTGTCTTTGTCTAAGGCAATAGAAAAAATATCTATATGTAGTGGTCAACAATATCTACTACCAGTGTTAGTTTTGCGCTGAGGCAAATTGACAAAAACTGAACTATATCACTTGATGGATGCTCGATTCCTCAGACTCTAATCAGCTAAATACCTTGGAATATATCTCGATGGAAGGTTAAACTGGAAACATCATGTCAAGCAAAAAAGCAGAGAAGATTATCCTTAAAGTTAAGCAACTGTCCTGGTTAGTCCGAAGGTGCTCTCTACTTGACCTAAAATCAAAGAGATTAGTTTATCAGTCAATCGTAAAGCTTATTTGGACCTATGGGGTGCAAAATATGAAGTTGCTCTAATCAATCAACTAGTAATCCAATGCATCCGAAACAAAGTTCAACGACCAATTACCAATGCTTATCGCAACGTAACCAACGAAGAGCTGCACCATGACCCCGGATTCAAATGTATACACGAAGTGATCCAAAATTTCACGCTAAAACATGAAATTAGGTTGCTAAATCACAGTATTTGTACCAATTGTGCTTCTAATCGGTTACTTCGAACAAGAACGAGATACTGGGGGTTAAAATAGCTAAGATTTTGTTAATTAATAATGTTTATAATAATTTATCGCCAATATATTATTTTTCATGGTGGCAAATTCAACAAGCATGGCTTTATTCCTGGAGCCGAGTCAGTGTTAAAATAGAATAAACATGTATAAAATACATATACGATGCAAACACAAACTATGTAAATAAAATATTAATCAATCAATATATGAAACGAAATTAAACATAAGTAAATATTATGCATTTAAAATATATCAATATAATAAGTAGAAACATATTCTAGCGGTTAAATATAAAAATATAGATAAAATATAATAAAAAATAAATAAAATTAACTAATTGAAAAATAAAGCATATATAAAACAATAACAGTATAAAATTATAACTCATAATAAATCTTATAATATATTAATATATTGAGACCAATGTAGTAGATAAAATATAACGTAAAGGTTATAAATATAAAAGAGTTTGGTTTCTCCAAAATAAAATTAAATATGAGATAAGAAATTAAATAGAATATTGTAAATGAATTTCATGTAAATAATTAAATATTTTATCGATGTGGTTTGAAGTGAAAAGAGTTTCCAGATTTCTAGGTATGTTATTTCTATCTCAAAAAGACCGTAGAGCCTCACATGATTGTAAAACATATCGGACTGTATTTACTTGTTCACAATAATCACACAAAGGAGGAACAACGCCGGTCATAAGATATGAATGTGAGAACTGACAATGCCCGATCATTAGCCTATTTAACAGGACCTGCTTATACCTATTAGTAGATAATGTTATAGAAGCAAAAAAATCTTGTTTAATTAATCATAATTTATTATCGCCTTCCACCAAGTCTCATTCTAGTTGAACAAGACTATCGATTTTAGTCGTAATAATGGGATATAGATCCTTATAATATGGAAAACTAGGAATATATCTACCATTTAGAGTGGCTTCTTTAGCTGCTTTGTCGCTCATTTCCCTCTATGCCCACATGACTGGGGACCCAAACAATTGATATTCTTCTTTTCCGTTCAGCAAGATTGTGATAGATGTTATAGATGCAAAGGATAGATGCAATAGGGTGTCTAAAAGTAGCATTTTCAATTGCCAGTATAGAGCTCAGGGCATCAGTACAAATCACTCAACCTCCAATACAATCTGTAGAGAGTTAGTGTTTTGTCACGGGTTTCAAAATCAATCAAATCTTATTATTATATTAATATTTTATGCGGCAACGTTGCGTTATAAATTTATTGGCTATTTCATTGGAATTACCATAATTATAGAACATTTTTGTTCAAACAACTCATTTGCACATATCTACAGGTTATTTTATTACAATTTACTTTATTTATTCATTTTATAAATATCATGTTTGTTATTGTCAGTATGGGGGTGAGAGAGAGTCGTTTTGGGCTTTTGTTCTGGTGTTCTGGGAACCGTGCAAAAATAAATAATATTGAGAATTAATATTGCTACAATTATAAAGTATATATATATATATATATATATATATATATATATATATATATATATATATATATATATATACTATATATATATATATGTAAATATTTAGTGAATAAATAATAAATAATAAATATTTAGAACAAAGTCTTACCGCTAAAATGGCTTTCAATATATTTAATAACATTATTATAAATCCTTAGATAATCTAGAAAAACATGTGCGGTCTTTTTTTAGTATTAGCTCCTACATCCATTTTTCTTCGGATTGTGAGCGATACGTGACCAGAGAAGCAACAACGTGCCAATATACGAGGTAAACAGAAGGGAGGGCAGTTTGGACAACAATCAAGTTATAGACGCCTAAGAGAATAGATATAATAGCGCAAATAGAAAAGAAATATCATATGAATTAGTTGGAAAAAAAGCAAAAGTGACCTGAAGTGAATGAGCAAAATAATATGGACGCCATGCAATGTAATAACGCGTATGTAATACTACGCATTTAACACGCTCAGTTTACATGCCAATCTTATTGGTTATATTTCAGTGTATTATAACAGGTTAATTGAAAAGTCTCCGGCCTGACACATAGATGGCGCTACTAGAATTTAATCCATATATTTTCTTTTTATAGCCCTAACCCTCAAAATACGCATGTATAAATTTTGCAGCTGTCGGACCATTGTGAATTTTGAGTGAAGCAAGTTTTGTTATTGTGAAAAAAATGGATAAAAAGGAATTTCGCGTGTTGATAAAATATTGCTTTTTGAAGGGAAAAAATACACTAGAAGTAAAAACTTGGCTTGATGCCGAGTTTCCGGATACTGCCCCAGGAAAATCAACCATCAAGGATTGGTATGCTAAGTTTAGATGTGCTGAAAGGAGCACCGAAGACGGTGAACGCAGTGGACGCCCAAAAGAGGTTGTTACCGAAGAAAATATTAAAAAATCCACAAAATGATTTTGAATAACCGTAAATTGAAATTGAATGAAATAGCAGACACTCTAAAGATATCAACACACGTTCAACATCATATCATTCACTAATATTTTGGTATGAGAAACTTCTTTGCAAATTGTATGACAATGGATGTAACATAGCTCGATCATTTCACTCCGAAGTCCAATAGACAGTCATCCTACAAAGCGTGGTAAAACTCAACAGTCGGTTGGCAAGGTTATGGCGTCTCTATTTTGGGATGCGCATGGAATAATTTTCATTGACTATCTCGAAAAACGAAGGACCATCAACAGCGACTATTACACGGCCGCTTTTAAAGGAAAATAAAGTGGTGCTTCATCGAAATAATACAACGTGTCAAGTCAGTGAAAACGATGGCAAAAATCCATGAATTGGGTTTCAAATTGCTTCCTCATCCACCGTATTCTCCAGATCTGGCTCCCAGCGACTATTTCCTGTTCTCAGATCTCAAAAGAATGCTCGCTGGAAAAGAAATAATAACAAATGATAATAACAAAATGATATTCTTCAGCATGTCGAGGCCGACCGTTATATTTCATCTTACGACATCTTACTAAACAATATTTGAAGAAGTTTGTCAAACGATTTTATTTTACCAGCAGTGTGGTAAAGGGTGGATCCAAATATTTCGTTAGTTTTTGAAATTTATATGAATAAATTCTCTTTGAGAAATATGAGTAAAGCGTAATTACTTTTTCACCAACATTCATTATTTAGCAGTTCCTTTCTTAGTGAATAAAAAAATGGTGTTAAAAGTTGTCATATATTTGCGGAAACTGATGACGATAATATTTCTAAGCCAGACGTTAGTCAATTAATTCCATTAAATAGAAGCCTCACTTTTTATTTATTTGAGAGTAAAAGAGCGCAGTGCAGTCAACCGCGGGATTGAACCATGTACCTCACCAACCAACCAAAAATCAACCAACCTCATCATAGTTGATAAATAATCAATAAAGAGACTAAGCTATCACAATATAGTCATCGTACACAGCCAAACAGCTATTTGCTAATTCTATGGTTATGTTTTCATTCTTCTTAATTCTTGATATGTGATAATGAAAATTTAATAAAATTGTAAACAAAATAACAAAACAGTAGTTAATGAATAAGAGAATTACCAACTTTTATTTGAGATTTCACTATTAAAGAAATATATATAAGAATGTCTTTTATTATAGTTTTACATTAAATAAATAAATTAATTAGTAATATTACTTCTGCAAAAAAAAACACTATAGGGTAGTTAATTTCTGTTTATTTTTTATTTCAAATCTAATATCTGCCAGTCAAAAAATACATCATAACTCAGAAGAAGATTGAAGAAGAAGGAAGTTCATTAACATATTGTTTAACGCTTTCAATTGAAATTAATTCAATCCGCCAAATGACATTATAAACAGGACGATAAATAACGCACCAGGAATCGTTTAACCCTTTAAAGGGGCCCGCTTCAAAAAGCAATAAATTACAAAAGACAAAAACGTCCAATTATACGTAATGAATGAAAATGATTGGAAAAAAGCGTAGACTGAAAGAGATTGAAATAAAATTAATGGTATAAAAAAGCCTGCCTCCAAAAAGCAATTAATTTGATGCTATCTTATTAAAAAATCCAAGTGTCCCTGCTTAATTTGTCATCGGTTAATTGGAAATAATGTTCAAGGCAGGTTTTTGTCAGTTTATTGTCCAGTAAATTCAGCTTCAAGAAAATAATATCCGATAATCAATTAACTATTTGCTTTTATGAGGCTCGTAAATAGTTGCAAAAATAATTAATTAATTTCTTAATGTCATACCGTAACTAACACGATTTTTAGATAAAACCATTAAAACGTTAGTTATAAACTTTTAAAGCATGAACAACTTTCAACTTTCCTTCATTAAGAATTATAAATTATAAACTTTAAACTGTATGATTCCAAAAAGTTAGGCAACCTTTTTTCATGTATTTTTAGACCAATGTAATATTTTATATCCTCCCGGCTCTCGAATGTAAATTGAACTTATACCCAACTATACACCAGTGAATAAATCAATATTTTATTTTGTTATATGAAATATAACTTATATATAGGATACTACTAGCTTGGCTAATATAGTCATAATTAATTTAATTTTACTTTTTTCGCTTTTTCGAGTGGAATGTACACGATGAACCCGCTCCAAATCATAGGGAAAAGCAACAGTCGACTGGCAAGGCTGTGGTGTCTGGTTGGGATGCGCATGGATTAATTTTCATTGACTATCTTAAAGAAAGAAGGACCATCAACAGCGACTATTACATAGCGTTATTGAACCGTTTGAAGAACGAAATCGCCGAAAAAAGGCCGCATTTTAAGAAAAAG
Organism: Rhynchophorus ferrugineus; assembly: GCF_030347505.1. Classification (NCBI taxonomy): domain Eukaryota; kingdom Metazoa; phylum Arthropoda; class Insecta; order Coleoptera; family Curculionidae; genus Rhynchophorus; species Rhynchophorus ferrugineus. Next base: position 23,369,595 of record NW_027472581.1, on the reverse strand, counting down.
AAAGTGCTGCTTCACCGTGTCAAAAATCCATGAATTGGGCTTCGAATTGCTTCCTCATCTACCGTATTATTCAGATCTGGCCCTCAGCGGCTAGTTCCTGTTCTCGGATCTCAAAGGAATGCTCGCTGGGAAGAAATTTTCGTCGAATGAAGAGGTAATCGCCGAAACCCAGGTATATTTTGAAGCAAAGGACAAATAGTACTACAAAAATGGTATCGAAAAGTTGGAGCATCGCTATAATCAATATATCACCCCTGAAGGGAATTATGTTGAATAAAAAAAACTAATTAAACACTTCTAACAGATTTAAATAACAGATAAAGAACAATAATTTACAGCTTACTGATCCCGTCATATGAATTTCAAGAATTTATGGTCATAGATGTTCCGCTTCGGTGTCGATATTGATTGATGTCCTGGACTTGCCTCTAAATAACTCGTGGGGAAGTGAAGTCGTGAAGTCAGCGGATACATGAAATTTCGCAGTCACTGACCAAGAAAAATTCGAGCTACTTGCAGAGATCTACCAGGCTCAGACGAAATGCCTACCTCCCATAGAAAACAACAACCCTAAGACAACGACATTATCATCAACGAATCCAACTCCATCAAAAGATCAGTTTTTCTTCTCAACCATCTCCTGCCTCCAATGTCTCTACATATTATGATCGGCAGACTTACAAACCAAAAAATCTCCGGGTTTCGACGGAATATCAATTACCAAATTAAAAAAAAACTCCCACATAAGCAGCTCGCGGAACTAGCAAACATAATTAATTCCATCATGAGGCTACATTTCCCGCCATCTTGGTAATACACATATATAGCGGTTATTCCCAAAAAAGGAGCACAATCATCTCCATCTGATTACAGGCCCATCAGCCTTCCTAGTGCCATTTCAGAGTTTGCCGAGAGAGCAATACTCTACGGTCTCAACTCTTTCACAAAAGAAAACAACATCATTCCTGACGTACAATTCGGCTTTCGCGCTTACCATTCACCTGTCCATCGGGCCACTCGTCCATACTTTTGTCCTACGTAAAAAGCTTGGAGCAGTCCTCCTGAACCTTACTAAAGCTTTCGACAAGGTCTGGTACTATGGTTTGATCGCAAAATGGGTGCGGTCCTATCTGTCGGACAGATGTCTCTAGGTAAAGATCAGGACACTTTCCAGTCGAAAGCAAATCGACGCTGGCGTACCTTAAGATTCCCCGCTGGTCCCAGCCTTATTTAACCTCTTTATTCCAGATGTACCGAGAAAAAAGCACATTGACGTCATTGACGTGCACTGCAGGCTCGAGGTTACCATTCAAGAACGTTTACGCAAATGTGAATCACGGTTTATTGTTGAAGGTCTTTGTTTTAATTAGTTGGTTTTCTCTAATGTTTTAAATACGTCAGTTAAAAATTTCTATATATATTTTAAAATATTTAGTGAAGAAATATAATAAATACCTATTCATAAAAGTTTGCTTTTATTATGAATTAAACTTTTCAACTTTCAATTCCATAAATTCTCTAAAATATTGCTAATTTTAATCGTGCTGCGATATTTGAGAGAGAAACAATATCATTACTTTTACTTCTCATCGAAATACGAGCCCTTAAACAGTGAAAACGTTATACTTAACTAAAATAAATTGATATATTATTCATTTTAATTAAGCGCAACATTCTTCTAGCCATTCATATACTACTCCTTATTAACTTTCCTGTAGTATGTGATAGTTGGTGCATCTGTCTTACATACAGTATATTGCTCCTTTCAACGATCATTAATTTGCACTGATGGCACATACAGTTCCGTATACAACAATTAGCACAACACATAGACACTGCATAAACTAACATTCACATTTTGTTAATCGAAACGTCTTTCTTTTGTGTCTATTAATAATATCAAATAATTAATGTAAATTAATAATGTAATATTTAAGCACCTGAACCACAAAAGCTTAAAAAAATCTCATTACAAACAGCTAAAGGTCAACTCGTAACCGTAGAAATCACATAAAGATAAAATTCCTGGAAATTACTATTCATTTTATCCTGCTACTGGCAGGATATAGCGGAGCTCAGCTCAAAAACACACATAATCCTCTCGCATGCGGTTTCGCGGCCGAAATGTCACCAATTTCGTGGCAAATTACATTGCGTAAATAAACAATTATCCTGTTTGTTCTTTTTTTGCTCACTTTATTCCTGCTACGGACGTCTGTGTCTAATTCATGAATAAATTTACAAACAAGTGTTCCTTGGTATACCTTTTTTATGTATTTTTACAAACACAGGTAGGCAATCCACCGTCTCTATTTAGGATAAGTGGAATTCGACTGAAACTAGGCCTAAATGATAATTTTGTCACGATAAAGCTTATAGCATGTTCAATAAAACAGCCAATGCGCGTCATGGACGACGTCGAATATATTACCAATTGCAGTTTATAAAAACGAAAAATTCATTTTAAACGAAAAACATATTTTTCCTCCTCACTTTATAACAATAAAAAAGAATTAGAATGCTGTCTGATGCGTCGTAGCATGTAATCGAATCAGTTCATAAAATTCTTCATAACATACTACCGGCTCATGTTGCCAAATATTATTTGTTAATGTTAACGTTAAATTTTGATAGTATGCACTGGCTGTTCTACTGGACGGCCCTTTTAGGAGCCTTCCTGGTTGCAGTTAAAATATTTGTGATACTTTCTGTATATATTTCCAGTACAACCAAGGCATGGGAGTTGTAGTTTTGCATGACAATACAACGTAACAATTATACATACATAACAATTCCTGATAACATTGCCAGGAGTAGTTAGGGAGGATAAAATTGATCATATTATAATCCGCAATGAAGAAAATATAAGCAAGAGATGCAAGATTTGCAAAAATCAGACTATCTACATATTCAAGAAATGTTAAGTACACCTTCACACTTAATGATTTTCCAAATATCATGAGTGATGCCATCAACTTGTCGTATTTCACAATTTTTATTTTTGGGAATAAATAGATTAAAATATTAAAATTCCAACAACTAAAGAAATCGCGAAGACGGTATGCTAGAAATAGTTTGGTTTTCATACATTTCCAAGCCTACAGAAGTTTTTTCTTTGAAAAATAGCCCTGTGGGATAGCTACAACTATCCAGTTCATTCAACTGAATATTGTATGTATCCTATGTAGTCACTTCTACGCTCACAGTTTATTGAGGAAATTCCCGAGACATCTTGCTATATTGGTACATCGGTATATTTACAATCTGGATGTTATGCTTCTTTAATACCGGATCTGTAACAACAAAATGTTCGCTGTTAGGTAGGATGACACTTCATGCATTTAAAGAGATATAACTAGAAAAAAACATAGTCCCTTCACCAAATGCTCACCAGTACAACCAAGGCATGGGAGTTGTAGTTTTGCATGACAATGTCATTGCCTGATACTTGAAAAAATAAGAATACCTTTAGGGAGAGCATTTCTCATCTTCTTCTGTTTCGTACTGTTTATAGTAAGAGATCATTATATCTTAATGATCATTTGTAGGATCGTCTTAAATATTCTCTAAAAAATATTTGTTAGGATGTGATGGCAGGCGTATAAATTAAGGAATTCATGACGAATCGCCTTCGGGATAGATGGCACAACCTGAAGATAATTGTCTTGGGATATGAGAGATTTCGAAATATCAAGTTTATATACTCTATTTTGGGAGTTTGTAGATTTTTGTCTATGTCATTGTTGCTCGAAGAATAGCTCTTTAATCAAGAAATATAGCTTGGATGAATATTACTAATATATTTTATTATAAAGCTGCATTTTTAGCTGATAAAATTGTAAGTGGAATTTTGAAGTAATCAAACTGTGGAATATAACAAAGAGTGAGAAGTATTGGTCTTGATTCTTCAAATAAGACAATAATGACTGATCAAGAGTAACAACTAAATATATCTCTAAATATAAATATATATCTAGATATATGTCATTATACCTACAATCTTTTAGACTATTTAAATAATAAATAAAAATTATTCATTGTTGTAACTCCCTTGAATTACATATTTTATATTCATTTATATCAAGAATGTCTTGATATTTAATCAACTATTAAATTCAACTATATAATAATGTAGATATTACTTAAAACAACATGTAAATAAAATAATTGCGCCATAGGAATAGTAGGATTTCTCATATATAACTATAAAAAGTTGACAGACCATGTCCCCAGTGATGTATACCTTCCAAACAGAAGCTCATGTCTCATATATTTTTCAAGGAAATTTAGAACAAGGAAATGGAATTTCGGTCTCCGAGGCTTTAAATTATACAATTTAAAGCTCGTTTTTTGTTAAATTTCAATGCGAAATCCAGTTTTTTGTCTAGGAAAATAGGACATACACCTTTTTAATTCCGAACGTTTTTCTATTACTTGAATATAAATGCTGTGTTCTGTCTGCTACTGAAAAAGTTCTTTTTATTTATTTTTTGTTGTATGTTAAATATTTAAAACTACAGTATATCAAGAGTCTCTATAAATTTTTCTTGTTTATTTTTAATGGAAAATAAAATATTCCATTAAACTTCAGAATGGATGTAGAACAAGTGGATACGAAAACAAAACTGTTACTTTAAAAAAACTGTGGTTACTTTACAAGAACCAACATAGAACACAGAAATTATGACAATCCGAACTATCACTAGATAACAAATTGTTATCGTATAAACAAATTTTGAAGACAGTGCGAACCAATGGTATATAGATATGGGGTTGCACAAAGAAATCGCATAAGAAATCACAAAGATCTAAGGAATATTAGAACTGGCCTTGGAGAACAATACTTAATAAAAAGAAATAAATAAAAATTATTAGATACTAGAAACAGTTATAAAAAAGCGTCATGTACTTTCTAAATAAAAAAATATGTCTAAAACTTCTAATATTTTAGTCACAAAACAGAAAATAACACATGGAATGCACCTATCAAGGACATTATCCAAAGATTTCAGCTATTTCAAATTTTTACAATAAAATATTGTCAAAACCTGATCTTATACCTCTTAAGTTATTTTTAAAATATTACATTGGAATAGAATTACTTAACAAATTCATGCTGAGATAAAAATATTAATCATTGTTACTTTTAGAGTATTGATATAACAATTATATAAAACTATAATGAAGGGAAATATTTTCCAACTTTTAATGTACAAAATGCAGTTAGAAAACATAACAAGTTCAAGTTCAAAGCTTGACATTCTAAGCTTGCAGTTCGAACGATTTCATGCTGTATTTCCGGATAATTTTACAGCTCGTTCTATAATTGGCTTATACGAGGTGAGTTAAATTTTTAAATACCATGAAAATGTCAGCGGTTGCCGTTCTATATTTGGATATATCGATATCATGCGATACAATATTTATTCAGTTGTAGATGACACGTTTGCTAAAACTCTAATGATATTTCCTCGCGGAAGTTTGATACCTTTAAAATAAATTTGTCATTATAAAGAAACTAATCGTATTACTTAATCAGCTCAAAAAAAATATATAAAAAATATTATTACGTAATAAATAAAGAGGGTATTAAAATTAAAGAAACATTAAAAGTTACGTAATTATAGAATCTCTAATAAAAGAACCAATGCAAGTCATAGATGACGTTAAATATACCGACAAATGCAGTTCGTAAAAATGTAAAAATAGTTTTAAACTCGGAGTAGATTTTTCTTCATTATTTTATCCTAGTTAACAAAGGACAGAATGCTGTCAAATGCATCCGAACAGGTAACTAAATTTAATAAAATTGTCACTGTTTTCAAATGTCCACACAATTGTTTTAAATATTAGTGATAATAATTATAGGTTACAGACTGGCAATCGTTGAATACCAAAATTTTAAGTTAATATGGCTTAATTACAACTATATATAAATTTAGATGACTTGCACTGGCTGTTTTATTGGATATTGGAGTATATATAAAATTGTGGATTCATGATCTTATTAGTTAAGAACCTTAAATTAACAGCAAAATTTAAATAACTTTATACTAGTACTGAAATTAAATAATATAAAATATTTTAATAATTAATAAATTTATATCGAAGAAAATAATACCATGTGTATTTGTAATTATTAAGTAAATGTTTTTGGAAGAGTTAAAGATCAATAAGGAAATATTATAAAACGTTCCATAGTTGTCAAAATTATCGATATATACACTAGGCATATTATATACGACTTTATAATTATTATAATAATCCTTGTTTGTCAAGCTTCGGCATTAACACCATTCCTGTCACCATGTGATCTGCCTGATTCCATTGGTAACCTATAACGTCACTAAGCTGTAATTTTTTCTTTGAATGTAAATATCCCTCTAAAGAAGCTGGTGCCTGTTCATCTGATGAAAACCGTTTTCCACGAAATAATTCTTTGAGGTGCCAGGAGGGCTAGAGGTTATGGGAGGTAAATCTAGTAAATAACCTGAATGTTGGGACAATTCGTATACTAATCTTAGCAATGGAAAACTTATTTTTTCAGTAACAATAAAAGGTTGTAATAATATAAACCGGATTCTAATTTATTTTGGTTTCATTGTTACAACATTATTTAAAAAATGTGGATTTCAATAAAAAGAAGAATATACTTTTTAAATCAAAGGTACAGACAACACTGTTGATGCAATCCGATTTTAAAACAAGTGAGATTCTTCACATCTCGCATCACACTTTTCTTGAGCAACCAAGAACGTACACACGTACCTCTGTACAACATATTTACATCAATGTTTATGCAAGCTGCTCTGTTGTAGCATTCAGCTTGGGACAACTTAGGCCTGAACTAAAGGTAAAGAAAATTATCTTCGCGACTTTAGACGACTACTTTACTTAAGAATTGCTAATTTTCTATATTTATGTATTATATGTTATTTAATATTATAAATTATACAAACATTAAGCCACTTTAGTAAAAACATCCCATTTATATATTTTTGCAGCAACGTAAAGTATTGACATAATTTACACGTCATTAAACGCGACATCGGTTGTCATAAGGTGGTTCGCATATCAATTAAAATAAATTATGACATTTTAATAAAGGATTACCCCGATCGAGATAAACCGAAACGAGTGTAAACATGTTTTCTAGACATGCAAGTGACAACTTATAGGCAACGTAACAGATTTTAATTTGTAATGACAATTTAAGGTAATTACATACAATTCTCGGTCACGCCATCGTGTTCTGACCGCTGCAATTACTTAACGATTTCAAACCACCACTTTTAACGACTTGTAAACGTATCTAACTAAAACGACTTAAAGAGGCCAAATAACAGAAGCGAGTTTAAAAGCAATAGCACCAACAGAAAAAAAAAACTAAAAAATATATACAAATATCTTTTATTATATTTAATAATTAATTTATTTTATTTAATAAAAAATGAATTTTCTAACTAGAACCTTTATTATGAAAAATCGATACAATATATTTTATTCAAATTATTGTCCATCGACATCCGCTACTTTTTCCCATGTATCAAAAAATTTGCGGATTTCTTGATCTTGAAAGAACAATTTTTCCGGGCTATCCACGAAATGATCTATTTTTCGGTATATTCATAAGAAGTGAAGCGCTGCTCAGACAGGTCACGACTTATATGACGGAACAAGTGGTAATCAGAAGGGGTATAATCTGGAGAATACAGCATTTCCTATTTTTTCATATTTGTTTTCAAGTATGTTTTCACCCATTTTGTAACATGTGGTCAGCGTTACCACGTCGAAGGATACGATTGTTGTGTCTTTAGTCGTATTCCGACCGTTTTTCGTGCAGTGCTGGGTTCAAGCGCTTCAATTATAGCCAATATCATCAATATTGATGGTTTCATCGGATAATGCCCTCAAGTCTTCGATCTTTTTTTTTAGCTGTCAACAGTTCTTTTTGTCTTCGGTGTCAAAATCACCAGTTTAAAAATGCCAAAACCGGTATTCACATGTTGAAATCATAAGCTCCACACAGCAGTCCCGCAAATGGAGTTTCTTGGTACACAAATTTGTTGTTGACATAAGACAGACTGAATAGTAAAGCCTGTGTGTAAAGTGAGGCTTCAACATAAAATTGGTTACAAATATACCCGATGCGACTAAATCCTTTAGAATTAAATAATAGGCCTGTAGTTAATTTACTAATGACTTGTTATCAAGAGATTAACTGTTTCAGTTTTCTTAAAAACAATACATCATTCTTAAAGGATCCATTCATTTGTTAATCTCGCTTGAACAATGCATTATACGATGGCGGGCAAGTTACTTTTGGATATGTGAAAGACCCTTTTTTCAAAAATATTTCAGGAAATTTGCCCAAAATGCAACAGTAATAAATTTATTTTATTAATTTACCAATATTAATATTCTTCACAAACTCGCCTCCGAAGTTCGGTTATACCACTACCGGCCGGTAACGTTAAATTGTTGTTAATTATGTTTAAAATGTAAATAATTAATTAGATGGTAGATAGAAAGCAAATTCTGGTTAACATATTACAACATGAAGTGATTCGGTTAGGATGAGACAATCAGTGTACAGTTGAGGAACAAATTCAGTGAGGCAGATTCCAATGGTTTGGATATATCTGTCGTATGAGGGGCAAAATAATTCCTCCCAGGTTTCTATGGATAAATCGATCTTTTGAAGTAGAAAGCGATTTGAGAGCTAGAACAGCATATTGTTTGAGAACAAGCCCTACGGCACGAACAGAAGTGTATTGATTGAAAAATTGACTGAAATTCTTATTACACAGTCAAAAAGTCACCAAATTTAAAATAGAAATCACCCAAAATATACTCTAACAATGTTAATGCTGAGATCTTTTGATTGTAAATATCCTAGCTGATAACAGAACGATGATCAACTTTTTTGAAATATAACACATGCTTTGTGGTTGACTGATGACTATTCGAAATTCTAAAATAACCCTTGTATTTTACTGTATACTACTCCATTCAACAATATGTTGACAAGGCTGAATTTTTCTGCCCTTACCACTAGCAATATATTTCGTGATGACCCATATTTTTACAAATTGATTTTATTGCCTACTGAATAATAAAAGCGGAGAAATTCCTCATATTCTCCATTCTGTTTCAAGCGTTGTCCATTGACTGAATTTTAACAGGAATTCCAGGCAAGTTTCTATTTTATAGCCACTCTACATATTCAGGTATCCCCCAAATCCATAATAAAATATTTAAAGGGTTTTTCTTTTATCGATATTCCACACATGTTGCTTAATCCATAAAGCAAAAAGGCGGCTTTCTTTTATTGATTGCCTAACCTTTTCTCTGACAGGCATTTATATATCACTTCGAGTTTCTATCCTGCTGAGCGAAGAAAAATATCCGCTTTCATAGTGAAAATCAGGAAAATATTAAGGAGATAACTTTCTTATAAGTGATGAAATCAGCCAATTCATTTTTCAGTGTAACTGGTTAATTAATCTTACTAGTTTCTAGATTAATTAATACTAGTGATCGTGTAATGAACTAAACTCCATCATAATTTACTTTGTCTATAATGCTTATTTTGTAAAAAAGTAATCATCATTCTAAATATTTTTTTATTTTTGTTTTTTGCCTTATCCTAAAAACATACCAATTTATCACTAGCTTGTGTTGTTTGTTTTAATATCTTCTAATTATAAATTCAAATTTGAAAAAGACAGTCGAAAAAGCACACTTAACAGTTCTTATTTGCAGGTTTTAATGTAATTAGTTTATTTTTTTATATTACTATTATATCAACATGTATTGGATGTCCATAGTTTTAAAAATCAATAAAAGTTAATAGTGGTTGAATTATTTTCTACTTTTAGTCTTATACTAAAAATATGCTCTGGT